>NC_081308.1:65492562-66769280 GCF_030435805.1 Mustela lutreola | reverse complement strand
TTTATGTTCTCTATATATTTTGGATATAATCCTTTATTGGATATATCATTTGCAAATACCTTCTCAACTTCAGTAGGTTGTCTTTTTGTTTTCCTGATTGTTTCCTTCACCATATAATGACTCTAGCAATGTGACACAACACATTGACAAAACAAAGGGGAAAAAACCCATATGATCTTTTCAATAGATACAGAAAAAAAATGTGAAAATGTACAACATCCATTCATGATGATTCATAACTCTCAACAAGTTAGGTTTAGAGGGAAAATGTTTTAACCTAATAAGGCCATATATTTAAAATATCCACAGCTAACATCACACTTAATAGTGAATAAATTGAAAACTTTTCTTAGTTCATATCTTGTTTTTTTAAAATACAACCTATCCATATGCTGCCTATAAGAGACTCATTTTATACTAAAGACACCCATGATTGAAAGTGAAGGAATAGAGAAAGATATATCATGCAAATGGACATCAAACAAAAAGCCAAAGTAGCAATATTTATATCACACACTCTAGATTTTATTTTTTCCCAAATTTTTCTTTAAATTCCAGCTAGTCAACACACAGTTCAATATTGGTTTCTAGAATAGAATTAAGTGTTTCATCACTTCCATATCACACCCAGTGCTCACCATAACAAGTGCCTTCCTTAATATACATCATCCTTCAGCCTATCCCCCACATGTCTCTCACACAAACTAGATTTCAAACCAAAAAGTGTAACAAATGATGAAGAAGATATAGAATGTCAGAATTAAAGGTACTATCCAACAAGATATAACAATTGTAAATACTTCTGACACCAACAATGGGAGTACCCAGATATAAAAAAAGTAACAAACATAAAGGAACTCATTGATAAGAATACAATAATAGCAGGGAACTTAAACACCACACTTATAGCAATGGACAGGTCATCTAAGCAAAAAAATCAATAAGGAAACAATGACTTTGAAGACACACTGGACCAGATAGACTTAACAGATATATTTAGAAAATTTCATTCTGAAGCAGAAGAATACACATTCTTTTCAAGTGTACATGAGACATTCTCCATAATTCTCACATACTGGGTCATGAATCAGGCCTCAACAAATACAAAAAAACCGAGATTATACCATGCATATTTTCAGACCTCAGTGGTATGAAATTTGAATTCAACCACAAAAGAAAACTTGGAAAAATCACAAATACATGGAGGGTAAAAAAACATCCTACTAAGGAATGAATGAGTGAAACAGAAAATAAAAGAACAAATAAAAAATACATGAAAACCAATGAAAATGAAAACATGATAGTCCAAAACCTTTGAAATACAGCAAAGTGGTTCTAAAAGGGAAGTATACAATAAGATAGGCCTATTTCAAGAGCAAGAAAAGTCTCAAATACACAACCTAAACTCACACCTAAAGAAGCTAGGAAAAGGACAACAAATGAAGCCTACAGCCAGCAGAAGTAGAGCAATAATAAGGATTAGAGCTGAAATAAATGATATAGAAACATAGAACAGATCAATGAAACCAGCAGATGGTCTTTGAGAAAATTATTAAAATTGAAAAAAAGAAAAAACAAAGGACCCAAATAAAGAAAATCACAAATAAGAGTGGAGAAATAAACACCACAGAAATAAAGACAATTATAAGAGAATATTATGGGAAATTATATGCCAAAAAATTGGATAACCTGAAAAAAGTGGATATAGTCCCAAAACATAAAATACCAAACTGAAACAGGAAGAAATAGGAAACTTGAAGAGACCAATAACCAACAAAGGAATTGAATCAGTGATCAAAAATCTACCCCAAAATCAAATGTCTTAGGCGAGATGGCCTCCTAGGGGAATTCTAACAAACATTTAAAGAAGGGTTAATACCTATTCTTCTCAAAGTATTCCAAAAAATAGAAATGGAAGGAAAACTTCCAACTCCATTTTGTGAGACCAGCATTATTCTGATACCAAAACTAGATAAAGACTCCACTAAAAAGAGCAATATCCTTAATGAACATGGATGCAAAAATTCTCAATTAAATACTGGCATACCAAATCTAACAGTATATTAAAAGAATCATTCACCCCAATCACTTAGGATTCATCCCTGGGTTGCAAAGGTGATTCAATATTCACAGAACAATCAATGTGATGCAACACAGTAATAAAAGAAAAGACAGGAACTATATGATCCTCTCAATAGATGGAAAAATAGCATTTGACAAAGTACAACAATGGTTCATGATAAAAACAATCCTAAAATTTGTGTGGGACCATGAAAGACAAAGAATAGCCAAAGGAATCTTGAAAAAGAAAAGCAAAGTGGGAGGCATCACAATTCCACACTCCAAGTTATATTGAAAAGTTGTAGTGATCAAGACAATATGGTACTGGCACAAAAAACAGACACATAGATCAATGGAACAGAATAGGAAACTCTGAAATGAACCCACAACTATATGGTCAATTGGTCTTTGAGGAAGTAGCAAAGGTTATTTAATGGAAAAATGTCTCTTCAACAAAGGGTGCTTTGAAAACTGGATAGCAACTTGCAGAAGAATGAACTGGACCACTTTCTTACACTACACACAAAGATAAATTCAAAATGGATTAAACACCTAAATGTGAGGCAGGAAATCATCAAGATCCCAGAGGAAAGCACAGGTAGTAACTTCTTTGAGATCAACTGTAGCAACTTCTTACTAGATATGTCTTTTGAGGCTAGGTAAACAATAGTTAAAATAAACTACTGGGACTTGATCAAAATAAGAAACCTCTGAACAGCAAAGGAAACAATGAACTAAACTAAAAGACAACCTATAAAATGGGAGAAAGTATTTTGCAAATAACATATCTGACAAAGGGTTAGTATCCAAAATATATAAAGAACTTATAAAACTCAACACTGAAAAAACAAATAATCCAGTTATAAAGTAGGTAGAAGACATCAATAGACATTTTTCCAAAGAAGACAACCAGATGGCTAACAGACAACATGAACAGAACTTCAACATCACTCATTATCAGGAAAAGACAAATCAAAACTGCAATGAGATATCATTTCACACCAGCAAGAATGGCTAAAACTAAAACACAGGAAACAACAAATATTACCAAGGATGCAGAGACAGGGGAACCCTTTCACACTGTTGGGGGGAATGCAGACAGGTGCAGTCATTCTGGAAAACTGTACGGAGGTTCCTCAAAAAGATAAAAGTAGAACTACCCTACAACCAAGCAATTGTACTACTAGGTATTTACCCAAAGGACACAAAATTACTGATTCAAAGGTGTATATGCACCCCAATGTTTATAGCAGCATTATCAACAATAGCAATTTGTGGAAAGAACCTAAATGTCCATCAACTGATGAATGGATAAAGAAGTAGTCTATATGTGTATAATGAAATATTACTCAGCCATCAAAAATAATGAAATCTTGCCATTTGCAAGGACATGGATAGAGCTAGAGAGTTTTATACTAAGTGAAATATATTAGAGGAAAACAAATACAATATGAATGCACTCCTGTGTGGAATTTAAGAAGTAAAACAAAAGAACAAAGAAAAAAAGAGGCAAGCAAAAGACCAGACTCTTAAATATATGGAACAAATTAGTGGTTGGTAGAAGGGAGGTGAGTGTTAGGATGAGTGAAATAGGTGAATGGGATTAAGAGTACACATCATGATGAGCACTGGGTAATGTATGGAATCATTTAATCATTATGTTTTACACCTGAAACTAATGTAACACTGTATATTATATACACAAATTTAAAAATGAATATGAAAATTCAAAAAATTTAAAAATAAAGGTATTATTCCTTTCTAACAATCTACCTGGTCACCGAAGTGCTCTGATCAATTTATACAATGAGATTAATGTTTTTCTCATTCCCACTAACCCAAAATCTGTTCTTCAATCCACATAACAAGAAATAATTTTAAATTTCAAATCTCATTATTTAAGAAAATACCTTTTTAAAGTTATAAAGGCCATAGATAGTAATTTTTTCTTTTGGATTTAGGCAGAGTAAATAGAAATCCTTCTAGAAAGGATTTACCATACTAGATCCATTAAGAACATCATGGAAGAGGTCAAAATATTAATATTAACAGAAGTCTGAAAGTAGTTGGTTCTAACATTCATGAATGCCTTTGTGGGTTTCAAGACTTCAGTGGAGGAAATAAGTTGTGGTGGAAATAGCAAGAGAGCTATAATTAGAGGTGGAGACTTAGGTTGTGACTGAATTGCTGCTATTGCATAATAAATCATTAATGGATAAGGTGTTGCTATATGGATTAAACACAAAGTGATTCCTTAAGATAAAACTGATACCTAATGAAGATTCTTTTTTTTTAAAGATTTTATTTATTTGATAAAGAGAGATCACAAGTAGGCAGAGAGGCAAGCAGAGAGAGAGAGAGAGAAGAGGAAGCAGGCTCCCCGCCGAGCAGAGACTCGATCCCAGAACCCTGAGATCATGACCCAAGCGGAAGGCAGAGGCTTAACCCACTCAGCCACCCAGGCGCCCCCCTAATGAAGATTCTTAAAAGATTGTTGCAATGACAGGAAAGAATGTCCAATGGAAAAAAGACAGCCTCTTAAATAAATGGTGCTGGGAAAATTGGACAGCCACATGCAGAAAAATGAAACTCGACCATTTCCTTACACCACACATGAAAAATAGACTCAAAATGGATGAAGGACCTCAATGTGAGAAAGGAATCCATCAGAATCCTTGAGGAGAACACAGGCAGCAACCTCTTCGACCTCTGCCGCAGCAACATCTTCCTAGGAACATTGCCAAAGGCAAGGGAAGCAAGGGCAAAAAATGAACTAATGGGATTTCATCAAGATCAAAAGCTTTTGCACAGCAAAGGAAACAGTTAACAAAACCCAAAGACAACTGACAGAATGGGAGAAGATATTTGCAAACGACATATCAGATAAAGGTCTAGTGTCCAAAATCTATAAAGAACTTAGCAAACTCAACACCCAAAGAACAAATAATCCAATCAAGAAATGGGCAGAAGACATGAACAGACACATCTGCAAAAAAGACATCCAGATGACCAACAGACACATGAAAAAGTGCTCCATATCACTCGGCATCAGGGAAATACAAATCAAAACCACAATGAGATATCACCTCACACCAGTCAGAATGGCTAAAATCAACAAGTCAGGAAATGACAGATGTTGGCGAGGAAGCAGAGAAAGGGGAACCCTCCTCCACTGTTGGTGGGAATGCAAGCTGGTGCAACCATTCTGGAAAACAGCATGGAGGTTCCTCAAAATGTTGAAAATAAAACTACCCCTTGACCCAGCAATTTCACTACTGGGTATTTACCCTAAAGATACAAACGTAGTGATCGAAGGGGCATGTGCACCCAAATGTTTATAGCAGCAATGTCTACAATAGCCAAACTATGGAAAGAACCTAGAAATCCATCAATAGATGAATGGATAAAGAAGATGTGTTATATATACACGATGGAATACTATGCAGCCATGAAAAGGAATGAAAGCTTGCCACTTGCGACAATGTGGATGGAACTAGAGGGTATCATGCTTAGCGAAATAAGTAAAGCGGAGAAAGACAACTATCATATGCTCTCCCTGATATGAGGAAGTGGAGATGCAACACGGGGGTTTAAGGGCGTAGGAGAAGAATAAATGAAACAAGATGGGATTGGGAGGGAGACAAACCATAAGTGACTCTTAATCTCACAAAACAAACTGAGGGTTGCTGGGGGGAGGGGGGGTTGGAAGAAGGGGGGTGGGGTTGTGGACATTGGGGATGGTATGTGCCATGGTGAGTGCTGTGAAGTGTTTAAACCTGGCGATTCACAGACCTGTACCCCTGGGGATAAAAATATATTATATGTTTATAAAAAATTAAAAATTTAAAAAAAAGAATCATAGTGAAGAAGGATGTTGGAACCAAAAAAAAAAAAAAAGGACTATTGCAATGATAACAAAGATTTAGAAAATCAAATAAACAGTATATAAATCGACAGTAGGTTTGAAAGGATTGACTCTAATTTTGAAAGACGTTCTACAGTGGGTCAAATGCTATCAAAGAACATCATGTGCTACAGAGAAATCCTTTGTGAAAGGAAGGACCAACAGATGTGGTAATCTTCCCTGTTGTCTTATTTGAAGAAATTGTCACAGATACTCCAGCCTTCAGCAACCATGACTCTGATCAGTCAGCACCCATCAACACTGACACAACATCCTCCACCAGCAAAAAGATTATGATTTGTCAAAAGCTCAAATGACAATATTTTTAGGAGTAAAGTATTTTCAATTAACGTATGCCCATTGTTTTTTTAGATACAGTGATATTGAACACTTAATAGACTACAGTACAGTGTAAACATAACTTTTATATGCACTTGAAAGAATTGCTTTACTCATTTTATTGCAACATTTATTTATTTTTTTTTAAAGATTTTATTTATTTTGACAGAGAGAGAGAAATCACAAGTAGGGAGAGAGGCAGGCAGAGAGAGAGAGAGAGGAGGAAGCAGGCTCTCCTCGGAGCAGAGAGCCTGACGTGGGGCTCGATCCCAGGATCCTGGGATCATGACCTGAGCCGAAGGCAGAGGCTTTAACCCACTGAGCCACCCAGGCGCCCCTGCAACATTTATTTTATTGCAAACTTGCAACCAAGTATTAACTGAACTCACAATGTTTCTGAGGTATGACTTTAGTAAAGGTAGTGGATCAATCCCTTATGAAGCAAGTAAGCAGGTTAAAAACAAAAGTAGTAAAATTAACTAAAATTACAATAATTAATTATGGGATGCATAAAATGAAAAGATGCAGAATATGACATCAAAGATTTAAAATATATGAAACTTCTGGAAGAAAACAGACAGTAATTTCTTTTTTTTAAATTTTTTAAATCTATTTTTTATTTATTTTCAGCATAACAGTATTCATTATTTTTGCATGACACCCAGTGCTCCATGCAATCCATGTCCTCTCTAATACCCACTACCTGGTTCCCCCAACCTCCCACCCCCCCCCACCACTTCAAACCCCTCAGATTGTTTTTCAGAGTCCATAGTCTCTCATGGTTCACCTCCCCTTCCAATTTACCCTAACTCCCTTCTCCTCTCTAACTCCCCATGTCCTCCATGCTATTTCTTATGCTCCACAAATAAGTGAAACCATATGATAATTGACTCTCTCTGCTTGACTTATTTCACTCAGCATAATCTCTTCCAGTCCCGTCCATGTTGCTACAAAAGTTGGGTATTCATCCTTTCTGATGGAGGCATAATACTCCGTAGTGTATATGGACCACATCTTCCTTATCCATTTATCCGTTGAAGGGCATCTTGGTTCTTTACACAGTTTGGCGACTGTAGCCATTGCTGCTATAAACATTGGGGTACAGATGGCCCTTCTTTTCACTACATCTGTATCCTTGGGGTAAATACCCAGGAGTGCAATTGCAGGGTTATAGGGAAGTTCTATTTTTAATTTCTTGAGGAATCTCCACACTATTCTCCAAAGAGGCTGCACCAACTTGCATTCCCACCAACAGTTCAAGAGGGCTCCCCTTTCTCCACATCCTCTTCAACACATGTTGTTTCCTGTCTTGTTAATTTTGGCCATTCTGACTTGTGTAAGGTGGTATCTCAATATGGTTTTGTTTTGAATCTCCCTGATGGCTAATGATGATGAACATTTTTTCATGTGTCTGGTAGCCATTTGTATGTCTTCTTTGGAGAAGTGTCTGTTCATGTATTCTGCCCATTTTTTATATGATTATCTGTTTTGTGTGTGTTGACTTTGAGTAATTTCTTTGACATTTGTTGTAGCAAAATTTTCTAGATATGTCTCCTCATGCAAGAAAAATGAAAGCAGAAATAAATAATTGAAACTACCCAAAATAAAAAGCTTTTGCACAGTCAAGGAAGCTATCAACAAAACAAAAACTCATCACACAGAATGGGAAAAATATTTGCAAATTATATATCAAATAAGGGGTGAATATACAAATTATATGAAAACTATGTATCTCAACAGCAAAGAAAAAGTAAACCAATTACAAAATTGGCAAAGAAACTAGACATTTTTTCAAAAGGAGACTTAACACATGACCAACAGATATGAGAAGATGCTCAGAATCACTAATTGTCAGGGAAATGTTAATCAAAACCACAATGAAATATCACATCACATTTTTCAGAACGGTTAGAATAAAAAAGACAAGAAATACCAAGTGTTGGCGAAGATGTGGAGAAAAAGAAACCCTTGTGCAATGTTGGTAAGAATATAAATGGTGCAGCCACTGTGAAAAATGGTATGAAGATTCTTCAGAAAAATTGCAAGTGGAAATGTCATATGATCCTATATCATATGATCCTAAAGTAAAGGAAATACTAATTTGAAAAGATATTTGCACCTTCATGTTTATTGCGGCATAATTTACAATAGCCAAAATATGGAAACAATTAAGTGTCCACTGATGGATGAATGGATAAGGAAAATGTTATTATATATTTAGTCACATTATACAGCCATAAAGAAGGATGAGGTCTTGCTATTTGTGACAACAGTAATGTACCTAGAGAGTACTATACTAAGTGAAATAAGTCAGATTGAGAAAGACAAATACCATATGATTTCATTTATATGTGAAATCTAAAATACAACAAATGAATAATCAAGCAAAAAAGCAGAATTTGACCTACAAATACAGAAGAAAAACTGATGGTTGCCAGAAGGCAAGGGAGTGGGGAGATGGGAAAACCTGGTAAAGGGGTGTGGGGAATACAGGCTTCCACTTATGGAATAAGTCATGGAAATAGGCACAGCATAGAAAATATAGATATTGTAATAGTACCGTATAGTGACAGTAGCTACACTTTTGCTGAGCATAGAATGATGTATATAGAAGTTGAGTGACTATGTTGTACACCTGAAATTAATGTAACATTATGTCTTAACTATATTCAAATAAATAAACAGTGTTGGAAAAACTGTACAGCTACATACAAAAGAATGAAACTAGACTACTATCTTACACATTACACAAAAATTAACTTAAAATGGATTAAAGACTTGAATGTAAGACCTGAAACCATAAAGTTCCTAGAAAAAACATAGGTGACAATCTCCTTAACTTTAGCCTTAGTAATGTTTTTGTAGCTCTAACTCCAAGGGCAAGGGAAAGAAAAACAAAAATAAACAAATGGGATTATATCAAACCAAAATTTTTTGCACAGTAAAGGAAACTTCTTCATCAAAAGAAAAAAATCTACTAAATGGGAGATTTTTGCAAATCACATATCCAAGAACGGATTAGTATTAAAAAATATATATTAGAAACTTATACAACTCAACACCAAAAACCAACAACAAACAACTTGATTAAGTCCTGGGAAGATGATTTGAATAAGCATTTGAATAAGCAATAAGCAATAAGGAAAGAAAATATACAGATAGTCAATAGGCAGATGAAAAGATAGTCAACATTATTTATTATTAGGGAAATACAAATCAAAACCACAATGAGATATCACCTCACACTGGTTAGATTGATTATCATCAAGAAGACAAAAATAAAAAGTTTTGGAGATGGTGTGGAGAAAAAATTAATCTTCATACATTGTTGGTAGAAATGTAAATTGGTATAGCCACAGTGGAAAATGGTATGTGATTTTTCAGAAAGTTAAGAATAGAACCACCATATGATTCAGTTATTCCACTTCTGAATATTTATCTGAAACATAGAAAGACTCTAATTTGAAAAGGTATATGTACCCTTGTATTGTTCATAGCAGCATCATTTATAATGGCAAAGATATGAAAACAACCTAAATCTCCATCAATAGATAAGTGGATAAATAAAATATGGTATGTATACACCACACACACACACACACACACACACACTGAAATACTACTACTTGGCCATAATAAAGAATGAAATCTTGCCATTTCTGACAACATGGATGGAACTCGAGGGTATTATGTTAGGTGAAACTAGTCACAAAGGAGAAAGAAAAAACAATATGATTTCACTCATATGTGGAATCAATAAACTAACAAAACTAAACAGATAAACAAAACAAAAACAAAAACAAATACATAAACACAGAGAACAGATTGGTGGCTACCAATGAAGGGGATTGGGGGGGTGGGAAAAATGGGTGAAGGGGCCAAGTATACGGTGATGGATGGTAAATAGAATTTTGGAGGTGATTATTTTGTAATGAGTACAGATGTTGAGTTATAATGCACACCTTGAACTTTCACAATGTTATATATCAATTTTTCCTCAATATTAAAAAAGAAGATGTGACATTATTTGGAGATCCGACTTTCAAAGTCATAATTAGTTTTATATGAGGACTTCAGAGTGGGTGCTAATCCAATATAGCTGGTGTTCTTATAAAAAGAAAAAATTTGATCACATAGATAAACACCAGAGGTATGTGCACAAAGAAAAGTAGCCATGTGAGGACATAGAAAATGGACATCTGAAATCCAAGGAAAGAGGTCTCAGAAGAAATCAACTCTGCCAACATGTTGATCTAGGACTTTTGGTTTCTATAACTGTGAGAAAATTAATTTTTGTTGTTTAACCCCTCACAAAAAGTAAAATAGTCTAAATAGGCCAATTAAAGTATATAGACTGGCGGAGGAGTCAAGATGGCGGAGAAGTAGCAGGCGGAGACTGCTTCAGCTAGCCGGAGATCAGCTAGATAGCTTATCTAAAGATTGCAAACACCTGAAAATCCATCGGCAGATCGAAGAGAAGAAGAACAGCAATTCTGGAAACAGAAAAACAACCACTTTCTGAAAGGTAGGACCGGCGGAGAAGTGAATCCAAAGCGACGGGAAGATAGACCCCGGGGGGAGGGGCCGGCTCCCGGCAAGCGGCGGAGCAACCGTGCACAAAATCAGGACTTTTAAAAGTCTGTTCCGCTGAGGGACATCGCTCCAGAGGCTACCCGGGTCAGCGGGGCCTCAGTTCCCGCAGGGTCACAGAAGGATCGGGGGTGTCTGAGTGTCGCAGAGCTTGTGGGTATTGGAACGGGAAAGCCGGCTACAGAGACAGAGCCGACAGTAAGCTCGCAGCTCGGTGTTACCTTGAACCGGTCGCAGGCTCAGTGAGCTCGGAGCACGGCCGGAGATCAGGCAGACGGGAGTAACTGGGCGCTGTTCTCTGAGGGCGCACTGAGGAGTGCGGCCCTAGGCTCTCGACTCCTCCAGGCCGGAGACCAGGAGGCTGCCATTTGTATTCCCGTCCTCCGGAACTCTATGGAAAGCGCTCAGGGAACAAAAGCTCCTGAAAGCAAACCCAAGCGGATTACTCACCCTGGCCCCTGGTAAGGGCGGTGCAATTCCGCCTGGGGCAAAGACACTTGAGAATCACTACAACAGGCCCCTCCCCCAGAAGATCAACAAGAAATCCAGCCGAGACCAAGTTCACCTACCAAAGAGTGCAGTTTCAATACCAAGGAGAGCAGCCGAATTCTAGAGGAGGAGAAAGCAAAGCACGGAACTCATGGCTTTTTCCCTGTGATTTTTTTTAGTCTTGCGGTTAATTTAATTTTTTTCTTTTTCATTTTTTGTTTTTTTTTTTCCTCGCCTTCGGGTAAATTTTTTTTTTTAACTGTTACCTTTTTCTTTTTTAACGATTTTTTACTAGTTTATCTAATACATATATTTTTTCTTTTTTATATTTTTCTTAGGTGTTTTCTTTTTTTTAAAGTATATAGACTGGCACAGTGAATAAAAATACATGACTCAAATATATGCAGTCTATAAGAAATTCACTTTCAATATAATTATATAGGCAGACTGAAATATAAACTTGTTAAAAAGAGTATACCATGCAAACACTGATCAAAAGCAGAGTGCCAATATCAATATGAGATAAAGTAGATATCAGGGCAAAATTACCAAGGGCAGTGGTACAAGGGTCAGTCAACTGAGAGGACATAGAAATCCTAAATACTGATGCAGCAAACAACAGTAGCAAATTATGTGAAGTAAAAACTAAGAGAACTATATACAGAAATAGAAAAATCCATAATTATAATTGAACACTTTGACACTGTTCTCTCGAAAATTGATGGAATAACTGAACAAAATAAGCAAAGCTATAGAATTCGACAATACCATCAGCCAACAAGATTTAATTGGCAATTACAGAGCACTCCAGCCAACAACAGTAGAATACACATTCTTTTTAAGTGTTCATGAAGATTCACCAGAACAGACCATTATTTTAGTAATAAAACAAACTTAAACAAATTTAAAAGATTTAAAATTATACTGTACTTTTTCCAATAATGGGATAAAGCAAGAAAACAATAATATATATTTTTAAAGTTTTAAATTTAAATTCCAGTTAGTTAACATACAGTATAATATTAGTTTCAGGTGTAGAATTTAGGGATTCAACACTTACATACAGCACTCAGTGCTCATCACAACAAGTGAACTCCTTAATCCCCATCACTTATTTAACCCATAACCCCACCTCCCCTCTGGTAACCATTGGTTTGTACTCTATGGTTAAGACTCTGTTTCTTGGTTTGCCTCTCTCTCTCCTTTTCCCCTTTATGATCATTTGTTTTGTTTCTTAAATTCCACATATGAATGAAATCATATGGTATTTGTCTTTTTCTGACTGACTTATTTCACTTGGCTTAATACTCTCTAGCTCCATCCATATTCTTGCAAATGGCAAGATTTCACTCTTTTTTATGACTCAGTAATATATATGTATGTATATACACACATATATAAAATATAATTTTTTACGACTCAGTAATATATATGTATCTATGTATCTCAAATCTTTTTATTTTATTTTTAAAAGATTTTATTTATTTATTTGAAAGAGAGTGAATGAGAGAGAGCATGGGGGTTTCAGAGGAAGAAGCATCCTCCCCGCTGAGCAGGGAGCCCGAAACAGGACTTGATCCTGGGATTCCAGGATCATGACCTGAGCCGAAGGCAGTCATTTAACCAAGTGAGTCACCCAGGCACCCCATCTCAAATCTTTATCCACTCATCACTTGATGGATATTTGGACATTTGTCACAATTTGGCTATTGTAGATAATGCTGCTGTAGACATTGGGATTCATGTATCCCTTTGAATCAGTACTTCTGTATTCTTTCGGCAATTACCTACTAGTGCAATTGCTGGTAATTCTATTTTTAACTTTTTGAGGAACTTTATGCTGTTTTCCAGAGTGGCTGCACCAGTATGCATTCCCACCAACAGTGCAAGTGGGTTCCCTTTTCTTTACATCTTTGCACAAAACAATAATAGAAAAAAAAAAAGAAAATCTTCCAACCCTTGGTAATTTAAAAAAGAAAAAAAATGCACACCTTGAAAGAATCTATCAATAAAAATAAAGTGTGTGTTTGTGTGTGCATGCACGCACTTTAAAATTTTGTGGGATGCAGCTAAAGTAGTACTTAAGAATTTGTAGCACTGCATGTTTTCATCAGAAAATAGAAAAGATCTCAAGTCAATTATCAAAATCTCTGCCTTAAGAAATTAGAAAAGTAAAATGAGGGGTGCCTTGATGCCTACTCAGCTGGGAGCCTGATTCTCCCTCTCCTCTGTAGCTCCCCCCTTCTTGTCTCTCTCACTCGCTCTCTCACTCTCTCTCTCACATAAATAAATAAAACCTTTAAAAAAGTAAAATGAATCTAAAACAAGTGGAAGTTAGCAATAATAAAAACAGAAATCTATTAAATTAAAAACAATTGAAAAATCAATAAAGCTGTTTCTTTAAAATAAATCAACAAAACTGAGAAACATCTATCAAGGTTGGCAAAGATTAAAAAGAGAAGACACAAAGCACCTATATCAGAAATGAAACTAAGGATATCACTAAAGATTCTGCAACTGTTAAAATGTAGGAGAAAACTATGAACAAATTTACACTAATAAATCTGACAACTTAAAAAAAATGTACAAATACCTCAAAAAACCAAAAAAAAACTATATCTCAACTGAGATAGAATAAGTAAGTGTAATAATCTTACAACTGTTAATTTAATTGTATTTGTAATTAAAGAATTCTGCAAAAGAAAACTTCATGTCTAGATAGCTTCATTGGAGAATTTCAGTGAACTTTCAAAGAAGAATTAACACAAAATTTGCATCTCTTTTAGAAAATAGAATAGGAGAGAACTGTTCCCAGATCATTTTTCTTTTTTTGAGGCCTTGATGCCAAAACCGAAGACAATAAAACTATAAACCAATATCTTCCCCAAATTTAGGTGGAAAAATATTCAGCAAAAATACTAGGTTATAAAATTTAGCAAAGTATAAAAGTGATTTTACACTGTAATCAAGTGAGACTTTTCCAGGTATATAAAACTAATTCAAGATTTGAAAATCAGTGTAATCCACCACATCAACTGACTAAAGGATAAATGTCATATGATCAGAATAACTGATGCAGGGAAAGTATTTTTTTAATATTTTATTTATTTATCTGACAGAGATCACAAGTAGGCAGAGAGGCAGGCAGAGAGAGAGAGAGAGAGGAGGAAGCAGGCTTCCTGCGGAGCAGAGAGTCCAATGCGGGGCTTGATCCCAGGATGACCTGAGCTGAAGGCAGAGGTTTTTAAGCTACTGAGCCCCCCGTGCGCCCCCAGGGAAAGTATTTGATGAAATCCAACACAGTTTTATGATAACAACTCCAAGAAGACTAGGAATAGTGGAGAATTTCATCAATTTCCTAAAGAACACCTGTAAAATGTCTACAGTTAACATACATAATGGAGAAAGACTGATTACTTTCTCCTACGACTGAGAACAAGAAAATGATGTCCACCCTTGCCACTCTTACTCATTATAATTCAGAAAAAGAAATAATAAAAATACATATTAGAATGAAAAGATAAGTCTTTATTTGCAAATATCAGGGTTTCCTACAAAGAAAATCTCAAAGAATCTATCAAAATAATTTCCTAAAGCTAATTATTGAGTTCAGCAATGTCATAACTCAAACATATAAAAATCTACTGCATTTCTATATACTACCAATAAACATGTAGCTATTGAAATTAATAATACAATAGTATATTAAATCACTATTTTAAAAACCCACAAAACATTTAGGTGTATATCTACTCATCCTAAAGTACAAGACATTGTTACTGACTACACAATGTTGATGACAGAAATCAAAGAAGACAAATGTAGTGTACAATCCATCTTGATGGATTGTAAGACTCACTATACTACACATGCCAATTTTGCTCAAATTGATCTATACATTAATGTGATTCCTATAAAAATTTTAGCAAGTTTTTCATAGACATAGACAAGCTTATTCTAAAATTCAAATGGGAAGGTACAGGCATTAGAATAGCCAAAACCAACTGGTTGGGAAAGTGATATGCAAATGTCTATTAAAATTGAAAATACACATGTTTTTCAAACCATGAGTCCTACATTTGGAAACATATCATGTAAAAGTACCAGTACACAGGAATATATGTAAGAATATCTATTTCTGTGCTGTTTATAATGATAAAGTTTGGAAACAATTTATCATTAGAGAATTAAATCAATTTTATATTATCCATAGTGTAACCTATTATACAGATATTGAAAAATAATATTTAAAAAAGAGGAAGAAGGAGCCATGTCCCTAGGACAAGTACAGGCACCAGCTTTCAATAGAAACAGGGACATTTCATCCACTATAAAAGAAAGGAAGGCAAAAGGTATAGGTAAAGATACCAGTAAGTTGATCATCTTGGTGGAGGGAAGACAATGAAATTTCCTTTTAATTGTAAATATTTTCTAAATGACAAATGAGACAGTAATGAGCTTGCTGTATGAGAGGGGGTTGGGGGGATAGTCAAGGTTTAGGGAAGAAAAAGAAGTTTAACAAGTAGCAAAGAAAGCAGAGTGGGACAACATGTTAAGTTTAACAGACACTTCTCCAATGAAGACATACAAGTGGCTATCAGACACATGAAAAAATGTTCATCATCACTAGCCATCAGGGAGATTCAAATTAAAACCACATTGAGATACCACCTTACACCAGTTAGAATGGCCAAAATTAGCAAGACAGGAAACAACATGTGTTGGAGGGGATGTGGAGAAAGGGGAACCCCCTTCCACTGTTGGTGGGAATGCAAGTTGGTACAGCCACTTTGTAAAACAGTGTGGAGATTCCTCAAGAAATTAAAAATAGAGCTTCCCTATGACCCTGAAATTGCACTACTGGGTATTTACCCCAAAGATACAGATGTAGTGAAAAGAAAGGCCATCTGTACCCCAATGTTCATAGCAGCAATGGCCACGGTCGCCAAACTGTGGAAAGAACCAAGATGCCCTTCAACGGACGAATGGATAAGGAAGATGTGATCCATATATGCTATGGAGTATTATGCCTCCATCAGAAAGGATGAATACCCAACTTTTGTAGCAACATGGACGGGACTGGAAGAGATTATGCTGAGTGAAATCAGTCAAGCAGAAAGAGTCAATTATCATATGGTTTCACTTATTTGTGGAGCATAAGAAATAGCATGGAGGACAAGGGGAGATGGAGAGGAGAAGGGAGTTGGGGGAAATTGGAAGGGGAGGTGAACCATGAGAGACTATGGACTCTGAAAAACAATCTGAGGGTTTTGAAGGGGTGGGGGGTGCGAGGTTGGGGGAACAAGGTGGTGGGTATTATGGAGGGCACATATTGCATGGAGCACTGGGTGTGGTGCAAAAACAATGAATACTGTTATGCTGAAAAGAAATAAAAATTTTTAAAAAAAGAATTTGCTACAGCCAAGGTCAAAGAGTTTGCTGCTTGTGTTCTCTAGTCTTTTGATGGATTCCTGTCTCACATGTAGTTCTTTCATCCATTTTGAGTTTTGTGTATGGCATAAGCAAGTGTAGTCCAGTTATATTCCTTTGCATATTGCTGTCCAGTTTTCAAAACGCCCATTGTTGAAGAGATTTTCCCCACTGGATATTCTTCCCTGTTTTGTTAAAGATTAGCTGACCATATAGTTATGGGTTCATTTTTGGGTTTTCTAGTCTGTTCTATTTATCTATGTGTCTATTTTTGTGCCAGTACAATAGTGTCTTGATTAAGTGTCTTGATTAATAGTGTCTTTATAATATAACCTGAAGTTTGGAATTGTGATACCTTCAGTTTTTTCTTCTTCAAAACTGCTTTCACTATTTGGGGTCTTTTGTGATTCCATACAAATTTTAGGATTGTCTGTCCTAGCTTTGTGCAAAATGCTGGCAGTATTTTGATAGAGATTCTATTAAATCTGTAGATTGCTTTGGGTAGTATGGAAAATTTAACAATATTTGTTCTTCTAGTCCATGAACATGGAGTGTTTTTCCATTTCTTCCTGAACTCCTTGATTTCTTTTATAAGTGTTCTATAGTTTTCAGAGTACAGATCTTTTACCTCTTTGGTTAGGTTTATTCCCAGATATCTTATGGTTTTTGGTGCAGTTGTAAATGGGATCAATTCCTTGATTTCAATTTCTGCTGCTTCATTATTGGTGTATGGAAATGTAACAGATTTTTGTATGCTGATTTTATGTCTTGTAACTTTGGTGAATTTGTGCATTTATTTTAGTAATTTTTTCATGGACTCTTGCTTTTCTACAGAGTATCATGTCATCTGCAAATACTGAATATTTGTCTTCTTCCATGTCAATTTGAATTCTTTTACTTCTTTTTGTTGTCTGAATAATGGGACTTGAATTTCCAGTACTGTGTTAATGAATTACAATGGTGGGAGTGGACATCCCTGTCTTGTTTCTGACCTTAGCGGAAAACCTCTCGGTTTTTCCCCATAGAAGATGATACTATGTGTGGATATTTCATATATGGCTTTTGTGATGTTGAAATATGTTCCATCTATCCCTACTTTGTTGAGGGTTTTTTATCAAGAATGGATGCTGTATTTTTTACTGCATTTTCTGCCTCTATTGAGAGGCATATTCCCTGAAACCCAAGAATAGATCCCACATGATCATGGTGAATAAGTCTTTTAGTGTACTGTTGGATTCAATTTGCTAGTTTCTTGTTGAGAATTTTTACATCACTGTTCATTGGGAATATCAGTCTGTAATTTTTTTTTAGTGTGATCTTTTTCTTCTTTTGGAATCAAGGTAATGCTGGCTTCATAGAATGAGTTTGGAAGTCTAACTTCTATTTGTATTTTTTTGGACATGTTTGAAAAAGATAGGCATTAATTCTTTTTTAAATGCCTGGTAGAATTCCCCTGGAAAGCTGTCTGGCCCTGCATGTTTTTTCATTGGGAGATCTTTGATTACTGATTCAATTATTTTGCTAGTTAGGGTCCTGTTCAAATTTTCAATTTCTTCCTGTTCCATTTTTGGTGGTTTATGTTTCTAGGAATTTATCCATTTCTTCCAGATTGCCCAGTTTGTTGGCCCATGATTTTCCATAATATTCTATTATTGTTTGTATTTGTGTAGTGTTTGTGATCTCTCTTCTGTCCTTCGTGATTTTATTTACTTGAGTCCTTTTTCTTCTCTTTTTAATAAGTCCAGCCAAGGGTTTATCAATTTGGTTAAGTCTTTCAAAGAACCAGCCCTTACTTTCACTAATCTGTTCAACTGATTCTTTGTTTTGTTTTTGTTTTTGTTTTGTTGTTGTTGTTGCTTGTTTCTATGTCATTTATTTCTGCTCTAATTTTTATTATTTCCCCTATGCTAGATTTAGGTTTCATTTGTTTTCCTTCTCTAGCTCCTTTAGGTGTAAGGTTAGGTTATGTATTTGAGACTTTTCTTGCTTCTTGATGTAGGCTTGTGCTGCTATTTAGTTCTTTCTTAGAACCACTTTTGTAGCATCTCAAAAGTTTGAGAGTGTCATGTTTTCATTTTCATTTGCTTCCATGTATTTTTTAAAATTTCTCCTTTACTTTCCTAGTTAACCCATTATGTTCCTTACTAGGATGTTCTTTAACCTCCATATATTTATGGTCTTTTTAAATTTTTTTTTTATTTTTTTTAAAGATTTTTTATTTATTTATTTGACAGAGAGAAATTACAAGTACACTGAGAGGCAGGCAGAGAGAGAGAGAGAGAGAAGGAAGCAGGCTCCCTGCTGAGCAGAGAGCCTGATGCGGGACTCGATCCCAGGACCCTGAGATCATGACCTGAGCCGAAGGCAGCGGCTTAACCCACTGAGCCACCCAGGCGTCCCATTATGGTCTTTTTTTAAAAAAAGATTTTATTTATTTGACAGAGAGAGATCACAAGTAGGCAGAGAGGCAGGCAGAGAGAGAGGGAG
This sequence comes from Mustela lutreola, assembly GCF_030435805.1. NCBI lineage: Eukaryota > Metazoa > Chordata > Mammalia > Carnivora > Mustelidae > Mustela > Mustela lutreola. Next base: position 66,749,980 of record NC_081308.1, on the reverse strand, counting down.
TAGCAGGCTCCCTACTGAGCAGAGAGCCCGATGTGGGGCTCAATCCCAGGATTCTGAAATCATGACCTGATCCAAAGGCAGAGGCCTAACACACTGAGCTGCCCAGAGGCCCTTATTTGTGGTCTTTCCAAATGTTATCTTGTGTTCAACTTCCATAGCATTGTGGTCAGGAAATACGCACAGTCTTTTTGTAGTTGTTGAGGCCTGATTTGTGACCCAGTTTGTATCTATTCTGGAGAATTTTCCATATATACTTGAAAAGAATGTATTCTGCTTTAGGAAAAAATATTCTGAATATATCTGTTAAGACCATCTGGTCCAGTGTGTCATTCAAAGCCATTGTTTCCTTGTTGATTTTCTAGTTAGATGATCTGTCCATTGGTGTAAGTGGGTTGTTAAAGTCCAATACTTTTATTGTATCTTTGTCAATGAACTTCTTTGTGTTTGTTATTAACTGGGATTTATATATTTGGGTGTTCCCAAGTTGGGGGCATAAATATTTACAATTGTTAGATCCTCTTGTTGGATAGACCCCTTAATTGTAATATAGTGCCCTTCTGCATCTCTTTCTACACTCTTTGGTTTAAAATCAAGTCTGTCTGGGGGCACCTGGGTGGCTCAGTCTGTTGAGCATCTGACCCTTGGTTTCAGCTTTGGTTATTTCAATGGGTCTTATTCTTTTAATTCATTCTGATACCCTTAGTCTTTTGATTGTAATGTTTAGTCCATTTATATTCAGAGTTATTATTAATAGATTTAGTGCCATTTAATGCATTTCATGCATTTAGTGCCAAAGTATTACTTGTAAAATGAGTGTTTCTGGAGATTTTCTCTGTTCCTTTCTAGCCTTTGTTGCTTTTGATGTTTCTTTCCCCTCAAGCAGTCCCCTTTAATATTTCTTGTAACATTTGTTTAGTGTTCAGGAACTCCTTTAGTTTTTGTTTATTGGGGACTCTCTCCATCTCTCCTTGTATTCCGAATGACAGCCTTAGTAAATAAAATATCCCTGGCTGCATATTTTTTCATTTAGCACATTGAATAAATCATGTCACTCTGTTCTGGCCTCTGAAGTTTCTCTGGATAGATCTGCTGCAAACCTTATTTGTCTTCCCTTGTAGGTTAGGGCTTCCCCCCCCCATTGTTGCTTTCAGGATTATTTCCTTATGCATGTGTTTTGCAAATTTTACTATGATACATTTTGGTGTTAGCCTATTTTTTGTTGATTTTGATGGGAGTTTTCTGTGCCTTTTGGACTTCAATGTCTATTTCCTTCCCCAGATCAGAGAAGTTTTCAGCTATAATTTCTTCAAAGAAAACTGCCCCCCTTCCCTCTTTTCTTTTGGGACTCCTAATGAATGTTATTGCCCTTTATAAGGCACTGAGTTATTTATTTATTTATTTATTTATTTATTTATTTATTTATTTATTTTGAGATTTTATTCATTTATTTGACAGACAGAGATCACAAGTAGGCAGAGAGGCAGGCAGAGAGGAGGAAGCAGGCTCCCTGCTGAGCAGAGAGCCCAAGGCACTGAGTTTTCTAAGTCTACATTTGTTATCCAATATATTCTTCTTTCCCTCTTCTTTTCAGCTTCATTATTTATATGTCACTGACTCATTCCTCTGCTTCATCCATCCCTGTCATTGCATCCAATCAGTTTTGCATCTTGGTTATAGCATTTTTTGTTTCACCCTGACTAGTCTTTCTTTTTTCACTGTAGGATGGAACTCCCTGTGTCTTCTAAGCTTTTCTCAAGCCCAACTAGTATCCTTATCATTGTTGTTTTTAATTCTGGTTCAGAATATTACTTAGATCTGTTTTGATTAGATCCCTGGCTGTAACTTTTTCTTCTTCGTTCTTTTAGGATGAATCCCTCCATCTTGACATTTTGCCTAGATTTTTGTCTTTTCTATGTTAGGAAAACCTGTTATGTTTCCTGCTTCTGAGAATAATGGCTGTAATAAAGAGGTCATATACTGTCCAGGGCTTGGTGCTTTAGGAATTTTTTTGTGTACTCTACTGTTGTGTTTTGCTTGCTCTTTCCCTCAGGTCAGTCCTCTGCCTGAGTTGTTCCTTGCCTGCAGTTTGGATCTTGTCCTTGTGTGGTGAGTTTTAACTAGGTGTGTTTTGGTCTGCTTGTTAGAAAAAACTAGATCCTATTTCCCCTAGAGCTGAAGATTTGTAGCCCTCCATGATCAGTAGACTTGGTCCATGTAGGGAGGTTGTGCTGCTTCTTTGGGCCATGGGGAGTGCTGCTGCACTGGTTCTCAGGCAGACCTGCCCTAGGAAAGATACACCTGCTGGGCAGAGTGGGGTGGGGCTGTGTTGGAGCTGCAGCCACCTGGGGGTGCTGTGTTGGTCACTGAAGTCTGTCCATGCTGATGGGCAAAGAAGAAATGGCATCACCCTGCTCTCCTGTGCCCACAGTGGGGAGTTCATGTCTGCCATTCTTCAGTAAATCTTCACAGAAGAGTGAAAAATCTCACCTCTTATGTCCTAAGCTTCTGTCAGAACCCTGCCTTCACACTGTATCTGAGCTGTCTGCCTGCCTAGTGGCACAGTGCTCCTGAATTTTATCTCAGGTGCATGACTATGTTTCAAAACTCCAAATTTTAGAGAACTGGCATGGTGTGGATCCATGCTGATCTTCTGGGGGAGGGTCTTGTCACACTGTGGTTGGTGCCAATTTGTCCCAGAAAGCAGTTGTATGACCATGCAGGGTCTTGGAGTTTATGTGGAAGCACAGACAAAAGCTCATTTCCATGTTAGTTGCCTTCTGCAGGTGCCTCTGCTGGTATGCTAATTAACGAGGCCTATTAAAGGGGCTGCTCAATGGTGCCCACATTCTCTTTTGTCCCCTGAGAGGCTGTATCACCTCTTCCAAATGCAGTGCAAGGTGGGGAACTGTCTCTCCCAGTGTGACCCATGGGATCTTCAGACCATGTTGTCTGCTTCCAGACCTCTGCCCTCCTTCTCCACAAGAGCACTGCTAAGCCCACCAGGCATGACCCAGGCAATGATGTGGATTTCTAAAACTTCAGACTTTGAGCTCCACTGCTTGTAATAACTTGTAATAATCAGCCCCTCTCCTTTTCTCAGTGAATGGTTTTTGGGAAGTGTTTTTCTTTGCAATCCCCTGAACCTTGCTTCCTCTCTCTCTCTTTCTTTCTCTCTCTCTCTCTCTCCTCTCTCCATGATCAGGGCTCTCTCTCCTTGCAACACCTGTGATTATTTTCTCCCCCAAATCAACTCCCACAGCTCCTACCTTCCATAATGTGGCCTTTTTTTCTCCCTCTAGATGTTCAGTTTACTCTCTCAGTCTGTACATTGATTTCTTGGTGTTCAGAATGATCTGATATTTATCTAGCTGTGTTTAAAGGATGAGGTAAGCTTAGGGTCCCCCTACTACTCCACCATCCTAACCCCCCTACATACACAAAATTGTCTTATTTCTTAAAAGGAGAGATAATTTTGTTTAACATGGGAGAAATCTTCTTTGTTTCTATAATCTGGGATAAGTACTAGATTTTTGAAAAGATTTTATTTTATTTATTTGAGACACACAGAAAGAGAACATGAATGGGGAGAAAGGGGCAGATGAAGAGGGAGAAGTGGACTCCCCACTGAGCAAAGAATCCAATGTGGGGCTCAATACCAGGACCCTGGGATCATGACCTGAGTCAAAGGCAGATGCTTAACTGACTGAGCCACCCAAGAACCTCAATAAGTGGTAGACTTTTAATCATAAGCTTAATAAAATTGTGAAGGGTGATAAGATTTCAAAATCAGTTGTGTGTCACTCTTTTTTGTGTATGCATGTAAAAAAATACATTTTCTACATCTAAATTTTTTTCTCTCTCCTTGAAGAGAGAATATAATTAGCTTTTGTAGTGATAAGTTCATATTTGTCAGAGGTCAATTCCTCTCATTTCTTTTCCTTTCCATTTCCTTTCCTTTTCTTTTTCTTGAGAAGCAGTAAAGATTAACTGATCAAAAAATCATTCACTGGGAGTCAAGATGGCGGAGAAGTAGCAGGCTGAGACTACTTCAGCTAGCCGGAGATCAGCTAGATAGCGTGTCTGAAGATTGCCAACACCTGAAAATCCATCGGCAGATCGAAGAGAAGAAGAACAGCAATTCTGGAAACAGAAAAACAACCACTTTCTGAAAGGTAGGACCGGCGGAGAAGTGAATCCAAAGCGACGGGAAGATAGACCCCGGGGGGAGGGGCCGGCTCCCGGCAAGCGGCGGAACAACGGAGCACAAAATCAGGACTTTTAAAAGTCTGTTCCGCTGAGGGACATCGCTCCAGAGGCTACCCGGGGCAAACCCCACACGGGGTCAGCGGGGCCTCAGGTCCCGCAGGGTCACAGAAGGATCGGGGGTATCTGAGTGTCGCAGAGCTTGTGGGTATTGGAATGGGAAAGCCGGCTACAGAGACAGAGCCGACAGTAAGCTCGCAGCTCGGTGTTACCTTGAACCGGTGGCAGGCTCAGTGAGCTCGGAGCACGGCCGGAGATCAGGCAGACAGGAGTAACTGGGCGCTGTTCTCTGAGGGCGCACTGAGGAGCGCGGCCCTAGGCTCTCGACTCCTCCAGGCCGGAGACCAGGAGGCTGCCATTTGTATTCCCGTCCTCCGGAACTCTATGGAAAGCGCTCAGGGAACAAAAGCTCCTGAAAGCAAACCCGAGCGGAATACTCACCCCGGCCCGGGTAAGGGCGGTGTAACTCCGCCTGGGGCAGACACTTGAGAATCACTACAACAGGCCCCTCTCCCAGAAGATCAACAAGAAATCCAGCCAAGACCAAGTTCACCTACCAAGGAGTGCGGTTTCAATACCAAGGAGAGCAGCAGAATTCCAGAGGAGGAGAAAGCCAAGCACGGAACTCATGGCTTTTTCCCTGTGATTTTTTTTAGTCTTGCAGTTAATTTAATTTTTTTCTTTATCATTTTTTTTTTTCTCGCCTTCAGGTAAAAAAAAATTTTTTTAACTGTTACCTTTTTCTTTTTTAACGATTTTTTACTAGTTTATCTAATATATATATTTTTTTCTTTTTTATATATTTCTTAGGAGTTTTCTTTTTTCTTAAATTCTTTTTTTTCTTTTTTTTTCTTTTTCTTTCTTTCTTCCTTTTTGAACCTCTTTTTATCCCCTTTCTCCCCCCTCACAATTCTGGATCTCTTCTAATTTGGCTAAAGTATATTTTCCTGGGGTTGTTGCCACCCTTTTAGTATTTTACTTGCCCCTTCATATACTCTTATCTGGACAAAATGACAAGACGGAAAAATTCAACACAAAAAAAAGAACAAGAGGCAGTACCGAAGGCTAGGGACCTAATCAATACAGACATTGGTAATATGTCAGATCTAGAGTTCAGAATGACAATTCTCAAGGTTCTAGCCAGGCTCGAAAAAGGCATGGAAGATATGAGAGAAACCCTCTCGAGAGATATAAAAGACCTTTCTGGAGAAATAAAAGAACTAAAATCTAACCAAGTTGAAATCAAAAAAGCTATTAATGAGGTGCAATCAAAAAATGGAGGCTCTCACTGCTAGGATAAATGAGGCAGAAGAAAGAATTCGTGATATAGAAGACCAAATGACAGAGAATAAAGAAGCTGAGCAAAAGAGGGACAAACAGCTACTGGACCACGAGGGGAGAATTTGAGAGATAAGTGACACCATAAGATGAAACAACATTAGAATAATTGGGATTCCAGAAGAAGAGGAAAGAGAGAGAGGAGCAGAAGGTATACTGGAGAGAATTATTGGGGAGAATTTCCCCAATATGGCAAAGGGAACGAGCATCAAAATTCAGGAGGTTCAGAGAATGCCCCTCAAAATCAATAAGAATAGGCCCACACCCCGTCACCTAATAGTAAAATTTACAAGTCTCAGTGACAAAGAGAAAATCCTGAAAGCAGCCCGGGAAAAGAAGTCTGTAACATACAATGGTAAAAATATTAGATTGGCAGCTGACTTATCCACAGAGACCTGGCAGGCCAGAAAGAGCTGGCATGATGTTTTCAGAGCACTAAACGAGAAAAACATGCAGCCAAGAATACTATATCCAGCTAGGCTATCATTGAAAATAGAAGGAGAGATTAAAAGCTTCCAGGACAAACAAAAACTGAAAGAATTTGCAAACACCAAACCAGCTCTACAGGAAATCTTGAAAGGGGTCCTCTAAGCAAAGAGAGAGCCTACAAGTGGTAGATCAGAAAGGAACAGAGACCATATACAGTAACAGTCACCTTACAGGCAATACAATGGCAGTAAATTCATATCTCTCAATAGTTACCCTGAATGTTAATGGGCTAAAGGCCCCTGTCAAAAGACACAGGCTATCAGAATGGATAAAAAAACAAAACCCATCGATATGTTGCCTCCAAGAAACTCATTTTAGCCCGAAGACACCTCCAGATTTAAAGTGAGGGGGTGGAAAAGAATTTACCATGCTAATGGACATCAGAAGAAAGCAGGAGTGGCAATCGTTATATCAGATCAATTAGATTTTAAGCCAAAGACTATAATAAGAGATGAGGAAGGACACTATATCATACTCAAAGGGTCTGTCCAACAAGAAGATTTAACAATTTTAAATATCTATGCCCCCAACGTGGGAGCAGCCAACTATATAAACCAATTAATAACAAAATCAAAGAAGCACATCAACAATAATAAAATAATAGTAGGGGACTTGATCACTCCCCTCACTGAAACGGACAGATCATCCAAGCAAAATATCAGCAAGGAAATAAAGGCCTTAAACGACACACTGGACCAGATGGACATCACAGATATATTCAGAACATTTCATCCCAAAGCAACAGAATACACATTCTTCTCTAGTGCACATGGAACATTCTCCAGAATAGATCACATCCTCGGTCCTAAATCAGGACTCAACCGGTATCAAAAGATTGGGATCATTCCCTGCATATTTTCAGACCACAATGCTCTAAAGCTAGAACTCAACGACAAAAGGAAGTTTGGAAAGAACCCAAATACATGGAGACTAAACAGTATCCTTCTAAAGAATGAATGGGTCAACCGGGAAATTAAAGAACAATTGAAAAAAATCATGGAAACAAGTGATAATGAAAATACAACGGTTCAAAATCTGTGGGACACAACAAAGGCAGTCCTGAGAGGAAAATATATAGCGGTACAAGCCTTTCTCAAGAAACAAGAAAGGTCTCAGGTACATAACCTAACCCTACACCTAAAGGAGCTGGAGAAAGAACAAGAAAGAAACCCTAAGCCCAGCAGGAGAAGAGAAATCATAAAGATCAGAGCAGAAATCAATGAAATAGAAACCAAAAAACCAATAGAACAAATCAACGAAAGTAGGAGCTGGTTCTTTGAAAGAATTAATAAAATTGATAAACCCCTGGCCAGACTTATCAAAAAGAAAAGAGAAAGGACCCAAATAAATAAAATCATGAATGAAAGAGGAGAGATCACAACTAACACCAAAGAAATACAAACTATTATAAGAACATACTATGAGCAACTCTACGGCAATAAATTTGACAATCTGGAAGAAATGGGTGTATTCCTAGAAACATATAAACTACCACAACTGAACCAGGAAGAAATAGAAAGCCTGAACAGACCCATAACCAGTAAGGAGATTGAAACAGTCATTAAAAATCTCCAAACAAACAAAAGCCCAGGGCCAGATGGCTTCCCGGGGGGAATTCTACCAAACATTTAAAGAAGAACTAATTCCTATTCTCCTGAAACGGTTCCAAAAAATAGAAATGGAAGGAAAACTTCCAAACTCATTTTATGTGGCCAGCATCACCTTGATCCCAAAACCAGACAAGGAGCCCATCAAAAAAGAGAGCTATAGACCAATATCCTTGATGAACACAGATGCGAAAATACTCACCAAAATACTAGCCAATAGGATTCAACAGTACATTAAAAGGATTATTCACCACGACCAAGTGGGATTTATTCCAGAGCTGCAAGTTTGGTTCAACATCCGCAAATCAGTCAATGTGATACAACACATCAATAAAAGAAAGAACAAGAACCATATGATACTCTCAATAGATGCTGAAAAAGCATTTGACAAAGTACAGCATCCCTTCCTGATCAAAACTCTTCAAAGTGTAGGGAGAGAGGGCACATACCTCAATATCATCAAAGCCATCTATGAAAAACCCACCGCAAATATCATTCTCAATGGAGAAAAACTGAAAGCTTTTCCGCTAAGGTCAGGAACACGGCAGGGATGTCCATTATCACCACCACTATTCAACATAGTACTAGGGGTCCTAGCCTCAGCAATCAGACAACAAAAGGAAATTAAAGGCATCTAAATCGGCAAAGAAGAAGTCAAATTATCACTCTTCGCAGATGATATGATACTATATGTTGAAAACCCAAAATACTCCACTCCAAAACTGCTAGAACTTGTGCAGGAATTCAGTAAAGTGTCAGGATATAAAATCAATGCACAGAAATCAGTTGCATTTCTCTACACCAACAACAAGACAGAAGAAAGAGAAATTAAGGAGTCAATCCCATTTACAATTGCACCCAAAAGCATAAGATACCTAGGAATAAACCTAACCAAAGAGGCACAGAATCTATACTCAGAAAACTATAAAGTACTCATGAAAGAAATTGAGGAAGACACAAAGAAATGGAAAAATGTTCCATGCTCCTGGATTGGAAGAATAAATATTGTGAAAATGTCTATGCTACCTAAAGCAATCTACACATTTAATGCAATTCCTATCAAAGTACCATCCATCTTTTTCAAAGAAATGGATCAAATAATGCTAAAATTTATATGGAACCAGAAAAGACCTCGAATAGCCAAAGGGATATTGAAAAAGAAAGCCAAAGTTGGTGGCATCACAATTCCGGACTTCAAGCTCTATTACAAAGCTGTCATCATCAAGACAGCATGGTACTGGCACAAAAACAGACACATAGATCAATGGAACAGAATAGAGAGCCCAGAAATAGACCCTCAACTCTATGGTCAACTAATCTTCGACAAAGCAGGAAAGAATGTCCAATGGAAAAAAGACAGCCTCTTCAATAAATGGTGCTGGGAAAATTGGACAGCCACATGCAGAAAAATGAAATTGGACCATTTCCTTACACCACACACAAAGTTAGACTCAAAATCGATGAAGGACCTCAATGTGCGAAAGGAATCCATCAAAATCCTTGAGGAGAACACAGTCAGCAACCTCTTCGACCTCAGCCGCAGCAACATCTTCCTAGGAACAACGCCAAGGGCAAGGGAAGCAAGGGCAAAAATGAACTATTGGGATTTCATCAAGATCAAAAGCTTTTGCACATTAAAGGAAACAGTTAACAAAATCAAAAGACAACTGACAGAATGGGAGAAGATATTTGCAAACGACATATCAGATAAAGGACTAGTGTCCAGAATCTATAAAGAACTTAGCAAACTCAACACCCAAAGAACAAATAATCCAATCAAGAAATGGGCAGAAGACATGAACAGACATTTCTGCAAAGAAGACATCCAGATGGCCAACAGACACATGAAAAAGTGCTCCATATCACTCAGTATCAGGGAAATACAAATCAAAACCGCAATGCGATATCACCTCACTCCAGTCAGAATGGCTAAAATCAACAAGTCAGGAAATGACAGATGCTGGCGAGGATGCGGAGAAAGGGGAACCCTCCTACACTGTTGGTGGGAATGCAAGCTAGTGCAGCCACTCTGGAAAACAGCATGGAGGTTCCTCAAAATGTTGAAAATAGAACTGCCCTATGACCCAGCAATTGCACTATTGGGTATTTACCCTAAAGATACAAACGTAGTGATCCAAAGGGGCACGTGCACCCGAATGTTTATAGCAGCAATGTCCACAATAGCCAAACTATGAAAAGAACCTAGATGTCCATCAACAGATGAATGGATCAAGAAGATGTGGTCTATATACACAATGGAATACTATGCAGCCATCAAAAGAAATGAAATCTTGCCATTTGCGACAACGTGGATGGAACTAGAGCGTATCATGCTTAGCGAAATAAGTCAAGCAGAGAAAGACAACTATCATATGATCTCCCTGATATGAGGAAGTGGTGATGCAACATGGGGGCTTAAGTGGGTAGGAGAAGAATAAATGAAAGAAGCTTATGCAGAACTGCACTCTGAGTTTTGCTCACAGAGGAAAGAGCTCTCACACCGTTAGGCAATTCGTCCCAGATCTGAAAGCGAGAGACAGGTTGGAAAGGGCCTTCAGAGAACGAAAAAGGAAACCGGTAAGCCGCGCCATCTTGTAAGCAATGGGAGATAAGCAGGGACTGGCTTATGGACAAGTTTCAAAGCCCTGCTGGCCAGCTTGGTCCAAACTGCTGTATGAATATTTACAGATCCTACAAAGTGCTTCCTCCGAGACCCTGATGCCAGAATTGAGGGACTAAGAGCCACGCGACAGCGCGAGGAAGGAAGACTTCTCTAAGTACTGCCAGTGTAAGCATGTCAGAGAACAGGAATGTATATACCCTTTCCCCAGATTGGAACTTCTTCTTCTAGACCAGGCAGACATAGAAATTCTCCTGTTTTATATATGTATACACACACACACACACACACACACACACACACGGATTGTATATAATACTAAATTATATCATTTTACATATCATAGTATACATTATGTATTATATATACTATGTTCTGTTATTACATACTATTATATTGATATTATATCATTGTATTTAATTCTGTATTATACTGTTACATTTAAATATATCCTATATTAATGTTAAAGGATGGATATAAATATATAAAATTTATAGATTTGTGTGCATGTCTGCACACATACATGTATATGTGCACATACATATATGTATACACACCTACACACACACACACACACACACACACACACACACAGGGATTTTTCTTCCAGATGAGGCCTCCCTCAAATCTTCTTACTTATGGGTTTGCCAAAAGCAAATCAGATGCAGGGGAGGGTGGAAGTACTGACTGAAATAAACTTAAACTTGGGCCTATAAGCAAACCCCACACAAAGGTTTATCAGACAAACGAAAAATGAAGGGAGGCGATAAGGCCATTTGACTCACTGTCTACACAGTTTTCTGAGGAATTAGCAGTGGTAGCAGCAAAGGGGCCAGCACAAGTGCCTCCCCCTGCCCCCTCCACCACCAATGTCTACTGAAGCCAGGTACCTGGGTCCACAGGTCTTAGAGGGGCAGCCTTCCCCACCAGTTCCCCAAGGGTTAGAAGATTGTATCCATTACCGCTGTTCAGTCTACCCTCTGCCTCCATGTGTTAGTATACCAGACAACGTCCTCCTTCCTTTCACCATCAGATGGGGATACTCTGCCTCCCTTTTCTCTGAGTTCCATTGGCCAGGGAGGCTGGGCATTCCACCACAGTTCTGAGTCCTCCCCTTGGAGCTCCTGGCCTGGAGCACCGGAGAATTACACAGAGGCTCTTCTGTCTGTCTGGGCTGCTGTGGGCTACAGCGGGGGCCAGCCATCTCCATGGCCCTTTTTGTTTTCCTGAACTTTGTGGAGAAACTGATGAGTACCAGGTGACCCGCCTGAGTTTCCTGCAGTTTCCCTCCTCCTTGAGTTTCCACAGGGCACCGTGCTTCCTAGTCACCATTCCCATCAGCCCTCCCCAAAGCAGAGATTCGGGTAGCCCCTGAAACTCGGTGAGGATAATTTAATAGCTGATAATCAGTGGGATATATCCTGGTGGTGGGGACTACAAGAGGTATCGTTTGGGATATGGGTTGCCCCCCACCCCACTCCCACTCCCATATTCTACAGAGGCCTTGAAGGGCTGGAACCTACCCAGTCAAAATTCTGGAAAAACTTTGGCCAGGAGGGCTGGGGATTTCAGGAGCAGCATCCCACACCCCTGTACTATCTACATGGCCCCAAATTAAAGATATGCTGCCGCTATACCACCTCCTCTAGGTGCCCATGTTACTCGTCAACTTTTCCATGAAGCTCAGGAAAATAAAAACGGCCATGGAGATGCCTGGGCATCCTCTCCATTCAACAACATCTGTTCAACGTCCTCCTGCCCCAACCCTGTCACTGGTCTCATACAATTTGTTTTCTCCTTATCCTCATTTCCCATCAATGTCAGGAACACACACCATACCTCTTACAGAGTAAGCAATTAGCTTCCTGGCAAACAGTCCTACATGCCAAAGAAACCAGCAATGTGTGCTCTTTAGTAGTAGTTTAGTCATGGAGCACCTGCGGTATTTTACAAATGCGCATCAGAATCACCTGAAAGGTGTTTTAAAGCCACAGATGGCTGGGCCCTGACCCCAGAGTTTCTGATTCAGTAGGTCTGGGGCAGGGCCCGAGGCCTTGCATTTCTAACATAGCAGGCCCAGGTGATGCTGATGCTGTTGTTCTGGGGATCACACTTTCAGAAAAAACTGGACTGGAGACAAACCTGGATTGAAACCATGGCCGATTTGTTTAATCCCAGGTAGGCCACCTAAACTAAGCCTTAGTCTCCTCATATATAAAATGGAAACACAAGTACCAGTGTTTCTATTGCTGGTCACTGTTAAGATTAAACGAGGGAATATGGAGAAGGCCCTTGGCATGGGGCCCAGCACACAGCAAACCTTGAACAGAGGTAGGCAATTATTATTACTGTTGTTGCTTGTTGATCAAAACATACCATGGCAGACATTTGGTCCTCGTCTAATCACCTTTTCCCCCATTTCTAGGAGGAATTCTGTCCCCCAAATAATGCAGCTAAATTATACGCAGACTATGGATGATCCCAAATCTCAGTACTCAGAACATAGAGGATGAATCCTGTCATGGCCTGTACTGGGAGTAAAGGTGGGTGCTGATCATGGAAAGAACCGAAGATCATAGCCACCTGCCACCCACCGTCCAACACCACAGGGCAAAGGCTTGCTGCTACCCTGGCCTAAACCCGCTGGTGTCCTGGATATTTCCACTCAACACAAGTGTGCAGTTGCCCTCTAACAGGGAATTGGGTGGGTACTCTGTTTAGCATCTACTGTACACTAAAGCAGCCAGTCCCCCCCAACCCCCCTGCAACTCCCACCTACTCAGGCCATTCACTTTGCTTTGTCCATTTACAAGTTCTTTTTCCTCAGATCCAATTTTTGAGGCAGAGGCCTTCGGGATATTTGGACAAACTCTGGAACCCACTGTGGCCATTCTTTCTGAAGGCCTCTTCTTATAACTTCCCTTCACTGTGTACCTCACCTCTACATCAGGGAGAACCTCAGCCAGTCATCGATCTGCAGCTTTTCAGCTAACCTCTCCTCCACACCCAGAACAACTAAGGGATTCCTATTGCTGTCTACACACAGAATATGCACTCATTCACTCATTCAAGTTGAGATGTTGTTGTCAACATGGTTTCACCTTCCTGCTGAACCACAGGGTCCCTTAAAAGGTCACAGCCATAGTCACGTGTGCCGCGTCTATAAAGCCTCCAAAACTACATAGGACCTACTGTACCGTGGGCCCATTCCAAACTCTTGTCTGGAATTAAAATTCCACTGGAATTCCACCGATAGGACTGCAAGTCCCTGACTGACTCCTCCATTACAGCAAAGCCAAGCCCCATAAATGATCCAGTCTGGAAGGATAAGATCCTAGGACCCGTAGAGAAAGGAGTCCAGAAGGGAAGGCAAACCACAAAGAGGAAGGGAACCAGGCTTCGCCACCCTCTGTGCTCTTTGGGGTTCAGTGGAAAGAGCTCTTTAACCTAAACACTCAAGGCCCTACCCCAGCAGCTTTTGCTGTCCACGCTGTAGTGCCAGCACTTCCCGGTCCTGATCCACTGAGCCCTTCTACTAGTATTTTCTATTCTGATGATCAATCATTTTGAGAGCCTGGGAGCAGGGAATGAAGCAGCAAACATTATCTATATTCTGTGTTAATCTAAGCCTCCGTATTAATAAGGCATGAAACAACGCAAAACCAAGCAGCTTTTATCCTCATCAGTGTCTTCAGAGCCATCCAGGACCACTCCCAACGTCCTCAACGCTCATTTCCTTGAAGAAGACGAATCTGACCACTCAGTAAAAGCGCGTACACGCATCCACCGCATTTCTTTCTGTCTTATCGCCCCGTCTTATTAACCACTATCTGAAATGAACTCGGTAAGTTGTTTCTGTCTCCACTCACTAGAAGGGATGGTACCCGAAACCAGGGCCCTCGTATTCTTACGTGTCTTTGGGTCCCCAGGGTCTAAGGCTGTGTCTGGTAGTTAATGGGTGTCCAGTGAATATTTGTTTTACGAAGGACTGGGCGAATGGATGGGTGGGTGGGTGGGTGGGTGGACAGACAGATGGACGGACACACACTGACGGACGACGCCCTTAAAGGGGATTCCAGGGCTAGTGGTCCTTCCCTTTCTCCCACTCAAGCACCTAGGCCCCCACCTACAGAGTAAAGGAACGGCAGAAACTTCCCTCCGAAGAGCCTGAAGGCAGAGACGACACAGCCGGCCGGGCAGTTCCATTTACCACTAACGCGCATGTCCACGCGGAACCGAGCTCGTCCATCTTCCCATTACCCCTCCAGATGACCCTTAGAATGGGTCCGAGAACTAGCATCTTCCTCCTCCTCGCCCCCAATTTTCCCAGTAATGCCCACCACCGCGGAGACCGTAAGGAACTGTCCACAACATAAATGCACGCCACGGGCACTAAAGAGCCGGCCGAATTCCGTACGACCCTAAAGCAAATGGCCACAGTTCCCATCAACCACCGCACTCCCGACCCGGAACTTCCTGCTGCTGCTGCTGCCGCAGTGCGCCTTCGACCGCCGCTTAGTGAACTTTTGGCCATTTGGTGGCAGCATCGCTCCACAATCGTGCCCAACTCCGCTGCTCCCCCGCCCTTCGTTTTCGGAAAAAAAAAAAAAAACGCTCCTCAGAGTCAAAAATTCGACTTCCTCCCCCGCGGAGGCGGTTTTGGTGAATTTCCTTTTTTGCCGAGGGCTCTTTTAGTGAAGCCTTGCACCTCCCACTTCTGACTTCCTTTTTTTTAACTGAAGTGTACCCTCTCACCCCTTGGTTTTAGATCCTTCTTGATACACATTCAATTAAGAGAGACACTGTCTATCCTAAAGGGCTTGCTCTCTCGTTGGAACTGTTGGTTTTGTATTCCCGACAAAGGATTAGGACTGCTACAACAGAGATTATGATATAATGAGACAGAAAAACAAAGCTTTGTGGAAAGTTGTTCCTTCAAGCTTTAAAAACAACACAAAACAAAAACAGTTATGTAGGAAAATTCTGAATGCCAAACGATAAGTTAATGCAGTGGTCCACGTCCACATGGACAGGCTATAACAGGATATTACGTGATCATGCGTCCTACTGACAAAGTCTACTTCAACAAATTCCAGTCAGACTATTCCGAGCTTTTTCCACTATGCCTCTACTTTGGCCCTCCCTAGGCAGATATTTGCTACGTCAATTTGGTGAGAACCTCCCTAACCTTCATATCCGATAGAGTCGCTATTGCGCGCTTGGTGTTCCAGGCCTTGGCCATCCTCAGCAAGAATCCTGTTTGACCAGTTAAGCAAGAGCCTGCCTACCCTGAATTTCCCCTCCTGAGTAATTTTTCATCCACTAACACTCTCATTGTTGTAGCAAAATTTAAGGACAGAAGTGTTTGTTTATTTAACAGAGGGGAGATCACAAGTAGGCAGAGAGGCAGGCAGAGAGACAGGAGGAAGCAGGCTCCCCGCTGAGCAGAGAGCCCAATGTGGGGCTCAATCCCAGGACCCTGGGACCATGACCTGAGCTGAAGGCAGAGGCTTTAACCCATTAAGCCACCCAGGTGCCCCTGGGTACCTGCATTTGGCAAGAGTCTTAATCCCAGAGAATGAGGTCAGGACAGAGTAAGTGGCCCCAGTATCCAAAAAGAAGGTTGTTCTACTTGCCACATCCGTCTTTATACATGACTCCAGTCCACTGATGGTTACTTCTTGTGGGAGGTGGTGGTGATGGGAGCAGAGGGCCCCTTCATCCATCACCATCAGCAGGGCATCAGTTTCTGATCACTGAGTCTTTTGACCTTGGGGGCAGTTAGCTGTCCAATCTCCTGTCCGCTAACACTTAAGACAGGGTATTTGGGGGGACTTGTGCTTAATAGGACATTCCCACACCCAATGGCTAGTCCTACAGATCAGGCATTTTCCTGATCTCTTTTCAGGACAGAGTTGGATATCCTTGGAGTGGGCTCGGTTCTGTGGGTCCACTAGCGATTGGGTCTGCCTTACCACCTTCCTTTGGTCCTTCTCTGAATAACTGACTTCTCCCTTTGGGTTCCTGTTACAAAAGATAGGAGTTGCTGCTGAAAGGAATTCCTCAAGAGCGGTGACTGAAAAAATTTTAAAAAAATTTTTTTTTAAATTCTCTTCTTTTTTTTTTTTTTTTTTTCAGAAAAAATTCCGATTCTCTTACTAGTTTTTGCAGCCTCCACCTGATATCTGAAGCAGACTAAGAAAAGAATTTGTCTTTTAGTATTATCTGTCCCTCAAAAGACTAGAGATCAAGGTTAGTATATTTAGTCACAGACTCTTTAAGTCTTTCCAGAAAGGTGGTTTCCATTTGGCTTCTGTCTGACTGTAGCTGTCTTAAAGTAGCTGATGGATTTTTGTCAGCTGACTTTAACTTTGCCTTAACACAGACAGTAGTCTCATTCTCATGTCTCTGAAGGTTGATTATAATCCCATCCCAGATTCATGGGAAGGACAGCAGTACCTCCTATTGGGTTTTTGGTATCAGAAAGGTGAAGACTATTAGCATAAACCCTGGCTTCCTTAAGAACAATTTTCCTTCTTGGTCGAAAGTCTGTCTTAAAGTGGTCATCACATCTTTCCAAGATAGATCGTAAGCCAAGGTCAAATGCTATAAGACCTCTAGGTAACCATCCTGGTTAACCAGAAAACTTCCCCAGATTTTGTTTAATCTGTTCAACTCTATGAAAGAGAAAGGTTTTGAGTAACCTGAAGACAAAGCTCCTTGGCCACTTCAACCACAAGATGCAGCTTGGGGTGGGAAGCCCCTGGATATGTAAGCAGTGAATGGCGAGGGTCACAGGTTGGGAGACATGGATACAAACCAGCTGGCCTGGAAGGAGGGGAAGAGGGAGGAATAGAGGGTGAAGAAGATGGTTTGGGCAGTGCCAGTGCCTTCTGAATTTCCTCCTCACAGAGGGACTTAGCATCTCTTGATTGGGTGTCCCTTGGCAACTACAAAGAAAGCCATGGGAAAATCTGTGGCACTGAATGTGTTAAAAGACAGGCTAGAAGAAGAAGGTCAGATTGCTGGGGATCAGAGGCTTCATTCAAGAAAGGACTATAGTGAAGATGGTTGTGGCTGGCACAGATGCAACAAGGAAATACATGATAGGAAACTTGAGATGATGAGGTGAGAGACACACAGACTAGTGGTCCCCAGCAGTAATAAAGAAGAGGGTTAAAATAATGAGTTAAAACATTCCCAAGAAAGCATGGGATAGATGGGGAAGGCTGAGAGGACATTCCTTGAAGGTGATGGTCCTCTAGAAATCCAAGTTTGAAGTGGTTGGGAAGATAGGAACCAGCCAAGAAATGGGGCAATTCAAACTGTTGTCCTCTAGAGGAGGCAGATAAGCAGAGTCAGAGGCAAAGTGATTTAAATCACACCACCAAAAGGTGGCGTGCAAGCTGGTGCAGCCACTTTGGAGAATAGTGTGGAGATTCCTTAAGAAATTAAAAATAGAGCTTCCCTATGAACCTGCAATTGCACTCCTGGGTATTTACCCCAAAGATACAGATGTAATGAAAAGAAGGGCCATCTGTACCCCAATGTTTATAGCAGCAATGGCCACAGACGCCAAACTGTGGAAAGAACCAAGATGCCCTTCAACGGACGAATGGATAAGGAAGATGTGGTCCATATACGCTATGGAGTATTAGGCCTCTGTCAGAAAGGATGAATACCCAACTTTTGTAGCAACATGGACAGGACTGGAAGAGATTATGCTGAGTGAAATCAGTCAAGCAGAGAGAGTCAATTATCATATGGTTTCACTTATTTGTGGAGCATAACAAATAACATGGAGGACATGGGGAGACGGAGAGGAGAAGGGAGTTGAGGGAAATTGGAAGGGAAGGTGAACCATGAGAGACTATGGACTCTGAAAACAACCTGAGGGTTTTGAAGGGGCAGGGGGTGGGAGGTTGGGGGAACCAGGTGGTGGGTATTAAGGAGGGCACGTATTGCATGGTGCACTGGGTGTGGAGCAAAAACAATGAATACTGTTACACTGAAAAGAAATTTTTTTAAAAAGTGGCAGCATGAAAAGGATTGTGTCTCAGCTCTTGGCATGGACACAAGAAAAAGTTAGAGATCAAGTGCCCGAGGTGAAAGCAGCAAACTGTTTGATTATGGACATTACACTCTCAAGTTGGGAGAGCAGGCACCTGCCTCTCTTGCTGGTTTTAATGTTATCTCTTTATATTTAGACATTTATATTATAATGTGTGTTGATGTGGGTCTCTTTGGGTTCATCTTGTTTGGAATTCTGGATTTGGAGGATTTGAAGACTCCTGGATTTCCATGTCTCCTTACTTCCACAGGTTTGGGAAATTTTCAGCCATTATTCCCTCATATATTTTTTCTTTTTTCTTTTTAAAAAAGATTTTATTTATTTATTTGAGAGAAAGAGAAAGAGAGACCTGAGAGCAAGGTGAAATGTAGAGGGAGAAGCAGACTCTCCACTGAGCAGGGAGCCCAATGTGGGGCTCAATCCCAGGACCCTGGAGGAGCTAGAGGCAGATGCTTAACCAACTGAGCCACCAAGGCACCCTGACCTTCTCAAATATTTTTTCTGCCTCTTTTCCCCTTCTTCTCCTGGGGCCCCAATAATGTGAATTATTCTGCTTAGTGTTGTCCCATGGGTCTGTTACTATATCTTCATTTTTTAAAATTCATTTTACTTTCTGCTGTTCTGTTTTTGTGAGTTTTATTTTTCTGACTTTCAGATCACTGATTTTTTTTTCTTCATTTGTCTGCTATTGAAACTCTAAAATTTTTTAGATCAGTTCATGTACTTCTCTGCTCTGTGTCTTCTTGTTGGTACCTTTTAATTTTTTATATTTTGCTGAAGCTCTCACTGTATTCATTCATTCACCTTTCATGTTTGGGAAGCCTTTTTATGACCATTACTTCAAACTCTTCTTGATGTAATTGCTTGTCTCTCCTTTATTAAGGTTTTTTTTCCTGGGGTTTTATCTTGTTCTTTCATCTGGAACAAATCCTGTGTTTTCTCATTTTGCTTGACTCTCTATATCAGGCAAGACAACTGTCTCTCATAGTTTTTAATGTTGGCCCTTTTTAGGATGTGAACTTTATTATTTATCCTTGTCCTAGTTCTTAGTTGTCTTTCAAACTGTCTGTTCAATTTTTTGAGGCCCCTTTGTGCCCAGAAACACAGCTCCCCTGGCCACCAGAGTCCAGCACTCAAGGGACATCCTCTGTATGTGCTGTATATACCCACTTCTTTTAGGGGACTATGGGGGGTGGGGGTGAGGTGTTCATCTACTGCAGGAGTGGCATAGTTGGATAGAGTGCTTGTCAGCATTCTCTGACAGTGCTACAGGAGTGGTGTGGAGTGGTAGGCATTAGCAGGTAAGGATAAGAGTGAAAAACTTGTACTTGCTAGCACCAGTGCTAACAAGGTAGAGGGAGAACATAAGAATGGCATCCATTAGTACCTCTGTCCCTGTAGAGATTTTCAACAGGCCTTTGATCCTCTGGAAAATACATTAAGATGAGCAAATGAATCTCCTTCACATGTGATCTAGCTTCTTTTTAAACTGCTCCTTTTGGGGGTACCTGAGTGGTGCATTTGGAAGTATCCAGCTCTTGATTTTGGCTTAGGTCATGATCTCAGGGTCCTGGCGACAATCAGAAGTCAAGCTTTCATTTTTTGCAGAGGGATCTTTTAGTGAAGCCTTGCACCTCCCACATCTGTCCTTAAATTTTGCTACAACAATGAGAGTGTTAGTGGATGAAAAATTACTCAAGAGGGGAAATTCAGGGTAGGCAGGCTCTTGCTTAACTGGTCAAACAGGATTCTTGCTGAGGATGGCCAAGGCCTGGAACACCAAGCGCGCAATAGCGACTCTATCGGATATGAAGGTTAGGGAGGTTCTCACCAAATTGACGTAGCAAATATCTGCCTAGGGAGGGCCAAAGTAGAGGCATAGTGGAAAAAGCTCGGAATAGTCTGACTGGAATTTGTTGAAGTAGACTTTGTCAGTAGGACGCATGATCACGTAATATCCTGTTATAGCCTGTCCATGTGGACGTGGACCACTGCATTAACTTATCGTTTGGCATTCAGAATTTTCCTACATAACTGTTTTTGTTTTGTGTTGTTTTTAAAGCTTGAAGGAACAACTTTCCACAAAGCTTTGTTTTTCTGTCTCATTATATCATAATCTCTGTTGTAGCAGTCCTAATCCTTTGTCGGGAATACAAAACCAACAGTTCCAACGAGAGAGCAAGCCCTTTAGGATAGACAGTGTCTCTCTTAATTGAATGTGTATCAAGAAGGATCTAAAACCAAGGGGTGAGAGGGTACACTTCAGTTAAAAAAAAGGAAGTCAGAAGTGGGAGGTGCAAGGCTTCACTAAAAGAGCCCTCGGCAAAAAAGGAAATTCACCAAAACCGCCTCCGCGGGGGAGGAAGTCGAATTTTTGACTCTGAGGAGCGTTTTTTTTTTTTTTTTCCGAAAACGAAGGGCGGGGGAGCAGCGGAGTTGGGCACGATTGTGGAGCGATGCTGCCACCAAATGGCCAAAAGTTCACTAAGCGGCGGTCGAAGGCGCACTGCGGCAGCAGCAGCAGCAGGAAGTTCCGGGTCGGGAGTGCGGTGGTTGATGGGAACTGTGGCCATTTGCTTTAGGGTCGTACGGAATTCGGCCGGCTCTTTAGTGCCCGTGGCGTGCATTTATGTTGTGGACAGTTCCTTACGGTCTCCGCGGTGGTGGGCATTACTGGGAAAATTGGGGGCGAGGAGGAGGAAGATGCTAGTTCTCGGACCCATTCTAAGGGTCATCTGGAGGGGTAATGGGAAGATGGACGAGCTCGGTTCCGCGTGGACATGCGCGTTAGTGGTAAATGGAACTGCCCGGCCGGCTGTGTCGTCTCTGCCTTCAGGCTCTTCGGAGGGAAGTTTCTGCCGTTCCTTTACTCTGTAGGTGGGGGCCTAGGTGCTTGAGTGGGAGAAAGGGAAGGACCACTAGCCCTGGAATCCCCTTTAAGGGCGTCGTCCGTCAGTGTGTGTCCGTCCATCTGTCTGTCCACCCACCCACCCACCCACCCATCCATTCGCCCAGTCCTTCGTAAAACAAATATTCACTGGACACCCATTAACTACCAGACACAGCCTTAGACCCTGGGGACCCAAAGACACGTAAGAATACGAGGGCCCTGGTTTCGGGTACCATCCCTTCTAGTGAGTGGAGACAGAAACAACTTACCGAGTTCATTTCAGATAGTGGTTAATAAGACGGGGCGATAAGACAGAAAGAAATGCGGTGGATGCGTGTACGCGCTTTTACTGAGTGGTCAGATTCGTCTTCTTCAAGGAAATGAGCGTTGAGGACGTTGGGAGTGGTCCTGGATGGCTCTGAAGACACTGATGAGGATAAAAGCTGCTTGGTTTTGCGTTGTTTCATGCCTTATTAATACGGAGGCTTAGATTAACACAGAATATAGATAATGTTTGCTGCTTCATTCCCTGCTCCCAGGCTCTCAAAATGATTGATCATCAGAATAGAAAATACTAGTAGAAGGGCTCAGTGGATCAGGACCGGGAAGTGCTGGCACTACAGCGTGGACAGCAAAAGCTGCTGGGGTAGGGCCTTGAGTGTTTAGGTTAAAGAGCTCTTTCCACTGAACCCCAAAGAGCACAGAGGGTGGCGAAGCCTGGTTCCCTTCCTCTTTGTGGTTTGCCTTCCCTTCTGGACTCCTTTCTCTACGGGTCCTAGGATCTTATCCTTCCAGACTGGATCATTTATGGGGCTTGGCTTTGCTGTAATGGAGGAGTCAGTCAGGGACTTGCAGTCCTATCGGTGGAATTCCAGTGGAATTTTAATTCCAGACAAGAGTTTGGAATGGGCCCACGGTACAGTAGGTCCTATGTAGTTTTGGAGGCTTTATAGACGCGGCACACGTGACTATGGCTGTGACCTTTTAAGGGACCCTGTGGTTCAGCAGGAAGGTGAAACCATGTTGACAACAACATCTCAACTTGAATGAGTGAATGAGTGCATATTCTGTGTGTAGACAGCAATAGGAATCCCTTAGTTGTTCTGGGTGTGGAGGAGAGGTTAGCTGAAAAGCTGCAGATCGATGACTGGCTGAGGTTCTCCCTGATGTAGAGGTGAGGTACACAGTGAAGGGAAGTTATAAGAAGAGGCCTTCAGAAAGAATGGCCACAGTGGGTTCCAGAGTTTGTCCAAATATCCCGAAGGCCTCTGCCTCAAAAATTGGATCTGAGGAAAAAGAACTTGTAAATGGACAAAGCAAAGTGAATGGCCTGAGTAGGTGGGAGTTGCAGGGGGGTTGGGGGGGACTGGCTGCTTTAGTGTACAGTAGATGCTAAACAGAGTACCCACCCAATTCCCTGTTAGAGGGCAACTGCACACTTGTGTTGAGTGGAAATATCCAGGACACCAGCGGGTTTAGGCCAGGGTAGCAGCAAGCCTTTGCCCTGTGGTGTTGGACGGTGGGTGGCAGGTGGCTATGATCTTCGGTTCTTTCCATGATCAGCACCCACCTTTACTCCCAGTACAGGCCATGACAGGATTCATCCTCTATGTTCTGAGTACTGAGATTTGGGATCATCCATAGTCTGCGTATAATTTAGCTGCATTATTTGGGGGACAGAATTCCTCCTAGAAATGGGGGAAAAGGTGATTAGACGAGGACCAAATGTCTGCCATGGTATGTTTTGATCAACAAGCAACAACAGTAATAATAATTGCCTACCTCTGTTCAAGGTTTGCTGTGTGCTGGGCCCCATGCCAAGGGCCTTCTCCATATTCCCTCGTTTAATCTTAACAGTGACCAGCAATAGAAACACTGGTACTTGTGTTTCCATTTTATATATGAGGAGACTAAGGCTTAGTTTAGGTGGCCTACCTGGGATTAAACAAATCGGCCATGGTTTCAATCCAGGTTTGTCTCCAGTCCAGTTTTTTCTGAAAGTGTGATCCCCAGAACAACAGCATCAGCATCACCTGGGCCTGCTATGTTAGAAATGCAAGGCCTCGGGCCCTGCCCCAGACCTACTGAATCAGAAACTCTGGGGTCAGGGCCCAGCCATCTGTGGCTTTAAAACACCTTTCAGGTGATTCTGATGCGCATTTGTAAAATACCGCAGGTGCTCCATGACTAAACTACTACTAAAGAGCACACATTGCTGGTTTCTTTGGCATGTAGGACTGTTTGCCAGGAAGCTAATTGCTTACTCTGTAAGAGGTATGGTGTGTGTTCCTGACATTGATGGGAAATGAGGATAAGGAGAAAACAAATTGTATGAGACCAGTGACAGGGTTGGGGCAGGAGGACGTTGAACAGATGTTGTTGAATGGAGAGGATGCCCAGGCATCTCCATGGCCGTTTTTATTTTCCTGAGCTTCATGGAAAAGTTGACGAGTAACATGGGCACCTAGAGGAGGTGGTATAGCGGCAGCATATCTTTAATTTGGGGCCATGTAGATAGTACAGGGGTGTGGGATGCTGCTCCTGAAATCCCCAGCCCTCCTGGCCAAAGTTTTTCCAGAATTTTGACTGGGTAGGTTCCAGCCCTTCAAGGCCTCTGTAGAATATGGGAGTGGGAGTGGGGTGGGGGGCAACCCATATCCCAAACGATACCTCTTGTAGTCCCCACCACCAGGATATATCCCACTGATTATCAGCTATTAA
This sequence comes from Mustela lutreola, assembly GCF_030435805.1. Lineage (NCBI taxonomy): Eukaryota > Metazoa > Chordata > Mammalia > Carnivora > Mustelidae > Mustela > Mustela lutreola. The sequence continues at coordinate 66,725,981 of NC_081308.1, read as the reverse complement.
ATTATCCTCACCGAGTTTCAGGGGCTACCCGAATCTCTGCTTTGGGGAGGGCTGATGGGAATGGTGACTAGGAAGCACGGTGCCCTGTGGAAACTCAAGGAGGAGGGAAACTGCAGGAAACTCAGGCGGGTCACCTGGTACTCATCAGTTTCTCCACAAAGTTCAGGAAAACAAAAAGGGCCATGGAGATGGCTGGCCCCCGCTGTAGCCCACAGCAGCCCAGACAGACAGAAGAGCCTCTGTGTAATTCTCCGGTGCTCCAGGCCAGGAGCTCCAAGGGGAGGACTCAGAACTGTGGTGGAATGCCCAGCCTCCCTGGCCAATGGAACTCAGAGAAAAGGGAGGCAGAGTATCCCCATCTGATGGTGAAAGGAAGGAGGACGTTGTCTGGTATACTAACACATGGAGGCAGAGGGTAGACTGAACAGCGGTAATGGATACAATCTTCTAACCCTTGGGGAACTGGTGGGGAAGGCTGCCCCTCTAAGACCTGTGGACCCAGGTACCTGGCTTCAGTAGACATTGGTGGTGGAGGGGGCAGGGGGAGGCACTTGTGCTGGCCCCTTTGCTGCTACCACTGCTAATTCCTCAGAAAACTGTGTAGACAGTGAGTCAAATGGCCTTATCGCCTCCCTTCATTTTTCGTTTGTCTGATAAACCTTTGTGTGGGGTTTGCTTATAGGCCCAAGTTTAAGTTTATTTCAGTCAGTACTTCCACCCTCCCCTGCATCTGATTTGCTTTTGGCAAACCCATAAGTAAGAAGATTTGAGGGAGGCCTCATCTGGAAGAAAAATCCCTGTGTGTGTGTGTGTGTGTGTGTGTGTGTGTGTGTAGGTGTGTATACATATATGTATGTGCACATATACATGTATGTGTGCAGACATGCACACAAATCTATAAATTTTATATATTTATATCCATCCTTTAACATTAATATAGGATATATTTAAATGTAACAGTATAATACAGAATTAAATACAATGATATAATATCAATATAATAGTATGTAATAACAGAACATAGTATATATAATACATAATGTATACTATGATATGTAAAATGATATAATTTAGTATTATATACAATCCGTGTGTGTGTGTGTGTGTGTGTGTGTGTGTGTATACATATATAAAACAGGAGAATTTCTATGTCTGCCTGGTCTAGAAGAAGAAGTTCCAATCTGGGGAAAGGGTATATACATTCCTGTTCTCTGACATGCTTACACTGGCAGTACTTAGAGAAGTCTTCCTTCCTCGCGCTGTCGCGTGGCTCTTAGTCCCTCAATTCTGGCATCAGGGTCTCGGAGGAAGCACTTTGTAGGATCTGTAAATATTCATACAGCAGTTTGGACCAAGCTGGCCAGCAGGGCTTTGAAACTTGTCCATAAGCCAGTCCCTGCTTATCTCCCATTGCTTACAAGATGGCGCGGCTTACCGGTTTCCTTTTTCGTTCTCTGAAGGCCCTTTCCAACCTGTCTCTCGCTTTCAGATCTGGGACGAATTGCCTAACGGTGTGAGAGCTCTTTCCTCTGTGAGCAAAACTCAGAGTGCAGTTCTGCATAAGCTAGGCGTCTGGGAGAAATGTGTCCTAGCATGTCTTAGGCCCATCCCTGCTGCTTCCGCACAACTGAGGACGTAAACCCGGATTACTGATTTCTTCACTCGGGCCTATCCGTACCACCCTCTCCAGCAAGAGCAAACCTGTATTCACAGAGCGGCAGGCCAGCAAGAGCTAGTTTTCTGATGGGATCATCCAGAGTGACCTTTGTCTGGTCTTGAACACCCCATGTCGCTATTTAAACCAAAACACCCTTCCACAAGATGTTTAGTTCCAATGCTCAACCTACTTATTTTTCTCATGCCCCCAATCCTGTCCACCCTTCCATTCCACAACTTATTTTCTCTCTTCAAACCTCCAACACCGCCTCTCCCGGCCTCGCTCTTAGCTGATGACCTCCCTTTCTAGTTCGTTGGGAACACTGCCTAGGAGTCAACCCGAATTCACAAGCCCAAAATTGAACTTCCCCATCTTCCCCAATGAACCGTCTTCAGCTGCGGTATTTTCCATTGCAGGGTAATGGCAACTCTATTCATTCAGCTGTGGTGCCATAGACTTGAGAGTGGCCCCTCATGCTGCTGCTGTACTCAACCGCTCATTTTCAGCCTGTTAGGAGATCCCGTCCCGTGAGCTCTTTTGATCAAAATAGGCCCAGAATCTGACCACTTGTCACCACCTCCCCTGTTAACATCCAGTTACGAGCCACCATCTGTTCCCCTCCCTGCCCCAGCACACCGAAATTGTTTCCTGACTTATTTCTCTGCTTCCCCTTCCCTCCCGCCAACCCGCTAACCCCCCCCCGACCCCCCCCTCCAAACTGGCCCACTGATCGTCAATCCGGCAGCCAGAAAAATGCTATTAGAACATACAATCAGATCATATAATGAATGCCTCTGCTTGACTCCTTCCCTTGTCGCTTTTATGTCTTTGATTAAACGTCACTTTTCAATGTGGCTCACCCCTAAACATCTTATTTCAAGTGCCCCTCCCCACCACACGTACAATTCCCCTTTACCTTGTCTTACTTTGTTCCTTCAACACAAGTTATGCGATTTGCTTCCTTGTTAGGATGTTTGCTTGTCTCCGTCCACTAGAAGGCAAGCTCTTCCAAGCCAGGGCAGTTGTTGTGGCACTTGTGGTTGTTTATTACGTGTGTCTCATGGTTCACTACTTTGTCTCGATAGTGACTGGCATGGAGGAGGTCCTCCATAAATGTTTGTTGCATGAATAAATATATATTGCCAACATCCTCCACATTTACTCATTTTTTTTTTTTAATCCAGTGAACAGTGAGAGGGAGATGTTAATGCCCCCCGCAAAATTATGTTTCTGTCAATTTCCCCCTATGGTTGCACCATTGTCAACAAAATCCCAAGACAAAGAAAAATAGTTCCAACACCTATAACAGGCGAGAGTAAAGCAAAAGGTCAATCTCCTCTCCGAAGGAGGAGCAGCAGACGATAAATAGCACACCAAACAGCGAAACAGACAAGCAAAGGAAACACAGTAGGGCATCCATGAATGAACGAACACTGTTCACAAGCAATTTGGTAGTGGTGGTGAGGGTAAGGGAACAAACTACTTTTGCTCAACTGTGCTCACACCGAGTGTGGGAAAAGAGATCTCCACAAACGTCGTCATTGCGTCTGGTGTTAGGACAATGTTGAAGAGGAAGTTCACTCGTTACACAGCAACCTCCCTAGGGTGACTCATGGGAGAAACCTACCTCAGGCAAAAGCATGATTATTCCTTCTGTGCAGTCATTCAGGTTTGACTTCGGGGATCCTGGGACTCCTGCTGGTGATCACCTTTCCCTCTTTCCACTTAGGCAGCTCGAAAAGGTGGGTCAACATCTCTGGCCGACAGGCAGTAAATGTGGAAAGCCTTATGGCAGGTGTTTTGTGTTCAAATCAGTCATCCGATTAGACTTCCACACTTTAATTTGGCCTTGATTTCCTCACCCAACATATCTGTGAAAATTTAGATTTTCTTTGCCATTGATGTACTGTGTGAGCTGTGTGATTCCTCAGCTCAAAGCCTGCCAGTCAGGGGCTTCTGGTCTCACCCAGAGTAAAAACCCAGTCCTTGGCCTGGAGAGACTCTACCAGATTTAACTCCTGGCTAACTCTCTGGCCTCCTCTCCCCTTCACTCACTCTGCCCTAGCCCAGCTGGAGCCACCTGGTACTTTGAATAAAATCTTCTGTCTCTGGGGGATTGAGCCCCCACGATATATTACCATTACCATAGCCACAGACTCCTTTTTTTTTTTTTTTTTAAACCCAGCTTTTGATGGCAAAGCATGATGGCTCTCCAAGTCTGCTTACCCGCTCGTGCGTGCCGACATTTGAATAAAGTGTATCTGTCAGTCAGACCCTCAAGTGCTATGTATATCACTGCACTTTCCACCAGTAGCATCGCTGGTGTACCTTTCTGGCCAATGCTAAATTCTTGTTCTACAGCTCACCCTCTGAGAAGAAATATGGTCACCAGCCACCACTGAGACCATTAGATTGGTGACGACAACTACCTTCCATCTTAGCGCATCCACACTTTCTGCCTGAAAAAAAAAAAAAAGAAGAAGCTCTGAGCCTGTTTACTGGGGCCTTTCTAGAAAACAACAATCGTCATCCTTATGGCCATTTATCTCTGACTTTTTCTATCCTTGTAAATCCACCGAACTTCCAAGGCTCCCTCCTCCAGCCTATCCAGTACGACTGTCCCCTGCCTACTTGGATAATTATTTCCCACAGCCCGCACTGCTAACCCAGGATGGGGAAGCAGAGTCTATGCAGTACGGGAGAGGCTAGACTTTCAGTGGCACTGTGGCACCTCCGAGCCTTCTTTATCCAGAAGGATCCTACCTGGAGGACTGATCCCCAGAGCCCCTTGGAAAGTGCCCTGATTCGGTCAAAACATTCTAATGAGCCACTCCTTGGAAATCCAGGCCTCTGGAAACCCATGGCATGGGATTTCATCAATTTGGAGGTGCACAGGAGAGCCGATGGGGTGCACATAGTTTGAGGGTCATGAATTACTATCGGATGGTGCAGGGTCAAGGCCCGGAGGGTTTTTCTCTCTCTTGCTTCCTTTCACCTCAGAGAATGGCCTCAAGAAATGACTCTGAAGCCAGTTCACTCAGTCTTCTCTGAACAGCACTGCCAGCCCTTCCTTCCAGATCTTGTTCTTGTGTTGAAACCGCCGCCCCCACCCCCCCCACCCCCTGCATATGGACTTGACATCCTCACCAGAGACAAGTTGGAAAGCTGGGGAAAGTTACCAGAATGTATTTTTTAAAAGTCAACCACAATCCCACAACCAATGAATGTATCGTCACATTCAGTTCTTAATTTACTCCCTACTGGTCTCTTTCCTGTGGGAGTAAGATAATGTAGTCTGTAACCCACCACCGTGAGATTCAGTGGTGTCCCCTGCTGCATTCCAGACATTGCTGAGCATGTGTGAAGATCTGCAGAAACGGCCTTCCTGCCCCCTGCCCACACACCCCCCATCCTTCATGGAAAAGAAAAAACACTTAACCCCAACATTAGTCAGACAATTAAAAAAAAAAATCATTTTTGTTATTTTTTTAAGCTTTCATTTGAATTCCGATTATTGGACATGCAGCATAATATTAGTTTCAGGTGTCGGATATTGTGGTTCAACCCCTCCATACCACACCCAGTGCTCATAACAACAAGTGCCCTCCTTAATCCCCACCACCTATTGAACTCACACCATCACACCCTCCACCTCCCTCCCGGTTAACCATCAGCTTGCTCTTTATAGTTAAGAGTCTGTTTCTTGGTTAGGCAATAAAAATTTAAAAAAAAAAATTAGTCACAGTGAGATACCATTTATTTTCTATCAGAGGTCTCTTTGATTTAAGGACAGAAAAGGATACGAGGAAATTACACCCTAAGGAAGAAGAGAGAACCAGGAAGCCCGGCTTGGGCCACTAACAGCACTCTGTGGCTGTTTGAAGGAAGTGGTGCTATCCCTCACTCAGGTTTGTCCCCTGGCCCAGTTCCTATGGGATCGGCTAGGAATCCAATGAGGGGCTGAGAGTAAAAACTGAAAGAGCTGTTTCCATAATAAGGGAGTGAACTTTTGGGACTTCATCAAGATAAAAAGCTTCTGCACAGCCAAGGAGGCAGCCACGGAATGGGAGAAGATATTTGCAAATGACATTGCAGATAAACGGCTGGTATCCAAGACCTATAAAGAACTTCTCAAACTCAACACCCAAAAGACAAATAGCCCAGTCAAAAAATGGGCAGAAGACACGAACAGATACTTCTGCGAAGTAGTCATACAAAGGGTGAACAGACACACGAAAAAATGCTCAACATCACTAGCCATCAGGGAAATACAGATGAAAACCACAATGAGATACCACCTGACACCAGTTAGAATGGCCAAAATTAACAAGACAGGAAACAACGAATTTTGGTGAGGAGAGAAGGGGAAGGAGAAAGGGGAACCCTCTTACACTGTCAGTGGGAATGCAAGCTGGTGCAGCTACTCTGGAAAACAGCATGGAGGTTCCTCAAGATGTTAAAAAGAGAGCTACCCTGTGACCCAGCAATTGCACTACTGGGTATTTACCCCAAAGATACAGATGTGTTTAAAAGAAAGGCCACCTGCCCCCCAAGGTGCATAGCAGCAGTGTCCACAATCGCCAAACTGTGGAAGGAGCTGAGATGCCCTTCAAACAGATGAATGGATGAAGAAGATGTGGTCCATATATACAATGGAATATTATTCAGCCATGAGAAAGGATGAATACCCACCATTCGCATCAACATGGAAGGAACTGGAGGGGATTGTGCTGAGTGAAGTAAGCCAAGCAGAGAAAGACAAGTATCATGTGGCTTCACTCTTATGTGGAACATAAGGAATAGCACGGAGGACTACAAGGGAAGAGAGGGAAATCTGAAGGGGGAGAAATGAGAGAGGGAGATGAACCATGAGAGACTCCGGATCCCAGGAAACAAACTGAGGGTTTCAGAAGGGAGGGGGTGAAGGGAGGGGTTAACGGGGTGATGGGTATTAAGACAGGCAGGCACGTGTGGTGATGAGCACTCGGTGTTATATGCAACTAAGGAATCATGGAACACTACATCAAAAACTGATGATGTGCTCTACAGTGGCTAACTGAACATAATTAAAACATAATAATAAAATAGCTAAGATCATCATTCAGAGAGAGAGAGAAAGAGAGAGTGACGAAGCAGTACAAATCACTCAGCACAGCCCAGACAGCTCCCTTTCGTGGTGGGTGACCACCATGTGCAACTAGTGGGCCTGTGGTCAGACCAGCGGTTGCTCCTGTGCCACCAAGCACCACAGGAGCCACTCTCAGAGAGGTCTGCTGGTGATACCTGGCTCCAGAGTCCCAGAATCTTTTTGTAGGTGTGGCTGAATAAAGACAGGATTAACACCAGGTCAGCAGAACAGGCCCATCACCAGTCTCATCCCTGCCTCTTCTCTGGATGCTCCAGAACTCCTGATGAGCTCTGCATCAGCATATTCAGCAGCCCCGGCCAGGGTGTGTGATGGCCACCAAGGTTATCACCAGGCTTGGGCAAGGACAGGCCTGATGGTATATCCTGACATATGATTCCGTATCCTCACCCAAGAATGGAATACAATGGAATGGAATGGAATGACAAAGGAGATCTGAAACATGGGCATGGGGAAGGCTTCAGAGGGCTCTGAGTGAAGAATTGACCCAAGTCCTAAAGGACCAAATTGTTCTGACCATTTAGGGAAATACACACACACACACGCACACACACACACACACACACACACACACACACACAACTGAAGCAAAAACTTTACCACACTTCTAGCTGAGAAAATTTAAAGATGGGGCTTGGATTATCAATGTAAGGGCCGACTTAGCCAGAGCGAGCCATTTTGTTGTTTATGCAGTAAACTTAGGTTGAACCTGCCCCTTCCCCCCAAGAGAAAAGCGCTTAGAAACAGAACTGGTGAAATATGACTGACCAGCCCCTGATAACGGAGCCCACATACAAGGACGTGTCCGGCCAGATGGAAACGTTCAATCAGTGAAAGGGCACGTATTACCTCCCTACCCGCCAAGGATGAGCCAGGCCAGGTGGAAACGTCCAATCAAGGGAAAGCACACATATTACCGGCCAAGGAGTGTGAGCCCCGCCTTTTGGGCTCCAGACAAATTCTAGCCAAGGTCATAGGCTGAATTAGATGACTATCATGGGGTAGAGTGTAATTCCATTGGCCACCTGTGTGTGGCCAAAGGCTCAACCACATGGCCTTTACTCTATAAAAGTAGAGTCTGTGAGACTGGGAGGGGTCGCCTCTTTGCAAGAGACGGCCCTGGCCCGTCAGTTTGATTCCCGATGGTTGGCGCGAAATAAAGCTTTGCTTGACCTTCACTTTGTATCAGTCTCGTCCTTTTGTCTATGGACCCTTTCAGTGGGGGTTCGTCCGGGATGAAACGGCAAGGACTGAGCCAGCATCAGAAAGCCTCCGGAGGTAAGATCTTAAGACCCCTTGAGATCCTATCTGTCTGTTTGTCTGTCTTGTCTGTCTGTCTGTCTGTGGCGCTCCAGGGTAGTAAAGCCCACCGGGGAGAAGCTGGACGCAGCATAGCTCCCAGGGCTGGAGTGGATGTCGGGACGCCTCATCTTGCAGGGGGGGGGGGGGGTGTTGCCAGGAGTTATGGGCCCTCCCAGGCAATCCAGGGACCGAGAAAATCCCCAACATTGGGTGCATCTAGGGGACCAAGTGAATCCGCACCAGTGAGTGCATCTAGGGAACCGAGAAAATCCCCACCAGCAAGTGTGTCAAGGGGACCACAACCGTTGGGTTTACGGATGCACGTAGGGAACCGAGAAAATTCCCCGCTGGGTCAATGGATGCTCATAGGGATCCAAGAAAACTCCCTACAGCGGCAGGTTACCTTTTTAAGCTGGGATTACATCTTGCACATCTTTGGGTTTAACATCTGGTCGAAGAAGGGCCGCTGGGCCTGTGGTTTTCTTTGTCTTGCCTTCTTGTTGCTTGTTGTGTTGTTTGTTGTGTTGCTTGTTGTGTTTAAGAAATGGGGCAAGCAGAGAGTGAGGGGACTCTTTCATCTCTCCATTCCTTCTAATAGATGTAGGGCTTCTCGCTCACTCATTTCATGTGTTAAGGGCTATAACTGGGGCCAACTGGGGTTGGTCTAACTCGAGACAGAGACTTTAAGGAATATTCCCAAGCAGCTGCCGAAACTTCCTTTGTTTTGGGGAAGTTCCTTGCCCTCTCTGGCCCGATGTGGACTGCCTAGCCCCCACCCCTTGCTGGTGGGAAAGCATGATGTCTGCTCCTCTGTTGAAGTTGATAAGCTCTAAAACTGGGAATCCTTTCTCTGCCTTCTGGTGGCACTTTGTTTCTTCTGTGTCCCACTTCTCATGTTTCTGCACCAACGTGCGTGCAGCCTGTATGACTAGCCTCTAGATCATGCACCACGGCTGCTCCCCTCTTCACTGTCAGGGAGCAAGAAGAGCAGCCCCTGGACCTAACACCCCCCACTCCAAATCTTCCCACCCATGTCTCAGGTAAATATTCAAAGTGGAGTGGGCCCAGGTGGAACGTAAATCAGTATTTGAACTACGTTAAGTTTGGTGGTTTAATTAAGATATACGTGTCTTTTAAGTTATCAGCAGTAAATGTAAAACTTCAGAGTTTACTTAAGATCAAATAAGCTCTCATAATTTCTGTTAAAATCTGTTGAAATCTATTAGCAAAGAGATGACTGAACTGATGGTTAATTGTCTGTCTCAAAGTTTAATGGGTAATTGCTGAAGTAGCTTTCAAAGTCTTTGGTAACCTAAAACTTTAAAGTTTTGGTTGGATGACAAATGGTTTTAAATTATGGACATCTAGGTCTTAACCAAACAGGATAAAATGCTAAGTCATTAATTACTGAAGCTAGGTTTGTGCTTTTGAAATCTGTTGGTAAACATGTTTTGCGCTTAACTGATTCATAAATTTGCCATCTGAAGAATTCTGTTGTAACAGTTCACAATTGGTTAATAACTGATTAAGGCGTTTCTAAGAGTACAAAATTCTGCTAAATGTAACTAAGACTGATGGAAATAAAGAAAGAAACTCTATGGAAAAGTAGATGATATGTAATAAAGATTTAAGGAATGGGAGTACATTTTGTTGAGGGTAAGAGAAGGTAATTTTGTCCTAAATAAGATGGTTGTTTGGAAGGAAATGACTTGGGACAAAACCTGATTGCAAAGGAAAGTTGTAGAAGATTTATGAGATTTATGAAGGGAAATCTTCAGAAAAGGAATTTTAGGTATGGTCAGGACAGACTAAGAGAAAGAAAAAGGGGGGAGAAAATACCAGATGTCTCATCCTGTTTAAATAAGAGAGAAGAACAGCCTCCCAGGTGATTTAGCACTCTCTTGACCTGCCTCCACATAGATTATCCTTCCAAGTGTAAGGGCCATTTGGCCTTGAGAAATTAAGGAAGCAGCCCAACCTTGAGGGACTGGGAAAACACCCTGTTACCATCCTCCATTGTCTGTAACCATAGAAACTCACTCTAATCTGTAAAGAGGGAAAAGGGAGACTGATCACCTCCCATTAGCCAGGGATACCCCAAAAGGGGAGGGTGTCCAACCTGTTTGAATCTGAAGAGTGCCTGACTGTATGAGTGTGTCTGTAGGGCTCCACCGCTTCAGATACGGAGTCTGAGTGAGCTGCACCCTGAGTCTCGCGGGGCGTCATATGGCATAACGGTCATCTACTCCACGGAGTAGCCTGGTCCGGGGTTTATACGGACAGACCTTAGCTAAGACGCTCCTAAGTTCCCGCGAGGGACGTGAGCAGGACAGCATCTGAAAGATTCCCCTCCCTTTGTTTGCGATGTCATTCACAATGGGAGGGAAACCCAGAAAACTCACATCTTAAGACTGCACGCTTAAAAATAAAAAAGGAAAAGACACTGGTATAGAAAAGCTGGTTTTCTCTCTGTTTGAAAGGGCAAAGTTCTCTTCGGTTAATTGAAACAGAAAGGGTTTTCTCTTTGCCTGCCCAGAAAACCCAGTTTCTATGTTTTGTTTTATCAGGTGTTTAACATCCCTAATTATATTTAGGCATGTGTTTTAAAAACTTTCTAAGGTTTTAGCAATTGTTGACAAGATTTAAACCAATAATAAACCTTGGGTTACATTTGGGTAAATGCTGTAACTATTCTAGAGATTCTGTGCATTTCCTAAAGTTTTAGTGTTTTGATAAGGTCAAAGGTCATCACCTGGTAGTTTAGCCATATCTATTCTGAGCTTTTGTCATTTGTAATTGTTTCAGTTCTCTTGTAAGATAAATTCTGCCTTAAAAGAACTTCATATGGGAGACTTTCAGGACAAATACAGGTCTTTGATATATTAAAATCCTGGAATGGAAACGGATAAGAATTTCTGGAAGTAAAAGCTGCATGCGGACTAAACCAGAATTAGCACCATGGAAAGTAATATGGGACTAAACGAACTAAAAGATTATAGTGTTGTATCGGTTATTTTAAACATTGCTGGTTCTCTAATGTTTGTTCTTCCAGACCAAGAAAACTTTTTCCTTAAGATATCTGTGACTTACAAAAATGGAAAAATATTTATTTGCAAACGAATCAAGGCATTCAACTTTTCTCTCTATCTAAACCCTCTGAAACCAAAAGGGCTCAGTAAGTATTCTTTCTTCCATGGCAATCAGTCATTTGCATAAGTTCAATAAGAATCTGTTCTCCTTGTAGCAGGACACTATTGGAAGCTGGTTATTTTACCATGGCTTTGACTGGAATGTCATATTTGAAAAGACTCAGATATGACCAGACAGTTTAAAGTGAAAAAGGAACTAAGGTTGACTTTATGAAACCTGGAGCCATAAAGCCCCTTGGGACTGTTGGCCTGATACCTTGCTTACAGAGTTCCCAGCAGCCTCACCAGGTGAGTAAAGAATGTCACTCCTTGGTAGGTGCAGAGTCTCATGAAGAGGCATTCGCCCAAATCGACAGGTTTTGCAGGCATGCCTGATGGCAAGTACGTGGCTTGGCTTCTGGCCCGGAGAGGCTACACAAAAGTTCAACCTAGAGATTCCTTATAAGAAGTTCCACCAAAGCAGATTCTAAAATGTCTATATGATCACACTCACTGTTCTTGCTGAGCTTATGTAAATAATTAGGCCAAGTTTGTTAAAACTGGACTTATTTTTCAAATAAATAAGTCCTGATTTGGCTATCTCTGGAAATGAGGGTTATTTTAGAGAGAAAAATTATGTTTTAATAACATGCCTTTATGGATGTTAAATTCTAGATTTGGTTGTATTTAAATGTTTGTCTGTCTAAGCTAGACAACCTAAGGTAAACTTTAGAGGAAGATTTAAAATATTTACAAAAGTGGGTTAAACTAGACTATGAAGGGGACTGGGCTAAGACTAGGAAGAAATTAGTAAGCCAAATACATCAGGGCACTCATTTGGGGACATGCAAGCTCAAGGAGCTCATGGGCAAGCAGTTTCAGGTTTCTAAATTATGGCGTATGGCTCAGGATATGGTTGATAGATGTGCGCAGTGTCAGGTGGTAAATGCGGGAAGAACTAGAATGGGAAGAGGGAAAAGAGAAAGAGGTAAGGAGCCAGAGATTTCTTGGGAAATGGATTCTACAGAGATGAAACTGGGAAAATATGGACACAAGTATATGTCAGTTTTTATGGATACCTTTTCAGGCTGGGTAGAGGCCTTTTCTGCCAAACACGAGATGGCAGGAGTGGTAACCAAAAGCTACTAGAGGTTTGGGTTACCTCTCACGATCGGGTCAAACAATGGCCCTGCGTTTGTGAGTTCAGTCTCACAAGCATTGGCCAAGGCCATAGGCACTAATTGAAAACTACATTGTGCCTACTGGCCCCAGAGTTGCGGGCAAGTAGAGAGAATGAACTGGACTCTTAAAGAGACCTTGACAAAGCAAATTCTAGAGGCTGATGGTGGATGGGTGACTCTCCTTCCTTTCGCCCTCCTCACGGCGTGATGTACACCCTATTTAAACAAGGTGGCCCCATTTAAAATAATGTTTGGGAAACACCCCCACCCCTCGCTCTGCCCTCGGCTACAAGAGGTTGCCCTAGCAAAAATGACTGATCAGTCTGTACTCCAGTCACTGCAGGCATTACAGTCTGTCTTAAAAAGAGCCCACGCAGGGATCCGAACTGCCCACACTGAAACAGAGATGGAGCTGGAACCACATCCTTACCAACCCGGGGACTTGGTTTGAATGTGCCGCCGCCAAGTGGAAAACTTGGAACCTCGTTGGAAGGGACCATTTACTGTCATCCTGACCACCCCCACAGCAATAAAAGTAGAAGGCATCCAGGCCTGGATTCATGAGGGTCACGTCAAACGAGCCAAGGACGAGGACGCCCCCCAGAGATGGAAGCTGTTGCCCATGGACCCCGCTGACCGTGGACTAAAGCTAAGACTCAAAAGACTATGAGTTCATTGTTGCTCCTATTGTTACCTGTTTTTGTAAAAGCTTCTGAGTCACCTCATAAGACAGAAAAGTATAGGTGGGAAATTAAACAAACGAAATTAGGAGAAATGAAAAAGGTTATACAAAGCGGTGAATGGCTGACCCATCAGCTAACGATGCAATTTAATGTAACCATATGTCAGTTGGCCCCTGTAACTCCTTGTGTCACGCATGCCTCTTACTACATGTGTCCTTACACAGGGACTCATACAGGGTGTGGAAGAGCTTCAGACTATTACTGAGCACGGTGGGGATGTGAGACAATAGCCTCTGATTGGGGAATAAACCGTGACCCCCATATAACAGTAGTACCCATCAGAACAGATAGCTGTGTAACACAAAAGGAATTTGGTAAACATTTAGCCACAAGGATCTTTCCTTCAATTGCATCCCACCGATTTGGAAAATATTGTACAAATATATCTATTACAATCATCAACCCCAAAGATCGTCTCTGGGAATATGGCCGATCTTGGGGCCTTAGATATTATGAACCTGATGCAGATAGAGGAGGGCAATTCACCATCCAGAAGATAAAAATTCGAGAACTGCTTCGGTCTCTAGGGATGAACCCAGTTTTAAATCCTCCCAAGCCATTACAACCAACCAAGCTACCCGCCACGTCTACCCCGAGGGAAACTATCATAAAAAATAAAAGAGAAAAGGTTGACAATGGCAATAATGTTATAAAAAGTTTCACTCCCACTGGTAGATACAATGTTTAATTTTTTGAATGCTTCAGGTCCTAATGTCACCCACGACTGCTGGCTATGTTTAAATCCTCAGCTCCCATACTATATTGGCATGGGGGCCAATCTTACTATAGGGACCCAAAAGGGCCAAATTAAAAATGAAAGCTCTCATGACTCCTGTGGATGGGGAAAAATACCTAGACTAACTTTAGGAGATAAAAGAGCTAAGGGACTTTGCTTTGCGACATGGAAAGGGAAACAATCTTCCCAATACAAAAACTTATGTGAGGTTATAATAGTCCCTGCTGTCTTCACTAATTTCCCTAAGGCCCCTGCTGGGGCCTGGTTTGCTTGTAATTTGGGGCTCACGCCATGCCTTAATCTTGCTTTATTCCAAAACTCTTCATGGAATGAGCTCTATATAACAGCTCACATCCTTCCCCAAGTAGGTTATTATAAGGGGGTCGAAGGATTCCAGCATCTTACTGCAGGGACAGGGCGAACAAAACGTGAGGTCCCCATCCTAATTCCAGCATTAGTGGCTGCAGGAATAGCGGGGTCTACAGCAATAGGAACCGCAGCCTTAATAAAAGAAAAAGTAGATTTTGAGGCTCTGGGATCCCAAGTAGATGCTGATTTACGTCACATGCATGAAAATATAGATAAGCTAACTGATTCCCTAAGCTCTCTAGCCGAAATGGTACTGCAAAATTGAAGGGGGCTTAACATACTATTCTTAGAAAAAGGGGGACTTTAGGACTCCCAGGGATGATCTGAAAATTTATGCAACTGGTCTCCATGGATGACTTCCCTAATATCAGCAATTACAAGCCCCTTAATCTTACTATTATTGATGTTCCTCTTTGGCCCTGAAGGAGCAGGAGGCTGGCTGAGGACAAAGCAAAAGCTGGCGCCTTGCACCCCCCCTTCACCCGCTCCCCTCCATATGTGTAGCATTCCTCAGGCACCCCTGACTGTCATAAAATGATAAATGGTTAACTTGCTGAGATCACAATCCTGCAAGACAGGAGTCTCCCTTGGTTTGCAAATGTCCTTGAGATTTACAAACAAAGAAGTTACCTTATCAACAGCCCAATTTCCAGGGACACAGAACTCAGTTCCTCAAGCTCTAAAGTCACCCTCCCCTCCATAAAAAAAACGAAGGAGGTGGAGGTAGAAGGAAAAGTAAATAAAGTTCAATTTCTTCTAAACCTAAATCTCATTAACAAGGATGCTTGATAGCCGGAATGTAACATTCCACCAGGAGACTCCCAATTGTCTTTACTTGATAGTAACCAGGCCTTCAATATCCTGATAGTGCTTTTTTCCGCATGCGTGGGCTAACTGGCCAGTTCTGCTTCTGTAAGATTGCTTTGTCTGCTTTCACGCGGGGTCCCCTGACCCAATTCACTGACGCCAAGTATGCCTGTTCAAACTGTCAATCAATCAGCTCAGCCCCACCCGAAACTTGTTTGTACCTGTCTATAAAAACCCTGCACCAACCCAGCTCTGGACCTCTCGGCGTTATCGGCAACGAGCGGCGCAGAGGTCCAGGTTCGAACCTGCAATAAACGACCCTTGCTGATTGGCTTTGACTCACGTCTCTGGTGGTCTTTTAAGGTGGGGGTAATACTCTATTGGCATTTCAGCCCCTGCACTATAAAGGCCCTGATGTCATTTATACCAAAAAAAAAAAAAAAAAAAAAAAAAGGATTGGGGCTATAAAGATGCTAATCTTATAGACTCAATATAACCCCTTACAACAGGGGGGCATAGAATCTTCAAAGATTTGACTAATCTCCAAAGAAAAGGGGGGAATGTAAGGGCCTACTTAGCCAGAGCGAGCCATTTTGTTGTTTATGCAGTAAAGTTAGATTGAACCTGCCCCTTGCCCCCAAGAGAAAAGCGCTTAGAAACAGAACTGGTGAAATATGACTGACCAGCCCCTGATAACGGAGCCCACATACAAGAACGTGTCCGGCCAGGTGGAAACGTCCAATCAGTGAAAGGGCACGTATTACCTCCCTACCCGCCAAGGATGAGCCAGGCCAGGTGGAAACGTCCAATCAAGGGAAAGCACACGTATTACCCGCCAAGCAGTGTGAGCCCCCCCCATTTGGGCTCCAGACAAATTCTAGCCAAGGTCATAGGCTGAATTAGATGACTATCATGGGGTAGAATGTAATTCCATTGGCCACCTGTGTGTGGCCAAAGGCTCAACCACATGGCCTTTACTCTATAAAAGTTAGTCTGTGAGACTGGGAGGAGTCGCCTCTTTGCAAGAGACGGCCCTAGCCGGTCAGTTTGATTCTCGATGCTTGGCGTGAAATAAAGCTTTGCTTGACATTCGCTTTGTATCAGTCTCGTCCTTTTGTCTACGGACCCTTTCAGTCAAGTGTTAGGAACATTAAAAACTTTCACGTTTCTGTAAAAAATGATCTGCGATTACAAGAAAGCAAAAAAGGAAAGAAGGAGCAGGGGAAGAGGAGGAGAGAGAGGGAGGGAGGAGGGAGAGAGAAACAGAGAGACAGAGACACACACACAGAGGATAAAGACAAAAGATGGAAAGAAGGGAAAGAGAAAAAAGTGACTATGGAGACCAGCCATGCGCTTAAGTTTGTTTTTCTCCTTGAAACCCAGGGCCGCTGCCTCTAAAGCCCAAAGTCCTGATGATAACCTTCTGGTACTGTTGCTTGCTGAGTGAAGCTTTTCAGAGCTTCCCTTGAGTAAAAGTTATGACCCGCTGCAGCAAGACAGGCATGACTGGGGTCTATGTCCAGCCAATGTGACAGCCCTAGTTCACCATAGCACCAGGAAGTCACTGCTGGACCCACAAGTACCCTGGCTAACCTAGATCTATTTCTCCCCTTCATTGCCCCAGGCCTTCCTCTCCCATAGGGGATGTGGAACAAAGGAACATTTGCAGAGGGAAGAAAAAAAAAAATCTCTGGAGCCTCAGTCTGAACTGTGTCTGCAAAGTCCATGGCATTCTGAATGATCAAGAACTTACTGAGCATTTACTAGGCTCTAGGCCTTATGCTAAGGGCTCATATGTTCACTCATTGTATAATTCCATCATCAAAACAATCAAGTGAGGCAAATGGGACTATAACCTCCCCTTTGGAAGTGAGGAAACCAAGGCTCTGTGAGCTTTAGAAACCTGCCTAAGGTCACACAGATAAGAAAACTCAGGTGCAGGGGCACCTGGGTGGCTCACTTGTTAAGCATCTGCCTTCAGCTCAGGTCGTGATCCCAGGGTCCTTGGATCAAGCCCTGCATTGGGCTCCCTGCTCAGCAGGAAGCTTGCTTCTTCCTCTCCCACTCCTCCTGCTCGTGTTCCCTCTCTCGCTCACTGTATCTCTCTCTGCCAAATAATAATTAAAATCTTAAAAAAAAAATTCAGGTGCCTCTGAAATACAAGATGACATACTTTAACCTGTAACCATCATGGCCCTGAGATTCAAGAGGAGAATGAGGTTGGTAATGCCCAAGGAGGAGGTGATTTTTAAATCTGGCCTGATTTCAAATCACTTGGAACCACCCCTGCTGTGCTTAGGGAGGCACCTTCTCTCTCTCTCTCTCTCTCTCTCTCTCTTCCTTCTTTCTTAAATTAACATATAATGTATCATTAGCCCGAGGGGTACAGGTCTGTGAATCGCCAGGTTTACACACTTCACAGCACTCACCATAGCACATACCTTCCCCAATGTCCATAACCCCACCACCCTCTCCCTACCACCCCTCCCCCCAGCAACCCTCAGTTTGTTTTGTGAGATTCTCTTATGGTTTGTCTCCCTCCCGATCCCATCTTCTTTCATTTATTCTTTTCCTACCCCCCAAGCCCCCCACATTGCATCTCCCCTTCCTCATATCAGGGAGATCATATGATAGTTGTCTTTCTCCGATTGACTTATTTCGCTAAGCATGATACCCTCTAGTTCCCTCCACGTCGTCACAAATGGCAAGATTTCATTTCTTTTGATTGCTGCACAGTATTCCATTGCGTGTGTGTGTGTATACATATATATGTATATATATATCTCACATCTTCTTTGTCCATTCATCTGTTGTTGGACATCTAGGTTCTTTCCATAGTTTGGCTATTGTGGACATTGCTGCTATAAACAGTCGGGTGCACGTGCTCCTTTGGATCGCTACATTTGCATCTTTAGGGTAAATAAGCAGTAGTGCAATTGCTGGGTCATAGGGTAGCTCTATTTTCAACTCTTTGAGGAATCTCCATGCTGTTTTCCAGAGTGGTGGCACCTTCTCTCTTAAACATCTAGACACACACACACACACACACACACACACACAACTGACTGGTGTGGGGCAGTCCGAGTCCCATGTGATCCAAGCTCAGCAGTTCACAGAATGATTATTTCCTTACCCTTACTCATGAACAATATTAAATGAACATTCCCAGAATTTTCTTGGAAACTTAATGTATCAGAAGCTTCCAACTTTAGCCCCAAGTGTGTTCACTTCAGTTGGGCAGATTCCACCACTCCCCTGAGGATAACTTAGAACCCTTCTCTGTCTTCCCATAATGCCCTGGATGTATTGTTATCGATCCATTCACCCAACAAATAATCATGGAACTCCTCTCATATATGCCAGCCGCTGTATTACTCCATGGAATCTCTGTCATTCCAATTACTACTTTTTTCTTTCTTTTCTTTTCTTTTTTTTTTTTTTTTTTTTTTTTTTTTTTTTTTTTTTTTTTTTAGCTATCAGTTTCAATGTAACAGTAACTCTCACTAGGATGAGTGTCTTGTGGGGCACCTGGGTGGCTCAGCTGATTAAGTGTCTGCCTTCTGCTCAAGTCAGGATCCCAGGGTCCTGACTCCTTACTCAGTAGGGGGCCTCCTTCTCCCTCTCCTTCTGCCTGCTGCTTCTCCTGCTTTGCTCTGTCCCTCTCTCTCTAATAAATAAATAAAATATTTAAAAAAAAGATGAGTGCCTTGTAAGAAGGCACCTCGCATTACTCACTCTTCTATACCTAGGTCTTAGCCACATATGGGCACACCTCTGAGTAGGCTATCAATGAACACTGGATATTGGATGAAAAATTTCACGAGGTTATCTATTGCATGTAAAAATTAGGAAGACAAAGAGGAGATAAAGCAGATACTAGATGGCATGTAAACCCCACTGAGGGTAAAGAGATGATGCCACATGGAAGGTGGGGTACCCAAAAGGGGAGCTCTTATAATTCCCACAAACACCCTTGGCAAAATAAACCAGGGTCTGTACGCTCAGATAAGAGCATGTCTTAAGTAGGATGGCAAAATAACATCCAACCCTATAATAGGAGCCCTCTCTTCTTAGTCTCAGGTCTGCTGTGTGGGTGGGGTGGGGGGAGGGTCTGCCTGTCCATACTGTGTGTAACACAATCCCCTGGAACGCCAGGGACATTAGAAGTGAGAAGTGAAATTCTTCCTTTTAGGAATGGACACCGTCTACTAGGATTCACTGTACTGTCTTGCCTGTCTCTTGAAGTATTACAAGTTCTGAGTCCCCAAAACCTGCCCAGGAGGAGTGTTGCTACTCCAGACCTCCGTTCTTCCTTACCATGCACACGTTTTTTTTTTTTTTTTTTTTTTTTTTTTTTTTAAAGATTTTATTTATTTACTTGAGAGAGAGACAGTGAGAGAGAGCATGAACGAGGAGAAGGTCAGAGAGAGAAGCAGACTCCCCATGGAGCTGGGAGCCCGATGCGGGACTCGATCCCGGGACTCCAGGATCATGACCTGAGCCGAAGGCAGTCGTCCAACCAACTGAGCCACCCAGGCGTCCCCCATGCACACGTTTGAAGGGCCAACTTTGGCCTCCAGTTGCCCTACAGCTAGCCGATTTTATCTGTGAATTCTGTTGACAGGACCCACCCAGCATTCTGCAGGTTCCACTCATTTACCAGACAATGCCGCCTTTGTTATCAGACAGGGGTCCTTCCCCAGAGGCCAAGCAAGCCAAGCACTGACACCAGCTTTGAGGAGGGCAAAATGGATTTTACTGCAGGGCGTCAAGCAAGGAGACAGGAAAACATTTCTCAAATCCACCTTCCCAGATGGCTGGGGTTCGTTGTATAGCAGGTCAGGGTGCCAAGGGGTACGTAAGGTTGAATGGAATATCCTGATTGCACATAGGGACAAAGGGAGGTGTCCTCCTTTCTGAGCATGTGCTTTCGAGAATCATGCCTCTTCATGGGACACACATTCAGAAAATGGTGGCAGAAGCATGATGAACGGGGAGAGATCTCAGGGTGTGTTGTCACAGAGGTTACTCTCGTTCACTCTTGGTCCCCTCCACGCAGCTGCAAGAATTCTTCTCCGTTAGCTCCAGTCTTAGCTAGTCTCATCCCTGCTTGGTCACCTACTGCAAAACAGACTCAGAACTCACTCAAATTAGCCAGAGTTTCTTTAGGATAGGATGATCAAACGTCTGTTGATGTGTCGGTTTCACTTTCAGTTGGTCACTTTTTGCTGCGGAGGTGTAGTTTTGTTTTGTTTTTCTGGACAAGGAGCCTGAATTGTCTCTTGGTCCCTGGTATAGTGTTCCGGGATCATGCAGGCCTTCGGACTTGACGTTGGGCTGCAGGGGGCAGCAGGGAGCAGCTCCTCCTTTCTTTATGCCGCTACTGATTACTAGGAAATAAAAGCATAGTTTTCATGAACCGAGCAGCTTTTCTACATTAGGTTTCACACTCCATCATTCGTCTCAGAATAACTCTACAAGTTGAGTATGCCTCTTCATTTAATATTCGAAAAAGAAAAAGAGGGAGGGAGGGAGAGGGAGAGAGACCCTGTACAGAAACAGTAGATGGAGGAATTAAGACTTGATTCAAGGTCCAAGGTTATCACTAATTGATATTATGGATATCCAGTGGTGTTTCTTGAGTTTTGCTTCCTGAGAAGCAAATCTGTTCCTCAGCAACACAAGGGCAGTAGCTGGAGTCCATGGCCAGCCTGGTGGTAGGCACTATCTCATTACACAGCACCCCTGGGAACCCTAGAGCTACTTTTGATGGCAAGGGGGTAGGAGAGAGGGAGGTGAGACTGTGGACAGGACACAAAGCTGAGAGGGACTTACGGAGACTAGTGAATGGCCGTACCTTCATTTCAGTAAGGGAGAGGCAGTGGTGGTGTCAGTGGCACGACGTCAACCCTTCCTGGCCACTGCAATCCAGGACAGAGCGAGATTTTCAGGGACTTGTGAGTCCCTATGTCAAAAGGGACGCAGTGCCCTGTGTCACCTCCTGTAACAGCTGTGTCAGATGGCCAGGATGGCATCTTAAGGGGCCGGTGTACTTCCTCCTGACCACAAAACAGTCCTGGAATACAATCACCACACTCACAGGCAACAGCCCCGGCAAGATGGCGCCAACCATCTCTTTCACCTGGCCCTTGCTACATTGTGTAAATCAGGTTTTCTGTTTTCAGGGAACACTCTCTCACATGATTTCTGACCACAGCCCCGGTTTTGTTTTGTTTTTTCCCTCTCAACTTTTAGTCATAAATTTCGAGGCCAATCAAATTTGCTTTCCTGTCTTTAGTCCAATAGCCAAACAGTCTGTGAGAACCACACCCCTGGATACAATCTGCCTATTTAGCTACTTGATTCCTGTTTTGTATCCCAGTGACCTCATTGCCCCAGGACACCCTACCTCATACCATTTATAGCTTCTAGCCTGTCTGCATGGATTGGACTCTTTGCTCCTTTCATGTATTTATGTATTTATTTGAGGTGCACTTTGTCTCGTTACTGTATCTATTTAAGACTTTATTTGTTAGGGGGGGGGGAGGGAGAGCATGAGCAGGGGGAGGGGCAGGAGGAGAGGGAGAGAGAAAAACAGACTCCCTGCTGAGTGCCGAGCCAGGTGCGGGTCTCCCTCTTAGGACCCTGAAATCATGACCTGAGCCAAAGTTGGATGCTGAATGGACTGAGCCACCACCCGAGCACCCCCAACAATACATTTATTATACACGTTGCATAGATGCTTGACAGTAATGTGTGTTATAAATTGCTAGCTTCAGGTTTCAGAAGTTCTCCATAAAGTCAAGTTTGTTCCTGTGTTCAAAACTTCTACTAAATTCTTAGTAAGTTGTTGGCTGTTTGGGCCGTCAACTGCCAAGCAACATGTTAAAATAGTCCACTATTTTTCTGGATTTGTCCATCTCTATTTGTAATTCTTTCAATTTTTGCTTTCAATTTTGAGGCTGTGTTACAGTGAAGTTTCTGGGACAAGTTCCAATCTGGGACAGCCACCCGGGGTCATTGTTGCACTCCCTCCTGACCACAGACCACACCCCATGAACACAGTCACTCAAGATGTCGTCTCTAAAATTCTGTCTTGGCATGAAACGCACTTACTATAAGATGAATCCACCCCTGTGGGTATTGTGAACCACACCTATCACAGAAAAACACTTTTACTACCCAGATTTTATAGTTCTATGGTTGACTAACTCACATGGCTTCTGACCATACTCCTATTTTTCCTCCCAACTTTTAATGACCAGTTGCAAGGTCCTTCAAGTTTGTCTTCCCATCTAGTCTGACAGCCATCAAGACCATGTGGTCCATATTTTTAAGGAGTATCTACATGGCTTTACCACCTGCAAGTAGAAGCACTCACCCAACTGCCTTGCCAATGACAAACATATTTGAAAATGGAACGTGCTTTTCCTTTACATGTCAGGAAAAGGAAAATTTCCTTTTCCTTCTTCTACTCTATGGCACTCTAGCTCCGGCACTTACAGCTTTCATTTTCTCCACACCCCTGTTATCCCTGGCATTGCCGATTCCTCGGCACCTTCGTCAGGACTGGTGATGCCTTTGGCTCTACCCGTGGCGTGTCTTAGAAGGCAGCTGAAGGTCAACTCAGTGGTGCCCCTCCAGAAGGAGAAAGAATCATCCCAGTTGAACTCCCATCTCCATTTTTCTTACCCTACACCAAAAGGTCTTTCTGCAATATAGCTCTTAAAGTCCACCAATTCGCTTCTTTTAGGTACTGTCTTTTGTTCCTGGCCCACTCCTCATCCCCTTATTTTAATAGCCAGCTGCCTTGAGTCCATCTGAAACAATAGGTTCGAGTGCAAAGGCCAAACGCTTATTTTGATAGCTCTGCCTGGCCTGGCAATGGGAAAGGCTCTCGATGACAGTTTCATCTCCAGCCGTTTGCGGGTACAGATCTTCCAATCTTGTGAGGACCCCAATTCCTGGTCCGTGAGAGTGTCTAAGGCTGTGAATATTTGAGCAACGAGAAGTTCCCTGATTTAAAAAAAAAAAAAAAAGTCAAATAATTCTAACACACCATGTGCATGGTGTACATAATTATGAGGTGGGTTTCTTTTTTTAATTTAAAGGCAATTAATGTGCCCAAAGCATTCGATAAAGCGAATTACCTAAGTGCTTTCTCAGGTTAAAGGCCGGTTGTGTTTCTTAAGACCCTATTCCTATTCAGTTGTTATGTACGGATTTGGCCATCATCATGAGCCTACCCTTCCATTTTACTGTTGTCAATTGACCTCCTGGTCAGGCCTCCACATTCACTAACGTCCAGCATCCCTGTGGATGACCTGTCTTACCTTCAAACCTCTGGGTTACATACAGACTGCTATCCTTGCAGATTCATGTCCTCTCCTTATAGCTGTTCCCTGAAAACGTCCCTCCACCTCCTTTAGATCAGTTCTTCCTTTCCTCTGAGCTGCTCTGCGGGACTTCTAAGACATTCTTCTCAAAACAAGACTTGAGCACATTCCTTCTTGCTCTCAGCTGCCTTCTTGTGTTTCACAGAGAAAACAGAAAGCTTCTGGAGGGAACACCTCCATTTCCTCTTTCTGCTGACTGTCTCCATTCGGTTTCTCTGGAGATACACCCAGCTCACCGTCCAGGACAGTCTTCTCTATAAGGCCAATTCACCAGCCAGCACATTTAAGTCTCTCTCAACCTAAAATAATAATTTAAAAAGTCCCTGAGTTTCCTCAGAAAATTAAAAATAGAATCTTACTTCTTGGTGTAAATCCCAAAGAACCGAAAACGGGGTGTCGAAGTGATATTTTCACACCCATGTTCATAGCAACATTACTCATGATAGCCAAAAGGTGCAAGCAACCCAAATACTCATCGATGGGTGAATGGATAAACAAATAAACACAATGTGGTATATATATATATGAATATTATTCAGCCCTAAAAATAAAGGAAATACTCTCACCTGGCAGTAACATGGATGAACCTTGAGAACATTATACTAAGTGAAATAAGCCAGTCGCAGAAAGACAAATACTATATGATCGCACTTGTATGGAGGTATCTAAAATAGTCAAATTCATAGAAACAGAAAGGTGGTCGTTGCCAGGGGTTGAGGGGAGGGGGAAATGGGAAGTTGCTTAATGGGTGTAGTTTTTCTGTTCTGTGAGGTGAACTAATTCTGTCACACAGCAGTCTGGATAAACTTAACACTATTGAACTGTATGCTTAGAAATGGTCGAGAGGGTAAATTTTTCTGTTACATGTATCTCACCACAATTTTTAAAAAGTCCCTGGACCTCGTGTCCCTATCCAGCTTCAACTCTTTGGAAGAGTCCTCTATGGTCATTGCCATCTCTTCTTTAACTTCCACTCTCTTCTCAGCCCACTGCCACCAGACTCCTGCCCTCACCATTCCACTAAAACTGCTCTTGCTAAGGTTGTCCATGACCTCTCGATATTGTGGGCTTTGTGTACTCAACCTAGGATATTGGACACGATTCACCTCCCCCCCCCACCCCGTTTCATTCTTTTTCCCGGCATTTTTTTCTTCTTCATAAATCGTTCTTTCTTTGGCATGTTGATCTTCATGTCTTCGTAGTTCTTCAGTTTCCTTTGAACAGCTCAATCCAACCTAAAGACATAGCTATCAGATTTACATCTCTGATCAGATGTCCCTCTTACTAGTCCACTCCGTCTGTATGTCCCATAGGCTCTTCAAACTCAACTCTTCAAATTCAACTCATCATCCCTCCTCTTGTTTTGGGGGGTTTTGTTTTTGGCTCAATGCTTGCATTCCCAAATCTTATTCTGAAATTTGGGACTCATACTGGAATCGTGTTTATTCTTTATTTCCCGTATCCAATTAGTCATCAAGTTCTATGGATTCTTTCCCCCTTATTCATTCTCAGAATTCATGTCAAAATACATCTCATCTGTTACTTTAAGGTAATTTCTATGTTTGGTATAAGATATGGTCAGGGACACCTGGTTGGCTCATTGATTAAGCATCTGCATTAGGCACAGGTCATGATCTCAGGGTCTTAGGATTGAGTCCTTAGTTGGGCTTTCTCCTCAGCAGGGAGTCTGCTTCTCCCTCTCCCTCTGCTCCTCCCCGCCCCACTCATGTTTTTTCTTTCTCAAATAAATAAATAAAATGTTTTTAAAAATTTTTAAAAAGATATTGGTGCATGGGGCGCCTGGGTGGCTCAGTGGGTTAAGCCGCTGCCTTCGGCTCAGGTCATGATCTCAGGGTCCTGGGATCGAGCCCCGCATCGGGCTCTCTGCTCAGCAGGGAGCCTGCTTCCCCCTTCTCTCTCTCTGCCTGCCTCTCTGCCTACTTGTGATCTCTATCAAATAAATAAATAAAATCTTAAAAACAACAACAACAACAACAACAACAAAAGATATTGGTGCAGCTTCATTTCTTTGCATTTGGCTGACCTTTTTTTCCCAACACCATTTATTGAAGGGACTATTCTTTTCCCACTGTATATTCTTGCTTCCTGTGTTTTATGTTAACTGACCATATATGCATGCCTTTATTTGCAGTCTTTGTTCTGTTTCATTGATCTATTTGTTTATTTTTATGTCAGTGTCATATTTTTCAGATTACTATAACTTTGTAATGTAGTTTGAAATCCAGAAATGTATTGACTCCTGCTTTGTTATTCTTTCTCAAGACTGCTTAGGTTGTTCAGGACATTTTGTAGTTCCACACAAGTTTTAGTTTGTTTGTTCTGTTTCTGTGAAAAATGTTACTGGAATTTTGGTAGAGATTGTGTTGCATATGTAGACTGCTTTTGGTAATATGGATATCAGAAAAATGATCATTTTTCTTATCTTTGAGCATGGAATATCTTTCCATTTATTTGTGTCTATTCAATTTATTTAATTAGTGTCCTATATATTTCAGTGTATAGGTCCTTACTCTCCTTGGTTAAGTTTATCCCTTCGTATTTTATTATTTTTGATGCAATTGTAAATAGGATTGTTCTCTTAATTTCTTTTTCTGAGAATTCATTTTTAATATAGAAGTATGCAACCGATTTTTGTACATTGATGTTATACCTTTCAACTTTACTGAATGTATTAGTTGTAGTCTATAAATCATGTCATCTGCCAGTCGTGATGGTTTTACTTCTTCCTTTCCAGTATTGCTACCTTTTATCTTTTTCCTGCCTAATTGCTCTGGCTAAGGCTTCCATTTCTATGTTGAATGAAAGTGGTGAGCCTGGGCATTCTTATATTGCTCCTCATCTGAAAGTAAAAGCTTTCATCTCTTCACCATTGAGTATGATGAGAGCTGCAGGCTTGACTTATAATGGCTTTAATTATATTGAGGTACATTCCTTCCATACCACCTCTGTAGAGTTCTTATTTTAAGTGCGTGTTGAATTTTGTCAAATGCTTTTTCTGCATTTGGTGAATTCATCATATGATTTTTATTTTTATTTTGTTAATGTGATTTATCATGTTGATTGATTTTCAGATTCTGAACTGGGTTGCCTTTCTGGAATAAATCTCACTTGGTATTGGTGTATGATGTTTTCAATGTATTACTGATTTTGGTATGCTAATACTTGGTTGAGGATTTACATAGTTATACTTATTTTTAGAGCTTTTGTCTTTTATACCTTCACACTAAGTTTATAAATATTTAATCCCTTTCCTTAAATATACATTTACCTTTATTTGTGAAATTTTTACTTTCATACATTTTCCTTTTGCTAACTAGTATGCTTTCTTTCAGGTTAAAGTGATCTCTTTAACATTTCTTGTGGGGGCAGTTTAATGATAGTAAACTCCTTTTCTTACGCTTATCTGAGAACCTTGATCTCTCCTTCAATTCTCTTTTTAAAAAGATTTAATTTATTTATTTGACAGAGAAAGATCACAAGTAGGCAAAGAGGCAGACAGAGAGAGAGGGGGAAGCAGGCTCCCCACTGAGCAGAGAGCCCGATGCAGGGCTCCATCTCAGGACCCTGGGACCATGACCTGAGCCGAAGGCAGAGGCTTTAACCCACTGAGCCACCCAGGCACCACTCTCCTTCAATTCTTAATGATAATATCAGCAGGTAGAGTATTCTTGGATTGAAATTTGTTTTTTTCCCCCCAACACTTTGACTATATCATGCTACTATACTCTGCCCTGCAAAGTTTTTGCTGAAAAATTTGCTGATAATCTCATGGGGGTACCCTTGTATATAACAAGCTGTTTGCTCTTGCTGCTTTTAATACTCTGTCTTAATCTTTAACTTTGGACAGTTTAATTATAATGTGCCTTGGTGTGCATCTCTTTGGTTTCATCTTATTTTGAACTCTCTAGACTTCCCGTATCTAGGTTTCTGTATTCTTCCCCTGGCTAGAGAATTTTTCAGCTATTATTTCTTCAGATATGTTTTCTAACTCTTTCTCTTCTTCCCTGCTGAGACCCCTATAATGCAAATGTTATTCTGGCATGATGTTCTCACGTACATCCCTTAAGCTATCTTCATTTTTCCCCCTTTTGTTTTGTTTGAGTGAGTTCCTCTAACCTTTCTCACCAATTCTTTCTTCGGCTTCATCTGGTCCATTGCTGAATCACTTTAGTTTATTTTTGCTTTGTTTTGTTTAGTTACTTTAGACTTCAATTGCCTGACTTCTGTTTGTTATTTTCAAATTATTTCCTATCTCTCTGAGGGATTTTTGCTGTATTCCGCCATTCTTCTCCTAAATTCAGTGAGCATCTTTATGACTATTACCTTGAGTTCTTACCAGATAAATTACTTATCTCTATTCCATTAAGGTTTTCCTCCAGTGTTTTCTTCTTACTCTTTTGTTTGGAACATATTTCATATTCAATATTTTGCATGCCTCTTTGTGTTTGTTTCCATATATTAGGTAGACACAGGTATCTCTCCCAGTCTTGAAGGAGTGGGTTTGTGTAGAAAATAAACCTTATATTTTAAGTTTGCTCTAGGACTTGTTGTCTCTTGAACTAGCATTCTAATTTTTTAGACTCATGGGTCTCAGAAATGAAATCCATATTGGCCATCAGAGCTAGGCCCACAAGGGGCATTACCTTGGTAGGTTGTGCCCACCTGCTAGATGGATCTGGCAGTGTCTGTAGAAGTCACACAGGGAGCAGGTCACTCACCCACTGAGTCTGGCTGTGGCCATGGAAGTCGTATGGAAGGGTGGGTTATTCTAGTTTCTTAAGGTGGGAATTTATAGACTTCAGAACTTTCTTCTTTACTAAAACATGTATATAGTAGTATAAATTTCCCTCAGCCCTGTTTTTACTTGCATCTCATATATTGTATTTTGTTGCATGAGATATTTTCATTTAGCTCTAATTATTTTTTATTTCCCTTGGATTTCTAATTTGACCCATTGATCAGTAAGTGTGTTACGTACTTCCCAAGAGTTTTGAGATTTTCCTGTTGTCTTTCTGGTTTGACTACATTCTTGTCAGGTGATACACTCTGTATGATTTCAGTTCTTTTATAATGGATGTGCTATTTCTTATATTCCAGGAGATGTTCTATATTCCTTATGCTTCAATTTATCTGTTCCTATACATGTCAATCTCCTCCTTGCCTTAATTTGATTTTGCATTTGCAAGATAGGTCTGGAACTTCTTACTTCTCCATCTTTATTTTATTTCTGTAACCACAGAGAAGTCAAAATTTCAAGAGGAATATCAAATTTCTTCTGATTATTTATTTGAGGGAATATCTGCTGCAGTGGATTTTAGGTCAAAGTAATAATTTCTTGGTTGTTTTTCAAATAGTTTTCTGTAGGTGGCAGGAGAGTGTCACAAAAAAGAATATACTGCTCTTCCTTTCTTTCACCCACTGTGTTTTTTAAAAAAATAGATTGGGCATATTTCTGCTGCCATGAATATTGGGATACTCCCTTAAAATAAATATTTAAAAATATCTTTGCCAACTTGAGAAATGAAAAGAGCTTTTTAAAAAAATTTTTTTAAAGATTTTATTTATTTATTTGACAGACAGAGATCACAAGTAGGCAGAGAGGCAGGTAGAGAGAGAGGAGGGGAAGCAGGCTCCCTGCCCCGATGCGGGGCTCGATCCCAGGACCCTGGGATCATGACCTTGGCTGAAGGCAGAGGCTTAACCCACTGAGCCACCCAGGTGCCCCAAGAGCTTTATTTTTTAAAAGTGGTCTTTGAAAATTGTTAGGTTGAATTTTCTTTTGCATGTTATATTGGCTGAATCCCAAATCCCACACCTGCCCTCACCCCAACTTACCCTTTTGTTTGTATTGCTCATTTTCCAGTTCAAAATTTTAAAAGGTAACTTACCGCTTTTTTCATTATTATAACAATAATACATCTCATTATGAAAACTAGAAATTTTACAGTAATGCAAAGGAGGGAACAATACTCACAGTATACCACAATTAAATTTTTATATAAATTACCCCATTCCTATACTGGTATTTTAGTCAATTTTTAGGGTTAAAATAATATATTTTATCTTGTTTTGCTAAATGTATTACCTTTTATTTTATTTTTAAGTTTTTATTTAACCTTCAGTTAGTTAACATACAGTGCCCATATTAGTTTCAGGTGTAGAATTCAGGGATTCATCACATACATACACAACCTGGTGCTCTTCACAACAAGGGCTCTCCTTAATAACCATTATGCACTCAACCCATCCCCTTGCCCACTTCTCCTCCAGTTACCCTCAGTTTCTTCTCTATAGTTAAGAGTCATTTTGTGGTCTGCCTCTCTTCCCCCACTCCCCCGCCCCCCCATGTTCAATTGTTTTATTTCTTAAATTCTACATATGAGTGAAATCGTATGGTATTTGTCATTCTCTGACTATTTTTGCATAGCATAATACACTTTAGCTCCATCCACACCCTTGCAAATGGCAAGATTTCATTCTTTATTATGGCTGCGTAATAGTCTGTTGTATTAATATACCACTATGTTCTTTATTCACTCATCGGTTGTTGGACATCTGGACTCTTTCTATAATTTGGCTATTGTTAATAATGCTGCTATAAAAATCAGAGTACAGAGGCACCTGGGTGGCTCAGTTGGTTAATTATCTGACTCCTGATTTCAGCTCAGGTCATGATCTCAGGATTGTGAGACTGAACCCCATATTAGGCTCTACACTGTACATGAAGCTTGCTTAAGATTCTCTCTCTCTCCCTCTGCCCCCCCCATCAATCTCTTTCTCTCTCTCAAAAACAAAAATAAAACTATAATTTTTTAAAATAAATCAGGGTACATTTATCCCTTTGATCAGTACCTTTATATCCTTTGAATAAATAGTTGGTAGTGCTATTGCTGGATCATAATGTGTTCAGTTTTTAACTTTTTGAAGAACTTCCATATTGTTTTCCAGAGTGGCTACACCAGTTTGCATTCCCATAAACAGTGTAGGAGTGTTTCACTTGCTTCCCATCTTCACCAGCACCTGTTTCCCATGTTGTTAATGTTAATCATACTGACAGGTGTGAGATATTTCATTGTAGTTTTGATTTGCATTTCCATGATGATGAGTGATTTTGAGCATCTTTTCATGTGTCCATTGGCCACCTGTATGTCTTCTTTAGAATAATGTATAATCGTGCTCTCTGCCCACTTTTTAACTGTACTATTTGTTTTCTGGCTGTTAAGTTTGAGCAGTTCTTCATGGATTTCGCATACTGACCCTTTATCAGATATCTCACTTGCAAATATCTTCTCCCATTCAGTAGGTTGCATTTTAGTTTTCTTGATTGTTTCCTTTGTTGTGCAAAAGCTTTTTATTTTGATGTAGTTCAAATAGTTTATTTTTACTTTTGTTTCCTTTAGCTCAGAGGACCTATGTAGAAAGAAGTTGCTATAACCAATATCAAAGACATTACTACCTGTACTCTCTGCAAGCATTATTGTGGTTCCAGGACTCCTATTAAATTCTTTAATCATTTTGGATTTTTTTTTTTGTGTGTGTGTGTGTATGGTGTAAGAAAGTGGTCCAGTTTTATTCTTCTGCATGTTACTATCCAGTTTTCACAGCACCATTTGTTGGAAAGACTGTCTTTTTTTCCCACTGGATATTCTTTCATGATTTGTTGAAGAAGAGTTGACCATATAGCTGTGGGTCTGTTTCTGGGTTTTTTTTTTTTTTTTATTCTGTTCCATTGATCTATGTGTCTCTTTTTGCATTAGTACCATACTGTCTTGGCCACTAAGCTTTGCAGTGTAACTTGAAGTCCAAAATTGTGATGCCCCCACTTTTGCTTCTCTTTTTCAAGATTGCATTGGCTATTTGTGGTCTTTCTGGTTCCATACAAATTTTAGGATTATTTGTTCTAGCTCTGTGAAAAATGCTGGCGGTACTTTGATCAGGATTACATTGCGTGTGTAGAATGCTTTGGGTAGTATAGATCTTTTGACAATATTTTTCCTTCCAATTCATAAGCATGGAATGGTATTCCATTTCTTTTTGTTATGTTCAATTTCTTTCGTAAGTGTTTTCTATTTTTCAGAGTACAGTTCTTTTATCTCTTTGGTTAGGTTTATTTCTAGGTATCTTATGTGTTTGGTGTAACTGTAAATGGGATTGATTTCTTGATTTTTTTTTCCTTCTGCTTCACTATTTGTGTATAGAAATGCAACAGATTTCTATACATTGATTTTTGTCCTGCAATATAACAGAATTCATGAAACAGTTCTAGCAATTTTTGGTTGAGTCTTTTGGGTTTACTATATAGAGTATCATGTCATCAGCAGTAGTGAAAGATTGGCTTCTCCCTTGTCACTTTAGATACCTTTTATTTCTTCCTGTATTGCTGAGACTGGGACGTCCAGTGCTATGTTAAAAATCAGTGGTAGCAGTAGACATCCCTGTCTTCTTCCTGATCATAGAAGAGGAGCTCTCATTTTTTCCTCCATTGAGGATGATATTTGTTGTGGGTTTTGGGATATGGTCTTTATGATGTTGAAGTGTGCTGCCTCTAGACCTACTTTTTTGAGGATTTTTATCATAAATGGATATTCTACATTTTCAAATGCTTTTTCTGCATCTACTGAGATGAGTATTTACCCTTTCTTTTATTAACATGGTGTATCTCATTGATTTGCAAATATTGGACCACCTTTGCAGACCAGGAATAAGTCCCACCTGATTGTGGTGAATGATTCCTTTAATATGCAATTTGATTCTGGAGTTCCTGGGTGGCTCAGTGGGTTAAACCTCTGCCTTCAGCTGAGGTCATGATCTCAGGGTCCTGGAATCAAACCCCACATTGGGCTGTCTGCTGTGCGGGGAGCCTGCTTCCCCTCTCTCTCTGCCTGCTGGTCTGCCTGCTTATGATCTCTCTCTCTCTATCAAATGAATAAATAAAATATTTTTAAAATATG
Organism: Mustela lutreola; assembly: GCF_030435805.1. Classification (NCBI taxonomy): domain Eukaryota; kingdom Metazoa; phylum Chordata; class Mammalia; order Carnivora; family Mustelidae; genus Mustela; species Mustela lutreola. Next base: position 66,693,544 of record NC_081308.1, on the reverse strand, counting down.
CAATTTGATTCAATTTGCTAGTATTTTGTTGAGAATTTTTGCATCCATGTTCATCAGGCATATTGGCCTGTAGTTCTCTTTTTTAGTGAAGTCTTTCATTTTGGAATCAGGATAATGCTGCCTTCATGGAATAAATTTGGAAGTATTCCTTTCATTTCTATTTTTTGGTAACATTTTGAGAAGAGTAAGTATTAAGTCTTTAAATGTTTGGTAGAATTCTCCTTAGAAGTCATATGGCCCTGGACTCTTGTTTTTTTCAGAGAGTTTTGATTACTCATTCTATTTCTCTGATGGTTATTAGTCTAAGTTTTCTATTTCTTCCATTTCAATTTCTGTTGTTTATATGTTTCTAGGAATTTATCCATTTCTTCCAGATCATCTGATTTTTTGGCATATAATTTTTCATAATATTCTCTTATAATTGTATTTTTGTGATGTTGGTTACTTCTCTCTCATTTATGATTTTATTTATTTGGATCCTTTCGCTTTTCTTTCTGATAAGTCTGGTTAGGGGGGCTCTTTATTTCTTCGATCTATTCTACTGATTTTTTAAAAATTTCTGTATCATTTATTTCTGCTTGGATCTTTATTATTTCCCCCTTCCTGCAGGCTTTAGTCTTCATTTGTTTTTCTCTTTCTACATCCTTTAGGTGTAAGGTTATGTTTTGTATTTGAGATTTTTCTTGTTTTGTGAGGTAGGCCTGTACCACTTATGCTGCATCCCAAAGATTTTGGACTGTCATGTTTTCATTTTCATTGGCTTCCACATATTTTTAAAATATCTTCTTTAATTTCCTGGTTAGCTGATTCATTCTTTAGTAGTGTTTTTATTTTGTTTGTTTTTTACCTCCATGTTTTTGTTTTTCCAAATTTTTTCTTATGGGTGACTTCAAGTTTCATAGGTGTTGTGGTCTGAAAATATGAATGGTGAATGGTCTGCTCTATATCTTTTTGAACTTGGTGAGGCCTGGTTTGTGACCCAATATGTGATCTTTTGTGGAGAATGTCACATGTGTATTTGAAAAGAATGTATATTCTCTTCCTTTCTTTCTTTTTAAAATATTTATCCTTTTTATTATTTTCGGTTAGCCACTGTTTAGTACACCATTAGACCATTAGTTTTTGATGTAGTATCCAATGATTCCTTCCTTCCCTCCTTCCTTCCCCCCTTTCTTCCTTCCTCTCTCTTTCATTTTCTTTCTTTCTCTTTCTTCTTTCTTTTCTTTCCTGTCTCTGTCATTTATTTCTCTCCTGGTCTTTATTATTTCTCTTCTTCTACTTACCTTGGAGTTTGTTTCTTCTTCTCTTTCACCTTCCTTTAGGTGTAAGGTTAGAATACTTATTTAAGCATTTTTTTGTTTGTTTGTTTCTTGAGGTATACTTGTATTACTATCTACTTCCTTCTCAGAACTGTTTTTGCTGTGTCCCAAAGATTTTGGGTCATTTGTTTTCATTTTCATTTGTTTCCATGTTTTTTAATTTTTCTTGATTGAATCATTGGCACATTGGTTGTTTAGTATCATGTTTATTCTCCATGTGTTTGGTTTTCTTTTTCCAGGAATTTTTTTCTTGTGATTTATTTCTAGTTTCATACCATTGTGACTGGAAAAGGTGCATGGTATGATCTCAGTTTTCTTAAATTCATTGAGGCATGTTTTATGGCCTATTGTGTGATATAATCTGGAGAGTGTTCCATGTGCGTTTGACAACAATGTGTGTTCTGTTGTTTTGGGGTGGAATATTCTATATATGTTATGTCCGTCTTGTCCCATATGTCATTCAAAGGCACTTTGTCCTTGCTGATTTTCCTATCTGCATGATCTCTCCACTGATGTAAGTACAGTGTAAAAGTCCCCTACTATTATTGTATTACCACCAATTTCTCCTTATAACCATTAATAAAATGTATGTACTTAGGTGCTGCAGTGTTGTGTATGTAGATATTTACAATTGTTATATCCTCTTTTAGGATTAATTCTTTTACCATTATGGAATACCCTTCTTTGTCTCTTGTCTTTGTTTTAAAGCCTATTTTTTCTGACATAAGTATTGACATCCTGGCTTGTTTTTCACTTTCATTTAATAGTGAATGTTTTTCCGTTCTTTCACTTTCAACCTATTTGTGTATCTAAGCCTGAGGTGAGTCTCTTGTAGGTAGTTTGTAGGTGGATTTGTATATTTATCCATTCTGGCACCCTGTATCTTTTCATTGGAACAATTAGGCCATTTACATTTGACTACTGATAGGCATGTAGTTATCTTTCAAAATATAACTTTTAAAACTTTTAAAATTTCTTTTCTTGTTGTGTTTCTAGTTCTTCTGAGTTCTTTTCCTCTCTTGTGCTTTTTTTGTGTTTGATCAGTATCTGTAGTATTATGTTTGGCTTTCTTTCTCTGTTTATTTATTTATTTATTTTGTATATCTATTATAGGTTTTGGATTTGTGGTTTCCATGAAGTTCATATGCAACATCCTAAGTAAATAGCAGTCTCTACTAATCTGGTTGTCCTTTAAAACAAAACCAATAAAAAACAGAAAAAGAAAGAAAAACTTTGTTTCGTTTTTCCCCTTCTGATCCTTTTATACACCCTTCTCCACATTTTATGTGTATACTGTCATATTTTACATCTTTTTATGTCTCCTTCAAATCTAAATGATGACGTTGCTGCATAAAGTACTCTTGCTTATAGTCCCCCCCGCCTTCAGTACTTTGAATATATCATGTCCTTTGCTTCTGGCCTGTAAGGTTTTGCTGAATAATAAGATGATAGCCTTATACCTTTTTCCTTGAAAGTAAATTTTGTTTCTCTTTGTTGCTTTTAAGATTTTTTCTTTATCTTTAAGCTTTGCATTTTAATTATGTGCTACCGTATGGACATCCTTGGGTTCATCTTGTTTGGAGCTCCCTTATGTTCCTTGAATCTGGATGTGTATTTCCCTACCTAGATTAGGAAAGTTTTTAGCTGTTATTTCTTCAAATAAATTTTCTGCTCATTTCTCTCTCTTCTTGTGATCCCTATAATGTGAATTCCTTTTCTTTGCTGTTTAGCTTGGTTGCTTTCCATTACCCTATTTTACAGGTTATTATAAATTCTTCTGCATTTGCCAATATGTTGATTCCCTCTACTGTATTATTTATTTCAGTTACTGTACTCTTCAACTCTAGTTCCTTTTTATATTTCTTATCTCATTACTACAGTTCTCACTGAGTTCTTCCATTCTTTCCACCTGGCGAGCATCTTTACCATTGTATCTTCAAAGTCTTTATCAGGCATATTGCTCATCTCTGAATCATTTAGTTCTTTTTCTGAGGTTTTGTCTTGTTTTATCTTGGAGTACATTCCTCTCTCTCTCCCCATTTTGCTTGATTTTTAAAGTTTATTTATTTTTTCTTTCTTTTTTTAAAATTTCTTTTCAGTGTAACAGAATTCATTGTTTACACACCACACCCAGTGCTCCATGCAATACATGCCCTACATAATACTCACCAACCGGCTGCCCCAACCTCCCACCCCTTGCCCCTTCAAAACCCTCAGTTTGTTTTTCAGAGTCTATAGTCTCTCATGGTTCACATCCTCTTCCAGTTTCCCTCAACTCCCTTCTCCTCTCCATCTCCCTATGTCCTCCATGTTATTTGTTATGCTCCACAAATAAGTGAAACCATATGATAATTGACTCTCTCTGCTTGACTTATTTCACTCAGCATAACCTCTTCCAGTCCTGTCCATGTTGTTACAAAAGTTGGGTATTCATCCTTTCTGATGGAGGCACAATACTCCATACTGTATATGGACCACATCTTCCTTATCCATTCATCCATTGAAGGGCATCTTGGTTCTTTCCACAGTTTGGCGACCGTGGCCATTGCTGCTATAAACATTGGGGTACAGATGACCCTTCCTTTCACTATATCTGTATCTTTGGGGTAAATACCCAGTAGTGCAATTTCAGGGTCATAGGGAAGCTTTTTTTTTTTTTTAAATTTCTTAAGGAATCTCCACACTATTCTCCAAAGAGGCTGCACCAACTTGCATTCCCACCAACAATGTAAGAGGGTTCCCCTTTCTCCACATCCTCTCCAACACACGTTGTTTCCTGTCGTGCTAATTTTGGCCATTCTAACTGGTGTAAGCTGGCATCTTAATGTGGTTTTAATTTGAATCTCCCTGATGGCTAGTGATGATGAGCATTTTTTCATGTGTCTGATAGCCATTTGTATGTCTTCATTGGAGAAGTGTCTGTTCATGTCTTCTGCCCATTTTTTGGACATGATTATCTGTTCTGTGTGTGTTGAGTTTGAGAAGTTCTTTATAGATCCTGGATATCAACCTTTTGTCTATACTGTCATTTGCAAATATCTTCTCCCATTCTGTGGGTTGCCTCTTTGTTTTGTTGACCGTTTGCTTTGCTGTTCAGAAGCTTTTGATCTTGATGAAGTCCCAAAAGTTCATTTTCCCTTTTGTTTCCTTTGCCTTTGGAGACATGTCTTGAAAGAAGTGGCTGTGGCTGATATCAAAGAGATTACTGCCTATGTTCTCCTCTAGGATTCTGATGGATTCCTGTCTCACTTTGAGGTCTTTTTATCCATTTCGAGTTTATCTTTGCGTACTGTGTAAGAGAATGGTCGAGTTTCATTCTTCTACATATAGCTGTCCAATTTTCCCAGCACCATTTATTGAAGAGACTGTCTTTTTCCCACTGTATATTTTCTCCAGCTTTGTCGATGATTATTTGCCCATAGAGTTGAGGGTCCATATCTGGGCTCTCTACTCTGTTCAACTGGTCTATGTGTCTGCTTTTATGCCAGTACCATGCTGTCTTGGTGATCACAGTTTTGTAGTAAAGCTTGAAATCAGGTAACGTGATGCCGCCAGTTTTGTTTTTGTGTTTCAACATTTCCTTAGCGATTCGAGGTCTTTTCTGATTCCATAAAATTTTAGGATTATTTGATCCAGCTCTTCGAAAAATACCGGTGGAATTTTGATCAGAATGGCATTAAAAGTATAGATTGCTCTAGGCAGTATAGACATTTTCACAATGCTTATTCTTCTGATCCAAGAGCATGGAATGGTCTTCCATCTTTTTGTGTCGTCTTCAATTTCATGAGTGTTCTGTAGTTCCTTGAGTACAGATCCTTTATCTCTTTGGTTAGGTTTATTCCCAGGTATCTTATGGTTCTTGTGCTATAGTAAATGGAATCGATTCTCTAATTTCCCTTTCTGTATTTTCATTGTTAGTGTGTAAGAAAGCAACTGATTTCTGTACATTGACTTTGTATCCTGCCACATTGCTGAATTGCTGTATGAGTTCTAGTACTTTGGGGGTGGAGTCTTTTGGGTTTTCCATATAAAGAATCATGTCATCTGTGAAGAGAGAGAGTTTGACTTCTTCATTGCCAATTTGGATATCTTTTATTTTTCTTTGTTGTCTGATTGCTCTTGCTAGGACTTCTTATACTATGTTGAACAAGAGTGGTGAGAGTGGGCATCCTTGTCGTGTTCTTAATCTCAACGGGAAGGCTGTGAGCTTTTCCCCATTGAGGATGATATTTGCTGTGGGTTTTTTGTAGATAGATTTTATGAAGTTCAGGAATGTTCCCTCTATCCCTATACTTTGAAGCATTTTAATCAGGAACGGATGCTGGATTTTGTGAAATGCTTTTTCTGCATCCATTGAGAGGACCATGTGGTTCTTCTCTCTTCTCTTACTGATTTGTTCTATCACATTGATTGATTCGTGAATGCTAAAACATCCTTGTAACCCAGGGGTGAATCCCACCTGGTCAGGGTGGATAATCTTTATAATGTGCTATCGGATCCTGTTTGCTAGATCTTGTTTAGAATCTTAGCATCCATATTCATTAGGGATATTGGTCTGAAATTCTCCTTTTTGGTGGGGTCTTTGCCTGGTTTGGGGATCAGGGTAATGCTGACTTCATAAAAAGAGTCTGGAAGTTTTCCTTCTGCTTCAATTTTCTGAAACATCTTCAGGAGAATAGATGTTATTTCTTCTTTGAAAGTTTGGTAGGATTCCCCAGGGAATCCATCAGGTCCTGGGCTTTTGTTTTTTTGGGAGGTTTTTGATCGCTGCTTCAATCCCGTTACTAGATAACGGTGTATTCAGGTTGTCAATTTCTTCCTAGTTCAATTTTTGGAGTTTATAGTTTTCCAGAAATGCATCCATTTCATCTAGAATGCTTAACTTATTGGCATATAACTGTTGATAATAACTTCTGACGATTGTTTCTATTTCCTTGGTCTTAGTCGTGATCTCTCCCTTTTCATTCATGATCTTATTAATTTGAGCTTTCTCTCTTTTCTTTTGGATTAGTGTGTCCAATGGTTTATCGATTTTATTGATTCTTTCAAAAAAAATCAGCTTCTAGTTTCATTGATATGTTCTACTGTATCTCTAGTTTCTATCTCATTGATCTCTGCTCTAATCTTGATTATTTCCCTTTTTATGTGTGGAGTTGGTTTGATTTGTTATTGATTCTCCAGTTCTTTAAGGTGTAGAGACAGCTGGTGTATTCTGGATTTTTCAATTTTTTTGAGGGAGGCTTGGATGGCTGTGTATTTTCCCCTTAGAACCGCCTTTGCTGTATCCCATAGGTTTTGGACCGAAGTGTCTTCATTCTCATTGGTTTCCATGAATTGTTTAAGTTCTTCTTTGATCTCCTGGTTGATCCAAGCATTCTTAGATGGTCTTTAGCTTCCAGGTGTTTGAGTTCCTTCCAAACTTTTTCTTGTGATTTAGCTCTAGTTTCAAAGCATTGTGATCTGAGAATATGCAGGGAATAATCTCAGTCTTTTAGTATAGGTTGAGCCCTGATTTGTGACCCAGTATGTGATCTACTCTGGAGAAAGTTCCATGTGCACTTGAGAAGAATGAGTATTCTGTTGTTTTAGGGTGGAATGTTCTATATATATCTATGAGGTCATTCTGGTCCAATGTGTCATTCAATGCTCTTGTTTCTTTATTGATTTTCTGCTTGGATGATCTGTATATTACTGAGAGGCTTGTTAAGATCTCCTACTATTAATATATTCATATCAATATGACTCTTTATCTTGATTAATAGTTTTCTTATGTAATTGGCTGCTCCCATATTGGGGGCACAGACATTTACAATTTTTAGATCATTTTGGTGGATAGTCCCTTTAAGAATGACGTAGCATCCTTCTGTATCTCTGACTACAATCTTTAGTTTAAAATCTAATTTATCTGATATGAGAATCTCTACCCCGGCCTTCTTTTGAGGCCCATTGGCATAAAAGGTGCTTCTCCCTCCCTTCACTTTCAGTCCGGGTGTATCCTTAGGTTTGAAATGGGTCTCTTGTATACAACATATGGATGGGTCCTATCATTTTATCCAATCTGCAACCCTGTGTCGTTTTATGGGTGCATTTAGGCCATTCACATTGAGAGTGATTATTGATAGATATGTTTTTATTGACATCGTGTTACCTTTGAAGTCTTCCTTTTTCCTTTCTGTAGATTGTCTTCATATTTCTTTTTATTTTTTAAGATTTTATTTATTTATTTGACAGAGAGAGATCACAAGTAGGCAGAGAGGCAGGCAGAGAGAAAGGAAGGGAAGCAGGCTCTCCGCTGAGCAGAGAGCCAGATGCGGGACTCGATCCCAGGACCCTGAGATCATGACCTGAGCCGAAGGCAGCGGCTTAACCCACTGAGCCACCCAGGCGCCCCTGTCTTCATATTTCTGTTCAATGATATTCTTAGGATTTCTCCTCTTTTATAGAACCCCCCTTAATATATCCTGCCATGTTGCTTGGTGTTCACATACTCTTAAGCTTTGCTGGTCCATCCATTTTGAATGGCAGTCTTGCTGGATAAAGTATTCTTGGCTGCATGTTCTTCTCATTTAGTGCCCCGAATATATATATCTTGCCAGCCCTTTCTGGATTGCCAGGTTTCTGTGGACAGATCTGTCATTATTCTGATGGTACATAATGAACTTCTTTGTCCTGGCTGCCTTCAAGAGAGCCTGTCTACAATTATGATTCCTCATTCTTACTATCAGGCGTCTCGAGGACATTTGAGAATCTATAATCTTGGGGGGAGACTGTTCTGCCTCTACTACAGGAACGCTGGTTCCATTCGCAATACTGGGAAAATTTTCATGGAGATCTTGTTCCACTATATCTTCTAGACTTCTTTCTTTCTCCTCCCCTTCAGGGATTCCAATAATTCTGGTGTTGGAACGTTTAATGGCATCATATTTCACTGATTCTGTTTTCATGACTTCTAAGCTGTTTGTTCCAGGCTTCCTCCTGATCCTTTCTATCTGTTTGTCCTCCAGGTTACTAATTCTATCTTCTGTCTCAGTTACCCTAGCTTTGAGAGAATTTAGATTAGATTGGAACTCATTGAGAACATTGTGAACATCGTCCCTGGTGGCTTTCATTTCTGTCCTAATCAATTCCATTTTGTCATCCATGCCTTTCTCCAACCTAGCTATTTCCTGGATAATTGTTAGCCTGAATTCCCTTTCCGACATATGGTCTATGTCGATAGGCATTAGCTCTGTTGCAGAAGCCCAGACTCTGAATTTTTCTTCTGTTGGTCATTCCTCCTCCTAGTCATTTTGGTGAGAGATGGCTGAACAGATGTAGCTGGATGTATCGACCATGGTGCAGTCAAGGTGCACCCTGGAATGCTTCTAAGCAATCAAGAGTCCCCACCCAAATGATGGAAAAAAGAAAGAGAGAAAAAAGAAAAAGAGAGAGAGAGAGAGGAAAAAAAAGAAAGATAAAATAAAACAGAAGGCTCAGCCAAAATGGGCCCCAAGGTAAGATTTATGAGGTATACAAACAAAAACAGACTAACAAAAAGACTGATAAAAGTAGATGACAAGAGAAAATACACACACACACACACACACACACACACACACACATATCCAAGACAGAAAAAGAATCTCGTCAAAAAGAACCCTAAGTATAAGATTTATATACTATCAGGACAAACACAAATGCTCAGAAACACTGGTGGAAGAAAAAGATGGGAGAGTGGTTATAAATTCCCAGTGTGGGCGAGGAAGGTTATTTTCATTCTTCCTGGATGTATCTTGATATCCTTGTTAAAGGACTCAACTTTCCTAAAATAAAGGGGGATTAATAATTGGTTTACCTATAGGGGTAGCATTGATTGGGGAAAGGGGATTACCTTGAAGTTTAACTCTATATGTATATTAAATAATAAAAAAGAAAAAAGAATGAACTAAACTAAACTAAACTAAAATTTTAAAAAATTTAAAAATAGAAAAGCAAAAGAAAAACACAGGTATATGTATCAAAAAGTTCAGGTTAAAAGGTTATTATGGAATTTGATGTACTCAACATCTCCCTTTGATGGTAAATAGGTTAAAAAATTATCTATATTAAAAAAATGAACCAGAATAGTGGGAACAAATAAAAAATAACAGTTGTATCTATGAAGTAGTAGTGGTTGTTCTCTTGTCCTTTTTTTTTTTTTTTTTTTTTTTTCCTGGTTGGTGGCTATCCTCGCTCTGGGGATTTAAGCCCCTGTCCCTAACCGCCCCAATTCCCACAATTTCTCCCCATGATCCTTTGCTCTTTTTGAGTGCTTTCAACCGGACTCCAAGTTAATGCTGGTCCGCAGTCACAGGGCACTCTTGTATTGGGGTATTACTTTCCAATGGGTGGCTTCTGGTGGCTCCCTCCCCCTTTTGTTTATCTTCCGATATCAGTCTGACTTTCCCACTCCACTTTACCTGTCCACTGGTGTCTTCTGCCCCCATAGAGATCCAGATATGGATAGTTCTAATCTCAGGCTGATTTCATGGGTGATCAGAGTTCTTTGGTAGGTAGTCAGCTCACTTTAAGGTACAGGTTGAAACGTCGCCTCCTCCTAGTTCTCCACCATGTTGTCTCCCTTTGCTTGATTTTTTTAACGTTTATTTTTATGGCTCAAGAGGTACAGATACTTTTATTTTTTTAAAAAAGATTTTATTTATTTGACAGACAGAGATCACAGGCAGGCAGAGAGGCAGGCAGGGAGAGCGAAGCAGAGATCCTGATGTGGGGCTCGATCCTCTGCCATTTCACAGAGTTGTGCGGCTGGCTCAGTTATATGCTAGTTGCTCTTTAAACCATTTTTCTTCTGTGCCCCCATGTGATCAGGGCTGGTGTGAGCTAGGGGACCAGGGGTTTGCTGAAGTGGCAAGCTGGCTTCATCTACATACCCAGATCTGATCTGTAATTTCAAGTTGGCGGCAAAACATGAACTATGTTGTTTTATAGTTCCTCTGACTCAGAATGAGTTTCTGCAGCTCATTCACTGATGAGGGAGCAGGAGGCTGGCTGAGGATGGAGAAGGGGCTGATGCCTTGCACCCCCTCTCCACCCACTCCCCTTGGTAATATGTGTGACATTCCACAGGCACCCCTGACCGCCTTAAAAGAAGAATGTTGCTTTTATGCAGATCAAACTGGAGTAGTCAGAGAAACTATGGATAAACTCAGAGAAAGACTTGCTCAAAGAAAAAGGGATTTTCAGTCCCAGCAGGGATGGTTCGAAAACTGGCTCAACAGATCGCCTTGGCTTACTACTTTGTTGTCATCTATAACGGGCCCTCTCATCATTCTGTTATTAATTCTAACTTTTGGTCCTTGTGTCTTAAACAGGTTAGTACAATTCATTAAAGATCGCCTGTCTGTTGTTCAGACTATGGTCTTGACTCAGCAATACCAACTACTTAAACAAGTAGAGTCCCAAAAGGACTCAATTGAAGAACAAAACAGATGGATATAAGATTATATCCATGATAAAGAAAAAGGGGGGAATGAAGGACCCCAGGTCAGAACTATAGTATAGCCTATAAGTTTTAACATTCTTTTTATAACCAGCTTATGCTAAGAAACTGTGGCCAGCTGACCATAGATAAGGGAGTCAGCAAGCAGCATAACAGGATAACGAATAGCAAAAATCTGTATTTAACCCGGCTGTTTCTGGCTTCTGTATAATAATGCTTCTAATGCTTTGCTAAGAAATGAAAAATTGCTTAAACCCTCGCTCGCTGTGTAATCAAATAAAGTTATACCCTTCCCCTGTCAAGAATTTCCCCTACCACTAAATAAAATTGATAAGGGTTGTCTCCCGTACCAAGGCCGGAGTCGAGCGGTTCAGCACGTACGCTAGCTGGAGACGTGCGGTTCAGCACATATACAGATAAAGGTTAGAAACGTGCAATTCAACACGTACCCTCTACTGTACACTACCTGAACGGTGACTGGCCAGAATGTATGGTTGATTTTAAAGGATTGGCTACCTGTGTGTAGGCCTTACTGTAATGCTTTGAAATTACTGGCTAGAAAAGTGAGGGCTCTGATGTAATGGACTGTAAAATTCTATATTAAGTCACTCCCGAAACAGATCGGGGCTCTCAGACACTGACCCATCCCTCGCGGATTTCGTGGTCAAGTGTCCCTGGGAGTCCAAGCATGCCCGAATAAAATCCTCTTGCTTATTGCATCCAGTGGTCTGTGAGTGCGTCCTTGGGTGCGGGTCCTCTAGGGTCTTTCATTCACCATTTGGTGGAGTTCTAATGCTGGCTCTTTTATAAACTGGTTGCTCCTTTGAAGCATGTCTTCCTTTTTTTTTTTTTTTTTTTTTTTTTTCCTGCACCCATGGACAGAGGAATCTGTTCTAAGTCTCTCAGTACTATCCATCCCCACTGCAGTCACAGAGTCAGGGATGGGGGTTCCCTTCCTTATCATGTCTCTGTCTCTCTTGATGTTTTCATTTGACAATTTCTCCATTTTCTCTTCTGCAAAAGCTCTTCAGTTGGCCTTAAGTTCTTCTTCAGGAGGAATTGTTCAATAAATAGGTGTCACTTAGCATGCTCTGTGCAGGAGGTGAGTTCAGGGTCTTCTTACATAGCCATTTGGGATGGCACTCTATATATTTGCTTTTATGTGACATTTCATATAAATGGATTCATATAATATATGATCTGTTGCATCTGGCTTCTTTCAGTAAGAAGTTTTTCAAATTTATCCACTTTGTAGCATGTGCCAGAGTTCCATTCATTTTTATGACTGAATAATATTCCACTATATAGATATATCAAACTTTATTTATCCAGTCATCTGTTGGGTTGTTCCAATTTTGGCTATTATGAGTAATAGTGCCAAGAACATTTATTCATAAAGTTTTTGTAACAATTTTATGGAGATATAATTCAGATACCATTGAACCCATCTGGTGAGAGTATAGTAAATTCTGGTAAACTACAATATAGTTTTTAGCATATTCATAGAATTGTGCAATTATCAATCACTACGATAAACTTTAGAATATTTTTATCACTTTAAAATACAACCCCACAAATTTGGCCTATCACTTCTTCTGAATTCTAATTACTAATCTATTTTATTAATCACTAATCTATTTTCTTTCTGTATAGATTTGTTGCTTCTGGACATTTCACATAAATGGAAAAATATCATGTATGGTCTTTTATTATTGGCTTATTTCATTTCAAGTTTCATCCATATTATAGCATGTATCAGTATTTCCTTCCTTTTAATGTCCTATTTATATTGCATTGAATGGATATACCACATTTGTATATCCATTAATCCATTGATGAATATTGGAGTAGTTTCCACTTTGAAGCTATTACAAATAATGCTCTGAACGTATGTGTCTGATTTCTGTATGGACATAATTTTATTTCTTTTCGAACATATATACATGACTAGAATTACTTGGCCAAATGATCTACATTTTGAGGAACTTGCAGATAGGTGGTTTTTTTTTTATTTCATTAAGTTTTTAATTTAAATTCTGGTACAGTTAACGTACAGTGTTATAGCACTTTCAAGTGTACAATATAGTGATGCAACAATTCTATACACTGTTCCGTTCTCATTAAGATAAGTGTACTCTTTAATGCCCATCTCTTATTTCACCCATTCCCCCACCCATTTCCCTTCTGGTAACCACTAGTTTGTTATCTGTAGTTAAGAATCTGTTTCTTCGTATCTCTTTCTCTCTCTCCCTTTGCTGCTGTTTTTGTTTGTTTGTTTCTTAAGTTCCACATTTAAGTGAAATCATATGATGTTTGTTTTTCTCTTACTGACTTATATCACTTAGCATTATGCTGTCTAGCTCCATGAATTTCTGTCTAAATTTCAGTCTTTTTTAGAGATGAGTAATATTCCTATATATATTCATATATATATTAATTCATATATATATACACACACACAAACACATACACCATATATACCAATATATATGGTGTATATATATATACCATATATATATGCTATAAATATGTTATGTATAACAATATATACCATATATACAATATATATACCATATATAATATACATAACATATATACCAATATATATACCATATATACTATATATATACACACACACCATACATATCAATATGTGTATATATATATATATATACCAATATATATACACCAATATATACCATTATATATATATATATATATATATATATATCCATCATATATATCAACACACACACACACACACACATCACATCTTCTTTATCCATTCATCAGTCGATGGACACTGGGATGCTTCCATTACTTGGCTATTATAAATAAAGCTGAAATAAACATACAGGTACAAATATCATCTCGAATTAGTGTTTTTATACTTTTTGGCTAAATATCCAGTAGTGTGATTACTGGGTTGCAGGGTAGTTCTATTTTCAATTTTTTGAGAAATGTCCATAGGATTTTCCAAAGTGACTGCACCAGTTTGCTTTTCCACCAAAAGCACACAAGGGTTCCTTTATCACCATATCTTCATCAATACTTGTTTCTTGTGTTTTTTTATTTCAGTCATTCAGATAGGTGTGAGGTGGCTTCTCATTGTAGTTTTGATTGCATTTCCCTGATGATGTGTGATGATGAGAATATTTTCAGGTGTCTGTTGGCCATCTGTATGTCTTCTTTGGAGAAATGTTTGTTCATGTCTTCTCCCATTTTTTTTTTTAAGATTTATTTATTTATTTATTTGACAGAGAGCGATCACAAGTAGACAGAGAGGCAGGCAGAAAGAGAGAGAGGAAGGGAAGCAGGCTCCCCGCCGAGCAGAGAGCCCGACGCGGGACTCGATCCCAGGACCCTGAGATCATGACCCGAGCCGAAAGCAGTGGCTCAACCCACTGAGCCACCCAGGTGCCCCACTTCTCCCATTTTTTAATTGGATTGTTCATTTTGGGGTGTTGAGTTTTATAAGTTATTTACATATTTTGGATACTAACACTGTATTGGATATGTCATTTGCAAATGTCTTCTCTCATTCAGTAGGTTGTCTCTTTTTGATTGTTTCATTTGATATGCAGAAACTTTTTACATTGATGAAGCAACAGAAAGAGAACTTAACAAAAAATGCCATTAACAACTGCACCAAAAATAATAAAATACCAGGGAATAAGGATGATGGCAGCAAAAGTAGGAGTACTCTGGGTTTTTCTTGTCTCATGAATACAACAAGATTAACAGTTAAAACACCTGAACACAACAGAAATCACCCTGAAGACTGGCAGAACAAACTTCACAACTAAAGATAGTGAAGAGTCCAAACTGAAGAAGGTATGAAGTGCAGAAGCACAGTTTGGGGGAAAAATGGGTCAAAGATGTTGCGGTAGGGAGGGAACTGCTGTCATGCAAAGGATGAGAGATAACCTAACACACAGGCATGCACACAGGAAAAATGAATCCCCATAGGAATTGGCTTGGAAAGTGAGAGACACCTAAAATCTTGAATTCTTTCAACCAGCAGGATTAAAGCCTAGAGACTTTAAGGTCAATCAGCTTGAATCAGGGAGAGCCTGGAGGCATTAAAATGCTTTTGGAGAGAAGGCAGGCAAACAGCCCACAAACATACAGCATAAAAGCAGCATTCTGAAGAGCACCTGGGTCACTCAGTGGAGATGTTAGTTTCTCATCTTGGAGCATGTCCCAAAGAGACACATTCACAAAGAGACCCCTCTAGGAATAAAAGAATTGGAAGGTAACATTTTCTTCAGTGGCCTCTCAGTAAAAGCACAGAGCCACTTGCACTAACCACAACACTGACACCCAATATCTATATTTCTTTTGTTGTTGTTGCATTTTTTCATTTTTTATTAAATTTCAATTTAATTAACATATATTGTATTATTGGCTTCAGAGGTAGAATTTAGTGCTTCATCATTTGCATACAACACCCAGTGCTCATTACATCAAGTGCCATCTCCCAGTTGGCCCATCCCCTATCCACCTCCGTCCAGCAACCCTCAGGTGTTTCCTATAGTTAAGAGTCTATTATGGTTTGCCTCCCTCTTGTTTCTCATTTTATTTTGTTTCCATGCCTTCTCTCATGCTCATTTCTGCTTCTTAAATTCACATATGGGTGAAATCATGTGGCATTTGTCTTTCTCTGACTGACTTATTTCAGTTAGCATAGTGGCCTCCAGTTCCTGCCAAGTCACAAATGGCAAGATTTTATTCCTTTCAATGGCTTCGTAGTATTCCACTGTATATATATACACCACCTCTTCTTTATCTATTCATCTACTGATGGACATCTGGGCTCTTTCCATATGTTAGCTATTGTGAACATTGCTGCTATAAAAGTTGGAGGGCATGTGCCCCCTTTGAATCACTATGTTTGTATCCTTTCAATAAATAAATACCAGGTAGCACAATTTCTGGGTAGCAGGGTAGCTCTATCTTTAACTTCTTGAGGAACCTCTTACTGTTTTCCAGAGTGGCTGCACCAGTTTACCTTCTCACCAACAGTGTAAGAGGGCTCCCCTTTCTCCACATCCTCTCCAACATCTGTTGTTTCTTAACTTGTTCATTTTAGTCATTTTGACCAGTGTGAGGTGGTACCTCATTGTGGTTTTAATTTGTATTTCCCTGATGCCGTGTGGTGTTGAGCATTTTTTCATGTGTCTGGTGGGCATCTGTGTGTTTTCCTTGGAGAAATGTCTGTTCATGTCCTCTACCTATTGTTTGACTGGATTGTTTGTTTTTTGGGTGTTGAGTTTGATAAATCCTTCATAGATTTTGGATACTGGCCCTTTATCTGATAAGACATTTGCAAATATTTCTTCTTCTATTCTGTGGGTTTCTGTTTAGATTTGTTGACTATCCTTTGCTGTGGAAAAAGCTTTTAATCTTGATGAAATTAAATTGTTCCTTTTTACTTTTGTTGCTCTTGTCTTAGGAAACATGTCCAGAAAGAAATTGCTGTGGCCTAGGTCAAAGAAGTTGCTGCTTGTGTTCTCTTCTAGGATTTTGATGGATTCGTATCTCGCATTTAGGTCTTTCGTCCATTTTGAGTTTATTTTTACATATATTGTAAGAAAATCGTCCAGTTTCACTCTTCTGCATGCAGCCTGTCTGATTTTCCCAACACCATTTGCTGAAGAGACTGTCTTTTTTCCATTGGATATGCCGTCCTGCTTTGTTGAAGATTAGTTGACTATAGAGTTGAAGATACATTTGTGGATTCTCTAGTCTGCTCCATTAATCTATGTGACTGTTTTTATGCCAGTACCATACTGTCTTGATAATTACAGCTTTGTAATACAACTTGAAGTCCAGAAATGGAATGATTGCAGTTTTGGTTTTCTTTTTCTGGTTCCATACGAATTTTAGGATTGTTTGTTCCAGCTCTGTGAAAAAAAAAAAATTGTTGATGGTATTTTGATAGGGATTGCTCTGAATGCATAGATTGCTTTAGGTAGTATTAATATTTTAACAATATTTGTTCTTCCAATCATGAGCATGGGATGTTTTCCTATTTTTTTTGTGTCCTTCTAAATTTCTTTCATCAGTGTTCTAAAGTTTTCTTTTATCTCATTCATTAGGTTAATATTGACATATGTAATGGTTTTTGGTGCCACTGTAATAGGATAGGTTCCTTGATTTATCTTTCTTCTGTCTTGTTGTTAGTCTATAGAAATACGACTGAGTTCTGTGCATGGATTTTGTATTCTGCAGCTTTGTTGAATTCCTGTATCAGTTCTAGCAATTTTTTGGTGGGGTTCTTTGGATTTTAAAAGGTTTTATTTATTTACTTGACAGAGAGACATCACAAGTAGGCAGAGAGGTGGGCAAAGAGAGAGGGGGGAAGCAGGCTCCCTGATGAGCAGAGAGCATGATGCAGGGCTTGATCCCAGGACCCTGAGATCATGACCTGAGCTGAAGGCAGAGGCTTAACCCACTGAGCCACCCAGGCATTCCAATCCTTTGGATTTTAAACACGGAGTATCATGTCATCTGTGAAGAGTATAACTTTGACTTGTTCTTTGCCAATTTGGATGATTTTTATATTTTCTTTTCTGATAGCTGAGGCTATGACTTTCAGTACTATGCTGAACAACAGTGGTGAGACTGTATATCCTTGTCATCGTCCTGACCTTAGGGGAAAAGCTGTCAGTTTTTGCCTATTGAAGATGATGTTAGCTGTGGATTTTTTGTACATGTTCTTTATGATGTTGAGGTATGTTTCCTCATTCCCTATTTTGTTGTGGATTTTTATCATGAATGGATGTTGCAATTTGTCTAATGCATTTTTTCTGCATCTGTTGAAAGGATCATATGGTTCTTACCCATGTTTTTTTATTAACGTGGTAAACCTTTTTGGTTATGTTTATTCCTAGGTGTCTTACAGTTTTGGTGCAATTGTAAATGGGATTGATTCTTTGATTTCTCTTTCTTCTGCCTCATTGTTAGTGTATAGAAATATAACTGATTTCTATGCATTGATTTTATATCCAGCAACTTCGTTGAATTCTTGCATCCGATCTAGCAATTTTTATTTGAGTTTTTGGGGTTTTCTACATAAAGTATCATGTCTTCTGTGAAAAGTAAAGTTTTGACTTGTTCTTTATTGATTAAGATAATTTTATTTCTTTTTGTTTTCTGACTGCTGAGGCTAGGGCGTCCACGACTATGTTGAACAACAATGATAAGAGTGGACATCCCTGTTACGTTCCTGACCTTAAGGTAAAAGCTCGCAGTTTTAACCCATTAAGGATGATATTACCTGTGGGACTTTGGTCTATGGCTTTTATGACCTTGAGCTATGTTCCCTCTATTCCTACTTTCCTAAGGGTTTTTATCATGATAGGATATTGTATTTTGTCAAATGCTGTTTCTACATCTATTGAGAAGACCATATGGTACTTATTCTTTTATGAATACAGTATATCACTTTGATTGATTTGCAGATGGTGAATCACCCCTGCAGCTGAAGAATAAATTCCACTTCGTTGTGGTGAATAATTCTTTTAATGTACTGTTGGATCTTATTAGCTAGTATCTTTGTCAGAATTTTGTTACCCATGTTCATCAGGGATATTGGTCTGTAATTTTCCTTTTTGGTGGGGTCTTTGTACGGTTTGGGGACCAAGGTAATGCTGGCCTCATAGAATGAATCTGGAAGTTTCCCTTCCATTTCTATTTTCTGGAATAGTTTCAGAAGAACAGATATTATTTTTTCTTTAAATGTTTGTTAGAATTCTACCAAGAAGCCAACCGGCCCTGGACTTTTGTTTTTTGGGAGATTTTTTGATTACTGAGTCAACTTCTTTGCTGGTTATGGGTCCGTCCAGGTTTTCTACTTCTTCCTCGTTCAGTTCTGGTGGTTTATAAGTTTCCAGGAAGGCATCCATTTTATCCAGATTGGGAGATTCATGGATTTCCATGTCTCCTTACTTCCACAGGTTTGAGAAGTTCTCAACCATTATTTCTTCAACTATTTTTTCTTTTTCCTTTTTTAAAAATATTTTACTTATTTATTTGAGAGAGGTGAGAAAAGAAAGAGAGACCCTGAGAGTAAGGTGTGAGGTAGAGGAAGAAGCAGACTCCCTGTTGAGCGGGGAGGCTGATGCAGGGTTTGATCCCAGTACCCCAGGATCATGACCTGAACTGAAGGCAGACACTTAACCAACTGAGCCACACAGGAACCCCAGAAACTATTAAAAAAAAAAAAAAAGAAGTCAAAGATACAGAAATTTAAAAAACAGTAGAACAGATCAACAAATCTGGAGTTGGTTCGCTGAAAGAATTAATAAGATCATTAAACCTCTAACGAGATTCATCAAAAAGAAAAGAGAAAAGACCAAAATAAATAAAATTATGAATAAAAGATGAGTGATCACAACCAACATCACAGAGATACAAACAACTATAAGAATATATTATGAGCAACGATATGCCAAAAACTTAGGCAATCTGGAAGAAATGGATGCATTCCTCGAGACATACAAACTACCAAAACTGGAACAAGAAGAAATAGAAAATCTGACTCGTAATAATTAAAATGTCAAAATTAATAATGAGAAAAATGAGAAAAAAAAAGCCAACAAGAGAGTACCAACTAGTTACACACAAGGGAAACCCCATAAAGCTATCAATGGATTTTTAAGTAAAAATATGTAGGTCAGAAGACAGTGTCATAATATATTTAAAGTGCTGAAATAAAAAAAAGAAACTATATTCAAGAGTATTCTACATAGCAAGGTTATCATTCAGATTTGAATGAAAGTTAAAGAATTTCCCAAACAAATATTAAAGGAGTTCATCACCACTAAACAGGCCTTACAAGATTTTTATAAGGATGGACAAATTTAAGTGGGAAAGAAAAGGCCATATTTTTTTTCATTTTTTAAATTTAAATTCAGTTAGCCAACATATAGTAAATCATTCGTTTCAGGTGTAGTGTTCAATAATTTATCAGTTGTGTATAACACCCAGTGCTTATCACATCACATGCCCTTTTTAATGCCCATCACCCAATTACCCCATCCCCTTACCCACCTCCCTTCCAGCAACCCTCAGTTTGTTTCTTATATTTGAGTCTCTCATGGTTTTTCTCCCTCTCTGATGACTTCCCATGCACTTTTCCTTCCCTTCCCCTGTGATCCTCTGTGCTGTTTCTTATATTCCACATATGGGTGAAAATATCTGATAATTTTCTTTCTCTGACTGACTTATTTCGCTCAGCATAATACCCTCCAGTTCCATCCATGTTGATGTAAATGGCATTAATCCTTTCTGTTGGCTGAGTAATGCTCCATTGTATATATATGTATACCACATCTTTATCCATTCCTCTGTTGAAGGACATCTCAGCTCTTTCAACAGTTTAGAGAAGGCCATAATTAAATGTAAGAAAATTATAAAAGGAAAATATTTCATGAGCAAAAGCAAACATATAGTAAAGGTAGCAGAGCAATCATGTATAAGCCTAGTATGAAAGTTAAAAGACTAAAGTAGTAAAATCAATTATATGTTAAAATTAGTTCAGGGAAATTACAATATAAAAATATGTAAACTATGACTATATATATGTATGTGTGTAGATATATATGTACATATATATATATATATATATGTATATATATAATGTTGAGGGATGGTAAAAAAGAATTTCTTTTAGATGTGTTCAAACTTACATGACTGTTAACTTAATATAGACTGCTATATACTTAGGGTGTTATATAGGAATCTTATGATAACCACAAAACAAAAACCTATAACATTTACACAGAAAATAAACAGAAAATAACATAAGCATAAGACTACAGAAAGTCATCAATCACAAGAAAAGAGACCAAGAGAGGAACAGAAAAAAACTACAACAATAACCAGAATGTAATTAACTAAATCGCAGTAAGTACATACCCATATAATTACTTTAAATGTAGATGGCCTAAATATTCCAATCAAAAACATAGGGTGATGAAATGGATAAAATAACAATACCCATCTCTATGGTGCCTACAAGAAACTCACATCAGACCTAAAGACACATAAAGACTAAAAGTGAAATAATGGGAAAAGATATTTCATGCAAATGGAAGTGAAAAAAAGCCAGGGTAGCAATATCTATAGCAGGCAAAATAGACTGTAAAGCAAAGACTGTAACATGAGACAAACAAGAACACTTTATGTTGATAAAGAGATCAACCCAACAAGAAGATATAACACTTGCAAATATCTATGAAGTCAATATTGGAGTACCTAAATATATTATATATATATATATATGTATATGTGTGCAAATACATAAAGTATATATATAAATATATACATACACAAATACATAAAGCATATATAAATATATATTTTATTAATATTTATTATATTTAAAAATTAAATACTTTAAATATTCATGAAATGTTTAATCATTTACTAAAAATATTTATTATTTAATTTGATATATATATGTACATTAGCCAAAAAAACTAATAAGATCTTGTCATTGCAACATGAATGGAGCTAAGGGTATTACGTTCAGTGAAATAGGTCAGTCTGAGAAGGACAAATACCATATGATTTTACTCATATGTAGAATCTAATAAAAATAAATGAATAAAGAAACAGAAGTAAAGGCAGACATAAATACAGAGAATAAGCTGATGTTTGCCAGAGGGGAGGTGGATATGGGGATGGGAAAAATGGGTGAAAAGGAGAGGGAGATAGTTTTCTATTTATGGAATGAAAGGCACAGCATAAGGAGTATAGTAAAAGACATTGCAGTTACACTGTAACAAGACAAATGGTAGCTCCACTTGTGGCAAACATAGCATAATATATAAACTTGTCATATCACTAAGTTGAGCACCTAGAACTAATGTAACATTGTGCTTCAACTATACTTCAATGAAAAAAAAATTTAAGATGACATTATAAGAAGATCCTGAATGCCCTTTTTCTCTAAAACACCATAAATTTAAATGGAACAATTCCCTCTGGGAAAAACAACAACAACAACAAACAAACCTGAGAACTAGCTGAATAGCTACTCTCCAACAAAGAATAAAGGGCCACATTGAGAGAGACAAGTGAGTCAGAGATGTGGTGTCATTAAAAATTCCATCCCTGGAGTGGCAACCCACAAAATGGAGGGATCTTACAAACAAGGAAATTCTCCCTGAGGAGTAGGTGGTTTGTGCTCTACATTAGGCACCACAACCCTTTAGACTGGCTTTGGAAAGATGAGATCTCAATATATCTGGTTTGTCAAAACAATGGAGCATACTTTAGGAGAACCATAGGGCTACAGGTAATTGAGATTCCACACTTAAAATATTCACATGCAGATTCACTCACTCAAGAACCCAGCACAAAGGGAACAGTTTATTTTTTTTTTATTTTTAAAAAATATTTTATTTATTTATTTTAGAAAGAGAGAGGGAGGGAAAGAGAAAACCATGAGTGGGAGGGGAAGAAGGAGAGGGAGAGAGAGAAAATCTCAAGCGAACTCCACACTGAGTGTGAAGCTTGACTTCGGATTGACGCCAGGACCCTGAGATCATGACCTGAGCCAAAATCAAGAGCTGGATACTTCCAAATGCACCACTCAGGTACCCCCAAAAGGAGCAGTTTAAAAAGAAGCTAGATCACATGTGAAGGAGATTCATTTGCTCATCTTAATGTATTTTCCAGAGGATCAAAAGCCTGTTGAAAATCTCTACAGGGACAGAGGTACTAATGGATGCCATTCTTATGTTCTCCCTCTACCTTGTTAGCACTGGTGCTAGCAAGTACAATTTTTTCACTCTTATCCTTACCTGCTAATGCCTACCACTCCACACCACTCCTGTAGCACTGTCAGAGAATGCTGACAAGCACTCTATCCAACTATGCCACTCCTGCAGTAGATGAACACCTCACCCCCACCCCCCATAGTCCCCTAAAAGAAGTGGGTATATACAGCACATACAGAGGATGTCCCTTGAGTGCTGGACTCTGGTGGCCAGGGGAGCTGTGTTTCTGGGCACAAAGGGGCCTCAAAAAATTGAACAGACAGTTTGAAAGACAACTAAGAACTAGGACAAGGATAAATAATAAAGTTCACATCCTAAAAAGGGCCAACATTAAAAACTATGAGAGACAGTTGTCTTGCCTGATATAGAGAGTCAAGCAAAATGAGAAAACACAGGATTTGTTCCAGATGAAAGAACAAGATAAAACCCCAGGAAAAAAAACCTTAATAAAGGAGAGACAAGCAATTACATCAAGAAGAGTTTGAAGTAATGGTCATAAAAAGGCTTCCCAAACATGAAAGGTGAATGAATGAATACAGTGAGAGCTTCAGCAAAATATAAAAAATTAAAAGGTACCAACAAGAAGACACAGAGCAGAGAAGTACATGAACTGATCTAAAAAATTTTAGAGTTTCAATAGCAGACAAATGAAGAAAAAAAAATCAGTGATCTGAAAGTCAGAAAAATAAAACTCACAAAAACAGAACAGCAGAAAGTAAAATGAATTTTAAAAAATGAAGATATAGTAACAGACCCATGGGACAACACTAAGCAGAATAATTCACATTATTGGGGCCCCAGGAGAAGAAGGGGAAAAGAGGCAGAAAAAATATTTGAGAAGGTCAGGGTGCCTTGGTGGCTCAGTTGGTTAAGCATCTGCCTCTAGCTCCTCCAGGGTCCTGGGATTGAGCCCCACATTGGGCTCCCTGCTCAGTGGAGAGTCTGCTTCTCCCTCTACATTTCACCTTGCTCTCAGGTCTCTCTTTCTCTTTCTCTCAAATAAATAAATAAAATCTTTTTTAAAAAGAAAAAAGAAAAAATATATGAGGGAATAATGGCTGAAAATTTCCCAAACCTGTGGAAGTAAGGAGACATGGAAATCCAGGAGTCTTCAAATCCTCCAAATCCAGAATTCCAAACAAGATGAACCCAAAGAGACCCACATCAACACACATTATAATATAAATGTCTAAATATAAAGAGATAACATTAAAACCAGCAAGAGAGGCAGGTGCCTGCTCTCCCAACTTGAGAGTGTAATGTCCATAATCAAACAGTTTGCTGCTTTCACCTCGGGCACTTGATCTCTAACTTTTTCTTGTGTCCATGCCAAGAGCTGAGACACAATCCTTTTCATGCTGCCACTTTTTAAAAAAATTTCTTTTCAGTGTAACAGTATTCATTGTTTTTGCTCCACACCCAGTGCACCATGCAATACGTGCCCTCCTTAATACCCACCACCTGGTTCCCCCAACCTCCCACCCCCTGCCCCTTCAAAACCCTCAGGTTGTTTTCAGAGTCCATAGTCTCTCATGGTTCACCTTCCCTTCCAATTTCCCTCAACTCCCTTCTCCTCTCCGTCTCCCCATGTCCTCCATGTTATTTGTTATGCTCCACAAATAAGTGAAACCATATGATAATTGACTCTCTCTGCTTGACTGATTTCACTCAGCATAATCTCTTCCAGTCCTGTCCATGTTGCTACAAAAGTTGGGTATTCATCCTTTCTGACAGAGGCCTAATACTCCATAGCGTATATGGACCACATCTTCCTTATCCATTCGTCCGTTGAAGGGCATCTTGGTTCTTTCCACAGTTTGGCGTCTGTGGCCATTGCTGCTATAAACATTGGGGTACAGATGGCCCTTCTTTTCATTACATCTGTATCTTTGGGGTAAATACCCAGGAGTGCAATTGCAGGTTCATAGGGAAGCTCTATTTTTAATTTCTTAAGGAATCTCCACACTATTCTCCAAAGTGGCTGCACCAGCTTGCACGCCACCTTTTGGTGGTGTGATTTAAATCACTTTGCCTCTGACTCTGCTTATCTGCCTCCTCTAGAGGACAACAGTTTGAATTGCCCCATTTCTTGGCTGGTTCCTATCTTCCCAACCACTTCAAACTTGGATTTCTAGAGGACCATCACCTTCAAGGAATGTCCTCTCAGCCTTCCCCATCTATCCCATGCTTTCTTGGGAATGTTTTAACTCATTATTTTAACCCTCTTCTTTATTACTGCTGGGGACCACTAGTCTGTGTGTCTCTCACCTCATCATCTCAAGTTTCCTATCATGTATTTCCTTGTTGCATCTGTGCCAGCCACAACCATCTTCACTATAGTCCTTTCTTGAATGAAGCCTCTGATCCCCAGCAATCTGACCTTCTTCTTCTAGCCTGTCTTTTAACACATTCAGTGCCACAGATTTTCCCATGGCTTTCTTTGTAGTTGCCAAGGGACACCCAATCAAGAGATGCTAAGTCCCTCTGTGAGGAGGAAATTCAGAAGGCACTGGCACTGCCCAAACCATCTTCTTCACCCTCTATTCCTCCCTCTTCCCCTCCTTCCAGGCCAGCTGGTTTGTATCCATGTCTCCCAACCTGTGACCCTCGCCATTCACTGCTTACATATCCAGGGGCTTCCCACCCCAAGCTGCATCTTGTGGTTGAAGTGGCCAAGGAGCTTTGTCTTCAGGTTACTCAAAACCTTTCTCTTTCATAGAGTTGAACAGATTAAACAAAATCTGGGGAAGTTTTCTGGTTAACCAGGATGGTTACCTAGAGGTCTTATAGCATTTGACCTTGGCTTACGATCTATCTTGGAAAGATGTGATGACCACTTTAAGACAGACTTTCGACCAAGAAGGAAAATTGTTCTTAAGGAAGCCAGGGTTTATGCTAATAGTCTTCACCTTTCTGATACCAAAAACCCAATAGGAGGTACTGCTGTCCTTCCCATGAATCTGGGATGGGATTATAATCAACCTTCAGAGACATGAGAATGAGACTACTGTCTGTGTTAAGGCAAAGTTAAAGTCAGCTGACAAAAATCCATCAGCTACTTTAAGACAGCTACAGTCAGACAGAAGCCAAATGGAAACCACCTTTCTGGAAAGACTTAAAGAGTCTGTGACTAAATATACTAACCTTGATCTCTAGTCTTTTGAGGGACAGATAATACTAAAAGACAAATTCTTTTCTTAGTCTGCTTCAGATATCAGGTGGAGGCTGCAAAAACTAGTAAGAGAATCGGAATTTTTTCTGGAAAAAAGAAAAAAAAAGAAGAGAATTAAAAAAAAATTTTTTTAAAATTTTTTCAGTCACCGCTCTTGAGGAATTCCTTTCAGCAGCAACTCCTATCTTTTGTAACAGGAACCAAAAGGGAGAAGTCAGTTATTCAGAGAAGGACCAAAGGAAGGTGGTAAGGCAGACCCAATTGCTAGTGGACCCACAGGACTGATCCCACTCCAAGGATATCCAACTCTGTCCTGAAAAGAGATCAGGAAAATGCCTGATCTGTAGGACTAGCCATTGGGTGTGGGAATGTCCTATTAAGCACAAGTCTCCCCAAATACCCTGTCTTAAGTGTTAGCGGACATGAGATTGGACATCTAACTGCCTCCAACGCCAAAAGACTCAGTGATCAGAAACTGATGCCCTGCTGATGGTGATGGATGAAGGGTCCCTCTGCTCCCATCACCACCACCTCCCACAAGAAGTAACCATCAGTGGACTGGAGTCATGTATAAAGATGGATGTGGCAAGTAGAACAACTTTCTTTTTGGATACTGGGGCCACTTACTCTGTCCTGACCTCATTCTCTGGGATTAAGTCTCTTGCCAAATGCAGGTACCCAGGGGCACCTGGGTGGCTTAATGGGTTAAAGCCTCTGCCTTCAGCTCAGGTCATGGTCCCAGGGTCCTGTGATTGAGCCCCGCATTGGGCTCTCTGCTCAGCGGGGAGCCTGCTTCCTCCTCTCTCTGCCTGCTTCTCTGCCTACTTGTGATCTCCGTCTGTCAAATAAACAAATAAAATCTTTTTTAAAAATGCAGGTACCTGGGTGGCTCAGTTGGTTAAGTGACTTCCTTCGGCTCAGGTCATGATCCTGGAGTCCCAAGATTGAGTCCCACATTGGGCTCCCTGCTCAGTGGGGAGTCTGCTTCTCCCTCTGACCCTTACCCTTCTTATGCTCTCTCACTCTTTCTCTCTTAAATAAATAAATAAAGTCTTAAAATAAAAGACTCTTGTAAAATGATGGAAGTATCAGGCAAACTAATAACTCAGCCTTTAAAGCATCCCCCTCTTTTGTTGCCTATGGAAAGATTAGAGCTTTTCCTACCGCTTCCTGGTTATGCTAGAGTGTCCTTGTCCCCTGGTAGGAAGAGGTATATTAAACAAATGAGCAGCTAGGCTCATTCTGGGAGGAACCAAAGTTACCAGAGTCACCCCACAACTCCTAGTAATTGGAGAAATTCTGGACCCCAGTTCTTTAGAAGAGGTTTTGTTAGTAGACCCTAAGATATGAGATGATGGGTTTCCAGAATGAGTGGTCACCACCACTCCTCTGTTAATAGAGTTAAAGAATGCTAATAACTGACAATACCCTATCCCCTTGAGGCAGGACAAGGACTCCAACCCCTCATAAGCAAGTTCCTAGAACATGGCATCTTGATTCTTTTTAACTCCACCAAAGGAAAGTTATACTTAGCCCAGGTAGAAGAGACTGATCATTGGCAAGCTGTCAGTCAAATTCTTCCACCCCTTTCCTTCCTCCTCTGAGGCCCCATATTTTAATACTGTTTCTTTGGCAATACAAGTCATAAATTTACTGTGGAGATATAGGTCCCTAACTAATTGGATAGCTGAGGGTCTTTTATCATTCCCGTGGGTGCCTCCTACTGTCTGCCAGGATCCTCTTTGTCAGCAGCAACAGGGTTATTCTTTCCTCCCTACAAACTGGACAGGGATTTGCACCTTGGCTCATGTCCTTCTCCAGTTTTCCTACTTTGAGGGATCAGTCCCTATACCCCTTCCCATTACCACTGGTTTGAGACACACCAAACAGACTGTGCCTTTAATACCTAGCTTACTAGGAATCTTGTCTCTCATCATCATTGCAAGAATGACCATAGGAAGCTATAGTATCCATTCCTCCCACCAAATTTATTATTATCTATCTAAATCCCTGTCCAAAACAAATGAGGACATTGCAGCTACTTTCTCTGTCACCCAGATACAGATTAACTCCTTGGCAGTTATGGTCTTAGAGAACTGTCAGGCCCTTATGTCTTTACAGCTAAAAGTGGAGGAACCTATTCATTACTAGGAGAAGAATGTTTTGGGGTCAGTTGAAATATCAAGGTATAATACAACAAAACCTTCCTAGAGGGCTGCCTTGGGTGAGTGGCTCATTCAGTTAAGTGTATGACTTGATTTTGGCTCAGGTCATGATCTCATTATTGTGAAAATGAGCCTTCTCATCCTCTGCAATGTGTGTGGAGTCTGCTTAAGATTCTCTTCTCTTGCCCCTCTCCCTCTACTACCTCCAACTCACATGTGGTCTCTGTAAAAAAGAAACAAAAAAACTTTTCTAGAAAATGCTTAGGTGTTTCATAATCAAGATAGCCGAGGATGGTCAAATTGAAAAAAAAAAAAAAGATATTTTTTTAATCCTGGCTATCATGGCTGCCTCTTTCCTTTTCTGGGGCTCTTAATTTCCATAATAGCTCTCCTTCTGCAGGACCATCCTTATTCAATTTACTGTAAAGTTTGTGTCTCCCAGACAAGAAGCATTTAAACTCAAAATAAGCATCCAAACATTGAGGCTACCAGATCATTTCTACTCATAACACCTCCATCTACATGGGACCCCTGAATGGACATCACACTTGGGAATTCCTTTCACCTGACAGCAAGAATAGTGGGCTCAAGCTCTCTGAAGCAGCAGGGGAGATGTTAGGTGGAAGCTAAATATGAACAGTGGAAGGGACACCCCAAGGAAACGTCATCCCTTGACCTGAAAGATTTCAGAGTCCCAAGTGCTTGGAGGGGGAATAATAGGGTAGGCAGTTAGTTAGACATGAGCTGGAGGCAAGGATGGTGATAAATAAGTTATACATTAGAAGTCTGAAGACACAATATCCTGATTTTGTGGCTTACTACATCCTGACCATGTAGTTTCCAAGACCCTGGGGCTACAGACCAAGGGCCAGAGGTACAGATCATGTGTTGTCCTCTTCCACCTTTGCTGCAGGACAACCCCTACCTTCATTATAATGCATTTACATTGCAGTTATAGTCCCCTTTATGCAGGAAGGCTGCTACAATGGTTCCAGTACAAACCTCAGAGGGTCAAAATCTGAGAGAAGACTCCTCCAGATGAGTCCCTCATCTGGGAAGAGTCCCTCCCAATCTGAGAGAAGAGTCCACCAGATGATTAGAAGCATCCTGGATTAAAAACCACCTAGTCCATGATGCAAGAACCTGCTCACAGCAGTTGCCACTTCTGGGCCTGTTTGAAGGCTCACAGCAGTTGCCACTTCTGGGCCTGTCTGCTTTCCCACCTTGAGAGTGTACTATCCTTAATAAAACTGTTTTATGGTTTCAAAAAAAAAAAGGCAGAGAAAAACAACTTTTACATACAAGGAACCCTCCATAAAACTATCAGCAGATTTTTTAGCAAAAACTTTGCCAGCCAGAATGGAATGACATGATATATTTAAAGTGCAGAGAGGAAAAAGAATTCTCTACCCAGTGAGTATATCATTCAGATTTGAAGGAGAAATAAAGACTTTCCCAGACAAAGATAACTAACAGAGTCCACACCAATAAATCAGCCCCACATGAAATGTTAAAGGAACTGCTTTAAGCAGAAAAGAAAGGGTTCTAATTAGCAATAAGAACACATACTACAGTAAATATCTCATGGGTAGAAGTAAATATGTAGTAAAGGAGTTAAACTCTTATCAAACTAGAATGATGGTTACAAGATAAAAGTAAAAATAATGATAACAACAATGACTAGCTAAAGGATATACAAAATAAAAAGGTTTATAATGTAATATGATAAACATAAAACATGGTGGGGGATAAAAATGAAGTTTTAGAATGTGTTCAAATATAACTTGGAATCAACTTAAAACAGGCTCATAGATGTGAGCTGTTACATGTGAACCTCATGATAACCACAAAGTAAAAATTTATATTCATACACTAAAGATAATGTAAAACAAATCTAAATAACACAACAATAAAATCATCAAACCACAGAGAAGAATAAAAGAGAAGAAATAAGGAAAAGAGAGGGAATACCAAAGAGCCAGAAAACTAACAAAATAGCTATAACTACATATCTGTCAATATTACTTGTCATGTAGGGGTGCCTGGGTGGCTCAGTGAGTTGAGCCTCTGCCTTCAGCTCAGGTCATGATCTCAGGGTCCTGGGATCAGGCCCCGAATCGCATTGGGCTCTCTACTCCATGGGGAGCCTGCTCCCCCCACCCTCTACCTGCCTCTCTGCCTACTTGTGATCTCTGTCTGTCAAATAAATAAATAAATAAAATCTTTTTAAAAATATTACTTGTCATGTAAATGGACTAAACTCTCCAATGAAAAGACAAAATGTGGCGGCATGGATTAAGAAACAAAACCATTATATATGCTGCCTGCTAGAGACTCACCTCATATGTAAGGACACATAAAGTCCAAAAGTGAAGGGATGGAAAAAGATTATTTCATGCAAATGGAAACCAAAATCTAGTTAGCATGTATCAGACAAAATAGACTTTAAAGCAATGAATGTAATAAAAAATAAAGATGAATAAGCCTTATATGATAAATGGTGGAAACCCAACAAGATATAGTATTTGAAACTATCCATTTTACACAGAAGCATCTAAATATGTAAAGCAAATATTAACAGACTTAAAGAGAGAAATTGACAGCATTACAATATAGAAGGGGACTTTAATACTCTACTTACATCAAAGGACAGATCATCTGGCAGAAAATCAATAGGGAAACATTAGCTTTTAAATTTTATTTTATTTTACTTTATTTTTCTTTGTCAGAGGGGGCATCAGCTTCAAACAACATATTATACAAGGGAGTTAAGAAATATATACAGATCATTCCATCCAAAAACAATAGAACTTATTTTTTTCTCAAGTGCACATGAAACATACTCCAGAATAGATAATATGTAAGTACAGAAAACAAGTCTCAATAAACATAAAATATCAAAAAATTTGAACCATCTTTTCTGACCATTGAGGTATGAAATTACAAATGAATTGCAAGAAGAAAACTAAAAAAACCTGAAAAATATATGGAGATTGAAAAATATGGTACTGAACATCCAATGCACTAATGAGGATATCAAAGAAAAATTTAAAAAAATACCATAGGACAAGTGAAAATGAAAATACAACATACCAAAATCTATGGGATACACCAAAAACAGTTCTAAGAGTTGTTTACAGTGATACAGGCCTACCACAAAAAGAAAACAAGAAAAATCTGAAATAAACAATCTAACTACACTTAAAGATATGAAAAAAACAAGTGAAGTCCAAATTTAGTATAAGGAAGGAAATAGTAAATATCAGAGAGGAAAAAAAAAATAGAGACTGAAAAGATCAACGAAACCAAGACATAGTACTTTGAAAAGATAAACAAAATTAACCAACATTTAGCTGGCCTAAGAAAAAAGAGAGAAGGCTTAAATAAAATCAGAAATAAAAGAGAAGAAATTAAAACTGATTAAAAAAAATAAAAAGGATAATTCCAGACTACTGTGAACAATTATATACCAACAAACTAGACTACCTAGAAGTAATGGATAAGTTACTAAAATTTTATGATCTTCCAAGACTGAATCATGAAGAAATAGAAAGTCTGAATAGACCAATTACTAGTAAGAAGATTGAATCAGCAATCAAATACCTTGCAACAAACAGAAGTCCAGGACCAGATAGTTTTACTGGTAAATTTTACCAAAGATTCAAAGATTTAATACATATCCTTATCAAATTCTTCTAAAAAATTGAAGTGGAAATAATGGTACCAAATTCATTTTACAAGCCCAGCATTACCCTGATAACACAACCAGAGAAGACATCAGAGGAAAATAACATTACAGGCCAATAACACTGACAAAAACAGACAAAAATCATTAAAAAAGGGCAAATTGAATTCAACAATAAATTGAAAGGATCATACACCATGATTAGATGGGTTTTATTCTAGGAATGAAAGGATGGTTCATTTGCAAATCAATCTACATACTACACCACTTTAACAAAATGAAGCAAAACTCCCTATGATCATCTTAATAGATACAATTGATATAATTTGACATCTATTTGTGATACAAATTCTCAACAATATGGCTATAGATATAATAATGGCCATATATGACAAGCCAATAGCTAACTTCATAGTCATATGAAAAAGTGAAAGTTTTTTTTTCTGAGATGAATAAGAAAACAAGGATGCCCACTCTTGCCACTTTTACTCAACACAGTATTTGGAAGTCCTAGCTAGAGCAACTGGCCAGGAAAAAGAAATAACAGATATCCAAATTAAAAAGGGAGAAATTGAACTATAACTATTTTTAAAATTATAACTATTTTCAGATAATACAGCATTATATATGGAAAACTCTAAAGACACCACCAAAAAAATAGAAGTAAATTTTTTTTTTCAGTAAAGTTGCAGGGTACAAAATCAATATACGAAATTCTGTTGTAGTTTCCGATACTAACAGTAAAGTATCAGAAAGAGAAATTAAGAAAATGACCAAATTTGGAATAGCATTCTCCCCTCCCCCCAAAATTTACCTCAGAATAAATTTAACCAAGATCTCTATTCTGAGAACTGCAAAACACTGATGAAATAAATCAAAGACAAATAAATGGAAATGTATTCTGTGTTCATAGATTGAAAGAATTAACACTAAAATGTCTATACTACCAAAAGCCATCTATAGATTCAGTACAATTCCTATCAAGTTTCCAATGACATTTTTTAGAAAAGTGGAAAAAACACTCTTAAAATTAAATGGAAAGACAAAAAACCCAAATAGCTAAAGGTATCCCAAGAAAAAACAATGCAGGAGTTATCAAAGTTCCACATTTCAAGCTACACTATAAAGTTACAGTAATATAAAGGGTATTTAATGGTATAAAGCAGATACACACATCAATGGAACAGAATAGAAAGCTCAGAAATAGGGGGAGGAGTCAAGATGGCAGAGAAGTAGCAGGCTGAGACTACTTCAGCTAGCCGGAGATCAGCTAGATAGCTTATCTAAAGATCGCAAACACCTGGAAATCCATCGGCAGATCGAAGAGAAGAAGAAAAACAATTCTGGAAACAGAAAAACAACCACTTACTGAAAGGTAGGACCGGCGGAGAAGTGAATCCAAAGTGACGGGAAGATAGACCCCGGGGGGAGGGGCTGGCTCCCGGCAAGCGGCGGAGCAACGGAGCACAAAATCAGGACTTTTAAAAAAGTCTGTTCCACTGAGGTACATCGCTCCAGAGGCGAAACCGGGGCAAAGCCGACGCGGGGTCAGCGTGGCCTCAGGTCCCGCAGGGTCACAGAAGGATCGGGGGTGTCTGAGTGTTGCAGAGCTTGCGGGTATTGGAACGGGAAAGCCGGCTACAGAGACAGAGCCGACAGTAAGCTCGCAGCTCGGTGTTACCTTGAACCGGTCGCAGGCTCGGTGAGCTCAGAGCGCGGCCGGAGGTCAGGCAGACGGGAGTAACTGGGCGCTGTTCTCTGAGGGCGCACTGAGGAGTGCGGCCCTGGGCTCTCGGCAACTCCGGGCCGGAGACCAGGAGGCCACCATTTGTATTCCCGTCCTCCGGAACTCTACGGAAAGCGCTCAGGGAACAAAAGCTCCTGAAAGCAAACCCGAGCAGATTACTCAACCAGCCCCTGGTAAGGGCGGTGCAAATCCACCTGGGGCAAAGACACTTGAGAATCACTACAACAGGCCCCTCCCCCAGAAGATCAACAAGAAATCCAGCCGAGACCAAGTTCACCTACCAAGGAGTGCGGTTTCAATACCAAGGAGAGCAGCAGAATTCCAGAGGAGGAGAAAGCCAAGCACGGAACTCATGGCTTTTTCCCTGTGATTTTTTTTTAGTCTTGCAGTTAATTTAATTTTTTCCTTTTTCATTTTTTGTTTTTTTTCTCGCCTTCTGGTAAAATTTTTTTTTAACTTTTACCTTTTTCTTTTTTAACGTTTTTTAAGTAGTTTATCTAATATATATATTTTTTCCTTTTTATATTTTTTTAATTTGTTTTCTTTTTTAAAAATTCTTTTCTTTTTTCTTTTTTTTTTTCTTTCTTCCTTTTTGAACCTGTTTTTATCCCCTTTCTCCCACCTCACGATTTGGGATCTCTTCTAATTTGGTTAAAGCATATTTTCCTGGGGCTGTTGCCACCCTTTTAGTATTTTCATTGCTCCTTCATATACTCTTATCTGGACAAAATGACAAGACGGAAAAATTCAACACAAAAAAAAAAAGAACCAGAGGCAGTACCAAAGGCTAGGGACCTAATCAATACAGACATTGGTAATATGTCAGATCTAGAGTTCAGAATGACAATTCTCAAGGTTCTAGCTGGGCTCGAAAAAGGCATGGAAGATATTAGAGAAACCCTCTCGAGAGATATAAAAGACCTTTCTGGAGAAATAAAAGAACTAAAATCTAACCAAGTTGAAATAAAAAATGCTATTAATGAGGTGCAATCAAAAATGGAGGCTCTCACTGCTAGGATAAATGAGGCAGAAGAAAGAATTAGTGATATAGAAGATCAAATGACAGAGAATAAGGAAGCTGAGCAAAAGAGGGACAAACAGCTACTGGACCACGAGGGGAGAATTCGAGAGATAAGTGACACCATAAGACAAAACAACATTCGAATAATTGGGATTCCAGAAGAAGAAGAAGGAGAGAGGGGAGCAGAAGGTATACTGGAGAGAATTATTGGGGAGAATTTCCCCAATATGGCAAAGGGAATGAGTATCAAAATTCAGGAGGTTCAGAGAACGCCCCTCAAAATCAATAAGAATAGGCCCACACCCCGTCACCTAATAGTAAAATTTACAAGTCTCAGTGACAAAGAGAAAATCCTGAAAGCAGCCCGGGAAAAGAAGTCTGTAACATACAATGGTAAAAATATTAGATTGGCAGCTGACTTATCCACAGAGACCTGGCAGGCCAGAAAGAGCTGGCATGATATTTTCAGAGCACTAAATGAGAAAAACATGCAGCCAAGAATACTATATCCAGCTAGGCTATCATTGAAAATAGAAGGAGAGATTAAAAGCTTCCAGGACAAACAAAAACTGAAAGAATTTGCAAACACCAAACCAGCTCTACAGGAAATCTTGAAAGGGGTCCTCTAAGCAAAGAGAGAGCCTACAAGTGGTAGATCAGAAAGGAACAGAGACCATATACAGTAACAGTCACCTTACAGGCAATACAATGGCAGTAAATTCATATCTCTCAATAGTTACCCTGAATGTTAATGGGCTCAATGCCCCTGTCAGAAGACACAGGGTATCAGAATAGATAAAAAAACAAAACCCATCTCTATGTTGCCTCTAAGAAACTCATTTTAAGCCAGAAGACACCTCTAAATTTAAAGTGAGGGGGTGGAAAAGAATTTACCATGCTAATGGACATCAGAAGAAAGCAGGAGTGGCAATCCTTATATCAGATCAATTCGATTTTAAGCCAAAGACTATAATAAGAGATGAGGAAGGACACTATATCATACTCAAAGGGTCTGTCCAACAAGAAGATTTAACAATTTTAAATATCTATGCCCCCAACGTGGGAGCAGCCAACTATATAAACCAATTAATAACAAAATCAAAGAAAAACATCAACAATAATACAATAATAGTAGGGGACTTTAACACTCCCCTCACTGAAATGGACAGATCATCCAAGCAAAAGATCAGCAAGGAAATAAAGGCCTTAAACAACACACTGGACCAGATGGACATCACAGATATATTCAGAACATTTCATCCCAAAGCAACAGAATACACATTCTTCTCTAGTGCACATGGAACATTCTCCAGAATAGATGGCATCCTTGGTCCTAAATCAGGACTCAACCGGTATCAAAAGATTGGGATCATTCCCTGCATATTTTCAGATCACAATGCTCTAAAGCTAGAACTCAACCACAAAAGGAAGTTTGAAAAGAACCCAAATACATGGAGACTAAACAGATCCTTCTAAAGAATGAATGGGTCAATTAAATGGGAAATTAAAGAGGAATTAAAAAAAATCATGGAAACAAATGATAATGGAAATACAATGATTCAAAATCTGTGGGACGCAACAAAGGCAGCCCTGAGAGGAAAATATATAGCGGTACAAGCCTTTCTCAAGAAACAAGAAAGGTCTCAGGTACACAACCTAACACTACACCTAAAGGAGCTGGAGAAAGAACAAGAAAGAAACCCTAAGCCCAGCAGGAGAAGAGAAATCATAAAGATCAGAGCAGAAATCAATGAAATAGAAACCAAAAAAACAATAGAACAAATCTACGAAACTAGAAGCTGGTCCTTTGAAAGAATGAATAACATTGATAAACCCCTGCCCCGACTTATCAAAAAGAAAAGAGAAAGGACCCAAATAAATAAAATCATGAATGAAAGAGGAGAGATCACAACTAACCCCAAAGAAATACAAACTATTATAAGAACATACTATGAGCAACTCTACGGCAATAAATTTAACAATCTGGAAGAAATGGATGCATTCCTAGAAACATATAAACTACCACAACTGAACCAGGAAGAAATAGAAAGCCTGAACAGACCCATAACCATTAAGGAGATTGAAACAGTCATTAAAAATCTCCAAACAAACAAAAGCCCAGGGCCAGATGGCTTCCCGGGGGGAATTCTACCAAACATTTAAAGAAGAACTAATTCCTATTCTCCTGAAACGGTTCCAAAAAATAGAAATGGAAGGAAAACTTCCAAACTCATTTTATGAGGCGAGCATCACCTTGATCCCAAAACCAGACAAGGATCCCATCAAGAAAGAGAGCTATAGACCAATATCCTTGATGAACACAGATGCGAAAATACTCACTAAAATACTAGCCAATAGGATTCAACAGTACATTAAAAGGATTATTCACCACGACCAAGTGGGATTTATTCCAGAGCTGCAAGTTTGGTTCAACATCCGCAAATCAGTCAATGTGATACAACACATCAATAAAAGAAAGAACAAGAACCATATGATACTCTCAATAGATGCTGAAAAAGCATTTGACAAAGTACAGCATCCCTTCCTGATCAAAACTCTTCAAAGTGTAGGGAGAGAGGGCACATACCTCAATATCATCAAAGCCATCTATGAAAAACCCACCGCAAATATCATTCTGAATGGAGAAAAACTGAAAGCTTTTCCGCTAAGGTCAGGAACACGGCAGGGATGTCCATTATCACCAATGCTATTCAACATAGTACTAGAGGTCCTAGCGTCAGCAATCAGACAACAAAAGGAAATTAAAGGCATCCAAATCGGCAAAGAAGAAGTCAAATTATCACTCTTCGCAGATGATATGATACTATATGTGGAAAACCCAAAAGACTCCACTCCAAAACTGCTAGAACTTGTGCAGGAATTCAGTAAAGTGTCAGGATATAAAATCAATGCACAGAAATCAGTTGCATTTCTCTACACCAACAGCAAGACAGAAGAAAGAGAAATTAAGGAGTCAATCCCATTTACAATTGCACCCAAAACCATAAGATACCTAGGAATAAACCTAACCAAAGAGGCACAGAATCTATACTCAGAAAACTATAATGTACTCATGAAAGAAACTGAGGAAGACACAAAGAAATGGAAAAATGTTACATGCTCCTGGATTGGAAGAATAAATATTGTGAAAATGTCTATGCTACCTAAAGCAATCTACACATTTAATGCAATTCCTATCAAAGTACCATCCATCTTTTTCAAAGAAATGGAACAAATAATTCTAAAATTTATATGGAACCAGAAAAGACCTCGAATAGCCAAAGGGATATTGAAAAAGAAAGCCAAAGTTGGTGGCATCACAATTCCGGACTTCAAGCACTATTACAAAGCTGTCGTCATCAAGACAGTATGGTACTGGCACAAAAACAGACACATAGATCAGTGGAACAGAATAGAGAGCCCAGAAATAGACCCTCAACTCTACAGTCAACTAATCTTCGACAAAGCAGGAAAGAATGTCCAATGGAAAAAAGACAGCCTCTTCAATAAATGGTGCTGGGAAAACTGGACAGCCACATGCAGAAAAATGAAATTGGGCCATTTCCTTACACCACACACAAAAATAGACTCAAAATGGATGAAGGACCTCAATGTGTGAAAGGAATCCATCAAAATCCTTGAGGAGAACACAGGCAGCAACCTCTTCGACCTCAGCCGCAGCAACATCTTCCTAGGAATAATGCCAGAGGCAACGGAAGCAAGGGCAAAAATGAACTATTGGGATTTCATCAAGATCAAAAGCTTTTGCACATTAAAGGAAACAGTTAACAAAATCAAAAGACAACTGACAGAATGGGAGAAGATATTTGCAAACGACATATCAGATAAAGGACTAGTGTCCAGAATCTATAAAGAACTTAGCAAACTCAACACCCAAAGAACAAATAATCCAATCAAGAAATGGGCAGAAATTAATGAAGCTCTTGCAGAAAATCCAGGACTTGTCAACAAATCTTGTTATGAAGATGGTTGGCTGATCAAGATAGCACTCAGTAATCCCTCAGAACTGGATGAATTAATGAGTGAAGAAGCATATGAGAAATACATAAAATCTATTGAGGAGTGAAAATGGAACCCCTAAATAAACTAGTATGAAACAAAAAAAAAAAAAAAAAAAAAAAAAAAAAAAGAAATGGGCAGAGGACATGAACAGACATTTCTGCAAAGAAGACATCCAGATGGCCAACAGACACGTGAAAAAGTGCTCCATATCACTCGGCATCAGGGAAATACAAATCAAAACCACAATGAGATATCACCTCACACCAGTCAGAATGGCTAAAATCAACAAGTCAGGAAATGACAGATGCTGGCGAGGATGCGGAGAAAGGGGAACCCTCCTACACTGTTGGTGGGAATGCAAGCTGGTGCAGCCACTCTGGAAAACAGTATGGGGGTTCTTCAAAATGTTGAAAATAGAACTGCCCTATGTCCCAGCAATTGCACTATTGGGTATTTACCCTAAAGATACAAACGTAGTGATCCAAAGGGGTACGTGCACCCGAATGTTTATAGCAGCAATGTCCACAATAGCCAAACTATGGAAAGAACCTAGATGTCCATCAACAGATGAATGGATCAAGAAGAGTTGGTATATATACACAATGGAATACTATTCAGCCATCAAAAGAAATGAAATCTTGCCATTTGCGACAACATGGATGGAACTAGAGCGTATCATGCTTAGTGAAATAAGTCAAGCGGAGAAAGACAACTATCATATGATCTCCCTGATATGAGGAAGTGGTGATGCAACATGGGGGCTTAAGTGGGTAGGAGAAGAATAAATGAAAGAAGATGGGATTGGGAGGGAGACAAACCATAAGTGACTCTTAATCTCACAAAACAAACTGAGGGTTGCTGGGGGGAGGGGGTTTGGGAGAAGGGGTTGGGATTATGGACATTGGGGAGGCTATGTGCTTTGGTGAGTGCTGTGAAGTGTGTAAACCTGGTGATTCACAGACCTGTACCCCTGGGGACTAAAAATATATGTTTATAAAAAATAAAATATTAAAAAAAAAGAAATTGGGAAATATTTATCTTAAAGCAGCATAAAAATATACTATATCCAAATCATGGCAAAAATTTGTATATAATGATGTTATGTTGATTATGATCTCATAATTTTGACATATTATGTTTAAAACAGGACTATGTAAGATTAAATATAATAAAATATTTTACTTACCATTTAAAAAAAAAGAAAGCTCAGAAATAAATACAATATATATGGTCAACTTATTTGTGACAAAGGAGGCAAAAATATACAATGAGGAGAGCACAGTTTCTTCAATAAATTGTGCTGGAATAATTGGACCGCCACATGCAAAAAATGAAAGTAGACGACTATCATATACCACACCAAAAATTTATTCAGAATAAAGTCTTTAATATATGGTAAGAAGCCATAAAACTCCAAGAAGAAAACAGGCTGTAAACTCCTTGACATTGCTCTTGGTGATATTTCTGTAGATCTGATTCCAAAGGCAATGGCAATAAAAGTGAAAATAAACAAGTGGGACATCAAAGTAAAATGTTTCTGCATAGTGGAGGACACCATCAACAAGAAAAAAGTCAAGCTACTGAATGGGAGAAGACAAATATGTAAATTACATATCCAATAAGGGATAATGTCTAAAATATTTAAAGAACCTATATATCTCAATAACAAAAAAATATGAATTAAATATGGGCAGATGATCTGAATAGACCCTTTACAGAGAAGATATACAGATGGCCAACAGGCACATCAAAAGATATTCGTTATTCATAATAAGGGAAATCCACATTAAAACCACAAAAAAATATCATCTCACACCCCTCAGAGTGGCTATCATTAGAAAAATAACAAAAAATATGATGTGTTGGCAAGGATGTGGTGAAAAGAGAGCACTCATGCACTGTTAGAAAGTAAATTGGTGTAGCCACTAAGGAAAACAGTATGGAGGCTCCCCAAAATATTAATATTGGAACTAGTATATGATCCAGTAATTTCATTTCTTAGAATTTATCTGAAGAAAATGAAAACGAATTTAAAAATAAGTATGGGTGGACTTTGAGGGTATTTGAGGACTTCATTAAGTAAAATAAGTCAGACAGATAAATACAAGTATTATATGATTTCCTTATATATGGAATCTAAACAGCAAAACAAATTTTGTACAAAACAAAGCAAAACTCATAGATACAGAGAATAGTTTGGTTGCCAAAAGGAATGGGGTTGGGGGGTGCTGGATGAAATGGGTGATGGGGATCATAGGTACAAACTTAATAGTTATAAAATAAGTCAGCCCTAGGGAAGTAATGTAAAAAGTATTATGCCTCCATCAGAATGGATGAATACCCAACTTTTGTAGCAACATGGATGGGACTGGAAGAGATTATGCTGAGTGAAATAAGTCAAGCAGAGAGAGTCAATTATCATATGGTTTCACTTATTTGTGGAGCATAACAAATATCATGGAGGACAAGGGGTGTTAGAGAGGAGAAGGGAGTTGGGGTAAATTGGAAGTGGAGGTGAATCATGAGAGACTATGGACTCTGAAAAACAATCTGAGGGGTTTGATGTGGCGGGGGGTGGGAAGTTGGGGTACCAGTTGGTGGGTATTATAGAGGGCACAGATTGCATGGAGCACTGGGTGTGGTGAAAAAATAATGAATACTGTTTTTCTGAAAATAAATAAATTGAAAAATTAAAACAAAAACAAAAACAAAAACAAAAAAAACAATGAATTTTGGAACACTGAAAAAATTAAATTAAATAAAGAATACTAATCTGAGAGGTTTTTTTCATTCAACACTTAAAATATGTATTCTTGCTTGCATGCTTTCTGAGAAGTCTGTAATTCTTAATTTTCTTCCTCTCTAGGAAATACGGCTCCACTCCTGACTATAAGTTTGGTTATTGTAGATAATGTTGCTATGAACAATGGGTTGCAAGTATCCTTTTGAATTAGTATTTTTGTATTCTTTGGGTAAATATCTAGTAGTGTAATTGCTGGATCATAGGGTATTTCTATTTTTAACTTTTTTGAGGAACCTCCACAATGTTTTTCAGAGTGGCTGCACCAGTTTGCATTCCCACCAACAGAGCAAGAGGGTTCCCTTTTCTCCACATCCTTGCCAACACCTGTTATTTCTTGTGTTGTTGTTTTTAGCCATTCTGACAGGGTGAGACTCAGACATAAAAAGAATGAAATCTTGCCATTTGCAAAGATTTGGATAAAGCCAGAAAGTATTATGCTAAGCAGAATAAGTCAGTCAGAGAAAGACAAATACCATATGATTTCAGTCATATGTGGAATTTAAGAAACAAAACAAATGAGCGAAAGGGGAAAAAAAGAGCAAGAGAGGTAAACCAAGAAACAGAGTCAAGTATAAAGAACAAACTGATGGTTACCAGGGAGCAGATGGATAGGAGGATGGGTTAAATAGGTGATGCGGATTAAGGAGTGCACTTGTTGTGATGAGCACCAAATGTTTTAGGGAAGTGATGAATCACTACACTGTACATCTGAAACTAATATTATAATGTATGTTAGCTAAATGGAATTTAAATAAAAACTTAAAAACAGATTTTCTCCTTGCTGGTTATTTTTTAGTAGTGTGAATATAATATGTCTAAGTGTGCATATTTGTTTCTATTCTCTTTTATATTTTTCTTGCTTGATGATCTCTGAACATTTTGAGTCT
Source organism: Mustela lutreola (assembly GCF_030435805.1). Lineage (NCBI taxonomy): Eukaryota > Metazoa > Chordata > Mammalia > Carnivora > Mustelidae > Mustela > Mustela lutreola. The sequence goes on along the minus strand of NC_081308.1, from coordinate 66,651,452 downwards.
TTGGTGTTTGTTAGTAATTTCAGAAAATTCACAGCTATTAATTCTTCAAATATTTCTTCTGTCTTGTTTTCTCTTTTCTACTTATGGGATGCCACTGACATGTGTATTACACCATTGTTATTATTCCATAGTGCTTGAATCTTCTGTACTATTTTCCTATTCTTTTTCCTCAGTAATTTCAGTCTGGGTAATTTCTATTTGCTCATCTTCAAGATTAGTGATTATTTCCTCAACTGTAATGAGCATACTGATGAGCTATCAAAGATGATCTAATTTCTGATTTCTGTTTTTCATTTCTAGCATATCTATTTTATTCCTTCTTACAGTTTCTGTTTTCTTTTTTATTTACTTGAGAGAGAGAGTAAGTGACAGAGAGAGCATGAGCAGGAAAGAGGGGCAGAGGGAGAGGGAGAAACAGATGCCCCACTGAGCAGGGAGCCCGAGATAGAGCTTGATCCCAGGACCCCGGGATCATGACCTGAGTTGAAGGCAGATACTTAACTGACTGAGCCACCCATGTGTTCCAATTTCTGTTTTCTGTTCAAGTATTTACATAATTTTTCATGCTTTCTCCTTTTTCATTAGAGCTTTTAATACAGGGTTTCCAAGGTATCCCAACCTCAGCATAATAAACATTTCCAGCCAGATAATTCTATAGTAAGGTGCTGTTCTGTGTATTGTAGGATGCTTAATATCCATGGTCTCTACTCACTAGATGCCATAGCACATCTTATGATAATGATAAATACCTCCAGACTTTTCCAAATGTTCCCTGTGGGCAAAATTTCCCTCCTTCTTTGATAACCAGTGCTTCAACATATTAATCATAGTTGTTTTAAATTCCCTTTCTGATATTTTTAACAACCATCTCATATCTCAGTCTGCTTTGGATAATTTCTTTGCCACTTCAAACTGTTTTTTTCATGTTTTTTTGTCATGCTACATAGATTTTTTGTTTGTTTAAAGATGAACAGGATGGCGCCTGTGAGGGAGAAAAACTACAAGAGACTCTTAATCTCAGGAAACAAACTGAGGGTTGCTTGGGGTTGGGGGAGGGAGTGATAGGTGGCTGGGGGATGGATATTGGGGAGGATATGTGCTATGGTGAGTGCTGTGAATTGTGTAAGACTGATGAATCACAGACCTGTACCCCTGAAGCAAATAATACATTATATGTTAATAAAAAAATCTTTAAAAATATATATCTAGAAATCTATAATATCATTGATAATAAACACCATTTATTGAAAAAATGAAGATGAACATGTATAGAGTGGTAGATACTGAGATACTTTTTTATACTTCAGGATTAGCATGTTTTTCCTTCTGCTGGGCCTTTAGTGTGGATTCTTATGTTGCTCTAGTCAGGAGTTGGACTAGGTTTGAAATTTGCTTAGTCCCTATTGTTGCTATGGTTACAAGAGTTGGAATTTGTTGCTATGGTTATCTGAGTTGGATTCTGTTGTTGCTATGGGCACAAGAGATTTCAAAAATCCTCTAGTGAGACCTTGTTTTTGTCTCTCCTCTTGAATTTGGATCTTTCTTTTGTTTTGCTCCCTGTAGTCAGTCTCTTGAAATCCTTCCAGTTGTACTCCACTATAATATTTACTCGAGGTTCATTATTCTGGTAAGGTGGAAGTTGGTGAAGGGGACATTCTCTGATACTCTTTTTAAGCTTCAGTGTTAGGCAAATATTTTTAACCTGAGTTTTGAGACTTGCTCTTTACAAATATTCCTATAATTTCTCCAAATGCAGAAGATTCTAGGAAGGTAAATATGGCCTCAGTTTTTGTGGGGGACTGCATTTCTCTCACTCAGCTGCAGTGGGTTTCTTTTAGTGCACTACCTTGAAGATGAAATCTTTTGTTCTGTAGTGCAGATGGAGTGGGGGAGGATGTTGGACTATGTTGATTTTAACAGTTGCTATTGTTGTTCTTTTCCTCTGGCCAGAAACATGGGGGAGCTTTCTCAGGTTCCTCTTCAGTCTTACCTCTGGGTTTTCTGGAAGGGGAAGAAGGCCTGCAAATAGGTGAGAACACACTTCTGCTACGGCCCTTATCCTAATCCATGTTAATTTATGCTCACATGCTAATCCATAGTTGCCCTTTAGCAGTTCACTAAATAATTCCACTTTAATCTTGAAGGTTATATGGCATTTTAAAACATTTATTCTGGGTATACAGTGATCCAGTCCTGTTTTTTCAGATTTCAGATCAATTATCTGCCCTTCGACTTCATTTATCCAATAGGTTAAGAAGAGTTGTTAATTTACATTTGTTTAGCATTTTTCTTGCTCTGTGGGTCAACATAATGTTCTTTCCACATTTCTATATCCTCCAGGTGATATCAGAGACTATTGTTAATAAACTTTAAAATTAAAATTTAGTTATTTTTATTTAAATAATAAAAATTACCTTATATGTTTACCCATGCACTTATCATTTTGGAGGATCCCTATTCCATTGTGTAGATCCATATTTCCACCTGGCATCATTTTCCTTATGTCTCAATGACTTCATTTAACATTTTTGTACTGTGGATCCACTGTTGATGTATTTCTGAAAAAGTTTTCATTTTACTTAACATTTTTTCCCTCAGCTGTATCTTTTATTGCCATGATTCATTCATTCCATAACTGGAAGCCTGTATCTCCCACTACTACTTTTTACTTTATTTTTAAAATTAACATATAATGTATTATTTTTCCCAGGGGTACAGTTCTGTGAATCATCAGTCTTACACAATTCACAGCACTCACCATAACACATACCCTCTCCAATGTCCATCACACAGCCACCCTATTCCTTCCCCCCACCTTCAGCAACCCTCAGTTTGTTTCCTGAGATTAAGAGTCTCTTATGGTTTGTCTCCCTCCCTGGTCCCATTTTGTCTCATTTGTCCCTCCCTTTCCTCCCAAACCCCCAGCCTTGCATCTCAAATTCCTCATATCACAGAGATCATATGAAAATTGTCTTTCTCTTATTGACTTATTGCTTAGCGTAATACCCTCCAGTTCCATCCACTTCACTGCAAATGGTAAGATTTCAAGTTTTTTGTTGGCAGCATAGTATTTCATTGTGTGTGTGTGTATATATATATACACATACACACATACACACCCCACATCTTCTTTATCCATTCATCTGTTGATGGACATCGGGGCTCTTTCTGTAGTTTGGCTATTGTGAGCATTTCTGCTATAAACATTCAGGTGCATATGCCCCTTTGGATCATTACATTTCTATCTTTAGGATAAATACTCAGTAGTGTGATTGCTGCGTCATAGTGTAGCTCTATTTTCAACTATTTGAAGAACCTCCATACTGTTTTTCAGAGTGGCTGCACCAGCTTGCATTCCAACCAACAATGTAGGAGGGTTCCCCTTTCTGCACATTCTCACCAATACCTGATTTTCCTGACTTGTTAATTTTAGCCATTCTGACTGGTGTGAGGTGGCATCTTATTGTGGCTTTGATTAGTATTTCCCTGATGCTGAGTTATGTTGAGCACTTTTTCATGGGTCTCTTGGCCATTTAGATGTCTTTGCAGAAATGTCTGTTTGTATCTTCTGCCCATTTCTTGATTGGATTATTTGTTCTTTGGGTGTTGAGTTTTGTAAGTTCTTTATAGATTTTGGATACTAGCCCTTGCTCTGATATGTCATTTGCAAATATATTCTCCCATTCTGTCAGTCTTTTGATTTTGTTGACTGTTTCCTTTGCTGTGAAAAAGTTTTCATCCTGATGAAGTCCCAAGAGTTCCTTTTCACCCTTGCTTCCCTTGCCTTTTGTGATGTGTCTAGGAAGAAGTTGCTGTGGCTGAGGTCGAAAAGGTTGCTGCCTGTGTTCTCCTCAAGAATTTTGATGGATTCCTGTGTCACATTGAGGTCTTTCATCCATTTTGAGTCTATTTTTGTGTGTGGTATAAGGAAGTGGTCCACTTTCATTCTTCTGCATGTGGCTGTCCAATTTTCCCAACACCATTTGTTGAAGACCGTGTCTTTTTTCCTTAGACGTTCATTCCTGCTTTGTTGAAGATTAGTTGGCCATAGAGTTGAAGGTCCATTTCTGGGCTCTCTATTCTGTTCCAATGCCTATGTGTCTGTTTTTGTACCAGTAGCATACTGTCTTGATGATGACAGGTTTGTAATAGAGCTTGGAGTCTGGAATTGGGATGCTGCCAACTTTGGTTTTCTTTTTCAACATTTCTCTGGCTATTCGGGGTCTTTTCTGGTGCCATGTGAATTTTAGGATTATTTATCCCATTTCTTTGAAAAAAATGGGTCGGATTTTGATAGGGATTGCATTAAATGCATAGACATTTTCACAATATTTTTTCTTCCCATCCATGAGCATGGAATGTTTTTCAATTTCTTTGTGTCTTCCTCAATTTCTTTCATGAATACTTTATAGTTTACTGAATATGGATCCTTTGCCTCTTTGGTTAGGTTTATTCCTAGGTATCTTATGGTTTTGGGAGCAATTGTAAATGGAATTGACTCCTTAATTTCTCTTTATTCCATTTTGTTGTTGGTGTATAGAAATACAACTGATTTCTGTGCATAGATTTTATATATTGACACTTTACTGAATTCCTGTATGAGTTCTAGCAGTTTTAGAGTAGAGTCTTTTGGGTTTTTCAACATCAAATATCATATCCCTTGTAAAAAGTGAGAGTTTGACATGTTGTTGGCTGATTTGGATGTCTTTTATTTCTTTTTGTTGTCTGATTGCTGAGGCTAGAACTTCTAGTATATATTGAATAGCAGTGGTGATAGTGGACAGCCTAGCTGTGTTCCTGAACTTAGGGGAAAACTCTTAGTTATCCCCCATTGAGAATGATATTCGTTGTGGGTTTTTCATAGGTGGCTTTGATGATATTGAGATATGTAGCATCTATTCCTACACTGTGAAGAGTTTTGATCAAGAAAGGATGCTGTATTTTGTCAAAAGCCTTTTCTATATCTATTGAGAGTATCGTATGGTCCTTGTTCTTTCATTAATGTAGTGTATCACATTGACTGATTTGGAGATCTTGAACCAACCTTGCAGCCCAGGAATAATTCCCACTTGGTCATGGTGAATAGTCCTTTTAATGTACTGTTGGATTCTATTGGCTAGTATTTTGGTGAGAATTTTTGCATCCATGTTCATCAGGGATATTGGTCTGTAATTCTTTTTGATGGGGTCTTTGTCTGGTTTGGGGATCAAGGTAATGCTGGCCTCATAAACGAGTTCAGAAGTTTTTCTTCAATTTCTATTTTTTGGAAAAGTTTCAGGAAAATAGGTATTAATTTTTCTTTAAAAGTTTGGTAGAATTCCCCTGGGAAGCTCTCTGGCTCTGGGCTCTTGTTTGTTGGGAGATTTTTGATGCTGCTTCAATCTCCTTACTGGTTATGGGTCTGTTCAGGTTTTCTATTTCTTCCTGGTTCAGTTTAGGTACTTTATACTTCTCTAGGAATGCATCCTTTTCTTCCAGATTGTCAAATTTGCTGGCGTATAGCTGCTCATAATGTTTTCTTATAATTGTGTGTATTTCTTTGGTGTTGGCTGTGATCTCTCCTCTTTTATTTGTTATTTTATCAATTTGGGCCCTTTATCTTTTTCTTTTGGTAAGTTTGGCCAGTGGTTTATCAATCTTATTAATTATTTCAAAGAAACAGCTCTTAGTTTCATTGATCTATTCTACCATTCTTTTGGTAGAACATTGATTCCTGCTCTGATCTTTATTATTTCTCTTCTCCTGCTGGGTTTAGCCTTTCTTTCCTGTTCTTTCTCCAGCTCCTTTAGGTGTAAGGTTAGGTTGTGTATTTGAGACCTTTCTTGTTTCTTGAGAAAGTCTTGTGTTGTTATATACTTCCTCTTAGGTCTGCCTTTGGTGCACCACAAATATTTTGAACAGTTGTGTTTTCATTTAATTTGTTTCCATGAGTTTTTTCAATTCTTCTTTAATTTCCTTGTTGGCCCATGCATTCTTTAGTCGGATGCTCTTTATCCTCCATGTATTTGAGTTCTTTCCAACTTTCTTCTTGTGATTAAGTTCTAGTTTCAAAGCACTGTAGTCTATAAATATGCAGGGAATGATCCCAATCTTTTAGTACCAGTTGAGACCTGATTTGTGACCCAGGATGTGATCTATTCTTGAGAATGTTCCATGTGCACTAGAGAAGATTGCGTATTCTGTTACTTTGGGATGGAATGTTCTGAATATATCTGTGATGTCCGTCCAGTCCAGTGTGTCATTTAAAGCCTTTATTTCCTTGTTGATCTTTTGCATAGATGATCTGTCCATTCAGGAAGGGGATGTTTAAGTCCCCTATTATTATTTTTTATTGTCAATATATTTCTTTGATTGTGTTATTAATTGGTTTATATAATAGGCTGATGCCATGTTAGGGGTATAGATACTTAAAATTTTTAGATCTTCTTGTTGGACAGACCCTTTAAGTAAGATATAGTGACCTTCCTCATCTCTTATTATAGCCTTTGGCTTAAAATCTAATTTACCTGATATAAGGAATGCCACCCCAGCTTTCTTTTGATGTCCATTAGCATAGTAAATTGTTTTCCTCTGTCCTCACTTTAAATCTGGAGGGGTCTTTCGGTCTAAAATGAGTTCCTTGCAGACAGTATATCAATAGTTCTTTTTTTTTTTATCCATTCTGATACCCTGTGTATCTTGATTGGGACATTTAGCCCATTTACTTTCAGGATAACCACTGAAAGATAAGAATTTAGTGCCATTGTGTTGCCTGTAAGGTGAATGCTTCTGTATATTGTCTCTCTTCCTTCTGGTATGTTCCTTTCAGGCTCTCTCTTTGCTTAGAGGACCCTTTTCAATATTTCCTATAGGTTAGTTTGTTGTTTGCAAATTCTTTGCATTTTTATTTGTCCTGGAAACTTTTTATCTCTCCCTCTATATTCAATGACAGCTTAGCTGGATATAGTATTCTTGGCTGCATATTTTTATCATTTAGTGCTCTGAATATATCATGCTAGTCCTTTCTGGCCTGCTAGGTCTCTGTATATAGGTCTGCTGCCAATCTAATATTTCTACCATTGTATGTTAGGAACCCCTTGTCCCTAGCTGCTTTCATGATTTTCTCTTTGTCACTGAGACTTCTAAGTGATGGGGTATGGACATATTTTTATTGATTTTGAGGGGAGTTCTCTATGTTTCCTGGTTTTTAATGCTTGTTTGCTTTGCCAAATTAGGATTGTTCTCTGCTATAATTTACTCTAATAAACATTTCTGCCCCCTCCCATTTCTTCTTCTGGAATTCCAATTATTGTAATATTGTTTTATCTTACAGTATCACTTATCTCTCAAATTCTCCCTTTATCATCCAGTGGTTGTCTCTCTTTTGCTCAACTTCTTTATTCTCCATCATTTGGTTTTCTATATCACTAATTCTCTCTTCTGCCTCATTTATCCTAACAGTAAGAGCCTCCATTTTTTTATTGCACCTCATTAATAGTTTTTTAAAAATTTTCAACTTAGTTAGATTTTAGTTCTTTAATTTCTCCTGAAAGGAATTCTCTAGTAACTTTTTTTTTTTTAATTTTATTTATTTATTTGTCATAGAGAGAGAAGCGAGAGCAAACACAGGCAGACAGAGTGGCAGGCAGAGGCAGAGGGAGAAGCAGGGTCCCCGCCAAGCAAGGAACCCAATGTGGGACTCGACCCCAGGACGCTGGGATCTTGACCTGAGCCGAAGGCAGCCGCTTAACCAACTGAGCCACCCAGGCGTCCCTCTAGTAACTTTTTGAATAGATGCATCACCTTACATGTTTTCGGTTTATACCTAAGAATGGAATTGGCGAATCATATGATAATGCTATATTTAACTTTTTAATAAACTTTCAAAGTGTTTTTTACAGTGACTGCACACATTTGCATTTACACCAACAATATGTCGAGTTCCAACTGATATGAACATGAATTTTAAAACAGCCACAATAAAAATGTCACAAGAATAATTAAAATTCTCTTGAAACAAATGAAAACTTAGAAATTATTGTTTAAAAATGAAACATAACAAAAGTTAAAATGGACATTCTAGAAGTGAATATAATGAACAAAGAAAATATTACTGCTTAGCTTGACAATAAAGTGATATTACAGAATGAAAACAATAAACTGGAGGATAGAACAATCAAATTATTCAAGCTGAAAAACAAAAAGAAAATATACTGAAAAAATGAATAAGGACTAAGGGGTCTGAACAAAAGATCTAACGTTTGTATCATCAAAATCTCACATAGAAACAGAGAAGTGAGATTAAAAATTTAAAAATAATTGTCTGGGGACGCCTGGGTGGCTCAATTGGTTAAGCAGCTGCCTTCGGCTCAGGTCATGATCCCAGCGTCCTGGGATCGAGTCCCACATCGGGCTACTTGCTCCGCAGGGAGCCTGCTTCTCCCTCTGACTCTGCCTTCCACTCTGTCTGCCTGTGCTCGCTCTCACTCTCTCTCTCTCTTACAAATAAATAAATAAAATCTTAAAAAAAATAAATAAAAATAATTGTCTGGGGCACTAGGGTGGCTCAGTGGGTTAAGCTTCTGCCTTCAGCTCAGGTCATGATCTCGGAGTCCTAGGATCGAGCCCTGTGTTGGGCTTTCTGCTCAGCAGGAAGCCTTCTTCCCCGTCCCTCTCTCTGCCTGCCTCTCTGCCTACTTGTGATCTCTCTTTGTCTGTGTCAAATAAATAAATCAATAAAATCTTAAAAAATTTAAAAGTAATTGTCTATGGGAGCACCCAAATACATGAAGTGGTTAATAACAAATGTAAAGGAACTAATCAATGGTAATACAATAATAGTAGGGGAATATACCACCCCACATACATCAAAGGACAGATCATTCAACTAAAAATTTGGCAAGAAATGACACATTGGGACATATTGATTTAATGGATATATTTTAACATCCCAACCTAAAACAGAAGAATATACATTCTTTTCAGGTACACATGCAACATTCTCCAGAACTGATCACATATTAGGCCTCAAAACAACTCTCAACAAATTCAGAGAGCTCACAATCATACCATGCATCTTTTCTGACCACAGTGCTATGAAACTAGAAATCAACCACGAGAAAAAATCAGGAAAGACCACAAATACATAGAGGTTAAAGAACATGCTATTAAATAATGAATAGGTTAAGTAAGAAATCAAAGAAGAAATCCAAAAGGACATGGGAACAAATGAAAATGAAAACATAATGGACCAAAGCTTTTGGGATTCATCAGAAAGTGGATGTAAGAGGGAAGTTTATAGCAATACAGGCTTACCTCAAAAAGGAAGAAAAATCTCTAATAAGCAACCTAAACTTCCTCCTAAAAGAGATAGGGGGGGAAATCAAGCAAACCCCAAAACCAGCAGAAGGAAGGAAATAATAAAATGAGAGCAGAAATAAATGATATGGAAGTAACAATATAATAGAACAAATCAATGAAACCAGGGGCTGGTTTTTGAAAAGATAAATAACATTTGCACACCTCTAGCCAGACTAATCAAAAAACAGAGACAGGATTCAAATAAATGAAAGAGGAGAAATTACAACAAACATCACAGAGATACAAACAATTATTAAGAGAATATTATGAAGAACTATATGCCAAAAAATTGGACAACTTAGAATAAATGGATAAATTCCTACAAACATGTAACCTACCAAAATTGAAGCAGGAAGAATTAGAAAATTTGAATAAATCAATTACCAGCAAAGAGATTTTGTCAGTAATCAAAAATCTCCCAACAAACAAAAGTCTAGGACAAGGTGGCTTAACATGAAAATCCTACTGAATTTTTAAAGAAAATGTAATACCTGTTCTCCTCAAATTATTCCAAAGTATAGGAGGAAGGAAAACTTCCAAATTCATTCTGTGGGGCCAGCTTAACTCTGATACCAAAACCAGATAAAGACACCACCAAAAAGGAGAACTAAAGGCAATGTACTTGATGAACATACATACAAAAATCCAAAACAAAATATTAGCAAAGAGAATCCAGCAATACATTAAAAAATCATTCAACAAGATTAGTGGGATTTACTGCAGGAATGCAAGTGTGTTCAATATTCACAAATCAATCAACATGACACATCATATCAATAAGAGAAAAGGAAACAGAAAGTCATTTCAGTAGAAACAGAAAATGCATTTGACAAAATACAATATCCATTCATAATAAAAACCCTCAACAAAGTAGTTGCAAGGGGAACATATTTTGACATAATAAAAGGGCATATATGAAAACAGCAAGCATCATACTCAGAGGGGAAAAACAGAGCATTCCCCCTGAGGTCAAGAACAAGACAAGGATGTCCACTCTCACCATTTGTATTCAGCAGAGAAGTGGAATTCCTAGCCACAGCAATTAGGCAACAAAAAGAGACAAAAGGCATCCAAATTGAAAAGGAAGAAGTAAAACTTACATTATTTGCAGATGATATGATACTCTACATAGAAAATTCTAAAGACACCACCTAAAAACTACTAGGATAGAAAAATGAATTCAGTAAAGTTGCAGGATACAAAAATCAATGTACAGAAAACTGTTGCATTTCTATACACTACTAATGAAGCAGCAGAAGAGAAATCAAAAGATCAATTCCATTTACAATTGCACCAAAAACAATATACATAGGAATAAACCTAACCAAATAAGTGAAAGATTTATACCCTGAAAAATATAAAACACTGATGAAGGAAGTTGAAGATGACACAAAGAAATGGAAAGACATTCTGCACTCATGGATAGGAAGACTACTGCTAAAATGTCTATATTACCCAAGAAATCTACAGATATAATGCAATCACTATCAAAATACCACCAGGAGTTTTGACAAAACTGGAACAAAAATCCTAAAATTTGTATGGGGCCACAGAAAACACCAAATAGCAAAAGAAATTTTGAAAAAAAAAAAAGGCATAGCTGGAAGTATCATAATTCCAGATGTCAAGTTACATTGCAAAGCTGTAGTGATCAAGAGACAGTATGGTACTGGCATAAAAATAGATGCATAGATCAATGGAACAGAATAGAAAACCCAGAAATGAATCCACAAGTATATGGTCAATTAGTCTTTGACAAAGAAGGAAGGAATATCCATTGGAAAAAGAACAGTCTCTTCAACAAATTGTGTTGGGAAAACTGGACAGCTACGTGCAAAATAATAAAAGTGGACCACTTTCTTATTCCATACACAAAAATAAATTCAAAATGGGTTAAATACCTAGATATGAGACCCAAAATCATAAAAATCCTGGAAGAAAACACAGAAAGTAAAATCTCTGACATTGGTTATGGCAACATCTTTTTCAGTATGTCTCCTAAGGTAATGGAAACAAAAGCAAAAATTAACTGTTGGTACTTCATCAAAATAAAAAGTTCTGCACAGTGAAAGAAAAAACCAACAAACCTAAAAGGTGACTTACAGAATGGGAGAAGATATTTGTAAGTGACATATTGGATAAAGGGTTAATATCCAAAATATGAAAAGAACATATATAAATCAACACCCCCCAAACCCAAATAATCTAACTGGAAAATGGACAGAAGAAATGAACAGACATTTCTCCATAGAAGACATACAGATGTCCAACAGACACCTGAAAAGATTCTTATCATCACACCTAATCAGAAAAATGCAATCAAAACTGCAATGAGATGCCACACCTCCCAGAATAGCTAAAATAAAAAACAGAAGAAACAATGTGTATTAGTGAGAATAAAGAAAATGGAACTCTTGTGTCTTTTTGTGGGGAATGCTAACTGGGCAGCCACTGTGGAAAATAGTTTGGAGTTTTCTCAAAAATTTAAATATGTTCAAGCAATTGCACTACTAGATATTTATCCACAGGATACAAAAATATTAATTTAAAGGCATTATGCAGCCCTGTGTTTATAGCATCGTTATTTAATAATAGCCAAGATATAGAAACAGTCCATGTGTCCATCAATTGATGAATAGATGGAGATGGTGTGGAATATATATATATAGATAGATATAGATATAGATATATTTCAGTCATATAAAAGAAGGAAACCTTGCCATTTCCAATGATATGGATGGGGTTAAAGAGCATAATGCTAAGTGAAAATTCAGTCAGAAAGACAAATATTTTCATTCACCTGTGGAATTTAAGAAACAAAACAAGTCAGCAAAGGGGGAAAAAAAAGAAAGGGAGAGACAAACCAAAAAACAGAATTTTAACTATTGAGAACAAACTGATGGTTACCAGAGGGGCAGTGGGTGGGAGCTGGTGAAATAGGTGATGGGGATGAAGTAGTGCACTTATGGTGAACACTGAGTGATGTGTGGAATTCCACTATATTGTATACCTGAAACTAATATAAAACTTCATATTAACTATTCTAGAATTTAAATAAAATAGAGAAAAAATAATGAAAGTAATAGTCTCAAACACTGAAATATGACAAAAGATATAAACCTAAAGACTGAAACTCCTGAGTTAAACCACCAAAAATAGGTGAACCAAAATAAATCATGTAAAGACATGTCATAAATTTCTGAAAAGTAAATATCAACAGAAAAACACCTTTAGGGAAGAGGAGGGAAGATAACAGAAGAGGAGGGGACCCTCGTTTCATCTGATCTCTTGAAATCAGCTAGATATCCATGCAATTGTTCTTAACAGCTGTGAATTTAACCCGAGATCTAAGAAAAGAATTGCTGCAATCCTAGAAATAGAAAAGGGAACACTTTTGGCAAGGTAGGACGTGCAAAGAAGTGAATATGATGGGATATATTGGAAGATAAACTGCAGGGGGAGGGAGGCTCTATCACCTGGTTACTAGAAAGTGTTATACCAATGGAGTGCAAGATCAGAACTTTTAGAAGTCTGCTCCTGTGATGGACATCCCTGTCTGAAAGGTGCTCAGGTGGCAAAGAGCCAGAATCCTAGGTGTGATCTCAAGTGTGATCTCAAGAACCCTGGGGTCACAGAAAGAACAGTGATGCCTGAGTGTGACGCAGTTCCGAGGCCTTGGAGCAGGGAAGCTGGCTGTAATTAGAGAGCCCTGATGTGGACTCTCAGCTAGGTGATACCATAAGCCATGAACCATGGCACGATTAGGGCCTGCTTTCCAAGTGGGAGACCAGCAAAAAAATGGTGCCCTCCTTCATCCTCTGGGAGGAGCTGTCCGGGTGCATGCACTATTGGGCAACTTCTCAGGGAGCAGAGACCAAGTAATCAGCGGAGCTGTGGTGAGAAAACCCCTCCCTCCTCCGTTAGGAGTGGTGCCCTTTGCACCACAAGAATCTGCAGAGTTTGGCGCTTCTCCCTGGGGGTGCACTGAAGAGTGGGGGCCAGCTCTGTGGCTGGAGATGAGGGTGCCACCATTTTTATTTTTATTTTATTCTCTAAATTGGCTCAGAAAGCCTGTAGGGAACAAAAGCCACATAGAGCAACCAGAAGCAGAGTACACTGAGCCTGGGCCCCTATCCAAGCACATTGTAACACTTGAGACATCTGAGAATCAGTGCAACAGACCCCTCCGCAGAAGGTGAGCAGAAACATCAGGCTAATACCAAGTTTATGAATCACATAGAACTGAAAAACTCCCACACTAGGGGAAAATGGTATATAGAATTCAAGGTTTTTTCATGATTCTTTAGTCTTTCAGTTTAAAATTTCCTTTTTCCTTTCTTCTTCTTTTCTTTCTCAACTAGTTCATTTTATTAGCTCTTTTGTAAGTCCGTTTTTAATTTTCATTTTTACATTTACATTTTATAGATATATTCTTCATTTTTTGCTTCCTTTCATTGTATTTAAATATATATATGAAGTTTTTCTTCCTTTATAATTTTGGGATCTAGTGTCTGTTAGATTATATTTTCCCCCCTCCCCTTTTTTTCCTTTTTGTTTCTGGTCTTTTAGTCAAATTAAGGGCACCCCAGCCTAAGTGACCTAAACTAGAAATTTAAGCCCTCCCACAAATGGCTATCTTTGAAAACCAGTGGGGCTAACACCTGGGAGAGCAGGAGGGATATAGGAAACCAAAACTGCACTCTTGAAGGGCTTGCACATAAATTCATTTGTACCAAACCAAGTTCCAAAACAGGCAGTGCTTTGAGAAGCACTTATGCTATGTGTATGGGAGATTCATTGACTAGTATTAGGGAGTATACCAGAGGGGCAGGGGTATGTTGGAGAACTCACTAGAGACAAAGGCACTGACTGACGGGTGCCATTTTTTGCCTGCCTTCTTCCTCACTAGCCTGGTGCTGGTAGGCACCAATTTTGGTGTTCTCAATCTTTCTTGCTAGTGGTGGTTACCCCACCTGTACATTCTCTGTAACCTATCTCACCAGGCTTGGCCTAGTTACTGTCCACTGCCCCCAGCTCATCAGATCTGGCAAGTGGGATCACCCTGGGCAAGTGCAACTCCATTAGAGCTCCAACCTTGCCAAAGTTAACTGGCAGTCTTGCCCTGGCTTAGCACTCATTCACTGAGGTCCCTGTCTTGCCAGACCTGGCAAGTGGGCTTGTCCCAGGTTGGTGTTTCTCACTGCAATCATTGCTTCACCAGACACCAGCAGGTAGGCTCACCCAGTCTTGGTGCTTGTTCACTGCAGCACATACTTTGACAGTCCAAGGGGATAGGTTTATCCCAGCCTGTCATCATCCACCATGTTACTGTCAGTTCAGACAAACCTGACAAAAAGTACACTCCTTGAACATCTGGCACTGCTGGTTGGGGGAATTACATTTCTGGTCCCTGTGGGACTGAAAAAAAAAATCAGCAAGACAGGAGGTAGAAGGCTACTACTCCCAGGACACTGCACAGACAACAGACAGAAACACAACTCCAGATTTCCAGCAAACACCCCTTCAAGACAGGAAGAGACAGCTGCATCACCAAATACAAACAAATATAGAGAGGAAAAATGAGACAGAGAAATATGTTCTAAATGAAAGAATAAGAAAAAACCTCAGAAAAAAGACAATGAAAGCAGTCTACTTGATAAAGTGTTCAAAGTAATAATAGTGTTACTGAACTTTGGAGAAGAAAGACTAAGCACAGTGAGTTCTTCAGGAAGAATATAGAAAATATAAGAAAGTTCCCACAGGAGTTACAGAGCTGAAGAATAAAATATCTAAACTGAAAAATATGCAAGAAGGGTTCAATAGCAGCCTGGATGAAGCAGAAGAACAAATCAGTGACCTGGAAGACAAAGCAATGGCAATGGATAAGACAGAGCAGGGAAAAAAAGTGAACATTTTAAGGGACTTTTGGGATAACATCAAGTGATATGCGAATCATAGAGGGCCCAGAAAAAGAGTGAAAGTGTCAGAAAAATTATTTGAAGAAATTATAGTTGAAAACATTCCTAATCTGGGGCAAAGAAGCAGACATCAATCCAGTTCCAGGAATCTCAATAAGTCCCAAATAAAATGAACTCAAAGAGATCCACACCAAAACACAATTTAATAGAAATGTTAAAATTTCATAAATAAAAGATCTTTAAAAAAAAACAAGAGAAAAAACAACTTATGTACAAGGGAAACCCCATAAGGCTCTAAGCAGATTATTCAGCAGATATTCTGCACACAGAAGAGAGAAGCATAACATATTCAAAGTGCTCAAATGAGAAAAAAAAACAAACAAACAAGAACTTCCAATGAAGAATTCTCATTGAAAGAGAGATCAATAGTTTTCCAGTTAAGCAAAAGCTGAAGGAATTCATCCATCATGCACCCTTAAAAGAAATGTTAAAGGGATTTATCTAAGTTGAAAAGAAATGGCACTAATTACTAACAAACATGAAAAAGTGAAAACCTTACTGGAACAGGTAAATATATACAGGCTTGTTAATATATATATAAATATATATAATATAAATTATATAAATATATAATATATAAAGTAAATTTATATATACATGAAACTTGTTTTATTGGTCTTTACTATACTTTATACATATTGCATTTTCTACAAATTGACGTTTTGTGGCAACCCTGAATTAAGCAATTTTATCTGCACCATTTTTCTAGCAGCATTTGTTCACTTAATGTCTCTGTGTCATGTATCGGTAATTATTGCAATATTTCAGATTCTATCCTTATTACTTTTTTATATAGTTTTCTGTAATAAGTAACGTTTGATGTCATTATTGTAATTATTTTGGGATGCCATGAAACTTCCATATCAGACTTAGTTGATAAATGTGTATGTTTTGACTGCTCTACCATTGGGCCATTCTTCCATATCTTTTTGTCTCCTTGGGCTTCCATATTCCCTGAGAACAACAATATTAGAACAGGGCTAACTAATAATCCTACAATGGCCCCAAAGTCTTCAAGGAAAGGAAAAGCTCTCTCACTTTAAAATCAAAAGCTAGAAATGATAGCTAAAATGGGGTAAAAGCTAAGTCTCTTCCACTAAACAGACAAATTTTGAATGCAAAAAAATTAAAAAGTTCTTAAAATAAATTCAACATAATACTCCAGTGAACACACAAATGATAACAAAGTCAAATAGCCTTACTGATAATATGGCGAAAGTTTTGGTGGTCTGAATATAAGATCAAACCAGCCAAAAATTCCCTTAAGCCAAATCCTAATCCAGAGCAAGGCCCTAACTCTTTTTAATTCTGTGAAGGTTTAGAGAAGTGAGGAAGCTGCAGATGAAAAATATGAAGAGAGCAGTAACTGGCTTATGAGGTTTTTTTAAAAAGGCCATCTCCATAACAAAAAAGTGCAAGGTGAAGCAGCAAGTGCTGATGTGGAAGACTCAGCCAAGTTATTCAGATGATCTAGCTAAGATAACTAATAATGGTGGCTACACTAAATAACTGATTTTCACTGCATACCAAGCAACTTTCTATTAGAAGATGCCATCTAAAAATTTTGTAGCTAGAGAGAAGTCCTGCCTTGCTTGAAAGTTTCAAAGGACCACTGACTCTCTTGTTAGAAACTAATGCATCTGGTGAATTTAAGTTGAAGCCAATGCTCATTTACCATTCTGCAAATCCTTTGTCCCTTAAGAATTATGCTAAACCTACTCTGCCTGTGCTCTATAAATGTAATAAGAAAGTCTGAAGGATAGTGCTTCTGTTTACAACATAGTTATCTGAATACTTTAAGCCCCCAGTTGAGTCACGCTCCCTAGAAAAAAGATTCCTTTCAAGATATTACTGCTTGTGGAGGGTCACGGTTCTTTAGGTAGTTTCTCTAATAATGAAAGACCTGGTGGGTGCCATTTCTCTTTTCCAAACCCTGCACCCTCAGACTTAGATATCCAGAAACCATTATAAACACTAGCCACACAGCTTTCTAACACCATGCACCCCACCCATGTGTTCTCCTAAAATCCACCCCATCCATCCAGCCCCACTTGACACAAGTCTCTCCAAAGTAACTCCAGCCAGTTCTTATCCAGCAAGTGACCCCTGAAGGGACAAAGGAAAGACACATACCTTGCTAACACCATGTGCCCAGCTTCCACATTCTCCTGCAGGTTTGCTCAAACTAACCTGTCCCACACAGCAAAAGTCCCTCCAAAGGGGCCCCTCATACATTTCATTTTGCAAGCAGTTGCAACAGTAACCAACACCACCCCAAAGTGACTCTTTCCAGGGGAGAGGAGAAAATAACCACACACACAAGCTTGAATGTAGCCCCAGTAGTGGACAGTAGACAGACATCTGATCTGCCAGCTAGCCCAACACACCAAAGAAGTCTCATAGTGTGCAGCACAAGGAAAGAGCTCTGCAGTTTGGGGTCACTATAACACCAACAAATGGATTGGGAGCAGGAATATGGCTGGACTATGAGCCTGACACACACACACACACACACACACAAAAGCCTATCAGGAGACAATGCAGAAAGACACACTACAGTGTGATGCAACCACAGCCCAGCAAGTGGGCTGAGTGCAGCCATCTTCTTTGACTCATCTGTAAGTCCAAGGTGAGTATAGATTGGCCTCTTTTTTTTTTAAGATTTTATTTATTTATTTGACAGAGGGAGATTACAAGTAGGCAGAGAGAGAGAGGAGGAAGCAGGCTCCCTGCTGAGCAGAGAGCACGATGCGGGACTCGATCCCAGGACCCTGAGATCATGACCCGAGCCGAAGGCAGCGGCTTAACCCACTGAGCCACCCAGGCGCCCCCAGATTGGCCTCTTAACAGCACAGGAAATAAACAATGCCAACAACAAACAAAAGGGGCCATTGAAGCAGACTGGGCTGAAGGCAAACATAGCTCAAACACAGCAGTAGGGCACAAAAAACACACATAGGAGACAGTCCTAAGTGCTTGGTTGTGGTGAATAGAGAATATTGTACTACTGGGCATTACAGGTATCTTCTTCATGACGCTGTTACATTAAAGAGTGGGGGATATAGCTGACTTTCATAATACATGGAAATATAGAGTGTTAGACACTACACTTGATTTACACCCGAGAAGCGAGATAGAGTGTTAGACAAAATGAAAAAACAGAAAAATATGTTCCAAATGGAAAAAAAGAGCTAAATCATGGCAAAAGAGATTAATGAAACATAGATAAACAATATGCCTGATACAGATCTGAAAGTAATGGTCAAAAGGATATTTACTGGACTTGAGAAAAGAGACGAGAATCTCAGTGAGATTCTGAGACAGAATCTCAACCAAGAGACAGAAAATATAAAGAAGAACCAATCAGAGATGAGGAAATCAATAACATAAATATATACCAGATGGACTAAACAAGAGACAAGAAAAGAGAAAAACAAATCATCAAGGTAGAAGACAGAATAATGGAAAGCAACCAAGCTGAACATGAAAAGAGAATAATAAACAATGAGAAAGTTTTCAGGGAACTCAGTGACATCATCAAGCATAATAATATTTCCTTATACTGATCCCAGAAGGAGAAAACAAGAAAAAGAGAATTTATTTAAATAAATAAGAACTGAAAAAAATCACTAATCTGGAGAAGGAAACAGACATCCAGATCAATGAGGTACAGAGATCCTCTAACAAAACAAATCCAAGAAGGTCCTCACCAGGATACATAATGGTTAAAATGGTAAAATGTAGTGATAAAGAATTGAAAAGCAGTCATAGAAAAGAAAGCTGTTACATACAAGTGAAACACTATAAGGCTATCATTTGATTTTTCAGCAGAAACTTTGCAGGCCAGAAGAGAAGGGCATAATATATTCAAAGTGTTGAATATAGGAAAAAAATCTGCAACCAAAATACTCTCTCTAGCAAGGTTATCATTCAGAATAGAAGGAGAAATAAAGAGTTTCCCAGACAAATGAAAGTTAAAGGAGTTCATCACCACTAAGCCAGCCTCACAAGAAATGTAAAAGGAAGTTCTTTGAGTGGAAAAAAAGGTCATAATGAATATTAGGAAAGTAAGGAAAGGAAAAATTTTCACTGGTAAATACAAACACAATGAAAATAGTAGACTAATCACTTATAAAACCAGTATAGAGATTAAAGCACAAAAGCAAGAAAATAAATCACAATTTTATAAATCAGACAAGGGATTCACAAAATGAAATGATGTAAAATATGACATCATATACATAAAACGTAGGTCAGGGGAGTAAAAAAGTGCTTTTAGAATGGGTTTAAACTTCAGTAACCATCAACTATAATATAGACTGCTATATGCATAGGATGTTATATATCAACTTAATGGTAAAGAGAAATTAAAAATCTAAAATAAAAATGCAAAAAAAGAAAAAGAAAAAAATCTAAGCATATCACTAAAGAAAGGATCAAACCACAAGGGACAGAAGAGAACTACAGAAACAACCATAAAGCAAGTAACAAAGTGGAAGTAAATACATACATAACAATAATTTGAATGTAAAAGGACTAAACACTCCCATCAAAAGATATAGGCTGACTGAATGAATAAAAAAGAAAGCTCCATCTACATGTTGCATACACACTTCAGACTAAAAGACACTTGCAGATTAAAAGTGAAGGGATTGAAAAACCATTATCATGGAACTGGAAGTGAAAAGAAAGCTGGAATAGCAATGTATGTATCAAACAAAATAGATATTAAAACAAAGAGTGTAGCAAGAGACAAAAATGATACATAATGTTAAAGGGAAAAATCAAACAAGAACATACAACAATTTTAAATATCTTTGCACCCAATATGGGAACACCGAAATGCATAAATCAACTATTAACACACATACAGGAAGAAATTGAAAATAAAACAATAATACTCAGGGACCATAACACTCCACTTACATCAATGGATAGATGATCCAGGAGAAGGTAAAAGATGGCAGAGGAGTAGGGGACCTATTTCAACCAGTCCCCTGAATTGAGCTGGATATCTACCACACCATTCTGAATACCCATGAAATAAGCCTGAGACATAAGAAGATATATCTGAATCTCTACAAACAGAATATCTTTGGTGGTTGGTCTCAAGATATAACACAGGGAGCCATGATTCCACAGGCAGATATCAGAAAATAAATGGAAGGGGTAGGGAGTTTCTATAAGCACTTGAGCTGGGAAGGTGAAATAACACAGGACCGCAAAAGTCTCCCAGGGTGGGGAGCAGGCAAACACTCACAGATAGGTAGTTCATAGCCTGGGGAAAGAACTTTAGGGCAGCCCCCAGACTGAAACCTGGAGCTTTGGGGGCATGCATGCAAACTGGGGGTGGCTTGTGGTTTTAGAAGCGCAAAGGGCAGAGATGTGCCCTGGCATGGAAGCAAGGGCTGGGAGTGCTGCTGTGGGGCACACAACCCAGGACACTGCTGTTTTTAGCAGCACACACAGAAACAGAAGCAGTGTGGCCTGGAGAGCTCAGTGAAGAGCAGACTGTTATCTCTCTGTTCTGAGACAGAGATATGGACACAGTCACTTTTCCTCTGACTCTCAGAAGAGATGTGGAAAGCTGCAAGGGAAAGCCACCAAAGAACAAATGCCACCACCACCACCACTCCCCGAATGGGTTTTCACTGACCCCAACCCTCCCAACAGGAGGCAGGGCAACTATGACCAAACAGGGTTGCCTGAGTAACAGCACAGAAGACCCTTCCCCCAGAAGACAGGCTGGATGAATAAGAGGCTGAAAACCCTAAGGTCCTCATAAGACAGGTGCATCTTGCTTGGGTTGTGCTCAATAATTCGGACTCTGTACATTCCCTGAACTACCCCTCGACAGAATGGCTAAGGTGAGGAACCCCTAGAAAAGGAAAGATACAGAGATTGTGGCCTCTGCCACAGAACTAATGGATATGGATATAACAAATATGTCAGAAATTGACTTTAGAGTAACAATTATCAAGGTGATACCTAGGCGTGAGGAACATATCAATGACAATATAAAATCTCTGAGGACAGAAATGATATCTAATCAGGCTGAACTTAAAAATGTTATGAATGAAATGTAGTTTAAGGTGGATACACTGACTGCCAGGGACAATGAGGCAGAAGAATGAATTAGTGAGATAGAGAATAAGAAGATAGAAAACAAGGAAATTGAGGCAGCATGGGAAAAACAAATTAAAACCCAAGGAATCAAACTGAGAGAAATTAGCGACAGAATGAAACAATCCAATATCAGAATTATTGGGATCCCCAAGGGCAGGGGGTGGAGAGAGAGAGAGGTTTAGAAGATATAGTTGAGTAAATTGTAGCTGAGAACTTCCCTAATCTGGGAAATGAAACAAGCATTCATTTCCAAGAGGCAGAGAAGACCGCTCCCAAGATCAATGAGAACAGACTGAAGCCACAACATATAATAGCACAATTTGAAAATCTTAGATCCAAGGAAAAAATCTTGAAAGCAGTGAGGAGGAAGATATTTCTTATGTACAGAGTGAGGAACATCAAAATAACATCAGACCTGTCCACAGAAACCTGGCAAGCCAGAAAAGGCTGGTAAGATATATTCAGGGTACTAAATGAGAAAAACATGCAGCCAAGGCTACTTTATCCAGCAAGGTTGTCATTCAGAATTGATGGATAGACAAGGAGCTTCCAAGACAGGCAGAAACTGAAAAAACATGTGACCACCAAGCCAGTCCTGCAAAAAATATTAAGGAGGATTCTATAAAAAGAGAAAGACCCCAAGATGACAATAATATCACACCTGTCAATAACCAATCTCAACATGAACAGCTTAAAAGCTCCCATGAAACAGCACCAAGTTGTTGACTGAATAAAAAGAAAAGAGACTAATTTTGAACCTAAAGATAAATCCAGACTGAAAGTGAAGGGATGGAAAACTAACTATATTTCATGTCAACAGACCTCAAAAGAAATCAGGAGTAACAATCCACATATCAGACATATTAGATTTTAAGCTAAAGACTGTAGTTAGAGACATGGGAGGACACTATATGAAAGGGTCTATCCAACAAGAGAATTTAGCAATTGTAAATATCTACACCCTCAACATGGGAACAGCCAACTACATAAGCCAATTGTTAATGAAAATAGACAGACATATTGATAATAATACACTAATAGTAGGAGACTTCAAACTCCACTCTCAGCAATCAATAGATCATTTAAGCAGAAAATCAACAAAGAAACAAGAACTTTGATCGACACACTAGACCAGATGGACCTCATAGATATATACAAATGGGCCTCATACATATATACAGAACATTCCACCTTAAACAACAGAATACTCATTCTTCTCAAACACAAACGAACTTTCTTCAGAATAGACCACATACTGGGTCACAAATCAGGTCTCAACCAATACCAAAATACTGAGATTATTCCATGCATATTCTCAGTCCATAATGTTTGGAAACGAACTCAATCTCAGGAAAAAAATTTGGAAAAAATTCAGACAGTTGGAAGCCAAAGACCATCCTTCCTATGAATTTTTCAAATCAAAACCACAATGAGATACCACCTTATACCAGTTAGAATGGCCAAAATGGACAGGACAGGAAACAAAAAGTGTTGGAGAGGATGTGGAGAAAGGGGAACCCTCTTACACTGTTGGTGGGAATGCAAGCTGGTACAGCCACTTTGGAGAACAGTGTGGAGTTTCCTCAAAAAGTGAAAAATAGAGTTACCCTATGACCCAGCATTAGCACTACTGGGCATTTACCCCAAAGATACAGATGTAGTGAAAGTAAGGGGCACATGCACCCCCAGTGTTCATAGCAGCCATCAGAAAGGATGAATATCTACCATTTATATTGACATGGATGGAGAAGATTATGCTAGGTGAAATAAGTCAGAGAAAGAGAATTATTATATGGTTTCACTTATTTGTGGAACATAAGGAATAGCATGGAGGATGTTAAGAAAAGGAAGGAAAAATGAAGGAAGGGGAATCAGGGGGGGAAATGGACCATGAGGGACTATGGAGTCCAGGAATCAAGTTGAGAGTTTTAGAGGGGAGGGGGGATGGGAGGATTGGTTAGCCCAGTGATGGGTAGGTATTAAGAAGGGCAGGTATTGGATGGAGCACTGGGTGTTATATGCAAACCATGAATCGTGGAACACTACATCAAAAACAAATGATGTACTGTATGGTGACTAACATAATAAAAAAATATTTTAAAAATGGATTGATCATTCAGACAGAAAATTAACAAAGAAACAATGGCTCCTATGGACACATTGGACCAGATGGATAAGAGATGTATTCAGGACATTCCATCCCCCAACAGTGGAATACATCTTTTTTCAAGTGCACATGTAATATTCTCCAGAATAGATCACATGTTAGGCTACAAAATAAGTCCTAATAGGTTTTTTAAATTTAAATCTTATCATGCATCTTTTCCAACCACAGCAGTATGTAACCAGAAGTCAAACTCAAGAAAAAATCTGGAAAGGACACAAACACATGGAGATTAACTAATAAGATACTAAACAATGAATGGGCCAACCAAGAAATCTGGTTGGCTATCAAGAAGAAATAAAAAAATACATGGAAACAAATGAAAGTTAAAACAATTGTCCAAAATTTCTGGGATTCAACTAAAGCTTTTCTAAGAGGTAGGATCAGAATATCATTGTCATTTTTGGTCTTTGCTTTCCACTCACAGAGTCCCCTTTAATATTTCTTGCAGGGCTCATTATTTTTGTGAGGTCTTTTAGTAAAATTGATGGACTGTACACTAATTCTATTTTTCATTCTTTATGGAAGCTCCATAATGTTTTCTACAATGGCTGCACCAGCTTCCACTTCCACCAACAGTGTACAAGGTTTCTTTTCTTATTCAAATCCTAACCAACAGTTATTTCTTTTCTTCTTCTTGATTTTAGACTTTCTGAAATATGTGCATTGATATCTCATTGTGGTTTTGATTTACATTTCTCTGATGATTAGTGATGTTGTGCATCTTCTCACATATCTGTTGGCTACCTATATGTTTTCTTGGGGGAAAATGTTTATTCATGTTCTCTGTCCATGTTTTAATCAGAGTATTTGTGTTTTTGGAGTTGAATTTTATGTTCTCTATATATTTTGGATATAATCCTTTATTGGATATATCATTTGCAAATACCTTCTCAACTTCAGTAGGTTGTCTTTTTGTTTTCCTGATTGTTTCCTTCACCATATAATGACTCTAGCAATGTGACACAACACATTGACAAAACAAAGGGGAAAAAACCCATATGATCTTTTCAATAGATACAGAAAAAAAATGTGAAAATGTACAACATCCATTCATGATGATTCATAACTCTCAACAAGTTAGGTTTAGAGGGAAAATGTTTTAACCTAATAAGGCCATATATTTAAAATATCCACAGCTAACATCACACTTAATAGTGAATAAATTGAAAACTTTTCTTAGTTCATATCTTGTTTTTTTAAAATACAACCTATCCATATGCTGCCTATAAGAGACTCATTTTATACTAAAGACACCCATGATTGAAAGTGAAGGAATAGAGAAAGATATATCATGCAAATGGACATCAAACAAAAAGCCAAAGTAGCAATATTTATATCACACACTCTAGATTTTATTTTTTCCCAAATTTTTCTTTAAATTCCAGCTAGTCAACACACAGTTCAATATTGGTTTCTAGAATAGAATTAAGTGTTTCATCACTTCCATATCACACCCAGTGCTCACCATAACAAGTGCCTTCCTTAATATACATCATCCTTCAGCCTATCCCCCACATGTCTCTCACACAAACTAGATTTCAAACCAAAAAGTGTAACAAATGATGAAGAAGATATAGAATGTCAGAATTAAAGGTACTATCCAACAAGATATAACAATTGTAAATACTTCTGACACCAACAATGGGAGTACCCAGATATAAAAAAAGTAACAAACATAAAGGAACTCATTGATAAGAATACAATAATAGCAGGGAACTTAAACACCACACTTATAGCAATGGACAGGTCATCTAAGCAAAAAAATCAATAAGGAAACAATGACTTTGAAGACACACTGGACCAGATAGACTTAACAGATATATTTAGAAAATTTCATTCTGAAGCAGAAGAATACACATTCTTTTCAAGTGTACATGAGACATTCTCCATAATTCTCACATACTGGGTCATGAATCAGGCCTCAACAAATACAAAAAAACCGAGATTATACCATGCATATTTTCAGACCTCAGTGGTATGAAATTTGAATTCAACCACAAAAGAAAACTTGGAAAAATCACAAATACATGGAGGGTAAAAAAACATCCTACTAAGGAATGAATGAGTGAAACAGAAAATAAAAGAACAAATAAAAAATACATGAAAACCAATGAAAATGAAAACATGATAGTCCAAAACCTTTGAAATACAGCAAAGTGGTTCTAAAAGGGAAGTATACAATAAGATAGGCCTATTTCAAGAGCAAGAAAAGTCTCAAATACACAACCTAAACTCACACCTAAAGAAGCTAGGAAAAGGACAACAAATGAAGCCTACAGCCAGCAGAAGTAGAGCAATAATAAGGATTAGAGCTGAAATAAATGATATAGAAACATAGAACAGATCAATGAAACCAGCAGATGGTCTTTGAGAAAATTATTAAAATTGAAAAAAAGAAAAAACAAAGGACCCAAATAAAGAAAATCACAAATAAGAGTGGAGAAATAAACACCACAGAAATAAAGACAATTATAAGAGAATATTATGGGAAATTATATGCCAAAAAATTGGATAACCTGAAAAAAGTGGATATAGTCCCAAAACATAAAATACCAAACTGAAACAGGAAGAAATAGGAAACTTGAAGAGACCAATAACCAACAAAGGAATTGAATCAGTGATCAAAAATCTACCCCAAAATCAAATGTCTTAGGCGAGATGGCCTCCTAGGGGAATTCTAACAAACATTTAAAGAAGGGTTAATACCTATTCTTCTCAAAGTATTCCAAAAAATAGAAATGGAAGGAAAACTTCCAACTCCATTTTGTGAGACCAGCATTATTCTGATACCAAAACTAGATAAAGACTCCACTAAAAAGAGCAATATCCTTAATGAACATGGATGCAAAAATTCTCAATTAAATACTGGCATACCAAATCTAACAGTATATTAAAAGAATCATTCACCCCAATCACTTAGGATTCATCCCTGGGTTGCAAAGGTGATTCAATATTCACAGAACAATCAATGTGATGCAACACAGTAATAAAAGAAAAGACAGGAACTATATGATCCTCTCAATAGATGGAAAAATAGCATTTGACAAAGTACAACAATGGTTCATGATAAAAACAATCCTAAAATTTGTGTGGGACCATGAAAGACAAAGAATAGCCAAAGGAATCTTGAAAAAGAAAAGCAAAGTGGGAGGCATCACAATTCCACACTCCAAGTTATATTGAAAAGTTGTAGTGATCAAGACAATATGGTACTGGCACAAAAAACAGACACATAGATCAATGGAACAGAATAGGAAACTCTGAAATGAACCCACAACTATATGGTCAATTGGTCTTTGAGGAAGTAGCAAAGGTTATTTAATGGAAAAATGTCTCTTCAACAAAGGGTGCTTTGAAAACTGGATAGCAACTTGCAGAAGAATGAACTGGACCACTTTCTTACACTACACACAAAGATAAATTCAAAATGGATTAAACACCTAAATGTGAGGCAGGAAATCATCAAGATCCCAGAGGAAAGCACAGGTAGTAACTTCTTTGAGATCAACTGTAGCAACTTCTTACTAGATATGTCTTTTGAGGCTAGGTAAACAATAGTTAAAATAAACTACTGGGACTTGATCAAAATAAGAAACCTCTGAACAGCAAAGGAAACAATGAACTAAACTAAAAGACAACCTATAAAATGGGAGAAAGTATTTTGCAAATAACATATCTGACAAAGGGTTAGTATCCAAAATATATAAAGAACTTATAAAACTCAACACTGAAAAAACAAATAATCCAGTTATAAAGTAGGTAGAAGACATCAATAGACATTTTTCCAAAGAAGACAACCAGATGGCTAACAGACAACATGAACAGAACTTCAACATCACTCATTATCAGGAAAAGACAAATCAAAACTGCAATGAGATATCATTTCACACCAGCAAGAATGGCTAAAACTAAAACACAGGAAACAACAAATATTACCAAGGATGCAGAGACAGGGGAACCCTTTCACACTGTTGGGGGGAATGCAGACAGGTGCAGTCATTCTGGAAAACTGTACGGAGGTTCCTCAAAAAGATAAAAGTAGAACTACCCTACAACCAAGCAATTGTACTACTAGGTATTTACCCAAAGGACACAAAATTACTGATTCAAAGGTGTATATGCACCCCAATGTTTATAGCAGCATTATCAACAATAGCAATTTGTGGAAAGAACCTAAATGTCCATCAACTGATGAATGGATAAAGAAGTAGTCTATATGTGTATAATGAAATATTACTCAGCCATCAAAAATAATGAAATCTTGCCATTTGCAAGGACATGGATAGAGCTAGAGAGTTTTATACTAAGTGAAATATATTAGAGGAAAACAAATACAATATGAATGCACTCCTGTGTGGAATTTAAGAAGTAAAACAAAAGAACAAAGAAAAAAAGAGGCAAGCAAAAGACCAGACTCTTAAATATATGGAACAAATTAGTGGTTGGTAGAAGGGAGGTGAGTGTTAGGATGAGTGAAATAGGTGAATGGGATTAAGAGTACACATCATGATGAGCACTGGGTAATGTATGGAATCATTTAATCATTATGTTTTACACCTGAAACTAATGTAACACTGTATATTATATACACAAATTTAAAAATGAATATGAAAATTCAAAAAATTTAAAAATAAAGGTATTATTCCTTTCTAACAATCTACCTGGTCACCGAAGTGCTCTGATCAATTTATACAATGAGATTAATGTTTTTCTCATTCCCACTAACCCAAAATCTGTTCTTCAATCCACATAACAAGAAATAATTTTAAATTTCAAATCTCATTATTTAAGAAAATACCTTTTTAAAGTTATAAAGGCCATAGATAGTAATTTTTTCTTTTGGATTTAGGCAGAGTAAATAGAAATCCTTCTAGAAAGGATTTACCATACTAGATCCATTAAGAACATCATGGAAGAGGTCAAAATATTAATATTAACAGAAGTCTGAAAGTAGTTGGTTCTAACATTCATGAATGCCTTTGTGGGTTTCAAGACTTCAGTGGAGGAAATAAGTTGTGGTGGAAATAGCAAGAGAGCTATAATTAGAGGTGGAGACTTAGGTTGTGACTGAATTGCTGCTATTGCATAATAAATCATTAATGGATAAGGTGTTGCTATATGGATTAAACACAAAGTGATTCCTTAAGATAAAACTGATACCTAATGAAGATTCTTTTTTTTTAAAGATTTTATTTATTTGATAAAGAGAGATCACAAGTAGGCAGAGAGGCAAGCAGAGAGAGAGAGAGAGAAGAGGAAGCAGGCTCCCCGCCGAGCAGAGACTCGATCCCAGAACCCTGAGATCATGACCCAAGCGGAAGGCAGAGGCTTAACCCACTCAGCCACCCAGGCGCCCCCCTAATGAAGATTCTTAAAAGATTGTTGCAATGACAGGAAAGAATGTCCAATGGAAAAAAGACAGCCTCTTAAATAAATGGTGCTGGGAAAATTGGACAGCCACATGCAGAAAAATGAAACTCGACCATTTCCTTACACCACACATGAAAAATAGACTCAAAATGGATGAAGGACCTCAATGTGAGAAAGGAATCCATCAGAATCCTTGAGGAGAACACAGGCAGCAACCTCTTCGACCTCTGCCGCAGCAACATCTTCCTAGGAACATTGCCAAAGGCAAGGGAAGCAAGGGCAAAAAATGAACTAATGGGATTTCATCAAGATCAAAAGCTTTTGCACAGCAAAGGAAACAGTTAACAAAACCCAAAGACAACTGACAGAATGGGAGAAGATATTTGCAAACGACATATCAGATAAAGGTCTAGTGTCCAAAATCTATAAAGAACTTAGCAAACTCAACACCCAAAGAACAAATAATCCAATCAAGAAATGGGCAGAAGACATGAACAGACACATCTGCAAAAAAGACATCCAGATGACCAACAGACACATGAAAAAGTGCTCCATATCACTCGGCATCAGGGAAATACAAATCAAAACCACAATGAGATATCACCTCACACCAGTCAGAATGGCTAAAATCAACAAGTCAGGAAATGACAGATGTTGGCGAGGAAGCAGAGAAAGGGGAACCCTCCTCCACTGTTGGTGGGAATGCAAGCTGGTGCAACCATTCTGGAAAACAGCATGGAGGTTCCTCAAAATGTTGAAAATAAAACTACCCCTTGACCCAGCAATTTCACTACTGGGTATTTACCCTAAAGATACAAACGTAGTGATCGAAGGGGCATGTGCACCCAAATGTTTATAGCAGCAATGTCTACAATAGCCAAACTATGGAAAGAACCTAGAAATCCATCAATAGATGAATGGATAAAGAAGATGTGTTATATATACACGATGGAATACTATGCAGCCATGAAAAGGAATGAAAGCTTGCCACTTGCGACAATGTGGATGGAACTAGAGGGTATCATGCTTAGCGAAATAAGTAAAGCGGAGAAAGACAACTATCATATGCTCTCCCTGATATGAGGAAGTGGAGATGCAACACGGGGGTTTAAGGGCGTAGGAGAAGAATAAATGAAACAAGATGGGATTGGGAGGGAGACAAACCATAAGTGACTCTTAATCTCACAAAACAAACTGAGGGTTGCTGGGGGGAGGGGGGGTTGGAAGAAGGGGGGTGGGGTTGTGGACATTGGGGATGGTATGTGCCATGGTGAGTGCTGTGAAGTGTTTAAACCTGGCGATTCACAGACCTGTACCCCTGGGGATAAAAATATATTATATGTTTATAAAAAATTAAAAATTTAAAAAAAAGAATCATAGTGAAGAAGGATGTTGGAACCAAAAAAAAAAAAAAAGGACTATTGCAATGATAACAAAGATTTAGAAAATCAAATAAACAGTATATAAATCGACAGTAGGTTTGAAAGGATTGACTCTAATTTTGAAAGACGTTCTACAGTGGGTCAAATGCTATCAAAGAACATCATGTGCTACAGAGAAATCCTTTGTGAAAGGAAGGACCAACAGATGTGGTAATCTTCCCTGTTGTCTTATTTGAAGAAATTGTCACAGATACTCCAGCCTTCAGCAACCATGACTCTGATCAGTCAGCACCCATCAACACTGACACAACATCCTCCACCAGCAAAAAGATTATGATTTGTCAAAAGCTCAAATGACAATATTTTTAGGAGTAAAGTATTTTCAATTAACGTATGCCCATTGTTTTTTTAGATACAGTGATATTGAACACTTAATAGACTACAGTACAGTGTAAACATAACTTTTATATGCACTTGAAAGAATTGCTTTACTCATTTTATTGCAACATTTATTTATTTTTTTTTAAAGATTTTATTTATTTTGACAGAGAGAGAGAAATCACAAGTAGGGAGAGAGGCAGGCAGAGAGAGAGAGAGAGGAGGAAGCAGGCTCTCCTCGGAGCAGAGAGCCTGACGTGGGGCTCGATCCCAGGATCCTGGGATCATGACCTGAGCCGAAGGCAGAGGCTTTAACCCACTGAGCCACCCAGGCGCCCCTGCAACATTTATTTTATTGCAAACTTGCAACCAAGTATTAACTGAACTCACAATGTTTCTGAGGTATGACTTTAGTAAAGGTAGTGGATCAATCCCTTATGAAGCAAGTAAGCAGGTTAAAAACAAAAGTAGTAAAATTAACTAAAATTACAATAATTAATTATGGGATGCATAAAATGAAAAGATGCAGAATATGACATCAAAGATTTAAAATATATGAAACTTCTGGAAGAAAACAGACAGTAATTTCTTTTTTTTAAATTTTTTAAATCTATTTTTTATTTATTTTCAGCATAACAGTATTCATTATTTTTGCATGACACCCAGTGCTCCATGCAATCCATGTCCTCTCTAATACCCACTACCTGGTTCCCCCAACCTCCCACCCCCCCCCACCACTTCAAACCCCTCAGATTGTTTTTCAGAGTCCATAGTCTCTCATGGTTCACCTCCCCTTCCAATTTACCCTAACTCCCTTCTCCTCTCTAACTCCCCATGTCCTCCATGCTATTTCTTATGCTCCACAAATAAGTGAAACCATATGATAATTGACTCTCTCTGCTTGACTTATTTCACTCAGCATAATCTCTTCCAGTCCCGTCCATGTTGCTACAAAAGTTGGGTATTCATCCTTTCTGATGGAGGCATAATACTCCGTAGTGTATATGGACCACATCTTCCTTATCCATTTATCCGTTGAAGGGCATCTTGGTTCTTTACACAGTTTGGCGACTGTAGCCATTGCTGCTATAAACATTGGGGTACAGATGGCCCTTCTTTTCACTACATCTGTATCCTTGGGGTAAATACCCAGGAGTGCAATTGCAGGGTTATAGGGAAGTTCTATTTTTAATTTCTTGAGGAATCTCCACACTATTCTCCAAAGAGGCTGCACCAACTTGCATTCCCACCAACAGTTCAAGAGGGCTCCCCTTTCTCCACATCCTCTTCAACACATGTTGTTTCCTGTCTTGTTAATTTTGGCCATTCTGACTTGTGTAAGGTGGTATCTCAATATGGTTTTGTTTTGAATCTCCCTGATGGCTAATGATGATGAACATTTTTTCATGTGTCTGGTAGCCATTTGTATGTCTTCTTTGGAGAAGTGTCTGTTCATGTATTCTGCCCATTTTTTATATGATTATCTGTTTTGTGTGTGTTGACTTTGAGTAATTTCTTTGACATTTGTTGTAGCAAAATTTTCTAGATATGTCTCCTCATGCAAGAAAAATGAAAGCAGAAATAAATAATTGAAACTACCCAAAATAAAAAGCTTTTGCACAGTCAAGGAAGCTATCAACAAAACAAAAACTCATCACACAGAATGGGAAAAATATTTGCAAATTATATATCAAATAAGGGGTGAATATACAAATTATATGAAAACTATGTATCTCAACAGCAAAGAAAAAGTAAACCAATTACAAAATTGGCAAAGAAACTAGACATTTTTTCAAAAGGAGACTTAACACATGACCAACAGATATGAGAAGATGCTCAGAATCACTAATTGTCAGGGAAATGTTAATCAAAACCACAATGAAATATCACATCACATTTTTCAGAACGGTTAGAATAAAAAAGACAAGAAATACCAAGTGTTGGCGAAGATGTGGAGAAAAAGAAACCCTTGTGCAATGTTGGTAAGAATATAAATGGTGCAGCCACTGTGAAAAATGGTATGAAGATTCTTCAGAAAAATTGCAAGTGGAAATGTCATATGATCCTATATCATATGATCCTAAAGTAAAGGAAATACTAATTTGAAAAGATATTTGCACCTTCATGTTTATTGCGGCATAATTTACAATAGCCAAAATATGGAAACAATTAAGTGTCCACTGATGGATGAATGGATAAGGAAAATGTTATTATATATTTAGTCACATTATACAGCCATAAAGAAGGATGAGGTCTTGCTATTTGTGACAACAGTAATGTACCTAGAGAGTACTATACTAAGTGAAATAAGTCAGATTGAGAAAGACAAATACCATATGATTTCATTTATATGTGAAATCTAAAATACAACAAATGAATAATCAAGCAAAAAAGCAGAATTTGACCTACAAATACAGAAGAAAAACTGATGGTTGCCAGAAGGCAAGGGAGTGGGGAGATGGGAAAACCTGGTAAAGGGGTGTGGGGAATACAGGCTTCCACTTATGGAATAAGTCATGGAAATAGGCACAGCATAGAAAATATAGATATTGTAATAGTACCGTATAGTGACAGTAGCTACACTTTTGCTGAGCATAGAATGATGTATATAGAAGTTGAGTGACTATGTTGTACACCTGAAATTAATGTAACATTATGTCTTAACTATATTCAAATAAATAAACAGTGTTGGAAAAACTGTACAGCTACATACAAAAGAATGAAACTAGACTACTATCTTACACATTACACAAAAATTAACTTAAAATGGATTAAAGACTTGAATGTAAGACCTGAAACCATAAAGTTCCTAGAAAAAACATAGGTGACAATCTCCTTAACTTTAGCCTTAGTAATGTTTTTGTAGCTCTAACTCCAAGGGCAAGGGAAAGAAAAACAAAAATAAACAAATGGGATTATATCAAACCAAAATTTTTTGCACAGTAAAGGAAACTTCTTCATCAAAAGAAAAAAATCTACTAAATGGGAGATTTTTGCAAATCACATATCCAAGAACGGATTAGTATTAAAAAATATATATTAGAAACTTATACAACTCAACACCAAAAACCAACAACAAACAACTTGATTAAGTCCTGGGAAGATGATTTGAATAAGCATTTGAATAAGCAATAAGCAATAAGGAAAGAAAATATACAGATAGTCAATAGGCAGATGAAAAGATAGTCAACATTATTTATTATTAGGGAAATACAAATCAAAACCACAATGAGATATCACCTCACACTGGTTAGATTGATTATCATCAAGAAGACAAAAATAAAAAGTTTTGGAGATGGTGTGGAGAAAAAATTAATCTTCATACATTGTTGGTAGAAATGTAAATTGGTATAGCCACAGTGGAAAATGGTATGTGATTTTTCAGAAAGTTAAGAATAGAACCACCATATGATTCAGTTATTCCACTTCTGAATATTTATCTGAAACATAGAAAGACTCTAATTTGAAAAGGTATATGTACCCTTGTATTGTTCATAGCAGCATCATTTATAATGGCAAAGATATGAAAACAACCTAAATCTCCATCAATAGATAAGTGGATAAATAAAATATGGTATGTATACACCACACACACACACACACACACACACACTGAAATACTACTACTTGGCCATAATAAAGAATGAAATCTTGCCATTTCTGACAACATGGATGGAACTCGAGGGTATTATGTTAGGTGAAACTAGTCACAAAGGAGAAAGAAAAAACAATATGATTTCACTCATATGTGGAATCAATAAACTAACAAAACTAAACAGATAAACAAAACAAAAACAAAAACAAATACATAAACACAGAGAACAGATTGGTGGCTACCAATGAAGGGGATTGGGGGGGTGGGAAAAATGGGTGAAGGGGCCAAGTATACGGTGATGGATGGTAAATAGAATTTTGGAGGTGATTATTTTGTAATGAGTACAGATGTTGAGTTATAATGCACACCTTGAACTTTCACAATGTTATATATCAATTTTTCCTCAATATTAAAAAAGAAGATGTGACATTATTTGGAGATCCGACTTTCAAAGTCATAATTAGTTTTATATGAGGACTTCAGAGTGGGTGCTAATCCAATATAGCTGGTGTTCTTATAAAAAGAAAAAATTTGATCACATAGATAAACACCAGAGGTATGTGCACAAAGAAAAGTAGCCATGTGAGGACATAGAAAATGGACATCTGAAATCCAAGGAAAGAGGTCTCAGAAGAAATCAACTCTGCCAACATGTTGATCTAGGACTTTTGGTTTCTATAACTGTGAGAAAATTAATTTTTGTTGTTTAACCCCTCACAAAAAGTAAAATAGTCTAAATAGGCCAATTAAAGTATATAGACTGGCGGAGGAGTCAAGATGGCGGAGAAGTAGCAGGCGGAGACTGCTTCAGCTAGCCGGAGATCAGCTAGATAGCTTATCTAAAGATTGCAAACACCTGAAAATCCATCGGCAGATCGAAGAGAAGAAGAACAGCAATTCTGGAAACAGAAAAACAACCACTTTCTGAAAGGTAGGACCGGCGGAGAAGTGAATCCAAAGCGACGGGAAGATAGACCCCGGGGGGAGGGGCCGGCTCCCGGCAAGCGGCGGAGCAACCGTGCACAAAATCAGGACTTTTAAAAGTCTGTTCCGCTGAGGGACATCGCTCCAGAGGCTACCCGGGTCAGCGGGGCCTCAGTTCCCGCAGGGTCACAGAAGGATCGGGGGTGTCTGAGTGTCGCAGAGCTTGTGGGTATTGGAACGGGAAAGCCGGCTACAGAGACAGAGCCGACAGTAAGCTCGCAGCTCGGTGTTACCTTGAACCGGTCGCAGGCTCAGTGAGCTCGGAGCACGGCCGGAGATCAGGCAGACGGGAGTAACTGGGCGCTGTTCTCTGAGGGCGCACTGAGGAGTGCGGCCCTAGGCTCTCGACTCCTCCAGGCCGGAGACCAGGAGGCTGCCATTTGTATTCCCGTCCTCCGGAACTCTATGGAAAGCGCTCAGGGAACAAAAGCTCCTGAAAGCAAACCCAAGCGGATTACTCACCCTGGCCCCTGGTAAGGGCGGTGCAATTCCGCCTGGG
Organism: Mustela lutreola; assembly: GCF_030435805.1. NCBI lineage: Eukaryota > Metazoa > Chordata > Mammalia > Carnivora > Mustelidae > Mustela > Mustela lutreola. The sequence continues at coordinate 66,615,634 of NC_081308.1, read as the reverse complement.
GCAAAGACACTTGAGAATCACTACAACAGGCCCCTCCCCCAGAAGATCAACAAGAAATCCAGCCGAGACCAAGTTCACCTACCAAAGAGTGCAGTTTCAATACCAAGGAGAGCAGCCGAATTCTAGAGGAGGAGAAAGCAAAGCACGGAACTCATGGCTTTTTCCCTGTGATTTTTTTTAGTCTTGCGGTTAATTTAATTTTTTTCTTTTTCATTTTTTGTTTTTTTTTTTCCTCGCCTTCGGGTAAATTTTTTTTTTTAACTGTTACCTTTTTCTTTTTTAACGATTTTTTACTAGTTTATCTAATACATATATTTTTTCTTTTTTATATTTTTCTTAGGTGTTTTCTTTTTTTTAAAGTATATAGACTGGCACAGTGAATAAAAATACATGACTCAAATATATGCAGTCTATAAGAAATTCACTTTCAATATAATTATATAGGCAGACTGAAATATAAACTTGTTAAAAAGAGTATACCATGCAAACACTGATCAAAAGCAGAGTGCCAATATCAATATGAGATAAAGTAGATATCAGGGCAAAATTACCAAGGGCAGTGGTACAAGGGTCAGTCAACTGAGAGGACATAGAAATCCTAAATACTGATGCAGCAAACAACAGTAGCAAATTATGTGAAGTAAAAACTAAGAGAACTATATACAGAAATAGAAAAATCCATAATTATAATTGAACACTTTGACACTGTTCTCTCGAAAATTGATGGAATAACTGAACAAAATAAGCAAAGCTATAGAATTCGACAATACCATCAGCCAACAAGATTTAATTGGCAATTACAGAGCACTCCAGCCAACAACAGTAGAATACACATTCTTTTTAAGTGTTCATGAAGATTCACCAGAACAGACCATTATTTTAGTAATAAAACAAACTTAAACAAATTTAAAAGATTTAAAATTATACTGTACTTTTTCCAATAATGGGATAAAGCAAGAAAACAATAATATATATTTTTAAAGTTTTAAATTTAAATTCCAGTTAGTTAACATACAGTATAATATTAGTTTCAGGTGTAGAATTTAGGGATTCAACACTTACATACAGCACTCAGTGCTCATCACAACAAGTGAACTCCTTAATCCCCATCACTTATTTAACCCATAACCCCACCTCCCCTCTGGTAACCATTGGTTTGTACTCTATGGTTAAGACTCTGTTTCTTGGTTTGCCTCTCTCTCTCCTTTTCCCCTTTATGATCATTTGTTTTGTTTCTTAAATTCCACATATGAATGAAATCATATGGTATTTGTCTTTTTCTGACTGACTTATTTCACTTGGCTTAATACTCTCTAGCTCCATCCATATTCTTGCAAATGGCAAGATTTCACTCTTTTTTATGACTCAGTAATATATATGTATGTATATACACACATATATAAAATATAATTTTTTACGACTCAGTAATATATATGTATCTATGTATCTCAAATCTTTTTATTTTATTTTTAAAAGATTTTATTTATTTATTTGAAAGAGAGTGAATGAGAGAGAGCATGGGGGTTTCAGAGGAAGAAGCATCCTCCCCGCTGAGCAGGGAGCCCGAAACAGGACTTGATCCTGGGATTCCAGGATCATGACCTGAGCCGAAGGCAGTCATTTAACCAAGTGAGTCACCCAGGCACCCCATCTCAAATCTTTATCCACTCATCACTTGATGGATATTTGGACATTTGTCACAATTTGGCTATTGTAGATAATGCTGCTGTAGACATTGGGATTCATGTATCCCTTTGAATCAGTACTTCTGTATTCTTTCGGCAATTACCTACTAGTGCAATTGCTGGTAATTCTATTTTTAACTTTTTGAGGAACTTTATGCTGTTTTCCAGAGTGGCTGCACCAGTATGCATTCCCACCAACAGTGCAAGTGGGTTCCCTTTTCTTTACATCTTTGCACAAAACAATAATAGAAAAAAAAAAAGAAAATCTTCCAACCCTTGGTAATTTAAAAAAGAAAAAAAATGCACACCTTGAAAGAATCTATCAATAAAAATAAAGTGTGTGTTTGTGTGTGCATGCACGCACTTTAAAATTTTGTGGGATGCAGCTAAAGTAGTACTTAAGAATTTGTAGCACTGCATGTTTTCATCAGAAAATAGAAAAGATCTCAAGTCAATTATCAAAATCTCTGCCTTAAGAAATTAGAAAAGTAAAATGAGGGGTGCCTTGATGCCTACTCAGCTGGGAGCCTGATTCTCCCTCTCCTCTGTAGCTCCCCCCTTCTTGTCTCTCTCACTCGCTCTCTCACTCTCTCTCTCACATAAATAAATAAAACCTTTAAAAAAGTAAAATGAATCTAAAACAAGTGGAAGTTAGCAATAATAAAAACAGAAATCTATTAAATTAAAAACAATTGAAAAATCAATAAAGCTGTTTCTTTAAAATAAATCAACAAAACTGAGAAACATCTATCAAGGTTGGCAAAGATTAAAAAGAGAAGACACAAAGCACCTATATCAGAAATGAAACTAAGGATATCACTAAAGATTCTGCAACTGTTAAAATGTAGGAGAAAACTATGAACAAATTTACACTAATAAATCTGACAACTTAAAAAAAATGTACAAATACCTCAAAAAACCAAAAAAAAACTATATCTCAACTGAGATAGAATAAGTAAGTGTAATAATCTTACAACTGTTAATTTAATTGTATTTGTAATTAAAGAATTCTGCAAAAGAAAACTTCATGTCTAGATAGCTTCATTGGAGAATTTCAGTGAACTTTCAAAGAAGAATTAACACAAAATTTGCATCTCTTTTAGAAAATAGAATAGGAGAGAACTGTTCCCAGATCATTTTTCTTTTTTTGAGGCCTTGATGCCAAAACCGAAGACAATAAAACTATAAACCAATATCTTCCCCAAATTTAGGTGGAAAAATATTCAGCAAAAATACTAGGTTATAAAATTTAGCAAAGTATAAAAGTGATTTTACACTGTAATCAAGTGAGACTTTTCCAGGTATATAAAACTAATTCAAGATTTGAAAATCAGTGTAATCCACCACATCAACTGACTAAAGGATAAATGTCATATGATCAGAATAACTGATGCAGGGAAAGTATTTTTTTAATATTTTATTTATTTATCTGACAGAGATCACAAGTAGGCAGAGAGGCAGGCAGAGAGAGAGAGAGAGAGGAGGAAGCAGGCTTCCTGCGGAGCAGAGAGTCCAATGCGGGGCTTGATCCCAGGATGACCTGAGCTGAAGGCAGAGGTTTTTAAGCTACTGAGCCCCCCGTGCGCCCCCAGGGAAAGTATTTGATGAAATCCAACACAGTTTTATGATAACAACTCCAAGAAGACTAGGAATAGTGGAGAATTTCATCAATTTCCTAAAGAACACCTGTAAAATGTCTACAGTTAACATACATAATGGAGAAAGACTGATTACTTTCTCCTACGACTGAGAACAAGAAAATGATGTCCACCCTTGCCACTCTTACTCATTATAATTCAGAAAAAGAAATAATAAAAATACATATTAGAATGAAAAGATAAGTCTTTATTTGCAAATATCAGGGTTTCCTACAAAGAAAATCTCAAAGAATCTATCAAAATAATTTCCTAAAGCTAATTATTGAGTTCAGCAATGTCATAACTCAAACATATAAAAATCTACTGCATTTCTATATACTACCAATAAACATGTAGCTATTGAAATTAATAATACAATAGTATATTAAATCACTATTTTAAAAACCCACAAAACATTTAGGTGTATATCTACTCATCCTAAAGTACAAGACATTGTTACTGACTACACAATGTTGATGACAGAAATCAAAGAAGACAAATGTAGTGTACAATCCATCTTGATGGATTGTAAGACTCACTATACTACACATGCCAATTTTGCTCAAATTGATCTATACATTAATGTGATTCCTATAAAAATTTTAGCAAGTTTTTCATAGACATAGACAAGCTTATTCTAAAATTCAAATGGGAAGGTACAGGCATTAGAATAGCCAAAACCAACTGGTTGGGAAAGTGATATGCAAATGTCTATTAAAATTGAAAATACACATGTTTTTCAAACCATGAGTCCTACATTTGGAAACATATCATGTAAAAGTACCAGTACACAGGAATATATGTAAGAATATCTATTTCTGTGCTGTTTATAATGATAAAGTTTGGAAACAATTTATCATTAGAGAATTAAATCAATTTTATATTATCCATAGTGTAACCTATTATACAGATATTGAAAAATAATATTTAAAAAAGAGGAAGAAGGAGCCATGTCCCTAGGACAAGTACAGGCACCAGCTTTCAATAGAAACAGGGACATTTCATCCACTATAAAAGAAAGGAAGGCAAAAGGTATAGGTAAAGATACCAGTAAGTTGATCATCTTGGTGGAGGGAAGACAATGAAATTTCCTTTTAATTGTAAATATTTTCTAAATGACAAATGAGACAGTAATGAGCTTGCTGTATGAGAGGGGGTTGGGGGGATAGTCAAGGTTTAGGGAAGAAAAAGAAGTTTAACAAGTAGCAAAGAAAGCAGAGTGGGACAACATGTTAAGTTTAACAGACACTTCTCCAATGAAGACATACAAGTGGCTATCAGACACATGAAAAAATGTTCATCATCACTAGCCATCAGGGAGATTCAAATTAAAACCACATTGAGATACCACCTTACACCAGTTAGAATGGCCAAAATTAGCAAGACAGGAAACAACATGTGTTGGAGGGGATGTGGAGAAAGGGGAACCCCCTTCCACTGTTGGTGGGAATGCAAGTTGGTACAGCCACTTTGTAAAACAGTGTGGAGATTCCTCAAGAAATTAAAAATAGAGCTTCCCTATGACCCTGAAATTGCACTACTGGGTATTTACCCCAAAGATACAGATGTAGTGAAAAGAAAGGCCATCTGTACCCCAATGTTCATAGCAGCAATGGCCACGGTCGCCAAACTGTGGAAAGAACCAAGATGCCCTTCAACGGACGAATGGATAAGGAAGATGTGATCCATATATGCTATGGAGTATTATGCCTCCATCAGAAAGGATGAATACCCAACTTTTGTAGCAACATGGACGGGACTGGAAGAGATTATGCTGAGTGAAATCAGTCAAGCAGAAAGAGTCAATTATCATATGGTTTCACTTATTTGTGGAGCATAAGAAATAGCATGGAGGACAAGGGGAGATGGAGAGGAGAAGGGAGTTGGGGGAAATTGGAAGGGGAGGTGAACCATGAGAGACTATGGACTCTGAAAAACAATCTGAGGGTTTTGAAGGGGTGGGGGGTGCGAGGTTGGGGGAACAAGGTGGTGGGTATTATGGAGGGCACATATTGCATGGAGCACTGGGTGTGGTGCAAAAACAATGAATACTGTTATGCTGAAAAGAAATAAAAATTTTTAAAAAAAGAATTTGCTACAGCCAAGGTCAAAGAGTTTGCTGCTTGTGTTCTCTAGTCTTTTGATGGATTCCTGTCTCACATGTAGTTCTTTCATCCATTTTGAGTTTTGTGTATGGCATAAGCAAGTGTAGTCCAGTTATATTCCTTTGCATATTGCTGTCCAGTTTTCAAAACGCCCATTGTTGAAGAGATTTTCCCCACTGGATATTCTTCCCTGTTTTGTTAAAGATTAGCTGACCATATAGTTATGGGTTCATTTTTGGGTTTTCTAGTCTGTTCTATTTATCTATGTGTCTATTTTTGTGCCAGTACAATAGTGTCTTGATTAAGTGTCTTGATTAATAGTGTCTTTATAATATAACCTGAAGTTTGGAATTGTGATACCTTCAGTTTTTTCTTCTTCAAAACTGCTTTCACTATTTGGGGTCTTTTGTGATTCCATACAAATTTTAGGATTGTCTGTCCTAGCTTTGTGCAAAATGCTGGCAGTATTTTGATAGAGATTCTATTAAATCTGTAGATTGCTTTGGGTAGTATGGAAAATTTAACAATATTTGTTCTTCTAGTCCATGAACATGGAGTGTTTTTCCATTTCTTCCTGAACTCCTTGATTTCTTTTATAAGTGTTCTATAGTTTTCAGAGTACAGATCTTTTACCTCTTTGGTTAGGTTTATTCCCAGATATCTTATGGTTTTTGGTGCAGTTGTAAATGGGATCAATTCCTTGATTTCAATTTCTGCTGCTTCATTATTGGTGTATGGAAATGTAACAGATTTTTGTATGCTGATTTTATGTCTTGTAACTTTGGTGAATTTGTGCATTTATTTTAGTAATTTTTTCATGGACTCTTGCTTTTCTACAGAGTATCATGTCATCTGCAAATACTGAATATTTGTCTTCTTCCATGTCAATTTGAATTCTTTTACTTCTTTTTGTTGTCTGAATAATGGGACTTGAATTTCCAGTACTGTGTTAATGAATTACAATGGTGGGAGTGGACATCCCTGTCTTGTTTCTGACCTTAGCGGAAAACCTCTCGGTTTTTCCCCATAGAAGATGATACTATGTGTGGATATTTCATATATGGCTTTTGTGATGTTGAAATATGTTCCATCTATCCCTACTTTGTTGAGGGTTTTTTATCAAGAATGGATGCTGTATTTTTTACTGCATTTTCTGCCTCTATTGAGAGGCATATTCCCTGAAACCCAAGAATAGATCCCACATGATCATGGTGAATAAGTCTTTTAGTGTACTGTTGGATTCAATTTGCTAGTTTCTTGTTGAGAATTTTTACATCACTGTTCATTGGGAATATCAGTCTGTAATTTTTTTTTAGTGTGATCTTTTTCTTCTTTTGGAATCAAGGTAATGCTGGCTTCATAGAATGAGTTTGGAAGTCTAACTTCTATTTGTATTTTTTTGGACATGTTTGAAAAAGATAGGCATTAATTCTTTTTTAAATGCCTGGTAGAATTCCCCTGGAAAGCTGTCTGGCCCTGCATGTTTTTTCATTGGGAGATCTTTGATTACTGATTCAATTATTTTGCTAGTTAGGGTCCTGTTCAAATTTTCAATTTCTTCCTGTTCCATTTTTGGTGGTTTATGTTTCTAGGAATTTATCCATTTCTTCCAGATTGCCCAGTTTGTTGGCCCATGATTTTCCATAATATTCTATTATTGTTTGTATTTGTGTAGTGTTTGTGATCTCTCTTCTGTCCTTCGTGATTTTATTTACTTGAGTCCTTTTTCTTCTCTTTTTAATAAGTCCAGCCAAGGGTTTATCAATTTGGTTAAGTCTTTCAAAGAACCAGCCCTTACTTTCACTAATCTGTTCAACTGATTCTTTGTTTTGTTTTTGTTTTTGTTTTGTTGTTGTTGTTGCTTGTTTCTATGTCATTTATTTCTGCTCTAATTTTTATTATTTCCCCTATGCTAGATTTAGGTTTCATTTGTTTTCCTTCTCTAGCTCCTTTAGGTGTAAGGTTAGGTTATGTATTTGAGACTTTTCTTGCTTCTTGATGTAGGCTTGTGCTGCTATTTAGTTCTTTCTTAGAACCACTTTTGTAGCATCTCAAAAGTTTGAGAGTGTCATGTTTTCATTTTCATTTGCTTCCATGTATTTTTTAAAATTTCTCCTTTACTTTCCTAGTTAACCCATTATGTTCCTTACTAGGATGTTCTTTAACCTCCATATATTTATGGTCTTTTTAAATTTTTTTTTTATTTTTTTTAAAGATTTTTTATTTATTTATTTGACAGAGAGAAATTACAAGTACACTGAGAGGCAGGCAGAGAGAGAGAGAGAGAGAAGGAAGCAGGCTCCCTGCTGAGCAGAGAGCCTGATGCGGGACTCGATCCCAGGACCCTGAGATCATGACCTGAGCCGAAGGCAGCGGCTTAACCCACTGAGCCACCCAGGCGTCCCATTATGGTCTTTTTTTAAAAAAAGATTTTATTTATTTGACAGAGAGAGATCACAAGTAGGCAGAGAGGCAGGCAGAGAGAGAGGGAGTAGCAGGCTCCCTACTGAGCAGAGAGCCCGATGTGGGGCTCAATCCCAGGATTCTGAAATCATGACCTGATCCAAAGGCAGAGGCCTAACACACTGAGCTGCCCAGAGGCCCTTATTTGTGGTCTTTCCAAATGTTATCTTGTGTTCAACTTCCATAGCATTGTGGTCAGGAAATACGCACAGTCTTTTTGTAGTTGTTGAGGCCTGATTTGTGACCCAGTTTGTATCTATTCTGGAGAATTTTCCATATATACTTGAAAAGAATGTATTCTGCTTTAGGAAAAAATATTCTGAATATATCTGTTAAGACCATCTGGTCCAGTGTGTCATTCAAAGCCATTGTTTCCTTGTTGATTTTCTAGTTAGATGATCTGTCCATTGGTGTAAGTGGGTTGTTAAAGTCCAATACTTTTATTGTATCTTTGTCAATGAACTTCTTTGTGTTTGTTATTAACTGGGATTTATATATTTGGGTGTTCCCAAGTTGGGGGCATAAATATTTACAATTGTTAGATCCTCTTGTTGGATAGACCCCTTAATTGTAATATAGTGCCCTTCTGCATCTCTTTCTACACTCTTTGGTTTAAAATCAAGTCTGTCTGGGGGCACCTGGGTGGCTCAGTCTGTTGAGCATCTGACCCTTGGTTTCAGCTTTGGTTATTTCAATGGGTCTTATTCTTTTAATTCATTCTGATACCCTTAGTCTTTTGATTGTAATGTTTAGTCCATTTATATTCAGAGTTATTATTAATAGATTTAGTGCCATTTAATGCATTTCATGCATTTAGTGCCAAAGTATTACTTGTAAAATGAGTGTTTCTGGAGATTTTCTCTGTTCCTTTCTAGCCTTTGTTGCTTTTGATGTTTCTTTCCCCTCAAGCAGTCCCCTTTAATATTTCTTGTAACATTTGTTTAGTGTTCAGGAACTCCTTTAGTTTTTGTTTATTGGGGACTCTCTCCATCTCTCCTTGTATTCCGAATGACAGCCTTAGTAAATAAAATATCCCTGGCTGCATATTTTTTCATTTAGCACATTGAATAAATCATGTCACTCTGTTCTGGCCTCTGAAGTTTCTCTGGATAGATCTGCTGCAAACCTTATTTGTCTTCCCTTGTAGGTTAGGGCTTCCCCCCCCCATTGTTGCTTTCAGGATTATTTCCTTATGCATGTGTTTTGCAAATTTTACTATGATACATTTTGGTGTTAGCCTATTTTTTGTTGATTTTGATGGGAGTTTTCTGTGCCTTTTGGACTTCAATGTCTATTTCCTTCCCCAGATCAGAGAAGTTTTCAGCTATAATTTCTTCAAAGAAAACTGCCCCCCTTCCCTCTTTTCTTTTGGGACTCCTAATGAATGTTATTGCCCTTTATAAGGCACTGAGTTATTTATTTATTTATTTATTTATTTATTTATTTATTTATTTATTTTGAGATTTTATTCATTTATTTGACAGACAGAGATCACAAGTAGGCAGAGAGGCAGGCAGAGAGGAGGAAGCAGGCTCCCTGCTGAGCAGAGAGCCCAAGGCACTGAGTTTTCTAAGTCTACATTTGTTATCCAATATATTCTTCTTTCCCTCTTCTTTTCAGCTTCATTATTTATATGTCACTGACTCATTCCTCTGCTTCATCCATCCCTGTCATTGCATCCAATCAGTTTTGCATCTTGGTTATAGCATTTTTTGTTTCACCCTGACTAGTCTTTCTTTTTTCACTGTAGGATGGAACTCCCTGTGTCTTCTAAGCTTTTCTCAAGCCCAACTAGTATCCTTATCATTGTTGTTTTTAATTCTGGTTCAGAATATTACTTAGATCTGTTTTGATTAGATCCCTGGCTGTAACTTTTTCTTCTTCGTTCTTTTAGGATGAATCCCTCCATCTTGACATTTTGCCTAGATTTTTGTCTTTTCTATGTTAGGAAAACCTGTTATGTTTCCTGCTTCTGAGAATAATGGCTGTAATAAAGAGGTCATATACTGTCCAGGGCTTGGTGCTTTAGGAATTTTTTTGTGTACTCTACTGTTGTGTTTTGCTTGCTCTTTCCCTCAGGTCAGTCCTCTGCCTGAGTTGTTCCTTGCCTGCAGTTTGGATCTTGTCCTTGTGTGGTGAGTTTTAACTAGGTGTGTTTTGGTCTGCTTGTTAGAAAAAACTAGATCCTATTTCCCCTAGAGCTGAAGATTTGTAGCCCTCCATGATCAGTAGACTTGGTCCATGTAGGGAGGTTGTGCTGCTTCTTTGGGCCATGGGGAGTGCTGCTGCACTGGTTCTCAGGCAGACCTGCCCTAGGAAAGATACACCTGCTGGGCAGAGTGGGGTGGGGCTGTGTTGGAGCTGCAGCCACCTGGGGGTGCTGTGTTGGTCACTGAAGTCTGTCCATGCTGATGGGCAAAGAAGAAATGGCATCACCCTGCTCTCCTGTGCCCACAGTGGGGAGTTCATGTCTGCCATTCTTCAGTAAATCTTCACAGAAGAGTGAAAAATCTCACCTCTTATGTCCTAAGCTTCTGTCAGAACCCTGCCTTCACACTGTATCTGAGCTGTCTGCCTGCCTAGTGGCACAGTGCTCCTGAATTTTATCTCAGGTGCATGACTATGTTTCAAAACTCCAAATTTTAGAGAACTGGCATGGTGTGGATCCATGCTGATCTTCTGGGGGAGGGTCTTGTCACACTGTGGTTGGTGCCAATTTGTCCCAGAAAGCAGTTGTATGACCATGCAGGGTCTTGGAGTTTATGTGGAAGCACAGACAAAAGCTCATTTCCATGTTAGTTGCCTTCTGCAGGTGCCTCTGCTGGTATGCTAATTAACGAGGCCTATTAAAGGGGCTGCTCAATGGTGCCCACATTCTCTTTTGTCCCCTGAGAGGCTGTATCACCTCTTCCAAATGCAGTGCAAGGTGGGGAACTGTCTCTCCCAGTGTGACCCATGGGATCTTCAGACCATGTTGTCTGCTTCCAGACCTCTGCCCTCCTTCTCCACAAGAGCACTGCTAAGCCCACCAGGCATGACCCAGGCAATGATGTGGATTTCTAAAACTTCAGACTTTGAGCTCCACTGCTTGTAATAACTTGTAATAATCAGCCCCTCTCCTTTTCTCAGTGAATGGTTTTTGGGAAGTGTTTTTCTTTGCAATCCCCTGAACCTTGCTTCCTCTCTCTCTCTTTCTTTCTCTCTCTCTCTCTCTCCTCTCTCCATGATCAGGGCTCTCTCTCCTTGCAACACCTGTGATTATTTTCTCCCCCAAATCAACTCCCACAGCTCCTACCTTCCATAATGTGGCCTTTTTTTCTCCCTCTAGATGTTCAGTTTACTCTCTCAGTCTGTACATTGATTTCTTGGTGTTCAGAATGATCTGATATTTATCTAGCTGTGTTTAAAGGATGAGGTAAGCTTAGGGTCCCCCTACTACTCCACCATCCTAACCCCCCTACATACACAAAATTGTCTTATTTCTTAAAAGGAGAGATAATTTTGTTTAACATGGGAGAAATCTTCTTTGTTTCTATAATCTGGGATAAGTACTAGATTTTTGAAAAGATTTTATTTTATTTATTTGAGACACACAGAAAGAGAACATGAATGGGGAGAAAGGGGCAGATGAAGAGGGAGAAGTGGACTCCCCACTGAGCAAAGAATCCAATGTGGGGCTCAATACCAGGACCCTGGGATCATGACCTGAGTCAAAGGCAGATGCTTAACTGACTGAGCCACCCAAGAACCTCAATAAGTGGTAGACTTTTAATCATAAGCTTAATAAAATTGTGAAGGGTGATAAGATTTCAAAATCAGTTGTGTGTCACTCTTTTTTGTGTATGCATGTAAAAAAATACATTTTCTACATCTAAATTTTTTTCTCTCTCCTTGAAGAGAGAATATAATTAGCTTTTGTAGTGATAAGTTCATATTTGTCAGAGGTCAATTCCTCTCATTTCTTTTCCTTTCCATTTCCTTTCCTTTTCTTTTTCTTGAGAAGCAGTAAAGATTAACTGATCAAAAAATCATTCACTGGGAGTCAAGATGGCGGAGAAGTAGCAGGCTGAGACTACTTCAGCTAGCCGGAGATCAGCTAGATAGCGTGTCTGAAGATTGCCAACACCTGAAAATCCATCGGCAGATCGAAGAGAAGAAGAACAGCAATTCTGGAAACAGAAAAACAACCACTTTCTGAAAGGTAGGACCGGCGGAGAAGTGAATCCAAAGCGACGGGAAGATAGACCCCGGGGGGAGGGGCCGGCTCCCGGCAAGCGGCGGAACAACGGAGCACAAAATCAGGACTTTTAAAAGTCTGTTCCGCTGAGGGACATCGCTCCAGAGGCTACCCGGGGCAAACCCCACACGGGGTCAGCGGGGCCTCAGGTCCCGCAGGGTCACAGAAGGATCGGGGGTATCTGAGTGTCGCAGAGCTTGTGGGTATTGGAATGGGAAAGCCGGCTACAGAGACAGAGCCGACAGTAAGCTCGCAGCTCGGTGTTACCTTGAACCGGTGGCAGGCTCAGTGAGCTCGGAGCACGGCCGGAGATCAGGCAGACAGGAGTAACTGGGCGCTGTTCTCTGAGGGCGCACTGAGGAGCGCGGCCCTAGGCTCTCGACTCCTCCAGGCCGGAGACCAGGAGGCTGCCATTTGTATTCCCGTCCTCCGGAACTCTATGGAAAGCGCTCAGGGAACAAAAGCTCCTGAAAGCAAACCCGAGCGGAATACTCACCCCGGCCCGGGTAAGGGCGGTGTAACTCCGCCTGGGGCAGACACTTGAGAATCACTACAACAGGCCCCTCTCCCAGAAGATCAACAAGAAATCCAGCCAAGACCAAGTTCACCTACCAAGGAGTGCGGTTTCAATACCAAGGAGAGCAGCAGAATTCCAGAGGAGGAGAAAGCCAAGCACGGAACTCATGGCTTTTTCCCTGTGATTTTTTTTAGTCTTGCAGTTAATTTAATTTTTTTCTTTATCATTTTTTTTTTTCTCGCCTTCAGGTAAAAAAAAATTTTTTTAACTGTTACCTTTTTCTTTTTTAACGATTTTTTACTAGTTTATCTAATATATATATTTTTTTCTTTTTTATATATTTCTTAGGAGTTTTCTTTTTTCTTAAATTCTTTTTTTTCTTTTTTTTTCTTTTTCTTTCTTTCTTCCTTTTTGAACCTCTTTTTATCCCCTTTCTCCCCCCTCACAATTCTGGATCTCTTCTAATTTGGCTAAAGTATATTTTCCTGGGGTTGTTGCCACCCTTTTAGTATTTTACTTGCCCCTTCATATACTCTTATCTGGACAAAATGACAAGACGGAAAAATTCAACACAAAAAAAAGAACAAGAGGCAGTACCGAAGGCTAGGGACCTAATCAATACAGACATTGGTAATATGTCAGATCTAGAGTTCAGAATGACAATTCTCAAGGTTCTAGCCAGGCTCGAAAAAGGCATGGAAGATATGAGAGAAACCCTCTCGAGAGATATAAAAGACCTTTCTGGAGAAATAAAAGAACTAAAATCTAACCAAGTTGAAATCAAAAAAGCTATTAATGAGGTGCAATCAAAAAATGGAGGCTCTCACTGCTAGGATAAATGAGGCAGAAGAAAGAATTCGTGATATAGAAGACCAAATGACAGAGAATAAAGAAGCTGAGCAAAAGAGGGACAAACAGCTACTGGACCACGAGGGGAGAATTTGAGAGATAAGTGACACCATAAGATGAAACAACATTAGAATAATTGGGATTCCAGAAGAAGAGGAAAGAGAGAGAGGAGCAGAAGGTATACTGGAGAGAATTATTGGGGAGAATTTCCCCAATATGGCAAAGGGAACGAGCATCAAAATTCAGGAGGTTCAGAGAATGCCCCTCAAAATCAATAAGAATAGGCCCACACCCCGTCACCTAATAGTAAAATTTACAAGTCTCAGTGACAAAGAGAAAATCCTGAAAGCAGCCCGGGAAAAGAAGTCTGTAACATACAATGGTAAAAATATTAGATTGGCAGCTGACTTATCCACAGAGACCTGGCAGGCCAGAAAGAGCTGGCATGATGTTTTCAGAGCACTAAACGAGAAAAACATGCAGCCAAGAATACTATATCCAGCTAGGCTATCATTGAAAATAGAAGGAGAGATTAAAAGCTTCCAGGACAAACAAAAACTGAAAGAATTTGCAAACACCAAACCAGCTCTACAGGAAATCTTGAAAGGGGTCCTCTAAGCAAAGAGAGAGCCTACAAGTGGTAGATCAGAAAGGAACAGAGACCATATACAGTAACAGTCACCTTACAGGCAATACAATGGCAGTAAATTCATATCTCTCAATAGTTACCCTGAATGTTAATGGGCTAAAGGCCCCTGTCAAAAGACACAGGCTATCAGAATGGATAAAAAAACAAAACCCATCGATATGTTGCCTCCAAGAAACTCATTTTAGCCCGAAGACACCTCCAGATTTAAAGTGAGGGGGTGGAAAAGAATTTACCATGCTAATGGACATCAGAAGAAAGCAGGAGTGGCAATCGTTATATCAGATCAATTAGATTTTAAGCCAAAGACTATAATAAGAGATGAGGAAGGACACTATATCATACTCAAAGGGTCTGTCCAACAAGAAGATTTAACAATTTTAAATATCTATGCCCCCAACGTGGGAGCAGCCAACTATATAAACCAATTAATAACAAAATCAAAGAAGCACATCAACAATAATAAAATAATAGTAGGGGACTTGATCACTCCCCTCACTGAAACGGACAGATCATCCAAGCAAAATATCAGCAAGGAAATAAAGGCCTTAAACGACACACTGGACCAGATGGACATCACAGATATATTCAGAACATTTCATCCCAAAGCAACAGAATACACATTCTTCTCTAGTGCACATGGAACATTCTCCAGAATAGATCACATCCTCGGTCCTAAATCAGGACTCAACCGGTATCAAAAGATTGGGATCATTCCCTGCATATTTTCAGACCACAATGCTCTAAAGCTAGAACTCAACGACAAAAGGAAGTTTGGAAAGAACCCAAATACATGGAGACTAAACAGTATCCTTCTAAAGAATGAATGGGTCAACCGGGAAATTAAAGAACAATTGAAAAAAATCATGGAAACAAGTGATAATGAAAATACAACGGTTCAAAATCTGTGGGACACAACAAAGGCAGTCCTGAGAGGAAAATATATAGCGGTACAAGCCTTTCTCAAGAAACAAGAAAGGTCTCAGGTACATAACCTAACCCTACACCTAAAGGAGCTGGAGAAAGAACAAGAAAGAAACCCTAAGCCCAGCAGGAGAAGAGAAATCATAAAGATCAGAGCAGAAATCAATGAAATAGAAACCAAAAAACCAATAGAACAAATCAACGAAAGTAGGAGCTGGTTCTTTGAAAGAATTAATAAAATTGATAAACCCCTGGCCAGACTTATCAAAAAGAAAAGAGAAAGGACCCAAATAAATAAAATCATGAATGAAAGAGGAGAGATCACAACTAACACCAAAGAAATACAAACTATTATAAGAACATACTATGAGCAACTCTACGGCAATAAATTTGACAATCTGGAAGAAATGGGTGTATTCCTAGAAACATATAAACTACCACAACTGAACCAGGAAGAAATAGAAAGCCTGAACAGACCCATAACCAGTAAGGAGATTGAAACAGTCATTAAAAATCTCCAAACAAACAAAAGCCCAGGGCCAGATGGCTTCCCGGGGGGAATTCTACCAAACATTTAAAGAAGAACTAATTCCTATTCTCCTGAAACGGTTCCAAAAAATAGAAATGGAAGGAAAACTTCCAAACTCATTTTATGTGGCCAGCATCACCTTGATCCCAAAACCAGACAAGGAGCCCATCAAAAAAGAGAGCTATAGACCAATATCCTTGATGAACACAGATGCGAAAATACTCACCAAAATACTAGCCAATAGGATTCAACAGTACATTAAAAGGATTATTCACCACGACCAAGTGGGATTTATTCCAGAGCTGCAAGTTTGGTTCAACATCCGCAAATCAGTCAATGTGATACAACACATCAATAAAAGAAAGAACAAGAACCATATGATACTCTCAATAGATGCTGAAAAAGCATTTGACAAAGTACAGCATCCCTTCCTGATCAAAACTCTTCAAAGTGTAGGGAGAGAGGGCACATACCTCAATATCATCAAAGCCATCTATGAAAAACCCACCGCAAATATCATTCTCAATGGAGAAAAACTGAAAGCTTTTCCGCTAAGGTCAGGAACACGGCAGGGATGTCCATTATCACCACCACTATTCAACATAGTACTAGGGGTCCTAGCCTCAGCAATCAGACAACAAAAGGAAATTAAAGGCATCTAAATCGGCAAAGAAGAAGTCAAATTATCACTCTTCGCAGATGATATGATACTATATGTTGAAAACCCAAAATACTCCACTCCAAAACTGCTAGAACTTGTGCAGGAATTCAGTAAAGTGTCAGGATATAAAATCAATGCACAGAAATCAGTTGCATTTCTCTACACCAACAACAAGACAGAAGAAAGAGAAATTAAGGAGTCAATCCCATTTACAATTGCACCCAAAAGCATAAGATACCTAGGAATAAACCTAACCAAAGAGGCACAGAATCTATACTCAGAAAACTATAAAGTACTCATGAAAGAAATTGAGGAAGACACAAAGAAATGGAAAAATGTTCCATGCTCCTGGATTGGAAGAATAAATATTGTGAAAATGTCTATGCTACCTAAAGCAATCTACACATTTAATGCAATTCCTATCAAAGTACCATCCATCTTTTTCAAAGAAATGGATCAAATAATGCTAAAATTTATATGGAACCAGAAAAGACCTCGAATAGCCAAAGGGATATTGAAAAAGAAAGCCAAAGTTGGTGGCATCACAATTCCGGACTTCAAGCTCTATTACAAAGCTGTCATCATCAAGACAGCATGGTACTGGCACAAAAACAGACACATAGATCAATGGAACAGAATAGAGAGCCCAGAAATAGACCCTCAACTCTATGGTCAACTAATCTTCGACAAAGCAGGAAAGAATGTCCAATGGAAAAAAGACAGCCTCTTCAATAAATGGTGCTGGGAAAATTGGACAGCCACATGCAGAAAAATGAAATTGGACCATTTCCTTACACCACACACAAAGTTAGACTCAAAATCGATGAAGGACCTCAATGTGCGAAAGGAATCCATCAAAATCCTTGAGGAGAACACAGTCAGCAACCTCTTCGACCTCAGCCGCAGCAACATCTTCCTAGGAACAACGCCAAGGGCAAGGGAAGCAAGGGCAAAAATGAACTATTGGGATTTCATCAAGATCAAAAGCTTTTGCACATTAAAGGAAACAGTTAACAAAATCAAAAGACAACTGACAGAATGGGAGAAGATATTTGCAAACGACATATCAGATAAAGGACTAGTGTCCAGAATCTATAAAGAACTTAGCAAACTCAACACCCAAAGAACAAATAATCCAATCAAGAAATGGGCAGAAGACATGAACAGACATTTCTGCAAAGAAGACATCCAGATGGCCAACAGACACATGAAAAAGTGCTCCATATCACTCAGTATCAGGGAAATACAAATCAAAACCGCAATGCGATATCACCTCACTCCAGTCAGAATGGCTAAAATCAACAAGTCAGGAAATGACAGATGCTGGCGAGGATGCGGAGAAAGGGGAACCCTCCTACACTGTTGGTGGGAATGCAAGCTAGTGCAGCCACTCTGGAAAACAGCATGGAGGTTCCTCAAAATGTTGAAAATAGAACTGCCCTATGACCCAGCAATTGCACTATTGGGTATTTACCCTAAAGATACAAACGTAGTGATCCAAAGGGGCACGTGCACCCGAATGTTTATAGCAGCAATGTCCACAATAGCCAAACTATGAAAAGAACCTAGATGTCCATCAACAGATGAATGGATCAAGAAGATGTGGTCTATATACACAATGGAATACTATGCAGCCATCAAAAGAAATGAAATCTTGCCATTTGCGACAACGTGGATGGAACTAGAGCGTATCATGCTTAGCGAAATAAGTCAAGCAGAGAAAGACAACTATCATATGATCTCCCTGATATGAGGAAGTGGTGATGCAACATGGGGGCTTAAGTGGGTAGGAGAAGAATAAATGAAAGAAGATGGGATTGGGAGGGAGACAAACCATAAGTGACTCTTAATCTCACAAAACAAACTGAGGGTTGCTGGGGGGAGGGGGTTTGGGAGAAGGGGGTGGGATTATGGACATTGGGGAGGGTATGTGCTTTGGTGAGTGCTGTGAAGTGTGTAAACCTGGTGATTCACAGACCTGTACCCCTGGGGATAAAAATATATGTTTATAAAAAATAAAAAATTAAAAGTAAAAAAAAAATAATTCACTTCTTCCGTGTTCATTTTAAGGTTATCTAGTCTGATAAACAGTTATTAAAATAGAAAGCAAATTATTAAAATATGGCATTTATGGAGGTAGACTGAAAAGCTTATTCCATAATAACTTTTCTTACTGTAGCAATGAGTTAATAGGAAAGCTTTTCATTTCAAGATAAAAGGAGAGTTCTGTCATAATTCAGATTTTTTAAAAATTAATTTACAATGCCAGATTAATGTTAGCACAATATTTTAGTTTGATAAGGACCAAGGCTAAATTTCTCTTTATTAAAATTTCCTAAATTCCTTACATTAGTTTATGAGCAAAATAATTTTCTACTTTTTTCATAACTTGTTTAAATGCAAAATTATATGTGTAAAATAATATTCATCTACACATGGCTATTATATAATGAATATT
This sequence comes from Mustela lutreola, assembly GCF_030435805.1. Lineage (NCBI taxonomy): Eukaryota > Metazoa > Chordata > Mammalia > Carnivora > Mustelidae > Mustela > Mustela lutreola. The sequence continues at coordinate 66,596,923 of NC_081308.1, read as the reverse complement.
ATATTCACTAATGTAACAAATATAGATATAATGAATGTTTTGTTTTTAAAAATATCTTTACAAGGAATTAATTTTGTGAAATTCTTATGATGTTTCAAATCACAAAGATTTTTTGAAAACATAGCATTTATTTTTTGAATTGTATTTTTTTAACTTTTTAAAAATTTAAATTCAATTAATTAACCTCTAATTTATTATTGATTTCAGAGGTACAGGTCTGTGATTCATCAGTCTTATATAATACCCAGTGCTCATTACATCACATGCTCTCCTTAATGTCCATCGTTACCCCATCCTCCCCTCCCTGCCCAGCAACCCTCAGATTGTTTCCTCTGATTAAGAGTCTCTTATGGTTTGTATCTCTCTCTCTGGTTTTGTCTTGTTTTGTTTTTTCCTGTCTTCCCCTATGATCCTCTGCTTTGTTTCTTAAATTCCACATACCAGTAAGATCATGTGATTATTGTCTTTCTCTGACTTATTTCACTTAGTATAATACCTTCCAGTTCTAGCCACATCATTGCAAATTGCAAGATTTTGGTTTTTTGATGGCTGAGTAATACTCTGATATATATTCCACATATGAGTAAAACAACATAATAATTGTCTTCCTTTGATTGACTTATTTCACTCAGCGTAATACCCTCCAATTCCATCCACATCAATGTAAATGGTAAGTATTCATTCTTTCTGATGATTAGGTAATACTCATATATGTGATATGTATATATACATCACATCTTCTTTATCCATTTCATTTGTCAATGGACATCTGGGCTCTCTCCACAGTTTGCTTATTGTGGACATTGTTGCTATAAACATTGGGGTGCAGGTGACCCTTCAGATCACTACATTTACATCTTTGGTGTAAATATCCAATAGTGCAGTTACTGGGTTGTAGGGTAGCTCTATTTTCAACTTCTTGAAGAGCGTCCATACTGTCTTCCAGAGTCGTTGCACCAGCTTGCATTCCCACCAACAGTGTAGGAGGGTTCCTCTTTCTCTGCATCCTTGCCAACATCTGTTGTTTCCTGACTTATTAATTTTAGCTATTCTTACTTGTGGGAAGTAGTATCTTACTGTGGTCTTGATTTGTATTTCCCTGATGCTGAGTGATGTTGAGCACTTTTTCACGTGTATGCTATGGATAGTATAGACATTTTAACAATATTTTTTCTTCCACTCCATGAGCATCGAACATTTTCCCATTTCTTTGTGTCTTCCTCAATTTCTTTCATGAGTGCTCTATAGTTTTCTGAGTGCAGATCCTCTGCCTCTTTGGTTAGGTTTATTTCTAGCTATCTTATGGTTTTTGGGGTTTGGATGCAATTGTAAATGGGGTTGACTCCTTAATTTCTCTTTCTTCTGTCTCAATGGTAATGCAACTAATTTCTGAGCATTGATTTTTTTTTTAGAGATTTTTATTTTTTTTAAGATTTTATTTATTTATTTGACAGACGGAGATCACAAGTAGGCAGAGAGGCGGGCAGAGAGAGAGGAAGAAGCAGGCTCCCTGCTGAGCAGAGAGCTTGATGCGGGGCTCAATCCCAGGACCCTGGGATCATGACCTGAGCCAAGGGCAGAGTCTTTAACCCACTGAGCCACCCAGGTGCCCCCTGAGCATTGATTTTAATATCTTGCCACTTTGCTGAATTCCTGTTTAAGTCTAGCAATTTTAATTTCTTTTTGTTGTCTGATTGCTTAGACTAGGACTTCCAGTACTATGTGGAGCAGCAGTGGTGATAGTGGACATCTCTGCTGTGTTCCGACCCTAGGGGAAAAGCTGTCAGTTTTTCCCCATTGAGAATGATATTCACTCTAGACTTTTGATATAAAGGATAGCTTTACAAGGAATTAATTTTATGAAATTCCTAAAATGCTTCAAATTATATTTAATGTATTAACTAAATTGTAGTTTTCAAATTTTAACTAACTTTAAGACTGTATCCCTAAGTTAAATAATAAGTAATCTTTGAATGCCTGTATTGTTCCTAAAAAATAAATATAGAAAACATTGGTTATGAAACAGAATTTTAATATAATCTTATTTCTTAAAATCAGTAGATGGACAAAATTTGCAAATGTTTCTGGATCATTATATGTGTATGTTTGTTTTTGCTTCCTCAGAGTTGTTAAAATGATATGAAATAGTGCTCATGGAAAAAATAAATAATTTTGGGGTTTTGGCTCCCTGGTTTTCTCTTTTATCTAAATAAAGAAAAAGTTGGTTACTTCAATTATAGTTATAGTTAATAATTAATATAATTTCTTAATCATACTAGGTATAATAATTGCAGAGAAATATAAAAAACATACAAAATAATGGTTATGAATACCTATTTAAGAAAATGCTTACAAAGCATAGTTACAAATGTTAACATACAATGCTATTACAATGCCATTGACTATATTCCCTACACTGTACATTTTATTCTTATTACTTATTCATTCCATGAAGTTTTTCTTCATTTTATTTTTCCCAAATTAAACTTCAAACTCAGAATAATAAAATCCTTTATGTCTTTTCTGACTAAAGTACCATTGAATTTCCAAAAATTAATTTTCAGTAATAAAGTTAATAATCTTATTAATCTTCATCTTATAAAATTTAAAAAAAACAATAAAAATATCTAGGTTTGCCCCCAAATTTCCAAATTTTAATTAAGTTAAAACAGTCATGATAGATTTCATTTTAAACACTTAATATAAAAATGACAAAATAAAAAAGAATTTAAATTCCTTGGTTAGTTATAATTAAAATATGTCAGTATAAATATCTTTCAATAATTGAATATATTTTCGAGCTAAAAGTACATTTATCTTTAAGCACAAACTGATACAAGAGAGATCTCAGATGACAATGTAAGAAGACCCTGAACTCACCTCCTCCATATACACATCAAATCTACACCTACATATGGAATATATTCTGAAAAACGGAAGGCTGATTGAACAGCCTCTGGACAACAAATGATAAAGTAACCACATAAAAAGCAGCAGGAGAGAAGGAAACATGATAACAAGAACACCACCACAATGCTGTAAACTGTAGTAAGGTGGGATAGCACAGAGAGACTGCCAGGCTTGCCTTCCCTAAGTTACAGGAAAAAAACTGCAGTTTATTTTATTTTTAAAAAATTTTATTCAATTATTTGACAGAGAGAGAGGGAGTGAGCACAAGTAGGGGAACGGCAAACAGAGGGAGAGGGAGAAGCAGGCTTCCCCACTGAGCAGGAAGCCCAGTGCAGGGCTCATCCCAGGACACTGGGATCATGACCTGAGCTAAAGGCAGATAACAGACTGAGCCACCCAGGTGCCCCATAACGCTGAAATTTAAAGAACAAAGAGTGAACTAAACCTAGAGTGTCTGCCAAATGTCAAGGAAATTGTAGGAATGCTCTCTGGGGTTGGAGGTGCTGGTGAACATCAGTATTTATGTTACCCCCTTCACCTTGATAACATAGGTAGAAGCAGAGTCCAGGTGCCCTGGTCAGCCTGCCACCTTTATGACCTCTGGGCCCCTAGTTCACATAGCCTCAGCCATCCCTCCAAGGTGACCCCTGTCCATGCCAGTCCAAGCTCCAGCCATCCCACTGAGATGCAGTGTACACTGGGACAAAACCAGATGGCACCCACTACAGCTTCAGCCATAAAATCAAGGTAGTACTGGCACAGAGCATCCTGGGAAAACCCAACCCCACACCTGCTTCAGTTTCATGTGTCCACCAGAGACCTCACACACAGAGAGCACAATTAGCCCTCTCCCACTCATGCCTTCCTCAGCTCCAGCCATTCTACCAATGTGCTCCTTATGTTGAGTGCCCCAGAACCACCTGGCTTATGCCTGCTTCAACTTCAGCCATCTCACAAGGAGAAATGCCCTAGGACCCGTGGACCGTATCAACTTCAGTTCCAGCTATGTTGTCAGGGGGTCCCCTGAAACTAGTACCTAAAGACCCTCAATTCATATGCACTAGAGCTCCAACAATCCTGCCAGAGCAGCACCGGCATGGACCATCTCATGACAACACAAGATATGCCCACTTTACCTCCAGCCAAACCACCAGGGCATCCCCTGTGTGGGGCACCACAGGACCACTTGGATTGTGCCTGTTTCAGCAACATCTATCCAACCAGGGTGGACCTGATGTGGAATGGTCCAGGACCCCAGCACATGCTTGCTATATCTCCTGACAGCTGTCCAAGCGACCCGACAATGCAGTCTACATAGGGAATTATCCTACAAAGGGACATTCCTTCAAAACTAGAGGTAGCTGTTCCACCCAATTCATAGAAACATGCACAGCAAGTCAAACAAAATGAGACAGAATAATATGCTTCAAATGAAATCCAAGACAAAAATTTAGGGAAAAAAAACTAAAGAAACAAACATAATCTAGCTAATAAAGAGTTCAAAATAATGGTTATGAAATGCGCACTGGACTTGAGAGAAGAGGGGATAAATCATTGATAACTTCAACAAAGAGATAGTGTAAAAAGGAATAAATCAGAGTTGAAGTTATTGTGCTATAATAACTGTTATTGTGTTAGTTCACAGTTATTGTGTTACAACAACTTAAATGAAAAAAAAACCACAACAGATTAGAAACAATATTAGGGAAACAATAACAGATCAGAGGATGCAGAATGAATCAGCAATTTGGAAGACAGGGAAGTAAAAAGCACCTAAACCGAACAGCAAAAAGAAAAAAAAATATATGGATAGGTTGAACGACTTCTGGGGCAACATCAAATGTATTACATTCACATTATAGGGGTCCCAGAAGAAGAATAAGAGAGGGAAAGGGGTGAACACCTTATTTGAAGAAATAATAGCTGATAACTTCCCTAAGCTGGAAAAAGAGAGAGATATCCAGGTTCAGGAATTATAGAGAGCCCCAAGCAAGATGAACCTATATCATGAACATAATAAATAAAAAACAAAGATTACAGACAAAGTGAGAATCTTAAAAGCAACAAGAGGAAAGTAAATATTTATACATAAGGGAACTCCATAAAGGCTAAATTGCACTTCAGAAGGCTAAACTGTACTTCAGAAGGAAGTGGCATGATATATTCAAAGTGCTGAAAGGAACAAAACCTACAGCAAAGAATACTCTGCCTGACAAAGTGATTGTTCAGAGTTGAAGGACATAAAGAATTTCCCAGACCAACAGTTATTAGAGTTTATCACCACTAACCTAGCCTTATAAGAAATGTTACTGGGAGTTTTTAAGCTGAAAAGAAAAGGCCATAAATACCAATGAGAAAATTATGAAAGGAAAAAGTTTTATGGACAAAAGAAAATATATATGAAAGGTAGTAGATTAAATATTTATAATGTCAGCGTGGAGGTTAAAACACAAAAGTAATAAATTCAGTTAGATCTACAAAAATTAATCAAGGGTACACAGAATAAAAACATAAAAAATTATGACATCATATAGATAAAACATGGATGGAAGAGCAAAAATTTATTGTTTCTAAAATGCATTCAAATTTAAATGACCATCAAATTAATATAGACTCTTATATACTTAGAATGTTATATATAAACCTGAAGGTAATTAAAAACTAAAACCTATAATACATACACAAAAAAGTAAAGAGAAAAGGTATCCAAGCTTAACATTAAAGAAATCATTAATTACTAGGAAAGAGAATAAGGGAAGAAGAAAGACACAGAAAATAACTACAAAACAACCAGGAAACAATTAGCAAAATGGCAACAAGTACATGCATATCAATAATTACTTTAAATACAAATGGTCTAAAAACTCCAATCAAAAGACATAGAATGACTGAATGAATAAAAACAAAAGACCCATCTATATGCTGCTCACAAGAGGCTTACTTGAGACTTAAAGACACATAGAGACTGAAAGTAAAGGGATGAAAAGATATACACCATGTAAATAGATGCAAAAAAAAAAGGTGAGGTAGTTATACTTAGATAAAACAGATTTTAAAACAAAGACTGTAACAAGAGACAAAGAAGGGCATTATATGATGATAAAGGGATCAATCCAATAAAAGAAGTATGAAGAAATAGAAAGTAAATATTAATAAACATAAAGGAGTAAATTAAAAGTAATACAATAATATTAGGAAACTTCATATTAATCGATAGATCATACAGATAGCAAATCAATAAGGAAACAGTGGCTTTGAATGAAGATGGTGGACTTAACAAGTCCATCAATAGATTTTGTATATATATATATATAAATATTTATAAATATTTATAAATATTTTATATATATAAAATATTTTATATTATATATTTATATATATATATTATATATATTCAGATATATATGTGTGTGTGTATGTGTGTATGCATATATGTATATATATATCAACAGATTTTATATATATATAATGGAGTCTTAAAAAATAGAAAAGATCAACAAAACCAAGAGCAAGAGCTAATTCTTCAGATAAAAAGTGAATAAAATTGGGGGCACCTGGGTGGCTCAGTGGGTTAAGGCCTCTGCTTTCAGCTCAGGTCGTGATCCTGGGGTCCTGGGATCAAGCCCTGCATCGGGCTCTCTGCTCAGCAGAGAGCCTGCTTTCCCCTCTCTCTCTGCCTGCCTCTCTGCCTACTTGTGATCTCTCTCTGTCAAGTGGATAAATAAAATCTTTTAAAAAAGTGAATAAAATTGATAAAACTTCAGCCACAGTCATCAGAAAAAAAGAGAGAGGGCTCATGAATAAAATCAGGAATGAACAAAAGTTACAACTGATACCACAGATGTATAAAGGATTATAAGAACATACTACAAAAATTATATGTCAACAATTTTGACCATCTAGAAGAAATGAATACATTTCAAGAAACAATCTTCCAAATAAAATCAGGAAGAAATAGGAAACCTGAACAGACTGATTACTAGTAATATAACTGAACTGGTAATCCAAAACTCCCAAAAAATAAATGTTCAGGATCAAATGGCTTCACATGTAAATTCTACCAAATGCTTAAAAGAGAGTTAACATCTACTGTTGTCAAACTAGTCCCCCAAAAAAAGAAGATGAAGAAAAAGAAAGCATACTTTCAAAGTCTATTCTATGAGGCCTCATTACCCTAACACCAAAGCCAGACAGACACTACAAAGGAAATTGCAGACCAATATTCCTGATGAACATAGATGCAGAAAACTTCAACAAATAGTAGCAAAGTGAATTCAAACACACATTAGGAGGATAATTCACCACAATCAAGTGGAATTTATTCCAATAATGCAAGGTGAATATATATGCAAATTAATCATCGTGATAAGCCATATTACCAAAACAGAGGAAAAAAATACATATGATCATTTCAAAAGACATAGAAAAATAATTTGACAAAATTAAACTTCTATTTATAATAGTCTCTCAACAAAATGTTTATAGAAAAAACATACTTCAACATAATAAAAGCTATATATGACAAACCCACAAGTAACATCATAATAATTAAAAGTTAAAATTTTTCTTTAAGATCCAGAACAGGACAATGTTGTCTATTCTCAGCACTTTTGTTCAACATAGTACTGAAATTCCTAGTCATAGCAATTTGACAAGAAAAAGAATTGAGAGACATCCAAATTGGCAAGGCAGAAGTAAAACTTTTACTATTTGAAGATGACATAATACTATATGTAGAAAACTCTAAAGACTCTACCAAAAATATATTAGAACTAATGAATGAAGTCAGTAAAATTGTAAGACACAAAATTAATGTACAGAAGTCTGTTCCATTTTTATACACTACCAATGGAATAGCAGAAAGGGAAATTAATTTAAAAAAGAATTCCATCTATAAGTGTACCAAAAAGAGTAAAATATTTAGGAATATATTAAACCAAGGATGTAAAAGACCTATACTTGAAAAACTATGGGATACTGATGAGAGAAATTAGAAAAACACAAATATTGGAAAGATTTATCATTCTCATGGATTGGAATAATTATATTCTTAAAATGCCCATACGACCCAAATAATCCACAGATTAAATGCAATCCCTATCAAAACTCTAACAGGATTTTTCACAGAACCAGAACAAAAAATCCTAAAACTTAAATCCTAAAACATGGAATCACAAAAGACCTTAAATAGCCATGGCAATTTTGAGAAAGAAGAAGAAAGATGGAGATATCACAACACCAGATATCAAACTATATTTCAAAGCTCTAATAATCACAACAGTATGGTATTGGTGAGAGAGAGAGAGAGGGAAAGAGAGAGGGAGGGAGAGAGATCAATGGAACAAAACTGAAAGCCCAGAAATAAACCCACACTTACATGAACAATTCATCTATGACAAAAGAGGCAAGAACATACAGTGGGGAAAAGACAGTCTCTTCAACAAATGCTACTGGGAAAACTGGAAAACTATGTGTAAAAGAGTAAAACTGGACCACATTCTAATACCATACACAAAAACAACTTAAAATGGATTAAAGACCTAAATATGACACCTGAAACCATAAAACACCCAGAAGGAAACATCTCTTTGATATCAACCTTAGCAACATTTTTCTAGATATGTCTTCTAAGGCAATAGAAACAAAACCAAAAGTAACCTATTGAGACTTCATCAAAATAAAAAGCACAACAAAGGAAACCATTGACAAAATGGAAAGGCAACCTACTGAATGAAAGAATATGCTTCCAAGTGACATATCTAATAAAGGGTTAATATCCAAAATAAATAAAGAACTTACACAAAAGCAATAATCTGATTAAAAGTGGACAGAGGACATGAATAGACATTTTGCCAAAGACATACAGGTAGCCAACAAACACATAAAAATATTATCAACATCACAAGTTTTCAGGGAAATGCCATCAAAACTACAATAAGATGTCACCTTACACCTGTCGAAATGGCTAGAATCAAAAAGACAAGAAGCAACAAGCGTTGGCGAGGATGTAGAGAAAAAGGAACCCTTATGCAGTTGGTGGGAATGTAAACTGTTTTACCCATGGTGGAAAAAAACATGAAGGTTCCTTAAGAATTAAAAATAAAACAACATATGATCCAGTAATTCCATTACTGGCTATTTACCCAAAGAAAATGAAAACACTAATTCAGGAAAATATATGCATCCCTATGTTTATTGCAGCATTTTATACAATACCCAAGATATGGGATACATCAAAAGGAACAAAATCTACAGCAAAGAATAAAAATAATGAGTTCTTGCCATTTATGACAAGATGAGTGAACATAGAGGGTATTATACTAAGTGAAATAAGTGAGACTGAGAAAAACAAATAACATATGATTTCACTTATATGTATAATCTAAAAAACAAGGAAACAAAACTCTTAAATAAAGAAAATAAACCAGTGGTTGCCAGAAGGGAGGTGAGCAAGGAGATGGGTGAAATAGATAAAGGGGACTAAGAGGTACAGCTTAAAGTTATAGAATAAATAAGTCACAGAGTTGAAAAGTACAGCATAGGAAATATAGTCAATAATATTGTAATAACATTGTGTGGTGAGAGACAGAGACTGCACTTATAGTGAGCACTGAGTAATGTACAGAATTGTTGAATCAATTTGTTGTACACTTGAAACTAATGTAACATTGTATGCTATTTATACTTCAATAAAAATGATGTATGTGCCCCTATGTATATTGCAGCTTTATTTACAATAGCCAAGATACAGTAGCAACTTAAGTGTTCATTGATAGATGAATGGTTAAACAATATGTGGTATATATACACAATGGAGTATTCTCAACCATAAAAAATAATAAAATGTCATTTTTTGACAACATGGATGGACCTAGAAGCTATTTTGCTAAGTACAATAAGTCGGACAGAGAAAGACAAATACCATATGACATCATTGATATGTGGAATCTAAAAACTAAACAAGCCAACAAATAAAAACAGCAAAGAAGAACATATTCACAAAAATAGAAAATGAACTACTGGTTGCCAGGGGGGTGGGTGTGGGGTAAATGTAAAATAGGTAAAGGTAATTACGAGGTATCAACTGCCAGTTTTAAAATAAGTAAATCAAGGGGCACCTGGGTGGTTCAGTTGGTTAAGCATCTGACTTAATTTTGATCATGATCTGAGGTCATGATTTCAGAGTCATGAGATTGAGCCCTACATTGGGCTCCATGCTCAGCAGGGAGTTTGCTTTTCTCTCTCTCTCTTAAATAAACAAATCTTTAAAAAAAATAGTAAGTTGTAAGGATGAAGAGTAAGTATAGGGAATATAGTCAATAGTATTTATAAAATATTTATAAAATAATATTTATAAAATAGTGTCGATTTCATAATGTGTATAATGTGTTAAATCATTATGTTGTACACCTGAAACTAAAATTAATATATCAATTATACTTCAATTAAAAAGAAAACAAAGAAAGCTAAAATCATATCAAGCATCTTTTCTAACCACAATGTTATGAAACTAAAAATCAATTATAAGAAAAAAGACTAGAAAAAGCACAAATCCATAATATACTTTCAACTAACACCCTAAAATTTTTTTTATTTAAATTAAATTTCAATACATATAGTGTATTATTACTTTCAGGGATAAAATGTAGTGATTCATTGGTAGCATATAACACCCAGTGCTCATTTCATCAAATACCTTCTTTAATGTTCATCACCCAATTACCACTTCCCCCCACCCATGTCTCCACCAGAAACCCTCAGTTTATTTCCTAGTTAAGAGTCTCTTAGCGTTTGCCTCCCACTCTATTTTATCTTATTTTATTTTTCCTTCCTTTCCCCTAGGTTCATCAGTTTTGCTTCTTAAATTCCACATATGAGTGTAATCATATGGTATTTGTCTTTCTTTCACTGACTTATTTCACTTAGCATAATACCTCTAGCCACATTCATGTTGTTGCAATTGGCAAGATTTTATTCTTTTTTTATGGGTGAGTAATATTCAGTTTTGCATACACAAATATATATACATACATATGTATAATAGCTCCTCTTCTTTATCCAGTCATCTATCAATGGACAGCTGGGTGAGGCAGATGTCAATAACATCTGGACATTGCTGCTATAAACATTGGGGTGTATGTGCCCCTTCCTATCTTTTAGATAAATACCTTCCTATCCTTTAGATAAACACCTAGTAGTGCAATTTTTGGGTCATAGGGTAACTCTATTTTCAACCTTTTGAGCAACCTCTGTTTTGAGGACTCTAAATTCTGGAAAACATTCCAGAATGGCTGCAGCAGTTTGCACTCCCACCAACAGTGCAAGAGCATTCCCCTTTTTCTGCATCCTCACCATCTGTTGTTTCCTGAGTTGTTAATTTTACCGATTCTGACTGGTGTGAGGTGGTATCTCATTGTGGTTCTGATTTGGATTTCCCTGATGCTGAGTAATATTGAGCATTTTTGCATGTGTGTGCTGGCCATTTGGATGTCTTCTTTGGGGAAAAGTCTGTTCATGTCAAAGTCTGTCCATTTCTTAACTGGACTTTTTGTTTTTTGAGTGTTGAATTTGATAAGTTCTTTATAGATTTTGAATACTAGCCCCTTGTCTCTTATATCACTTGTAAATATCTTCTCCCATTCTGTAGGTTGGCTTTTAGTTTTATTGACTGTTTCTTTTGTTGTGCAAAGGCTTTTTATCTTGATGAAGTCTCAAGAGTTCATTTTTGCTTTTGTTTCCTTTGCCTTTGAAGACATGTCTAACAAGAAGTTGCTATGGGTGAGGCCAAGGAGTTTGCTGCCTGTGTTCTCCTCTAGGATTTTGACGGTTTCTTGTCTCAAATTTAGGTCTTTCATCCATTTTGAATTTGTTTTTGTGTATGGTGTAAGAAAGTGGTCCAGTTCTTTCTTCTGCATGTGGCTGTCCAATTTTCCCAGTACCATTTGTTGAAGAGACTGTCTTTTTTCCATTGAGTATTCTTTCCTGCTTTGTCAAAGATTAGTTGACCATAGAGTTGAGTGTCTATTTCTGGGTTCTCTATTCTGGACCATTGATCTATGTGTCTGTTTTTGTTGTTGTTTTTTGTGCCGGTACCATACTCTTTTGATGATTATAGCTTTGTAATGCAGTTTGCAGTCTGGAATTGTGATGTCTCCAGCTTTGGTTTTCTTTTCAACATTCCTTTGTCTATTTGGAGTCTTTTCTGATTCCATACAAATTTTAGGATTGTTGGTTCTAACACTGTGGAAAGTGCTGGTGGTATTTCAAAAGGGATTTCATTAAAAGTATAGATTCCTTTGGGTGGTATAGACATTCTAACAATATTTGTCCTGCTAATCCATTAGCGTGGAATGCTTTTCCATTTCCTTGTGTCCTCTTCATTTTCTTTCATAAATGTTCTATAGTTTTCAGCATACTGATCTTTCTCCTCTTCAGTTAAGTGTATTACTAGGTATCTTATTGTTTTTGGTACAGTTGCAAATGGGATCAATGCCTTGATTTCTTTTTCTGCTACTTCATTATTGGTGTATAGAAATACAACAGATTTCTGCATATTGATTTTATATCCTGCAACTTTCTGAATTCATGTATTAGTTCTAGTAATTTTTGGTAGAGCCCTTTGGGTTTTCTACATAGAATAAAAAATAAAGAATCTTAAAAGAAGCAAGAAAGATACAAAAAGATATCGAAAAGGAAAACTCTATAAGGTTTGTCAGCTGATTTTTCAGCAGAAACTTTGCAAACCAGATGGATTGGCATGATATATTCAAAGTGCTGAAAGGAAAAATGCTGGAACCAAGAATACTCTACCTAGCAAGGTTATAATTCAGATTTGAAGGAGGGATAACAAGTTTCCAAATAAACACAAGATAAAGAAGTTTATCACCACTGAACCATCTTTACAAGAAATGTTAACATGACTTCTTTAAGTGGAAAAGAAATGTCATAATTAGACATAAGAAAAATATGAATGAAAAGATGTAAAATATGACAACATATTCTTGCAGAATGGAGTATGAAAGTTATAGAAAGGGAAAAAGAAAAAGGAAGATTTTTGTGTTTGAACTTAAATGGCTATCAAATTACTAGATATTGCTATTTATTTAGGATATTATACAAAAAACTCATGATAACCACAAACCTAAAACCTATAATGGATACATATGAAAAAGAGAAAGAATGGCAGACAAAACACCGTAGATACTCATCAAACACAGATAAACAAGAGAAGAAAAAAGGAAATAAGAAGAACTAGAAAAACAACCTGAAAACAAATTTTTAAGGGCAATAAGTACATACCTAGTAATAATTATTTTAAATGTAAATGTCCTCAATGTTCTAATCAAAAGATACAGAGTGGTGGGATGGATAAAAAAACAAGACCCATCTATACATTGACTACAAAAGACTCACCTAAGACCTACATACAGACTGAAAGTGATGGGATGGAAAAATTAACCATGAAATAGAAGTGAAAAAAAAAAGTCAGGGTAGCAATACTTATATAAAAAAATTCAGCTTTAAAAAAAGACATTAGAGACAAAGAAGGACATTTCATAGTGATAAAAGTATCAATACAATAACAGGATATAACATTTGTAAATATCTAGGCACCCAACATTGGAGCACCTAAATACATAAAACAAATGTTAATGGTCATAAAGAGAGAAATTAATGGTAACACAATGACAGTATAGGATTTTAACACTACACTTACATCAACAGGTAAGTCAGCCAGACAAAATCAATACGGAATCTATGTCTTTGAATGATGTCTTATACTAGATGCACATAATGGATATATACAGAATATTCCATCAAAAATTACAGAACATACAGTCTTTACAAGTGCACATGAAACATTCTCTAGAATACTTTTTAAATTATTTATTTATTTATTTATTTGAGAGAGAGAAAAAGAACATAAGCAGGGGCTGGAATAGAGGTGGGAGGGTTAGGGAGAGGAAGACTGCACTGAGTGCAGAGCCTGATATGGGGCTTGATCTCATCACCGTGAGATTAGGACCTGAGCCAAAACCAAGAGTCAGATGCCTAACCAAATGAGCCACCCAAGCACACCCATTCTCCAGAATAGATCACATAATAGGTCATAAAAGAAGCTTCAAAAAATTTAAGAAAACTGAAATAATACCATGGAGCTTTGTTAACCACAATGGTATAAAAGTAGGAAAAAATCACAGGGAAAATAAACCCCACAAACACAAGGAGATTAAAAATTTAATTTTTAAATTAATTTTAAAACTTAAAAATTTAATTTTTAGTTTAAAAAATTTTTAATTTAAAAATTAAAATTAAATTAAATTAAAAAATTTAAAATAAAAATTAGAATTTAAAAAATACATGGAGACAAAAATAAAACACAATGGTCCAAAATCTCTGATACACAGCAAAAGCAGTTGTAAGAGGGAATTGCATAATGAAACAGGGCTACCATAAAAACAAAACAAGAAAAACCTCAAATAAACAATCTACTTTTACCAGAAAAAGAAGGGCAAACAAAGCTGGAGGTTAGTAGAAGAAAGAAAATAATAAAGATCAGAGCAGAAATAAATGATATTAAGACTTAAAAAAATTAAACCATGAGCTGGTTCTTTGAAAAGAAAAAAAAATAGACAAACACTTATTCAAATATATCAAGACAAAAAAGAGAAAGGATCAAAATAAATAAAATAAAAAATAAGGGAGGAGAAGTAACAAACGACATCACAGAAGTACAAAGGAATATAAGAGAGTACTATGAGTAATTATATGCCAATAAACTGGATAACTTATAAGAAGTAGATAAATTCCTAGAAACATACAATCTTTCAAAACTGCACTAAGAAGAAATAGAAAATATGAACAGACATATCACAAGAAATGAAAATTAAGTTGGTAATGAAAAAAACTACCAAAAAATGAAAGTCTGGGACCACATGGATTCACAAGTGCATTTTACTGGACATTTAAAGAAGAGATAATACCTATTATCATTAAACTATTTGAAAAATTAGAAGGAGAGATGCTTCCAAATACATTTTGCTAGTTCAGCATTACCTTTCTATGAAGGCCAGAAAATGACATCACATAAAAAGAAAGTGACAGGTCAGTAACCCTGATGCAATAATCATCAATAAAATATTATCAAACCATATACAACAATACATTAAAAGATCATTCACCATGATCAGGTGGAGTTTATTCCCAGGATTAAGGATGAGTCAATATTTACAAATCAATCAACATGATACACCACATTAACAAAACAAAGTATAAAAATCATATGCTCTTCTCAATAGGTCCAGAAAAAGAATTTGACAAAATACAGCATTCATTCATGATTTAAAAAAAGCCTCACCAAAGTAGGTTTACAGGGAATATACATCAACATAATAAAGGTCATATATGACAAACACACAGGAAACATCATACTCAGTAGGGAAAAAACAGAGCTTTTTTTCTAAGGTAAGGGACAAGACAAGTATGTCCACTCTTCACCACTTTTATTCAACATAATACCAGAAGTCCTAGCCACAGCAATCAGACAAGTAGAAGGAATAAAGGCATTCACATTGGTAAAGAAGAACTAAAACTTTTACTATTGGCACATGACATGATTCTCTATATAGAAGTCCTACAGACCCCACCAAATACTGAAAAAGTAATAAATGAATTCAGTAAAGTCACAAGATATAAAATCGAAGCACAGAAATCCACTCGTTTCTATACACTAATAATGAAACAACAGAAAGAGAAATAAAAAAGCAATTCCATTTATAGTTACAGCAAAAATAATAAAATACCTAGGAATAAACTTAAGGTGCTGAAATAGCTGTACTCTGAAAACTACAAAACATTGATGAGAGGAACTGAGATGACACAAACAAATGGAAAGATATTCTATGCCCCCCCTGAAAGATATTTCCTGTTCATGGGTTAGAAGGAAAATACTATTAAAATACCCATACTACCCAAGTCAATTTACAGATTTAATTCAATCCCTACCAAAATACCAGCATCATTCCCAAAACTAGAACAAAGTATCCTAAAATTTGTATGAAACCACAAAAGATCAAGAATAGCCAAAACAATCTTGAAAAAGAAAAACAAATCTGGAGGTATCACAATTCCAGATTTCAAGTTATCCTACCAAGATAATCAAGACAATATGGTACTTGCACAAAAATAGGCACACAGAACAGTAGAACAGAATACAAAACCCTGAAACAAACCCATGATTATATGGCCACTTAATCTTTGACAAAAGAGGCAAGAATATGCAATGGGAAAAACACAGTCTCTTCAATAAATGGTGTCGTAAAACTAAATAGCTACATGAAAAAAATAAGAAACTGGATCACTTTCTTATACCATACACAAAAATAAATTCAAAAGGGATTAAAGACCTAAAGGTGAGACCTGAAGCCATAAAAATCGTAGAAGACAGCACAGGCAGTATTTCTCTAACATTGGACATAGCAACAATTTTATCAATATGTCTCTTGAGGCAGGAGAAATAAAAACAGAAATAAGCTATTGGGACTGCAGCAAAACAAAAAGCTTCCCTACGACAAAGGAAAAACAATCAATAAAACTAAAAGACAACCTACTGAATAGGAGAAGATATTTGCAAATGACATATCTGATAAAGGGTTAGTATCCTAAATCTATAAAGAACTTGTATAACTGAACACCCCAAAAATAAATAATCCAATTAAAAATGAGCAAAAGACATGAACATACTTTTCTCCAGACATACAGATGGTCAACAGACACATGAAAAGATGTTCATCATCACTCACCATCAGGGAAATGCAAATCAAAACTACAGTGAGATATCATATCACACCTGTCAGAATGGCTAAAATTAAAATCTCAAGAAACAACAGGTGTTGGCAAAGATATGGAGAAAAAGGAGCACTCACGCACTGTTAGTGGAAATGCAAACTGGCGCAAGCACTGTGGAAAACTGTATGGAGGTTCCTTAAAGAGCTAAAAGTAGAACTACGCCGTGATATAGCAATAGCATTATTAGGTATGTATCTGAAGAATACAAGAACACTAATTCAAAGGGATACATATAGCAGCATTATTTACAATAGCCAAATTGCTATTTACAATAACCAAATAGCAACATTATTTACAATAGCCAAATTTACAGTAACCAAATTACAATAACTGAATATTATTCAGCTATCAAAAGGAATGAAATACTGCCATTCGCAAGGATGTGGATGGAGCTAGAGAGTATTATACTAAGGAAAATAAGTCAGTCAGAGAAAGAGAAATACCATATGATTTCACTCATATGTGGAACTTGAGAAACAAAACAGATGATGAAAGTGGAAAAACAAGAGACAGACAAATGAAGAAACAGACTCTTTTATAGAGAACAAACTGATGCTTACCAGAGGGTGAAGGGTGGGGGAATGGATTAAATAGGTAATGGGGTTTAAGGAGTGCACTTGTAATGAGCACCAGGTGATGTATGGAATTGTGGAATCACTTCATTGCATATCTGATTCTGATATAACACTCTATGGTTAACTAACTGGAATAAAAATAAAAATAAACACAAGAAACAACAAATGTTGCCGAGGATGTGGAGAAAAAGGAACTTGTGCACTGTTGGTGGGAATACAAATTGGTACATCCACTGTAGAAAACAGAAGGAAAGCAGAAGTGAGTTGGGGGAAATCGGACGGGGAGAGGAACCATGAGAGACTGTGGACTCTGAGAAACAAACTGAGGGTTTGGGAGGGGAGGAGGGTGGAGATTTAGGTGAGCCCGGTGGGGGGTATTAAGGAGGGCACGTATTGCATGGAGCACTGGGTGTGGTGCATAAACAATGAATCTTGGAACACTGAGAAAAAATAAAATTACCAACAAAACAAAACAAAACAAAAACCAAAGGTGCTAAAGAAGAAAGATACTGCAATAAAAAATTTTGAAGAAAAGAAAAGAAAAAAAAGAAAACAGTTTGGAGTTTCCTCAAAAAGTTAAAAATAGAACTACCCTATGATCCAGCAATTACACTACTGGGTATTTACCCAATGAATGCAAAACACTAATTCAAAAGGATATATGACCACCTGTGTTTATTGCAACATTATTTACAATAGCCAAATTATTGAAGCATTCCAAGCTTCTATCGACAGATGAATGGATAAAGATGTCGTGTGTGTGTGTATGTATATGTATATATGTGTGTGTGTAGGTGTATATATATGTATATGTATATATATAAAATACATATAAAATTAAATCATAAAAAGAATGAAATCTTGCCATTTGCAATAATATGCATGAAGTTAGAAAGTAAAATACTAAACAAAGTAAGTCAGAAAAAAGACAAATACCCTATGATTTCACTCACATGTGGAATTTAAGATATTCATGTTTTTAAATTGCAGAAAGGAGGTCAGAATATATTGCTAGAAGTCCAGAATAGCGAATATGGTCCCATCTTTTTCATTCATGCTTATAATGTAAAATATACCATATGTCACATTCACAGTCACAACTCCTTAATTTTTCATATAAAAAACTAGAATTACATCAGAGACCAGTAGAATATAAATGTCTGAGACCAAGAATATAGCTTAATGTGATTTTGGAGTAGATTTCATGAATGGAAGCGCTGGGAGATAAAAATGAAGATGGAAATTCAAATAGGGACCAATTTGTGAAGGACTGGAAATCTGTGAAATTGGATTAAGATATTATTTCAGAGGTAAAATGCTACCATTCAATGTTGTTTTTTTATTAATAGATGGAAGGTTATTAGAAGTTTTAACTCAGGTGTGCTTGGGTGGCTCAGTGGGTTAAAACCTCTTCCTTCGGCTCAGGTCATGGGCCCAGGGTCTTGGGATTGAGCCCAGCATCGGGATCTCTGCTCAGCGGGGAGCCTGCTTCTCTCTCTCTGCCTGCCTCTTTGCCTACTTGTGATCTCTGTCAAATTGCCTACTTGTGAACTCTGTCTGTCAAATAAATAAATAAAATCTTTTAAAAAAAGTTTTAACCCATAACAAAATGTGAGTTGGGTTTCAGGAAAACATATATGTTTTCTTTTGTGACTGGAGAATAAAAATCCTCTCTGAATCTATACCTTGGCAGCACCTGTCTAGACAAAGAACCTGGTGCTCTCCTGGGGGAATGGAAAGACCAGATTGGGGGGATACTATCAGATCTGATCTCAGTTACACTTTTTTTTTTGCAGCTCAAAATTGGTGCTGCTTTCCACAATATTCTCCTAAGATATAATCAGTACACAAACCACACACTTCTATCTTGTAAAACATACATATTCGTTTGTCTAAACATTGTTTTATATAGCCCAGTTTGGCAAAATCCATGGTCTTGAACTGCCTGCTCTGCTACTGTAAGAAAGCATCTGACATGTAAAAAACGTCCGAGGAAGTGGCCTCCACATGTGAAAGTAGTGTTTTCTGAAGAAATTCCCGAGCACAGGATAACTAAATGTAACAGTATTTATTACCATCAAGAATTTAAGGAAGGATTTCAATTGTGGCTGCAGATGGCAACCTTATGTAATTTTTTTCTCCTTTCCCAACATTTAACCACATAACTTGATGGTTGAGAGCTAGGATTTAGCCCAATTATTTTGATAGCACTCCCTGAAAATAAAGCAGCTGACACTCTTCCTGGTCAAAGTGCTTGGATTATGCTTCCTCAAACCCATGACCAACCTCTAAATAACCAGGCCCTGTTCTGGTGCCGCCATTCCCACCCTGTGGGGCCCCAACCAATTCTGTTATACTGCTAAATTAGAAAGCAGGAAATCCAATTATTCCTGACTCACCATCTGCATCCTCATTTCCCACCCATCCTAGGAGACTTTGGCTCTAGCTACTTTGGCTAACCATCTGTAATGAAAATTTATTTGTACTTTCACAACTCTGGGTCTTTTCTGATAGTGATCCTTCAGCCTAGAATTCCCTTATGGATCCTTTCTATCCTAGCCATCACTTAGAGCTCAATTCCTCCTTGAGGCATGTGCCCCATTCCAAGATATCTCAAACTAAGCTGTAATTACTTGCTTGCTCCTTCTGTGTTTATACCATATGTTAATTGACCCTACATTAGAGCAACTATTTCCATCTACTTTATATGAGTCATTTTATTTATTTTTTTTTAAGATTTTATTTATTTATTTGACAGACAGAGATCACAAGTAGGCAGAGAGGCAGGCAGAGAGAGAGAGAGAGAGGAGGAAGCAGGCTCCCTGCAGAGCAGAGAGCCCGATGTGGGGCTCGATCCCAGGACCCTGGGATCATGACCTGAGCCGAAGGCAGAGGCTTTAACCCACTGAGCCACCCAGGCGCCCCTATATGAGTCATTTTAAATGAATAGGGTTAAACAAACTTTGAATGGCAGATGGTGTCAGAGAAAGTACTTATGCTTGAAATTGACAGACTTGGGTTCAAATTCTGTTCTCTTCCTTTTGTTGCTGCCTGATTTTGAACAGTAAATTCATTTCTCTGACTCAGTTTTCTCATCTGTAAAATGAGGACCATTAAGAGTAGCTACCTCATAGCTAGCATTAAGTGTTTTAATACGGGGCAAGTGGAAGTACCAGAAACTGCCTGGTACATAGTAAATGTTTCATAATGGTTAGCTCTCATTATTATCACCATTTTTGTCATAGTTTTATCATCACCACTATTATCATCGTTTGAACCTACCCCAGAATGTAAACTCCACACAGAAAAAGATAATCATATGTTTGTCCTCTGATGTGCCCGCAGCACCGTGCCTGGCATGAAGTATATACTTAAGAAATGTATGTTGAGTGTGTGGATAAATTAATGGATCCATAAAATAATTCTCATCGTTAGCATCCTCCTCTTCCTCTGTGACTCTTCTACCGTCTCTTAACGTGGTACTTTATACTTCACACAAAAACTACCAATTAAAGGTCACTGAACATCTCCCATCCCTTGTTCATTTTGCTTTACCTCCTTTTTTTGCCCCCTTTCCTTTTTTTAAAATATGTATATTTTTAAATATTTTATTTACTTATTTGACAGACAGAGATCACAAGTAGGCAGAGAGGCAGGAAGAGAGAGAGAGGAAGGGAAGCAGGCTCCCTGCTGAGCAGAGAGCCCGATCCCAAGACTTTAGGATCATGACCTGAGCCGAAGGTAGAGGCTTAACCCACTGAACCACCCAGGTGCCTCACCCCCTTTTTTGAATTCTCTGCCCTAACAAGTTTGAATTCAACAGTAACCATTTCAGCCTAGCCTTGCTGGCAGAGGTAGTGCGCTGGAGGAGGGGGAGGGAGGGGCTGGAAGCGGGGCGTGGCCACCATGCCGCAGAAGCAGACTGCGCCTGCGTAGGCTGCGGCAAAGCTAAGCACTGAGAAGGTCGCGGTCATTGCTCCTTGCTGTTTGTATGGAAAGATCACTGCTCTCACCAGCTCTCACTCCCGATCCTGGGTCTCCAGCTTAGGACTTGGGCCGAGGCTCCAGCATTCCTACCATCCTCTCTCTGACAGATTGCTGACTTCCCCGTTCCTGCTCCTGGCTCCTGGAACCATGTCTCTGGTAAGCCAGAATGCGCGCCGCGGCAGCGCAGAGACCGCTGCAGATTACAGCGACTGCCAGGGTGAGATGCAGGCTAGTAACGCCTCCGGGGCCCCGACCTCCATGCTAGTTCCCCAGGCTCTCCAGGGCTCTCATACGCCAATCAGCCCTCAGGGTGCCAGCGCTTCCCAGGCTGCGCAGGACCCGAACGACCTCGAGGTCCTAATCGAAGAGCAGTCCCAACGTTTGGGGGCGCTCAGGGTCCACGACCCTCTGGAAGACAGGTCGATTGCTTTGGTGAATTTCATGCGAATGAAAAGCCAAACCGAAGGTTCTATCCAGCAGGCAGAGATGCTGGAGTTCCTCAGAGAATACTCAGATCAGTTCCCTGAGATCCTCAGACGAGCCTCAGCTCACCTGGATCAGGTCTTTGGGTTGAACCTGAGGGTTCTTGATCCCCAGGCTGACATTTACAACCTAATCAGCAAACGGGGTTTCCAGACCACTGATCGGATAGCAGAATCCCTGGATGTGCCAAAGGCAGGTCTTCTGGCCTTGGTCCTAGGCCACATCCTCCTGAATGGTAACCGGGCAAGAGAAGCATCCATTTGGGACCTTCTGTTAAAGGTTGATTTGTTGGGTGATCCCCAGAGGATCAACAACCTTTTTGGGAACACAAGGAACCTGCTCATTACTGACTTTGTGCGCATGCGGTTCTTGGAGTACTGGCCAGTGTATGGCACTAATCCCCTTGAATTTGAGTTCTTGTGGGGCTCTAGAGCCCACAGGGAAATCACAAAGATGGAAGCCCTGAAGTTTGTGGCAGAGGCCCATGATGAAGAACCCTGGAGCTGGCCTGAAGAATATAACAAGGCCCTAGAAGCTGACAAAGCCAAAGAAAGAAGACAGGCTGCTGGCTTGGAATTCTGGTCAGAGGACACTATGAATGATAAGGCCAATGATTTGGTCCAGTTGGCCATTAATGTCACTGAGGAGTTGCTGCCTATACATCAGGATGAGCTACTGGCTCACACTGGCAAAGAATTTGAGGAAGTGTTCCCAAATATCCTCAGTCGAGCTACTCTAATCCTTGATCTGTTCTATGGGTTCTCTCTGATTGAGGTTGATACCAGTGAGCACATATACCTCCTTGTCCAGCAACCGGAATCAGAAGAAGAGCAAATGATGTTAGACAGCCTGGGGAGACCCCCTCAAGAATATGTGATGCCAATTTTGGGTTTGATCTTCCTGATGGGCAACCGTGTCAAAGAGGCCAACATCTGGAACATGCTTCGAAGATTTGGTGTGGATGTAGGAAGAAAGCATGCCATCACCTGCAAGCTTATGAGACAGCGCTACTTGGAATGCAGGCCACTGTCCTACTCTAATCCAGTTGAATATGAGCTTCTGTGGGGTCCTCGTGCTCACCTTGAAACTACCAAAATGAAAGCCTTGGAGTATATGGCCAGGCTCTACAGAAAGCAACCACAGGACTGGCCAGAGCAATATAGGGAGGCTGTTGAAGATGAGGAAGCCAGAGCCAGATCTGAGGCAACTGCCATGTTCTTTTTTGGCTCCATGTGAAATCTGGGGAAATGTATCACTTTAGTTGTGTGGCATCAGTTAAAGAGGCCCTGGGAAAATGGGCACTGGGGCCCCAAATCAGAAGTCAGTCGGGGCTGGGGTGGAAAGTACACACTGTGCTTGCTATTGTGTCCTATTCCTAATGGTACTTCCTTCCTTCCTTATAATGTACCCTTGAATTAGGTTCATGATCAATGTTTATAAATAAAATTGCTCATTTACCATTCCTGTCTTATTTTAATGTAAAAGCTCAGATAGTTGTGTAAAATGTATTGGTAATATTTACATCTTTCTATGATGTGGAGAATATAAAGTTGTTCTTTAACTGTTTGAAATACTTAGTAAAATGGTGTGGTGCACAAGTTAAGTAACAATAGTAACAACACACAAAACAAAAACAAACACAAAATCACTTATCTGTGGATGCCTTCTTTGTGTCTTTTCTTGTGTAAGGAAAAAAAAAAAAGCTGGCATTTACCTGTATTTGCTTTGCTGTTCCAAAATGTAGTGAAAAATAAAATTATAATGAATTAGACCCTATGCTTAAGCAATCTTTTATTCAACAAATATTTATTAAGCACCTGCCATGCTCTGTGCTTAGAATATAAAGGTGAAGAAGACCCTGCTGAACCCCCTGGCCTTAAGGGGGAGGGGCCATGGAAGTAAACCAGTAATTGTTTTATTGCTGTGACAAGATGTATAATAAGGATAAGCTTAGAGTGCTAGGAGAGGCCACAGGAGTAACTTCCAGCTAAATGGTAGGTGCTGGGAGGGGACAGTGGAGAAGGCAATGGGGCACAAGAAGGGGTAGGGGAGGGGGAGGAGGTATCACGCAAAGGATTAGTGGGGGATTGGACGAGGTGGTGATAGGGGATATTGAGGTGGTATGGAGGGCTGAGGACAAGTTGTCTTTTAGTTACTTCTATTCCAGGACCCAAGGTTGGAGTGGGGGAGGGAGAGATTGTTTGTGAAGTCAGGATCAGTATGTAAAACACCTTTTGTGGGATTCACAAAGACAATGTTCAGTTAAAGGGGGAGGTGGGAGAGGGAAGCCTGTGGCAGAGATAAGGAAGACCCATATTCTCGAGAGTAGGTCTTAGGAATCAACAGTGGTTCTCCTGAAAGCAGCTGGTCTTGGATATTGGGTCAAATCGAACAATCCACCTGGAGCTCTGCCGAGCAACCTTTGCCAGTGCAGTTTATTTCTGCACCTAAGCTGTTAAGGTGAGCACTTTGGCTATCTTCATCCTGATCCTTCACGTAGCTTCTAACCCTGCTCAGGGCTCTCCCTAAGCTTTCCCTAGAAAGCCTGCAAATAGCAATCTCTATAAAGGAGGCCTTGGCTCAGGAGTGGATGTTATATGGAAAGTCACCGATGATGCAGGGGGGAGGGTGCCTATCAGTGACATAGGTTTTATGTTTCCTCACCCCCTAGTAACCATAAGTTTTCTGTCCTTTAATCCATTTAATCACTAAGGGCTACCCCCAAACTGCCACCTCCTAACATAGGAAAGAAGACTCTCCTCACATTTTCGTCAGCCTCGGGAAGAGAATGACACAACCGTTTTGCCGGGGGAGGGGACGAGAAGAAGGGAGGTGAACAGTGTTGGTCCCAAATCCCGCTGCCTGCAGAAGTCAAATTACAACTGCCTGCTTGAGAAAGCCACTGCGCATGCGCACTCCGCGGTTGCCCGGGAGATACAACCCCCACCTTGTCTCAGTGATCTTCCCTATCATAGCATTCCGGGAAAAACTGAACACTAAGGGCAGGATTTTCAGTAATGAGAAAATGCGTAGCTAGAGAGCTAGAGCTAAAGGGGTTCTGGAAAATGGGATGGGGGTGGAGTTGTGAGGTAGGAGAGTATCTGAGTAGGATCTTGCCTACGTGCTGAGAGCCTCTCTTTCTTTAGTCTCCTTGAACCCTTAAACTGTACATGCTTGTAGGATAGGAGAGAGGCGGAGGTGGATTAACATATCAAGTTTTCCTTGCTCTGGTTTTTTGGATGGTGCAGTTTCTGGATCCTTGAGAACGCCAGGATCCAGGGATCTGGGAGTACCTATAGAGAGACACCTGCCAAGAAGAAGGTATAGCATCCAGACCTACAATAGCATAAAGCTGCCAACTTCTTTGGCACTAAATTTGTACTAGGTACTGTGCTGGGTTCTGCACCTCCTTTAGCTCTAATCTCTCCACCAGTTCTCCAAGAAGCATTTTTATAGCCTCATTTGACAGTGTAGGAAACAGGTTTAAATAATATGCCCAAGGTCACATAGGCAGTTGATGAATGCTGGGACTGGAGTCTAGGGCTGCCTTTGGCTATGGTTCACACTCTTTCCAGTACATTACACCATAGGCCCCCTCCACCTTGTGCTATGTCTTCACTCAAATTTATTGATTCTCAAGAAATATAAGGAAGGGCTGCATGACATGATGGAAGGGGCAAGACAACAGCCATCTGGAGGAGGATGAAAGTGAGGCTGAAATTTTCCAGGCTCTTAACTTGTGCTATCACACAGGCTCCATCAGAGCTGTCTAGGTGCAGAAAGTGCATTTTCTTTTAATGTTCCTACTCTGTCCTATGAGTCTTCCCCAATTTGCCCTCTTCCTGCAAGCTTCCAGCCTTATCTGCTGCTTATCTCCCACCCAGAGAAACTCAAACATCAGCATTTCTGGGCCCCTAGAAATGTTGGAAATGTGTTTTGTAATCCTGAAAGAACAATGACCTGACAGAGCTCATGTTTTGCCAAGGGGAGCCCAGGAAGCAAAAACAGAAGTGGGAAAAAGCCCCTGGGTCAAAGACGCCACTTGTAGTTTTCCAGCAGTGACAAAGCTGAGACTTGAATGGAGCACATGCCTATGGTGAGGGAAAGGTTGTAGTCTCTCTTTGGCTATAGCCATTCCTCTGAAGGCCATTAGAGGTCTGGGTACTCTCTTTTTTACACAGACAAAATTAGAATTAGCATCCCCTAGGATAAATGGTGATGGAAGTGGGTGTCTGGTAAACAAGACTTATAAATGATACTGCATGAATTAATTCAATGTATAATCACTGTTAAGCCTTTAAACACTGAACCAAGTATCCTTTTTATCTGTGTGAATTAATTTGGAAAATGGTATAGTCTTGAGTACATTTGCAGACTCTTTGGGCCATCAATATCACAAGTATTGAAATTTTGGCCAAGTTAGGGCTTGCAGAATTGGTGTTGGTTAGATATGGGCTCATAATCCTATATATACTATATCATTCAGATTATCCTTTGATCCTTCCTGGAAAAAAAAAAAAAATGACGAGAACATATTCACCTTCAGTGGCTAAGGCCCAGGAGTGTCCTCTTCTGGAGAAGATGGGTGGTTAGGGAAGACTTTTCATGCCTTCTTTCCATCAGTTTCCATATATACACTGAAGCCATCAAAATGAACATTATAATTCAAGAAAAAGCTGAGCTGGACTGGCATGTGAATGTCAAGGCAATTCTCTCAGCTGTAGGATTGCTGCCCCTAAACCCTCTGATACCAGCAATCTAGACCAGCCAGTAAGTACCCTTTAAGTTCAGACAAGGACCCCACAGTCTCCTCCTTCCTTTCCAGACAGTGAGATTTCTCACTCTAGTTTCTTTTCCCCCTCAGTGAGTACCTGGCAATGTCGTAAGGAATTCTCTGCAGACAGGGTTTGAAGTTAGTTGTAAAGAAAGCTGGAAAAGAATGATCAGAGTGGGCCTTAGCTCTCTCGGACATTTCTGTTCTAGGCCTCATATGAATACACTAAGCATATGATAAGGAGGGGGTGGTATATCAGAATGATTATGAACTCTGAATCTGGACAATGCTGGCTCTCTCACTTCCTGGCTGTGTGTGACCTTGGGCAAGTTACTTAAAACTATTTTCAAGAAATTGATAGAGAAGCCCAGGGTCACACACTTACTATTTGATGATGTCAGAACTATAACCCAGGCCAGTTGTACCTTAGTCTAGTGATATGTCGATTCTTTACACTGCTTTTAAGACTACTTGTCAAAACCTTGGTAGCGGAGTTCAAATGAAAACAGATTTCTTAGAAATACTAGTATTTGGGTTTTTTAAACAATTATTTCAGGTGAATGTTAGCCCCAGGTAGTTATAAATTATAATGTTTAGCTGCACTAATAACATATTATTTGCAAACACCCACCCACAAGACACTTTTCTAGGGGCTTCTGTGTGATCTCTTTAAACAGGTTTCAGTGACTATTAGGAATCACCTGCTTTACATACCACGGAGGGAGTCCCAGTGAGGATTACTTTTCTGATAAAAGGGCAGGGTTAGGGGTGCCTGGGTGGCTCAGTTGGTTAAATGTCTGCCTTCACCTCAGGTCATGATCCTGGAAGAAGCCTTCTTCTCCCTCTCCCTTGCTGCTCCCCGTGCTTGTGCTCCCTTTCTCTGCTCTCTATTTCTCAAATAAATAAAGTCTTTAAAAAAGAAAAAAAACCTGGTGATTCACAGACCTGGGGATAAAAATATATGTATATAAAAAATATATGTTTATAAAAAATAAAAAATAAAAAAAACCTGAAAAAAAAAAAAAAAAAAAAAAAAAAAAAAAAAAAAAGAAAAAAAAGGCTGGGTTAGGGAGGGAGTTGGGAACTCAATCCTAATGTCTGAGCAGCCTTATTTCTTATTTTATTTCTTATTTTTATTTGAGTATTTGATATGGTAATGTTACACTAGTTTCAGGTATACAACTTAGTAATTTGACAAGTTTATACATTATACTATGTTATCCACAAGTGCAGCTACCATCAGTCATGTTACATCCCTATTGCAATATTGACTGTATTCCTTAGGTTGTGCCTTTTACTCCCATGACTTACTCATTCCATAACTGCAGGCTTGTAACTTCATCCAATTTGTCCAACCCCTCAGTCTTTCCCCTCTAGCAACCATCAGTTTGTTTTCTGTATTTATAGATGTGATTCTGCTTTTTGTTTGTCTATTCATTTTTTTGAGATTCCACTTGTGAGTAGTATCTGCCCTTTTCAGTATGACTTATTTCAGTTAGCATAATACCCTCTAGGTCCATCCATGTTGTCTTAAATGGCACAATATCTTCCTTTTAATGGTGGTGTAATATTTCATTATACATATATTTTTTACACCTTCATCTAATGATGTGCACTTAGGGTGTTTCCATATCTTGGCTGTTGTAAACAATGCTGCAATAAATATAGGAGTGCATATGTCTTTTCAAATTAGTGTTGTTTTCTTTGGGTAGATACCCAGTAGTGAAATCATTAGATCATACATTATTTCTGGGTTTTTTTGGACAAAACTCCATATTGTTTTCCACAGCAGTTATGCTAATTTACATTTCTACCAACAGTGCACAAGGGTTCTTTTTTCTCCACATCCTCACTGACACTTGTTATTTCTTGTCGCTTTGATTTTAGCCATTCTTACTGTTGTAAGGTGATAAGTAATCGTGATTTTGATTCATATCTCCCTGATGATGAGTGATATTGAACATCTTTTCAAGTGTCTGTTGGTCATCTGTCTTCTATGGAAAATTGCCTATTCAGTTTCTCTGCCCACTTTTTCTCAAAGATTTATTTATTTATTTGAGAAACGGAGAGCTCAAGTAGGCAAAGAGGCAGGCGTGGGAGCAGGGAGGGGGAAGCAGGCTCCCTGCGAAGCAGAAAGCCCTATGTGGGGATGGATCTCAGGACCCTGGGATCATGTCCTGAGCAGAGGCTTTAACCCACTGAGCCACCCAGGCACCCTTCTGCCCACTTTTTAATTGGACTGTTTGTTTCTGTAAGTGTTGAGCTAATAAGTTCTTCATATATTTTGGATAGTAACCCCTTCTTGGATAAATCATTGCAAGTATCTTCTCCCATTCAGTAGGTTGCTTTTGTTTAGTTGATGGTTTCCTTCACTGTAAACTTTTTTTTTTTATTTTGATGTAGTCCCAATAATTTATTTATGCTTTTGTTTCCCTTGCCTTAGGAGATATATCTAGAAAAATGTTCTATGGCCAATGTCAGAGAAATTACTGCCTGTGCTCTCTTCTAGGATTTTTATGGTTTCAGGTCTCATGTTTAGGTCTTAAATTCATTTTGAGATTATTTTTCTGTATGGTGTTAGAAAGTGGTCCAGTTTCATTCTTTTACATGTAGCTATCCAGTGTTCCTAGCATCATTCATTGAAGAGACTGTCTTCTCCCCATTTGATATTCTTGCCTCCTTTGTCATAGATTAATCGACCATATAATCATGGGTTTATTTCTGGGTTCTCTATTTTGTCCTTTATTCTATTGACCTATATAGCCTGTTTTTGTGTTAGTACCATACTGTTTTGATTACTACAGCTTTGTATACCTTGAAATTTAGAATTGTGATACCTCCACTTTTTTCTTTCTTGGCATTACTTTGGCTATTTAGGGTCTTCTGTGGCCCCCTACAAATTTTAGAATTATTATGTGAAATAGTATATATTCTGTGGTCCCATACAAATTTTAGGATTATTACAGAGGCAGAGGCTTAACTGACTGAGCCACCAGGCGTCCCTGCCCAGTTTGGTTTAACAAGCAATTGATGAACACCTGCTATATGCTGGCCTTGTTATAGTAGACTCTGGGGAACAGAGATGAATCAAATGTGGCCCCCACCTTATCTATGTTCTAATTTTCTGTTCAGCTGTGAGTCTGTACAACTATATAACTTATCTATTAAGGTTTTATTCCAATATGTAACTTTTTTGTTTCTAGAATTTCTAATTGTTTCTTTTTCAAAAAGAAACTTTTACTTTTACTTTTTCAAAAAGAAACATGTTACTTTTTTCAAAATAAGGATGCTCTTCCTTTTTTATGGATTCCAGTCCCTTTTTCATCTCTTTAAACATTTTAATCAGTTTTATTTTAAAATTTTAAATATTTGCCCATTTTTTTCCTTAATTCATCTATTGGGTCTACTCAGTATCTAATGGTGGTGAGTTTTCTTTTTCCTTTAAGTTGTTTTTCAGAATTTTATTTATTTGCCAGAGAGAGAGAGCGAGAGCACAAGCAGGGGGAGCACCAGGCAGAGGAAGAAGCAAGCTCCCCGCTGAGCAGGAAGCCTGATGTGGGACTCAATCCCAGGATCCTGAGATCATGACCTGGGCTGAAGGCAGATGCTTAATGACTGAGCCACCCAGGCGTCCCAGTGGTGAGTTTTCACATGTGCTTTATAACTCATGTCTGTGTGCTAATTTTTAGTAGGCATTACCTTCTAAGACACTCTCAGGCTATCTCTGCTGCCAGTTTTTTCAGCTTGGAGAGAAAGGACGAAGTTACATGTAGTCTGGTGCAGCTGTTCCACTGCAGTCCTTCAAGCACAGACACAATGTCTTTCTGAGCTTTGAGGCTCTTTGAGTCTCCTCTGAAAAGAATACCTTCTGCTCCATGGAAATCTTCTCCTATACATATGTCTTTAAGATATTTACCCAAATATGGGGCACCTGGGTGGCTCAATGGGTTAAAGCCTCTGCCTTCGGCTCAGGTCATGATCTCAGGGTCCTGGGATCAAGTCCTGCATCCGGCTCTTTCCTCAGCAGGAAGCCTGCTTCCCTCTTTCTCTCTGCCTGTCTCTCTGCCTACTTGTGATCTGTCTCTCTGTCAAATGAATAAATAAAATCTTTTAAAAAAGAGAGATTTACCTGAATCTGTGCTGCCTTTTATGATTCAGTGCCCTTATAATTTACTTCTTTTATAAATCTTTAGTGTCATTTCAATGGGACTTGGGAAATAAAGGGAAAAGAGAGATGTAATTCCACATCTTGACCAGAACACAGCGTTTATTTTAATAGGTAAAAGTTGAAGTCAACTTAAATTCTCACAGCATATACTTTAGTTTTAATTGTTAGTAGAATTAGGGTCCCCCTTTCAATGGAACAGTATAAAATATTTGGGAATGATGGAGTAGAAGACTATTAAAGAATAACAAATGATATTCGAAACATTGTTAACTATAAAATGAAAGCTCTGAAATAATTTGGTCAATATTATCTTTATGTACAAAAATTGGAAACATATTTTTAAAAATTATGCATGGTGATGTGGTAGACAAAATAATAGTCTCTCAAATATGTCCATGTCATGATCTCTGAAACTAATGAATTAGTTACTTTACATGGCAAAAAGGACTTTTCAGATATGATTGGATTAAGGATGCTGAGATAGGGAGATTAGAGATTATCCTGGATTATCCAGATGGACCCAATGTAATCACAATAGTCTTTATAGGAGGGTGGCAGGAGGATCAGAATTAGTGGTAGGGGTTGTGACAAAGGAAGCAAGAGACTGAAGTGATGTGAGGAAAAGTTCATGAGCCAAGATATACAAACAGCCTCTAGACACTGAAAAATGCAAGGAAATGGATTTTCCCCCCAGAGACTTGAGATAGAATTAGCCTTGTTGAGACTTTGACTTTTGTCCAGTGAGGCTAATTTTGGACTTCTGACCTCCAGAATTATAAAATAATAATACTAGCAAGCTTGTGGCAATTTGTTACAGAAGCAATAGGAAAGTAATACAAGTGCTTACCATAAGGTAGAGAAATTCAGAGTAATTTAAGTTTCTACTTGGCTTGAAAAAAATTAAGGTTCAAATAAACATCATACAATGTCTAAAGCAGCTGAAACTGTCAATAACAGTAAAACTCTGGTTGTCAGCTTATGACCCTAGAATATAAAAGTATTATAATATCCATGGTAGGAGAATGCAGAAGGAAAAAATGCATGTACTTACATGTCTCATAGAAATATAAATTAGTAGTGGGTTATACGAGGCTACATTAAATAGTACATGAAAATTTTAAAGAAATGATTATGTTGTAGTACACTGCAGTTCCATTTCTAAGAATGAATTGCGAGAAACGATTTTTGGATGTGAACTTACATTTGGCTTCGAGGATTATTCCAGACTTATTTAAATGAGGAAAAAATGCCAACTAAAAACACCAACTAACTCTTCAGTAACATTTGATTAGTAAGGGAAATAAAAGTCTATCTATGTAATTGAATGGCATACAGACATTAGAAGTGATGATATACAGTAATAGTTAATGGCAAACAAGTTACTTTAGGAGACAATATTAACAGTGTAACTTAATTTCCATGGAATGAAAAAGGACTATTTCTCTAGCCACATTATAATTTTATTCATCTTTGGTTAGTAATTTGGCAGGTACTATTTTTGCATATATTGTAATCACACTTTCTTAATTTTCCACAGTGAAATTATATTTGTTCTAATGAAGAAAATACCAAAGGTAAACTGTGATGACCTCTTTCTTTTGAAAAGTGAAAAAATAACTTTTTAAATGATTTTATTTATTTATTTTTTTTGACAGAGAGACACAGAGGGAGAGGGAATACAAACAGGGTGAATGGGAGAGGGAGAACTGGCCTCCAGTGGAGCAGGGAACCCCATGTAGGGCTTGATCCCAGGATCCTGGGATCACAACTCCAGTGGAAGGCAGATGCCCAATGACTGAGCCACCCAGGAGCCCTGAAAAAAATAATTTTAATGCTTGAATGTGGGTTGAGTTGAGAAAATCTCTTATGCTGTATGTATAGGAGCATAGGTAAAAACAGCTCCTTTCACTGGGTGTGGTGCATAAACAATGAATCTTGTGACACTGAAAAAATAAAATTAAAATAAAACAAAACAAATCAAAACAAAAACCCTAGCTCCTTTATGGAGAGTCTTTCGGTAGCAAAATAACATTTTTGAAGGTTTTCTCAGGAAGTAATCCAGCAGATAAATATATATTTGGCTATATAGAGTCCATAAAAATATTGATTGAATAGGCTTGATTTAAAACAAAAAAATTAGTTACAGAAAATGGGATTTTTTTTCATTAAATTGAATGAAATTCTGTCACAAAACAGGAAGAAGAGAAAAAATATTTCAAGGCACATAAATGTTGAAGATGTATCACTTTATGATAAAAAGCAAATATTTGGTAAGGTTATACTTTTGTATAAATAGGTATATATACATAAAATTTATACAATGAAATAGAATGTTCTCAAATGAAGCTTTTTTTCACACCTTTGTGTTACATGGAATTCTGGTTATTTTTATATCATCTTATCATGGTTTATTAGTTATGTAAAACAAAATACTGGTACTTGGATAACAATATTTTTTTAAAGCCTGAACAAAACAATAAGGAGAACCAAATAGTTTTAGTCAATTAAGTGAACACAGGCCCAATGTAATTAAAGATACACATTGGAGGCATTCATTTGGTTACTGTATCATGGGACCCTTTATTAGAGCAACTTCAATGAAAGCCATTCGGCAACATTTCATTCAAAGCTCTGAAATACACAGGCATTTAAGTGTCACTTAATCTCATGAAATCTTTGTATCATAATTACTTTTGGCTATCAGCACAGATTTAAATACAAGGATGTTCTATTCACCACCACTTATTTAAAATGACAATTTGAATCACACCAAATGCTCAACAATAATAGAAAGGGTTGAGAAAGTAGGATTTGTTCATGAGAATTTAAGATATTACAAACATTGCAAATGATGTCCTAGAAGAATATTTGAAATTGTGGGAAATTGCAAAATGTAGTTTTTAAACATTTTATTTTGAAATAATTACCAGTTCATGGGAAGTTGCAAAGGTAGTACAGAGAGATTCTGTGTACTCATTACCCAGTACTTTCCTAATATTACTGCTATATAGTACAATGTCAAAACCAGGAGACTGACAATGATATAATGTATGTTTATAGTTCTATGTCATTTTACACATGTAACCACCACCATATACAAGATATATAATTATTCTATCCCAGGAAATGTTTTCCCCTTGCCTTTATAATCACATCCACACTTGATTTCATACACACTTCTGCCATCTCTTACTCCTAATAGCCACTGATTTGTTTTCCATCTGTATTATTTTGTCATCTCAAGAATGTTATATAAATAGAATCATATAGCATGTAACTTTTCAGATTGGCTTTTTAACTTAGAATAATACCCTTGAGATCTATCCAAGTTGGTGCATGTATCAATAGTCTGTCCCTTTTTATTGCTGTGTGTATTCCATGGTATGAATGTGCCACAGTTTATTTAATTATTCATCTATTAGAGTACATCTGGGTTGTTTCCAGGATTTCACTATCACAAATAAAACTGATATGAAAAAACTGAGGAAAATTCCCTTGATCCTTAATTTTCTGGGAGTTTTTTTTTTTTTTTTTTTTTTTTTTTTATCATGAACGGCTTTTGAATTTTGTCAAATGCTTTTTTCTGCATTTGATTATATAATTTTTATCTTGTTAATATGGTGGATTGCAGGGGTGCCTGCATGGCTCAGTCAGTTCAGTGTCTGCCTTCAGCTCAGGTCATCATCTCAGGGTCATGGGATCAAGCCTCATGTCAGGCTCCCTGCTCAACAGGGAGTCTGCTTCTCCCTCTCCCTCTGCCCTTCCCTCCCCCAAATCGTGTTCTCTCTCTCTCATGCACTCTCAAATAAATAAAATCTTTTAAAAATATAGATTACATTGATTGATTTTCAAATATTTAACCAGCCTTATATCTATGGGATAAACTCCACTTGATCATGGTGTATATGTATATATACATACACATACAATTTTGTGTATGTACATATATAGCTTAATTCTATTTGCCAATATGTTGTTAAAAATTTTTTCATCTAGGGGCACCTGGGTGGCTCAGTGGGTTAAAGCCTCTGCCTTCAGCTCAGGTCATGATCCCAGAGTTCTGGGATCGAGCCCCACATCGGGCTCTCTGCTCAGCAGGTAGCCTGCTTCCCTTCCTTTCTCTCTGCCTGCCTCTGCCTACTTGTGATCTCTGTTTGTCAAATAAATAAATAAAATCTTTTAAAAAATAAATAAATAAAATTTTTAAAAAAACAATTTCTTCATCTATACTCATAAGCATTATTGGTGTCTTATATTCTCTTTTCACAGTTTGTATGTTTGGGATTTGGTGTCATGGCAATACTGAGTTTATTAGAAAGAACTGGGAAGTTGTCCCTCATATTTTCTGGAAGAGATTGTGTAAAACTGGTGTTAATTCCTATTCAAATATTTGGGAAAATTCTCTAGTGGTGCCATTTAGATTTGGAGTTTATTTTTTGGGGGGAGGGGAGGATCTTTTAAACAGCAAATTCAACTACTTTAATACTGATAGGGTTATTCAAAGCACCTACCTTTGATTGCATGAGTTGTAGTAATACCTGCTTTTCGTTTTTTCCTAAGTTGTAAAATTTATGTATGAAGATTTGTTCATAGTGTTCTCTTGTTACCTTTTGACATCTGCAGGGTGTGTAGTGATACCCATTATTCCATTCATGATGTAAGTAATTTGTGTTTCCTATCTTTTTTTTAATTCATTAGTCTTGCTAGAGTTTTATTAAATTTACTCATTTTCTTAAAGACCCAACTTTTTAATTTATGGTTTTATCTTTACTGATTTTCTCTTTTCAACTTTGGATTCTTTTGAAGCACGTTTTTAACTTCTTCTAGATGTCTAGATTTCCTCTTTTCTTTCTGATGTTGATATCTACTTTGCTTTTCTGTGTTTAGAAACACACTGTGTATTATTTCAGTATTGAGAATTTGTTGAGGTTTTTTTATATTGCCCAAGACATGATCTATTTCATTATATGTTCTTTGGGCATTTGAAAAGTGTATTCTGTTTTTGTTGGGTAGAGTGTTGTATAAATGTCAGCTGGATCCTGTTGACTGACAGTGTTATTGAGTTTTTCTATATCCTTAGTGAATTTCTGTGTAATTGTTTTATGAACAATTTATAGAAGTCTTGCAGTTATCAACTACAATTGAAGCTATGTCTATTTCTCCATTTAGTTCTATCAATTTTTGCTTCATACATTTTACAGTTATTGTTTGATACATACATACTAGGACTTACATATCTTCTGAGATAATTTATTCTTTTATTTTGTAATTCTCTTCTCTGTCCTTGAAAATTTTCCTTGCTCTGAATATGCTTTATCTGACATTGATATAGCCACTCTTGCTTTTTCTTGATGATTGTGTTGTATAGCTTTTCCCATTCTATTTCTTTCAGCATACGTGTTATCATTATATTTAAAATGAGACTTTATAAATAACATATAGTTGGGCAATGAGTTTACTTCTATATTTTTAAAGACTTTATTTATTTATTTGAGAGAGGGAGCATGAGAGAGAGCATGCACAAGTGGGGGGAGGGCAGAGGGAGAGGAAGAAGCAGACTCCCCACTGATTAGGGAGCCTGATGCGGGACTGGATCCTAGGAACCTGGGATCATGACGTGGGCCAAAGACAGACGCTGAACTGACTAAGCCACACAGGTGCTCTGGGCAATGATTTTTAAACCACTCTACCAATCCCTTCTAGATAGTATACATAAACCATTTATATTTAATATTATTTTTGATATATAAGATACAAATATGCCTTTTTAATTTTTGTTTTCTGTTTTTTCTTCTCATTTTTTATCTCACCATTTTCTTTATCCTACCTTCCTATGGGTTACTTGAACATTTTTCAAATTCCATTTTGATTTCTCTATAATGTTTTTCAGTTTACCTCATTGTACAGCTTTCTTAGTGGTCTCTAGGTATTATAGTACATATACATACATAATGTATCAAAGTCTACTAGTTTCAAATGAAGTGCAGAAATCTTACCTCCCTCTACATCCTTTTACTCACCAACTGTATATGTTTTTTTTGGTAAATATTTCCACTATTTGCTTTGAAAACTACATCAGACAATGTTATAATTTTTGCTTTTACCTTAAACATAATTTAGAAGACTCAAGAGGAAAGGAAAGTCTATTGTATTTATCCATATATAGTTTTTGATCCATTGTACACAGTCTGATTTTGTGGGGAGGAAGATAAGACTGAAGGTTTTCTTTTCTTTTTTTTTTTTTTTTTCTTATTCTGTGTTGGGCTAGAGTGACTACCTGCTAAAAGTTGTCTGTCTTGCTAAGTTGCCATTTTCCTCATACTTTGACTAGAGAGAGTAGACTTTATTTGGACCTTTTATGTTTTTTCGTACTGGAATTTCTAGGTTTCTGGCATAAAAATTAGGGATAAGTATTGCAAAAAACAAACACAGGGACCTCACCACTATGTTGTTCCTCAGGTACTGGGGTCTCATGTCTGCCTTATTTTCTAACTTCACAGGATCGTTTTATGATAATTTAATATGTAATGTCCAGGGTTTTAAGCTAAACTTAGGGACAGAAATATGGAAACATAAGTATATTCCACCTTCCCAGGAGCAGAAATCTCTGTACAATGTGATTTTAAGAAGTATGAATGAATAAATGACTAAATAAAAAGACCATGATGGCAAACCTAAAACACTTGTGGAGGATGACTCTATTTCTCTTTGAATATTTTATATATCATAAATTATTTATACACATAAATACACACACAGAAGGACATAGATACACATTTTAATAGTTTTTTCTTAGGTTCTATGATTTTAGCTGCTTTTATTTTTCTTCAGGTTAATCATATTTTCTTCTTTTTTGCTTATCTTTACTCACTGATTTTATCTTTGTGTATTGTGTAAGAGAATGGTTGAGTTTAATCCATGACCTGTAGTATTTGTGAAAAGAAATTGTAAACAAGAAAAAAAATTTATGTATTACATACCTCACTGTAGAATAAATACAACAAGTGGTATAATAATGTAGGGATTGGTGTGGAGAAATGGGTATTTTCCTCCTTGCCTACATGAATAAAAATCTGTCCCATAATATATAGAAGACTACTTAGAGTAACGTTTAAAATACTTGTGACATTAACATTCCATGAGCATCAAATTCCACTTGTAGAAACACTTGTATGATAATATGATTTCTTAGCACACTGTCTCACAGTAATTATCAGAATTATAATTAATACTGAGTTACCATGTATAAGCATTACATTTGAGGTATAACAAGATATCCAAATGGAAATATTCAAAAGCCAGGTGGATATGTGAGCTTGGGACCTCAGAGTCCTACAGTGGATATCTATCAAATGTTGCTCTCATGCCTTGGCTTGTAGGGACACAATGAATTTATGCTGTCATGCTCACATTTTTAGGTTCTTGACTGAGAAGAATTTGAAACTGGTCAGGTTACAAACCTTCTGATGTTTGCCTACTTAGGTTTTTCTTCATGTTTGTCTCATTCTTTTGCTTCTTCTTTATGATCAAGATACTACCCTCTTTGTGGCATGGCAAGAGACTTTGAAGTTTTCATAGTCCTCCTCACACACAAGTTACCACTTTGAGTAGTATGCCCAATTTTTTTGGCACAAAAATTGGCACAGAATGTTCTAAGAAGTGATATTCCAATGTTTTATTAACAACTCACTAACACTGTTTACTTCCTCCTTAATTCCATGAAACTATTTGGTATAAGTTAACAAGAAGATACCAATAAGGGATGGAACTATTACAAAGAATAAATTCATTAGTCTAGAGAAGTAGGTGCTTTTGAAGAACTGTTATCCAATAACACACAAATGCAATAATTTACAGACAACTGCTGTCAATACTTGGGTGAAATAAACTGCAGTATACTTTTCTTTTTGCAAATAAACAAGTTAATTACCCTCTACTTCCTCTTTCCATTCCTCCTCCTTTTACATTTCAACCATGAGAGGAGCACCTGAGTGTCTCAGTCAGTTCAGCGTCTGCCTTCAGCTCAGGTCCTGATCTCAGCATTCTGGGATGAAGCCCCAGGTCCAGCTCCCTGCCCAGTGGGGTGTAAAAAGACAAACACAAAAGAAGATATACTGCAGGATACAATTTATATAATGATCTAGAAATAGCAAAGGTAATCTATAGAAACTAATATGTAGCAACAGAAAGACTAGAGTTTGACTGTGAAGGATGGAGGAAGGAGATGGATTGGGAAGAGACATGAGGTGAGGATAATGTTCTGTGAGCTGATAGAGGTTTGAGTTATACAGGTGTATGCAAATGTCCAAACTCAGTGAATGGTATAGTTAGGATTTGTACATTTTGCTTTATGTAAAGTACTTCAACGTGGAAAAAAAAGAAACTATAAACAAATGTTGAACTCGAATTAATCATTTGGGTGCTGAATTATCTAGGGTTGGAAAGTACCATTGTTACAGCTTACTTTAATAGACATCCAAAAAATAGGAAGAATAACAAGAATTGCTAGTTAATGGATGGACGCAGAGATACACATGCAATTAAGGAAGGTTAGAAAACTATTTATACTATAGTTTCTAGGTTGTGGTTACATGGATTTCCAATGTACAACTTAGTTGGTTTTTCTGGATGTATGATAGGCTTTAAAATAAAATATTAGGAAAAACTGAATCATACTTAGCATTTGTACCCTACTTTAATCCTCTTCAGTATAACTTGAACATAACTCCATTATCATTTATATATCCATATCATTTTATATATCTTTTCAATGGAGCCATATACTTGCATTTTATAGGTGTTCTATTATTTCTGCCTTGTGGGTAAATATACAAAAATAAAGTTGCTTTTATATTCGGAATGAACTGGGTTCTGAACCAAGAGCTTTACAACAGTTGTTGTGGAGAGACAGGGACAGACTGGGATGCCAGGTAGGTAAAACCTAAAGTAGAGTAGGGAATGGACTTTGAATATCAATGTAGTTTATAAAACTGGAACTCTGGATCTGTGCTGTCAGTGGCTTGTGGGATCCTCATAAAACTCTGCTGACCAAGAGTGAGCCTAGAATTCTTCCTGGCTTCTGATTCCCAACAGGCTCACATGCCAGGTGTGGAGGCTAAACTCAGCACTGGGTTACGAATTTCAGAACACTTTGGAACTTTGGAAACTCAAAAGTATTTGACTATTAAGGTGTTGGGAGCCTCGTGCCTAGAAGGGGTTAACCCAATAGAGCAACAGTTCTTGGGAACCTCTTCAACCAAGGACTTTCACGGGTGGCGAGCTAGAGTGCCACCGTTTTTCCCTGGTGATTGTTATGAGAACATTGTAAGGTTTGGCTTGTTGCCATTGCAGCTGCTGTCTCAAGACTAAGTTAATAAGGCTCCTGTGTTTTGTGAATATTGAGTTATGGCCTAGGTGTCCAAACCACGAAGGTCAAGGCTGTCTGATATCTCTGCATGGCCAGCTACTCTCAGGCCAAAATAGAAACTAGCACCAGATATACAGGAGGTGATTCCCTTACTGTGTGGTATAAATCAGAACTCTGCAAAATAAACTTGGGCACTATGGGACATCCTCCTTGGTGCTCCTCCTGCCCCCATCTCTTTGTCTCTTAATTTCTTTTCACCATCCTCTTACCCTCACGTTCCTGGTCGGTTTGTTGCACCGGCCGCGACATTAAGGAATAAAGATTAATCGGCCTATTCTTGGGAATTGTAAAAGATTTCACTGATTAGTGGTTGCAGGTGAATTGGGCTCAAGGCTTCACATGTCAAAACAAAGGACAAAAACAAATACACAAACAGATGAAAAAACAAAGAAGGGACAGGAGGTAGACTAGTATCTCCAGATCTGAAAGCATTTTCTGGTCAAGGATTGAAAGTCAGTGTCTTTGGTTAAGGATATTGTCTTGAATAGTAGGGTCTGTTTCCCCTATAGCATGGTCCAATAGCATACTCCTCCCAATTTGATCTCTTTTTGAAATGCCCACATTTTCATTGAAAGGTACTGGAAGGAAAATGTGAGAGAAGGGTAGCAAACCCTGGTGGAGAGAATCAGGAGAACAACTTCATGAAGAAATAAATCTCCTTTTGGGTGAACAGTGGCTATATCAAATAGGCCCTGATCATACTCCTGAGTGCCCAAAGACAAAATTTAAAATTTTGTGAAATATGGTAAAAAGCAAATAATCTTTGTAGTTCCACCTTGACAACTGTTTAGAGGCAGCTATAATGCAATGGGAATCTGGAGGTCCTTTTGTTTGATGTGGATATTCAAACTTAATTATCCAAAATGGAAAGCCACAAAGGAAAGTCTTTATACAGATATGGGGTCTTCAGGACCATTCAGCCTTGAGGACCCACAAATAATAGGAAGGTAAGAGAGAAGGAAGGGACAAGAAATGCTTTTTGGTCCCTCCTGAGTGTTTTGCTCCTTCTTCTCTACTGTCAGAGTTCAGCATGACCATCAACATTATACCTCATCAGACCATCAGGAGGATGAGGACACACCTGGATTTGTTCACCAGTTCATTCCTGGTCTCCTGCTCAGTGTTGGCCATGTAGAAAGTGCTCCATCAGTTACGCACTGAGTGCAAAAACAAATGAACAGATCTCAAGGCCCATGTAATATTGGATGATACAGAGCCTTCCCTGGTATTTGACTTAGACAGCAGTTTATTTATCAAGGACTGGGGACAAGATGAGTCATTAGTTTAAGTTCAGGAATCACTTTAAGAGTTCTCAATGAGGTGGGGCAAAATGGCAGAGAAGTAGGAGATGTTGTTTCAACTGGTCCCCTAAAGTGAGCTAAATATCTACCAGAACACTCTGAACACAATTGAAATCAGCCTGAGATGTAGGATTATACACTTCTGGATCTCTATGGGAGTGGAAGACACCAGTGGAGAGGTAAAGCAGAGTGGGAATGCTTGAGGATAAAAAGAAAGGGGAGGAAGCCACCAGAAGTGACCCATTGGATAGTAATACCCTAATATGAAAGTGCCCTGTGATTGGGGACCAGCATTAACTTAGAGTCTGATTAAAAGAACTCAAAAAGAGCAAAAGATCTTAAGGGGCAACTGGTAGAATCAGAAGGTCATAGGCATTGGCCTAAGCCCACCAACCCAGGACAGCCACCACCAGTGGCCACCTGTTCCAGAGAGAGTGAGGCAGAGCCTCCGTGGTCCCTGAGCTCATGGCTTTCTGCTGCTTGAACCACTGCTCGGCTGGGTGCACTCCCACTCATGTGTGAGAGAGCCTGGTGTGTGCGCTAGCCGGCAGTCTCTAGGACCAGCGGAGGGTCTGGAAGATCCCAGCCTGAGCCTGAGAGAAGCCGAGTAATCTCTGCGTTAGTCTTTCCTGATCTGTGTGACAGCAGAGTCAGCACACCCTGCACGGACTGCACACAGCAGTCCTGGCAAAGGCAGCCACTGGAAGCAGGCTCCCTGGACAAATATCATTTGTGGTTTTAGTGGCATGGGGGTGCAGAGACAAGCAGGCACCTCAGGCAACCACTGAGATGGTGCCTGGGGTGAGTACTGACTTTGGGAGGTTGTGCTGTGCAGCAGAGTTTGCAGTGGGGGAGTCTGTGTGTTCTGGACCACCCAGAGGGGAGAAGACTGAGGATTCTCTCTGAGACAGAGGTCTGGGTGCAACTTGCTTTCCATTAAACCTCTGAAAAGCCACAAAAAGCCCCCAAAGAACAAAACCTCCAGAGAACAAAAGCCTGAAAAACTGGTTTCCACAGGGCCCAGCCCCTTGATAGGGGGCAGGGTGACTCAACCCAAGCAAGACTGCCTGAAAAATAACATAAAGACTCCTCCCCCAGAAATCCAGCCAAAAGAAGGAGAGAACAACCACCACAGGTTCCCCATAAAACTGTAAAACCCTGACATCAGGCGAAAACAATATATTAAGCTCCTGGCATTCTTGCAAAACCTGTATATTTTATAGATACAGCTTTTCTTTTAATTTGTTCTCACGATTCTTGTTCTAATTTAAAATTTTTTTATCCTACTTTCCATTACAACTAGAAGTTTAATACAACATATTCCATAATAACCTTTTAACATGAACTTTTTACATACATATACATGTGTTTTTCTTCTATTTTTTTTCTTTTTTCCTAATATACATATAGATATAAGCTTCAAGGTAATGCTCTTTCCCTAATCAATACTACCCCTATATATAAACCAGTTTTAATTTCCCTGTATCTCTGGAAAGTTAAGTCCTTTAAAAGATATCAAGATACACCCAGGAAGAATCAAAATAAACTTCCTCACCCACAGCAAGGATTTATAACCACCCTCCCATCTTTTTCTTCTGTGTGTGTGTTTTTGTTCTATTATATAAATCTTATTCTTGGGATTCATTTTGGCTGGGTTCTTTTTTTTTTTTTTTAAACTTGTCATTTACTTTGGTCAGTTTTTTGTATGTTTGTTTTTGTTTACATACTTTATAACTTTTATATTTTGGTTTCATGTTGGCTGGGTTTTCTCTTTTTCTCTCTCTCTTTCTCTCACTCTTTTTTTCCTTTCTTTTTGGTGGTGACTTCCAACTGTTCTGAAATGTTCCAGGGTGTACCTTGCCTAGATTGTGGTTAACATATTCACCTAAACATCCCCTCAACCACCTCTCACCAAAGTGACTAGGGGGAGGAATAACTAAAAAAGGAAAAATTCAGAGACTGTGCCCTCTCCATCAGAACTATTGGATATGGACACAAACTGTGTGTTGGAAAGGGAATTTAGAATAACACTTAGCTAGGCAATGACTAGGTTGGAGAAAACCATTAGTGACAGCATAAAATCTCTAAGTGGCAGAAGTGACAGCCAACTGGGCAGAAGTTAAAAACACTATCAATGAGATCCAATCTAATCTAAATACTCTAACAACTAGGGTAACTGAGGCAGAAAATATAATTAGTGATCAAGAGGACATACTGAGAGAGAAAAAGGATCAAAAGAAGGCATGGAACAGCTTAGAAGCCATGAAAACAGAGTTAGGGAAATAAATGATGCCATGAAACATTCCAGTGTCAGAATTATTGGGATCCCTGAGGGGGTGGAGAAAGAGAGAAGACTAGAAGATATAAATGAACAAATTCTGGATGAAAATTTTCCCAGTCTGAGGAATGGAACAAGTGTTCATGTCCTACAGGCAGAAAGAACACCCACCAAGATCAATGAATCTAGAAAGACCTCAAGGCACTTGATAGTGAGACTCACGAATCATAAATTTAGAGAAAAGCTTCTGAGGGCAGGTAGAGGGAAGAGATTCCTTTGGTACAGAGGAAGGTCCATCAGAATAACATCAGACCGGTCCACAGAAACCTGGCAAGCCAGAATGGGCTGGCAAGACATATTCAGGGCACTAAATGATAAGAACATGCAGCCAAGAATACTTTATCCAGCAAGGTTGACATTCAAAATGGATGAAGAGATAAAGAGCTTCCAAGACCGACAAGGTTTAAAAGAGTATGTGACCACC
Organism: Mustela lutreola; assembly: GCF_030435805.1. Classification (NCBI taxonomy): domain Eukaryota; kingdom Metazoa; phylum Chordata; class Mammalia; order Carnivora; family Mustelidae; genus Mustela; species Mustela lutreola. Next base: position 66,552,688 of record NC_081308.1, on the reverse strand, counting down.
AACCAGGCACTACAAGAAATATTAAGGGGGGGATCTATAAAAGAGGAAAGAAGCAAAGAGTGACATAGAACAGAAACTTACAGAGACAATGTATAGAAACAAGAACTTCAGAGGCAACATGATGTCAATAAAAATGTATCTTTAGGGGTGCCTCGGTGGCTCAGTGGTTTAAGCTTCTGCCTTCAGTTCAGGTCATGATCCCAGGGTCCTGGTATCGAGCCCTGAATTGGGCTTTCTGCTCAGCAGGGAGCCTGCTTTCTCCTCTTTCCCTCTGCCTGCCTTTCTGCCTACTTGTGATCTCTGTCTGTCAAATAAATAAATAAAATCTTTTTAAAAAAACCCGTATCTTTCTATAATCACTCTCAGTGTGAATGGCCGAAATGCTCCCATAAAATGGCACAGGGTTACAGATTGGATAAAACAAGAGGACCTGTCCTATCCTGTCTACAAGAGACCCCTTTGGAACATAAAGATACATCCAGACTGAAAGTGAAGGGATGGAGAAGCATCTTTCACGCTAATGGGACTCAAAAGAAAGCTGGCATAGTGATTCTCATTATCAGATAAATTAGATTTTAAACTGAAGACTGTAGTCAAAGATAAAGAAGGACACTACATCATTCTTAAAGGGTCTATCCACCAAGATGATCTAATGATTGTAAATACGTATGCCCCCAATATGGGAGCAGCCAACTACATAAGCCCACTGTTAATCAAAATAAAGAGTCATATTGATATCAACACATTACTAGTAGGGGATCTTAACATGCCATTCTCAGATCATCCAAGCAGAAAATCAATAAAGAAACAAGAACTTTGAATGACACATTGGACCGGATGGACACATTGGACCTCATAGATATATACAGAACATTCCACCCTGAAACAACAGAATACTCATTCTTCTTGAGTGCACATGGATATTTCTCCAGAATAGACCACATACTGGGTCACAAATCACAGCTTAACCAATACCACAAGGTTGAGATTATTCCCTGTATATTCTCAGACCACAATGCTTTGAAACTGGAGCTCAACCTCAAGAAAAAGTTTGGGAGGAATTCAAACACTTAGAAGCTAAAGACTACCCTGCTTAAGAATGTTTGGATCAACCAGAAAATCAAAAAAGAAGTTAAACAATTCGTGGAAACCAATAAGAATGAAGATACACTGCTCCAAAACCTATGGGATATGGCAAAGGCAGTCCTAAGGGGGAAATGCATAACCACCCAAGCCTCGCTCAAAAAAATTGAAAAATCCCGAATACAACTCTCCTTACACCTTAATGAACTGGAAAATCAATAAAAATTCAAGCCAACTCCATGCACAAGAAAAGAAATAATCAAGATTAGAGCAGAGATCAATGAGATAGAAACTAGAGCTATAGTAGAACACATCAACAAAACTAGAACTGGTTTTTTGAAAGAATCAATAATATTGATAAACCACTGTCCAAACTAATCCAAAAGAAAAGATAGAGGACCCAAATTAATAAAATTATAAATGAAAGGGGAAAGATCACGACTAAAACCAAGGAAATAGAAACAATCATCAGAAATTCTTATCAACAGTTATATGGCAATAAGGTAAGCAATCTAGAAGAAATGGATGCATTCCTGGAAACCTATAAACTTCTAAGACTGAATCAGGAATAAATGGACAACCTGACTAGACCAATATCTAGTAACGAGATTGAAGTAGTGATGAAAAACCTCCCAAAAAACAAGAGTCCAGGACCTGATGGATTCCCTGGGGGAATTCTACCAAACATTCAAAGAAGAAATAATACCTATTCTCCTGAAGCTGTTCCAAAAAAATAGAAACAGAAGGAAAACCCCCAGACTCTTTCTATGAAGCCAGCATTACCCTGATCCCCAAACCAGACAAAGATCAGGAACACAAGAAGGAAGCCCACTCTTGCCACTGTTGTTCAACATAGTACTAGAAGTCCTAGCAACAGCAATCAGACAACAAAAAGAAATAAAATGTATTCAAATTGGCCAAGAAAAAGTCAAACTCTCTCTCTTCGCAGATGACATGATACTTTATATGGAAAACCCAAAAGACTCCACCCCCAAATTACTAGAACTCATACGGCAATTCAGTAACTTTGCAGGACACAAAAATCAATGTACAGAACTCAGTTACATTCTTATACACTAACAATGAAAACATAGAAAGGGAAATTAGAGAATCGATTTCATTTATTATAGTGCCAAGAATCATAAGATACCTGGGAATAAACTTAACCAAAGAGGTAAAGGATCTGTCTGTACTCAAGGAACTACAGAACACTCATGAAAGAAATTGAAGAAAAGACACAAAAAGGTGCAAAAGCATTCCATGCTCATGGACTGGAAGAATAAAGAATAAACATTGTTAAAATAAACATTGTTAAAATATCTGCCTAGAGCAATCTATACTTTCAATGCCATCCCAATCAAAATTCCACCAGCATTTTTCAAAGTGCTGGAACAAACAAGAGACCTCAAATTGTTAAGGAAATGTTGAAAAAGAAAAACAAAACTGGGGGCATCATGTTGCCTCATTTCAAGCTTTACTACAAGTCTGTGATCACCAAGACAGCATGGTACTGGCACAAAAACAGACAAATAGACCAGTGGAACAGAGTAGAGAGCCCAGATATGGACCTGTAACTCTATGGTTAACTAATCTTCGACAAAATAGTAAAAAATATACAGTGGAAGAAAGGCAGTCTCTTCAATAAATGGTGCTGGGAAAATCGGACAGCTATGTGTAGAAGAATGAAACGCAACCATTCTGTTACACCATACAGAAAGATAAACTCGAAATGGATAAAATACCTCAACATGAGGCAGTATCTATCAAGATCCTAGAGGAGAACATAGGTAATAACCTCTTCCACAACAGCCACAGCAAATTCTTTCAAGACGTTTCTCAAAAGGCAAAGGATACAAAAGCAAAAATGAACTTTTGGGACTTCATCAAGATCAAAAGCTTCTGCACAACAAAGGAAACAGTCAACAAAACAAAGAGGCAACCCATGGAATGGGAGAAGATATTTGCAAATGACAATACAGACAAAGGGCTGATATCCTAGATCTGTAAAGAACTCCTCAAACTCAGCACTCAAAAAACAGATAATGACATCAAAAAATGGGCAGAAGACATGAACAGACACTTCTCCAAAGAAGACATACAAATGGCTAGCAGGCACATGAAAAAATGTTCATCATCATTAGCCATCAGGGAGATTCAAATCAACCACATTGATATACCACCTTATACCAGTTAGAATGGCCAAAATCAAGACAGTAAACAACAAGTGTTAGAGAGGATATGGAGAAAGGGGAACCCTCTTACACTGTTGACGGGAATGCAAGTTGGTGCAGCCAATTTGGAAAACAGTGTGGAGATTCCTTAAGAAATTAAAAATAGAGGTTCCCGATGACCCTGCAATTGCACTACTGGGTATTTACCCCAAAGATGCATATGCAGTGAAAAGAAGGGCCAGAAGGTGGCCCTTCTTTTCACCCCAGTGTTCATAGCAGCAATGGCCACAGTCACCAAACAGATGCTTCAACAGATGAATGGATAAAGAAATATGGTCCATATATACAATGGAATATTATGCCTCCATCAGAAAAGATGTTATACAAACTTTTGTACCAACATGGACGGGACTGGAAGAGATTATGCTGAGTGAAATAAGTCAAGCAGCGAGAGTCAATTATCATATGGTTTCACTTACTTGTGGAGCATAAGGAATAATATGGAGGACATTGGGAGAAGGAGAGGTGAAGGATGTTGGGTGAAATAGGAGGGGGAGATGAACCATGAGAGACTCTGAGAAAGAAACTGAGGGTTTTGGAGGGGAGAGAGGTGTAGGTTTGGGTGAGCCTGGTTGTGGGTATTAAGGAGGGCACGTATTGCATGGAGCACTGGGTGTGATCCATAAACAATGAAACTTGGAACACTGAAAAGATAAAGTTATAAAAAAAAAAAGAGTTCTCTATGAAAACAAAAATAGAGTTCTCTATGAGTTACTGAGGCTAAGATGTCTAGGGCTTTGGGAGTGGTACTGGGCTTTAGTGATAATTGGTTTGACTAGAATAGGCCCTGGCCACAGAAGGAGAGCTTTTGCCCATGTATTTCACAACTCAGAATATTTTTTTTAATGGGGCCTTGGGGTTAAACAGGATCAGAGGCCTGAGATATTTTATGAATCTTGAATAATGGTTACTTTGGAAGCTAAACTTGGGGATCCAAAGGCCATTCCAGTCTAGAGGCTGAGGCAAATAGATTACTCTCACTTGGATCTCAATTCAAAAGTTTAATTTTTAATTCCTTGAAAATGCACCTTATATGTTCGTCCATACTACTTTTTAAAATTGGGAATCCAGTTACTTTTTTGTCTGTTTGTTTTTAATGCAGCAGTAGAGAAGAAATTAAGACTAAAAAGAGAGTATTATGCAAATGAAGTTGAAAATTTAGATTAAAAGATAATTATTTAGGAAAATTAAATCAATAAATTGAATTCATGAGATTTAAAAATTCTTAGGATATAAATAGCCAGGGAAGATTTTGAGGGAGTTGTCATTGCCCTATACATTCTCCCTTTCCACTCTCTCCAGTGATTTAGCACTTTCCACAATGGACTCTTTCTTTGTCTTTCACCTCTGCTGCAGACTTAGCTCCCCCAGAGAAAAGAGAAGGGTAGTGATGGAGTGGCCAGCTGCAAATTTGACTCATTACCTTTCTCCTCCACACTGCTATAGGTGAGTACTGCAAAAGCCTCACTGGTCAGAGGCAGGTCTTGGGGCCTACCTAGACTGAAGGATGTTTGAATGATAAGCACCAGAGGAATCTTGCAAAAGTAGTTTTAAGAGTAGAAATTCAAAGAAATTTAAGGAAATTTTTGTAATCTGATACTCCCTGCGTGGTCCCTTCCCTTTGGTTACTAAGTAAGGCTGATTACCACTAGTCTCACACAGCAATAAGTGCAATTTTTCTGCCCACAGTCTTGTCCCCGTGCTTTTTAAATAAACTTACTAAGTTACACTGTAAATGTCTCAAGAATTCTCTCTTGACCATTGTTCCTGAGGACCCAGCATAATGCACTTCTAAACTATTTAGTCTCTGGTTGCTATGGTAATGCAGGCAAAAGCTCTGCTCTGTCTGTGAAAATGAGTGGGAGCCTGTGAATGCAGAGGGGGTATTAAAAGAGGAAGAATTTCTTGCAGGTGAGAATAACCTGATACTCGTATGGTCTTTGGTGATTAATAACCTAATGCCACCCTCACTGCCCCCGCCTTCACCAAGCAGCAGCACTATCATCACCACAAGGCAGAAGAGATAGACTGTGAACAGGGGGCCTTAAACCAGATTACACAGGTTTTTGTTACTGTCATTTCCTAGAAAAATCCACTGGATTAGAACTGTTTACTTGGCCACATTCCAAGGTGTTCTTATTGTGGCCTATCTTGTAGTCCTTTGTCCAGTGGGACTGATGGACACAAGGACTATGAGTACATACTATATACCTGGTAACTTATTAGGAAGTGAGGATACCCACTGGGGAGGGCATGTTACAGGGGTGGTTTTAGGGACATGGCAGGAGTAGTCTAACAGCATGAGGTCTGAAGTCCAAACCCAGAATTTCATCCTTAATCAGGTCCATCCCCTCTTACTCCTGCCTCTCTACTTCCCCTTCTCTAAGGAATACAGGGGTAAAGATGAAGTTAGGTGTGCAGTGTTGGCTGAAGCCTTAATGAGCTTTGCTTCCCCTTCTTTCCAGGTGAGAGACTCTTTGTTTTCATTCCAGCAGTCTTGCTCTGCCTTCAAGTTAAGACCTATAAATCAGCTTTGAGAGTCAGTGTCCAGATCCTCAATGGTGTAATTGGTCTGGCGGCTTGGTTTCTATGGCAATACTGACAAGAGTTTTTCTCACTAAATAAAATTAAAAGGGAGCTAGAAGGGTGGGCAGCCAGCTTCAAGGGGGAAGGAAGGATTGTAATTTGAATACTCTAATTATACAAAGTGATAGCCTTTTGTCATTAAAAGTCCATAAAAAGGGGCGCCTGGGTGGCTCAGTGGGTTAAGCCGCTGCCTTCGGCTCGGGTCATGATCTCGGGGTCCTGGGGTCGAGTCCCGCGTCGGGCTCTCTGCTCAGCGGGGAGCCTGCTTCCCCTCTCTCTCTCTCTGTCTGCCTCTCCGTCTACTTGTGATTTCTCTCTATCAAATAAATAAAATCTTTAAAAAAAAAAAAAAAGTCCATAAAAAGAGGCCAGGTCAGCAAGGGCCTTGATTGGGAAAAGGGAGCCTCAAACAGGATAGAAGAGGGTTTTTTCATTAGAGAAACTTCTATTGAGTATTCAGAGGATAACGAAAGCACTGCAAGATTAGGACTCAGGGTGTTCAGTAATTGCTTCTGCCTGTTACTCTGAATTTTATTTGAAAATCCAGAGCCAAATCTCTGTGTTTGGGGCATGTTATCAGGGAGGTATCAAAAATTACTTTCCTGAGAGGGGAAGAGGCCTGGTCGCCCTTCTCTCTGGCCTGGTAGTTGAGGGGACATGCCATGTTGTCCATACCAGGGCCATGGCTTTCATGGACTTGAGGTGGGAAATGGTTTTGAGCCCTTACCTACTCAGTTCTTGACTTCTCTCCAACTAAGACCTACTTATTCTCCTTCCATCCAATATTCTGGTCTCTGTGATTAGTTTAGGTGTCTAATAGACTCAGTCATGGCTTAAATGGCCTTAGCTTCTGGTTGTTACAGTGATCCAGCCAGAAGTTCTGCTGAGTTAAAATAAGAGGAAAACTGATATGGAAGGAGGACAGCATAGGGAGAGGGCCAAGATTGAAGAATACCGTAATTACACTAATTTTTTAAAAGATTTTATTTATTTATTTACAGACAGAGATCACAAATAAGCAGAGGCAGGAGGGGTGGGGGGGGGAGAGCAGGCTCCCTGCTGAGCAGAGAGCCCCATATGGGTCTCGATCCCAGGACCCTGAGATCATGACCTGAGCCGAAGGCAGAGGCTTTAACCCACTGAGCCACCCAGGCGCCCCTGGAATTACACTAATTTATAACCTTTTATTATTAAAGCTTATAGGTACAGGCCCCCAGGGCCTAAGACAGAGGGAGCTAAAGGCTTATCAGGGATGATAAAGCATCAAACACCAGAGAAAAAGCTCTTTATTAGAGACATTTCCAAGAAGCAATCCAAAGACCAAGAAAACACTCCATATGCTCAAGCCATGGGTTTTGGAAAGACACAGGCAGATCAGAGGCCCAGGTTCTTATTTCCAGCAGTCTAAAAGTCTTCAATTGTCAGAAATGGAGGTTCAGGTGGGAAACCAAGGCTCAAAAGTGGGAAGGGATTGGAGCTAAATCACAAGCTAGATAGTGATGAAACTATGACTAGAGTTCAGGGCTCTTGACAATCAGAGCCCTCTCTATAACCCTAATCAACCTCCACTTGGAGACCAAGATGGTCAAACCCCTCATTTTACAAACAAAGAGATGAAGTCTAAAGAGGGGAAGCAACCAGGGCCACACAGTCCCTTCTGAGGTGAGAGCACAGCTCTCCTGGCTTTTAATGTAGACCAAGTAAATGGTGAGTGCTTTAAGAATTAGGACAGGGACAGTGAGAACAGGCAAGATAACACTCTACAGAAAATTCTACAAGACTTGAGTCAGAATGTGGAAGATTGTTATCTAAGTGATATGAAGGGATTGGTGCCATTAACAGAGCGAGGGGAAAAAAAGGAACAAAGGAAAAAGAGAAACAAACATCTCCCTACGATTTTCTTTGGAAATAGTCCCTTTTTTTGAGCAGTAGCTGGAAACGATATGCAGAGATAACTTAGGGGAGCAAGATACCAATTTGCAGGTATATAAGATATCCCCATTTGTATACAGATGAGGAAACTAGGGTACCCACAATGAGGAAGTAATATCCTCAAAATCAGACTCTGGGTTTCTGGCAAAGCTGTGAGTAGATCCCAAGATTCAGGATACAAAAGATAGGGACTAAGAGAGAAGTGAGTGACAACCTGGCTGTTACTTCCCTCCTTAAAGAAAGCCCCCTTTCCTCCCTCTCTTAATACTCCTCTTCTGCTCCAGTGGCAACCTCTTTTTAAAAATCTTTCGGGTTCTAGGCCTATCCCCCTGTTAGGCAGCCCTGCTCCTTTTGGACACAAAGCAGAGACAAAATTAAAAATTCAGTTCAGGATACCTCATGAGGAATGCAAACGAGGACTAGACAGATCTAGAAGCAACATACAGACAGGACTGGGCACAGGGTTGAGCAGGGAGGATCCACTGGGCCATAGACAGGAGCTTCCTTCCCCTCATTCTCTTCAGCAGAGTCGAATAATTTACTTTTCTTAACCACAAAATAACCTCCCAGTTTGGTCCTTCCTTTGGAGAGGTCAGTATGTGCGGTTTCTGTATCCAGAGGACTTTCAAGTTTTGGAGTTCCAGAGATTCAGCTCCATTCCTGGACTTAGTGTGGACATGAAAAGGAGAATGTACTTGTCAGATGCGATATCTGCATGGCTGCTTAACCAATACATATTTCAATTGCTCAAATTTAAGTGAGATAGGAAGGAAAAGAGAAGTATTTCTGAAGATGAGTTATTATCAATAATTACAATGTGATATCAATACTGTAAACATTATATTTATCTTGTTTGTGTGTTAGTGTGAGCCTGTGTGAATGTTGGTGTAACTTTTACTGAGAAGTCTCAACAGAATGGAGTATTAATGGGGGAAACTTCACCTAAGGTATATCCAATTTCCACCTTACTGTCCCTTTAAAACACTTGGGCAAATTTCATAAATTTCCTGTCTCTTTGGGGTTTTATTTTTATTTTTTAAAGATTTTATTTATTTCTTTGACAGAGAGATAGTGAGAGAGCACAAGCAGGCAGAGGGGCAGAAAGAGAAAGAGAAGCACTCCCCGCTTGGGCAGAGAGCCCAATGTGGGGCCCAGGACCCTGGGATTGTGACCTGACCTGAAGGCAGAAACTTAACCAACTGAGCCACCTAAGCACACCTGGGATTTTAAAATATAGTTCAGAACTATAGAATTAAATGGATGGAAAAGTCTTGTGAACTGTCCCACAGATAATAATTATGAAACCTGGTAGAGTATCAGAAAACAAATATTTGAAGGTATAGAAAGCATCAAGAGCAGGCAGAAGTCAAAGAGAGTTTATCTTTGAAAAATGGGTAAGAGTTGATAATTTATAAGAATAATATATAATTCTTATTATAGAGTGCTCTCCAACCTCCACAACTACTGTGGAGGGAAATGACAGCCTTACCTCCAAAGCTGACAATAAGACATAATAGAGTTCAGGCCTGGTCAAGCAGCTATAAATTTAAGAAGAAGGGAGACCTGAAAGCTAGAGAACCATGAAAGGCTTAAGACCTGAAATCTGAGAATAAACTCTACCTAAATCTTTGAGTGACCAGTTAATGTGGGGATTGGTTTGCTACAGATGGTCAAACAGTTGCATCCTTCATTTCTGGACCTAGTTTCCAGGATCCAAAGGCATAGTCTGTAAGTAAAATGTGTCGTCACATCCATGGGGCTATATATTTCCCAGGTGCTTGTGGATGGGTCTTCTGGACCCTGGGTTTATTCCATTCCCTCTCGCATCTAGGGATACAAGTAGTATGAGTCTTCACTACACAGACACACTATCAGCTTCCCTAATTGTTGGAGAATGCCAACTAACCCATTCCCCCAAATCCCTGTCTTTGGGACATACATCTCCCAGGTTCCAGGGATGATAGACCACAGCTCAAACTATGGACTAGAAACAATGCTTTAAGGGCAATAAGGAAATCCTCGTTGTTTCCCAATATACACTAACTGTCTCTCAAAGCCACGGCCTTCCCTACAACACTATCCCCATTGGCTATTTATTCACTGATCTCTTGAAATGGGTATCATTCTGGTGTCTCTAAGTCTTAGTTTTTCTTAGTCTCTAAGTCAGGCAAGAGAACCAGAAGAAAAAGAGGTCACCATCACCTGGGAACAGCCTTAGTCTGAGGAATCTAGCCCATCTAAGTAAACTTGTACTCCTTTTCCCCTAAGAAGAGTATTTTCATTGAGTGAAATTGCCAATATCTAAGATAAAGGAATCATAGTGTGGCAGTTATATGTAAACCTCCTTCAGAGGCTGCTACCCTTCCCAATGTCCAGCCTATACACAGTTGCCTTTAATACAGTATCCCAGCCCTGCTCCAGTTCCCTGATGAATTAAAGACACAGCCAAGTAAAGAGGAAGGAAAACCTATGGGAAGTGAATCCTATTCAGCACATAGCATTCAATGGTTTTGCGTGAGCTGGTTCTGCCCTCAGATCTACACAGATATTAAAAAATTTAGAAGTGAGGGGTCACAAGGATTTATACATTCTCTTCTCTTCACAGTATTCTTTTCCTTTTGAAATGATTTAAAAAATTTTTTCTTTTCTTCTTCAAGTTTTTATTTATATTCAAGTTAACATACAGTATATTACTTTCAGGTGTAGAAATATCAAATTCACTTACATACAATACCCAGTGATCATCACTACAAGTGCCCTCTTTAAACTCATCACCCACTTAACTCACAGTTGTCTCTTAACTCTTTCCACCTAACCCTAAACATTTCCAATCATTCCTATAGTCCTCTAATGTAGAAACATGCATTGAGAAATTAAACCTGGTGAACTAGAGCCAGGACACCAAAATTCTACTCCCAGTATACTTCTAACCAGTTGTTCAAAACAATAAACATTTATTATCTCACAGTTTCTGTGGGCCAGTAATTCAGGAGCAACTTAGTTGCTGTGTGGTTCTAATGCAAAGCCTTTCATGAGATTGCATTCCTGATGTTGGCAAGGATTGCAGTCATCTGAAGGCTTGACTGGAGTGGACAGTGCACCTCTAAGATGATTTATCCACATGGCTATTAATAGGAGCTCTCAGTATTGTGCCATGTGACCCCACCATAGGCTACTTGAGTGTCCTCTTGATATGGCATATTGTTTGGTCCAAAGTAGGTCATCTAAGTGAGATACCAATGAAAATAGATCCCCCCATGCCTTTTATGACCTACTCTTAGAAGTGACACAAAAGAACTTGTGCTTCTGTTTCTCCACTGTAGGCTAGTCACTCACTCAGAATGGAGAACATTCTGAGTACCTTTTGAAGATACTGTCAAAGAATCAATGGACATATGTACAGAATTATTGTATTTCCTTTTGGCTTTTATGTTCAAAGGAACATGCTAAGGAAACATTTTATCTCCTTCTGTTAATTTCTTTTTTTGGTCTTTCAGATTATATCTTACCCTTCCTACTCTTCACAATGACAGCAGGAATATATTACTGGGCTTATTTGACTTTATTATGCTCGTGGAAGCAGATCAAGTTGGCTTCCTCCTGGTCCCTGGATCATGAATAGATAGCAATACAGTTAAGGTTGACACAGTTGCATTCCCTTGTATCCTGGCTCCACTGTAATGTATGTGGCTGATAACCCCAAGAACATGACTTTCAGGGCTCTATCTGAAACTGGTGAGTCTTCCTACTGATCAAGCCCCACCATGGCTTCACTGCAATGAGCAACTTCTGACACTATCACTGACTCTAGCCCTTTGGACAATGATAGTTTGACTATTAACTTAGGCTATCTATCCTTGAGTCTACCCATAGCCCATTCATCTTCCTTCTCTTCTTCTAGCTTTGCATGAATATTTTACAGATGTTTCCCACTCTTTGAAAATAAATTCCTCTACATGCCAAAGTACACATCCAGATATACAGTGTCTGTGGAAAATTCGACCTGTCTTCCTGATACCTCTCCTCATCCACCTATCATCTTGGGTATATTCCACATGAAAGAACTGCCATAATAAAGATTCAAGCCAGTTCCACCTTAACTACAAGATTTGTTGTGCCTTTTGCAGCCTGTCGCTCCTTATGTCCCTAGTCTCAGATAATCATTGATCTGTTTTCACTATAGGTTGGATGGAAATCTCTAGAATTTTATATAAATGGAAGCATACAGTATCATTCTTGTGTTCTTGCTTCATTCATTCCGTGTAATAATTTTGAATATCAGGTATGTTATTGAATGCATTAGTATTTCATTCTATTTTATTGCCAAGCTTTATTCTATTGCATGGAAGTCTAGGTTTTGTTTTTCTCACTATTGATGGCCCTTTGGATTGCTTCTCATTTGGGGGTCACTAGAACCAAACCATTATAAATATTTGTGTATGTGTCTTTGCATGGATTTATGTTTTCATTTCTTTTGGGAAATACCTAGGGGAAGAATGAATGGGTTATATGGTATAAATTTCCACTATTTAGAAATCTTACAAACAGCTCTCAAAAGTGGTTTTAAGGTTTTATGCTCCAACTAGCAGTCTTTGAGTATTTTAATAGCTTCATATACTCACCAAGAATTGATTTGGTAAACATTTGTTAATTTTATTTTATATATGTTAATAATGGTGCTAGAGGGATACTATACTTTTTAAACCATTCAATTCCTTGAGTTTTCCTTTAGTAGTTAGAATTTGTTGTCCTAAGACATCCTGGCCTAGGGAAAAGTCATAGAGATATTCTCCCATGTGTTCTTTCAGAAGAATTATTATGTTTCTAGCTCTAACATTTAGTTTCATTTCAAATTATTTTTGCATATGAAAATGACATAAGGTTCCTTTCTTTTTTATTTGCTTCAGTTGGTTCTAACACTACCTGTAGAAAGAAACTTAATTCCTCATTGAATTCCCTGGCATCTTGGTCTAAAATGAACTGACCATATGTGTGGTTCTATTTCTGTAGTCTCTTTTTTGTCCCACTGAGAATTGTTCTAACTTTATACCAAAATCACTGTCTGAATTACTACACCTTGATTACCCTAGAAAAGAAGGGAGGCAAGGAGACAGCATATATAATCTAGTGCAGTAGAATTACAGATGCATTTGAAATCCATTCCTCTGCATTTCTGTGTACCCCTTAAAACTATTTGTAACCCACACAGTCCCTCATCCTGTCAGATCACTAGTTTGCACTCCAAATCCAAAATATTTGATTGTGAAATCAATGGATAGTGAAATCCTGAGCTCATTTTCTGCTTGGTTGTATCCCAGTCAACCTTTTCTGTGTACAGCAAAATTTGAATATCATGTAACTGCATGTGTCATGGAATATTATTCTTTTGGTTTGTTTCAAACATTTAAAAATGAAAATAATCTTAGCCCCCAAGCTATACAAAAAAAGGTGGTGTGCCAATTTTGGTCCATGTTTGTGGGTTGGTAACCCTTGATCATAATTGTCTGTGCACAGTCCAATAGCACTTTGTCTAGGTTTCTACAGAAACACTAATAGGGCTTCACTGTAAAATGATAGTGAACCACAGCTGAAAGAGTTGGAAGACACAGACTTTGACAAGGAGTCCTTAAAGTAGTCTAAACACAGCAGGGGAAACAAAAAACAAAGGCACAATAGGAAATTGAAGCTCTGGTGCCTACAGTTATGGCAAACATTGAGTGCAGACCAGCTCCTAGCCAGATTAATGTAAAACCTCACAGTAATGGCCTATTTACCTCAGATCCTATTACTCAAAACATCATATCTGACTTTCAGGAAAAGATTACAGAACATGCCAAAAGGCACTCAAAATCAGTCTGAAGAGATAAAGAAAGCTTTATCTCTTAGACACTGATATAACACAGATTTCAGAATTATTAGATAGGGAATTTAAAATAACTATAATTATAAACATAATACTACAGAAATTCATTGATCACAAAGAAAAAGAGCAAGAGAAGAAAGGAAGAGAGAATTATAAAAATAAGCAGAAAAAAAATAAAATGGCAATAAGTACATACCTATCAATAATTCCTCTAAATATACATGGCCTAAATACTCCAACCAAAAGAAACTGGGTGATAGAATGTATAAAAGAACAAGACTCATCTACATGCTGCCTAAATTGACTCACCTCAGACCCAAAGACACATATAGAATGAAAGTAAAGGGATGGAAAAACATTTACCATGTAAATGGAAATAAACAAAAATCTAAAATGGCAATACTTATATCAGACAAAATCAACTTTAAAACAAACACTGTAACAAAAAAAGGGCATTAAATAATGATAAAGGGATCAATCCAATAAGAGGACATAACAGCTATAAATATCTACACACCCATTGGAGCACCTGAATACATAAAGCAAATATTAATGGTCATAAAGAGAAATTAATGATAATACAATGGTAGTAGGGGACCTTAACAACCCCCTTACATCAATGAATGGATCCTCCAGGCAGAAAATCAATAGGGAAACAGTGGCTTTGAATGACACCATAGACCAGATGGACATAACAGATATAGAACCATCTATCCCAAAACAACAGAATATACATTCTTTCCAAGTGCACATCGAACATTCTCCAGAATAGATCCCATGTTAGGCTACAAAACAAGCTTCAATAAATTTAAGATTTAAATCATACCATGCATCTTTTGCAATCGCAGTGGTATGAAACTAGAAATCAATCACAAAGAAAAAAAAAGTAAAAACCCATAAACCACATGACATTAAACAACCAATGAGTTAATAAAGAAATCAAAGAAGTAAAAGAAATACATAGAGACAAATGAAAATGAAAAAACAATGGTCACATCTTTGGGACACAATGAAAATAATTCTAAGGGGGAAATATATAGCAATGCAGGCCTACCTGAAGAAATAAAGTAACTGATTAATGTTTTAAGGGCTCTCATGGAAAAAAAAAGATGACATGAAAGAACTTATGGGTAATGTAAGCAGAGAGACAGAACTCAAATACAAATCAAAAACAATTCTAGAGGGGCGCCTGTGTGGCTCAGTGGGTTAAAGCCTCTGCCTTCAGCTCGGGTCATGATCCCAGAGTCCTGGGATCGAGCCCCACATCGGGCTCTCTGCTCAGCAGGGAGCCTGCTTCCTCCTCTCTCTCTGCCTGCCTCTCTGCCTACTTGTGATCTCTGTCTGTCAAATAAATAAATAAAATCTTTAAAAAAAAAACAATTCTAGAAACTTTAAAAATAGACACATTAAGGGGCACCTGGGTGGCTCAGTCAGTCAGGTGTCTGACTCTTGATTTCAGCTCAAATGATGATATCAGGGTTGTGGATCAAGCCACACATTAGGCTTCATGCTAGGTGCGGAGCCTGCTTAACATTCTCTCTCCTTCTGTGCCTATCCCTGCACTCATGCAAGAATGCTTTGTCTAAAAGAAAAATAAATCTAACAGGGCGTCTGGATGGTTCAGTCAGTTAAGCGTCTACCTTCAGCTAGGGTCATGATCCCAGGGTCCTGGAATCGAGTCCCACATTGGGCTCCCTGCTCAGCGGGGAGTCTGCTTCTCCCTCTCCCTCTATGTGCTTTTTTCTCTCAAATAATAAATAAAAATTTAAAAAACTAAAATTAAAATTAAAAATAGACACTTTAGGAGAAATTTAGAGTACTTTTGATGGGATTATCTGTAGACTAGACACAGCCAAGAAAAGAATCAGTGAGCTTGAAGAGAAGTCAATAGAAACTTCCCAAACCAGAAGGCAAAGAGGAAATAAAATAAAAACAATGAAAGGAAAGAGCAAGGAAGAGAACAGAATGTACTGCAGGATAACATCAAAGGTCATAATATATGCATAATTTGAATACCATAAGAAGAAAGAACAGAGAATAAATATTTAAATAATGGCAGTATATTATCTAAAATCAATGACAAAAAGCAAGCCAGAGACTCAGAGAACAGTAAGTGGGAAAAATAAACTCCTATGAATATCATATTTGAATTATGGAAAACTCAAGACAAAGATAAAAATCTTAGAAGAAGCTAGAGGAAAAAAAAAATCACCTTCCATTTAAGAAGAAAAGGGTGAGAATTGCAATGAAAAACCTGTCAGTAAGCATACAAACAAGAGGAGAGTAGGGTAAAAAAATTAATGTTTTAAAAGGGAAAAAAAAAACCCTTAGAATCTTAGGTCTAGGAAAATTGACCTTCAGAAGTAGGTAGAAATAAAAGCTTTTCAGACAAACAAAAATAAGGAAATCGATTATCACCAGATATGTTCTGGAACAAGCATTAAAAAAACTCTTAGAAGAGAAATGATACTGGTCAGAAACTTGAACCTATATAAAGACAGGAAGGGTGCCTAAGGAATGAAAAAGTCATGAAAAGATTTTACTTTTCTTTTTCATTCTTGATAGAAAAAATAACCATGTGTCTGAAGCAGTAATAGTAGCACTGTATTAGTGGTTATAATAAGTAAATGCATGACAGAGATAAGTAAAATGCATGACAACAATGTTACAAGTAAGGGAGGGATTCTGCCATCATATTCCTGCATTATACACAAAGTATATATTGTTATTTAATGGTGATTTTCATTATTTTAATGTTCATCATAAACTGAAGGATGAGGACTAATTTTAAAAAATGCATTAATGGTATGCCAAGAGGTAATAAAATGTAATTAAATAAAATGCCTAGTTAAAACTAGAGAAGTCAGAAAAAGAGTAAATGTAATATACAAAGTTACAAATATAGCATGAATTACTATATAGAGTATATTACTATATAATAATATACTATATTACTCCAAGTATATCAATAACACATCAATCTGAATAGTTTAAATACACCACTTGAAAGATATTAAAAGAGATTGTTAAAGTGGACAAACAAGTCCAAACTATATGTAGTCTACAAAATCCAATTTAGTTAAAAAGACCTAGAAAGTTTAAAAGTAAAGAATGGAGATGAGACAGAGCAGGACTGGACTCAGGTCACCTCAACCTTAAACCATAAAATCCAGCATTCTTTGGCTACATCCGTAAGAAAGAAAGAAAAACTAAAATTCTATGTCTCCCTAGTAACATATCTTGCAGGAATGTGGAGGCAGGATGCTTACTGAAATAAGCATGCTTACTACAAAGACTGGCAAAGACTAGACCAAACCAGTCTGTGTCAAGATGGACCCCAGTGCTTAACTTTTACTAACTTCTTCCCTCATTATAATACTAAAAATTATGCCCAGGAGTGGAGATTTAACATACAAATGAAATACATGATTGTGAAGAAACATTTTCCCTCAACTACACCCATGCCCTGAACTTCCTGCATTTCCCATCTTATCCCCTTCAAAACTCTCTGGCCATTGTTCAGAGAGCCAATCTGACACTGCAGCTGTGGTTGTGTCTCCCTTCAGCTTGAGCTGTTGCCCCAATAAAGCCTTGCCTGTGTTTCTACCTTCAGGGTCCAGCCTTGTTTCTACTTTTGCTGGATCCAAGGATCCAAGTCTGGTAACATATTTTGGGCAACCACAAAGGGACTTAAGATGAACTGGGACTTGGAGGGACAAAGGATGCTGGTCCCGAACCTGTGCCACCAACTAAACAGCTGCCCAAACCTCTTTGTTCTGGAGTCTCGTTTCCTTTTTGTCCTTGCCAACACTCCTATTCTCTGGCAATACCCTTTCCCCATCCCTCCCCTCCTTTCAGGATTTTCTTTTCTACCTTCCAGCACACTTTGTTCCTCCTTGTCTTTTTCCTTGAACTGAAGGACATAATCTCAGTCTGCCTGACTGCATCATCGCTTTCCTCCTTGGAGGGTGTCAGGGACTTATCCTGGGCTGTGCAGATTCAAGTGGGCTTCAGATGAGGAGGGTCACTGCCTATGGGACTTGGCAGAGTTCCAGTTTCCAAATAGAGCAGGAGCCCACTTGTCAGGAGCCAGTACAGGAGGCCTACTATAAGAGCTATAAGGGACTGAATATGATTGGCTGTTCATTTAGGTCCACTCATGCAGGAGGTGCATGAGCACTGCGGTGATTGGCTAGGCGGGCTAAGCTGCCGGTGTATATATGCTTGAAGGTACTTGTAGAGGGGCGGGCCCGCCGGGAGCCAGGCCGCGCCGCGCCGGCCGGCCTGAGGGGGCCGCA
Source organism: Mustela lutreola (assembly GCF_030435805.1). Classification (NCBI taxonomy): domain Eukaryota; kingdom Metazoa; phylum Chordata; class Mammalia; order Carnivora; family Mustelidae; genus Mustela; species Mustela lutreola. The sequence goes on along the minus strand of NC_081308.1, from coordinate 66,534,695 downwards.
GCCCGGACCATGGCGGCGGCGCAGTTCCGGTTAGGCGGCGGCGGCAGCGGCGGTGGCGGCGGGCGCCGAGGGGCGGCGCGGGGCCCTGGAGGCGGCGGCGGCAGCGGCCGAGCGGGGCGGCGGGAGCTGCGTGCTGTGCTGCGCCAGAGGGGGAAGAAGATAAAAAGAAGCCATTAAAGAAGTTTGCCTCCACGCGTGTCTCCGTGTCGTTCTTGCTGGCGAGAGCGACACCCACTGGTTCTTATCTTTGCTACAAGTACCTTTGGAGAAAGGGATTCTGATTTAGGTCCCTTCCAGTCATGACTTTGGGAGATTCCCACCAAGACTGATCAATCTGGTAAGGGGTTACAGTCCCTGTTTTGAGGTTAGAGTCCTCACTTGGAAGGGTCAGAGCCTTCATTTGGGCTTTTTTCATTGTTCTGTCTTTTCTCCCCACCCTCCCTCACCTCTGGAAAGTCTCTGTTTTGTAACTTTGTTTAAAAAACCAAATTACTGGGGCGCCTGGGTGACTCAGAGGGTTAAGCCTCTGCTTTCAGCTCAGGTCATAATCTCAGGGTCCTGGGATCGAGCCCCGCATTGGGCTCTCTGCTCAGCAGGGAGCCTGCTCCCTGCCCTCTCTCTGCCTGCCTCTCTGCCTATGTGTGATCTCTCTATCAAATAAATAAATAAAATCTTTTAAAAAACCCAAATTACTTTTGTTTTCTTTGTACTAATCTGTGGGGAGAAAAACTATGTGGATTTATATTTGCTTCCTTTAAAAGTAACTAAAAAGGAATATTCCAAACACGAAGATTAAGAGTAAAACCTCTTGTTCCCATGATTAAGATAACATCTGGAACTTTCTGAAATGTCCTTTGTCTAATAATTTGTAACTCTTTATGTTGTCAAATAATTTATAACTTTTTATGTTAAACCTGCACCAAATATCCCTTCCCAGGAGCACTTTGTGAGTACTGTATCCCAGGCAGCTGTCCTAACCTGGGCTGGAATAAAATTATTTTCCTTTTTCTTTAAAACTAGAAAGAAAAAAAAAAGATTTGTTCATTTTTCACTCACATTTCTTTGCATAGGCAACAGGATGTTGGGGCAACATGTTTAAGAATACCTGGGGGTCCTCTGGAACTCGGTACTCAGTACCAGCATGGGCCCTCTGGGCCCCTCCAACTTTGCAACACCTCACAGGTGTATCATATGGTTTCACTTATTTGTGGAGCATAACAAACAGCATGGAGGACATGGGGAGTCAGAGAGGAGAAGGGAGTTGGGGTAAATTGGAAGGGGAGGTGAACCATGAGAGACTATGGACTCTGAAAAACAAACTGAGGGGTTTGAAGTGGCGGGGGGTGGGAGGTTGGGGTACCAGGTGGTGGGTATTAGAAAGGGCACGGATTGCATGGAGCACTGGGTGTGGTGCAAAAATAATGAATACTGTTATGCTGAAAATAAATAAAAAATAAATTAAAATTAAAAAATGAGTTCTGATGTCTGGACTTCCTTAATCTGAGTTGATGGTTACTGCTGAGGTTTACTGGTAATGTTTTTTAGGTGGGAAAATTTGAGGATAACCTAAGTCTCAGATGGCCCAAATGCGGTTCTTTCAACATGCCTAAATTAGTTTCCTTGTACACACAATTAGAAAAAGCTGGCTGTAAGACTAAATAACCAGAAACTTAGAAGTCATTTTCAGTCAGTGAAGCTCCAGCTTTAGGGGAGGAATCAAAGCTTCCAGAGGTACACTGGGCCTCATTTTGGTTTGTTGCTGCAGGTTTTGGTATCTTTGGACAAAACCGGCTATGTTCTAATTGAGAAGTGAAAAACAACTGATTAATGGATCCATAAATTACAATGCTATCTTGCAATTTATTTTACTAAAAAGGGGTTATTTGGAAACTGAATCTTTAATGTCCTCTCCACAAATATTAGTGAATCAAACCTAAATTTTGTTTGCATAACGTTTGCTTTTATGAGTCCATATGTGTTATAAATGTGAGATACTTTCTCTACATCCAGATGGTACTGCTAAAATTAATTTGTAAAGGAGCTCTATTTCATTGGTTTAAAGGCAAATGCTTATAAAAACTGGGCACTCTAAAACTCAGGTAGATAAAAACGAACCCAAGTGTTTCTCAAGTTAAAGATCTGGGATAAAAATTCCCTACATTCAGACCTCTATGTTACTCCATAATAAAGATCTCACAGGAAGGGACCTAACTGATATTCCCCATGGAAGGATGAGGAAAAAGAGGAAGATAGGCAGACACTAGAAATACCTAAATCTACCTCCCCAAGCACAAGCACCCATTGCCCAACTCACTGCCTGCTTTTTCATCTCTTCCAGAGGGCTAAAAGGCAACCAGAAAAGAAAAAAAAAGAAAAAGAAAATAAATGCCTGTTTTGCAAGAGGGAAACACAAAAGATGGAGGCAGAGGGCTAGCCAAACTTTCAGTCTGCTTCTGGCCTTCCTGGTGACTCCTCTGCCAGCTTCACTGCCTCCCCCTCCTCCTACTCCTGTATCACCACCTGGGCAGCTCAGGCAGCCAGCTCCTACCCCATCCCAGGTGCCTCTGGTGACATGGCTTCTGCTCCTCATATCTCTACTATCAAAGAGCAAAAAAGCATCCCAAGCTCTCAGGCCACCTCCTTAGGGGGCTCAAACTGGAACACGTCCCAAATCATCATGAAGGGGCCTGAGGGCTCCCCTGGACTTAAGATTTCTCCACAGGAGCCTCAGGTAAAATTGACAGTGGGCATTTGATTGATTTGTTACTGGGTACAGGTGCAAGAGTCAATATTATACTTAATCCAACGATGTCAGTTCCATTACAATAGATACATTTTTGGAGTTATCAACATCAACAGATAATCAGCTTTTATTCTACCTTAATTTATTAGTTAAGTTCATGTTGTATCTATTGCGGTTTGTCAGCAAAATTAACTTAAAATGATGGTTGGTTTTGTCTGTGTCATGAAGTTCTCATGGGTAATTGTTAAAAGAAAATGAGTAAGTTTTTAAAAAAAGGTTTATAGCTTTCAGAATCTTTGGTAACTTGAAACTTTGAAGTTTTATTAGTCTAAATGAGAAACTGGGTTAAATCCATTGGATATCTAAATCTTTTCCAAGTAAGATAGAATGCCAAAGCATTGGTTATTGAATGTAGTTTTGTCTGCTTTTGTCTTATAACAGAAAAACTAAAGATAAATTTGGGTCTGCATGGTAAACATGGTGTGTGTTTAATTAAGAGATTGTACTATAAAAAACACATGTTTCTAGGAATCATAAAATGTATTCATAAATTTCTGATCTAAAAATATTTTGATGTAACAGTTCACACTTACTATTTAGTTTTTACTAGAAATTGAAGTTTTTAAGAGTTAAAATTCTGATCAGTATAACTGATACCACTAAAAATGACAAGAAAAACAACTTTGCATACAGAAAAGTAGGAAATATGTTTTAAAAGGTATAGGCAAGAAAAATACGTTTTAGTTGAGGAAAAAAGTAATTTTGTTCTAAAATGAAGCTGGTTATTTATATACAGAAGGCTTAGGACAAAATCTAAATAAAAAAGAAATTTGTAGAAGGTTTATGAAGGGAAATCTTTAAAAAAATTACACATGGCCAGGACTAAGATTGAAATAAATGAGGTCTAAAAGTACACTAGCATAAGACTGAGATTTGGCTTTTCTCTCTGTTAAAAAGACAAAGTTTTCTTGGAATGTTGGTCTGTTCTTGGTGAGAAATTGTAAACAAAGGTTTTATCTGCCAGAAAAAGTGTTTCTATATTTTGTCTTTTTCAGGTTTTTGATTACTTAATAAAGTTAAGTCTCATCAATTTTGAAGAGTTGCATTTTGCTAACTACTATGCAACATTCTGTATTTGCCTTTAGAATCCCTTATTGCCACCTTGGTTAAATAAATAATTCAGTTTTAAGTTTTATAATGATCTGTGATCCTATTTAGATATGTGCTTTAAAACCTGAGGTTTTAGATTTCCTAGAAATTCAAATCCTAAATAAAGTCTTTTCAAATAATTAGACTTACTTATTTCATATATTAAGTTACATGGAAAGCATTATCAAACAAATTATAATAAACCTTCTGAGGTCATACTGTATGGATCAATGCTATAACTTCTTTAAAATCATATAAAATTCCTAAAGATTTAATATATCCTGGTGTAATGTCATCACTAAAAATTCTAATTATTAAAACATGAAAATATTCCGTGTCATAAAAATAACCAAGTTTCCTTGTCAACTGCATTATAATGAACTATTACCAGATATTAACGATGTCCATTTTTGAGACTTGTCATTTACAGTTATTGTTCTGATAGTCTTGAAGAATTTGTTTCAGCTTGAAGGAAAGTCATGAAAAGTACTTTTGACAGATAAAGATTTCTGATACCCTAAAGATCATGAAATTAAACTGGATAAGGAAATAATCAAGTTAGTGGAACTAATAGAAAAACCGCATTCAAACAAAACAAAAATTAGTAACATGGGACCAAATAAATTTAGAAAGATGATTATAGTTTTTATGACACTTGTCTCAAAAAATTGCTGGTTCTCTAATGTTTGCTCTTCCAGATTTAAGAAAACTTTTTCTCTTAAGATCTATGAGCTACAGAAATATGATAAAATATTCCTTTGTAAACAAACTGAGACATTTATCTTTTCTCCCTTCCTCAAACCTTCAGAATTCAGAAACCCTCCGTGAGTATTCTTTCCTTCATGACAATTATAATTGTTTGCATAAATTCAATAAAAATCAGTTCTCCTTGGAACAGGACCCCATTAGGAACACTGGTTATTTTACCAAGAATGTTATATTTGAGGGAGACATACATAGACTCAGATTTGACAGGACAGCGTTAAGGAATTAAGGTTGTTTTTATGGAGCCAACAGAGTCCCCTAAAAATGTTGGACTGATACCTTGCTTCCAGAGTTCCCAAAAGCCTTATAAGCAGAGTAGGAACTTCAGGATAAGGTGGGCATTTTGAGAAGAGGAATTCACCAGAATCTACAGGTATTGCAGACAAATCTGATGGCAAGTATGGGGTTTGGCTTCTGGCCTTGAGACACTATTAAAATTTCAATCTAAAATTACTTATAAAAAGTTCTAACAAAGCAGATTTAAAAACCCTTGTATGTTCAATTGCTATTCTTGTGTTTATGTAAATAATTAAGCCAAATTTGTTAAAACAACTTATTTTGCAAACAAATTACTCTTTGGCTAACTTTGAGAAAAATGAGGATAACTTTGGAGATAAAGATTGCTTCAATAACACACTTTTGTGGGTGTTAGATCTTTGAGTTTTTGTTGTTTGCCTATAAAAGTGGGCTGAATCCTAAATTCTGATTTCCTCAAGTATCTAGTTATGATTCGGCAAGCTAAGGTTTCCGATCTTTCTTCACTCTCTTGACTTGAAATCATTGAGAACTAAAACTGCCTTTTTTCCTAAAGCCCCACAAACTAAGGCTGGACAGCTTGAGGTAAACTTCAAAAAATTTTCCACAATGGCCCATGTTTACACAGTCTTTGTGCCTGTAGCTGTATGGGCCACTCAAAAAGATCACTGGGAACATTTGAACCACAAACCAGAAAAATCCATCAGATTACTGCTGCCTGCTCCTACTCCATCTGAGGATGCTCTGAGCCCGACATCTAGAAATCTTACTGGCAGCACTTGGGACTCAGACACTGGGTTTATAATTTGCTCAAACCACCAACCTCTGTTTTTCTAGAAATGCCTCATATCGGGGTATCTGGGTGGCTCAGTCAGTTGGGCGGCTGCCTTTGGCTCGGGTCATGATCCCAGGGTCCTGAGATTTAGCCCTGCATCAGGTTCCCTGCTAGGTGGAGAACCTGCTTCTACCTCACCCTCTGCCTTCTGCTCTGCCTACTTGTTCTATCTCTGTCAAATAAATAAAAAACCTTTTAAAAAAGAAATGCCTCATATTAATTATCTGATGGCTTGCTGCACAACAAGAAGTCCATGCCATTATTAACAAAACCTGGCATGCCTATGTAAATAGCTCAGGATAGATTAAGGTAAATAGAAAAGGGGTTTATGAGCTGGGATGCTGTGTGGGTCACTCAGTTAAGTATCTGCGTTCGGCTCAGGTCATGATCTCAGGGTCCTGGGACTGAGTCCCACAGCAGGCTCCCTGCTCAGTGGGGAGCCTGCTTCTCCCCCCACTTCTGCTCACTCTCTCTCTCTCACTCTGATAAATAAATAAAATCTTAGAAAAAGAGTTTATGAGCAAGAATCTGGCTACACTACAACGAAGAGATAGACACTAACTGTATTTGGTCAACAATCAAAAGTGCCTTCCTCAATGTTTTTTTTCTTTTGTTTTGTTTGTTTTTTTAACCTCTCCTGGGACCATTGGTGGCCATTCTACTGCTACCTATTTTTGGTTCCTGTTTAACCTATTAGTAAAGTTTCTATCTTCCAGGCTCCAACAATTCCAGGTCAAGCTAATGATGGCACAATGATTCCAACCTATACCACTACAGGAGGTTCTAGTCCCTATAAGTCATTAGAACAGTGAGCAAGAGATTTTTACATATCTCAGATGGGAGAGGGACAATGCTCCTGCTCAGCAGGAGGCATTTTCAGATGACACCTTCAGCCCCTTCCCCTTAAGAAAGATAAAATATTTCAGTGGGGTGGGGGTCTTGTGCAAATATTTATGGAGACCTCTGTTGGACCTGTAATAAATATACAGGAAAAAATCTCTCAGTGGAGAATGAGACAGAGCAGGACTGGATTCAGGTCACCTCAACCTTGACCATAAAATTCAGCATTCTTTGGCTACATCCATAAGGGAAAAAAAGCTACAATTCTATGCTTCTTAAGTGGAATATGTTGCAGGAATGTGGAGGCAGGATGCTTACTGAAATGAGCATGCTTACTATAAAGACTGGCAAAAACTAGACCAAACCAGTCTAGTCTGTGTCAAGATGGACCCCAGTGCTTAACTTTTACTGACTTCTTCCCTCATTACAATACTAAAAATCATGCCCAAGGGTGAGGATTTAACATGCAAATGAAATATACGATTGTGAAAAAGCATGTTCCCTCAACTGCACACATGCCTTGAACTTCCTGCATTTCCCTGCCCCTACATGCTTAAACATTACTCATTTCTCACCTCATCCTCTTTAAAACTTGGCCGCTGTTCAGAGAGCCAGTCTGACACTCCAGCTGTGGTTGTGTCTCCCTTCAGCTTGAGCTGTTGCCCCAATAAAGCCTTGCCTGTGTTTCTACATTCAGGGTCCAGCCTTGCTTCTACTTTTGCTGGGCCCAAGGACCTGAGTCTACTAACAGAAAGACATATTACACTAACACTAATCAAAACAAAGCTGGAATGGCCATACTGGTTTCAGACTAAACATAGTTCAGACAAGAAAAATTATCAGGGATATTTCTCCAAGAAGATAAAACAATCAATGTGTATGCACTTAGAATGTTAAATTACCTGAGTCTGAAACTGATAGAGCTGCAAGTTCTATTGTAGTTAGAGACTTCCATACCCCTCTATCAGTAATAGATATCAGTATCAGATAGATAAATAGATATCAGTAATAGATAAATAGATATCAGTAAATCAAGCAGACAGAAAGTCAGTAAGGACACAGTTGACCTGATCACCCAACTTCATCTAATTTACATTTGTAGAATGCTCTTTCCCAAAGAACAAAATGCATTTTTTCCTTAAGTTCGTATGAAACATTTACTAAAATAGACCACATTCTGGGCCTTAACAAATATAAATGATAGAAACCATATAACGTTCTCACACCATAATGGAATTAAACTATAAATCAGTAACAGAAAGATAGCTAGAAAATCCTCCCCAGTGGTACTGGGGGATGAGCACTTGGGGGTGTTTTATTTAAGTGATGAATCACTAAAGTCTACTCCTGAAAAAAGGTCTTCCCCATTATTTGGAAATAACACCATACTTCTAAGTAATACAGGATCAATGAAGAAGTCTCAAGAAAATTTGTGGGCTGCAGAAAAACCAGCACTTAGATATTTATAGCATAAATGCATATATTAGAAAAGAGGAAATATCTAAAATCAATCACCTAAATTTGCCCCTTAGAAAAAAGCAGGAAAAAAAATGTAATCCTAAAGCAAGCGGGAAAAAAGGTAATAAAAATTAAGACAGAAATCAACGAAAGTGAAAACAGAAAACAAAGAAAATTAACAAAGCCAAAAGCTAGATCTTTGAAAAAGCCAATATGTCTAGTCATACTAACCATGAATAAAAAAGAGAGAAGACACAAATTATTACCAATATTAGATGTGAAGGAGAGGTGAGAACTACTGATTCTCATCGAAATTCAAAGGATCATACAAGAAGACCATGAACAAATTCATGCCCATGCTTTTGATAACTTCAATGAAATGAATTAACTCCCTTAAAGAAACAAACTACAAAATATCACACAGGGAGAAACAGATAATCTGAATAGGTCTATATTTATTGAATAAGTTAATCAATAATTAATCACCTCCCAAAAACAAAGCACTAGACACAGATAATTTCCCTGGTAACATTTCTCAGTAATTTAAGGAAGCAATAATACTAAAAATTCATAATAACATCCAGAAAGTAGAAGCAGATGAAACACTTCCTAATTCACTCTGATACCAGTATTACCTCCTCAAATATTGAAAACTAAAGACATTGTAATAAAGGGAAACTGTAAAGCAATTTATCTCAGAAACATTTATGCCAAAATCCTCAATAAAATGTAGGAAGCCAAATAAAACAATGTATTTAAAGAATTATACACCATGATCAAGTGAGATTTATTCTATGTGTGCAAGACTGGTTCAACATTCAAAAATCAATAAATGTAATTCAGCATATTAACAGCTAAAGAAGGAGATCGTATAATCATATCAATTGAAGCAGAAAACATTTGTAAAATCTAATACCACTCATGATTAAAAAAAAAACCTCATAAAACTAGGAATGGAGGGAAAATTGCTCAACTTCATAAAAAGTAGCTACAAAAACCTTACATATAACATCATATCTAATGGTGACTTAATGGCCTTTTTAGTTTTTAATTCCAATTAGTTAACATAGTCTCTTTTTTAAGATTGTATTTATTTATTTGACAGACAGAGATCACAAGTAGACAGAGAGGCAGGCAGAGAGAGAGAGGGGGAAGCATGCTCCCTGCTGAGCAGAGAGCCTGATGTGGGGCTCCATCCCAGGACTCTGGGATCATGAGGAACGAGCCGGAAGCAGAGGTTTTAACCCACTGAGCCACCCAGGCACCCCTAACATACAGTCTTATACTGGTTTCAGGTATACAATATAGAGATTCAACAATTCTGACATCACGTGATGCTCATCACAAGTGTATTCTTTAATCCCCATCACCTGTTTAATCCCCCAAGCCTCCTATAATTAAGATTCTGTTTCTTGGTTTGTCTCTCCCTCCATCTCTCTTTTTTCCCCTTTGCTCATTTGTTTCCTTTCTTTTTTCACATATGAGTGCAATCATACGGTATTTGCCTTTCTCTTAGTTCGCTTAGCATTATATTCTCTAGCTCCATCCATGTTGTTGAAAATGGCAGGATTTCATTCTTTTTTATAGTTGAGTAAATATATATATATCTTCTTTATCTATCTGTGGACACCTGGGCTGCTTCCATATCTTGGCTATTAATAGTAAATATTGTTGCTATAAACATAGGGCTGTGTGTATCTCTTAGAATTAACATTTTTGTATCCTTTAGTTAAATACCTAGCAGGGTAATTGCTGGATCTTAGTGTAGTTGTACTTTTAACATTTTGAGAAACCTCCATACCTTTTCCCAGAGTGGCTTCACCAGTTTGCATTCCCACCAACAGCACAAGAGGTTTCGCCTTTCTCCACATCCTTGCCAACACCTGTTGTTTCTTGTGTCGTTGATTTTACCCATTCTGAGAGGTATAGGTTATAGGTTTGCTTGTAGTTTTGATTTGCATTTCCCTGATGGTAAGTGATGATGAACATCTTTTCATGTATCTGTTGGCCATCTGGATGCCTTCTGCCCATTTTGAATTGGATTATTCGGTTTTTGGATGTTGACTTACATAAGTTATTTATAGATTTTGGATACTAACCCTTTATCAGATATGTCATTTGCAAATATCTTCTCCCATTCAGTAGGTTGTCTTTTAGTTTTGTTGTTTCCTTTGCTGCGCAGAAGCTTTTTATGTTGCTGCAGTCCTAATAGTTTATTTTTGCTTTTATTTCCCTTGTCTCAGGACACATGTCTAGAAAGAAGTTGTTATGGTTGATGTCAAAGAGGTTATTGCCTGTGTTCTCTTCTGAGATTTATATGGTATCAGGTCTCACATTTAGGTCTTTAGTCCATTTTTAATTTGTTTTTGTGTAGGTATAAGAAAGTGGTCCAGTTTATTTCTTTTGCATGTTGCTGTACAGTTTTCCCAACACCATTTGTTGAAGAGACTCTTTTTTCCATTGGATATTTTTTCCTGATTTGTTGAAGATTAATTGCCCATATAGTTGTGGGTTTGCTTCTGGATTTTTAAATTCTGTTCCATTGACCTATTTGTCTATTTTGCTGTCAGTACCATACTGTTTTGATTAATACAGCTTTGTAATATAACTCGAGGTATGGAATTGTGACACTTTTAGCTTTGCTTTTCTTTCTCAGAATTGTTTGGCCATTCAGAGTCTTTTGTGGTCCCATGTAAATTTGAGGATTGTTTATTTTAGTTGTGAAAAATGCTGTTGGTATTTTGATAGTGATTGCATGAAATCTATGGATTGCTTTAGGTAGTATGGACTTTTTAACAATATTTGTGTTATCTTCAATTTCTTTCATCAATGTTTTATACTTTTTGGAATACAAGTCTTTCACTTCCTTGGTTAAGTTTATTTATGGGTATTTTATTATTTCTCATGCAATTATAAACGGGATTGCTTTCTTAATTTCTCTTTCCGTTGCCTCATTATTAGTGTATAGAAATACAATGGATTCTCATACAATGATTTTGTATTCTGTGACCTTAACTGAATTCATTTATCAGTTCTAGCAGTTTTTTGGCGGAAAAAAACTGTTTAGGGTTTCCTATACAAAGTATCATGACATCTGCATATAGTAAGAGTTTTACTTTTTCCTTATCGATTTTGGTGCCTTTGTAATTTTTTGTCTTGTCTGATTATTGCGGCTAGGACTTCCAGTATTGTGTTAAATAAAAATGGCAAGAGTGGACAACCTTGTATTATTCCTGATATTAGAGGAAAATCTGTCAGTTTTTCATCATTGAATATGATGTTAGCTGTGGGTTTCTCATATATGACATTTATTATTTTAAAGTATGTTACTTCTTTTTATTTAATATAATTTTTTATTTTTTATAAACATATATTTTTATCCCCAGGGGTACAGGTCTGTGAATCACCAGGTTTACACACTTCACAGCACTCACCAAAACACATACCCTCCCCAATGTCCATAATACCACCCCCTTCTCCCAAACCCCCTCCCCCCAGCAACCCTCAGTTTGTTTTGTGAGATTAAGAGTCACTTATGGTTTGTCTCCCTCCCAATCCCATCTTCTTTCATTTATTCTTCTCGTACCCACTTAAGCCCCCATGTTGCATCACCACTTCCTCATATCAGGGAGATCATATGATAGTTGTCTTTCTCTGCTTGACTTATTTCGCTAAGCATGATACGCTCTAGTTCCATCCATGTTGTCGCAAATGGCAAGATTTCATTTCTTTTGATGGCTGCATAGCATTCCATTGTGTATATATACCACATCTTCTTCTTTTTTTTTTTTTTTAATTTTTTATTTTTTATAAACATATATTTTTTATATACATATATTTTTATCCCCAGGTCTGTGAATCACCAGGTTTACACACTTCACAGCACTCACCAAATCACATACCCTCCCCAATGTCCATAATCCCACCCCTTCTCCCCAACCCCCTCCCCCCGGCAACCCTCAGTTTGTTTTGTGAGATTAAGAGTCACTTATGGTTTGTCTCCCTCCCAATCCCATCTTGTTTCATTTATTCTTCTACCCACTTAAGCCTCCATGTTGCATCACCACTTCCTCATATCAGGGAGATCATATGATAGTTGTCTTTCTCTGCTTGACTTATTTCGCTAAGCATGATACGCTCTAGTTCCATCCATGTTGTTGCAAATGGCAAGATTTCATTTCTTTTGATGGCTGCATAGTATTCCATTGTGTATATATACCACATCTTCTTGATCCATTCATCTGTTGATGGACATCTAGGTTCTTTCCATAGTTTGGCTATTGTGGACATTGCTGCTATAAACATTCGGGTGCATGTGTCCCTTTGGATCACTACATTTGTATCTTTAGGGTAAATACCCAATAGTGCAATTGCTGGGTCATAGGGCAGTTCTATTTTCAACATTTTGAGGAACCTCCATGCTGTTTTCCAGAGTGGCTGCACCAGCTTGCATTCCCACCAACAGTGTAGGAGGGTTCCCCTTTCTCCGCATCCTCGCCAGCATCTGTCATTTCCTGACTTGTTGATTTTAGCCATTCTGACTGGTGTGAGGTGATATCTCATTGTGGTTTTGATTTGTATTTCCCTGATGCCGAGTGATATGGAGCACTTTTTCATGTGTCTGTTCGCCATCTGGATGTCTTCTTTGCAGAAATGTCTGTTCATGTCTTCTGCCCATTTCTTGATTGGATTATTTGTTCTTTGGGTGTTGAGTTTGCTAAGTTCTTTATAGATTCTGGACACTAGTCCTTTATCTGATATGTCGTTTGCAAATATCTTCTCCCATTCTGTCAGTTGTCTTTTGATTTTGTTAACTGTTTCCTTTGCTGTGCAAAAGCTTTTGATCTTGATGAAATCCCAGTAGTTCATTTTTTCCCTTGCTTCCCTTGCCTTTTGCGTTGTTCCTAGGAAGATGTTGCTGCGGCAGAGGTCGAAGAGGTTGCTGCCCGTGTTCTCCTCAAGGATTTTGATGGATTCCTTTCGTACATTGAGGTCCTTCATCCATTTTGAGTCTATTTTTGTGTGTGGTGTAAGGAAATGGTCCAATTTCATTTTTCTGCATGTGGCTGTCCAATTTTCCCAGCACCATTTATTGAAAAGGCTGTCTTTTTTCCATTGGACATTCTTTCCTGCTTTGTCGAAGATTAGTTGACCATAGAGTTGAGGGTCTATTTCTGGGCTCTCTATTCTGTTCCATTGATCTATGTGTCTGTTTTTGTGCCAGTACCATGCTGTCTTGATGATGACAGCTTTGTAATAGAGCTTGAAGTCCGGAATTGTGATGCCACCAACGTTGGCTTTCTTTTTCAATATCCCTTTGGCTATTCGAGGTCTTTTCTGGTTCCATATAAATTTTAGAATTATTTGTTCCATTTCTTTGAAAAAGATGGATGGTACTTTGATAGGAATTGCATTAAATGTGTAGATTGCTTTAGGTAGCATAGACATTTTCACAATATTTATTCTTCCAATCCAGGAGCATGGCACATTTTTCCATTTCTTTGTGTCTTCCTCAATTTCTTTCATGAGTACTTTATAGTTTTCTGAGTATAGATTCTGTGTCTCTTTGGTTAGGTTTATTCCTAGGTATCTTATGGTTTTGGATGCAATTGTAAATGGGATTGACTCCTTAATATCTCTTTCTTCTGTCTTGCTGTTGGTGTAGAGAAATGCAACTGATTTCTGTGCATTGATTTTATATCCTGACACTTTACTGAATTCCTGTATAAGTTCTAGCAGTTTTGGAGTGGAGTCTTTTGGGTTTTCCACATAGAGTATCATATCATCTGCGAAGAGTGATAATTTGACTTCTTCTTTGCCGATTTGGATGCCTTTAATTTCCTTTTGTTGTCTGATTGCTGAGGCTAGGACCTCTAGTACGATGTTGAATAGCAGTGGTGATAATGGACATCCCTGCCGTGTTCCTGACCTTAGCGGAAAAGCTTTCAGTTTTTCTCCATTGAGAATGATATTTGCGGTGGGTTTTTCATAGATGGCTTTGATGATATTGAGGTATGTGCCCTCTATCCCTACACTTTGAAGAGTTTTGATCAGGAAGGGATGTTGTACTTTGTCAAATGCTTTTTCAGCATCTATTGAGAGTATCATATGATTCTTGTTCTTACTTTTATTGATGTGTTGTATCACATTGACTGATTTGCGGATGTTGAACCAACCTTGCAGCCCTGGAATAAATCCCACTTGGTCGCGGTGAATAATCTTTTTAATGTACTGTTGAATCCGATTGGCTAGTATTTTGTTGAGTATTTTCGCATCTGTGTTCATCAAGGATATCGGTCTATAGCTCTCTTTTTTGGTGGGATCCTTGTCTGGTTTTGGGATCAAGGTGATGCTGGCCTCATAAAATGAGTTTGGAAGTTTTCCTTCCATTTCTATTTTTTGGAACAGTTTCAGGAGAATAGGAATTAGTTCTTCTTTAAATGTTTGGTAGAATTCCCCCGGGAAGCCGTCTGGCCCTGGGCTTTTGTTTGTTTGGAGATTTTTAATGACTGTTTCAATCTCCTTACTGGTTATGGGTCTGTTCAGGCTTTCTATTTCTTCATGGTTCAGTTGTGGTAGTTTATATGTTTCTAGGAATGCATCCATTTCTTCCAGATTGTCAAATTTATTGCCGTAGAGTTGCTCATAGTATGTTCTTATAATAGTTTGTATTTCCTTGGTGTTAGTTGTGATCTCTCCTCTTTCATTCATGATTTTATTTATTTGGGTCCTTTCTCTTTTCTTTTTGATAAGTCGGGCCAGGGGTTTATCAATTTTATTAATTCTTTCAAAGAACCAGCTCCTAGTTTCGTTGATTTGTTCTATTGTTTTTTTGGTTTCTATTTCATTGATTTCTGCTCTGATCTTTATGATTTCTCTTCTCCTGCTGGGCTTAGGGTTTCTTTCTTGTTCTTTCTCCAGCTCCTTTAGGTGTAGGGTTAGGTTGTGTACCTGAGACCTTTCTTGTTTCTTGAGAAAGGCTTGTACCGCTATATATTTTCCTCTCAGGACTGCCTTTGTTGTGTCCCACAGATTTTGAACCGTTGTATTTTCATTATCATTTGTTTCCATGATTTTTTTCAATTCTTCTTTAATTTCCCGGTTGACCCATTCATTCTTTAGAAGGATACTGTTTAGTCTCCATGTATTTGGGTTCTTTCCAAACTTCCTTTTGTGGTTGAGTTCTAGCTTTAGAGCATTGTGGTCTGAAAATATGCAGGGAATGATCCCAATCTTTTGATACCGGTTGAGTCCTGATTTAGGACCGAGGATGTGATCTATTCTGGAGAATGTTCCATGTGCACTAGAGAAGAATGTGTATTCTGTTGCTTTGGGATGAAATATTCTGAATATATCTGTGATGTCCATCTGGTCCAGTGTGTCATTTAAGGCCTTTATTTCCTTGCTGATCTTTTGCTTGGATGACCTGTCCATTTCAGTGAGGGGAGTGTTAAAGTCCCCTACTATTATTGTATTGTTGTTGATGTGTTTCTTTGATTTTGTTATTAATTGGTTTATATAGTTGGCTGCTCCCACGTTGGGGGCATAGATATTTAAAATTGTTAAATCTTGTTGGACAGACCCTTTGAGTATGATATAGTGTCCTTCCTCATCTCTTATTACAGTCTTTGGCTTAAAATCTAATTGATCTGATATAAGGATTGCCACTCCTGCTTTCTTCTGATGTCCATTAGCATGGTAAATTCTTTTCCACCCCCTCACTTTAAATCTGGAGGTGTCTTCGGGCTTAAAATGTGTTTCTTGGAGGCAACATATAGATGGGTTTTGTTTTTTTATCCATTCTGATACCCTGTGTCTTTTGACAGGGGCATTTAGCCCATTCACATTCAGGGTAACTATTGAGAGATATGAATTTAGTGCCATTGTATTGCCTGTAAGGTGACTGTTACTGTATATGGTCTCTGTTCCTTTCTGATCTACCACTTGTAGGCTCTCTCTTTGCTTAGAGGACCCCTTTCAATATTTCCTGTAGAGCTGGTTTGGTATTTGCAAATTCTTTCAGTTGTTGTTTGTCCTGGAAGCTTTTAATCTCTCCTTCTATTTTCAATGATAGCCTAGCTGGATATAGTATTCTTGGCTGCATGTTTTTCTCGTTTAGTGCTCTGAAAATATCATGCCAGCTCTTTCTGGCCTGCCAGGTCTCTGTGGATAAGTCAGCTGCCAATCTAATATTTTTACCATTGTATGTTACAGACTTCTTTTCCCGGGCTGCTTTCAGGATTTTCTCTTTGTCATTGAGACTTGTAAATTTTACTATTAGGTGACGGGGTGTGGGCCTATTCTTATTGATTTTGAGGGGCATTCTCTGAACCTCCTGAATTTTGATGCTCGTTCCCTTTGCCATATTGGGGAAATTCTCCCCAATAATTCTCTCCAGTATACCTTCTGCTCCCCTCTCACTTTCTTCTTCTGGAATCCCAATTATTCTAATGTTGTTTCGTCTTATGGTGTCACTTATTTCTCGAATTCTCCCCTCGTGGTCCAGTAGCTGTTTGTCCCTCTTTTGCTCAGCTTCTTTATTCTCTGTCATTTGGTCTTCTATATCACTAATTCTTTCTTCTGCCTCATTTATCCTAGCAGTGAGAGCCTCCATTTTTGATTGCACCTCATTAATAGCTTTTTTGATTTCAACTTGGTTAGATTTTAGTTCTTTTATTTCTCCAGAAAGGGCTTTTATATCTCTCGAGAGGGTTTCTCTAATATCTTCCATGCCTTTTTCGAGCCCGGCTAGAACCTTGAGAATTGTCATTCTGAACTCTAGATCTGACATATTACCGATGTCTGTATTGATTAGGTCCCTAGCCTTCGGTACTGCCTCTTGTTCTTTTTTTTGTGGTGAATTTTTACGTCTTGTCATTTTGTCCAGATAAGAGTAAATGAAGGGGCAAGTAAAATACTAAAAGGGTGGCAACAACCCCAGGAAAATATGCTTTAGCCAAATTAGAAGAGATCCAAAATCGTGAGTGGGGAGAAAGGGGATAAAAAGAGGTTCAAAAAGGAAGAAAGAAAAAAGAAAAAAAAAAAGAAAAGAAAAGAAAAGAATTTTTTTTAAAAAAGAAAACACCTAAGAAAAATGTAAAAAAATATATATATATATTAGATAAACTAATAAAAAATCGTTAAAAAAGAAAAAGGTAACAGTTAAAAAAAAAAATTTTACCCGAAGGCGAGAAAAAAAAAAAAATGAAAAAGAAAAAATTAAATTAACTGCAAGACTAAAAAAAATCACAGGAAAAAAGCCATGAGTTCCGTGCTTGGCTTTCTCCTCCTCTGGAATTCTGCTGCTCTCCTTGGTATTGAAACCGCACTCCTTGGTAGGTGAACTTGGTCTCGGCTGGATTTCTTGTTGATCTTCTGGGGGAGGGGCCTGTTGTAGTGATTCTCAAGTGTCTTTGCCCCAGGCGGAATTACACCGCCCTTACCCGGGGCCGGGGTGAGTAATCCGCTCGGGTTTGCTTTCAGGAGCTTTTGTTCCCTGAGCGCTTTCCGTAGAGTTCCAGAGGACGGGAATACAAATGGCGGCCTCCTGGTCTCCGGCCCGGAGGAGCCGAGAGCCCAGGGCCCCACTCCTCAGTGCGCCCTCAGAGAACAGCGCCCAGTTACTCCCGTCTGCCTGACCTCCGGCCGCGCTCCGAGCTCACCGAGCCTGCGACCGGTTCAAGGTAACACGGAGCTGCGAGCTTACTGTCGGCTCTGTCTCTGTAGCCGGCTTTCCCGTTCCAATACCCGCAAGCTCTGCGACACTCAAACACCCCCGATCCTTCTGTGACCCTGCGGGACCTGAGGCCACGCTGACCCCGCGTGGGCTTCGCCCCGGTTTAGCCTCTGGAGCGATGTCCCTCAGCGGAACAGACTTTTAAAAGTCCTGATTTTGTGCGCGGTTGCTCCGCCGCTTGCCGGGAGCCGGCCCCTCCCCCCGGGGTCTATCTTCCCGTCGCTTTGGATTCACTTCTCCGCCGGTCCTACCTTTCAGAAAGTGGTTGTTTTTCTGTTTCCAGAATTGCTGTTCTTCTTCTCTTCGATCTGCCGATGGATTTTCAGGTGTTTGCAATCTTTAGATAAGCTATCTAGCTGATCTCCAGCTAGCTGAAGCAGTCTCAGCTTGCTACTTCTCCGCCATCTTGACTCCTCCCCCTATACCACATCTTCTTGATCCATTCATCTGTTGATGGACATCTAGGTTCTTTCCATAGTTTGGCTATTGTGGACATTGCTGCTATAAACATTCGAGTACACGTGCCCCTTTGGATCACTACGTTTGTATCTTTAGGGTAAATACCCAATAGTGCAATTGCTGGGTCATAGGGCAGTTCTATTTTCAACATTTTGAGGAACCTCCATGCTGTTTTCCAGAGAGGTTGCACCAGCTTGCATTCCCACCAACAGTGTAGGAGGGTTCCCCTTTCTCCGCATCCTCGCCAGCATCTGTCATTTCCTGACTTGTTGATTTTAGCCATTCTGACTGGTGTGAGGTGATATCTCATTGTGGTTTTGATTTGTATTTCCCTGATGCCGAGTGATATGGAGCAATTTTTCATGTGTCTGTTGGCCATGTGGATGTCTTCTTTGCAGAAATGTCTGTTCATGTCCTCTGTCCATTTCTTGATGGATTATTTGTTCTTTGGGTGTTGAGTTTGCTAAGTTCTTTATAGATTCTGGACACTAGTCCTTTATCTGATATGTCGTTTGCAAATATCTTCTCCCATTCTGTCAGTTGTCTTTTGATTTTGTTCACTGTTTCTTTTGCTGTGCAAAAGCTTTTGATCTTGATGAAATCCCAATAGTTCATTTTTGCCCTTGCTTCCCTTGCATTTTGCGTTGTTCCTAGGAAGATGTTGCTGCGGCAGAGGTCGAAGAGGTTGCTGCCTGTGTTCTCCTCAAGGATTTTGATGGATTGCTTTCTCACATTGAGGTCCTTCATCCATTTTGAGTCTATTTTCGTGTGTGGTGTAAGGAAGTGGTCCAATTTCATTTTTCTGCATGTGGCTGTCCAATTTTCCCAGCACCATTTATTGAAGAGGCTGTCTTTTTTCCATTGGACATTCTTTCCTGCTTTGTCATAGATTAGTTGACCATAGAGTTGAGAGACTATTTCTGGGCTCTCTATTCTGTTCCATTGATCTATGGGTCTGTTTTTGTGCCAGTACCATGCTGTCTTGATGATGACAGCTTTGTAATAGAGCTTGAAGTCCGGGATTGTGATGCCACCAACGTTGGCTTTCTTTTTCAATATCCCTTTAGCTATTCGAGGTCTTTTCTGGTTCCATATAAATTTTAGAATTATTTGTTCCATTTCTTTGAAAAAGATGGATGGTACTTTGATAGGAATTGCATTAAATGTGTAGATTGCTTTAGGTAGCATAGACATTTTCACAATATTTATTCTTCCAATCCAGGAGCATGGAACATTTTTCCATTTCTTTGTGTCTTCCTCAATTTCTTTCATGAGTACTTTATAGTTTTCTGAGTATAGATTCTGTGTCTCTTTGGTTAGGTTTATTCCTAGGTATCTTACGGTTTTGGGTGCAATTGTAAATGGGATTGACTCCTTAATTTCCCTTTCTTCTGTCTTGCTGTTGGTGTAGAGAAATGCAACTGATTTCTGTGCATTGATTTTTATATCCTGACACTTTACTGAATTCCTGTATAAGTTCTAGCAGTTTTGGAGTGGAGTCTTTTGGGTTTTCCACATATAGTATCATATCATCTGCGAAGAGTGATAATTTGACTTCTTCTTTGCCGATTTGGATGCCTTTAATTTCCTTTTGTTGTCTGATTGCTGAGGCTAGGACCTCTAGTACTATGTTGAATAACATTCTCTAGAATAGATCACATCCTCGGTCCTAAATCAGGACTCAACCGGTATCAAAAGATTGGGATCATTCCCTACATATTTTCAGACCACAATGCTCTAAAGCTAGAACTCAACCACAAAAGGAAGTTTGAAAAGAACCCAAATACATGGAGACTAAACAGCATCCTTCTAAAGAATGAATGGGTCAACCGGGAAATTAAAGAAGAATTGAAAAAAATCATGGAAACAAATGATAATGAAAATACAACGGTTCAAAATCTGTGGGACACAACAAAGGCAGTCCTGAGAGGAAAATATATAACGGTACAAGCCTTTCTCAAGAAACAAGAAAGGTCTCAGGTACACAATCTAACCCTACACTTAAAGGAGCTGGAGAAAGAACAAGAAAGAAACCCTAAGCCTAGCAGGAGAAGAGAAATCATAAAGATCAGAGCAGAAATCAATGAAATAGAAACCAAAAAAAACAATAGAACAAATCAACGAAAGTAGGAGCTGGTTCTTTGAAAGAATTAATAAAATTGATAAACCCCTGGCCAGACTTATCAAAAAGAAAAGAGAAAGGACCCAAATAAATAAAATCATGAATGAAAGAGGAGAGATCACAACTAACACCAAAGAAATACAAACTATTATAAGAACATACTATGAGCAACTCTACGGCAATAAATTTGACAATCTGGAAGAAATGGATGCATTCCTAGAAACATATAAACTACCACAACTGAATCAGGAAGAAATAGAAAGCCTGAACAGACCCATAACCAGTAAGGAGATTGAAACAGTCATTAAAAATCTCCAAACAAACAAAAGCCCAGGGCCAGACGGCTTCCTGGGGGAATTCTACCAAACATTTAAAGAAGAACTAATTCCTATTCTCCTAAAACTGTTCCAAAAAATAGAAATGGAAGGAAAACTTCCAAACTCATTTTATGAGGCCAGCATCACCTTGATCCCAAAACCAGACAAGGATCCCACCAAAAAAGAGAGCTATAGACCAATATACTTGATGAACACAGATGCGAAAATACTCAACAAAATACTAGCCAATAGGATTCAACAGTACATTAAAAGGATTATTCACCACGACCAAGTGGGATTTATTCCAGGGCTGCAAGGTTGGTTCAACATCCACAAATCAGTCAATGTGATACAACACATCAATAAAAGAAAGAACAAGAACCATATGATACTCTCAATAGATGCTGAAAAAGCATTTGACAAAGTACAGCATCCCTTCCTGATCAAAACTCTTCAAAGTGTAGGGATAGAGGGCACATACCTCAATATCATCAAAGCCATCTATGAAAAACCCACCGCAAATATCATTCTCAATGGAGAAAAACTGAAAGCTTTTCCGCTAAGGTCAGGAACACGGCAGGGATGTCCATTAAAGTATGTTACTTCTAAACCCACTTTGTTGAGTTTTTATCATAGATGGATGTTGAATTTTGTCAATTTTTTAATCTATTAGATGATCATATTTTTTAAAGATTTTATTTATTTGTTTGATAGACAGAGATCACAAGTAGGCAGAGAGGCAGGCAGAGAGGAGGAAGCCGGCTCCCTGCTGAGCAGAGAGCCCGATGCGGGGCTTGATCCCAGGACCCCGAGATCATGACCTAAGCCGAAGGCAGAGGCTTTAACCCACTGAGCCACCCAGGCACCCCTGGATGATCATATTTTTCTATCTTTCATCTTGTTAATATGATGTACCATGCCGATTGATTGCCTTCCTCATATAAAACCGACTTGAACCTGGTCAGGTGTTTTTGAATTCAGTTTGCAAATAACTTTTGAGGCTTTTTTCACCTATGTTCATGAAGGATATTGTCCAGTAGTTTTCTTTTCTTGTTTTCTTTCTTTCTTTCTTTCTTTCTTTCTTTCTTTCTTTCTTTCTTTTTTTAAAAGTGTTTTTGTTTTGTTTCGGCATTGAGGTAAAGCTGGCCTTGTGAAATGAATTTGGAAGTTTTACTTTCTACTCTCTTTTCTGGAATAACTGAGATGAGTGAGTATTTAGCCTTATTTCAATATTTGACAGAATTTACCTGTGAAGCCATTTGGTCCTGGATTTTTGTTTATTGGGAGCTTTCTGATTATTGATTCAATTGTATTACTAGTAATTGGTATGTTCAAATCTTCTATTTCTTCTTCATTTAGTTGGAGTTGATTCAGTATTCAGAGTTGAGAGGTATTAAAATATAAGAATTTTCAGGACAGTGAATCAGTGACTAGTAGGGATGGCATCTGCAGGTGCCTTTAAAAAATGGAAATACGGGAAGACGAAAAAGAATTTAAAAATGACATGGGTTTCATTTCTGGGTAATAGAAGTGAATAGTCACCAATCTATAATACTTGGACAAAATGCTTGAGCAGCTGTTCATGAGTTCCAAAAAGACAACATCAACAGGTTGTTTAGGGAAAACACAAGAATTCAAAGTCTCATTAAAATTTCAGGGAGTTTCTCTATTATTTTCTCCTCTATGGTGTACCTGGATTGGTTTGTACTCAACTCAGAGGGAAATACAGATATGGTACAGACAGAAAAACCAGGAGAACTTTTTTTTTTTTTTTTCTGCCTAGAGGAGTGGGAAACAGAGAACTCCTAAATCCCTTAAAGAGAGAGAGGAAATCTTGGAATTTTTTTACTCTCCTTTTTCTTTGCTCTCTTGATCCTCATGCACCAGGGCAATCCTATAGCAAAAGGGGTGCCAAACTACAACTCCAAAAGTGCAGGGAGAAATGCCTCTTTTATTTTTTAAAAAAGATCTGTTTATTTATTTGACAGAGAGAGAGAAAAGAGAGTGAAAGAGTAAGCACACACACACATGAGTGGGGGGAGGGGCAGATGGAGAGGCAGAGACAGAATCTTCAGCCAATTCACTGCCACTCAGTGCTGAGCATGACACTGAGATCATGACCTGAGTCAAAATCAAGAGTTGTATGCTCAATGGATTGAGCTACCCAGGCATCCCCTTTTTAAACTCTCTCTCTGTTCTATGTTACTTCTGGTGTGCAGTGACACAGTCACAGAAGTAGGTAATTTCTATCAGGAGGACAGAAAAGGAGAGCCTCAAGAAGCCAGAAAATACTAGGAAGATTGCAAAGAAATTAGTTCTTGAAAAAGTGCCTTCATAAAGCTGTTTATAAACTTTTCAGATCACCTCCAACTTTCAAATGCTTAGATTTGATCATAATTAGCCTACCAAAGACTTTGAGAATTTTGCTCCCTGTTAGACCTCTGTCCAAGTCCCAGACTAACCACTAGGTAGTACATGTATGAAACAAATCCAAATAGCACTGCAAAGGTTTAGAAAACTGAACTGACAGTAGAACTATAGCCCACAGAGGGCAGGTTGAAACTTGCTCCATGGGGGCGCCTGGGCGGCTCAGTGGGTTAAGCCTCTGCCTTCGGCTCAGGTCATGATCCCAGGGTCCTGGGATCGAGCCCCACATCGGGCTCTCTGCTCCGCAGGGAGCCTGCTTCCTCCTTTCTCTCTGCCTCTCTGGCCACTTGTGATCTCTGTCAAATAAATAAATAAAATACTATTAAAAAAAAAAAGAAACTTGCTCCATGGATTTGATTGAGCAATTATGAACACATGCTCTCTGTGTTGTTTTCTAAATATCTTTTTCACTGAATCCTATGACATATTTGTTAAAACAGTATTTTCAAATTGCTCTTATAATTCCATAATTTGGGCCATCTCTTGTCTAGGTATACTGACTGTTTACTTTTTTTATTATAAGCCAAATTTGTTTGATTCTTCATATACCCAGTATCTTAAAGTGGTATGTTAGATATTTACATAAAATATAAGTAGAGATAGAAATAAAAATATTTTCACAAAAAGGCATGGCTCTTCTCCTGTCAAGACATAGTATGAGGGGATGAATCAATCCAATCTGAATTTAGCTAAAACTGTTACTTTTGAGAACAAGATAAGGATACAGAATATTTAAGAAACATTATCAAGGAAGTTGACCTAAGTAACATTTATAGAGTACACCACTACACAATGCAGATTTTACTTATTTTCAAGTGTATATTGACCATTCACCAATATTGACAACATGCTAGGTGTAGAATATACTTAATATATTATTTAAAAGGATTTAAGGAATATACTGTTCATTTTCAGATAATAATGGAATTAAATTAGAAGTCCATAATAGACTTTTTTTGGGGGGGGGGGGAGAGCAAGATGGCAGAGGAGTAGGAGAACTAACTATCATCAGGTCCCAGGAGTTCAGCCAGATAGTTATCAAACCATTCTGAACACCTACAAACTCAATAGGAGATAGAGGAGAAGAAAAGCAGCAATTCTAGGAAGAGAAAAGTGGCCCCTTTCCAGATGGTAGGACACACAGAGAAGTGAATCCAAGGCAACATACAGGAAGATAGACTGTGGGGGAGGGGCTGGCTCCCAGAAAGTGGCACAAAATAAGAACTTTTAGAAGTAAGCTGTACTGAGGGATGGCCACTCCAGAGGCCAAGTGGGGGGTGGAGCCCTCGCTGTGACAGTGTGGTCTCAGGACCCGCGGGGTCACAAAAAGACCAGCAGTGTCTGAGTGTGCCAGACCTCCCAGGTATCAGAGCAGGGAAGCTGGCTGCTGAGACACAGCTGAGGAGTGCACTCTCAGCTTGGGCTTACCTTAAACCATGATCCTTGGCACAGTCAGACCACTGCTCTTTGCACAGGAACCCCACAGGTGACACATCTGGGGAGACGCACCTTCCTCCTCCGGGAGAGGTGGTGTGGGAGTGAGCTGAACAAAACTGCTGGGTTTGGAGACTCCAAACAGGGCCATGCACCAGAGATAGAAATTCTTGGTCATAGGCTGGGTGAGCACAGAGTGCAGCTGGAGACCAGGGAGATAAGAGTGATGGACTGCTTTTCTCTGAGAGCACATTGAGGAGTGAGGCCCTGAACTCTCAGCTCCTCCAGGTTGGAGACGGGGAGGCTGCCATCTTTATTATCCTCTTTCAAAGTTGTATGGAAGCAATCAGGGAATAAAAGCTATGGAGTGAACCCAAGCAGCTTACTTAGCCTGGCCCCTGGCAAGGGTGGTGCAATTCCAACTCCGACAAAGTATTTGAGAATCATTGCAACAAGCTCTTCCCCCAGAAGATCAGCAAGAACATCCAGCCAAGACCAAGTTCACTGATCAATAAGAACTGTGGAACTCCAGAGTTAGGGGAAAACAACACACAGAATTCATGGTTCTTATCCCAGGAGTATTTAGTCGTTCAAAGTTAATTTAAAAAAAATTTTATTGTTTTCTTATCCCATTTTTTAATATTTCCTCTTTCCTAATTTAACATTTTTGATTATTTTATTTTATCAATACTGTTTTAAAATTTTTTAAAATTTTCATTGTTATACTCATATTTTGTCTCTTCATTGTATTTAACCTTATTTTTTCTATACATATACTTTTTAAAAAAAATTTTAGGATACAGTTTCTTCTAATAGGTCAAAAATACCCTAAATATAGCACATGGCTTTGTTCTAGTCTCCAGCCTGATCAAATTCCTTCCTCTGTTTTTTCCCTTTTCTTCAACCAACTTCTTATCTATTTTAATTTTCATCATTACAGTCATATTCTATCCCTTCATTGCATTTATCATTATTTTTATTTATATATAAGTTTTTCTTTTTTTAAAATTCTGGGAGGTAATTTCTTCTAATAGAACAAAATACACCAAAATCAAATATGTTGGTGTTCTCTGTTCTCTGTTCTATTCACCAGCCAAATATATATATATATATATATATATATATATATATATATATATATATATATATATATATGTTTTTTTCCTTTTCTTTTTTTTCTCCCCCTTTATGTTCTCCCCCTGGTTTTGGGTCTCTTCTGATTTGGTTATTGTATATTTTTCTTGTGTTGTTGCTACCCTTTTAGTATTTTGTTCTCTCATTCATCTATTCTTATCTGGATAAATGACAAGCAGAAAAACTTACCACAAAAACAAAGAAAAAAAAACAAAAAACAAGAGGCAGTACTGAAGGCTAGGGACCTAATCAATATGGACATTAATAATATGTCAGAACTAGAGTTCAGAAAGATGATTATCTAGGTGCTAGCTGGGCTTGAAAAGAGCATGGAAGATACTAGAGAAATAAAATCCCTTTCTGGGGAAATAAAAGAACTGAAATCTAAATAGGTTGAAATTAAAAAAGCTATTAATGATGTACAATAAAAAAAAAATAGAGGCTCTTACTGCTAGGATAAATAAGGCAGAAGAGAGAATTAGTGATATAGAAGACCAAATGATGGAGAATAAAGAAGCTGAGCAAAAGAGAAACAAACAACTACTGGACTATAAAGGGAGAATTCCAGAGATAAATGATACCATAAGACAAAATAATAATAGAATAATTGGGATCCCAGAAGAAGAAGAAATGGAGAGAGGGGCAGAAGGTATACTGGAGAAAGTATGGCAGAGAATTTCCCTAATTTGGCAAAGGGAATAAACATAAAAATCCACGAGGTACAGAGAACCCACCTCCGAATCAATAAAAAGAGGTCCACACCATGTCATCTCATAGTAAAACGTACAAGTCTCAGTGACAAAAAGAAAGTCCTGAAAGCAGCTTTGAACAGAGGTCTATAAAATACAATGGTGGAAATATTAGATAGGCAGCAGACCTATCCACAGAGACCCGGCAGGCCAGAAAGGGCTGGCATGATATACTCAGAGCACTAAATGAGAAAATATGCAGCCAAGAATACTATATCTAGCTAGGCTGTCATTGAAAATAAAAGAAGAGATAAAAATCT
Source organism: Mustela lutreola (assembly GCF_030435805.1). NCBI lineage: Eukaryota > Metazoa > Chordata > Mammalia > Carnivora > Mustelidae > Mustela > Mustela lutreola. The sequence goes on along the minus strand of NC_081308.1, from coordinate 66,508,012 downwards.
TCCAGGATAAATAAAAACTCACAGAATTTGCAAACACCAAACCAGCCCTACAGGAAATATTGAAAGGGGTCCTCTAAGCAAAGAGGGAGCCTGAAAGGAACAGACCAGAAAGGAAGAGAGACAATATACAGTAACAGTCACCTTACAGGCAATAATACAATGGCACTAAATTCATATCTTCCAATAGTTACCCTGAATGTAAATGGGCTAAATGCCTGAATCAAGAGACATAGTGTATCAGAATGGATAAAAAAAACAAGACCCATTGATATGCCATCTACAAGAAACTGATTTTAGACCTAACGACACCTCCAGATTTAAAGTGAGGGCAGAGGAAAACAATTTACCATGCTAATGGACATCAGAAGAAAACTGGGGTGGCAATCCTTATATCAGATAAATTAGATTTTGAGCCAAAGACTATAATAAGATATGTGGAAGGACACTATATTATACTTAAAGGGTGTGTCCAACAAGAAGATCTAACAATTTTAAATATCTATGCCCCTAATATGGGAGCAACCAATTATATAAACCAATCAATTATATAAACCAATCAATAACAACATCAAAGAAATACATCAACAATATTACAATAATAATATGGGACTTACACCCCCCTGACTGAAATGGACAGATCATCTAAGCAAAAGATCAACAAGGAAATAAAGGCTTTAAATGACACACTGGATCAGATGTACATCACAGATATATTCAGAACATTCCATCCTAAAGTAACAGAATATACATTCTTCTCTAGTGCACATGGAACATTCTCCAGAATAGATCACATCCTGGGTCACAAATCAGGTCTCAACTGGTATGAAAAGATTGGGATAATTTCCTGCATATTTTCAGACCACTATGCTTAGAAACTAGACCTCAATCACAAGAGGAAAGTTGGAAAGAACTCAAATACATGGAGGCTAAGAGCATTCTACTAAAGAATGAATAGGTCAACCAAGAAATTAAAGAATAATTGAAAAAAAATCATGGAAGCAAATGAAAATGAAAACACTATTGTTTAAAATCTTTGGGACACAGGAAAGGCAGTCCTGAGAAGAAAGTATATAGCAATACAAGCCTTTCTCAAGAAACAAGAGAAATCTCAAGTACAGAACCTAACCCTACACCTAAAGGAGCTGGATAAAGAACAACAAAGGAAGCATAAACCCAACAGAAAAGATAAATAATAAAAATAAGATCAGAAATCAATGAAATAGAAACCAAAAGAAGAGTAGAACTGATCAATGAAACTAGGAGCTGGTTCTTTGAAAGAATTAATGATATGGATGAACCCCTGGACAGACTTCTCAAAAAGAAAAGAGAAAGTATCCAAATAAATAAAATCATGAATGAAAGAGGAGAGATTACAACCAACACCAAAGAAATACAAACAATTACAAGAACATATTATGAGCAAGTACACACCAGCAAATATGACAATCTGGAAGAAAGAGATGCATTCTTAGAGACATATAAACTACCAAAACTGAACCAGGAAGAAATAGAAAACCTGAACAGACCCATAACCAGCGAGGAGACTGAAGCAGTCATCAAAGATCTCAAAAAAAAAAAAAAAAAGAAAAAAGAAAGAAAGAAAAGAAAAGAAGGCAAGAGCCCAGGGCCAGACGGCTTCCCAGTGGAATTCTACCAAACACTTAAAGAATTAATACCTATTCTCCTCAAACTGTTCCAAAAAATACAAGTGGAAGGAAAACTTTCCAAACTCATTTTGTGAGGCCAGCATTACCTTGATCCCAACATCAAAGACAGACCCCATCAAAAAGGAGAATTACAGACCAATATCCTTGATGAACACAAATACAAAAAATCTTACCAAAATACTAGCCTATAGGATCCAACAGTGCATTAAATGGATTATTCAGCACGAGCAAGTGGGATTTATTCCTGGGCTGCAAGTTTGGCTCAACATCCACAAATCAATCAATGTGATACAATGCATTAATAAAAGAAATAACAAGAACCATATGGTACTCTCAATAGACACTGAAAAAGCATTTGAAAAAGCATCCTTTTTGGATCAAAACTCTTCAAAGTGTAGGGATGGGGGTATATAACTGAATACCATAAAGCCATCTATGTAAACCCACAGTGAATATCATTCTCAATGGGGAAAAACTGAGAGCTTTTCCTTTAAGGTCAGGAACATTGACAGGTCTGTCCACTATCACCACTGTTATTCAACAAAGTACTAGAAGTCCTAGCCTCAGCAATCAGACAACAGAAAGAAATAAAAGGCATCTGAATTGGCAAAGAAGTTAATCTCTCACTCTTTGCAGATGATATGATACTTTATGTGGAAAACCCAAAATATTACATTCCAAAACTGCTAGAACTCATACAGGAATTCAGTAAAGTGTCAGGATATAAAATTAATGCACAGACATCACCACATTTCTATTCACCAACAGCAAAACAGAAGAATGATAAATAAAGGAGTCAATTCCATTTACAGTTGCATCCCAAACCATAAGATACCTAGGAATAAACCTAACCAAAGACGCAAAGAATCTGTATTCAGAAAACTATGACATACTCATGAAAGAAATTGAGGAAGACACAAAGAAATGGAAAAACGTCCCATGCTCCTGGATTGGAAGAACAAATATTGTGAAAATGTCTATGCTACCTAGAGCAATCTATACATTTAATGCAATCCCTTTCCAAATACCATCAATTGCTTTTCAAAGAAATGGAACACATAATCCTAAAATTTATATGCACCAGAAAAGACCCCAAATAGCCAGAATAATGTTGAAAAAGAAAACCACAGTTGGTGGCATCACAATTCCAGACTTCAAGCTCTATTACAAAGATTTAATCATCAAAATAGTATGGTACTGGCACAAAAACAGACACATAGGCGTTGGAACAGAATAGAGAGCTCAGAAATGGACTCTCTTAACTCAATCAACTCTATGGTGAACTGCTCTTCAACAAAGCAGGAAAGAATGTCCAATGGAAAAAAGACAGTCTCTTCAACAAATGGTGTTGGGAAAATTGGACAACCACATGCAGAAGAATGAAATGGACCATTTCTTTATACCACACAGAAAAATTGACTCCAAATGGATGAAAGACCTCAATGTGAGACAAGAATCCATCAAAATCCTTGAGGAGCACACAGGCAGCAACCTCTTTGACCTCAGCCACAGCAACTTTTTCCTAGAAACTTCACCAAAAGCAAGGGAAGTAAGGGTAAAAATGAACTCTTGGAACTTCATCAAGATGAAAAGCTTTTACACAGCAAAGGAAACGGCCAAAAAAAAAAAAAAAAAAAAAAAAAAGACAACCTACAGAATGGGGGAAGATATTCACAAATGATGTATCAGACAAAGGGCTAGTATCCAAAATCTATAAAGAGCTTATCAAATCCAACACCCAAAGAAAAAATAATCCAACCAAGAAATGGGCAGAAGACATGAACAGTCAGAATGACTAAAATTAACAAGTTGGGGAACGACAATGTTGGTGAGGATGTGGAGAAAGTGGAATCCGCCTTCACTGTTGATGGGGATGCAAGCTGGTGCAGCCACTCTTTAAAACAGTATAGAGGTTCCTCAAAAAGTTGAAAATAGAACTACCCTATGACCCAGAAATCACACTACTGGGTATTTACTGTAAAGATACAAATGTAGGAATCCGAAGGGGCATGTGCACCCGTTTATAGCAGCCATGTCCACAATAGCCAAACTATGGAAAGAACCTAGATGTCCATCAACAGATGAATGGATAAAGGCATATGCTAAGTGAAATAGGTCAGAAAAAGACAATTATCAGAGAAAGACAATTATCATATTATCTCTCTGATATGAGGAATTTGAGAGGAAGGGTGGGGGTCGTGGGGGTTAGGGATGGAAAAAAATGAAACAAGATGGCATCGGGAGGGAGACAAACCATAAGAGACTCTTAATCTCAGGAAATAAACTGAGGGTTGCTGGGGGTGGAGGGGAAGGGATAAGGTAGCTGGGTGATGGACATTGGGGAGGGTACGTGCTATGGTGAGTGCTGTGAATTGTGTAAGACTGATGAATCACAGACCTGTACCCTTGGGGCAAATAATACATTATATGTTAACAAAAAATGTAAAAAAATAATCAATAATGAGGAGATATCTATATAATTTCCAAATATTAAGAAATTTAGTAACATACGTTGAAATAACAAAGGGTCAAGGAAGAAATCCCAAGGGAAATAAAATATTTCACACTAAATGATAATGAAAAAAAAGTCAGAATCTGATGTCACTGTAGTAGCTCCTAGAGGAAAAAGTATAGCTATCATTCATATACTGGAAAGGGAAAAATGTTTAAAATCAAAGAACTAGGCTACCTCCATAAGAAGGTGAAAAAAAGAACAAATAAGTAGAATGAAAATTTGAGGTGGAAATACTTAAAATGTAAAGAAACGTTCCAAAAAATCAACAAACTCATAGAAGTAGAGAAAGTTATCCTCATCAAGCTGTTTCTTACATATCACAGCAGCCACCATGATGGCCTGATATTTGATCATTTTTAGTTATTTCATCCTAGGAGATTCCATATTGTGCCATGGGCCTACCAGTCAGGTCCTGAAACTTAAATATTTTCACAGGATAGCCTAGCCATACAGAATTGTCTAATAAGAACAACTCAAAAATTTTTCCAGAATTGGGCTCTACCTGCAGTAGAGGTGGAAGTAATTCCTGCAAAAAAAACATTAGAGTAACATGCATGGAATTTTTCTCCATGTTTTCTCTTTCTGAATTCTTTCTATTGATGGCTCTAGCAGTCACCCATTCACCTCTTTTTGTGGGAGATTAAACCCCACGTCCTCAAAACCCAAACATCAGGCTAGTTATATAAAACTCCTATGAAACTAGTAACTCTCTAATTGACTGACCAGTGTCTGATTTTACTGATTTAATCAGATCATCCCCTTGTCACTTCCTGAAGAAGAATGTCCTTATGCTTTCTGCACAAAATCCCAAACTCTCAAAAAAATAATTCCAAGCTTTCAGGCCACTAACAGCTTCCTGCCAAATGCTGATCTATCCAAACTACTATAATTCAGGGTGCTTATTTTTCAGTGTTCTCTGAAGAACAGGTGATTGTCACTCCAAATTCAACATTCTCACCTTCACCTGCTTGTATTTCTTCAACCTTTAGATCCAGTTTATATTTAATATCCTCCAAAAAGCCTTCTTTGAACACGTAAATCCATCAGATAAGTTGCCCTCTTCACGTGCTCCCACTACACCATCTTCCACTAAAACAATATCTGAATTTAAGTGGGCTAGTTAACTTCTCAATGTCTCATTTTTGTAGATTCCATGGGAATTTCTATATAGATAATAATGTCATCTGTTACATTATTTATATTTACCTTTCTAATATTTATGCATTTTACCTCCTTTTATTGCTCATTATATGGGTAGGACCTAGAATACAAAAGAGAATAGAGAGGATATTTCTGCTTTATCCTAATTTTACTGGAAAGATGTTCAAGTTTTCAACATGTTAGGTTTGATATTAGTTGCAGGTTTTTCATAAATAACCTTTATTGGGTGAAGAATATTTTCTTATATTTCTAATTTGCTGAGAGTTTTTGTTATGAATGGTTATTAGATATTGTCAAATACTTAATGTGTATCATTTGAGATAATCATATGGTTTTCACTTTTAGTTTCTTAATATGGTGAGTTATATTATTTATCTAATGTTAAACCAACCTTGGAACTCTGGGATAAACCACACCTAGTCATGAGTAATTTCCTTTTTATTTATTTCTGGATAGGACTTACTAATATTTGTTAATGATTTTGGTATCAATATTCTTGGTGTATATTGATAAGTACTTTTTTGTAATATTTTTGGCATTAGGTTAGTGCTAATCTCAAAAAATCAGTTAGGGAGGATTATTCCTAGAAAAAAATTCATGTAGAATTTTATTTCTTCCTTAATGTTTTATAGAAATCAGCAGCAAAGGCATGGGGTTTGTTTTCTTTCTGTGAAACTTACTGTTAATTACATTTTCCTTAGATATATGGCTTTTCAGATTATTTATTGAGGAATTTTTGATGGTACATGTCTTTCAAAAAATCCTATTTCATCTAAGTACTATAATACATTGATATAAAGCTGTTAATAACAATCCCTTATTATCTTTCTAATATCACTATTCTATATAGTGATGTCCAATTCTTCATTCTCCTTATTGGTAATTTGTGTCTTCCTCTTTTTCGTTATCAGTCTGTTTAGATGTTTATCAATTTTAGCGACAATTACAATAACCTCTGTTTAGCATTAAAGGATTTCTCTCAATGTCTCAGTTTTTAAACTGTGAAATGGGAATGAAAACAATATGACATCATAATTTTGTGAGGAATATAAAATGAGAAAATCCATTTAAAGCACTTAGCTCCTGACACCTATGTAGCATTTAATAAATATTATTTAATATTATTAGAATGTATAGGTTACTGTTTTTTTAAGTTTTTATTTATTTTTTAAATTTATTTTAAGCATTCCAGAATTCATTGTTTATGCACCACACTAGAGCTCCATGCAACACCTGCCCTCCATAATACCCAAAACCAGGCTCACCCAACCTCTCTCCCCTGCCCCTCCAAAATCCTCAGATTGTTTTTCAGAGTCCACAGTCTCTCATGGTTCATCTTCCCCTCCAATTTCCGCCAACTCCCTTCTCCTCTCCAGCTCCCCATGTTCTCCATGTTATTTTTGTCTTTTTAATATGTTATTTATTTATTTGAGAGAAAGAGACAGTGAGAGAGAGCATGAGAGGCGAGAAGGTCAGAGGGAGAAGCAGAGTCCCTGTGGAGATGGGAGCCCCATTTGGGACTTCATCCTGGGACTCCAGGATTGTGACCTGAGCTGAAGGCAGTTGCTTAACCAACTGAGCCACCCAGGCGCCCCTCCGTGTTATTTCTTGAGCTCGACAAATAAGCGAAACCATATGATAATTGACTTTCTCTGCTTGACTTTTTCACTCAGCATAATCTCTTCCAGTCCTGTCCATATTGATCAAAAAGTTGGGTATTCATCCTTTCTGATGGAGGCATGATACTCCATAGTATATATGAACTATATCTTCCTTATCCATTTGACCATTGAAGGGCATCTTGGTTCTTTCCACAGTTTGGTGACCGTGACCACTGCTGCTATAAACATTGAGTTACAGATGGCCCTTCTTTTCACTACATCTGTATCTTTGGGGCAAATACCCAGTAGTGCAATTGCAGGGTCATAGGGAACCTCTATTTTTAATTTCTTAAGGAATCTCCACACCGTTTTCCACATTGGCTGCACCAACTTGCATTCCTACCAACAGTGTAAGAGGGTTCCCCTTTCTCCACATCCTCTCCAACACACACTGTTTCCCGTCTTGCTAATTTTGGCCATTCTAACTGGTGTAAGGTGGTATCTCAATGTGGTCTTAATTTAAATCTCCCTGATGGCTAGTGATGATGAACATTTTTTCATGTCTGATAGCCATTTGTATGTCTTCATTGGAGAAGTGTTTGTTCATGGCTTCTGCCCATTTTTTGACATGATTATCTGTTTTTTGAGTGTTGAGTTTGAGAAGTTCTTTATACATCCTGGATATCAGCTCTTTGTCTGTATTGTCATTTGCAAATATCTTCTCCCATTCCATGGGTTGCCTCTTTGTTTTCTTGACTGTTTCCTTTGCTATGCAGAAGCTTTTGATCTTGAAGAAGTCCCAAAAATGCATTTTTGCTTTTGTTTCCTTTGCTTTGGAGACATATCTTGAAAGAAGCTGATGTGGCCGATGCCGAAGAGGCTCCTGCCTATGTTCTCCTCTAGGACTCTAATGGATTCCTGCCTCATGTTGAGGTCTTTTATCCATTGTGAGTTTATCTTTGTGTATGGTGTAAGAGAATGGTCAAGTTCCATTCTTCCACACATAGCAGTCCAATTTCCCCAGCACCATTTATTGAAGAGACTGTCTTTTTTCTACTGTATTTTTTTCCTGCTTTGTTGAAGATTATTTGACCATAGATTTGAGGGCCCATATCTGGGGTCTCTACTCTGTATCACTGGTCTATGTGTCTGTTTTTATGCCAGTACCCTGCTGTCTTGGTGATCACAGCTTTGAAGTAAAGCTTGAAATCAGGCAATGTGATGCCCCCAGTTTTATTTTTGTTTTTCAACATTTCCTTAGCAATTCGGGGTCTCTTCTGATTCCATACAAATTTAGGATTGTTTGCTCCAGCTCTTTGAAAAATGCTGGTGGAATTTTGACCAGCATGGCAATGAAAGTATAGCTTGCTCTAGGCAGTATAGACATTTTAACAATATTTATTCTTCCAATTCATGAGCATGGAACGGTCTTCCTTCTTTTTGTGTCTTCTTCAATTTCTTTCATGAGTGTTCTGTAGTTCCTTGAGTACAGATCCTTTACCTCTTTGGTTAGGTTTATTCCCAGGTATCTTATGGTTCTTGGTGCTATAGTAAATGGAATCAATTCTCTAATTTCCCTTTCTGTATTTTCATTGTTAGTGTATAAGAAAGAAACTGATTTCTGTACATTAATTTTGTATCCTGCCACATTACTGAATTGCTGAATGAGTTCTAGTAGTTGGGGGTGGAGTCTTTTGGGTTGTCCATATAAAGTATTATGTCATCTGAGAAGAGAGTGAGAGTTTGACTTCTTCTGGGCCTATTTGGATATCTTTTATTTCTCTTTGTTGTCTGATTGCTGTTGCTAGGACTTCTAATACTATGTTGAACAGGAGTGGTGAGAGTGGGCATCCTTGTCGTGTTCCTGATCTCAAAGGGAAGGCTGTCAGCTTTTTCCTATTGAGGATGATATTCACTGTGTGTGTTCAATAGATAGATTTTATGAAGTTGAGGAATATTCCCTCTATCCCTGTACTTTGAAGTGTTTTAATCAGGAACAGATGCTGGATTTGTCAAATGCTTTTTCTGCATCCATTGAGAGGACCATATGTTTCTTTTCTCTTCTCTTATTGATTTGTTCTATCATATTGATTAATTTGCAAATGTTGAACCACCCTTGCAACCCAGGGATAAATCCCACCTGGTCGTGGTGGATAATCTTTTTAATATACTGTTGGATCATGTCAGCTAGGATACTGTTGAGAATCTTAGCATCCATATTCATGAGGAATATTGAAATTCTCCTTTTCGTGGGGTCTTTGTCTGGTTTGGGGATCACGGTAATGCTGGTTTCATAAATAGAGTCTGGAAATTTTCCTTCTGCTTCAGTTTTTTGAAAAAGCTTCAGGAGGATAGGCATTATTTCATCTCTGAATGTTTGGTAGAATTCCCCAGGGAATCCGTCAGGTCCTGGGCTCTTGTTTTTGGGGAGGTTTTTGATCACCACTTCAATCTCGTTACTAGATATTGGTCTACTCAGGTTGTCCATTTCTTCCTGATTAAGTTTTGGAAGTTTATAGTTTTCGAGGAATACATCCATTTCATCTAGGTTGCTTAACTTATTGGCATATAACTGTTGATAATAATTTCTGATGATTGTTTCTATTTCCTTAGTGTTAGTTGTGATCTCTCCCTTTTCATTTATAATTTTATTAACTTGGGTCTTCTTTCTTTTCCTTTGGATTAGTTTGGTCAATGATTTATTGATCTTATTGATTCTTTCAAAAAACCAGCTTCCAGTTTCATTGATGTCTTCTACTGTGTCTCTAGTTTCTATCTCATTGATCTCTGCTCTAATCTTGATTATTTCCCTTCTTGTGTGTGGAGTTGGTTTGATTTGTTGTTGATTCTACAGTTCTTTAAGGTGTAGCGACAGCTGGTGTATTCTGGATTTTCAATTTTTTTGAGGGAGGCTTAGATGGCTATGTATTTCCCTCATAGGACTATCTTTGCTGTATGTCATAGGTTTTGGACGGAAGTGTCTTCATTCTCATTGGTTTCCATGAATTAAGTTCTTTGATTTCATGGTTGGTCCAAGCATTCTTAAGCAAGGTGATCTTTAGCTTCCAGGTGTTTGAATTTCTTCCAAACTTTTCCTTGTGGTTGAGCTCCAGTTTCAAAGCATTGTGATCTGAGAATATGCAGGGAATAATCTCAATCTTTTGGTATCAGTTGAGCCCTGATTTGTGACCCAGTATGTGGTCTATTCTGGAGAAGGTTCCATGTGCACTTGAGAAGAATGAGTATTTTGTTGTTTTAGGGTGGAATGTTCTGTATATATCTATGAGGTCCATCTGGTCCAATGTGTCATTCAATGCTCTTGTTTCTTTATTGATTTTCTGCTTCGATGATCTATTTCTGAGAGAGGTGTGTTAAGATCTCCTATTATTAATGTATTCATATCAGTATGACTCTTTATCTTGATTAAGAGTTCTCTTATGTAATTGGCTGCTCCCATATTGGGGGCATGCATATTTACAACTGTTAGGTCTTCTTGGTGGACAGACCATTTAAGAATGATGTAGTGTCCTTCTGTATCTCTGACTACAGTCTTTAGTTTAAAATCTAATTTATCTGATATTAGAATTACTATGCCAGCCTTCTTTTGAAGCCCACTGCCATGAAAGATGCTTCTCCATCCCTTCACTTTCAGGATGGATGTATTCTTAGGTTCAACATGGGTCTCTTGTAGACAACATATGAATGGGTCCTGTTGTTTTATCCAATCTGCAACCCAGTGTCATTTTATGGGTGCATTTAGGCCATTCACATTGGGAGTGTTTATTGAGAGATACGTTTTTATTGACATTGTGTTACCCGTGAAGTCTTTGTTTCTATAGATTGCCTCCATAAATTTCAGTTCAAGGATATTCTTAGGATTTTTCCTCTTTTATAGAACCCCCCATTAATATTTCTTGTAGTTCCGTCTTGGTGGTCACATAATGTTTTAAAACTTGTCAGCCTTGGAAGCTCTTTATCTCTCCATCCATTTTGAATGTCAGTCTTGCTGGGTAAAGTATTCTTGGCTGCATGTTCTTCTCATTAAGTGCCCTGAATATATCTTGCCAGCCCTTTCTGGCTTGTCAGCTTTCTGTAGACAGGTGTGACATTCTGATGGGTTCAGTAGGTAAGGAATCTCTTCCCCCTAACTGCTCTCAAGAGCTCCTGTCTAAAATTATGATTCATCATTTTCACAATCAGGTGTCTGGAGGTCTTCCTAGATTCTATGATCTTGGGGGGATACCCTTCTGTCTCTAGGACACAAACGCTGGTTCCATTTGCCAGATTGGGAAAATTTTCATGGAGAATTTGTTCAGCTATATACTCTATTCTTCTTTCTTTCACCTGCCCCTCAGGGGTTCTGATAATTCTGACGTTGGAATGCTTCATGGCATCATTTATTTCCCTAATTCTGTTTTCATGGCTTCTAAGCTATTTGTTCCAGGCTTCCTTCTGATCCTTTTTCTCTATCAGTTTTTCCTCTAGATCACCAATTCTTTCTTCTGCCCCAGTTATCCTAGCTGTTAGAGAATTTAGATTAGATTGGAACTCATTGAGAGCATTGTTAACATCATCCCTAGTGGCTTCCACTTCTGCCGTAATGAATTCCATTTTGTCATTAAAGGCTTCCTCCAACCTAGCCATTGCCTGGATAATTGTTAGCCTAAATTCCCTTTCTGACATACTGTTTATGTTCATATCCAATAGCTCTGATGGAGAGGGCACAGTTTCTGGATTTTTTCCTCTGTTGGGCATTCCTCCTCCTAGTCATTTTGGTGAGAGATGGCTGAGGTAATGTGTAGCTGAATTTATCAACCGTGGTGCAGGCAAGGTGCACTCTGGAATGCTTCTGAGCAACTGGGAGTCCCCCCCTCCCCAAAATGAAAGAAAAAAGAAAAGAAAGAGAGAGAGAGAGAGGAAAAAGAATAAAAAAAGAAAAATAAAAAAGAAGACCCATCCCAAATGGGCCCCAAAGGTAATATTTATAAAGTATACAAACAAAAGTGACCAAGGCCTGGCTTCTTTGCTGCACTCTCTGTGGCTCATCGTCAGTGGTGGCCATACTGGTTTTGTGGTCTTAAGCCCCTGTCGCTAACCACCTGATTCCACCAATTTCCCCTTAAGATCTTTTGCTCTTTTGGGGTACTTTCAACCAGACTCCAGGTTAATGCTGGTCCCCAATCATAGGGCACTCTTGTATTGGGGTATTACTTTCCAATGTGTCACTTCTGGTGGCTCCCTCCCCCTTTTGTTTATCTTCCCATATCATTCCAATGTTCCCACTCTACTTTACTGTCCACTGGTATCTTCTGCCCCCATAGAGATCCAGATATGTGTAATTCTAATCTTAGGCTGATTTCATGGGTGATCACAGTTCTTTGGTAGATAATCAGTTCACTTTAGGGGACCGGTTGAAACAGTGCCTCCTACTCTGCCATCTTGTCTCCCCCTAGGTTACTGTGTGTTAAAAATACTTTTGACTCTCCCTCTCCACAAGTTAATGTCCGTGAAATGATAAATTGTCTTATATTTAATGACAGTATCTAACATAAAACTTTGTAGAATTAATGAATAAAACATATAAATAAGTAATTAATATAGCCCTCTTTTGTAGAACCACCCTATATTCTCACACTCTATGCATCAGTCTTCCCAAACCACTGAATATGCAACAATAGTCCCTGCCCTTAGTGTCTACTCCAGATTTCCTTCTCATAGTATCTGCAACATATGAGATGATTTTCCCCAGCTTTCCCTAGAGTTTATTGTCTGGACCACCTGTCATTCTCCTTGTAGGCACAACATGTTCATAATAGGACCCAGAGAACAAACAATCTAGGGGTCTTGAGGCTTGAGAGGAATGGGTGATGGGTGCAGGTGGTGATCAAATAAATAACTGAACCCACTGAGTCTAGAATGAAGGAGCAAGCCTCAAGAAGAAAAAAATTACCTAATTTATACTCCTTAGGAACCTTTCCTCAGAAGTTCTAGCCTACATAAAAGGAATTGTGCTGTGGACACAGACTAGGAAGTTTATAGACAGTGGGGAAATTTGAAAAGGGTGAGAGAAGAAATCAGAAAAAAAAAAGAGAACATCAAACTCCTTTAAAATCCTTTAATTCCCTTATAAACACTTAAAGTTAGAGGAGTTACAATGGCAGTATAGGAGGAGAATCCTAAGCCACTAAGCTCTTCTTGTTCCTCAAGCACAACTAAATAAATATTAAGTCATCCTGAACACCCCAGAAATCAACTGGAAAACTGACAGAACAAACTCCATGACTAAAGGGAGAGAAGGAGCCACATCAAAGAAGAAGGAAGGACAGAGAGTGTTTGGGGTAGAAACAGATCACAGGTCCTGTGGAGGGAAGGGAGTCATGGTGGCAGAGAAATGCACTAGAGAGATAAGCACATAAGGGAATGCACAAGGAGAAACAAAGCCATTGGCTGGTAAAATGAGAGGGGCTGATTTTCCTGAGTTCTTGCAACCAGTAGGGCTTAATAATAGAGTTTTAAAGGTTGGTAGGCTTGGCTGGGATAGAGCCTTGAGTGCACTGCCCTGCTCCTGGAAAGAAGGCAAGCAAATAAGCCAGGGGCAGATAGCATGGAAACAGCTTTCTGAAGAACCCCTGGGGCACACAGGGACAAGATTGGTCACTTTTCTGGGAGTGCATCCCTGAGAGGTAGCTTTCACAGAGACACAGCTCCAGGGACAAAGGACCTGGCTGGCAACATTACCCTCCCCCAACCCTCAGCATAAATGCAGAGTCGCTTGCAGAAAGCTGCTCAGCCACCCCAAAATGGCTGCCTAATTACGCCAAGTCCCACATGTCTGTCCTCTGGCAGACTGCACTTCTAGGTCAAACCTGCCTAAGTCTCAGCATGGTGAGAACCTCCTCCAGGAGACCAGCACAGGCCCCTGGAATACCAACTCCCTAAAGCCTGGAGTTTTAAAAGTCACTAGTCATGGCTGGGATAGGACCTGGAGGGCACTGTGTTACTCCTGGAAAGGAAGCAGGCAAACAATGCAGACAGAGACAGTGTGGAAACACCAATCTGAAAAATGCTTGGGAAACACAGGGGAGAGATTATTCCATCTTCTCAGAGTGCCTTACTGAAAGCAGCATGCAAGGAGACCACTCTCTGGGGACAAAGGTGGTGGCTGGTGCCATTTCACTTCCCTGTCCATCAGCATAAACACAGAATAACCTGCAGTAAACAGCACACACCAACACTACCTGCCTAACCAGCTCAAAAAAGGTTCAACACCCTTGCCTTTCTTGGTCAAGTGTGCCTCGGGCCCAGCTTGGGGATCCCATCCCCTAGATAAGACCAGCAGAAATCCATGCCCACAACACATAAACTGACCAGCAAGTTCTGCAGGGCTACAGTTCTAGTGGAAATAATATCAAGTCTCATTTGACAAGCAGGCAGGAGAACACCTAGTTAAAAACTCACCACATTCTGGCCAACCATCAAACACTGAATGGGTTAACCAGAAAATGTAAAAGAAGAAACAAAAAATACATAGAAGCAAACTAAAATGAAAACACAATAGTCTAAAACCTTTGGAACCAGTAAATGCCGTCCTAAGAAGGAAGTATATAGCAATATAGGCCTTCCTCAAGAAGCAAGAAAAGTGTCAAACACATAACCTAACCTACACCTAAAGGAGCTGGAAAAAGAGAAGCAAATAAAGCCTAAACCAGCAGAAGAAGGGAAACAGTTACATTTAGAGCAGAAAAAAATGACATAGGAAAAAAAAACAGTAGAACAGATCAATGAAACTAGGAGCTGGTTCTTTGAATTAATAAAATTGTTAAGCCCCTAGCCAGACTTAGCCAAAAGAGAAAAGAAAGGACCAAATAAATAAAATCACCATGAACGAGGAGAGATCACAACCAACACTATAGAAAGACAAACAATTATAAGATAATATTATGAGCAAGTATATGCCAATTAAATAGGCAATCTGGAAGAAATGGATGCATTCCTAGAAACATATAAACTACCAAAACTGAAACGGGAAGAAATAGAAAATTTGAATAAACCCATAACCAGCAAAGAAACTGAATCAGTAATCAAAAATCTCCCAGCAGGGGCATCTGGGTGGTTCAGTCAGTTAAACACCTGACTTTGGCTCCCATGTTGGGCTCAATCTCTCTAATAAATAAAATCCTTTAAAAAAACTCCCAAAAAACAATAATCCAGGGTCAGATGGCTTCCCAGGGGAATTTTACAAAACATTCAGAAAAGAATTCATATCTACTCTTCTCAAGCTGTTCCAAAAAAAATGTAAATGCAAGGAAATCTTCCAAGCTCATTCTATGAGGCCAGCATTACCTTGATTCCAAACAAGTAAGACCCCACTAAATATCAGACTTATAGACCAATATCCCTGATGAACATGGATGTAAAAATTCTCACCAAGATACTAGCTAATTGACTCCAACAGTAA
Organism: Mustela lutreola; assembly: GCF_030435805.1. Classification (NCBI taxonomy): domain Eukaryota; kingdom Metazoa; phylum Chordata; class Mammalia; order Carnivora; family Mustelidae; genus Mustela; species Mustela lutreola. The sequence goes on along the minus strand of NC_081308.1, from coordinate 66,492,610 downwards.
ATTAAAAGGGTTATTTACCATATCAAGTGGGATTTATTCCTGGGCTGCAGGTGTCGTTCAATATGCAAAATCAATCAATGTGATACACCACATTAAGAAGAGAAGGATAAAAAAAAAAAGTGATCCTCTCAACTGTTGCAGCAAAAGCATTTGACAAAATACAGCAACATTTCTTGTTAAAAACTCTTGAGAAAGTAGAGATACAAGGAACATACTTCAATCATAAAGGCCATATATAAACGACCCACAGCTAATATCAGCCTCAATTAGAAAAACTGAGAGCTTTTCCCCTAAGGTTAGGAACATGACAGGGATGTTCTCTCTCACCACTGTTGTTAAACAGTACTGGAAGTCCTAGCTTCAGCAATCAGACAACAAAAAGAAACAAAAGGCATCCAAATTGGCAAGGAAGAAGTCAAACTCACTCTTTGCAGACAAAATTCTCCTCTGTGTAGAAAGCCTGAAAGTCTCCACCAAAAAAATTGCTGGAACTGATCCATGAATTCAGCAAAGTCATGGAATATAAAATCAATGTACAGAGAACTGTTGCATTTCTATACAACAATAGTGAAGCAGCAGAAAGAGACATTTACAATTGTACCAAAATGTATAAGATACCTAGGAGTAAACCTAACCAAAGAGGTAGAAGATCTGCACTCCGAAAACTATATAACACTTACAAAAGAAACTGAAGAGGACACAAAGAAATGGAAAAACATTCCATGCTCATGGGTTAGGAGAACACAACATTGTTAAAATGTCTATACTACCCAAAGCAATCTACACATTAATAAAATTCCCATCAAAATACCATCAGGATTTTTCATGGAGCTAGAACAAACAATTCTTAAAAGTTTGTTTGGACCACAGAAGACCCCTAACAGCCAAAGTAATCCTGAAAAAGGAAAGCAAAGCTGAAGGCATCATGATTCTGGACTTCAAGTTATATTACAAAGATGTAGTAATCAAGACAGTATGGTACTGGCACAAAAACAGGCACATAGACCAATGGAACAGAATAGAAAACCCAGAAATGGACCCACAACTATGTTTTTGACAAAACAGGAAAGAATATCCAATGGAAAAGAGACAGTTTCTTCAATAAACGGTGCTCAGTAAAGTGGATAGCAATATGCAGAAGAATGAAACTGGACCAGTTTCTTCCATCATACACAAAAATAAATTCAAAATGGATGAAAGACCAAATTGTAAGATAGGAAACCATCAAAACCCTAGAGGAGAACACAGGCAGTAACCTCTTTAACCTTGGCTGCAGCAACTACTTATTAAATACATCTTTGGAGGCAAGAGAAACACAAGCAAAAATAAACCATTGGGACCTTATCAAGATAAAAAGGTTTTGCACAGTGAAGGAAACAATCAACAAAACTAAAAGGCAACTGATGGAATAGGAAAAGGTATTTTCAAATTACATATCAGATAAAGGAATAGTATCTAGAATCTATAAAGAACTCATGAAAACCAACACCCCTAAAATAAATAATCCTGTTAAGAAATGGGCAGAAGACTTGAACAGACATTTCTCCAAAGAAGATAATACAAATGGCTAACAGATACATGAAAAATTGCTCAATATCACTCAGCATCAGGAAAATATAAATCAAAATCGCAGTGAGATACCACCTCACACCTGTCAGAATGGCTAAAATTAACAAGTCAGGAAACAGCAGATGTTGGCAAGGATCTGGGGAAAGGGCAACACTTTTGCACTGTTGGTAGGAATGCAAACTGGTGCAGCCACACTGGAAAACAGTATGGAGGTTCCTCAAGAAGCTAAAAATACACAATGGAATACTATGCAGCCATCAAAAGAAATGAAATCTTGCCATTTGCGACAACATGGATGGAACTAGAGCATATCATGCTTAGTGAAATAAGTCAAGCGGAGAAAGACAACTATCATATGATCTCCCTGATATGAGGAAGTGGTGATGCAACATGGGGTGTCAAGGGGGTAGGAGAAGAATAAATGAAACAAGATGGGATTGGGAGGGAGACAAACCACAAATGACTCTTAATCTCACAAAAGAAACTGAGGGTTGCTGGGCGGAGGGGGGTTGGAGAGGGGGGTGGGGTTATGGACATTGGGGAGGGTATGTGCTATGATGAGTGATGTGAAGTGTGTAAACCTGGCAATTCACAGACCTGTACCCCTGGGGATAAAAATATATGTTTATAAAAAATTAAAAATTAAAAAAAAGAAGAAGCTAAAAATAGAAGTATCCTACAACCTAGCAATTGCACTACTGGGTATTTATCTAAAGATACAAAAATGCTGATTAGAAGGGCCACATTCACCCTAATGTTTATAGCAGCACTGTTAAAAAGAGTGAAATTGTGGAAAGAGCCCAAATGTCCATTGACTGAGAAATGGATAAAGATGATTCGGTATAGAGATCTACAATGGAATATTACTCAGCCATGAAAAAAATGAAATCTTGTCATTTGTAAGAACCTGGATGGAGCTAGAGTGTATTATGCTAAATCAAAAGAAAGGCAAATATTATATAATTTTACTCATGTGTGAAATTTAAGAAATGCACAAATGAACATAGGGAAAGGGAAGGAAAAATAAAGATAAAAACAGAGAGGGAGACAAACCATAAGTGACTCTTAACTATAGAGAACAAACTGAGGGTTGCCAGAGATGAGGTGGGTGGCGGATGGGTTAAATGGTGATGGGCAGCAAAAAGGGCACTTGTGATGAGTACTGGGTGTTGTTATATGTAAGTGATGAATCACTAAATTCTACTCCTGAAACCAGTACTACACTATATGTTAACTAACTTGAATTTTAAAAATAATTTGTCATTCTACTATCAAGTAACTCCCTAAAAACTTCAGTAAGCATAAAAAAAAACTTTAGTAAGCATAAAATCACATAGAGAGCTTATTATTTAATATATATTTTTATGCTTAAATCATGCACCTCAAAACTCTTCTAGCCTCTATCCATTTCCCAGTTCCAAAACCACTACCACATTTTTAGGTACTTGTTACAGCAGCATCCCACTTCTCAGTACCAGTTTTTGTCTTAATCAGTTCAGGTTGCAGCAACAAAAATACCATAGAATAGGTTACTTAAACAAACCTTTCTCACAGTTCTGTAGACTGGGAAATACAAGATCAAGGCAACATTAGATCTGTTTTTTGGTGAGGGTACTCTTCTGGTGTGCTAATGGCTATCTTCTCATATTCTCCCACGGCAGAGAAAGCAGAGGGAGACAGCAAGGTCTCTGGTATCCATTCTTATAAGGGCATTAATTCATTCATGAGGGTTCTATCCTTATGACCTAATTACCTTTCAAAGGCCCTACCTCTTTTTTTAAAAAAAAGATATTATTTATTTATTTGACAGAGAGAGAGAGAGAGATCACAAGTAGGCAGAGAGGCAGAAAGAGGGGGGAAGCAGGCTCCTTGTTAAGCAGAGAGCCCGATGTGGGGCTCGATTCCAGGACTCTGAGACCATGACCTGAGCTGAAGGCAGAGCCTTAACCCACTGAGCCACCCAGGCACCCCAAGTCCCTACCTCTTAATGATTAGGATTTAAACCTATGAACTGTGGGGCAGAGGGAGGGGGACACAAAATTCAGTCAGTAACATTAAATTCCCAATTGCAGAATAAAATACATGATGAAGTGACCTTTGTTTAAAATATTTGTTTATATCTTGATCATGATGCCAATAGACGCCTTAAGCAATAGCAAGTCCACTTCTGACAGCGCATGGTAGGCACTTCATTTGCTCACATGGTCACTGGCTTTCTCAGGTTCCAGACACCTTCCCTCATTGTGAAGAGCAGAGAGAGTGTGGTCTAACAATATATAAGCCCTCACTAGAAGTCCTGGAGAAGGTTTATGGAATAGGTCTAAAGGTATAGTAGGGAAGAAAGTGGACCATGGGACAAATCTTGGAACAATGGGAAGGTGGTTTTTACCACTTTCTCCCCTTTCTACTGACCCTCATTCTCTTTCTCCTTCTCCTCAACCACAGTTTCTTCTTCTGTAAGACAAACTTCCTTTTCATCAGTCACTGAGGCTGGATGCCATCTATCACACTCCACTCCTATCCAATATCGTTGTATAATACTGAAATAAAGTTCTCAGACACCAGTCTGAGCGGCGGTGCAGGGCTGCCTCTGTAAGGGAGAGCAGCAGCAGCTGAATCCTGCACATAGCTTTTATTTTGTTTTGTTTTTACCAGAAAAGCAAGGACAGATGTCTCCAAGCGTGGGAAAGGAGTACAAAGAAATGGCAAATATCTTGAAGCAGGCTTGCATATTCCCCTACATGTAGGCACGCAGGGAGGCAGTCATGGGATAAGGGAAGGGCAGGATGTTTGGTCTGGCAGTCTCCAGATGCAGAAAGGGGAGACTGAGGGTTACATTCTTTTATAGCTCCTCACTTATGCCCTGTCCCTGGGGATCATGGGATCCTGCTCCTACAGGCCCATTGGGTTTAACAGCCTGAGAGCAGGAATGCTGGTGACGTTTTGACTGCTTCCATAGTTACTCCTTGGGGCTTATAATATTTTTTCTAAGAATAATTCCACATCCAATTCTACATTTTTAACCTCTGGAAGGCAACCCCATGCTGTCCATCCTTTATTCACATGGCTCCTCTCCTGGTGTAATCCCTTATGTGTGTCAATTAGATTGCCAGGTGAGACTCACAAATGACCCACACATCACCAATCTCTCTTCTCTTAATTCATCTGCAAGGTTTTATCACTCCTGGAATAATCTGTCTAGTGTACAAATATGAACTCTCTCTTATTCCACTATTCCAAATCTCAATCGTTCATTTAAGAATTATTTATTAATGTCTATTATGAGCCAGGCATTCTTCTGGGAAGTTGAGAAAATTGTTTTGTTTATCTTCTCCAACATAAACTTAAAGCCCTTTAATTAAACAGATCAGAACCATCAAGGTCTGGCTTTTGCTTGCTTTCTAGGCCAAAGACATCCCTATCACATATGTTCCAGGTACAGCTGATTCTTTTTTTTTTTTTTTTAATTTTATTTATTTATTTATTTATTTGACAGAGAGAGATTACAAGTAGGCAGAGAGGCAGGCAGAGAGGCAGGCAGAGAGAGAGAGGAGGAAGCAGGCTCCCTGCTGAGCAGAGAGCCCGATGCGGGACTCGATCCCAGGACCCTGAGATCATGACCTGAGCCGAAGGCAGCGGCTTAACCCACTGAGCTACCCAGGCGCCCGGTACAGCTGATTCTTGAATCTAACCCACAAAAAGAACTTACAGATTCTTCGATTACTTACTAATCTCCTTCCATTATTTCACCATTCAAGATAATGTTCATCATTCAACACCACCTTGAAGCAAGCTTGAAATTTTCTTATCTCCCTCCACCCCATCCCACCATTCTATCACTGAAGTTAATAATTTCATTATAGCACAGATCACTCACTGGCTTTCTATATATTAAGATCATCTGCACATATATGGGCTTTACTTTTTTATGTAGTATTCCAAGATTCATGGTTTATGTACAACACCCAGTGCTCCATGCAATACATGTCCTTCTTAATACCCATGACTAGGCTCATCCATCCGCCCACTCCCCTCTCCCTCTAAAACCTTCAGTTTGTTTCTCAGAGTTCACAGTCTCTCATGGTTTGTCTCCTCCTCCGATTTCCCCTAATTCACATTTCCTTTCCTTCTCCAAATGTCCTCCATGTTATTCCTTATGTTCCACAAGTAAGTGAAATCATATAATAATTGACTTTCTCTGCTTGACTTATTTCACTCAGCATAATATCCCCTGGAGGGTAGCAACAGTGGCCCCCCTTTTTTTCATTTTTTTAAAATTTCTTTTCAGAGTAACAGTATTCATTGTTTTTGCACCACACCCAGTGCTCCATGCAATACGTGCCCTCCTTAATACCCACCACCTGGCTCCCCCAACCTCCCACCCCCGCCCCTTCAAAACCCTAAGATTGTTTTTCAGAGTCCATAGTCTTTCATGGTTCACCTTCCCTTCCAATTTCCCTCAACTCCCTTCTCTCCAGCTCCCCATGTCCTCCATGTTATTTGTTGTGCTCCACGAATAAGTGAAACCATATGATAATTGGCTCTCTCAGCTTGACTGATTTCACTCAGCATAATCTCTTCCAGTCCCGTCCATGTTGCTACAAAAGTTGGGTATTCATCCTTTCTGATGGAGGCATAATACTCCATAGCATATATGGACCACATCTTCTTTATCCATTCGTCCTTTGAAGGGCATCTTGGTTCTTTCTACAGTTTGGTGACCGTGGCCAGTGCTGCTATGAACACTGGGGTACAGATGGCCCTTCTTTTCACTGCATCTGTATCTTTGGGGTAAATTCCCAGTAGTGCAATGGCAGGGTCATAGGGAAGCTCTATTTTTAATTTCCTGAGGAATCTCCACACTGTTCTCCAAAGTGGCTGCACCAACTTGCATTCCCACCAACAGTGGAAGAGGGTTCCCCTTTCTCCACATCCACTCCAACACACGTTGTTTCCTGTCTTGCTAATTTTGGCCATTCTAACTGGTGTAAGGTGGTATCTCAATGTAGTTTTAATTCAAATCTCCCTGATGGCTAGTGATGATGAACATTTTTTCATGTGTCTGTTAGCCATTTGTATATCTCCATTGGGGAAATGTCTGTTCATATCTTCTGCCCATTTTTTGATATGATTATCTGTTTTGTGTGTGTTGAGTTTGAGAAGTTTTTTATAGATCCTGGATATCAACCTTTTGTCTGTATTGTCATTTGCAAATATCTTCTCCCATTCCATGGGTTGCTTCTGTCAACAAAACAAAGAGGGAACCCCCCCTTTTCTTAAAAGATTTACTGATTTATTTTAGAGAGAGAGAGAGCATGAGTGGGGGAGGGAGCAGAAGGACAGGGAGAGTGAGATAGAAGCAGACTCCCCACTCAGTGTGGAGACTAATGCAGGACTCAAACTCATGACCCTGAGATCATGAACTGGATGCTTAACCAACTGAGCCACCCAGGCAACCCACAACAGTGCCTTTTTTACCCACGCATTCCCTACAGTACAAAGGATACTGCCTTGCACAAAATAAGGACTCAAAACATGTTCATGGACAAAATGGTTAGAAATGGGAAAACAAGATCTGAGAGTCCAGTAGTCCTTCTAAGTTGTGCATGTTATACATTATACTAGGTATTGGGGTTTAAAGTAGTGTAGTGCCAGAGGCAGGGAAAAAGGAGACAATAATCTTTCTTTCACCAGTGTCCTGAAATCCTCAGCCTTTTTTCCAGATCTGGTTATGGAGCTGAAAGTACACAGGCTGTTTGCTTGAGCACATTCAAACTACTCCTGGTTTATCCAGTCCCTAGTAAAGGTCCCATGATGATTCTTCATCCTTTAAATTCTGAATGAAAAAGGAGAATGAACAAAAAACAGAGGGGATGAGGGCATTGTGGTTGTTTTGGTTTTTTTGTTTTGTTTTATTTTCTGATTACAAACACGCTCACAATGCAGTCCCCTTATTTAGCTAATTTCAAGGTTTACCTTGGGTTAAGAACAAAATTTCTTCTAGCCCTGGGAATAGAGTTAAAATGTGTACCTGGGAAATAAAGTCCTATGTTACCTATTTCATGATGGAGAACTGTGGTCATTTCCTAATTAGTGGTAGTGGCGGGATATTAAAAAGCCACTGAGGATCAGGATATCTAGCATCCTGAATGATGGGGGTTAAAAAGCCAGGGCAGAATGGTCCCTTAGCATCTTTCTTATCTCCATCCCCCTACATAGGGCACAGCCATGTTGCCATGGGATTTCAAGAGGAACATACCAGTGCCTACTTTATTTCATGCTCATATTATAAATTACCCAAGAGATTACAGGGTGCATTGACTTCTGTTAGTGAAGGTTTTCCCTTTGATGGAAGGATGGCAAAGAACAAATATGATAAACTGGGAGGAGGCAAATCCAGAAGAAGGACAGATTACCTCAACAGTTTCTGACCTGGTCTATTCAAAATTTGAAGTTCAAGACAGACTCAATACATTTGTGTGGTAATAGGCCAAGTCCATGTGAATGAGTTTCTCAAGCATGAAAACAAACAAACAAAAGCCACTTTTTCTCACTGAATGTGTTCTTCACTCCATTATTTTGTGTTAAATACAGACAATGTGGAAAGAGATATGGTAGTTAAAGTACACCATCTTAAATAAAAGCACCCAGGTTCTCTAGGCTTTCTAGTATTACCTATCAGGGAATAAAAAGTCCTAGGCAAACTTTCTGGAAATACTAAAGTAAGAAGAGAATTCACCTTGTCTCAAATAGAAATTTGTAGTTACAGAAAGGGTTTTTTCCCACTCGCTTCCCTTCACTAACTTTATTGTGCACATATCTTATTTCATCCATTATAAAATGTACATTTCCCCCCAGAGTTTAACATCTATTAAATCAGGATGAGTCTTGGGATACCTGGGTGGATCAGTCGGTTAATTGTCTAACTCTTGGTTTTGGCTCAGGTCATGATCTCAGTGTCGTTAGACCAAATTCTGCATTAGGCTCCTCACTCAGCAGGGTGTCTGCTTGAGATTCTCTCTCTTCACCTCCTACCCCTCCCCTAATTCTCTTTCTCTCTCTCTCAAATAAATAAATATAAGTCTTTAAATCAGGATGAGTCTTATGTTTAATGGTAAGATACAGTTCAATTGGCAAAGTTTTTAATTTCCTGTTATTCCATGAAGTAAGGGTGTAATTGATAGCATCTTAGACAGGGTGGTAAATGCTATGTTGAGTAACTCCTATAGATTCTAAAGACCATATATTAGATATTTCATCTCTAAATAATGACCCATACTTTTGGTTCCTACCAGCATTATCTAGACCACACTTTGTCCTCTCCCATATGTAGTCTTAAAATAACTTTCTGTCTGGTTCCTAGCTCTAACTTCTATCTTCAATAATACCTACAAGAAACTCTATCTATAGAAAGGTTTTCCTAGTCTCCAAGCATGTCTCTGTACAGAAACATTACCACGATACATTGTTCTAAGAACTTTATATATGTGAACTCACGTAATCTTAATAAATTACCATTTATCCTCAATTTTAAAGATGATAAAACTGAGGCTTTGAGAAGTTAAGTAGCATTCCCAAGATGGTATAGCTGCTAAGTGGTAGAGCTTGGATTAAAACCCAGGGAGTCCTGCTCCAAAGCTTGTTTCTCTAATGATTCAAGACTCAAACTCAAACATCTAAAACTGAAATCATTTACCCCTATATTCAAATCATGCTCAGTTATCACCTTGTACTAGAGGCCTCCCCAGATATCATAGGTTAGAATTAACTCCTCTCTTCTCTCCTCTCTCATTGAGCCATCTCTGCTCATTAGAGACCTTATCACGAGGCCTCTGCTCATCAACCCTCCTATCTTCCTCTTTCTTCCTTTTCCTTTATTGTAAACCCTAAAAGATATCTCTGTATCTTTTCAGAGAAATATTGGGAGCTGCAAACAAATGTGTTCATGGATTCGAAGGCATCTTAAATGGATTTTGGGTAACCTAGAGTTCATCTGATTCTACCTCTTAATAAAGATGAGAAAATTAGAGATCAGACACATTAAGCAATGGGTCCCAAGCCATTCAGATACTTAATTATAAAGCCATAGCTCCGGGTCTAGAAGAATCTTTTCATAACTCTTGTTGTAGAATTATTTTTAATCTACATGTCATTCCAGATTACACCGGTGATAGTGTTACAAGATTGACAGGACTCCAGTTCAGGAAAGAAAGAGAAAAGGAAATAGTGAAAACAGAAACAAAGGAAGTGGGAAGAGCAATCTCACTTGCTACTCCCCAGTACCTTAGAATTTGTGACCTCTTTAGGAAATTTCTAGGCAGGGCCAGAAGCTAGTGCCCTTCTGAGTAATAAGACCATAAAATCTGTGCTTGAGCATGTGCAACCTACAACAAACACAATGACATTATTACAACTAGTCATTTACTCTAATTGTACCATGCCAAAATAATTGGTGACTGAGAGTAAAACAAAGGTCATAGCAGACTTGCCCCATTATACTCTTTTCATTTACACTTTCAGTTTGGTTCTGTGATGCACAGGCCATGGCTGTCTGCCATTCCTGTCTTCTTGAGGCTGGTTGCAATAGAGTCAAGTCTCCCCCAACAAGGTGTAATGGAGGACTATGTACTTAATTGATAGTTCATGGAGGGGAGTAAAATCTTATGATTGAGAATTACAGTCATCCCCTGGAGGGAAAAGGATTGTCCTAGGGACTAAGACACATAACCTTTTTTGTAATAGGGGTGGTGCTTTGCATAGCCAGATTTGAATACTGACTTGGCATATTTTTCTGATTTTACATCTTCATAGAGCTTCAGCAGGAAGGAAGCAACCCTCTGTAAGATGGCAAGTTGGGAGAGTGCATGAATTCAGTAGTTTCTGCCCACAACTACCCAAAACAAATGACCTTCAAAATTTCTTAAGGTGTTTTTCTTAGTCCATGGTCTTATAGATATGGTAGAACTTGAGGAAGTTTCTTAAGAATAGATAATAGTATTTTTATATTTTATATTTACATGAATTTTTCTCACAAGGGAAAAAAAAAAGACACATCCTTCACAGCTTCTCTCAATAAGCAGATTTTAACAATGTATTTCTACTGAGAGTACATCTGGCTAATATATCAATTTTGATAAAAAAAAAAGGAAAAACTGAATAATGTGATCTTTGTAATTAGTCCTGATATATCATTTTAATCCCTGGTCAAGTAAGCTTCACAATTCCTTCATACGAATGATAGCACAATGCAGCCATGTAAAACAATAAGGCCAATGTTGCCTAATAGATACAGGCTTGGAAAACCAGACCTATAGAAATTTTCTAGAAATTTGGGGCGCCTGGGTGGTTCAGTAGGTTAAGCCTCTGCCTTCAGCTCAGGTCATGATCTTAGGGTCCTGGGATCGAGCCCCACATCAGGCTCTCTGCTCAGCAGGGAGCCTGCTTCCCCCTTTCTCTCTGCCTGCCTCTCTGCCTACTTGTGATCTCTTTGTCAAATAAATAAATAAAATCTTTAAAAAAAAAGAAATTTTCTAAAAATCTTTCTGCAGCAAGGAATATAGTGGACACTTCAGATACAAATTAAAGAAATAGGAGGGTATTTTTCTCTCTGCCTGTTTTTATATTGTCTTTCTCTCTCTGTCCTCTTTTTTGCTCAGAATAAAGACACTTCCTCCCCAACAGACACATGCACACATAGACACACACAGACATACCCACACTTCAACTAAATTCTGGAGAACTTATCTCTATTGGCATCTCTAAAAGCTGATAACTTTTATCTGTTTACACTAAGCCTTCCCTAGTTCTTTCTTATCCTGTTTTGTTAACTTCCTTTCTGGTACCTGCATCTAGTTTCTTCCTCTAAATGTTCCCAGATATCTTTATTTAAGACAGATTTAATCTTGGAGCGCCTGGGTGGCTCAGTCAGTTAAGCATCTGCCTTCATCTCAGGTCATGATCCCAGGGTCCTGGGACTGAGCCCCACATTGGGCTCCCTGCTTAGCAAGGAGCCTGCATTTCTCTCCTGCTCCCCGTGCTTATGTTCTCTCTCTCTGTCAAATAAATAAATAGAATCTTTAAAAAATAAATAAAATATAGATTTAATCTTAGTATTTCCCTACACAAAAATCTCCAATCACTCAGGATATTCCATCCTTTATACCAGGAGTTGGCAAATGTTTTTTCTAAAGGGCCAGATAGCAGATATTTTAGGTTTTATAAGCCATATGATCTCTATTGTAATGACTCAACTCTGTTGTAGTATAAAAGCAGTTATAGACAAAACATAAATAAATGGGCATGGCTAGGTTTCAATAAAATTTTACCTATGAAAGCAGATAATAGCTAGATTTGACCTGCTGGCTGTGGTTTGTTTGACCCACTACTAACATGCACAGCCTCCTTTTAGCAAAATTTGTTCCCTCCTCCTGGCTACCTGATATCTGCCTGCGCTTAAGATAAGACTTCCGTATTCTACATGCTTGTGAACTGACTCAGAATGCAGGCCTATTCAGTTTATTCCAGTAGTCCCTCAGCCCCACCTACTTTCTGCCTTAAAACACAGAGTTGCCTATCAAGGTAAACTAGGAAAAAGACTCACCAAGAGTCACCAAATACCTACAATATTTACACCAAAATATCTACAATAGATACAAGGAAATGAACTACCAGGAAGAGTTTTTCTACCAAGTGACTGTGAGGGAACTGATTATAGGGCAGTAATATTTTATGATAGAAAAAGAGAAGAAAAATAACAATAATAGTTTTCTCAGAAAGCAGAAACAATTAGAGGGAAGCTGTCAAGGCAGAAAAAGCAACCAAAGAGGTTCTCTCTTTCTGTTCACCTGCTTTTAAGGATCTCTGGCAAGTATAACATTCAAGAACTTGGGCCTTACATCAGGCTGCCTACATTTCAAATACTGGCTCAATCACTTATTTTCTGTGTGAATTATAAGCAGGTCTGGGTCATATTTTTACATGCTGAAACAGAGAATGATAATTGTACATTTAAAAAAAATTTATTTTTTATAAACATATATATTTTTTAATTTTTAAAAATTTTTTAAATTTATTTTTTAAATTCAGGTATAATTAATAAACATATATTTCTATCCCCAGGGGTACAGGTCTGTGAATCGCCAGGTTTAAACACTTCACAGCACTCACCAAAGCACATACCCTCCCCAATGTCCATAACCCTACCCTCCTTCTCCCAACACCCCTCCCCCCAGCAACCCTCAGTTTGTTTTGTGAGATTAAGAGTCACTTATGGTTTGTCTCCCTCCCAATCCCATCTTGTTTCATTGATTCTTCTCCTACCCCCTCAACCCCCCATGTTGCATCACCACTTCCTCATATCAGGGAGATCATATGATAGTTGTCTTTCTCCGTTTGACTTATTTCGCTAGTCATGATACGCTCTAGTTCCATCCATGTTGTCACAAATGGCAAGATTTCATTTCTTTTGATGGCTGCATAGTATTCCATTGTGTATATATGCCACCTCTTCTTGATCCATTCATCTGTTGATGGACATCTAGGTTCTTTCCATAGGTTGGCTATTGTGGACATTGCTGCTATAAACATTCGGGTGCACGTGCCCCTTTGGATCACTACGTTTGTATCTTTAGGGTAAATACACAGTAGTGCAATTGCTGGGTCATAGGGCAGTTCTATTTTCAACTATTTGAGGAACCTCCATGCTGTTGTCCAGAGTGGTTGCACCAGCTTGCATTCCCACCAACAGTGTAGGAGGGTTCCCCTTTCTCCACATCCTCGCCAGCATCTGTCATTTCCTGACTTGTTGATTTTAGCCATTCTGACTGGTGTGAGGTGATATCTCATTGTGGTTTTGATTTGTATTTCCCTGATGCCGAGTGATATGGAGCACTATGCCATCTGGATGTCTTCTTTGCAGAAATGTCTGTTCATGTCCTCTGCCCATTTCTTGATTGGATTATTTGTTCTTTGGGTGTTGAGTTTGCTAAGTTCTTTATAGATTTTGGACACTAGTCCTTTATCTGATATGTCGTTTGCAAATATCTTCTTCCATTCTGTCAGTTGTCTTTTGGTTTTGTTAACTGTTTCCTTTGCTGTGCAAAAGCTTTTGGTCTTGATGAAATCCCAATAGTTCATTTTTGCCCTTGCTTCCCTTGCCGTTGGCGATGTTCCTAGAAAGATGTTGCTGCGGCTGAGGTAAAAGAGGTTGCTGCCTGTGTTCTCCTCAAGGATTTTGATGGATTGCTTTCTCACATTGAGGTCCTTCATCCATTTTGAGTCTATTTTCGTGTGTGGTGTAAGGAAATGGTCCAATTTCATTTTTCTGCATGTGGCTGTCCAATTTTCCCAACACCATTTATTGAAGAGGCTGTCTTTTTTCCATTGGACATTCTTTCCTGCTTTGTCGAAGATTAGTTGACCATAGAGTTGAGGGTCTATTTCTGGACTCTCTATTCTGTTCCATTGATCTATGTGTCTGTTTTTGTGCCGGTACCATGCTGTCTTGATGATGACAGCTTTGTAATAGAGCTTGAAGTCCGGAATTGTGATGCCACCAACTTTGGCTTTCTTTTTCAATATTCCTTTGGCTATTCGAGGTCTTTTCTGGTTCCATATGAATTTTAGGATTATTACACTTCTTTGAAAAAAATGGGTGGGATTTTGATGGGGTTGCATTAAATATGTATATTGCTTTAGGTAGCATAGACATTTTCACAATATTTGTTCTTCCAATCCAGGAGCATGGAACATTTTTCCATGTCTTTGTTTCTTCCTCAATTTCTTTCATGAGTGCTTTATAGTTTTCTGAGTATAGATTCTTAGCCTCTTTGGTTATGTTTATTCCTAGGTATCTTATAGTTTTGGGTGCAACTGTAAATGGGATAGACTCCTTAATTTCTCTTTTTTCTGTCTTGCTGTTGGTGTAGAGAAATGCAACTGATTTCTGTGCATTGATTTTATATCCTGACACTTTACTGAATTCCTGTACAAGTTCTAGCAGTTTTGGAGTGGAGTCTTTTGGGTTTTCCACATATAGGATCATATCATCTGCGAAGAGTGATAGTTTGACTTCTTCTTTGCCTATTTGAATGCCTTTATTTTCCTTCTGTTGTCTGATTGCTGAAGCTAGGACTTCTAGTACGATGTTGAATAGCAGTGGTGATCATGGACATCCATGCCGTGTTCCTGACCTTAGTGGAAAAGTTTTCAGTTTTTCTCCATTGAGAATGATATTTGCAGTGGGTTTTTCATAGATGGCTTTGATGATATTGAGGCATGTACCCTCTATTTCTACACTTTGAAGAGTTTTGATCAGGAAGGGATGCTGTACTTTGTCAAATGCTTTTTTGGGATCTATTGAAAGTATCATATGGTTCTTGTTCTTTCTTTTATTGATGTGTTGTATCACATTGATTTGCAGATGTTGAACCAAACTTGCAGCCCTGGAATAAATCCCACTTGGTTGTGGTGAGTAATCTTTTTAATGTACTATTGAATCCTATTGGCTAGTATTTTGGTGAGAATTTTCGCATCTGTGTTCATCAAGGATATTGGTCTTTAGTTCTCTTTTATGTTGGGATCCTTGGTCTGGTTTTGGGATCAAGGTGATCCTGGCCTCATGAAATGAGTTTGGAAGTTTTCCTTCCATTTCTATATTTGGAACATTTTCAGGAGAATAGGAATTAGTTCTTCTTTAAATGTTTGGTAGAATTCCCCCGGGAAGCCGTCTGGCCCTGGACTTTTGTTTGTTTGGAGATTTTTGATGACTGTTTTGATCTCGATTATGGGTCTGTTCAGGTTTTCTATTTCTTCCTGGTTCAGTTGTGGTAGTTTATATGTGTCTAGGAATGCATCCATTTCTTCCAGATTGTCAAATTTGTTGGCGTCGAGTTGCTCATAGTATGTTCTTATAATTGTCTGTATATCTTTGTTGTTAGTTGTGATCTCTCCTCTTTCATTCATGATTTTATTTATTTGGGTCCTTTCTCTTTTCTTTTTGATAAGTCTGGCCAGAAGTTTATCAATCTTATTTCAAAGAAACAGCTCCTAGTTTCGTTGATTTGATCTATTGGTTTTTTTTGGTTTCTATTTCATTGATTTCTGCTCTGATCTTTATGATTTCTCTTATCCTGCTGGGCTTAGGGTTTCTTTCTTGTTCTTTCTCCAGCTCCTTTAGGTGTAGGGTTAGGTTGTGTACCTGAGACCTTTCTTGTTTCTTGAGAAAGGCTTGTGCTGCTATATATTTTCCTCTCAGGACTGCCTTTGCTGTGTCCCACAGATTTTGTACCATTGTGTTTTCATTATCATTTGTTTCCATGAATTTTTTCAATTCTTCTTTAATTTCCTGGTTGACCCATTCATTCTTTAGAAGGATGCTGTTTAATCTCCATGTATTTGGGTTCTTTCCAAATTTCCTCTTGTAATTGAGTTCTAGCTTCAGGAGCCCACCAAAAAAGAGAGCTATAGACCAATATCCTTGATGAACACAGATGCGAAAATACTCAACAAAATACTAGCCAATAGGATTCAACAGTACATTAAAAGGATTATTCACCACGACCAAGTGGGATTTATTCCAGGGCTGCAAGGTTGGTTCAACATCCGCAAATCAGTCAATGTGATACAACACATCAATAAAAGAAAGAACAAGAACCATATGATACTCTCAATAGAAGCTGAAAAAGCATTTGACAAAGTACAGCATCCCTTCCTGATCAAAACTCTTCAACGTGTAGGAATAGAGGGCACATACCTCAATATCATCAAAGCCATCTATGAAAAACCCACCGCAAATATCATTCTGAATGGAGAAAAACTGAAAGCTTTTCCGCTAAGGTCAGGAACACAGCAGGGATGTCCCTGATCACCACTGCTATTCAACATAGTACTAGAAGTTCTAGCCTCAGCAATCAGACAACAAAAGGAAATTAAAGGCATCCAAATCGGCAAAGAAGAAGTCAAATTATCACTCTTCGCAGATGATATGATCCTATATGTGGAAAACCCAAAAGACTCCACTCCAAAACTGCTAGAACTTGTACAGGAATTCAGTGAAGTGTCAGGATATAAAATCAATGCACAGAAATCAGTTGCATTTCTCTACACCAATAACAAGACAGAAGAAAGAGAAATTAAGGAGTCTATACCATTTACAATTGCACCCCAAACCATAAGATACCTAGGAATAAACATAACCAAAGAGGCTAAGAATCTATACTCAGAAAACTATCAAGTACTCATGAAAGAAATGGAGGAAGACACAAAGAAATGGAAAAATGATCCATGCTCCTGGATTGGAAGAATAAATATTGTGAAAATGTCTATGCTACCTAAAGCAATCTACATATTTAATGCAATTCCTATCAAAGTACCATCCATCTTTTTCAAAGAAATGGAACAAAGAAACCTAAAATTTATATGGAACCAGAAAAGACCTCGAATAGCCACAGGAATACTGAAAAAGAAAGCCAAAGTTGGTGGCATCACAATTCTGGACTTCAAGCTCTATTACAAAGCTGTCATAATCAAGACAGCATGGTACTGGCACAAAAGCAGACACAGATATAAATGGAATAGAATAGAGAGCCCAGAAACTAACTCTATGGTTAACTAATCTTCGACAAAGCACGAAAGAATGTCCAATGGAAAAAAGACAGCCTCTTCAATAAATGGTGTTGGGAAAATTGGACAGCCACATGCAGAAAAATGAAATTGGACCATTTCCTTACACCACACAACAAAATAGACTCAAAATGGTTGAAGGACCTCAGTGTGAAAAAGGAATCCATCAAAATCCTTGAGGAGAACACAGGCAGCAACCTCTTTGACCTCAGCCGCAGCAACATCTTTCTAGGAACATCGCCAAAGGCGAGGGAAGCAAGGGCAAAAATGAACTATTGGGATTTCATCAAGACCAAAAGCTTTTGCACAGCAAAGGAAACAGTTCACAAAACCAAAAGACAACTGACAGAATGGAAGAAGATATTTGCAAACGACATATCAGATAAAGGACTAGTGTCCAAAATCTATAAAGAACTTAGCAAACTCAACACCCAAAGAACAAATAATCCAATCAAGAAATGGGCAGAGGACATGAACAGACATTTCTGCAAAGAAGACATTCAGATGGCCAACAGACACATGAAAAAGTGCTCCGTATCACTCGGCATCAGGGAAATACAAATCAAAACCACAATGAGATATCACCTCACACCAGTCAGAATGGCTGAAATCAACAAGTCAGGAAATGACAGATGCTGGTGAGAATGCGGAGAAAGGGGAACCCTCCTACACTGTTGGTGGGAATGCAAGCTCGTGCAACCACTCTGGAAAACAGCATGGAGGTTCCTCTAAATGTTGAAAATAGAACTGCCCTATAACCCAGCCATTGCACTATTGGGTATTTACCCTAAAGATACAAACGTAGTGATCGAAGGGGCACGTGCACCCAATGTTTATAGCAGCAATGTCTACAATAGCCAAACTATGGAAAGAACCTAGATGTCCATCAACAGATGAATGGATCAAGAAGATGTAGTATACATACACAATGGAATATTATGCAGCCATCAACAAATGTAATCTTGCCATTTGCGACAACAGTAATGGGACTAGAGCGTATCATGACTAGCGAAATAAGTCAAGCGTAGAAAGACAACTATCATATGATCTCCCTGATATGAGGAAATGGTGATGCAAAATGGGGGGTTAAGTGGGTAGGAGAAGAATCAATGAAACAAGATGGGATTGGGAGGGAGACAAACCATAAGTGACTCTTAATCTCACAAAACAAACTGAGGGTTGCTGGGGGGAGGGGCGTTGGGAGAAGGGGGGTGGGGTTATGGACATTGGGTTGGGTATGTGCTTTAGTGAGTTTTGTGAAGTGTTTAAACCTGGCGATTCACAGACCTGTACCCCTGGGGATAAAAATATGTTTATTAAAAAAAAAAAAATTCCTGATTTAGTGCTCCGTTGCTTCACCGCTTGCCAGGAGCCGGCCCCTACCTTCACAGTCTATCTTCCCATCCGTTTGGATTCACTTCTCCGCTAGTCCTACCTTTCAGAATGTGGTTGATTTTCTGTTTCTAGAATTGCTGTTCTTCTCTTCGATCTCCCGCTGGATTTGTAGGTGTTTGCAATCTTTAGATAAGCTATCTAGCTGATCTCCTGCTACCTGAAGGAGTCTCAGCCTGTTACTTCTCAGCCATCTTGACTCCTCCCCCCCATTCTAACAATTCTATGTATGTACTTATTTTAAGAATATAACAGCTTGGGGAGCCTGGGTGGCTCAGTTGGCTGAGTGTCTGCCTTTGGTTCAGGTTGTGATTTCAGGGTCCTAGGATCGAGCCCTGCATCAGGCTCTCCCCTTAGTAGGGAGTCTGCCTCTCTCTCTCAAATAAATAAATCTTTAAGAATATAAAAATAAACTAAAAACTACTGCTTTATTTAGGTATAATTCATATTTCATATAATTTACCTACTTAAAATGTACAAATCAGTTTTTTTGTTTTTGTTTTTTGTTTGTTTGTTTGTTTTTAGTAAAGTCACAATATTGAACGACCGTACTACAATCAATTTTGGATCATTTTCACCACCCCAAATAGAAATTACACACACATTAACAGTCACTCCTCATTTCCCCTCATAGCACTCCTCACCTCTAGCCCTACACCATCACTAATATCTAATTTTTGTTTGTAGATAGCAAAAAGGTATATATGGGATAGAAGATTGAACATTTACAGAAATAATGGGAAGAATACTGAACTTGCCTAGGTTGTGAAATTCAGGATTCAAGATACATTTACCTAAATTTCCAAGGAAAAGGTAATTCTGAGAGATATCTGTATTAAAAGTGAATAACACTATTGATTTACACCAAGTATAGCCCTACCACCACTAAGTTAAACCTGCTTTCAAATCCTGAAGGAGCAGTTTTTGAACTATGTTGAGTCAAGGTATTCACATGATTTCAGGAAAAATTTCACAATTTCTGTACTGAGAAACCCTCCAGATAATCAAGGAAATTTAGCAGTTCCTACAGTTTCTGGATATTATTGATAGTTTCTCTATCATCATTGCATAATGATTACTTTACTAAATGACTTATCCAGGAAAGGAAAAAGTTATACAGAACAGCCACATTTTAGGAGATAAACTATTTCTTCCATAATATTGGCTAAAGAGATCCATCCATTTACCCTGGCAAACTCCTCCTCTCCCTCTAATTCTCAAAAAAAGGCTGGTCGTGGACAAAGGCAGCTACCCAATATAAGAAAAAAGACATGGATACACTACCTTATAGGATCCCAAAATTTCATGGAAGTCTAATGTAATGATCACAATTCAGAACAGTAGATACCAGAAAAACTGTCTATGCTAATGAAAGTAGAATCTCTTTTACCAAGATTTTAACTTATCCTTTTCCTACGACCCTAGAGACCAAACAGCCATGAATATCAGAGAAGTGGCAGAGGACTCCTGTCCTGCAAGATTATCTGGCTTGGGATTATTCTGGTATCAATGTCAGTTGGAACACAGTAGATGGGTACTGTGCAGAAAAGAGTTAATGTAGGAGATCGGAGATTAGTATTCTTAGAAAAAGTCTACTTACCAGGTAGGCCTTTGGCTGGCATCTGATAACTTGGTTTTTTGAAGTACTTCCAGTCAATAATTAACTGATTAGGGTTGATCATGGTGCCTAGACTATTTGTGCAAGCAATGTCGTTTAAGCCTAAACATCTTCTTTCCTTTTTGGAGGCTGGAGTTTTGGTATGTGCTAAAAAGAGAGTGCTTATGTGACTAGATTCCAATAAAAATCTTGGGCACTGAGTCTCTAATGGGTGTTTATAGTAGACAATATTTCACATATGTTGTTGCAGTTTTGTTGAGTGAAGAGTGCAACTCTGTGTAACTCCTCATAGGCAGAAAAGAGCATATGGAAGCCCACACAAGGATTCATCCAGATTCCACCTGTGTCTTTTTCTTTTATGGTCTGTGTATCCTTACTGCATCACTGTAATAAATCTTAACCACAAATAAAATTATATATTGAGTCCTGTGAGCTTTTCTACCAAACTGCCAAACCTGAAGGTAGTTTTGAGGATCTCTGACATATAACACTTATTCATCTAGCCACTCACAGGTAACACCGATGGTCAAAGAGTGGTCTAAGTCTTGGGGAAGTGGCCTCTACTTCAGGTATGTGGTTCTTCCATACTACCCTAAAGGGCCATGGTAACCCATTCAAAACTATGTCTAGTAAGTTAATAATTCATTTATGGAACAAATACTTATTGAGTACTTATTGTATGCCAGGTACTACAGTCTCAGACGGAGGACAGGACTGGAAGGGCCAAATTATTACTATATCCTATGCTGACCATCAGATTCTTCATGTAATACCATTTTATTGGACATTAACATGGATTTTTCTCCTTCCTGAAGTTTTTTAAAAATTATTTATTTATTCATTTATTTATTTGAGAGAGAAAGTGAGCAAGCGAGCACAGGGTGGTAAATCAATAAGCATGCTTTATACAAGTTCTAGAAATGCATCCACACTGTTACACATCCTCAAACAATATGACTAATTCTACTCTGCTACACTCATTTTCTTTATAATAATTCATTACATTGTTCACCCAAACACCTATCCACAACTGTGGTTTTCATCCCACACCTTCCCAATGTCATTAAGCAAATACCACAACCCTGGCAGTCTGCTTAATATCAGAAAAGGTAAAGGCAACTCAAGAAGATCTATGAGACAGAATGAGGAATAGCTCCAGGAGAAATATAAAAGTGTGAAATGTTGTCTTCTTGTCTTTCAGACACATCAGCATCACCCCAGCCCTATAAATAATAACTGTAGCTATTTAAGACCATGCTAGCCTTTTAATTTCCAATTGCTTTCCACCCAAACATTTTTAAAGTTTTTTCAAATTATTTATTTTCAGAAAAACAGTATTCATTATTTTTTCACCTCACCCAGTGCTCCATGCAATCCATGCCCTCTATAATACCCACCACCCGGTACCCCAACCTCCCACACCCCCGCCACTTCAAACCCCTCAGATTGATTTTCAGAGTCCATAGTCTCTTGTGATTCACCTCCCCTTCCAATTTACCCCAACTCCCTTCTCCTCTCTAACACCCCTTGTCCTCCATGATATTTGTTATGCTCCACAAATAAGTGAAACCATATGATAATTGACTCTCTCTGCTTGACTTATTTCACTCAGCATAATCTCTTCCAATCCCGTCCATGTTGCTACAAAAGTTGGGTATTCATCCTTTCTGATGAATATGAATAGGGTATATGGACCACATCTTCCTTATCCATTCGTCCGTTGAAGGGCATCGTGGTTCTTTCCACAGTTTGGCGACTGTGGCCATTGCTGCTATAAACACTGGGGTACAGATGGCCCTTCTTTTCACTACATCTGTATCCTTGGGGTAAATACCCAGGAGTGCAATGGCAGGGTCATAGGGAAGCTCTATTTTTAATTTCTTGAGGAATCTCCACACTGTTCTCCAAAGAGGCTGCACCATCTTGCATTCCCACCAAAAGTGTAATAGGGTTCCCCTTTCTCCACATCCTCTCCAACACATGTTGATTCCTGTTTTGTTAATTTTGGCCATTCTAACTGGTGTAAGGTGATATCTCAATGTGGTTTTAATTTGAATCTCCCTGAGGGCTAGTGACGATGAACATTTTTTCATGTGTCTGATAGCCATTTGTATGTCTTCATTGGAGAAGTGTCTGTTCATATCTTCTGCCCATTTTTTGATATGTTTGCCTGTTTTGTGTGGGTTGAGTTTGAGGAGTTCATTATAGATCCTGGATATCAACCTTTTGTCTGTACTGTCATTTGCAAATATCTTCTCCCATTCCGTGGGTTGCCTCTTTGTTTTCTTGACTGTTTCCTTTGCTGTGCAGAAGCTTTGGATTTTGATGAAGTCCCAAAAGTTTATTTTCGCTTTTGTTTCCTTTGCCTTTGGAGACATATCTTGAAAGAAGGTGCTGTGGCTGATATCGAAGAGGTTACTGCCTATGATCTCCTCTAGGATTCTGATGGATTCCTGTCTCACTTTGAGGTCTTTTATCCATTTTGAGTTTATCTTTGTGTACGGTGTAAGAGAATAGTTGAGTTTCATTCTCCTACATATAGCTGCCCAGTTTTCCCAGCACCATTTATTGAAGAGACTGTCTTTTTTCCACTGTATATTTTTCCCTGCTTTGTCGAAGATTGTTTGACCATAGAGTTGAAGGTCCATATCTGGCAGCTTGAATTCTACCACTGAACCACCCATGCGAGGGTCCATATCTGGGCTCTCTACTCTGTTCCACTGGTCTATGTGTCTGTTTTTATGCCAGTACCATGCTGTCTTGGTGATCACAGCTTTGTAATAAAGCTTGAAATCAGGTAACATGATGCCCCCAGCTTTATTTTTGTTTTTGAACATTTCCTGAGCGATTCGGGGTCTCTTCTGATTCCGTACAAATTTTTGGATTATTTGTTCCAGCTCTTTGAAGAATACCAGTGGAATTTTGATCAGAATGGCATTAAAAGTATAGATTGCTCTAGGCAGTATAGACATTTTAACAATGTTTATTCTTCCGATCCAAGAGCATGGAATGGTCTTCCATCTATTTGTGTCTTCTTCAATTTCTTTCATGAGTGTTCTGTACTTCCTCAAGTACAGATCCTTTAGCTCTTTGGTTAGGTTTATTCCCAGGTATCTTATGGTTCTTGGTGCTATAGTAAATGGAATCGATTCTCTAATTTCCCTTTCTGTATTTTCATTGTTAGTATATAAGAAAGCCACTGATTTCTGCACATTGACTTTGTATCCTGCCATGTTGCTGAATTGCTGTATGAGTTCTAGTAGTTTGGGGGTGGAGTCTTTTGGGTTTTCCAAATGAAGAATCATGTCATCTGCAAATAGAGAGAGTTTGACTTCTTCTGGGCCTATTTGGATACCTTTTATTTCTCTTTGTTGTCTGATGTCTGTTGCTAGGACTTCTAATACTATGTTGAACAACAGTGGTGAAAGTGGGCATCCTTGTCTTGTTCCTGATCTCAACGGGAAGGCTGCAAGATTTTTCCCATTGAGGATGACATTTGCTGTGGGTCTTCCATAGATAGATTTGAGGAGGTTCAGGAATGTTCCCTCTATCCCTATACTTTGCAGTGTTTTAATCAGGAACGGATGCTCGATTTTGTGAAATGCTTTTTCTGCATCAATTGAGAGGACCATGTGGTTCTTCTCTCTTCTCTTATTAATTTGTTTCATCACATTGATTGATTTGCGAATGTTTAACCATCCTTGTAGCCCAGGGATGAATCCCACCTGATCATGGTGGATAATCTTTTTAATATGCTGTTGGATCCTGTTGGCTAGGATCTTGGTGAGAATCTTAGCATCCATATTCATCAGTGATATTGGTCTAAAATTCTCCTTTTTGGTAGGGTCTTTGCCTGGTTTGGGGATCAGGGTAATGCTGGCTTCATAGAAAGAGTCTGGATGTTTTCCTTCGGCTTCAATTTTTTGAAACAGCTTCAGTAGAATAGGTGTTATTTCCTCTTTGAAGGTTTGGTAGAATTCCCCAGGGAATCCGTCATGTTCTGGGCTCTTGTTTTTTGGGAGGTTTTAGATCACTGCTTCAATCTCATTATTAGATATCGGTCTATTTGGGTTGTCGATTTCTTCCTGGTTCAATTTTGGTAGTTTATATTTTTCCAGGAATGCATCCATTTCATCTAGGTTGCTAAGCTTATTGGCATATAACTGTTGATAATAACTTCTGATGATTGTTTCTACTTCCTTGGTGTTCGTTGTGATCTCTCCCTTTTCATTCATAATTTTATGAATTTGGGCTTTCTCTCTTTTCTTTTGGATTAGTGTGGCCAATGGTTTATCAATCTTATTGATTCTTTCAAAAAACCAGCGTCTAGTTTCATTGATACGTTCTACTGTATCTCTAGTTTCTACCCCATTGATCTCAGCTCTAATCTTGATGATTTCCCTTCTTATGTGTGGAGTTGGTTTGTTGTTTGGAGTTGTTGATTCTCCAGTTCTTTAAGGTGTAGAGACAGCTGGTGTGTTCTGGATTTTTCAATTTTTTTGAGGGAGGCTTGGATGGCTATGTATTTTCCCCTTAGGACCGCCTTTGCTGTATCCCATAGGTTTTGGACCGAAGTGTCTTCATTCTCATTGGTTTCCATGAAGTGTTTCAGTTCTTCTTTGATCTCCTGGTTGATCCAAGCATTCTTAAGCAAGGTGGTCTTTAGCTTCCAGGTGTTTGAGTTCCTTCTGAACTTTTCCTTGTGATTGAGCTCCAGTTTCAAAGCATTGTGATCTGAGAATATGCAGGGCATACTCTCAGTCTTTTGGTATCGGTTGAATCCTGATTTGGGACCCAGTATGTGGTCTATTCTGGAGAAAGTTCCATATGCACTTGAGAAGAATGAGTATTTTGCTGTTT
Source organism: Mustela lutreola (assembly GCF_030435805.1). NCBI lineage: Eukaryota > Metazoa > Chordata > Mammalia > Carnivora > Mustelidae > Mustela > Mustela lutreola. Next base: position 66,467,550 of record NC_081308.1, on the reverse strand, counting down.
TAGGGTGGAATGTTCTGTATATATCTATGAGGTCCATCTGGTCCAATGTGTCATTCAATGCTCTTGTTTCTTTACTGATTTTCTGCTTCCATGATCTGTCTGTTTCTGAAAGAGGCATGTTAAGATCTCCTACGATTAGTGTATTCATATCAATATGACTCTTTATCTTGATTAACAATTTTCTTATGTGATTGGCTGCTCCCATATTGGGAGCATAGATATTTACAATTGTTAGATCATCTTGGTGGATAGTCCCTTTAAGGATTATGCAGTGTCCTTCTGTATCTCTGACTACAGTCTTTAGTTTAAAGTCTAATTTATCTGATATGAGAATCGCTACCCCAGCCTACCTTTGAGGCCCATTGGCATGAAAGATGCTTCTCCATCCCTTCACTTTCAGTCTGCGTGTATCTTTAGGTTCAAAATGGGTCTCTTGTAGACAACATATGGATGGGTCTTGTCGTTTTATCCAATCTGCAACCCTGTGCCATTTTATGGGTGCATTTAGGCCCTTCACATTGAAAGTGATTATTGATAGATACGTTTTTTTGCCATCGAGTTGCCTTTGAAGTCTTTCTTTTTGAAGACTGTCTCTATATTTCTGTTCAATGCTATTCTTGGGATTTTTCCTCTTTTATAGAACCCCCCTTAATATTTCCTGCAGTGTCGGCTTGGTGGTTGCATAGTCTTTTAAGCCTTGCCGGTCTTGAAAACTCTTTATCTCTCCATCCATTTTGAATGTCAGTCTTGCTGGATAAAGTATTCTTGGCTGCATGTTCTTCTCATTTAGTGCCCTGAATATATCTTGCCATCCTCTTCTGGCTTGCCAGGTCTCTGTGGACAGGTCTCACGTTATTCTGATGGGCTTCCCTCTGTAAGTATGGAGCCTCTTTGCCCTGGCAGCTTTCAAGAGATTATACCTACAATTATAATTCCTCAATTTGACTATCAGGTGTTGTGATTTTTTTTGGAATGTATAATCTTGGGTGGAGACCGTTCAGCCTCTAGACATGAACGCTGGTTCCATTTGCAAGATTGGGAAAATTTTCATGAAGGACTTGTTCTACTATATCTTCTAGACTTCTTTCTTTCTCCTCTCCTTCAGGGATTCCAATAATTCTGATGTTGGAACGCTTCATGGCATCATTTATTTCCCTGATTCTGTTTTAGTGGTTTCTAAGCTGGGTGTTCCAGGCTTCCTCCTGATCCTTTCTCTCTGTTTGTCTTTCAGATCACTAATTCTATCTTCTGTCTCAGTCACCCTAGCTTTGAGAGAGTTTAGATTAGATTGGAACTGATTGAGAGCATTGTGAACCTCCTCCCTGGTAGCTTTAAGCTCCGCCCTAACATTGTGAACATTCTGTCTGGTCGCTTTCAGTTCGGCCCTAATCAATTCTGTTTGGTCATCCATGGCTTTTTCCAACCTAGCTATTGCCTGGATAATTGTTAGCCTGAATTCTCTTTCCGACATATTGTCCATGTTGATAGCCGTTAGCTCTGTTGTAAAAGGTCCATCCTCTGTATTTTTCTTCTGTTGGGCATTCCTCCTCCTAGTCATTTTGGTGGGAGATGACTGAACAGATGTAGCTGGATGTATCAACTGTGGTGCAGTCAAGGTGCACCCTGGAACACTTCTGAGCAATCAGGATTCCCCACCCAAACGAGAGACAAAAGAAAAGAAAAAGAAAAGAAGAAAAAAAAGAGAGAGAGAGACAGGAAAGAAAGGGAAGATGAAAAAGAAGGTTCAGCCCAGATGGGCCCCAAGGTAAGATTTATGAAGTAGGCAAACAAAAAGAGATAAAAAGACTGATACAAGTATTTGACAAGAGAAAAAATATATATACGCAAATAAAGAAAGTACCTCGTCAAAAAGAACCACAAGTGTAAAATTTATATGCTATCAGGACAAACACAAAAAACACTGAAACACTGGTGGAAGAAAATGGGAGAGTTCTTATAAATTCTCAGTGTGTGCGAGGAAGGTTGTTTTGATTCTTCCTGGATGTATCTTGATATCTTTGTTAAAGGACTCAACTTCCCTAAGATAAAGGGTATTAAAAATTGGTTTACCGGGACACCTGGGTGGCTCAGTGTGTTAAAGCCTCTGCCTTTGGCTCAGGTCATGATCCCAGGGTCCTGGGATCGAGTCCCACATCGGGCTCTCTGCTTGGCCGGGAGCCTGCCTCCTCCTCTCTCTCTGCCTGCCTCTCTGCCTCCTTGTGATTTCTGTCTGTCAAATAAATAAATAAATCTTTAAAAAAATTTGGTTTACCTATAGGGGTTGTACTGATTGGGGAAAGGGGATAACTTTGAATTTTAACTCTATATGAATACTAGAGGATAAAAATAAAAAGGAATAAACTAGACTAAACTAAAATTTAAAAAACGGAATTCAAAAAATAAAAATGCAAAAGAAAAACATAGGTGTATGTATCAAAAAGTTCAGGTTAGGAAGGTATTATGGAATTTGGTGTACTGTACAACTCGCTGTGATGGTAAATAGGTTAAAAAAAATTACCTATGTGTAAAAAAAAAAAAAAAAATGAACCGGAATAGTGGGAACGAGTGAACAATACAAGTTTTCCTTAGTAGTGGTTGATCTCTTGTAGTCTTTTTTTTTTCTTGGTTTGTTTTCTGGGGGATGGGCCTGCCACGTGGGTTGTCAATGATGTTTCCTGAGTTAAGTCCTCCCGCCCCCCTTAAGGGGGTGGGCTCTGAGGAAACTGTTTTTTTTCAGGCTTTTGTTCTCTGGCAGTTTTTATGCTTGTTCACTTTTTTTTTTCTCTCACCTTGACTGCCTTTGATGGTTTTTGTAGTTTTAGAGGAAAACAAACCACACCCTGATCTCCTTCCCAGAGAGAAGCCTCAGTCTGGGTGCAGAGCCTAAATAAGTTTCCCCTTGGCCGCTGGCAGAGCAGGCCCCAAGTTGCAGACCCTGGGGGCGCAGGATCTTTTGCTGGTACCCAAAGCCAAGGCAGTGGCAGCTGTCTTGGAGCTCCGGACCACCAGAGAGGTTCCAAGCAGCAATTGCACACTGAGATTTTGCTGCTGGCCCGGGCTGGGAGTGCCCGGCTTGCGCGCACCTCTTTCAGGGGCGGCTATGGGTCAGGCGCACGTCTCTGGCACTGAGAATGGGGCGCTGGTCCTTAAGCACCAGGCTGGGCTTTTGCGCACCTCTGTCAGGGGAGCGTTTGGGGCGCGCGGCTTAGGCTTTGAAACAATGGCGCGGGTCAAAGAGTGCTGGCCGGGCCTTTGTAACTCAGGGGAGCTTGAGGGACTTGCGCGCAGATCTCAAGCTTTGTGGTGGGGCTCGCGCTTTCTGCCAACCGGGCGCACTGGCGGCTTAGGGACCAAGAGCTGGTTTCTCTGCCGCACTCCCTCTGCCTCAGCGCCAGGGAGGCTGTCCTGGGACCGGGGACCCAAGCCCCTATCCCTAGCCGCCCCGATTCCCACAATTCCCCCCCCCCCCCCCCCCCGTGATCCTTTGCTCTTTTGGAGTGCTTGCAACCAGTCTCCAAGTTAATGCTGGTCCCCAGACGCAGGGCACTCTCGCTCGTATTGGGGTATTACTTTCCATCTGGTCGCCTCTGGTGGTTCCCTCCCCCTTTTGTTTATCTTCCAATATCAGTCCGCCGTTCCCATTCCGCTTTACCTGCCCACTGGCATCTTCTGCCCCTGTAGAGATCCAGATGTGTATAATTCTGATCTCAGGCTGATTTCATGGGTGATCGGAGTTCTTTGGTAGGTAATCAGCTCACTTTGGGGTACTGGCTGAAAAGGCGCCTCCTCCTACTCCCCTGCCATCTTGTCCCCCCCCACCCAAACAGTTTTAATATCTCTTTCCTCACTCCCTGCTAGGTCCAGCACATCAGAGCCATCCCATGCCTCTCCACCTGCTTGAGAAACTCCATATGGGAACCAAAATGCATGGTAAAACAATAACTAGACTCCCACTGTTAGTAATAAGCCCCAATACTTGGTACAATTGGATGGGTATCAGCTAGAAGAGCAGTTGTAGGAGCTTTCTTGTCAACATAAAACATTCCACAAGGGTGCCTGGACAGCTCAGTCAGTTAAGTGTCTGACTCTTGATTTTGGCTCATGTCATGATCTCAGGGTGGTAAATCAAGCCCCATATTAAGCTCCACACTCAGCATGGAGTCTGCTTGAGATCCTCTCCCTCTGCCCGCTCCCAACCGCTCATGTTCTAAATACATACATACATACATGCACTCTAGAATATGTCATAAGTTTCCCTCAGGCAAACCTGGGAACAATGTGCCCAAACCCAGGAAAAAGTAATATCTATTCTGCCATTGTTCCTTTATCCTGACTGATACACCAAAGTATCACACCTCAACCAACTCCTAAAACCAAGCTACACACACTAACAGGTGTTTTATCAATCACCTTAGTCTTCCCTCACTACTTCTCAAAACACACTGTAATTTTGACATTCTTTTTCTCTACCCCATTCACCCATCCACCCAACTCCCTGCTGCCATTGATCCCAACTCATTTGTATTTGTTCCTGCTCTCACCGTTTAATGTCTTTGGCTCTGGGTGTCTGGTTCTGTTTTGGCTTCAAATTCCTGCCTCTAGCACTCTTTGATTTGAAATAACCTCCAGTCAATTTGCCCTCCTTCTTAGTCCTCATCCTTTATACATTGTTTTTAGCTTGATTTGTCTTCTGGTTTGGGCATCCCAAGATGGTAGTGGGCATCCCTCCTACCACTGGGCCCCGTGAAACCCAATAAAACCCAATCTCCACTTATTTCCATATAGAGGCTGGATGTGATTTGGATCTTCTAGTTTTTATGTCTGTAGTTAGACTCCGGTATTTGAACTTTGTCTTTCTCCTAGACCAGTAGATGGCACATATCTTACACAGAGTAAAAACTTCAGACCAATAAATTTTAGGTCATATAATCTCTGTCACAACTACTCAACCATGCTATTATTGTGCAAAAGTAGCCAGAAACTATAGGTTAAAACCATGAATGAGTTCCAATAACAATTTATTTTTAAACAGTCAATAGATTGTCTCTCTGGCTCTTGACCTCCCATGTTACTCTGGATACTATCTATCCCTATCATAAGCCTTCTGCCCCAGGCTATTTGACTGATGCCTAGGCTACCATATGAGAGGAAGACTTATACAAAATTTATCATGCCTAGAAATTAAAGTTATCTTCCCCCACCAAAGCTGTTCTCCTCAGACCCCTAGCATGGTTACTCACAAACACTGTTCATTCAGGCATTGAACTTAGAAATGTGGTAGCTTTGACCTATCCCCTTTCTCACTTGCCAATTTGTCAACAAGTTCTGTTGAGTTTTTCCTCCAAAACACTCTTATATTTGCCCACTCTACTTCCTCCGCACTTCCTCTTTGACCCCTCTTGATTTAGTCCACTGTAATATATTACGGCAAGACCAGATTACTTGCAATATACTGTGATGTTTCACAAATCCCATACCTACTCCTTCTTTCCTAGAATCCCCTCCGCTTTAACTCCCACCTTTTATATTCTTGGTGAACTTTTATTCAATATTCAAAATGTAGCTCAGACTTTCCCTAATACATGTAACCACTGCCTCTTCAAGTTTACTTGTTTAAATAGCACAATTGATCTAAGAGATATATTCCAAAAGCCAAAATTCTTGAATAATGGAAAATTTAGATTAAGATGGTAGAATAAGAGGTTCTCCACACATATCCCTTTAAAGTGACAATAAATTGATAGCAATCCACACACAGGAGTGCTTTTGAGACAAATTTGACATCCAGGTAAAAGATGCAAAATCCCAGTAGAGTCCAACACTAAGAAGGGTCATTTTGAGAAGGCAGTCATATGCCCACAGGGCAGGTTTGCCAACTGTGGTCTTGGATACAGAAATAGAAACAAACTTATCCCCCCTGGGGACTCAGCTACAGCCCCATTTGGCCTTGGTCCTATCTTCTGCACCATCCGCCAAGGGAACCAGGAAAAGATATGCCCACCAATGCCTTAGGTAACAGGCTTACCAACATTGGTCCAACTCTCAACATTGAAGATGCCTTGTGGTTAAGCTCCATCCTCTCTCAGCAATGGTCTGAGAGCAATCCTGTCCACTGAGGGATCTGGCATGTGGCACACCCATGCATAATCCCACAAACAGGTCTAAAGGCTTTGGACCTGGCTGTGGACATAGAAGCAGCACTGTGACTTGGTTCCAGTCCTTCTCAGGTACAGTCCAGAGCCATTCCTGCCCATCCAAGGAACTTCCCAGTAACCTGGTAGGAACTCTCTACAATTTCCAGCAGGAGTTACATCTATCCATATACCTGATAACAGGCCTACCAGCTGCAAGCCCTGAAAAAGAATGTTATCCTAGCCCCAGTCCTACTGAACGAGGTCCTGGAGGCAGTCCTACCAGCCCAGGTACTAGGCAGGGTTCACAGCTGCCTAAGCCACTGGTAACAGAACCACCAACCAGTACCCATGATAAACCCAGCATCAGTCACATGACTCACATCAATGCTACTCAACTGAAGTCCCGGATGCAATACTGTCAGTGCAGGGACCCAACAGGAAAAGGTCTAATCTTCCAAAATCAGTCTGTAAAGACTGTAAAAGAGGTTTGGTCCTTTACGGGCACAGATACCAAACAAGGCTGCAAGAATAATGAAGAATCAAGCAAATATGATACCACCAGAGGGAAGTAATAAATCTCTAGAAACTGATCCCAAAGAAATGCATTTCTATAAATTGACTGATAAGGAATTCAAAATATTCATCTTAAAAAAGTCAAACGAGATGCAAGAGAAACAGATAACTAAACAAAATCAGAAATAACTGCATGAAAATGAGAATTTTAATAAAGAAATAGAAACAATTGAAAATGAACCTAAAGCTAATCAATAAAAGATCAAAACTAAAAAATTCAGTATAGTGCTTCAGCAGCAGACTCAATCATGCAGAAGTAAGAAACAGCAAACTTGAAGAGAGGTCTTTTGAAATTAGTAATTAATGGAACAACAACAACAAAAAAGAATGCAAAAGAGTGAAGAAGGCCCACAGGGCCTATATGACAATACAAGGATACAAAGGTTATATACATTATAAAAATCAAAGAAGGAGAAAAGAAAGAGAAAGGGGCAAAAAAAGTTTATTTAAAGAAATAATGGTTGAATGCTTCCCAAATTGGGGGATGGATATGGATATCCACATTCATGTAGCTCAAATATCCCCAAATAAGATCAAACCAAAGATTATCCAAAGACACATTATAAACAAATTATAAAAAGTCTAAGACACAAAACTTTGAAGTAGCAAGAGAAAAGCAACTTGTCACATAAAAGGGAACCCCCCATAAGTCTACCAGCAGAGCTCACAGCAGAAACCTTACAGGACGGGGATGCCTCACTTGGTTGAATGTCTGCCTTAGGCTCAGATCATGATCTCAAGGTCCTGGGATTCAGTCCAACTTTAGGCTCTTTGCTCAGCAGGCAGCCTGCTTTGCCCTCTGCCACTCCCCCTGCTTGTGCACTCTCTCTCTCTGACAAACAAACAAATAAACAAATAAATAAAATATCTTAAGGGGAAAAAAAGAAACCTTATAGTACAGGAAGGAGTGGAATGGCATGTTCAAAGTACTCAAGGAAAAAGGTGCCAATCAGAAATACTATATCCAGAAAAGCTATTGCTCAGAAGTGGAGAGATAAAGACATTCTCAGACAATTTAGAGCTGAGGAAGAACATCACTACTAGACCAGCCTTACAACAAATGTTAAAGGGAGTGTTTCAAATTGAAATGAAAGAAAGCTAAGAAACAACATGAAAACATATGGAATCATAAAGTAAAAGTAAATATATAGTCAAATTCAAAACACTCTAATAATGTAATAGTGGTATGTAAATCACTGAACTCTAGAAAAATGTCAAAAAACAAAAGTATTAAAAATTTACCATGGGGCACCTGGTTGGCTCAACTGGTTAGGCATCCTACTCTTGATATCAGCTCAGGTCAAGATTTCAGGGTTGTGAGATCAAGCCCCATGTGGGACTTGGTGCTTGGTGGGGAGTCTGCTGGAGATTCTCTCTCTCTTCCCCCAACTCATGTTCTCCTCTTTCTCTAAAATAAATAAATAAATCTTTAAAAAATAACTATAGCTACAATAATTGTTAATGGATGCCCAATATAAAAAGATGTGAAGGGTGATATCAATAAAATGTGGGAGAGGAATAAAAGTATTAAGTTCCTTCAAGTGGCTGAAGTTCTTATTAGTTTAAAACAGAAGTGCTATAATTATGTTTTATGTAAGCACCATGGTAACCACAAAATAACCTCTAGTACATACACAAATGATAAAGAAAATTAAAGCATATTACTAGAAAAAATAAAAAAGAAGACAGCAAGAGCAAAGGACAGTCAGAAAACAATGAACAAATTTGCAATAGTAAGTTCTTATCTATTAATAATTACTTTAAGTACAAATGGATTAAATTCCTCAATCCAAAGACACAGAGTGGCTAAATGCATTTTTAAAAGTTCTAATAATATGCTGTCACCAAGAGATTTATATTAGCTTTAGGGGTATAAGAAAAAGCAGGGATGGGGCTCGAGATTCCTAACCCAGAAACTCACAGAAAAAAAAATCACAACAATCCAGTTCTCTAGCCCAGCTTGTAGGTGTTGCTGGACATCAGGAAGCCAGAAGCCACCGGCTCCAAGCAACCCCCGTGGCTAAGTCTACAACCAATTCTGCTCCTGCAAAAACTAGACCAGAGCAGCCTGAGTAACAGTGGACCCCAGCAACTGACCTTTCATCGACTTTTTGCCTGATTATAACGTGAAAAATCATGCCCAGCAGTAGAGATTTAACATGCTAATTAGACATGCAATAGATAATAAAACATGATCTTTAAGTGTGCAGTGTTGATAAGTCCCTCCCTGCAGAGTGAGTCTTAGAAAATATATTATAAGCCCCAAGGAGTGACTGTGGAAGCAGTCAAAGGTCACCAGAATTCCTACTCTAGGGCTGTTGAACTCAACGGCCGGTAGGAGCAGGATTCCAAGATCCCCAGGGGCAGGGCATAAGTGTGGAGCCATGAAAGAATGTGACCCTCAGTCTCCCCTTTCTGCACCTGGTGATTGCCAGCCCAAACACCCACCCCTCCCTTATCCCATGACTGTCTCCCTGCGTGCCTTCACGTAGGGGAAAATGCAAGTCTGCTTCAAGATATTTGCCATCCCTTTGTACTCCTTTCCCATGCTTGGAGGCATCTGTCCTTGCTTTTCTGATAAAAACAAAACAAAATAAAAGCTATGTGCAGGATTCAGCTGCTGCTGCTCTCCCTTGCAGAGGCAGCCCTGCACTGCCATTCAGATTGGTGTCTGAGAACTTTATTTCAGTGTGTGATCACACCTGTCTCTACATGCTTAAACATCACCTTCTTCCCTGCCTAAGCCTCTTTAAAACCTTTCCTACCAGCCAGCCTGAGAACAATTTCCTTTGCGCTTTCTCTCTTGTGCTCAAGCATAAGCCCCAATACCTTTGTCTGGAACTCTCTTTAAGCATCTTGTCAATTTATATTGCTTGGAGAGCCCAAGGGCCCAGTTCAGTAACAGGCACATGTTGGTTGAAAGTGAAGGGATGAAAAAAGTTATTCCATGCAAACAGTAACCAAAACAGAGCAGAAGTGACTGTACTTAGCAGGCAAAATGGGCTTTCACTCAAAATCTGTCACAATAACCAAAGATCACTAGACAGTGATAAAGGAGTCAGTTCATCAAAGGATATAGCAATGTAACTATAAATGCTTTCCATAGTGGAGCACTTGAATATGTAAAAGATATATTAACAGAACTGAAGGGAAAATTAGACAGCAGTTCAACGACAGTACAGGACTTTAATACTTCACCTCAGGGACCTAAAACAAAGACCAGGTTAGCAAAAGGAAGGAAATAATGAAGATTAGAACAGCAAAAACTACTAGAAACTGAATAAACAATAGAAAAGATCAGCAAAACTAATAATTGAGTTTTTGAAAAGATTAAGCAAGCTTGACAAATTTTTAGTTACACTAAAAAAGGAGAGACTTAAATAAACAAACTTATAAATGAAAGAGGAGACATAACAACTGATACCAAGAAATAAAAAGGATCATGACAGATTACTATGAGCAGTTATACACCAACACTTCGGATAACCTAGAAGAAATGGATAAATTTCTAGAAATACACACCCAACTAAGGCAGAATCATGAAGAAATAGAGAATCTCAACCAGTAAAGAGTAAGGATTTTTGAATCAGTAATCTAAATCTGTCAACAAAGAAAAGTCCAGGGCCAGGTGGCATCACTGGTAGATTCTAACAAACATTTAAAAAGTACTATGCCAATTGTTTTCAAATTTTTCTCCAAAAATTGAATAGAAGGGAACACCTCCAACTCATTTTACAAGGCCAGCATTACCCTGAATCAAGGCCAAAGGAGGACACTAAAAGAAAAGAGAACTACAGGGTAATATCTCCGATGAACATGGATGCAAAAGTCCTCAGCAAAATACTCGCAAACCAAATTTAACAGCATATAAAAAGGATCACATACTATAATCAAGTAAGATTTATTCCTGGGATGCAAGGATGGTTCAATGTATGCAACTAATAAATGTGATATACTGCAGTAATGGAATAGCAAATAAAAATCATATGGCCATCTCAATAGATGTAGAATATACATTTGACAAAATTCAACATCTTTTCATGATAAAAACTTCTAACACATAAGGTATAATAAAAATTCCTTCAACATAATAAAGACTGTTTATGATAAGCCCACACTTAACATCATAGTCAATGATGAAAATCTAAAAGCTTCTTTAAGAAACAAGACAAAGATGCCCACTTTCACCACTTCTATGCAAAACCGTGCTTAAAGTCCTAGCCAGATCAACTATGCAAGAAACGGAAATAAAAGGCATTCAAATCATAAAGGAAAAAGTAAAATTGTTGTTGTTTGCAGATTACATGGTTTTACATAGAGAAAACTCTAGAGATTCCACCAAAAACCTGTTAGAAGAAATAAATGAATTTAGTAATGTTGCAGGATACAAAATCAACATACAAAATCAGTTGCATCTCTATATACAAATAATAAACTATCTGAAAGGGAAGTTGGGAAAATCGTCTCAATTATAATTGCCTCAAAAAGAAAAATAGAAATAAATTTAACAACAGAAATGAATAATCTATACACTAAAAACTATAGGACATTGGTGAAAGAAATTGGACAAGACACAAATAAATGGTAAGGTATTTAGTGGTCATGAATTGGGAGAATTACTATTGTTAAAATGTCCATATTACTTAGAGTGATCTATAGATTAAATGCAATCTCTATCAAAATTCAAGTGGTATTTTTCATAAAAATAGAAAAATTATAAAAATCATATGAAACCATAGAAGACTGAATAGTCAAAGGAATCTGGGTTAAGAAAAAACTGGAAGCATCACACTGCCAGCTTTCAAAGTCTATACAAAGTTCTTTTAATAGAAAACAGAATGGTACTGGCATAAAAACAGATACATAGGTCAATGGAACAGAATAGAGTCCAGAAATAAACTCATACATATGCAATCTACTAATATTTGACAAAGGTGCTAATAATACATAATGGGAAAGGATAGTCCCTTTAATAAATGGCACTAGGAAATCCAGATATCCACATGCAAAAGAATAAATTTGGAACCTATCTTGCAACATACACAAAAATCAACTCAAAATGGATTAAAGGCTTAAATGTATAATCTTAAACTGTAAAACTTAGAGAAGAAAACATAGGGAAAATGTTCCTAGACACTGATCTTAGCAATGATTTTTCTGGATAGGACACAGAAATCAAATATAACAAAAGCAAAAATAAACATGTGGAATTTTATCAACTAAAAACTCCTCCACAGCAAAGGAAACAATCAACAAAATAAAGCAGCAACCCACAGAATGGGAGGAAAAATACTTGAAAATCAGTATCGAGGTTCCCCTTAATAAGGGACTAGGCTTCCTTGAAAAGGGACTTACCCAATTATTCAATAGCACAAAGTAACCAAAAAATGTAGAAAGGATCTTAATAGTCATTTTTCCAAGGAGGACATACAAATGGCCAAGAAGTATATGAAAAGGTGCTAAGCATCAGGGAAAGCAATCATCAAGGAAATATAAATTAAAACCACAGTGACATATCACCTCACAGACATTATAATAGCTAATATCAAAAAGAAAAGATAACAAGTGTTTCATTTATCTATCCACCCAGCAACAAAGATTTTGAGACTATTTATGAGACTATTACTCTTTTTGTTACTCTTTGTTCTTTTGTTTTATTTTTTAGATTCCACGTGTATGTGAAATCATATGTTATTTGTCTGAATGTCTAACATTCCAATATTGTAATAATTTTATATGGTTACAAATGGTAACTGCACTTATCATCATGAGAACTTCATATTTAAGTAATTATCAAATCAATATGTTGTATATGCAAAACTAATATATTATATGTCAATAATTATATTAATTGAATATATAAAAATATATTCAATTTCAAATTATGTTTTTAATTTAAAATAGATACATGTTGGCAAGGGTGTGGAGAAGAGGGAACACTTGTCCACTGCTGGTAGGAATGTAAATTGGTAGAGCCATTATGGAAAACAGTACTGAGGTTCCTCAAAAAATTAATGATAGAACAACTATGTGACCCAGCAATCATACTTTTGAGTACATATCCAAAAGAAAAGAAACTTGTATCTCAAAGAGATATCTAAGCTCGTGTGTTCATTGCTGCCTTGCTGACAGTCTTCAATATAAGGAAACTACCTACTGTTTGTTAATGGATACAAAAATATAATGGAATATTTTTCAACCATGGAAAAAAAGAAATACTGTCACTTGCAACAACATGGATGTACTTGTAGGACATTATGCTAAGTGAAATAAGCCAGGCCCAGAAAACATACTATATGATCTCACTTATATGTGGAACAAAAAAGGTAAATTCATAGTAGCAGAGAGTAGAAGGTAGTTGCTATGGGCTGGGGTCCAGGGGAAGGAATAAGGAAATGCTGATGAAAGGGTACAAACATAGTGTCATACGATGAATAAGATATGGAGATCTAATTCACAATATGACTATAAATTAATAATATTGTATACTTGAAATTTACTAAGAGTGTAGAACTTAAGTGTTTTTACTATATATACAGATACACACAATGGTAAGTACAATGACATATCACCTCATACCTGGAAGAATGGCAATCATCAAGTGTTGGAAGAATGTGAAGAAAAGGAGATTATTTATGCACTGTTGGTAGGACTATAAATTGGTTCAGCCACTAAGGAGAATACTATGGAGGTTCTTCAAAAAAATTATAACCTACCATACACTCCAGAAATCCCCCTTTTGGATATATATACAAAGGAAATCAATGGGGTTACCAAAAAGACATACACACTTCCCACGTTTATTGCAGCATTCATAATAGTCAAGAGAGGAAAACAACCTAAGTGCCTGTCAATAGATACATGGATAAATAAGTAAATAAGACTGGATTTTATTAATATATATACATATATGCGTGGGTGTGAATATATGTGTGTGTGTGTGTGTGTGTGTGTGTAATACTGTTCAGCCATGAGAAAAAAGAAGTTCTGCCAATTTTAACAACATGGATAGATCTTGAGGATATTATGCTAAGTGAGATAAATCACACAGAAAGACAAATACTATGTAATATCTTTGATATATGAAATCTAAAAGAACTGAAATCATAAAAGCAGAAAGTAAAATGGTAGTTACCAGAGACTGGGAGTGGGGAATAAGAGAGATGTTTAAGGGTACATACTTGCAACTAATAGATAAATAAGTTTCTAAAAACCCAATACACAACACAGCGATTATAGAGGACAAAACTATATTGTAAATACTAAACTTACTAAAAGAATAGACCATAAATGTTCCCATCACTAAAGAATGATAATTATATGATAAGATAGAGGTATTAGCAATGGCAATCAAACTACAATAGGAATGTATCAAATCAATATATTATACACCTTAGGGGTAGAGGAAGATGGTGGTGGAGCAGGAAGACATTAGGCTTGCCTCATTCTACAAAAACAACTAGGTAACTATCAAATCATCCTAAATACTCCAGAAATCAACCTGAAGGCTGAAAGAACAAATTATACAACTAAAGAGAGAGGAGAGGTCACATCAAAGAAGGTGGTTCAGGAAGTGCAGAGACATGCTTTAGGACCAGAGCACACCTAGTTAAAACTCTTCACAGTCAGTCCAGGGACCAAACACTGCACACAGCAGGCAAGGACAGACTCTATGGACGACTGGCCTGAACGATAGAGCAGACAAAACACAATAGCAGAGTGCAAACAGCACATACCAGAGACACTCCCTGAAACATGAAGCCCCGGACACTACATGACCTCTTCTTCATAAGGCCATTACTTTCAGGAGCAGGAGACATAACTAGCTTTTCTAACACAGAGAAGAAGGCAGAGACAGACAAAATGTCAAGACGGAGGAATTTATCTCAAATGAAAGAACAAGATAAGGCCATGACCAGAGATGTAACCAAAATAGATGTAACATACCTGATGGAGAACTTAAAGCAACAGTCATAATGTTACTCACTGGCCTCAGGAAAAAAAAATAAGGTATCAGTGAGACCCTTCCCACAGAAATAAAAGTTAAAAAAGACTCAGTCGGAGATGAAGAATGTGATAAACAAGATTGGAAATAGGCTTGATGCAATGAACAGCAGGCTAGAAGAAGCTGGGGAATGAATTAGTGACCTAGAAAACAAAACGATGGAAAATAATGAAGCTGAACAGAAAAGAGAAAGAAGAATTATGTAACATGAGACTAGACTTAGGGAACTCAGTGACTCCATCAGATGTAATAACAGTTATATTATAGGAGTCCCAGAAGAAGAAGAGAGAGAAGGGGGGCAGAAAATTCATTTGAAGAAAGAAGACTTGAATATTTCCCTAATCTGGGGAAGGGAACAGACAACCATATCCAGGAGGAACAGAGAACTCCCTTCAAAATCAACAATAGCAGGCCAACATCAAGACATATTATAGTTACATTTTCAAAATACAGTGATAAAGAAAACATCTTAAAAGCAGGAAGACATAAGAACTCCTTAATTTATAAGAGAAGACCCATAAGGCTAGCTGGAGATTTCCCAATAGAAACTTGGCAAACCAGATGGCAGTGGGATGATAAATTCAAAGTGCCAAACAGAAAAAATCTGCAGCCAACAATACTCTATCCACCAAGGTTGTTATTCAGAATAAATTAGAGATAAGGAGTTTCCCAGAGAAGAAAAAACTATAGGAGTTTGTGACCACTAAAGCAGTCCAGCAAAAGATATTAAAGGGGACTCTCTGAGGGCAAAGGAGAGACCAACAGCAACAAAGACAAGAAAGAATCAAAGAAAATCTCCAGAAACAATTACAAAACAAGTAATGAAATGAAAATAAATATATATCTATCAATAATTACTTCGAATGTAAGTGGACCAAGCACTCCAATCAAAAAACATAGGGTTGGTACCTGGGTGGTGTAGTTGGCTGAGTGTCGAACTCATGATTTCAGCTTGGGTCATAATCTTGGGGTCCTGAGATCGAGCGCTGCATTGGGCTCCATGCACAGTGCAGAGTCTCCTTGGAATTGTCTCTCCCTTATCCCTCTGCTCCTCCCCGCTGATCCCTCCCTCTCTCTCTCTCTCTCTCAAATAAATGAATAAATCTATAAAAAAAAAATATATATATATATAGGGTGTCAGAATGGATAAAAAACAAGATCCACCCACATGCTGACTACAAAAGACTCACTGTTGACCTAAAGATATCTTCAGAATGAAAGTGAGGGGGATGGAGAAACATTTATCACTCAGAAGAATTTCAAAAAAAAGCCAGAAGCAGTATTATATTGGACAAACTAGACTGTAAAACAAAGACTGCAAAAAAGAGACAAAAAGCTGTCATCATCAAGACAGCATGGTACTGGCACAAAAATAGACACATAGATCAATGGAACAGAATAGAGAGCCCAGAAATAGACCCTCAAGTCTATGGTCAACTAATCTTCGACAAAGCAGGAAAGAATGTCCAATGGAAAAAAGACAGCCTCTTCAATAAATGGTGCTGGGAAAATTGGACAGCCACATGCAGAAAAATGAAATTGGACCATTTCCTTACACCACACACAAAAATAGACTCAAAATGGATGAAGGACCTCAATGTACGAAAGGAATCCATCAAAATCCTTGAGGAGAACATGGGCAGCAACCTCTTCGACCTCTGCCGCAGCAACATCTTCCTAGGAACAACGCCAAAGGCAAGGGAAGCAAGGGAAAAAATGAACTACTGGGATTTCATCAAGATCAAAAGCTTTTGCACAGCAAAGGAAACAGTTAACAAAATCAAAAGACAACTGACAGAATGGGAGAAGATATTTGCAAACGACATATCAGATAAAGGACTAGTGTCCAGAATCTATAAAGAACTTAGCAAACTCAACACCCAAAGAACAAATAATCCAATCAAGAAATGGGCAGAGGACATGAACAGACATTTCTGCAAAGAAGACATCCAGATGGCCAACAGACACATGAAAAAGTGCTCCATATCACTCGGCATCAGGGAAATACAAATCAAAACCACAATGAGATATCACCTCACACCAGTCAGAATGGCTAAAATCAACAAGTCAGGAAATGACAGATGCTGGCGAGGATGCGGAGAAAGGGGAACCCTCCTACACTGTTGGTGGGAATGCAAGCTAGTGCAGCCACTCTGGAAAACAGCATGGAGGTTCCTCAAAATGTTGAAAATAGAACTGCCCTATGACCCAGCAATTGCACTATTGGGTATTTACCCTAAAGATACAAATGTAGTGATCCAAAGGGGCACATGCACCCGAATGTTTATAGCAGCAATGTCCACAATAGCCAAACTATGGAAAGAACCTAGATGTCCATCAACAGATGAATGGATCAAGAAGATGTGGTCTATATACACAATGGAATACTATGCAGCCATCAAAAGAAATGAAATCTTGCCATTTGCAACAACATGGATGGAACTAGAGCGTATCATGTTTAGCGAAATAAGTCAAGCAGAGAAAGACAACTATCATATGATCTCCCTGATATGAGGAAGTGGTGATGCAACATGGAGGCTTAAGTGGGTAGAAGAAGAATAAATGAAACAAGATGGGATTGGGAGGGAGACAAACCATAATCGACTCTTAATCTCACAAAACAAACTGAGGGTTGCCGGGGGGAGGGGGTTTGGGAGAAGGGAGTGGGATTATGGACATTGGGGAGGGTATGTGATTTGGTGAGTGCTGTGAAGTGTGTAAACCTGGTGATTCACAGACCTGTACCCCTGGGGATAAAAATATATGTTTATAAAAAATAAAAAATTAAAAAAAAAAAAGAGAGACAAAAAGGGCACTATATACTCATAAAGGGAAAATGCAAGAAAATGATATAACAATTGTAAATATGCACCCCATATGGGAGTGCCCAAATATATAAAATAATTAATAACAAACATAAAGGAACTCATTGAAAATAATACAATAATAGTAGGGGAATATAACACCCCATGTATGTTAATGGATAGATCAACTACACAGAAAATGAAAAAGAAAAAAAAATGGCTTTCAATGACATCCTGGACGAGATGGACTTAATAGATATATTCAGAACACTCCAGACTAAAATAGAAAAATACACATTCTTTCAAGTGCACATGGAAATTTCTGAATAATAGATCACATGTTTGTCAAATGGTTTTGATACACCCATTGAAATAATCATATGGTTATTGTCCTTTCTATTATTAGTGTGGTATATCATGTTTATTGATTTGCAAATATTGAACCACCCTTGTATCCCAGGAATAAATCTCACTTGATTGTGGTGAATGATTTTTTTAAAAATCTATTGTTCTTTTAAAGGCCATCTGTGAAAAATCCACAGCTAATATCATACTCAATGGAGAACAACTGAGAGCTTTTCCTCTACAGTCAGGAAGAAGACAGGGATGTCCACTCTCAACACAGTTATTTAACAGTACTGAAAGTCCTAGCCACAGCAATCAGACAACAGAATGCAACAAAAGGGGAGGAGTCAAGATGGCAGAGAAGTAGCTGCCTGAGACGGCTTCAGCTAGCCAGAGATCATCTAGATAGCTTATCTAAAGATTGCAAACACCTGAAAATCCATTGGCAGATCGAAGAGAAGAAGAACAGCAATTCTGGAAACAGAAAAACAACCACTTTCTGAAAGGTGTTTTCTTTTTTTAATTCTTTTCTTTTCTTTTTTCTTTTTTCGTTCTTTCTTCCTTTTTGAACCTCTTTTTATCCCCTTTCTCCCCCCTCACGATTTTGGATCTCTTCTAATTTGGTTAAAGCATATGTTCCTGCGGTTGTTGCCACCCTTTTAGTATTTTACTTGCCCCTTCATATACTCTTATCTGGACAAAATTACAAGACGGAAAAATTCAACACAAAAAAAAGAACAAGAGGCAGTACCGAAGGCTAGGGAACTAATCAATACAGACATTGGTAATATGTCAGATCTAGAGTTCAGAATGACAATTCTCAAGGTTCTAGCCGGGCTCGAAAAAGGCATGGAAGATATTAGAGAAATATTAGAAAATACAACGGTTCAAAATCTGTGGGACACAACAAAGGCAGTCCTGAGAGGAAAATATATAGCAGTACAAGCCTTTCTCAAGAAACAAGAAAGGTCTCAGGTACACAACCTAACCCTACACCTAAAGGAGCTGGAGAAAGAACAAGAAAGAAACCCTAAGCCCAACAGGAGAAGAGAAATCATAAAGATCAGAGCAGAAATCAATGAAATAGAAACCAAAAAAACAATAGAACAAATCAACGAAAGTAGGAGCTGGTTCTTTGAAAGAATTAATAAAATTGATAAACCCCTGGCCAGACTTATCAAAAAGAAAAGAGAAAGGACCCAAATAAATAAAATTATGAATGAAAGAGGAGAGATCACAACTAACACCAAAGAAATACAAATATTATAAGAACATACTATGAGCAACTCTACGCCAATAAATTTGACAATCTGGAAGAAATGGATGCATTCCTAGAAACATATAAACTACCACAACTGAACCAGGAAGAAATAGAAAGCCTGAACAGACCCATAACCAGTAAGGAGATTGAAACAGTCATTAAAAATCTCCAAACAAACAAAAGCCCAGGGCCAGACGGCTTCCCGGGGGAATTCTACCAAACATTTAAAGAAGAACTAATTCCTATTCTCCTGAAACGGTTCCAAAAAATAGCAATGGAAGGAAAACTTCCAAACTCATTTTATGAGGCCAGCATCACCTTGATCCCAAAACCAGACAAGGATCCCATCAAAAAAGAGAGCTATAGACCAATATCCTTGATGAACACAGATGCGAAAATACTCAACAAAATACTAGCCAATAGGATTCAACAGTACATTAAAAGGATTATTCACCACGACCAAGTGGGATTTATTCCAGGGCTGCAAGGTTGGTTCAACATCCGCAAATCAGTCAATGTGATACAACACATCAATAAAAGAAAGAACAAAAACCATATGATACTCTCAATAGATGCTGAAAAAGCATTTGACAAAGTACAGCATCCCTTCCTGATCAAAACTCTTCAAAGTGTAGGTATAGAGGGCACATACCTCAATATCATCAAAGCCATCTATGAAAAACCCACCGCAAATATCATTCTCAATGGAGAAAAACTGAAAGCTTTTCCGCTAAGGTCAGGAACATGGCAGGGATGTCCATTATCACCACTGATATTCAACATAGTACTAGAGGTCCTAGCGTCAGCAATCAGACAACAAAAGGAAATTAAAGGCATCCAAATCGGCAAAGAAGAAGTCAAATTATCACTCTTCACAGATGATATGATACTATATGTGGAAAACCCAAAAGACTCCACTCCAAAACTGCTAGAACTTATACAGGAATTCAGTAAAGTGTCAGGATATAAAATCAATGCACAGAAATCAGTTGCATTTCTCTACACCAACAGCAAGACAGAAGAAAGAGATATTAAGGAGTCAATCCCATTTACAATTGCATCCAAAACCATAAGATACCTAGGAATAAACCTAACCAAAGAGACACAGAATCTATACTCAGAAAACTATAAAGTACTCATGAAAGAAATTGAGGAAGACACAAAGAAATTGAAAAATGTTCCATGCTCCTGGATTGGAAGAATAAATATTGTGAAAATGTCTATGCTACCTAAAGCAATCTACACATTTAATGCAATTCCTATCAAAGTACCATCCATCTTTTTCAAAGAAATGGATCAAATAATGCTAAAATTTATATGGAACCAGAAAAGACCTCGAATAGCCAAAGGGATATTGAAAAAGAAAGCCAAAGTTGGTGGCATCACAATTCCGGACTTCAAGCTCTATTACAAAGCTGTCATCATCAAGACAGCATGGTACTGGCACAAAAACACATAGATCAATGGAACAGAATAGAGAGCCCAGAAATAGACCCTCAACTCTACAGCCAACTAATCTTCGACAAAGCAGGAAAGAATGTCCAATGGAAAAAAGACAGCCTCTTCAATAAATGGTGCTGGGAAAATTGGACAGCCACATGCAGAAAAATGAAATTGGACCATTTCCTTACACCACACACAAAAACAGACTCAAAATGGATGAAGGACCTCAATGTGAGAAAGGAATCCATCAAAATCCTTGAGGAGAACACAGGCAGCAACCTCTTCGACCTCTGCCGCAGCAACATCTTCCTAGGAACAACGCCAAAGGCAAGGGAAGCAAGGGAAAAAATGAACTACTGGGATTTCATCAAGATCAAAAGCTTTTGCACAGCAAAGGAAACAGTTAACAAAATCAAAAGACAACTGACAGAATGGGAGAAGACATTTGCA
Source organism: Mustela lutreola (assembly GCF_030435805.1). Classification (NCBI taxonomy): domain Eukaryota; kingdom Metazoa; phylum Chordata; class Mammalia; order Carnivora; family Mustelidae; genus Mustela; species Mustela lutreola. The sequence continues at coordinate 66,446,535 of NC_081308.1, read as the reverse complement.
AACGACATATCAGATAAAGGATTAGTGTCCAGAATCTATAAAGAACTTAATTAGCAAACTCAACATCCAAAGAACAAATAATCCAATCAAGAAATGGGCAGAGGACATGAACAGACATTTCTGCAAAGAAGACATCCAGATGGCCAACAGACACATGAAAAAGTGCACCGTATCACTTGGCATCAGGGAAATACAAATCAAAACCACAATGAGATATCACCTCACACCAGTCAGAATGGCTAAAATCAACAAGTCAGGAAATGACAGATGCTGGCGAGGATGTGGAGAAAGGGGAACCCTCCTACACTGTTGGTGGGAATGCAAGCTGGTGCAGCCACTCTGGAAAACAGCATGGAGGTTCCTCAAAATGTTGAAAATAGAACTGCCCTATGACCCAGCCATTGCACTATTGGGCATTTACCCTAAAGATACAAACGTAGTGATCCAAAGGGGCACGTGTACCCGAATGTTTATAGCAGCCATGTCCACAATAGCCAAACTATGAAAAGAACCTAGATGTCGGGGCTCCTGGGTGGCTCAGTGGGTTAAGCCGCTGCCTTCGGCTCAGGTCATGATCTCAGGGTCCTGGGATCGAGTCCCGCATCGGGCTCTCTGCTCAGCAGGGAGCTTGCTTCCTCCTCTCTCTCTCTCTCTGCCTGCCTCTCCAACTACTTGTGATTTCTCTCTGTCAAATAAATAAATAAAATCTTTAAAAAAAAAAAAAAAAGAACCTAGATGTCCATCAACAGATGAATGGATCAAGAAGATGTGGTATATATACACAATGGAATACTATGCAGCCATCAAAAGAAATGAAATCTTGCCATTTGTGACAACATGGATGGAACTAGAGCGTATCATGCTTAGCGAAATAAGTCAAGCAGAGAAAGACAACTATCATATGATCTCCCTGATATGAGGAAGTGGTGATGCAACATGGAGGCTTAAGTGGGTAGGAGAAGAATAAATGAAACAAGATGGGATTGGGATGGAGACAAACCATAAGTGACTCTTAATCTCACTAAACAAACTAAGGGTTGGTGGGGGGAGGGGATTTGGGAGAAGGGGGGTGGGGTTATAGACATTGGGGAGGGTATGTGCTTTGGTGAGTGCTGTGAAGTGTGTAAACCTGGTGATTCACACACCTGTACCCCTGGGGATAAAAATATATGTTTATAAAAAATAAAAAATTAATTAAAAAAATGTAAAAAAAAAAAAAAAAGAATGCAACAAAAGACATCCAAATCTGCAAGGAAGAAGTCAAACTTCCACTATTTACAAATGATTGATTTGATACTTTATATTGAAAACACAAAGGACTCAACCAATAAACTGTTTGAACTGATACACAAATTCAGTAAAGACACAGGGTACAAAATCAATGTACAGAAATATGTTGCAGTTTTCTATAGCAATAAAGGAGCAGCAGTGAGATTAAATAATGAATCAATCCCATTTACAATTACACCAAAAACAGTAAGATACCTAGGATTAAACCTAACCAAGAGGTAAGACACCTGTACTCTGAAAACTAGAAAACTCTGATGAAAGAAATTGAAGATGTCACAAAGAAATGGAAAGGTATTCCATGCTCATGGATCAGAAGAACAAATATCTTAGAATGTCTATACTACCCAAAGCAATCTACACGTTTAATGCAATCCTTACCAAAATACCACTAGCATTTTTCACAGAAATAGAAAAAACCGTCCTAAAATTTGTATGGAACCAGAAAAGACTCAGAATAGACAAAGCAACCTTGGAACAAAAAAAAAAAGCAAAGCTGGAGGCTTCACAATTCCAAACTTGAAGTTATATTACAAAGCTGTACTAATCAAAACAGTATTGTACTGGCACAAAAGCAGACACATAAAACAAAAGAACAGAAGAGAAAACCTAGAAATGAACCCACAATTATACGGTCAGCTAATTTTTGACAAAGCAGGAAAGAATATCCATTGGATAAAGCACAGTCTCTTTTCAACAAAGGGTGCTCAGAAAACCAGACAGCAACATGCAGAAGAATGAAACTGGACCACTCTTTCTTTTACCATACAGAAAAATAAATTCAAAATGCATTAAAGATCTAAATGTAAGATCAGAAACCATAAAACCCTACAGGAGAACATAGGCAGTAACTTCTTTAACATTGGCTGTAGAAACTTCTTTCTAGATATGTCTCCTGAGGGAAAGGAAACAAAAGCAAAAATAAACTATTGGGACTTTATCAAAATAAAACTACGGGAATGGGAGAAGATATTTGTGATGGCATATGTGATAAATGGTTAGTAATTCAAATATATAAAGAACTTATGTATAACCCCCAAAATAAATTATCCAATTAAAAATGGGCAGAAGACATAGACATTTTTCCAAAGAAGACAGCCAGATGGCCAACAGACACATGACAAGATGTTCAACATCCCTGATTATAAGGGAAATGGAAATCAAAACTACACTGAGCTATCACCTCACACGTGTCAGAATGGCTAAAATCAATAGCACAAGAACAACAGGACAAAACTGAAAGGGAAACCCTCTTGTGCTGTTGGTGGGAATGCAAACTGGTGCAGCCACACTGGAAAACAGTAGGGAGGTTCCTCAAAAAGTTGAAAATAGAACTACCCTAAGATCCAGCAGTTACCCTACTAGGTGTTTACCCAAAGAATACAATACTAAGTGAAAGGGAGACATGCACCCTAACGTTTTTAGCAGCATTATCCATAATAGCTAAATTACAGAAACAGCACAAGTGTCCATCAACTGATGAATGGATAAAGAAGATTGTATATATTTGTGGTATATATATATATATATATATATATATATATATATACCACATACACATATAATGAAGTATTATTCAGCTATAAAAAATGAAATCTTGCCATTTGCAATGACATGTATGGAACCAGAATATCATGCAAAGGGAAATAAGTCCATCAGAAAATGTCAGACACCCTATGGTTTCATTCATATGTAGAATTTAAGAAACAAAACAAATGAGCAAAGGAAAAAAAAAGAGAGAGAAACAGAGAGACAAACTACAAAACAGACTCTTAACTACAGAAAACAAACTGATTGTTACCAAAATGGAGTTGGGTGGGTGGAATGGTTAAATAGGTGATGGGGATTAAGGAGTGTGCTTGTTATGATGAGCACCTAGTGTTGTATGGAACTGTTGAATCACTACATTGTATACCCGAAACTAATATTACACTATATGTTAAGTAATTGGAATGTAAATAAAACTTCGAAAAATGTACACCTTACATTTACACAATGTTGTATGTAAAATAAATCTCAATAAAAATATTTATCAAAAAATGGTACCTGTTACTGGCATAAAAACAGATACATAGATGAGTGGAACAGAGTAGAGAGCCCAGATATGGACCTTCAACTCTATGGTCAAACAATCTTCGACAAAGCAGGAAAAAACATACAGTAGAAAAAAGACAATCTCTTCAATAAATGGTGTTGGGAAAATTGGACAGCTATATGTAGAAGAAAGAAACTCGACCATTCTCTTACACCGTACACAAAGATAAACTCAAAATGGATAAAAGACCTCAAAGTGAGACAGGAATCCATCAGAATCCTAGAGGAGAACATAGGCAGGAACCTCTTCGATATCAGCCACAGCAACTTCTTTCAAGATATGTCTCCAAAGGCAAAGGAAACAAAAGCGAAAATGCATTTTTTTGGACTTCTTCAAGATCAAAAGCTTCTGCACAGCAAAGCAAACAGTCAACAAAACAAAGAGGCAACCCACAGAATAGGAGAAGATATTTGCAAATGACAGTACAGAGAAAAGGCTGATATCCAGGCTCTATAAAGAACTTCTCAAACTCAACATACACAAAACAGATAATCATGTCAAAAAATGGGCAGAAGCCATGAACAGACACTTCTCCAATGAAGACATACACATGGCTATCAGACATATGACAAAATGTTCATCATCACTAGCCATCAGGGAGAGTCAAATTAAAACCACATTGAGATACCACCTTACACCAGTTATAATGGTCAAAATTAGCAAGACAGGAAACAACATCTGTTGGAGTGGATGTGGAGAAAGGGGAACCCTCTTACACTGTTGGTGGCAATCCAAGTTAGTGAAGCCAATTTGGAGAACAGTGTGGAGATTCCTTAAGAAATTGAAAATAGAGGTTCCCTATGACCCTGCAATTGCACTACTGGGAATTTACCCCAAAGATACAGATGCAGTGAAAAGAAGGGCCATCTGTACCCCAATGTTCATAGCAGCAATGGCCACGGTTGCCAAACTGTGGAAAGAACCAAGATGCTCTTCAGCAGACGAATGGATAAAGAAGATGTAGTCCATATACACTATGGAATATTATGCCTCCATCAGAAAGGATGAATACCCAACCTTTGTAGCAACATGGACGGGACTGGAAGAGATTATGCTGAGTGAAATCAGTCAAGCAGAGAGAGTCAATTATCATATGGTTTCACTTATTTGTGGAGCATAAGAAATAACATGGAGGACATGGGGAGCTGGAGAGGAGAAGGGAGTTGAGGGAAATTGGAAGGGGAGATGAACCATGAGAGACTATGGACTCTGAAAAAAAATCTGAGGGTTTTGAAGGGCGGGGGGGGGGGCAGGGGCTGGGAGGTTGGGGGAGCCAGGTGGTGGGTATTAAGGAGGGCACGTATTGCATGGAGCACTGGGTGTGGTGCATAAACAATGAATTCTGTTACACTGAAAAGAAATTAAATAAAAAAATTTAAAAATGGTACCTATGAGATAACAGAGGCATTGATTAGCTTGTCATAATCATTTCATAGTCTATATACCTACCAAATGATCACATTATACACCCTAAATATATGCAATTTTTATTTGTCAACTATACCTCAATAATGATGGAAAATAATATTTAAATATTTATGTCTGAACCTTTGGACTCAAATAATCAATTGACTTATTAAGATAAATACTGCAACCAAAATGAGTCTGTGTTTCACTACATCATTAATTTAGTAGTATCACCATGAACTTGTCTGAAAAGAAACAAGAAAGCTCTTATTGCTTCAGGAAATCACAGCATATATAACCATAAAGAATAGAGCACAACCCTGTTGAAATCCTTGTTCCCACTACAGAATGTGAATAAGGCATGGTCTCAGCAAAATCACAAATTTCTCCATGTCATAGACTTTTAGAAATCATTCAACAGTGAGTTTCAAATCCATAAGTGTCAAAATCTTACTATACTTCCATTATTATGCTTATGTCATTGAACACCTGAAGAGAAGATGAGCTTCATGGGAACAGGCCTCCTGTTTATTCATTCTTTTTATACCAAAGTTGACCTACACAAAGCAACCATCCCAAAGCATTTGTTGAATTAAATTGCTTGCTAACTGGGCTTCCAGGCCGTCCTCCTCTCCCAAATCCTGCCAGTTCTTTCACAAAAATACATCTCCGCTAATGTCATTCCATTGTCCAAACCTTTAATGGCTGTTCATAGTAACCTGCTTTATAGGATTATGTTCACACACCCTGGCAGGGCGTATAAGGACCCTCACACTGTTCCCTCAGCCTCTATTCCCAGTCTCAGTCCAGCCTCTCATCTTCACACACCCTCTCCAGCTATATTAGTTGTTCCTTGGACACTTTTGGATTTTTATGACTCTATGCTTTTGCAAACGTTACTTCCTCTATCTGAAAGATCCTTCCCCTCTCGTCTGACTAGCAAACATTTGCTATTAAAGCTGTTTAAATATTACTACCTTTGCATCTTTCCCTGACCCCTCACAGAATTAAAGTTCCCTTCGTTCGTTTTTCCATACCAAAATGGACGAAGCTAAACTCAGGGGTAAGGGAGGAGGAGAAGGAAGGAGAGAGCGTCCTGTGAACTGACTTACCTAAGCAGTGATTGCGGCACTACGCGTTAAGCACATTGTTCAAGCGGCAGTGGGAGGATGGGGTTGGTTAACCTTTCAGTCTTGAGAGGCTATGGCTGGCATCTTTCGTACAGCGTGTACGTGTGCTCCCGCGTTTGTGTTGGGGGGGGGGGACAGAGAGACCAAAAACAAAACAAACAAACAACAACAACAACAAAACCCAACAACAACAACAAAACCAGAAAGAGATCAGAAAGGAGATGGGGGGTGGGGGGACGCAGTGCAGTAAAAGCGGATGGGCGGACCCAAATTTCTTGCGCTTCACCGTTTTGCAGAGGTCTAGCTCTGCCTGTATCGCTGTGGCAAGGGTGTGGAAGAGGAGGAAAGGGGAGGGGCTGCATTCCCTCCCAGCGTGCCCAGCCTCGACTGCCGGGCGGATCACCTTCCGCTCCAACAAGGCCAGTTCCTCCTCGCCAAGACTCACGCCCGTCGTGCCAGGCAGGGTGCGCTCTGCCCCGCAGCCTTACAGGTGGTATCTGCTCCTTGAGACGGTTCCCGCCAGGCTAGGCAGTGGAGCGCCGCACAGCGTGCCTCCCTGCCTCCCAGCTGTCTGCCGGGCAGTTCAGACTCAGCGCTGGCAGGCCTGCTCGGTCGATCTTCGATCCAAAGATGCGGCGGAGCTGGAAGATGGCTCTGTCCGGGGGGCTACGGTGCTGCCGCCGAGTACTTTCCTGGGTGCCAGTGCTCGTTATTGTCCTCGTTGTGCTTTGGTCCTACTACGCCTACGTCTTTGAACTCTGCCTGGGTAAGTGGAGCTGGGCACCTACGGTGGGGAAATTATGCTCCAACATAATTGTCTGTTGTACCCTTCACACTGGCGTCTCCCTCCCCGTGTTCTTAGCCCTCACGCTGCAGGGCTTTTTTTTTTTTTTGAGGGGAGGGGGTTGTTTGTTCTTAGCTCTCGGGAGAACTCCTCGTCTTCAGCCTTGACCTCTCACAGTATTTCTTCACAGTCTTCCCACGAGTGTCCCAGCATGTTGCCATCGCTTCCCACTGAGGGTTTTTTCCCTTATTCCCTGGCCATACCCACAAGAATCTCCTGGCACTTTCCACTAGAGCCCCCTTTTCTCATACAGGACAACCACTTGTGCCTGGTGTTCTCGTTCTGGGGGCTCCCACCCTACAGAATTGAGAAAAAACACCCTGTATCATTAAACTGCTTGCACTATGAATACCACCAAAGTATCCAACTAGGAGCCCCACATTTTCGCATTCCTTCCTACTAAGGAAGCCCAAAACATTTCCTGTACTCTCTTACTAGCACTCTTTTTTCCAACACTGGAATTCATCCTTTTTCCATGATCCTCTCACACTGGCTGAAGTGCTTCACAGCTTCTCCCACTTAAGACCCCACAGTATGCCTTGTTTTATCCCACTGTCTCCCCTTTTCACAAAATGAAAATGGCCCTTTTATTCTCTTTCCCTGGGGGGTTTACCATTTTGTCATCTTCTCCAGTGGAATGAGAGTCCTACAATACAACTTGTCCTGTCCTCTCACATTAAAGCCCCTGATTTTATCAGAATAAAAGGGGTTCCTTTTAGTCTTCTGCTCTCCTGTTTTGAGGAGCATTCACTCTTTTCCATTAGGGTCCTCACATTATTTTCTCACATCTCATACTAGGCACCCTGCTTTTATCACAATATAGTCATGCCTGTCCACTCTCTTCTCATATTAGTGTCCTCTTTACCTTCCCATAAGACTTTCCACAACATCTCATACAGCCCCCCAAGGGCCACTACTTTTCTAATGATACTCCCCCCTTGTTATCTTTTTTGAAAACTACTCCCCACCTCCTGCAGTTCTCTTTTATTGTTAGCCCCACATTTTGCCATCCTCTTTCTCTAAATTATTATTATTATTATTATTATTATTATTATTATTTTATCTTATTTCCCTCTAGGGTTGTCTTTCCCCTGTCTTCTCAAACTAGGAAAACACCATCCTTTTCTACTGGGATTTCTAATATATCCTTCCCAGTCCATGGGAGCCTCATGTCTTGTCCTGTTTTATTAGACCATCCCTTTTATAAATCTAGAATTCCTCTTGTACCCTGTCCTGTCACATTATAGAGCGTTCCATCCCCTTATCTAGAAAATGGTTCCCACATCATATCTTGTGCTTTCAAACTTAGAATTCCACAGTATTTCCTGACACTTAACCACAACATCCTATCCTGTATGTTCCCCAGTTGTATCACCCCAGTCACCTATCCTTATCACTAAAGGTTTTATGGTGTTCTTACAAATTCACAATGGAGCTTTTTTTTTAAAGATTTTATTTATTTATTTGAGAGAGAATGAGTGAGAGAGAACATGCGAGAGGAGAAGGTCAGAGGGAGAAGCAGACTCCCCAAGGAGCTGGGAGCCCGATGCGGGACTCGATCCTGGAAGTCCAGGATCATGACCTGAGCCAAAGGCAGCTGCTCAACCAACTGAGCCACCCAGGTGCCCTGGAGTTTTTATATTATATCCTGTCTCCTTACAACAGACCTTCTCTTTTGCTCAACTGAGATCTCCCCTTGCCTCTATCCTCTCCCACTGAAGAATTTCCATCTCTTCTCAAAGGAGATTCACTAATAGTTATTGTCAATTCAGTATAAGAAATACAACTTCTAACTTCACAACTTGTGTCCTGCAATGATCCCCATTCATTCAGTATGAAGTTCCAACTTATTTCTGGTTCCCTCACACTAGGAATCTTATTTGTCCCATTTGTCATCTATGCACTGTCAAGTCCTTCCACAATATCTTTATTTCTTTATACTAGGCTCTTAACATCTTAAAAATTATGATTAGGGTGTTGTTTTATCCAACCCCAGGACCTGACCCTTCTTACAACTTCCTTCTCTTACATATTTGACAAAATAATAGTTTACTCCACGTAGGTGGAGATTAAGTAGGGAGCCAGGAGTTAACTGTGTTTCCCAGTATAAAAATTTCTTCTAACTGTGCATGGGAGTTTGAATTTTCTATCTCTCCTTCTTAGATTTATTACTGAAAATGTACTGAGGGGCACCTGGGTGGCTCAGTGGGTTAAAGCCTCTGCCTTTGACTCAGGTCATGATCCCAGGGTCCTGGGATCGAGTCCTGGGATCAAGCCCTGCATTGGGCTCTCTGCTCGGCAGGGAGCCTGCTTCCTCCTCTCTCTCTCTGCCTACCTCTCTGCCTACTTGTGATTTCTGTCTGTCAAATAAATAAATAAAATTTTTTTAAAAAAGAAAGAAAATGTACTGAGATGTTAAAAAATAAATTCAATTAGTTGCCTTTATAGATGCAAATTTAGGCTTTTTCCTTTTTATCTCAAAGTTTATTTCAAACTTTACCTCAACAATAAACCTCAGCTTTATTGATGAGTATTAAGTGGGCTATGCAATGGTTGGGAGGTTTTACTGTTCTCAGACTTCACCACTAAGCTTTTTTGAATGATTGACTACTGGGGTAAAATTTCAGCTCCAGTATTATACTATGGGCTTTGCTTCTTAGGATCAGTGCCATCATGTAAACACTACTAAGCATATTTTAAAGTTGTGCAGTACTGACTTACATGAGCTTAGCCAAGCATTCATTTTAAAAATTAATAATAGTAATGGCTGACAATTACATAGTGCTTAATCCGTTCTAGACAATGTAAATACTGTAGATATCTTAATTCTCTCTATATTAAATTACTTAGTCCTGATAATAACCATACAAAATAGGTACCTTTATTGTCCCCATTTTACAGATGTGCAAACTGAGGCAAATATCAAACTGGAATTAGTGAAAATAGTTAAAGGAAGCTTAGAGCTTTTAAATTTTGCTTTATTTAACATATTTGCATATCGGTTGTTATATGCCAGGTGGTGTTTTAAATGGTGCCTGTGCACGTACACCCGCCCATGCCTCCCCCCCCCCCACCTGCCGACACACACAAACTCAATTCTCATAACGACCTTCTAAGGTACATTCCCATTTTAAAGACAAGAAAACTAAGGTACAGACAGATGAAAAAGGTTGCCTAGGGTCATAGAGCTAGTAAATGGCCCAACTTGGGTGGCAACCCAGGCAATATGGTTCCATAGTCCATGCTTTAACCACTATAGTGTCCTAACTCTCTGCCTTCTCTTAACAAATAGAGAAGGCAGGGTGCCTGGGTGGCTCAGTGGGTTAAGCCTCTGCCTTTGGCTCAGGTAATGGTCTCAGGGTCCTCGGATTGAGCTCCAAATCAGGCTCTCTGCTCAGTGGGGAGCCTGCCCACCCCCCGCCTACTTGGGCTCTCCCTCTCTGTGTCAAATAAATAAATAAAATCTTTAGAAAAAAAACAAATACAGAAGGCAAAACTTGCAACTAGTGGGCCAAATGTCGCCTGCAGATGTATTTTATTTGGTCTGCACAGTGTTTTCTTAACATTTTGCATCAGTTACCATTATTTAAAAACCAGGAGAGTAAGGTAGCCTTCACTTCAAATTCTGGCCCCACCTTCATTCTGTCATCTTCATTTTACAATTTTCTGAAACCTTGGTTTCAGAGAGGTTAAATCAAATCTTCCTAAGTCACTTGTTTAAGAAATAGTGGGGAATTGGATGTCAAGGCTGTTTAAAACCAAAACAACACAACGAAATTAACAGTTTAAATTTCAATATGACTCAAAAAGTAATATTAAGGACCTTCTTTCTAGAAATAGAACCTGATGTCTTTATCTGTAATTTCAGGTTAGAACTCAAGCCAAAAGTGGTAATTTTGTCTTTTAAAGTTTGAATTCTGCCACTTACTAACTAGGAGATCTGCAGCAATTTGCCTACTCTTTCTCAACCAAGGTTGCCTCACATGGTTCCTTCCTTATATGGTTGTTCATTTATACCACAAATATTTCCTTAGCATCTACTATATGCCATTTAGAGCATTGTTGTGAGAGTTAAAGAATATGATGCATCTGTATATCTTCTTTGAACAATGTCTGTTTATGTCTTTTGCCCATTTTTAAACATTTTTTATTTAAATTTAATTAATTAACATAAAATATATTATTGGTTTCAGAGTTACAGACCTGTGACTCATCAGTCTTATATAATACCCAGTGCTCATTACATCACATGTCCTCCTTAATTTCCATCACCCAGTTACCCCATCTGTGCACCCCCATCCCTTCAGCAATGCTTTTGTTTCCTATCCTTAAGAGTCTCCTATGATTTGTCTCCCTCTCTGGTTTTGTCTTCTTTTATTTTTTATTTTTTTCTATCTTCCCCTATGATCCCATTTTGTTTCTTAAAGTCCACATACCAGTGAGATCCTATGATAATTGTCTTTCTCTGACTGACTTCTTTTGCTTAGCATAATACCCTCTAGTTCTATCCATGTCATTGCAAATAGCAAGATTCCATTCTTTTTGATGGCTGCCTAATATTCCATGCATGTATGTATATATGTATATATATACACATATATAAGTGTGTGTGTGTGTGTGTGTGTGTGTGTGTGTATACATACACACACACACCACATCTTCTTTATCCATTCATCTGTCAGTGGACATCTGGGCTCTTTCCAATTTGGCTATTATGGATAATGATGCTATAAACATTGGGGCGCAAATGCCCCTTGGGATCACTATATTTGTATCTTTGGAATAAATAACCAGTAGTGCAATTGCTGGGTCATAGGGTAGCTCTATTTTAAACTTCTTGAGGAACCTCTGTACTCTTTTCCAAAGTGGCTGCTCCAACTTGCATTCCTACCAACAGTGTAGGAAGGTTCCCTTTTTTCACATCCTTACCAACATCTGTCATTTCCTGACTTTTTAAAAAAATTTTAGCCATTCTGACTGGTGTGAGGTGTCGTCTCATTGTGGTTTTGATTTGTATTTCCCTGATGCCAAGGGGTATTGAGCATTTTTCATGTGTCTGTTAGCCATTTGTATGTATTCTTGGGAGAAATGTCTGTTCATGTCTTCAGACCATTTCTTGACTGGATTATTTGTTCTTTGGTTGTTGAGTTTGATAAGTTCTTTATAGATTTGGGGTACTAGTCCTTGATCTGATATGTCATTTGCAAATATTTTGTCCCATTCTGTTGGTTGTCTTTTGGTTTTGTTGACTGTTTCCTTTGCTGTGTGAAAGCTTTTGATTTTGAAGTCCCAAAGTTCATTTTTGCCTTTTCGTTCCCTTGCCTTTGGAGACATGTCTAGCAAGAAGCTGCTGCTGCAGAGGTTGAAGAGGTTGCTGCCTGTGCTCTCCTCTAGGATTTTGATGGATTGCTGTCTCACATTTAGGACATTCATCCATGTTGAGTCTATTTTTATGTATGGTAGAAGGAAATGGTCCAGTTTCATTCTTCTGCATGTGGCTGTCCAATTTTCCCCAACACTCTTTGTTGAAGAGACTGTCTTTTTTCCTCAGTTATTCTTTCCTGCTTTGTCAAAGATTAATTGAACATAGGGTTGAGGGTCCATTTCTGGATTCTTTCATTCATCTATGTCTGTTTTTGTGCTAGTATTATACTGTCTTGATGATTACAGCTTTGTAAATACAACCTGAAGTCTGGAATTGTGATGCTTCAAATTTTGATTTTCTTTTTCGACATTCTTCTAGCTATTTGGGGTCTTTTCTATTTCCGTACAACTTTTAAGATTGTTTTTTTCCAGGTCTGTGAAAAATGCTGATGGTATTTTCCATCATTCCATCCATTGGAATTATTCCATTTCATCCATTGAATGGATGATTTTTTTTGGGTCGTATAGACATTTTAACATTATTCTTCCAATCCAGGAGCATGGAATGTTTTTCTATTTCTTTGTGTCTTCCTCAATTTCTTTCATAAGTATTCCATAGTTTTCAGAGTACAGATCATTTACCTTTTCGGTTATGTTTATTCCTAGATATCTAAGGGGTTTTGGTGTAATTGTAAATGGGATCAATTCCTTGATTTCTCTTTCTTCTGCCTTATTGTCATTATATAGAAATGCAACTGACTTCTGTGCATTGGTTTTATGCCTTACTAATTTGTGGAATTTCTGTATCAGTTCTAGAAATTTTTGGGTGGAGTCTTCTTGGTTTTCTGCATAGAGCATCACATAGTCTGGGAAGAGAGAAGGTTTGACTTCTTCTTTGCCAATTTAGATGCCTTTAATTTCTTTTTGTTATATGATTGCTAAGGCTAGGCCTTCCAGTACTGTGTTGAACAGCAGTGGTGAGAGTGAACATCCTTGTCATATTCCTGACCTTAAGACAAAACTTTCAGTTTTTCCCCATTGAGGATGATATTCACGGTGGGGTTTCCATATGTGGTTTTTATGATATTGAGGTATGCTCCTTCAATCTGTACACTACAGAGGATTTTTTATCAAGAAAGGATTCTGTATTTTGTCAAATGCTTTTTCTGCATCTATTGAGAGGATTATAATGGTCTTGTCCTTTCTTTTGTTAATGTGGTGTATCACACTGATGGATTTGTGAATAGTGAACCACCTCTGCAGCCCAGGAGTAGATCCTATTTGGTGGTGGTGAGTAATCCTTTTAGTGTATTATTGGATCCTATTAGCTAGTATCTTTGTAAGAATTTTTACAGCCATGTTCATCAGGGATATTGCTTGTAAATCTCCTTTTTGCTGAGCTCCTTTTTTGGTTTGGGGATCAAGGTAATGCTTCTCTTGTAGAAATTTTCCTTTTTTCTTTTTTTTGAAACAGTTTCAGAAGAAAAGGTATTAATTCTTCTTTAAATGTTTTGTAGAATTCCCCTGGGAGGCCATCTGGCCCTGGACTCTTGTTTATTGGGTGATTTTTGATTACTGTTTCAATTTCTTTTTTTTTTTTTTAAGATTTTATTTATTTAGGGCGCCTGGGTGGCTCAGTGGGTTAAGCCGCTGCCTTCGGCTCAGGTCATGATCTCGGGGTCCTGGGATCGAGTCCCGCATCGGGCTCTCTGCTCAGCAGGGAGCCTGCTTCCTCCTCTCTCTCTGCCTTCCTCTCTGCCTACTTGTGATCTCTCTCTGTCGAATAAATAAATAAAATCTTAAAAAAAAAAAAAGATTTTATTTATTTATTTGACAGAGAGAAAGATCACAAGTAGGCAGAGAGGCAGAGAGGCGGGGCGGGGAGGGGAGGCAGTTTCCAATGTAGGACTTGATCCCAGGACCCTGAGATCATTACCTGAGCAGAAGGCAGAGGCTTAACCCACTGAGCCACCCAGGCGCCCCCTACTGTTTTAATTTCATAGCTGATTAGAAGTCTGTTCAGGTTTTCTGTATCTTTCTATTTAAGTTTTGGTAATTTGTATGTTTGTAGGAATGCGTCCATTTTTTCCAGATTGCCTAATTTGTTGTCATATAATTGCTCATAATATTCTCTTACAGTTGTATTTCTTCAGTGTTGGTTATGATTTCTCTTCTTTCACTCTTGATTTTATTCATTTGGGTCCTTTCACTTTTCTTTTTGATAAATTTGGCTAAGGGTTTATCTATCTTATTAATTTGAAAGAACTAGCTCCTAGTTTCTTTGATCTGTCCTTTTTTTTTCTTTCTGTATCATTGATTTCTGCTCTAATCTTTGTTATTTCTCTTTTCCACCTGGATTTTGGCTTTATTTGCTGTTCTTTTTCCAGCTCCTTTTTGTATAAGTTTATGTTGTATATTTGAGACTTTTCTTGTTTTTTGAGAAGGGCCTTTATGGCTATTTATTTCCTGCTTAGGACCACCTTTGCTGTATCCCAAAGGTTCTGAACTATCTTGTTTTCATTTTCATTTGTTTACATGTATTTTTTAATTGTTCTTTTATCCCTGGTTGACCCATTCATTCTTTACTAGCATGCTCCTTAACCTCCATGTGGTTTTGTTCTTTCCAATTTTTCTCATGTGATTAAGTTCAAGTTTTAAAGCACTGTGGTCTGAAAATATGCATGGTATGATCTCAGTCTTTTTGTACCAGTTGACATCTGATTTGTGATCTATTCTGTAGGATATTTCATGTGCACTGGAGAAGAATATGTATTCTGTTGTTTTAGGATGAAATGCTCTGACTATATCTGTAAAGTCTATCTGGTCCAGTGTGTCATTTAAAGCCCTTGTTTCCCTGTTGATCTTCTGCTTAGATAATTTGTCCATTGCTGTGAGTGGGGTGTTAAAATCCACTACTAGGATTGTATTATCATCAAAGTATTTTTAAAAATTTTATTAATTGGTTTATACAGTTGGTTGCTCCCTAGTTAGGGACATAACTATTTAAAATTCTTAGATCTTGTTGGATAGACCCTTTTATTATGATATAGTGTCTTTCTTAATTCCCTATTTCAGTCTTTGGTTTGAAATCTAGTTTGTCTGATATAAGTATGGCTACTCCAGCTTTATTTTGATGTCCATTTGAATGATAAATTGTTCTCTACCCCCTTACTTTCAATCTGAAAGTGTCTTTGGTTATAAAATGAGTCTCTTATACAATGCATTTCGATGGGTCTTGTTTTTCAATCCAATCTGATACCCTGTGTTTTTTGATTAGAGCTTTTTGTCCATATTCATTCATAGTAATTATTGAAAGATATGAATTTACTGTCATTTTATGACCTGTAAAGCTGTTTCTGTAGATTGTATCTGTTCCTTTCTGGTCTTTGTTACTTTTGGGCTCTCTCTCTGCTCAGAGGATCTCCTCTAATATTTCTTGCAGGATTGGTTTAGTGTTCACAAATTCCTTTAGTTTTGTTTTTCCCAGAAACTATCTCTCCTATTCTGAATGACAGGCTTGCTGGATAAAGTATTCTTGGCTGCATAGTTTTCCCACTTAGCCAGTCCTTCCTGGCCTGGCAGGTCTCTTTGGACAGGTTTGCTTCCAGCTTTATCTTTTTACCCTTGTCGGTTAAGGACTTTTTTCCAGAGCTGCTTTCAGGATTTTCTCTTTACTTCTGAAATATTCAAGTTTCACTATTGTATGTCAAGGTGTTGACCTATTTTTATTGATTTTTGAGGGGGGTTCAGTATGCCTCCTGGACTTGAATGCCTGTTTCCTTCCCCAGATTAGGGAAGTTCTCAGTTATAATTTGTTCAAATAAACCTTCTGCCCCCCTTCATCTTCTGGGACCCTTATTATTTGAATATTATTTTGCTTTATGGTATCTCGATTTCTCTCATTCTCCCTTCATGTTCTAATAGCTGTGTTTCTCTCTTTTCTCAGCTTCCTTGTTTTATATATCCCTGACTTCTATATCCCTGACTCTGTCTTCTGTCTCATTTATACTAGCTGTTAGAGCCTCCATTTTTTACTGCATCTCAGGAATTGCATTTTTAATTTCGACCTGATTAGATTTTATTTCTACAGTGAGGGATTTTCTGCTGTCTTCTGTGCTTTTTTCCATCCCAGCCAGTGTCTTTATAATTTTTGTTCTGATTTCTAGTTCTGATGTCTTACTTATAACCATATTGATTAATTCCCAGAAGTGAGTACTTCTACCTGTTCTTTCTTTTGGGTTGAGTTTCTCCATCTCATCAGTATGTCCAGAAATGAATAAAAGAAAGAGAGAGAAAAAGCAAAATTAATAACAACACCAGAAAAATACAAACAAAACTAACCAGAAGAAAATGGAACCAGATCAAAATAATAAAAAAGCCAAAAAAGAAGTAGGGCAAAACAAGACAAACTAGATCCTGGGGGATTTTGGTTTGTTTGGTTTGTTTGATAAAGGAAACTAGACCTCAAAGTAGAAAAGAGAGAAAAACTTATATATACAAAAACACAGTAAAATACAATGAAGGAAACCAAAAATTTTATATATATATGTATATATATATATATATGTATATATATATATAATGTTAAGATAAACATGAAAAAGGAATTTAAAAAATAAGAAAATAGCTGGAAAAATAAAACTAAAAGACAAAAGATAATAGTAAAAATAGTATATATAGTAATAATAATAGTATATATGTATATATGCTATATAT
Source organism: Mustela lutreola (assembly GCF_030435805.1). Taxonomy (NCBI): domain Eukaryota; kingdom Metazoa; phylum Chordata; class Mammalia; order Carnivora; family Mustelidae; genus Mustela; species Mustela lutreola. Next base: position 66,429,692 of record NC_081308.1, on the reverse strand, counting down.
ATATAAGAATAATAGTAATAGTGATTAAAAAAGTAATAAAAAATGAATGCTATATTCTATTTCCCCCAAGTACTGAAGGATTGCCATTCTCTATGATCAGTAAACTTCATGCCAGTGAATTGTTCCTACTGTTCTTGTGGGGGGAGGGACCTGTTACACTGATTCTCAGACGTACATGCCCAGGTAGAATTGCATTCCCCTTGCCAGAGGGTGGGCTCAGTGTAAGGAGCTGCAGATTGTACTATGCGGTGCTGTTTTCCTCCCTGAGGGCTTTCAGCACCAAAGGGGGAGATTAAAATGGCAGCACCCAGACCTCTAGCCCCGGAGCTTAAATATTGCTACCTGACTCTTCAGTGAGCCCTCACAGATAAGCAGTCAATCTCTCTTGTCTCCCTGGTTTCTGCTTGAACTCTGTGTTCACCCAGCCTGTGACTGGGCATTTTTATCTCAGGCACATGTCACAGTTTCTAGTCTTCGAACTTTATGGACTCTTGTGGTGTGAACCCACACCATTCCTCCTGGGGGAGGGAGGGGAGTCTCACTGCACTTCTGCCTTTTGCTGGGCCTCTGCCTGGAGAATAGCTTCTTGACCTTGTAGCAGTTTGCAGCTTCTGGCAACACTGAGCAGAAAGTTGGTGCCTAGACCCTCCATTTTCAACTGGTTTCCCCACTCTGAAGCCTGGAAACTGCCACATTCAGTCACCCCTGTTCTTGTGATCCCAGGGATCATGATACCACACTGTCCCACCTGAGATTCTGCTCTGCTTCACCACCTGCTCACCTTTAAGCCATGGATGCTCCACACTGTAGCCGACTTCTAAAAGTTCTGATTTTGCACTCCACTGCTCAGATACTTTGTAGTGGTTTCTTTAAGCTAGCTCCTGCCCCTCTTCTGTATCTTTAGATGTATCACCCCAGATTCATAGCTCCAGACCTCCTACTTTCCAAAAAGTGGTCACTTTTCTATTTGTAGAATTACAGAAATTCTGTTCTCAGATACCTGATTTATTTTACATTTGTTCAGAATGATTTGGTAACTACCTAGCTGAATTACAGGGATCAGGTGAAATTAAGTTTCCTTATTCCTCTGCCATCTTAACTCCTGGGATCTCAATTCAGAATCTTTTTAAAAATTTCCTTTTCTGATTTTTCTTTGCTATTGCACAGAAATAAAACTATGTACTCTTGATCTTATATTCTGTAATTTCACTGAATTTGCTTATTAGCTCTAAGAGGTTTTTCAGTTGTTCCTTAGAATTATTTATACAGTAGGATCACATCATCTGTGAATAGAAATAATTTCATTCCTTCTTTCCAATTTGTTTTTTTTTTTCTTTTTCTTGGTCTTATTGCACTGCCTAAAACTTGAAGTACAACATGAACAGAAGTGGTAAAAACAGGTATCCTTTCCTTGTTTCTTATCTGAAGCAAAAACTTTTTAGTCTTTTTTCATTGAGTATACTGTTAGCTGTGTGTTTTTCATAAATGCCCTTTATCAAGTTAAGAAAGTTCACTTCTATTCCTAATTTCTTTTTTCAAAAACACATTTATTTCTAGTATAGTTAACATGAAATGTTATATTAGTTTCAGGTATACAATATAGCGATTCAATAATTCTATACATTACTCCATGCTCATCATCACACTTGCACTCCTTAATCCCCATCACCTATTTCACCCATTTCTCCCCCCAGCCTACCCTCTGGTAACCATCAGTTTGTTATCTTTAGTTAAGAGTCAAGTTTCTTGGTTTCTCTCTCTCTCTCTTTTTCCAGTGCTTGCTAGCTCTGTTTCTTACATTCTACCTATGAGTGAAATCATAAGGTATTTGTTGTCTATCTCTTACGTGTTTTGCTTAGCATTATATTCTCTACCTCTGTCCATTTTGTTGCAAATGGCAATATTTAATTCTTATTTATGGCTGAATAATATTCCATTGAACAAATATATACCATATCTTTAGCTATTCGACTATTGATGAACACTTAGGCTGCTTCCATAGTTTGGCTGTTTTAAATAATGCTGCAATAAACATAGGAATGCATGTATCTTTTTGGATTAGTGTTTTTGCATTTTTACTGTCAATATCCAGTAGTGTGCTTACTGGATCACAGTGTAGTTCTATTTTAAACTTTTTGAAGAACTTCCATACTAGATTAAAGGCCTAAATGTTTTTGTTTCACTTGCCTTTGGAGACATGTCTTAAAAGGACTTCAACATAAAAAGCTTCAGCACACCAAAGTAAACAGTCAACAAAACTAAGAGGCAGCCCATGGAATGGTAGAGGATATTTGCAAATGACATTACAAAGGGCTGATATCCAAGATCTATAAAGAACTTCTCAAACTCAATACTCAAAAAACTAATAACCCAGTAAAAAAAATGGATAGAAGACATGAACAGACATTTCTCCAAAAAAGACATACAAATAGCTAACAGACACATGAAAAAATAATCAACATCACTAGCCATCAGGGAGATTCAAATCAAAACCACAATGAGATACCACCTTACACAGATTGGCCAAAATTAACAAAACAGGAAACAGTTAATATTGGTGAAGATATGGAGAAAGGGGAACCCTCTTACACTGTTTGTGGGAATGCAAGCTGGTGTAGCCACTCTTGAAAACAGCATGGAGTTTCCTCAAGATGTTAAATAGAGCTACCCTACGACCCAGCAATTGCACTACTAGGTATTTACCCCAAAGATACAGATGTAGTGAAAAGAAGGGCCATATGCACCCCAATTTCACAGTAGCAATGTCCACAATAGCCAAATTGCAGAAGGAGCCAAGATGCCCTTCAACAGACAAATGGATAAAGAAGATGTGGTCCATATCTACAATGGAATATTACCCAACCTTCAGAAAGGATGAATACCCACCATTTGCATCAACATGGATGGAACTGGAGGGGATTATACTAAGTGAAATAAGTCAAGCAGAGAGAGCCAATTATCCTATGTGGAACATAAGGAATAACATGGAAGACATTAGGAGAAGGAAGGGGAAAATGAAGGAGGGGGATTCAGAGAGGGAGATGAACCATGAGAGACGATGGATGCTGGGAAACAAACTGAGTCTTTCGGTGGGGGGGTAGGGGGATGGGTTAGCCTAGTGATGGGTATTAAGGAGGGCATGTATTGCATGGAGCACTGGGTGTTATACGCAAACAATGAATCATGGAACACTATATGAAAAACTAATGATGTACTACAGTGACTAACATAACACAATAAGAGAAAAAGAAAAGCCTAAATGTGAGGCCTGAAGCCATAAAAATCCTAGAAGAGAACACAACCAATAATTTCTCTGACATCAACCATGGCAACATTTTTTTAGATCTGTCTCCTGAGGCAATAGAAATAAAAGCAAAAATATGCTATGGGACTATGTCAAAATAAAAAGCTTCTGTACAGCAAAGAAAACAACCAACAAAACTAAAAGGCAACCTACTAAATGGGAGAAGATATTTGCAAATGACATATCTGATAAAAGATTAGTATCCAAAACATATAAAGAACTGATACAACTCAACACCCACAAAACAATCCATTTAAAAGACGGGCAGAAGACATGAGGAGACATTTCTCCAAAGAAGACATCCACATGGCCAACAGACACCTGAAAAATGGTCAACATCACTCATCATTAGGGAAATGCAAATCAAAACCACAATGAGATATTACCTCACACCTGTCAGAATAGCTAAAATCAAAAACAGAAGAAACAACAAGCATTGACAAGGATGTGGAGAAAAGAAAACCTCGTGCATTATTCCTAGTTTCTTGACTATTTTTTATCCCTAAAAGTTTGTGGTATCTTGTCAAATACTTTTCTAGCATCAATGGAGATGATTGTATTTTTTTTCCTTTATTCTCTTAATGTAGGGTATTACATGATTGATTTTCATATGTTGAAGTAGACTTACATTTCTTGGATACATCTCACTTGACCATGATGTATAATCCTCTAATAGGCCGCTGAATTTGGTTTGCTGGTAATTTTTCAGTAGTGTTACATCTGTATATTCATGAGATGTTTGTAAGTTGTTTCCTTTTCTTGTGATATCTTTATCCACCACAGGTATAAGGGTAATGCTGGCATTATAGAGTAAGCTAGGAAGTGTTCTGTCTTTGATTTTTTTTTTAACAGTTTGAGAAGGATGGATGTTTATTATTCTTTAAGTATTTGGACAATTTACCACTGAATCTATCTGGTCTTGGATTTTTTTTTTGTTGGGAGGTTTTTGATTATTGATTCAATCTTTTTACTTTTTGTGTCTGCTCAGATTTTCTTTCTTCTTAACTCAGTTTTGGTAGTTTCTGTGTTTTCAGGAATTTGTCCATTTCATTTAGGTTACCCAATTTGTTCATGCATAATTGATCCTATTCTATTATAATCCTTTCTATTTATGTAACTTCTCTATTACTATCTCCACTGTATTTCTGATATTAGTAACTCGAGTCCTCTCTCCCGACCTGGCTAGTTGAAGGTTTGTCAATTCTGTTGATTTTTTTCAAGGTCCCAACTTTCAGTTTCATTGATTCTATTGTTTTTGAGTTCTCTATTTTGTTTTTCTCAAGTCTTCATTATATCCTTCCTTCTGCTAGCTTTGAATTTAGTTTTCTCTTCTGTTTTAGTTTCTTAAGGTATAAAGTAAGATGATTGATTTTATATTTTTGCTCTTTAATAATGTAGGCATTTAAAGCCATAAATTTGGGGCACCTGCCTGGCTCATTCGGTCGAGCATCTGCCTTTGGTACAGATCATGACCCAGGGTACTGGGACTGAGCCTTGCATCAGGTTCCTGCTCAGCAGAGGTCTGCTTCTCCCTCTCCCTCTGTGCTCTCTCTCTCTCATGTAAATAAATAAAATCTTTAGAAAAAAAATAAAGCCATAAATTTACCTCTTGAGTACAGCTTTTTACTGTATATCCTGTTAGATTTGGTATGTATGTTGTGTTAATATAGTCATTCATCTCAAAGTATTTTCTTTATCACTTGTCATTTATTCCTTGATCCATTGCTTAATAGTATATTTTTTAGCAAAACATACACTTGTTGAGTCACAATGTATGCCTGCATCTGATAAAACATTGTATCAACCATACTCAAATTAAAAAAAATTAAGAATACATGAAGTAAATATAGCAAAATATTAAGACCTTCATACGCTGATTAGATATAAATTTTAAAATGAGCTTATTGTTTAATTTCCCCATATTTTAAATTTTATAGCTTTTACTATTATTCATTTCCAGTTTAATTCCATTGTGTCATAAAAGAAACTTTGTATCATTTCAATTTTTTAAATTTATTGAGATTTGTTTTGTATTCTATTATATGGTTTAAAATGGAAAATGTTCCATGTACATTTGAGAAGAATGTGTATTTTTCTGTTGTTGGGTTCAGTGTTTTCAGGTATCTGTTAGACTGATTGGTTTATAATGTTGTTCAAGTCCTCTATTTTCTTACTGATCCTCTCTCTAGTTTTTCTTTAGTCTCAAGGTAAAATTTTAATACAATCTGCTGTTCCCTTAAATTATGTTACATGTTACATTCCTCATCCCAATCACCTATTTATCCCATCCCCTCCCACTTCACCTCTGGTAACCTTTAGTTTCTTCTCTATAGTTAAGAGGCTGTTTCTTGGTTTGCCTCTATATTTTATTCCCCTTTGCTCTTTTGTTTTGTTTTTTAAATTCCACATATGTGTGAAATCATATGGTATTTCTCTTTCTCTGACAAACTTATTTTGCTTACTGTAATACTCTGTAGTGCTATCCATGTTGTTGCAAATGTCACAGTTTCATTCCTTTTTATGGCTGAATACTATTGCATTATGTATATATACACACCACATCTTCTTTATCCATTCATAAGTTGCTGGACAATTGGGCTGTTTCTATAATTTTCCTATTCTAGATAATGCTGCTATAAACATCAGTGTGCCTATATCCCTTAGAATTAGTATTTTTGTATTTTGGGCATAAACACCTAATAGTGTAATTGTTGGATCTTTGTGTAGAACTATTTTAAATTTTTGAGGAACCTCCTTCTGTTTCCCAGAGTGGGTGCACAAGTTTGCATTTCTACCAGCAGTGCAAGAGGGTTCCCGTTTCTCCACATCCTTGCCAATACCTGTTGTTCCTTGTGTTGTTGATTCTAGCCATTCTGACAGGTGTGACATACACCATTGTCATTTTAATTTTCATTTTCCTGATAATTAGTGATGTAAAGCATCTTTTCATGTATTTGTTGGCCATCTGGATGTCTTCTTTGGAAAAATTTCTGTTCATGTTCTTTGCCCATTTTCTAATTGGATTATTTATTTTTCAGTGTTGGATTTTTTATATATGTTGGATACGCTTTATTACAAATGTCATTTGCAAATATCTTCTCCCCTTCCACAGATTGCCTTTTAGTTTTGTTGATTGTTGCCTTCACTATGCAGAAGCTTTTTATTTTGATGAAGTCCTAATAGTTTATTTTTGCTTTTTTTCCCCTTGCCTTGATTTTAGTCATTCTGAAATGTGTGAAATGGTATCTCATTGTAGTTTTGATTTGCATTTTCCTGATGATGAGTGATATTGAGCATCTTTTCATGGGTCTGATGGTCATCTGTATGTCTTCTTTGGAAAAATGTCTATTCATGTTTTCTGCACATTTTAAAATCAGATTATTTGGTTTTTGGGTGCTGAATTTCCTGAGTTCTTTACATATTTTGGATATTAACCCTTTATCAGATATGTCGTTAGCAAATATTTTCTCTCATTCCATAGGTTGCCTTTTAATTTTGCTGATTATTTCCTTCATGGTGTAGAAGCTTTTTATCTTAATGAAGTCCTGGTAGTTTATTTTTGCTTTTGTTTTCCTTGCCCCAGGAGACATATCTCGAAAGGAATTGCCATGGCCGATATTGAAGACATTACTGCCTGTGTCCCTTTCTAGGATTTTGACGATTTCAGTTTTTTCATTTAGATCTTTAATGAATTTTTAAAAGATTTATTTATATTAGAGAGAAAGAGAGAGCAGGGAGAGGGGCAGAGAGAGAGAGTCTTAAGCAGACTCCACCTTGAACGTGGAACCCAACATGGGGCTCAGTTTCATGACCCTGAGATCATAACCTGAGACAGATGCTTAACATAACAAAAGTCAAATGATTAACCAACTGAGCCATTCAGGTGCCCTAATCTTTAATGCATTTTGAATTTCTTTTCGTAAATGGTGGGAGAAAGTTGTCCAGTTTCGTTCTTTTGTATGTTGCTGTCCAGTTTTCTCAGCACTATTTGTTGAAGAGACTGTCTTTTTCCCAGTGGATATCTTTTGCTGCTTGGTCAAAGATTAACTGGCCATGGATATGTGGGTTCATTTCTGGTATTTTTATTCTGTTCCATTGATCTATGTGTCTGTTTTTGTGCCAGTACCATACTGTTTTGATCACTACAGCCTTGTAATATAACTTGAAGTCCAGAATTGTTATACCTCCAGCTTTGATTTCCTTTGTCAGGGTTGCTTTGGTTATTCAGGGTCTTTTGTGGTTCTCTACAAATTTTGAGATTATTTTCTGTATGTCTGTGATAAATATCTTTGGTATTTTAATAGGGATTGCATTGAATGTGTTGATTGCTCTGGGTACTATAGCCATTTTAACAATATTTGTTCTTCTAATCCATGAGCATGGATGTCTTTCCATTTTTTTATGTCATCTTCAATTTCTTTCATCATTGTTTTCTAGTTTTCAGAGTACAGGTATTTTACCTCCTTGGACAAGTTTATTCCTAGGTATTTTATGGTTTTTTGGTACAATTGTAAATGGTATTGATTCTTTGATTTTTCTTTCTGCTCATTCATTATTACTGTATAGAAATGAAACATATTTCTGTATGTTGATTTGGTATTCAATTTTGCTGAATTTGTGTATCAGTTCTAGCAATTTTCTGGTGGAATGTTTTGGGTTTTCTATATAGAGTGTTATGACATTTGAAAATAGTGAAAGTTTCACTGTTTCCTTGCTGATTTAGATACCTTTTATTTATTTTTGTTGTGTGACTGCTGTGGCTATGACTTCCACTACTCTGTTAAACAATAGTGGGGAGAATTGACATCCCTGTTTTCTTCCTGACTATAGAGGAAATGCTCTAAAGTGTTACTCATCGAGCATGATATTAGCTGTGGGTTTTTCATATATGGCCATTCTTTCGTTCTTTTTTTTTTTTTAAACATTTTATTTATTTATTTGACAGACAGAGATCACAAGCAGGCAGTGAGGCAGGCAGAGAGAGGGGGGGGAAGCAGGCTCCCCACTGAGCAAAGAGCCCGATGCGGGGCTTGATCCCAGGATGCTGGGATCATGACCCGAGCCAAAGGCAGAGGCTTAACCCACTGAGCCACCCAGGTGCCCCAGTATATGGCCTTTTTATGTTGAAATATGTTTCCACTAAACCTACTTTGTTGAGTATTTTTATCATGAATGGATGTTGTACTTTGTCAGATGCTTTTTCTGTATCTATTGAAATGATCTTATGGTTCTTATCCTTTCTTTTATTAACGTGGTATATCATGTTGATTGATATGTAAATATTGAACCACCCTTGCAGCCCAGAAATAAATCCCACTTGATCATGTTGAATGACTGTTTAATGTACTCTTGGATTTGATTTGCTAGTATTTTGCTGAGAGCTTTTGTATACATGTTCATTGGCAATATTGGCCTATAGTCATATATTATATATAATATTGGCCTTTAGTGGAATCCCTATCTGGTTTTGGTATCAGGGTAATGTTGGCCTCATGGAATGAGTTTGGAAGTATTCCTTCCTTTTATATTTCTTGGAGTAGTTTTTGAAGAATATATCTTACCTCTTCTTTAAATGTTTGCTAGAATTCCCCTTGGAAACCATCTGGCCCTGGAGTTTTGTTTGTGGGAATTTTTTTGATTTCTGTTTCTTTGCTAGTTATCAGTCATTCAAGTTTTCTGTTTCCTGCTGTTTCAGATTTAGCAGTTTATATATTTCTAGGAATTTATCCATTCCTTCCAGGTTGTCTAATTTGTTAGCATATGGTTTTTCATAATATTTACTTATAACAGTTTGTATTTCTGTGATGTGGGTTGTTCTTTCTCTTCTCTCATTTGTAATTTTATTCATTTGGGTCCTTTCTCTTTTTTGATAAGTCTGACTAGAGGCTTATTAATTGTATTAGCTTTTTTCAAAGAACTAGGTCTTGATTTCATTGATTTTTCTTTTTTTTAAGTTTCTGTATCATTTATTTCTGCTCTAATCTTTACTATGTCCTTCCTTCTGCTAGATTTAGGATTCATTTTTTGCTCTTTCTACCTCCTGTAGGTGAGATGTTTTAAGCTGTTGATTTCAGGTTTTTCTTGCTTCTTGATTTAGGCCTGTATTGCCATATACTTCCCTCTTAGGACTACTTTTTTACATCCCAGATGTTTTGATTGTTGTGTATTCATTTTCATTTGTTTCCACAAACTCTTTAATTCCTTAGTTGATTTCCTGGTTGACCCATTCATTGTTTAGTAGCATGTTGTGTTGCCTCCATGTATTTGTGATATTTCCATAGTTTTTCTTGTGATTGACTTCTAGTTTCAAAGTGCTGTGGTTAGAAAAGATTCATAGTATGATTTCAATCTTTGTATTAGTTGCTGCCTTATTTGTAACCCAAATACATGATTTATATGGGAGAATATCCCATAGAGTCTTTAAAAGAATGTGTGTTTTACTGTTTGAGGATAGAATATTGTGAATATATCTGTTAAGACCATTTGGTTTAAAGCCATTATTTCCTTATTGATCTTCTGTTTAAATGATCTTTCTATTGATATATGTGGGTTGTTAAAGTCCCCTACTCTAATTGTATTACTGTCAGTAACTTTCTTTATGTTTGTTATTAATTGTTTTATATATTCAGGTGCTTCCATGTTGGGTGCATAAATATTTATCATGGTTTGATATTCTTGTTGGATTGTCCCCTTTATTATGACATCATGCCCTTTTTGCTTGCCACTAGATGAAACACAGGACCTTATATTTTTTTATTTATATTGTTATATTTTAGCTATATTGTTCTGGATGTTTTAGATATTGTAATAAGCCAAGAAAAGGAAATATGAGACTTGCATATTGGGAAGGAGAAAAACTCATTATTTGTTATTGCTATATCTGCCATCTTGGAAAAAATCTAAGAAAATCAACTAGAAAACTATGAAACTAAATAAGTTTAATAAAGTGACCTGGTTTCAAAATATCTAGGTGAAATAAAAAAATATATATATGTATTGACATACATAAATGGAAACACGGGATTTTCTTATTCCCATTACAAAGGCAGATCTTTGTAGGATAAGCAAAGATATTCTTATGGTGGGGAGGAGGCCCCTACTTGCCTGCAGTTGAGATTCTGCAGAACCATGAAGTCCAATTTTTATATATCAATTGGGGAATCAGGAACATTTTTGAGATGTAGCAGTCTTTATTTACTGGCTTGTACTGCTTCCCCTTGCCACTCTTGGGGACCTTGGTCCATAGCTCTTTGACATGCTCTGCCACCATGTTGCAGTGCCTGTCACTGCTTTCACATGGCCCAGGAGCTTCTTACTGTTATGCCAATTCATGATCACATGAAGAGTGTTGTTCTTCACTACTGCATTAGCACAGAGAGTGGATCCATGCTTACTTCTTCCTCCTGCCACTCCTGCAGTGCCTCCATGGTCATCTCAGTTTTGGACTTTTTGAGGAGGCTCATGGTAGTAGAGGCTGTGCCCCCAGATTAGTGCTGTCCCTCCATGTTGCTTCTATTTCTGTCTTCTGTATCTCTTGTTATAGTCTTTCTTTAAAGTCTAGTTTTTCCAAAACAAATATTGCCACTTCCACTTTCTTTTGATGTCCATATGCATAATAAATATATTTCCATCCTCTCATTTTCAATCTGCAGGTGAGTAAATGAGTCTATTATAGGCAGCATATAGCTAGGTCTTATATTTTATTCATTCTGACACCCTATATATTTTTAAAAAGATTTACTTATTATTTGTGAGAGAGACTGGTAGGAGGGAGGAGAAAAGGGAGAGGGGAGAGAGAAACCCAAGCAGACTCTGTACTGAGCATGGAGCCCGATGCAGGGCTCAATCTCATGACCCCAAGATTATGACCCAAGCTGAAACCATGAGTTGGACACTCAACCAACTACACCACCCAGGTACCAACTCTATGTTTTTTCATTGGAGTGTCTGGTCCACTTACATTCATAATAATTATTGATAGATACATATTTATTTCCATTTCATTACTTCTTTTGTAATTGTTTCTGGAGATTTTCTTTGATCCTTTCTTGTCTTTGTTGCTGTTGGTCTCTCCTTTGCCCTGAGAGAGTCCCCTTTAATATCTTTTGCTGGACTGCTTCAGTGGTCACAAGCTCCTTTAGTTTTTGCTTGTCTGGGAAACTCTTTATCTCTCATTTATTCAGAGTAAGAGCCTTGGTGGATAGAGTATTGTTGGCTGCAGATTTTTTCCATTTGGCACTTTGAATTTATCATCCCACTCCCACCTGGTTTGCCAAGTTTCTGTTGAAAAATCTCCAGCTAGCCTTATGGGTCTTCCCTTTATGTTAAGGAGTTCTTATGTCTTGCTGCTTTTTTTTTTTTTTAAGATTTTATTTATTTATTTGACAGAGCTCACAAGTAGGCAGAGAGGCAGGTAGAGAGAGAGGAGGAAGTAGGCTCCCTGTGAAGCAGAGAGCCCCATGTGGGGCTCGATCCCAGGACCCTGGGACCATGACCTGAGCCGAAGGCAGAGGCTTAACCCATTGAGCCACCCAGGCGACACTGTCTGGCTGCTTTTAAAATGTTTTCTTTATAACTGTATTTTGAAAATGTAATTAGAATATGTCTTGATGTTGGCCTGCTATTGTTGATTTTGATGGGAGTTCTCTGTGCTTCCTGGATGTGGACATCTGTTCCATTCATCAGATTAAGGAAGTTTTCAACTCTTCTTTCTTCAACTAAATTTTCTTTTTTGTTCATAGGATAAGACAAGCCTAGGGTCCTCTTATTCACTGCCATCTTCCCTCTCTCCTCCATCCTTTGTATCAATTTTTAATTTAAAGCTTTTTTTGTCTGATATTAATATAGCTACCATAGATCTCTTTTAGTTTTTATTTACATGGATGTGTTTGAAAAGCTGTCTTCTAAATTGTACCATTTTGCATTCCCACCAGCAATGGGGGAGATTTCCTGTTCCCCCGCATCCTTATCTGCATATAAGTTGTCAGTATTTTAGAGTTTTGTCTTTCTAATATATGTGTAGTGATGGCCTATTTTACTTCACTGTTATTTAGCTACTTTTTATTTTTATCTTATTTTTTTAAATTTCTTTTCAGGATAACAGTATTCCTTGTTTTTGCACCACACCCAGTGCTCCATGCAATACATGCCCTTCCCAATACCCAACACCTGGTTCTCCCAACCTCCCATCCCCGCCCCTTCAAAACCCTCAGGTTGTTTTTCAGAGTCCATAGTCTTCCATGGTTCATCTCCCCTTCCAATTTCACTCAACTCGCTTCTCCTCTCCATCTCCCCATGTCCTCCATGTTATTTCTTATGCTCCACAAATAAGTGAAACCATATGATAATTGACTCTCTCGCTTGACATATTTCACTCAGCATAATCTCTTCCAGTCCTGTCCATGTTGCTACAAAAGTTGGGTATTCATCCTTTCTGATGGAGGCATAATACTCCATAGTGTAAATGGACAACATCTTTCTTATCCATTCATCCATTGAAGGGCATCTTGGTTCTTTCCACCGTTTGGCGACTGTGGCCATTGCTGCTATAAACACTGGGGTACAGACGGCCCTTCTTTTCACTACATCTGTATCCTTGGGGTAAATATCAAGTAGTGCAATTGCAGGGTTATAGGGAATCTCTATTTTTAGAGATTATCCACACCATTATCCAAATTAACTGCACCAACTTGCATTCCCACCAACAGTGGAAGAGGGTTCCCCTTTCTCCACATCCTCTCCAACACATGTTGTTTCCTGTCTTGCTAATTTTGGCCATTCTAACTGGTGTAAGGTGGTATCTCAATGTAGTTTTAATTTGAATCTCCCTAATGGCTAGTGATGAACATTTTTCATGTGTCTGATAGCCATTTGTATGTCTTTATTGGAGAGCTGTCTGTTCATTTCTTCTACCCCTTTTTTTATATGATTGTCTGTTTTGTGTGTGTTGAGTTTGAGAAGTTCTTTATAGATCCTGGATATCAACCTTTTGTCTGTACTGTCATTTGCAAATATCTTCTCCTATTCCGTGGGTTGCCTCTTTGTTTTGTTGACTCTTTCCTTTGCTGTGCAGAAGGGTTTGATCTTGATAAAGTCCCAAAAGCTCATTTTCGCTTTTGTTTCCTTTGCCTTTGGAGACATATCTTGAAAGAAGTTGCTGTGGCTGATATTGAAGAGGTTACTGCCTAAGTTCTCCTCTATGATTATGATGGATTCCTGTCTCACATTGAGAAATCTTTTATCCGGGGCGCCTGGGTGGCTCAGTGGGTTAAAGCCTCTGCCTTCAACTCAGGTCATGATCCCAGGGTCCTGGGATCGAGCCCCACATCAGGCTCTCTGCTCAGCGGGAAGCCTGCTTCCTCCTCTCTCTCTGCTTGCCACTCTGCCTACTTGTGATCTCTGCCTATCAAATAAATAAAATCTTAAAAAAAAAAGAGAAATCTTTTATCCATTTTGAGTTTATCATTGGGTATGGTGTAAGAGAATGGTTGAGTTTTATTCTTCTACATATAGCTGTCCAATTTTCCCAGCACCATTTATTGAAGAGACTTTTCCACTGTATATTTTTTCCAACTTTGTCGAAGATTATTTGCCCATAGAGTTGAGGGTCCATATCTGGACTCTCTAATCTGTTCCACTGGTCTATGTGTCTGTTTTTATGCCAGTACCATGCTGTCTTGGTGATCACAGCTTTGTAGTAAAGCTTGAAATCAGGTAACATGTTGCCGCCAGTTTTATTTTTGCTTTTGAACATTTCCTTAGCGATTTGGGGTCCCTTCTGATTCTGTACAAATTTTAGGATTATTTGCTCCAGCTCTTTGAAAAATACCGGTGGAATTTTGATTGGAATGGCATTCAAAGTATAGATTGCTCTAGGCAGTATAGACATTTTAACAATGTTTATTCTTCCGATCCAAGAGCATGGAATGGTCTTCCATCTTTCTGTGTCTTCTTCAGTTGCTTTCATGAGTGTTCTGTAGTTCCTAGAGTATACTTCCTTTACCTCTTTGGTTAGGTTTATTCCCAGGTATCTTACGGTTTTTGTTGTTATAGTAAATGGAATCAATTCTCTAATTTCCCTTTCTGTATTTTCATTGTTAGTGTATAAGAAAGCCACTGATTTCTGTACATTGACTTTGTATCCTGCACGTTACTAAATTGCTATGTGAGTTCTGGTAGTTTGGGTGTGGAGTCTTATGGGTTTTCCATATAAAGAATCATGTCATCTGCAAAGAGAGAGATTTTGACTCCTTCCTTGCCAATTTGGATACCTTTTATTTCTCTTTGTTGTCTGCTGTTGCTAGGACTTCTAATACTATTTTGAAGAAGAGTGGTGAGAGTGGCCATCCTTGTCGTGTTGCTGATCTCACCGGGAAGGCTACAAGCTTTTTCCCATTTAGGATGGTATTTGCTGTGAGTCTTTCAAAGATAGATTTTATGAAGTTCAGGAATGTTTCCTGTATCCCTATACTTTGAAGCATTTTAATCAGGAACGGATGCTGGATTTTTCAAATGCTTTTTCTGCATCCAATGAGAGGACCATGTGGTTCTTCTCTCTTCTCTTATTGATTTGTTCTATCTCATTGATTGATTTGTGGATGCTAAAACATCCTTATAACCTAGGGATGAATCTCACCTGCTCATGGTGGATAATCTTAATGTGCTGTTGGATCCTGTTTGCTAGGATCTTGTTGAGAATCTTAGCATCCATATTCATCAGGGATATTGGTCTGAAATTCTTTTTGGTGGGGTCTTTGCCTGGTTTGGGGGCCAGGGTAAGGCTGGATTCATAAAAAGAGTCTGGAAGTTTTCCTTCTGCTTCAATTTTTTGAAACAGCTTCAGGAGAATAGGTGTGATTTTTTCTTTGAATGTTTGCTAGAATTCCCCAGGGAATCCATCAGGTCCTGGGCTCTTGTCTTTTGGGAAGTTTTTGATCACTGCTTCAATCTCATTGCTAGATATCGGTCTATTTGGGTTGTCAATTTCTTCCTGGTTCAATTTTCAGAGTTTATAGTTTTCTATGAATGCATCCATTTCATCTAGGTTGCTTAACTTATTGGCATATAACTGTTGATAATAACTTCTGATCATTGTTTCTACTTCCTTGGTGTTCGTTGTGATCTCTCCCTTTTCATTCATAATTTTATGAATTTGGGCTTTCTCTCTTTTCTTTTGGATTAATGTGGCCAATGGTTTATCAATCTTATTGATTCTTTCAAAAAACTAGCTTCTAGTTTCATTGATACGTTCTACTGTATCTCTAGTTTCTACCCCATTGATCTCTGCTCTAATCTTGATTATTTCCCTTATGTGTGGAGTTGGTTTGATTTGTTGTTGATTCTCCAGTTCTTTAAGGTGTAGAAACAGCTGGTGTGTTCTGGATTTTTCTTTTTTTTTTTGAGGGAGGCTTGGATAGCTATGTATTTCCCTCTTAGGACCGCCTTTGCTGTATCCCATAGGTTTTGGACCGAAGTGTCTTCATTCTCATTGGTTTCCATGAATTGTTTCAGTTCTTCTTTGATCTCCTGGTTGATCCAAGCATTCTTAAGTAAGGTGGTCTTTAGCTTCCAGGTGTTTGAGTTCCTTCCAAACTTTTCCTTGTGATTTAGCTCCAGTTTCAAAGCATTGTGATCTGAGAATATGCAGGGAATAATCTCAGTCTTTTGGTTTCGGTTGAGTCCTGATTTGTGACCCAGTATGTGGGAACCTTTGAGAAGGTTCCATGTGCACTTGAGAATAATGAGTATTCTGTTGTTTTAGGGTGGAATGTTTTGTATATATCTATGAGGTCCATCTGTTCCAATGTGTCATTCAATGCTCTTGTTTCTTTATTGATTTTCTGCTCCGATGATCTGTCTATTACTGAGAGAGGCATGTTAAGATCTCCTACTATTAATGTATTCATATCAATATTACTCTTTATCTTGAGTAATAGTTTTCTTATGTAATTGGCTGCTCCCATGTTGGGGGCATAGATATTTACAATTGTTAGATCATCTTGGTGGATAGTCCCTTTAAGAATGATGTAGTGTCCTTCTGTATCTCTGACTACAGTCTTTAGTTTAAAATCTAATTTATCTGATATGAGAATCACTACCCTGGCCTTCTTTTCAGGCCCATTGGCATGAAAGATGCTTCTCCATCCCTTCTCTTTCAGTCTGGGTGTATCCTTAGGTTCAAAACGGGTCTATTGTAGACAACATATGGATGGGTCCTGTCGTTTTATCCAATCTGCAACCCTGTATCATTTTATGGGCGCATTTAGGCCATTCACATTGAGAGTGATTATTGAGAGATAATGTTTTTATTGACATCATGTTACCTTTGAAGTCTTCCTTTCTGTAGATTGCCTCTATATTTCTGTTCAATTATATTCTTATGATTTTTCCTCTTTTATAGAACCCCCCTTAATATTTTCTGCAGTGTAGTCTTGGTGGTCACATGTTTTTTAAGCCTTGCTGGTTGGAATCTCTTTATCTCTCCAACTATTTTGAATGTCAGTCTTGTAGGATAAAGTATTCTTGGCTGCACGTTTGTCTCATTTAGTACCCTTACTATATCTTGCCAGCCCTTTCTGGCTTGCCAGGTTTCTGTGGACTGGTGGGGCGTTATTTTGATGGGCTTTCCTCTGCATGTAAGGAGCCTCTTTGTCCTAGCAACTTTCACGAGATTGTATCTCTTCCTTGCCATCTTGTCTCCCTTTATCCTTATTTTTTAATTGATATTTAATGCATCCATTTCAATTTTTTATAATTTCATTATATATGTATATATTTTTCATAGTGCTTACCCTTGATAATATAATTAACATATTTATAATAATTAAGTTCAAATAATTAATTTGAATCAATACTAGCTTAGTATAACAGTATACGAAACTGTACTACTTTTCAGCTCCAGTCCCCACTTTTAACTCTTCCATATTGTGTCTTCATAAATTGTGTGCCTGTTAACGCAGATTTATTATTATTGTCTTATGGATTTATCTTTTTTTAATTACATTGATTTATTTATTTTCAGAAAAACAGTATTCATTATTTTTTCACCACACCCAGTGCTCCATGCAAACTGTGCCCTCTATAATACCCACCACCTGGTACCCCAACCTCCCACCCGCCCCACCACTTCAAACCCCTCAGATTGTTTTTCAGAGTCCATAGTCTCTCATGATTCATCTCCCCTTCCAATTTCTCCCAACTCCCTTCTCCTAACTCCCCTTGTCCTCCATGCTATTTGTTACGCTCCACAAATAAGTGAAACCATATGATAATTGACTCTCTGCTTGACTTATTTCACTCAGCATAATCTCTTCCAATCCTGTCCATGTTGCTACAAAAGTTGGGTATTCATCCTTTCTAATGGAGGCATAATACTCCATAGTGTATATGGACCACATTTTCCTTATCCATTCTTCCGTTGAAGGGCATCTTGGTTCTTTCCATAATCTGAAGACCATGGCTATTGCTGCTATAAACATTGGGGTACAGATGGCCCTTCTTTTCACTACATCTGTATCTTTGGGGTAGATACCCAGGAGTGCAATGGCAGGGTCATAGGGAAGTTCTATTTTTAATTTCTTGAGGAATCTCCACACTGTTCTCCAAAGAGGCTGCACCAACTTGCATTCCCACCAACAGTGGAAGAGGGTTCCCCTTTCTCCACATCCTCTCTAGCACATATTGTTTCCTGTTTTGTTAATTTTGGCCATTCTAACTGGTGTACGGTGATATCTCAATGTGGTTTTAATTTGAATCTCCCTGAGGGCTAGTGATGATGAACATTTTTTCATGTGTCTGATAGCCATTTGTATGTCTTGATTGGAGAAGTGTCTGTTCATATCTTCTGCCCATTTTTTGATATGTTTGCCTGTTTCGTATGTGTTGAGTTTGAGGTCTTTTATCCATTTTGAGTTTATCTTTGTGTACGGTGTAAGAGAATGGTCAAGTTTCATTCTTCTACATATAGCTGCCCAGTTTTCCCAGCACCATTTATTGAAGAGACTGTCTTTTTTCCACTGTATATTTTTTCTTGTTTTGTCGAAGATTAATTGACCATAGAGTTGAGGGTCCATATCTGGATTCTCTACTCTGTTCCACTGGTCTATGTGTCTGTTTTTATGCCAGTACCATGCTATCTTGGTGATCACAGCTTTGTAATAAAGCTTGAAATCAGGTAACGTGATGCCCCCCAGCTTTATTTTTGTTTTTGAACATTTTCTTAGCGATTCGGTGTCTCTTCTGATTCCATACAAATTTTTGGATTATTTGCTCCAGCTCTTTGAAGAATACCGGTGGAATTTTGATCAGAATGGCATTAAAAGTATAGACTGCTCTAGGCAGTATAGACATTTTAACAATGTTTATTCTTCCAATCCAAGAGCATGGAATGGTCTTCCATCTATTTGTGTCTTCTTCAATTTCTTTCATGAGTCTTCTGTAGTTCCTCAAGTACAGAACCTTTAGCTCTTTGGTTAGGTTTATTCCCAGGTATCTTATGGTTCTTGGTGCTATGGTAAATGGAATCGATTCTCTAATTTCCCTTTCTGTATTTTCATTGTTAGTGTATAAGAAAGCCACTGATTTCTGTACATTGACTTTGTATCCTGCACGTTACTGAATTGTTATGTGAGTTCTGGTAGTTTGGATGTGGAGTCTTATGGGTTTTCCATATAAAGAATCATGTCATCTGCGAAGAGAGAGATTTTGACTCCTTCCTTGCCAATTTGGATACCTTTTATTTCTCTTTGTTCTCTGATTGCTGTTGCTAGGACTTCCAATACTATGTTGAACAAGAGTGGTGAAAGTGGGCATCCTTGTCTTGTTCCTGATCTCAACGGGAAGGCTACAAGCTTTTTCCCATTGAGGATGATATTTGCTGTGGGTCTTTCATAGATAGATTTGATGAGGTTCAGGAATGTTCCCTCTATCCCTATACTTTGAAGCGTTTTAATCAGGAACGGATGCTGGATTTTGTCACATGCTTTTTCTGCATTGATTGAGAGGACCATGTGATTCTTCTCTCTTCTCATATTAATTTATTGTTTCACATTGATTGATTTGCGAATGTTGAACCATCCTTGTAGCCCAGGGATGAATCCCACCTGATCATGGTGGATAATCTTTGTAATGTGCTGTTGGATCCTGTTGGCTAGGATCTTGTTGATAATCTTAGCATCCATATTCATCAGTGATATTGGTCTGAAATTCTCCTTTTTGGTAGGGTCTTTGCCTGGTTTGGGGATCAGGGTAATGCTGGCTTCATAGAAAGATTCAGGAAGTTTTCCTTCTGCTTCAATTTTTTGAAACATCTTCAGTAGAATAGGTGTTATTTCTTCTTTGAAAGTTTGGTAAAATTCCCCAAGGAATCCGTCAGGTCCTGGGCTCTTGTTTGGATTTATCTTTTAAATCACATACTAAATAGAAGTACTATAAACCAAAAATACAATCCTAATAGCTTTTATATTTATATACGTAGTTTCCTTGACCAGTGTTCTTGGTTTCTTTTAATGGTTTCCGTTACAGTTAGTGCCCATTCATTTCTTCCTGCAGAACACTGTCATTTCTTAAAGGACTCTTCTACCAGTGATGAATTCAATGATTTTTTATCTGTGAATG
Organism: Mustela lutreola; assembly: GCF_030435805.1. Classification (NCBI taxonomy): domain Eukaryota; kingdom Metazoa; phylum Chordata; class Mammalia; order Carnivora; family Mustelidae; genus Mustela; species Mustela lutreola. The sequence continues at coordinate 66,409,774 of NC_081308.1, read as the reverse complement.
TCTTATTTTATCCTTCACTTTTTGAAGGATAGTGTTTTATGTTATCAGAATCTTGACAGATATTTTTCTTTCTATACATTTTTTTAAATTTTTAATTTTTTTTATAACCATATAATGTATTATTAGCCCCAGGGGTACAGGTCTGTGAATTGCCAGGTTTAAACACTTCACAGCACTCACAATAGCTCATACCCTCCCTAATGTCCATAACCCCACCACCCTCTCCCGAGCCCCCTCCCCCCGGCAACCCTCATTTAATTTTTTGAGATTAAGAGTCTCTTATGGTTTGTCTCCCTTGTGATCCCATCCTGTTTCATTTATTCTTTTCCTACCCCCCAAATCCCCTACATTGCATCTCCACTTCCTCATATCAGGGATATCATATGATAGTTGTTTTTCTCCAATCGACTTATTTTGCTAAGCATAATACCCTCTAGTTCCATCCACGTCATCACAAATGGCAGGATTTAATTTCTTTTGATGGCTTCATAGTATTCCATTGTATATATATACCATATCTTCTTTATCCTTTCTGTCCATCTCTTGATGGACATCTAGGTTCTTTCCATAGTTTGGCTATTTTGGACATTGCTGCTATAAACATTTGGGTGCACGTGCCCCTTCGGATCACTATGTTTTTATCTTTAGGTTAAATACCCAGTAGTGAAATTGCTGGGTCATTGGGTAGCTCTCTTTTCAACTTTTTGAGGGACCTCCATTCCATTTTCCATAGTGGCTGCACTAGCTTGCATTCCCACCAACGGTGTTGGAGGGTTCCCCTTTCTCTGCTTTCTCGCCAGCATCTGTCATTTCCTGACTTGTTGATTTTAGCCATTCTGACTGGTGTGAGGTGGTATCATTGCGGTTTTGATTTGTATTTCCCTGATGCTGAGTGATATGGAGCACTTTTTCATGTGTCTGTTGGCCATCTTGACGTCTTCTTTGCAGAAATGTCTGTCATGTCCTCTGCCCATTTCTTGATTGGATTATTTGTTCTTTGGGTGTTGATTTTGATAACTTATTTATAGATTTTGGCTGCTAGCCCTTTATCTGATATGTCATTTGAAAATATCTTCTCCCATTCTGTCAGTTGTCTTTTGGTTGTGTTAACTGTTTCCTTACTGTGCAACATTTTTCATCTTGATGAAATCCCAATAGTTCATTTTTGCCCATGCTTCCCTAGCCTTTGGCAATGTTCCTAGGAAGAAGTTCCTGCAGCTGAGGTCGAAGAGGTTGCTTCCTGTGTTCTCCTCAAGGATTTTGATGGATTCCTTACTCACATTGAGGTCCTTCATCCATTTTGAGTCTATTTTCGTGTGTGGTGTAAGGAAATGTTCCAATTTCATTTTTCTGCATGTAACTGTCCAATTTTCCCAACACCATTTGTTGAAGAGGCTGTCTTTTTTCCACTGGACATGCCTTTTTCCTTTGTGAAGATTAGTTGACCACAGAATTGAGGGTCTATTTCTGGGCTCTCTATTCTGTTCTAGTGATCTATGTGTTTGTTTTTGTGTCAGTATCATACTGTCTTGATGATGACAGCATTGTAATAGAGCTTGAAGTCTGGAATTGTGATGCCACCAACTTTGGCTTTCTTTTTCAATATTCCTTTGGCTATTCGAGGTCTTTTCTGGTTTCATATAAATTTTAGGATTATTTGTTCCATTTCCTTGAAATAAATGGATGGGATTTTTATAGGGGTTGCGTTAAATGTGTAGATTGCTTTAGGTAGCATAGACATTTTCACAATATTTGTTCTTCTAATCCTGAAGTAGGGAACACTTTTTCATTTCTTTGTGTCTTCCTCAATTTCTTTCATGAGTACTTCATGGTTTTCTGAGTATAGATTCTCTTCCTCTTTGTTTAGGTTTATTCCTAGGTATTTTATGATTTTCGGTGCAGTTGTAAATGGGATTGACTCCTTAATTTCTCTTTCTTCTGTCTTGTTGGTGAAAAGAAATGCAACGGATTTCTGAGCATTCATTTTATATCCTGACACTTTACTGAATTCCTGTACAAGTTCTAGCAGTTTTGGAGTGGAGTCTTTTGGGTTTTCCACATATAGGATCATATCATCTGCAAAGAGTGATAGTTTGACTTCTTCTTTGCCGATTCGGATGCCTTTAATTTCTTTTTGTCTGATTGCTGAGGCTGGGACTTCTAGTACTATGTTGAATAGCAGTGGTGATAATGGACATCCCTGCCATGTTCCCAACCTTAGCGGAAAAGCTTTCAGTTTTTCTCCATCGAGAATGATATTTGCAGTGGGTTTTTCATAGATGGCTTTGATGATATTGAGGTAGGTGCCCTCTATTTCTACACTTTGAAGAGTTTTGATCAGGAAAGGATGCTGCACTTTGTCAAATGCTTTTTCAGCATGTATTGAGAGTATCATATGTTTCTTGTTCTTTCTTTTATTAATGTATTGTATCTTATTGATTGATTGGCAGATGTTGAACCAACCTTGCAGCCCTGGAATAAATCCCCCTTGGCCGTGGTGAATAATCCTTTTAATGTATGGTTGAATCCTATTGGCTAGTATTTTGGTGAGAATTTTTGCATCTGTGTTCATCAAGGATATTGGTCTGTAATTCTCTTTTTTGATAGGATCCTTTTCTCATTTTGGGATCAGGGTGATGCTGGCCTCATAAAATGAGTTTGGAAGTTTTCCTTCCATTTCTGTTTTTTGGAACAGTTTCAGGAAAATAGGAATTAATTCTTTAAATGTTGGTAGAATTCCCCTGGGATGCTGTCTGCCCCTGGGCTTTTGTTTGCTTGGAGATTTTTGATGACTGTTTCGATCTCCTTACTGGTTATGGATCTGTTCAGGTTTTCTATTTCTTCCTGGTTCAGTTGTGGTAGTTTATATGTCTCTAGGAATGCATTAATTTCTTCCAGATTGTCGAATTTGTTTGCATAGAGTTGCTCATAGTATGTTCTTATAATTGTTTGTTTTCTTTGGTGTTGGTTGTGATCTCTCCTCTTTCATTCATGATTTTATTTATTTGGGTCCTTTCTATTTTCTTTTTGATAAGTCTTGCCAGGGGTTTATCAATCTTATTAATTCTTTCAAAGAACCAGCTCCTAATTTCGTTAATTTTTTCTCTTGTTTTTATTGGTTTCTATTTCATTGATTTCTGCTCTGATCTTTATGATTTCTCTTCTCCTGCTGGGCTTAGGGTTTCTTTCTTGTTCTTTCTCCAGTTCCTTTAGGTGTAGGGTTAGGTGGTGTATTTGAGACCTCTCTTGTTTCTTGATAAAGGCTTGTACCACTATATATTTTCCTCTCAGGACTGCCTTTGCTGTGTCCCACTGATTTTGAACCATTTTATTTTCATTATCATTTGTTCATGAATTATTTCAATTCTTCTTTAAATTTCTGGTTTACCCATTCATTCTTTAGAAGGATGCTGTTTAGTCTCCATGTATTTGGGTTCTTTCCAAATTTCCTCTTGTGATTGAGTTCTAGCTTCAGAGCATTGTGGTCTGAAAATAGGCAGAGAATGATCCCAATCTTTCCATACTGGTTGAGACCTGATTTATGACCTAGGATGTTATCTTTTCTGGAGAATGTTCCATGTACGCTAGAGAAGAATGTGTATTTTGTTGCTTTAGGGTGAAATGTTCAAAATATATCTGTGATGTCCATCTGGCCCAGTGTGTCATTTAAGGCCTTTATTTCCTTGTTGATCTTTTGCTTGGATGATCTGTCCATTTCAGTGAGGGGATTGTTAAAGTCCTTTACTACTATTGTATTATTGTTGATGTGTTTCTTTGTTATGTTATTAATTGGTTTATATAATTGGCTGCTCCCATGTTCGGGGCATAGATATTAAAAATTGTTGGATGTTCTTGTTGGACAGACCCTTTGAGTATGGAACAGTGTCCTTCCTCATCTCTTATTATAGTCTTTGGCATAAAATCTAAGTGATCTGATATAAGGATTGCCACTCCTGCTTTCTTCTGATGTCCATTAGCATGGTATATTGTTTTCCACCCCCTCACTTTAAATTTGGAGGTGTCTTCGAGTCTAAACTGAATTTCTTGCAGGCAGCATATTGAAGGTTTTATTTTTTTATTCATTCTGATACCCTATGTCTTTTGATTAGGGCATTTAGCCCATTAACATTCAGGGTAACTATTGAAAGATAGAATTTAGTACCACTGTATTGCCTGTAAGGTGACTGTTACTGTATCTTGTCTATGTTCCTTTATGATCTACTACTTGTAGGCGTCTCTCTTTGCTTAGAGGACCCCTTTCAATATTTCCTGTAGCGCTGGCTTGGTGTTTGCAAATTCTTTCAGTTTTTGTTTGTCCTGGAAGCTTTTTATCTCTCCTTCTATTTTCAATGATAGCCTAGCTGGATATAGTATTCTCGGCTGCATGTTTTTCTCATTTAGTGCTCTGAATATATCATGCCAGCTCTTTCTGGCCTGCCATGTCTCTGTGTATAAGTCCGCTGCCAATCTAATGTTTTTACCCTTCTATGTTACAGACTTCTTTTCCTGGGCTGCTTTCAGGATTTTCCCTTTTTCACTAAGACTTGTAAATTTCACTATTACGTGATGAGGTGTGGACCTATTTTTATTGATTTTAAAAGGCGTTCTTAGCATCTCCTGAATTTTGTTGCTTGTTCCCTTTGTCATATTAGGGAAATTCTCTACAATAATTTTCTCCAATATGCCTTCTGCTCCCCTCTGTCTTCTTCAGGAATCCCAATTATTGTAATATTGTTTTTTCTTTTGGTGTCACTTATTTCTTGAATTCTCCCCTTGTGGTCCAGTAGTTGTTTGTCTCTCTTTTGCTCAGCTTCTTTATTCTCCAGCCTTTGGTCTTCTATATCACTTATTCTTTTTTCTGCCTCATTTATCCTAGCAGTAAGAGCCTCCATTTTTTATTGCACTGCGTTAATAGCTTTTTTAATTTCAACTTGGTTAGATTTTAGTTCTTTTATTTCTCCAGAAAAGGCTTTTAGCTCTTTGGAGAGGGTTTCTCTCATATCTTCCATACCCTTTTTGAGCCCAGCTAGAACCTTGAGAATTGTCATTCTGAACTCTAGATCTGACATTTTACCAATGTCAATATTGATTAGGTATGTAGCCTTTGGTACTGCCTCTTTTTTTTTTTTTTTTTTGAGGTAAGTTTTCCTGCCTTGTCATTTTGTTCCGATAAGAATATATGAAGGAGCAAATAAAATACTAAAAGAAAATACTAAAAGGGTGGCAAGGACCCCAGGAAAATGTGCTTTAACCAAATCAGGAGAGACCCCAAATCATGGTGGCGGGGGGAGAAAGGGGATAAAAAGAAGTTCAGGAAAAAAATCAACTAAAAAAAAACAAGTAAAGAAAAAATATAAAAAATATTATATATATATTTTATATATATATATATATATATATATATATATATATGTGTGTGTGTGTGTGTGTGTGTGTGTGTGTGTGTGTGTGTGTGTGTATGTATGTATGTATTAGACTGGTAACTAGAAAAGGGTCACCCACTTAGTTTTGGGTGTATTTTGGTCTTTAGAAGAAACTACCTCCCAAAATTTTAAAGAATGGAAAACATATATAAGGGTAAACACAATGAAGGGGTGAAATATGCCTATAAAGATGAACATTTTTTTTTAATTTTTAAAAATGAGTTTATAAATTAAGTTTGTTGGGAGAATAAAGAAAAGGAAGTGGAGAGAATTTGCTCTGGCTGGAGACTAGAACAAGCCCAGAGCTAGATTTAGGGTATATTTTGATATATTAGAAGAAGTTGTATCCCAAAATTTTTAGAAGTAAAAACCCTATGGGTTTGCAAAATATAAAGTTAGATACAATGAACGATAAAATATAAGAATTAAGTTTCAAAAAAGATTTTTTTATGAAAGGTATTGTTAAGATAAACTAGTTAAAAAACATTAAAGGAGGAAAGGGTAAACGTTAAAAAAATTAGCATTAGAAAAGAAATAAAATTAAAAAAATTTTATTGCAAGACTGAAGAAAATTTACTGCAAGACTAAAGAATCATGGGGAGAAAACCATGAATTCCATGCTTTGCTTTCTCCTCCTCTGGAATTCCGCTGTTCTCCTTGGTAAGTCAGCTTGGTCTTTGCTGGATTTCTTGTTGATCGTTTTGGGGAAGGGCTTGTTGTTTTGACTCTCAAGTGTTTTTGTCCGAAGTGGAATTACACCGCCCCTACCAGGGGCCAGGCTATGTAATCCACTCGGGTTCGCTTTCGGGAGCTTTTGTTCCCTGAATGCTTTCCGTAGAGTTCCAGAGGACAGAAATGAATATGGCGGCCTCCCAATCTGCGGCCCCAAGGAGCTGAGAGCTCAGGGCCCCACTACTCAATGCGCCTTCAGAGAAAAGCGCTGAATCACTCCCATCTCTCTGGCCTCTGGCTGCACTTGGGGAAAAATGCTCAATCACTCCTGTCTCACTGCCTCTGACCACGCTCCCAGCTCACCTAGCCTGTTACCAAGCTTCTCTGTCTCTGGCATACAGCTCCAGCTGGAGTCTCCAAACCCCACAGATCCTTGAGCTCTTCCAGGGAGTGTCTCCCCAGATCTTGTGGTGACCCCACTCAAAGAGCAGTGGCCTGTGCCACAGATTACGGTTCAAGGTAACCCTGAGTTGAGAACTCACTCCTTGGCTCTGTCTCTGTAGCTGGTTTCCCCGCTCTAATACCTGCAAGCTCTGCGACACTCAGACACACCCGATCCTTCTGTGACTCCGCGGGACCTGGGGCCATGCTGATCCCGCGTGGGCTTCACCCCGGTTTAGCCTCTGGAGCGATGTCCCTCAGTGGAGCATACTTCTAAAAGTCCTGATTCTGTGCTGTGTTGTTCTGCTGCTTACCAGGAGCTGGCCCCTCCCGCTGTGGTCTATCTTCCTGTCACATTGGATTCACTTCTCTGCCAGTCCTACCTTTCACAAAGTGGTAGATTTTCTGTTTCTAGAGTTGCTGCTCTTCTTCTCTTTGAGCTCCTGTTGTATTTGTAGGTGTTCGCAATGGTTTGATAAGCTATCTAGTTGATCTCCTGCTACCTGATGTAGTCTCAGCCTGCTACTTCTCCACCATCTTGACTCTTCCCCCTCTTTCAATACTTTAAAGATGGCATCTCACTCCCTTCTGGCCTCCATTGTTTCCAAGGAGAAATCAGATGTTAATCTTATTCTTACATGTGGAGTTGCTTATTTTTTCTTGATTTTAAAGATTTTATTTATTTGACAGAGAGATCACAACTCTGTTGTTGTGAGGCAGAGAGGCAGGCAGAGAGAGAGGGGGAAGCAGGCTTCCTGCTGACCAGAGAGCCCGATGCGGGGCTCAATCCCAGGACCCTGAGACCATGACCTGAGACGAAGGCAGAGTCTTTAACCCACTGAGCCACCCAGGCGCCCCCATTTTTTTCTTCCTTTTAAGATGTTTCATTTGTCTTTGATTTGTCAGTTTGATTATAATGTGTCTTATTGTGGATATCCTTTAGTTTATGCTATGTGTAGTTTATTGAGCTTCCTGGATGTTTAGATTCATGTCTTTTAACAAATTTGTGGAGTTTTCAGTCATCATTTCTTCAAAAATTCTTTGTTCTTCCTTTTTCTGCTCTCTTTCTGAACTCCCATTGTGCATGTGATATTATATTTGTTAGTGCACTACAAGTCTAATGGGCTTTGTTCATTTTTCTGTCACTTTCTCAATTTGCTCTTCAGACTGGATAATTTAAGTCAACCTGTCTTCATATTCACCAATTCCTTCTTTTGCCTGCTCAGATGTGCTGTTGGATTCCTCTAGTCAATTTTTTTATTTCATGATTTTCCTTTTCATCTCCAGATTATCTATTCAGTTCCTTTCTCTGTTTTTTAATCTCCTCATTTATATATCCTATTTTCATTCTTCTGATCATTTTAATTTTTTATATGCTGCCACCTCCTGACAGCACATGGGAGAAGAATGAGGTACAAACAAGTCAGCTGCAAGAGAATGGGAACAGGGAGTGACAGTAGAAAAGACTGTCACCCTGAACAACTCCTCAGTCTCATATTTATTAGAAAGTAAGTAACAACCAACAAAGAAGCCATAGTAAATTACACATTGACCATGAGTCTTGTAGATACATTAGAAGAAAGGCAAAATATGCCTGTCACATAGTACATGACCTATAGTGGACAAACCCAAACTAAAGGATTGTCTGACTAACTGCTGATGCTCTCAGGGCAAGGGGAGATAATGGTAAAATGAAGCAGGCAGCATTCCAGCCTGAGCAAGCCGGGTATCCCCAGCTGGTTGACTTCAAGGATGCATATTGTTCTCTCCCACAGAGGCCTGTTGCCAGTGCATGTTTTTCTTAAGGCTATACCTAAGCATCTTGGTAACTAGTATACTTTCTCATAGGTTATATTTTAAGCAGTACATTATTCTGAGGGACAGTTGTAATACACAGTTTCTTTTAGACCTTTGAGCATCTTTACGACAGTGCATTTAAAGTCTTTGTCTAATAAGTTATTGACTGGGCTTCCTGGACAGTTTCTATTAATTTTTTCCCATTAATAAGCTATACTGTTTTGTTTCTTTGTATGCCCTGTACTTTTTTAAAAGATTTTATTTATTTATTTGACAGTGAGAGACACAGCAAGAGAAGGAACAGAAGCAGGGGGAGTGGGAGAAGGAGAAGCAGGCTTCCTGCCAAGCAGGGAGCCCAAGAAGGGCTCAATCCCAGGACCCTGGGATCATGACCTGAGCCAAAGGCAGACATTTAATGACTGAGCCACCCAGGCCCCCCTGCCCAGTAATATTTTGTTGTTGAAAAACATACATTTAGAATATTATAAAGTAGAACTCTAGAAATTAGATTCTCTACCTCTTTATGGTTTGTTTTTGCTACCTGTTGTAAGTTGGTTTTGTTTGCTTCTTTAGTGATTTTTCTAGATTAAGGAATGTATTCTTTGTTATATGTGGTCTCTAAAGTCTTTGTTTCTTAACCTTGTCGTAAGTTAGTTGATAAAGGCTTCATGAGTGTCTGGAGTCAGAAATAGAAAAGAAGAAAAGTATACTTTCCCAGCCTTTGCAGATTAGCTCTGTGTTGGTGCAGTCCTTTACTCTTTCTACTCCTTCCATCCAGTTTACAACTCTACTTTAGTCTTTCCCTACTTTTTAAATGCCTGAAGGCCAGTTAGAAGTGGAAGCTTAAGGTCTTCTCTGGCCTTTTCTGAGCATGCATTCCACCCTGCATGTGTGTACCCTTCTTAATTTTATGGTACACAGTGTAGCTTTTAAATACTTATTCTCCTACCTGTTTTGTTGATCTCTTCATTCCCACGCTTTTTTATTCTGTTAATTGCCTGTCTCAAGTGTTGTCTTTTGCCCCAGGCTGCTGCATTGAATACTTGTGCCTATAAATGCTTTCAACAAAGGCCACCCAAGAAGGTGCCTCAGACCTGGGAATACTCTGAGTTATATATACAGGGAAGCCTTTGTTTTGGCCTTTGAAGGAGCTGTAAGACTCAAAACCATAATTCTTTGATAATAAGGTCTGTATCGCTACTTCTGGCATTTGTAAAACCATACCAGGCTATTCTCACAGCCCCTTCTGATCTTGGATGTGGAGAATGGTAAGAGAAAATTTAAAATGCCACAGCATTCCCTTACCCCAAAGCAACAACTCCTTTCTTTACTAACTGCACCCTCTTGATTGTTGTACATTTTTTATTAAATTACAGAATTCTGTAAAAATTGATTCTAACAGTGTTTGCCACTTCATTTATAACTTCTTGTTGAAAGACAAAACCCTGGGATTCCCTACTCTACCATTTTTGGTGACCAACAGTGACCATTTTGAGATCTAAAAAGATCCAGAAAATAATTCTTCTCAGAATTAGAAATCCTTCAAAAAGATTCAAAAGAAATGAAAAAATAAGGCAAATAAGGCAAAAAACCCAGAAGGAATATTTCCTGGAAACCAAGTTTCTGAATAAGTAAAAGTTACCCATGTAAGCCTGTGTAAATGCCTATGTCAATAAAGGTATTTTCATATCTAAAATAGTTTTTTGTAAGTCTCCCACATGCAAAACAGTTAAATGTATCACACCTGACTACTAAGATAACAAACCAAACATCTAAAAATAACTCCAATAGTTCTTATACCTAGCTGATAATCAGAATCACCTACTGAGTATTTAAAGTAAAAACTCCTGTAATTTCACCCAGAGATTTGTTATATGAAGAGGACCCTATAATCTATATTTTTATTAGTTCCCTACGTGGGTATTGAAATTATCCATATTTGAAGATAGCTGCCTAAACAAGTAAAAGAATGGCTGGTATGAGTAACTTTTACAGAAGAGTAAATGAAATCTGGTGTGACTGGTTTGCTCTCAACAAGCAGAACACAATGAGAAATATATCTAGGTTCTACATTTTAAATTTTTTTCTCTGTCTACAGTCTAAGAAACATGAAATGGAAAAAGAAGGCATCAAATATATTCACTTTGACATTGAATACATTATTCTAAAACCATAATATGAAACTTTGGGATTGCTATAATAAACAATATTTTTAAATAAGACATTTTTTTTATCCTGAACTATTCTAAAACCTAGCCTTACTGAAAGGGTTATCTTTCTCAGAAAAATAATAAAGAGCTGACAATAATTAAGTACTTATTATATACCAGACACCTAAGTACTTTACACATATTTTGTCATTTAATTCCTATAACAACCTTATAATGTATATAATTTTATCCTCATTTTACAGGTGAGGAAACTGAGGCCCAGAGAGATTAAATAATTTGTTTAGGGCCACAGAACAAGTAAGTGGCAGAGCCACATTATTAGTACATGCCAAAGTAAATTTAATACTTCACTGCAATAAACTCACCTCCCAAATGAGTCATTAATTAAAAGAGAATTTCATATTGTGAGTGAACATTCATCTCAATAGACTCAATTTTCAACCTTCCCACTTTTCTTTTACAAGTCCTTTTGAGCTTTACTATCTACTTTGGAAGCTACTAGCCACATGTGGCTATTAAACACTTGAAAATGGCCTCTGAATTGAGATGTGCTGAAGCATAATGTATGCAGCAGCTTTCAAAAGCTTCATACAAAAATAAGAATGTAAAATGTTAATAATTTTTTGTATATAACATGTTGAAATGATGTTTTTGATATATTGGACTAAATAAAATATTGAAGTTAATTTCACTTGGTATTTTTTCAATGTTTGAAATGTTCTTGTTAGAACAATAAACTACATGGCTTGTATTATATTTTTATTGGCTCGCACCATTGTGGAATTTCTTCCATGTCCTTCCTGCTATGTTTGCTGACCATCTCCATCTAGCCTCAAATTAGGATTACTCTAACATTCCCATTTTGGGAACCCTACAATATGCATCTGCTGAAAGGAAGTTATGAGGTATGCTTTGTTTTTTTTTAACACCAATTATCTGTGATGAAAAGTCCTTACATGTACTCCACATTTCCATATCTTTTCTCCATACCTAGTTGCAAAGAAACAGTAATTAGTTGAAAGAAAAAAGGAGAAACAGTACAAAAATTTATTTGACGATAATTCCAAGTACTTCCCAGTAGTGAGGTAAAATTTGAAGGAAAAAAGCAGGTATATAATTACACATATCACCACATCACTTTACAGTCATGCACAGCAACTTACCCATAGAATGACTAAGTGTACACTTATCCAAGAGATTCATGATAAAAGATTAATTTTGTAAAATTTTATAATGATGTTTTAACATTTTTATTTTATTATTTTTAAACAGCTTTATTAAAGTATAGATTACATGCCTTAAAACCCACCCATTGCAGGTATGTAGTTCAGTGATTTTCATAAATGTATAGTGTTGTACAACCATCAGCTGGTATATTTATAAAACATTTCTATCACCCCCCCAAACTTTCTTCATGCCCATTTGCAGTACCTCACTTTTTCAGCTCTAGGCAACTACTGATCTGCTTTCTCTCTTTTTTTTTAATTTTTAAATTTTTTTATAAACATATAATGTACTATTATCCCCAGGGGTACAGGTCTGTGAATTGCCAGGTTTACACACTTCACAGCACTCACCATAGTACATACCCTCCCCAATGTCCATAACCCCACCCCCCTCGCCTGACCCCCCTCCCCCCAGCCACCCTCAGTTTGTCTTGTGAGATTAAGAGTGTCTTATGGTTTGTCTTCCTCCCAATCCCATCTTGTTTCATTTATTCTTTTCCTACCCCCGAAAACCCCCTATGTTGCATTTCTACTTCCTCATATCAGGGAAATCATATGATAGTTGTCTTTCTCTGATTGACCTATTTCACTAAGCATAATACCCTCTAGTTCCATCCACATTGTCACAAATGGCAAGATTTCATTGCTTTCTCTTTCTAAAATTTACCATCTTTATAAAAAAATTTAAAAATATAAATAAATAAATAAATTAATTAATTAAAACTTACCTTTTCTAGGCAGTTGTAAAAATGGAATTATACAATATATACAGTCTTCTTTATCTGGCTTCTTCACTGTACATAATATTTTTGAGCTTCATCCATGTTATAACATTCTATTAGAGTTCTTCAAAGAAACAATACCAGTAAAATATGTATAACGATATAGAAAGGGATTTATTACAAGGGCTTAGGCTTATATGATTACTAAGGTTAAGTTCCATGATCTACCTTCTGAAAGCTGGAGGCCCGGGAAAGCCAGTGGTGTAATTTCAGTACAAAGCTGAGGGCCTGAGAACCAGGGGAACCAATGGTGTAAGTTTTAGTCCAAGTCCAAAGGCCTGAGAACCAGGAATACCAATGTCTGATTACAAAAGAAGATAGAGGTTTGAGGTCATTCAGACAACAAATTTGCCTTATTTCTGCATTTTTGTTCTATTCAGGTCCTCAAAGGATTGGATGATGCTCATGCCAAATTGGTGAGGGTAATCTTTACCGTCTGCTGCTTTAAATGCTAATCTATTCCAGAAATACCTTCACCGATGCACTCAGAAATAATGTTTTATCAGCTATCTGGGCATCCCTTAGCCTAGTCAAGTTGACACATAAAATTAAACATCACAAGCAATAATATTTTCATTTTAAATATGACTGACATATTATTAATCTCTACCTTTAATAGTGAAAAAGGCAATATTACAAAGATCACTAGAGGAAAGGCAAAACTTCCAAGATAAGTGCCCAGTGTTTTATAATAAAGGCCCTTATTTTTTTCTTCAGAAGTATGTAAGTTCCAACAGGGAATTTTGCAAGAAAATATCTTTTCCCTTAGATTTATTGAATCCTTACAGATTCCAGGAATATAAGGAACTTTAAAAGTCAAGTCCACTGTCTAACTAATGTGTAAATGTCCTCTACAACATTTCGAAGTGTGTGTAATGGGAAACTCAGTCCTTTCCAATGCTGCCAATCCTTCATTGTCAGTCATCACTGTCATCATCATCATCATCAGAATCATGATTTTTTTTTCTTATATTGAGCTAAAATGTGTTGACCTGTAGCTTTTAACCATTGATTCTATTTCTGGCCACTGTTCTTGATTGTATGAACTAGTCCCACTTGCACCATGACAGACATAAAATTACTTAAAGATAGCTGCTCTTCACCTGGAAACTTCACTGGTTTCCACTCATTTTTCTGTATACACATTGTCTCGTTCCAACATCTTCAAAGTGCTGAATGATTGCCTTCCCTCACCCACAAGTACTATAGCAAGTGGTCAAGCAAATGGTAGTTAGGACCTTCACTTTTTGCTTACCAGTGATTGTTCAGCCATAGAGATAGAAAGCGATATACCAAATAGCAGTTTGTCAACCACTCTTTAAGATTGGTCTGCAAGCAGCTCTGCTCTCCCCCACTCCATTTTAAGGATATGTTATTTACCCAGTTCAGAGCCTAGTTCAGCTGATTCAATCATGCAACATGTACGTGAGAAATCATGCATCCTAGGTTGACCCACAAAGGCTTCTTGTTTCCATTTCCATTTGCATTGTCAAAGTAGAGCATATGCTTCTTAACCAGGATTTTTTTAAACTGGAGAGGGAAAAAAAGTTAGTATCCATCTCTAGGCAGGTATATTATAAAAAAAGAGTACATTACCTGGTCATATTTTTGCACTAACAGAAAAGAACAGTTTTTTTTTTTAATTTTTTATTTTTTACAAACATATATTTTTATCCCCAGGGGTACAGGTCTGTGAATCACCAGGTTTACACACTTCACAGCACTCACCAAATCACATACCCTCCCCAAGGTCCATAATCCCACCCCCTTCTCCCAAACCCCCTCCCCCCGGCAACCCTCAGTTTGTTTTGTGAGATTAAGAGTCACTTATGGTTTGTCTCCCTCCCAATCCCATCTTGTTTCATTTATTCTTCTTCTACCCACGTAAGGCTCCATGTTGTATCACCACTTCCTCATATCAGGGAGATCATATGATAGTTGTCTTTCTCTGCTTGACTTATTTTGCTAAGCATGATACGCTCTAGTTCCATCCATGTTGTCGCAAATGGCAAGATTTCATTTCTTTTGATGGCTGCATAGTATTCCATTGTGTATATAGACCACATCTTCTTGATCCATTCATCTGTTGATGGACATCTAGGTTCTTTCCATAGGTTGGCTATTGTGGACATTGCTGCTATAAACATTTGGGTGCATGTGCCCCTTTGGATCACTACATTTGTATCTTTAGGGTAAATACCCAATAGTGCAATTGCTGGGTCATAGGGCAGTTCTATTTTCAACATTTTGAGGAACCTCCATGCTGTTTTCCAGAGTGGCTGCACCAGCTTGCATTCCCACCAACAGTGTAGGAGGGTTCCCCTTTCTCCGCATCCTTGCCAGCATCTGTCATTTCCTGACTTGTTGATTTTAGCCATTCTGACTGGTGTGAGGTGATATCGCATTGTGGTTTTGATTTGTATTTCCCTGATGCCGAGTGATATGGAGCACTTTTTCATGTGTCTGTTGGCCATGTGGATGTCTTCTTTGCAGAAATGTCTGTTCATGTCCTCTGCCCATTTCTTGATTGGATTATTTGTTCTTTGGGTGTTGAGTTTGCTAAGTTCTTTATAGATTCTGGACACTAGTCCTTTATCTGATATGTCGTTTGCAAATATCTTCTCCCATTCTGTCAGTTGTCTTTTGATTTTGTTAACTGTTTCCTTTGCTGTGCAAAAGCTTTTGATCTTGATGAAATCCCAGTAGTTCATTTTTTCCCTTGCTTCCCTTGCCTTTTGCGTTGTTCCTAGGAAGATGTTGCTGCGGCAGAGGTCGAAGAGGTTGCTGCCCGTGTTCTCCTCAAGGATTTTGATGGATTCCTTTCGCACATTGAGGTCCTTCATCCATTTTGAGTCTATTTTTGTGTGTGGTGTAAGGGAATGGTCCAATTTCATTTTTCTGCATGTGGCTGTCCAATTTTCCCAGCACCATTTATTGAAAAGGCTGTCTTTTTTCCATTGGACATTCTTTCCTGCTTTGTCGAAGATTAGTTGACCATAGATTTGAGGGTCTATTTCTGGGCTCTCTATTCTGTTCCATTGATCTATGTGTCTGTTTTTGTGCCAGTACCATGCTGTCTTGATTATGACAGCTTTGTAATAGAGCCTGAAGTCCGGAATTGTGATGCCACCAACGTTGGCTTTCTTTTTCAATATCCCTTTGGCTATTCGAGGTCTTTTCTGGTTCCATATAAATTTTAGAATTATTTGTTCCATTTCTTTGAAAAAGATGGATGGTACTTTGATAGGAATTGCATTAAATGTGTAGATTGCTTTAGGTAGCATAGACATTTTCACAATATTTATTCTTCCAATCCAGGAGCATGGCACATTTTTCCATTTCTTTGTGTCTTCCTCAATTTCTTTCATGAGTACTTTATAGTTTTCTGAGTATAGATTCTGTGTCTCTTTGGTTAGGTTTATTCCTAGGTATCTTATGGTTTTGGATGCAATTGTAAATGGGATTGACTCCTTAATATCTCTTTCTTCTGTCTTGCTGTTGGTGTAGAGAAATGCAACTGATTTCTGTGCATTGATTTTATATCCTGACACTTTACTGAATTCCTGTATAAGTTCTAGCAGTTTTGGAGTGGAGTCTTTTGGGTTTTCCACATATACTATCATATCATCTGCGAAGAGTGATAATTTGACTTCTTCTTTGCCGATTTGGATGCCTTTAATTTCCTTTTGTTGTCTGATTGCTGAGGCTAGGACCTCTAGTACGATGTTGAATAGCAGTGGTGATAATGGACATCCCTGCCGTGTTCCTGACCTTAGCGGAAAAGCTTTCAGTTTTTCTCCATTGAGAATGATATTTGCAGTGGGTTTTTCATAGATGGCTTTGATGATATTGAGGTAGGTGCCCTCTATTTCTACACTTTGAAGAGTTTTGATCAGGAAAGGATGCTGCACTTTGTCAAATGCTTTTTCAGCATGTATTGAGAGTATCATATGTTTCTTGTTCTTTCTTTTATTAATGTATTGTATCTTATTGATTGATTGGCAGATGTTGAACCAACCTTGCAGCCCTGGAATAAATCCCCCTTGGCCGTGGTGAATAATCCTTTTAATGTATGGTTGAATCCTATTGGCTAGTATTTTGGTGAGAATTTTTGCATCTGTGTTCATCAAGGATATTGGTCTGTAATTCTCTTTTTTGATAGGATCCTTTTCTCATTTTGGGATCAGGGTGATGCTGGCCTCATAAAATGAGTTTGGAAGTTTTCCTTCCATTTCTGTTTTTTGGAACAGTTTCAGGAAAATAGGAATTAATTCTTTAAATGTTGGTAGAATTCCCCTGGGATGCTGTCTGCCCCTGGGCTTTTGTTTGCTTGGAGATTTTTGATGACTGTTTCGATCTCCTTACTGGTTATGGATCTGTTCAGGTTTTCTATTTCTTCCTGGTTCAGTTGTGGTAGTTTATATGTCTCTAGGAATGCATTAATTTCTTCCAGATTGTCGAATTTGTTTGCATAGAGTTGCTCATAGTATGTTCTTATAATTGTTTGTTTTCTTTGGTGTTGGTTGTGATCTCTCCTCTTTCATTCATGATTTTATTTATTTGGGTCCTTTCTATTTTCTTTTTGATAAGTCTTGCCAGGGGTTTATCAATCTTATTAATTCTTTCAAAGAACCAGCTCCTAATTTCGTTAATTTTTTCTCTTGTTTTTATTGGTTTCTATTTCATTGATTTCTGCTCTGATCTTTATGATTTCTCTTCTCCTGCTGGGCTTAGGGTTTCTTTCTTGTTCTTTCTCCAGTTCCTTTAGGTGTAGGGTTAGGTGGTGTATTTGAGACCTCTCTTGTTTCTTGATAAAGGCTTGTACCACTATATATTTTCCTCTCAGGACTGCCTTTGCTGTGTCCCACTGATTTTGAACCATTTTATTTTCATTATCATTTGTTCATGAATTATTTCAATTCTTCTTTAAATTTCTGGTTTACCCATTCATTCTTTAGAAGGATGCTGTTTAGTCTCCATGTATTTGGGTTCTTTCCAAATTTCCTCTTGTGATTGAGTTCTAGCTTCAGAGCATTGTGGTCTGAAAATAGGCAGAGAATGATCCCAATCTTTCCATACTGGTTGAGACCTGATTTATGACCTAGGATGTTATCTTTTCTGGAGAATGTTCCATGTACGCTAGAGAAGAATGTGTATTTTGTTGCTTTAGGGTGAAATGTTCAAAATATATCTGTGATGTCCATCTGGCCCAGTGTGTCATTTAAGGCCTTTATTTCCTTGTTGATCTTTTGCTTGGATGATCTGTCCATTTCAGTGAGGGGATTGTTAAAGTCCTTTACTACTATTGTATTATTGTTGATGTGTTTCTTTGTTATGTTATTAATTGGTTTATATAATTGGCTGCTCCCATGTTCGGGGCATAGATATTAAAAATTGTTGGATGTTCTTGTTGGACAGACCCTTTGAGTATGGAACAGTGTCCTTCCTCATCTCTTATTATAGTCTTTGGCATAAAATCTAAGTGATCTGATATAAGGATTGCCACTCCTGCTTTCTTCTGATGTCCATTAGCATGGTATATTGTTTTCCACCCCCTCACTTTAAATTTGGAGGTGTCTTCGAGTCTAAACTGAATTTCTTGCAGGCAGCATATTGAAGGTTTTATTTTTTTATTCATTCTGATACCCTATGTCTTTTGATTAGGGCATTTAGCCCATTAACATTCAGGGTAACTATTGAAAGATAGAATTTAGTACCACTGTATTGCCTGTAAGGTGACTGTTACTGTATCTTGTCTATGTTCCTTTATGATCTACTACTTGTAGGCGTCTCTCTTTGCTTAGAGGACCCCTTTCAATATTTCCTGTAGCGCTGGCTTGGTGTTTGCAAATTCTTTCAGTTTTTGTTTGTCCTGGAAGCTTTTTATCTCTCCTTCTATTTTCAATGATAGCCTAGCTGGATATAGTATTCTCGGCTGCATGTTTTTCTCATTTAGTGCTCTGAATATATCATGCCAGCTCTTTCTGGCCTGCCATGTCTCTGTGTATAAGTCCGCTGCCAATCTAATGTTTTTACCCTTCTATGTTACAGACTTCTTTTCCTGGGCTGCTTTCAGGATTTTCCCTTTTTCACTAAGACTTGTAAATTTCACTATTACGTGATGAGGTGTGGACCTATTTTTATTGATTTTAAAAGGCGTTCTTAGCATCTCCTGAATTTTGTTGCTTGTTCCCTTTGTCATATTAGGGAAATTCTCTACAATAATTTTCTCCAATATGCCTTCTGCTCCCCTCTGTCTTCTTCAGGAATCCCAATTATTGTAATATTGTTTTTTCTTTTGGTGTCACTTATTTCTTGAATTCTCCCCTTGTGGTCCAGTAGTTGTTTGTCTCTCTTTTGCTCAGCTTCTTTATTCTCCAGCCTTTGGTCTTCTATATCACTTATTCTTTTTTCTGCCTCATTTATCCTAGCAGTAAGAGCCTCCATTTTTTATTGCACTGCGTTAATAGCTTTTTTAATTTCAACTTGGTTAGATTTTAGTTCTTTTATTTCTCCAGAAAAGGCTTTTAGCTCTTTGGAGAGGGTTTCTCTCATATCTTCCATACCCTTTTTGAGCCCAGCTAGAACCTTGAGAATTGTCATTCTGAACTCTAGATCTGACATTTTACCAATGTCAATATTGATTAGGTATGTAGCCTTTGGTACTGCCTCTTTTTTTTTTTTTTTTTTTGAGGTAAGTTTTCCTGCCTTGTCATTTTGTTCCGATAAGAATATATGAAGGAGCAAATAAAATACTAAAAGAAAATACTAAAAGGGTGGCAAGGACCCCAGGAAAATGTGCTTTAACCAAATCAGGAGAGACCCCAAATCATGGTGGCGGGGGGAGAAAGGGGATAAAAAGAAGTTCAGGAAAAAAATCAACTAAAAAAAAACAAGTAAAGAAAAAATATAAAAAATATTATATATATATTTTATATATATATATATATATATATATATATATGTGTGTGTGTGTGTGTGTGTGTGTGTGTGTGTGTGTGTGTGTGTGTGTATGTATGTATGTATTAGACTGGTAACTAGAAAAGGGTCACCCACTTAGTTTTGGGTGTATTTTGGTCTTTAGAAGAAACTACCTCCCAAAATTTTAAAGAATGGAAAACATATATAAGGGTAAACACAATGAAGGGGTGAAATATGCCTATAAAGATGAACATTTTTTTTTAATTTTTAAAAATGAGTTTATAAATTAAGTTTGTTGGGAGAATAAAGAAAAGGAAGTGGAGAGAATTTGCTCTGGCTGGAGACTAGAACAAGCCCAGAGCTAGATTTAGGGTATATTTTGATATATTAGAAGAAGTTGTATCCCAAAATTTTTAGAAGTAAAAACCCTATGGGTTTGCAAAATATAAAGTTAGATACAATGAACGATAAAATATAAGAATTAAGTTTCAAAAAAGATTTTTTTATGAAAGGTATTGTTAAGATAAACTAGTTAAAAAACATTAAAGGAGGAAAGGGTAAACGTTAAAAAAATTAGCATTAGAAAAGAAATAAAATTAAAAAAATTTTATTGCAAGACTGAAGAAAATTTACTGCAAGACTAAAGAATCATGGGGAGAAAACCATGAATTCCATGCTTTGCTTTCTCCTCCTCTGGAATTCCGCTGTTCTCCTTGGTAAGTCAGCTTGGTCTTTGCTGGATTTCTTGTTGATCGTTTTGGGGAAGGGCTTGTTGTTTTGACTCTCAAGTGTTTTTGTCCGAAGTGGAATTACACCGCCCCTACCAGGGGCCAGGCTATGTAATCCACTCGGGTTCGCTTTCGGGAGCTTTTGTTCCCTGAATGCTTTCCGTAGAGTTCCAGAGGACAGAAATGAATATGGCGGCCTCCCAATCTGCGGCCCCAAGGAGCTGAGAGCTCAGGGCCCCACTACTCAATGCGCCTTCAGAGAAAAGCGCTGAATCACTCCCATCTCTCTGGCCTCTGGCTGCACTTGGGGAAAAATGCTCAATCACTCCTGTCTCACTGCCTCTGACCACGCTCCCAGCTCACCTAGCCTGTTACCAAGCTTCTCTGTCTCTGGCATACAGCTCCAGCTGGAGTCTCCAAACCCCACAGATCCTTGAGCTCTTCCAGGGAGTGTCTCCCCAGATCTTGTGGTGACCCCACTCAAAGAGCAGTGGCCTGTGCCACAGATTACGGTTCAAGGTAACCCTGAGTTGAGAACTCACTCCTTGGCTCTGTCTCTGTAGCTGGTTTCCCCGCTCTAATACCTGCAAGCTCTGCGACACTCAGACACACCCGATCCTTCTGTGACTCCGCGGGACCTGGGGCCATGCTGATCCCGCGTGGGCTTCACCCCGGTTTAGCCTCTGGAGCGATGTCCCTCAGTGGAGCATACTTCTAAAAGTCCTGATTCTGTGCTGTGTTGTTCTGCTGCTTACCAGGAGCTGGCCCCTCCCGCTGTGGTCTATCTTCCTGTCACATTGGATTCACTTCTCTGCCAGTCCTACCTTTCACAAAGTGGTAGATTTTCTGTTTCTAGAGTTGCTGCTCTTCTTCTCTTTGAGCTCCTGTTGTATTTGTAGGTGTTCGCAATGGTTTGATAAGCTATCTAGTTGATCTCCTGCTACCTGATGTAGTCTCAGCCTGCTACTTCTCCACCATCTTGACTCTTCCCCCTCTTTCAATACTTTAAAGATGGCATCTCACTCCCTTCTGGCCTCCATTGTTTCCAAGGAGAAATCAGATGTTAATCTTATTCTTACATGTGGAGTTGCTTATTTTTTCTTGATTTTAAAGATTTTATTTATTTGACAGAGAGATCACAACTCTGTTGTTGTGAGGCAGAGAGGCAGGCAGAGAGAGAGGGGGAAGCAGGCTTCCTGCTGACCAGAGAGCCCGATGCGGGGCTCAATCCCAGGACCCTGAGACCATGACCTGAGACGAAGGCAGAGTCTTTAACCCACTGAGCCACCCAGGCGCCCCCATTTTTTTCTTCCTTTTAAGATGTTTCATTTGTCTTTGATTTGTCAGTTTGATTATAATGTGTCTTATTGTGGATATCCTTTAGTTTATGCTATGTGTAGTTTATTGAGCTTCCTGGATGTTTAGATTCATGTCTTTTAACAAATTTGTGGAGTTTTCAGTCATCATTTCTTCAAAAATTCTTTGTTCTTCCTTTTTCTGCTCTCTTTCTGAACTCCCATTGTGCATGTGATATTATATTTGTTAGTGCACTACAAGTCTAATGGGCTTTGTTCATTTTTCTGTCACTTTCTCAATTTGCTCTTCAGACTGGATAATTTAAGTCAACCTGTCTTCATATTCACCAATTCCTTCTTTTGCCTGCTCAGATGTGCTGTTGGATTCCTCTAGTCAATTTTTTTATTTCATGATTTTCCTTTTCATCTCCAGATTATCTATTCAGTTCCTTTCTCTGTTTTTTAATCTCCTCATTTATATATCCTATTTTCATTCTTCTGATCATTTTAATTTTTTATATGCTGCCACCTCCTGACAGCACATGGGAGAAGAATGAGGTACAAACAAGTCAGCTGCAAGAGAATGGGAACAGGGAGTGACAGTAGAAAAGACTGTCACCCTGAACAACTCCTCAGTCTCATATTTATTAGAAAGTAAGTAACAACCAACAAAGAAGCCATAGTAAATTACACATTGACCATGAGTCTTGTAGATACATTAGAAGAAAGGCAAAATATGCCTGTCACATAGTACATGACCTATAGTGGACAAACCCAAACTAAAGGATTGTCTGACTAACTGCTGATGCTCTCAGGGCAAGGGGAGATAATGGTAAAATGAAGCAGGCAGCATTCCAGCCTGAGCAAGCCGGGTATCCCCAGCTGGTTGACTTCAAGGATGCATATTGTTCTCTCCCACAGAGGCCTGTTGCCAGTGCATGTTTTTCTTAAGGCTATACCTAAGCATCTTGGTAACTAGTATACTTTCTCATAGGTTATATTTTAAGCAGTACATTATTCTGAGGGACAGTTGTAATACACAGTTTCTTTTAGACCTTTGAGCATCTTTACGACAGTGCATTTAAAGTCTTTGTCTAATAAGTTATTGACTGGGCTTCCTGGACAGTTTCTATTAATTTTTTCCCATTAATAAGCTATACTGTTTTGTTTCTTTGTATGCCCTGTACTTTTTTAAAAGATTTTATTTATTTATTTGACAGTGAGAGACACAGCAAGAGAAGGAACAGAAGCAGGGGGAGTGGGAGAAGGAGAAGCAGGCTTCCTGCCAAGCAGGGAGCCCAAGAAGGGCTCAATCCCAGGACCCTGGGATCATGACCTGAGCCAAAGGCAGACATTTAATGACTGAGCCACCCAGGCCCCCCTGCCCAGTAATATTTTGTTGTTGAAAAACATACATTTAGAATATTATAAAGTAGAACTCTAGAAATTAGATTCTCTACCTCTTTATGGTTTGTTTTTGCTACCTGTTGTAAGTTGGTTTTGTTTGCTTCTTTAGTGATTTTTCTAGATTAAGGAATGTATTCTTTGTTATATGTGGTCTCTAAAGTCTTTGTTTCTTAACCTTGTCGTAAGTTAGTTGATAAAGGCTTCATGAGTGTCTGGAGTCAGAAATAGAAAAGAAGAAAAGTATACTTTCCCAGCCTTTGCAGATTAGCTCTGTGTTGGTGCAGTCCTTTACTCTTTCTACTCCTTCCATCCAGTTTACAACTCTACTTTAGTCTTTCCCTACTTTTTAAATGCCTGAAGGCCAGTTAGAAGTGGAAGCTTAAGGTCTTCTCTGGCCTTTTCTGAGCATGCATTCCACCCTGCATGTGTGTACCCTTCTTAATTTTATGGTACACAGTGTAGCTTTTAAATACTTATTCTCCTACCTGTTTTGTTGATCTCTTCATTCCCACGCTTTTTTATTCTGTTAATTGCCTGTCTCAAGTGTTGTCTTTTGCCCCAGGCTGCTGCATTGAATACTTGTGCCTATAAATGCTTTCAACAAAGGCCACCCAAGAAGGTGCCTCAGACCTGGGAATACTCTGAGTTATATATACAGGGAAGCCTTTGTTTTGGCCTTTGAAGGAGCTGTAAGACTCAAAACCATAATTCTTTGATAATAAGGTCTGTATCGCTACTTCTGGCATTTGTAAAACCATACCAGGCTATTCTCACAGCCCCTTCTGATCTTGGATGTGGAGAATGGTAAGAGAAAATTTAAAATGCCACAGCATTCCCTTACCCCAAAGCAACAACTCCTTTCTTTACTAACTGCACCCTCTTGATTGTTGTACATTTTTTATTAAATTACAGAATTCTGTAAAAATTGATTCTAACAGTGTTTGCCACTTCATTTATAACTTCTTGTTGAAAGACAAAACCCTGGGATTCCCTACTCTACCATTTTTGGTGACCAACAGTGACCATTTTGAGATCTAAAAAGATCCAGAAAATAATTCTTCTCAGAATTAGAAATCCTTCAAAAAGATTCAAAAGAAATGAAAAAATAAGGCAAATAAGGCAAAAAACCCAGAAGGAATATTTCCTGGAAACCAAGTTTCTGAATAAGTAAAAGTTACCCATGTAAGCCTGTGTAAATGCCTATGTCAATAAAGGTATTTTCATATCTAAAATAGTTTTTTGTAAGTCTCCCACATGCAAAACAGTTAAATGTATCACACCTGACTACTAAGATAACAAACCAAACATCTAAAAATAACTCCAATAGTTCTTATACCTAGCTGATAATCAGAATCACCTACTGAGTATTTAAAGTAAAAACTCCTGTAATTTCACCCAGAGATTTGTTATATGAAGAGGACCCTATAATCTATATTTTTATTAGTTCCCTACGTGGGTATTGAAATTATCCATATTTGAAGATAGCTGCCTAAACAAGTAAAAGAATGGCTGGTATGAGTAACTTTTACAGAAGAGTAAATGAAATCTGGTGTGACTGGTTTGCTCTCAACAAGCAGAACACAATGAGAAATATATCTAGGTTCTACATTTTAAATTTTTTTCTCTGTCTACAGTCTAAGAAACATGAAATGGAAAAAGAAGGCATCAAATATATTCACTTTGACATTGAATACATTATTCTAAAACCATAATATGAAACTTTGGGATTGCTATAATAAACAATATTTTTAAATAAGACATTTTTTTTATCCTGAACTATTCTAAAACCTAGCCTTACTGAAAGGGTTATCTTTCTCAGAAAAATAATAAAGAGCTGACAATAATTAAGTACTTATTATATACCAGACACCTAAGTACTTTACACATATTTTGTCATTTAATTCCTATAACAACCTTATAATGTATATAATTTTATCCTCATTTTACAGGTGAGGAAACTGAGGCCCAGAGAGATTAAATAATTTGTTTAGGGCCACAGAACAAGTAAGTGGCAGAGCCACATTATTAGTACATGCCAAAGTAAATTTAATACTTCACTGCAATAAACTCACCTCCCAAATGAGTCATTAATTAAAAGAGAATTTCATATTGTGAGTGAACATTCATCTCAATAGACTCAATTTTCAACCTTCCCACTTTTCTTTTACAAGTCCTTTTGAGCTTTACTATCTACTTTGGAAGCTACTAGCCACATGTGGCTATTAAACACTTGAAAATGGCCTCTGAATTGAGATGTGCTGAAGCATAATGTATGCAGCAGCTTTCAAAAGCTTCATACAAAAATAAGAATGTAAAATGTTAATAATTTTTTGTATATAACATGTTGAAATGATGTTTTTGATATATTGGACTAAATAAAATATTGAAGTTAATTTCACTTGGTATTTTTTCAATGTTTGAAATGTTCTTGTTAGAACAATAAACTACATGGCTTGTATTATATTTTTATTGGCTCGCACCATTGTGGAATTTCTTCCATGTCCTTCCTGCTATGTTTGCTGACCATCTCCATCTAGCCTCAAATTAGGATTACTCTAACATTCCCATTTTGGGAACCCTACAATATGCATCTGCTGAAAGGAAGTTATGAGGTATGCTTTGTTTTTTTTTAACACCAATTATCTGTGATGAAAAGTCCTTACATGTACTCCACATTTCCATATCTTTTCTCCATACCTAGTTGCAAAGAAACAGTAATTAGTTGAAAGAAAAAAGGAGAAACAGTACAAAAATTTATTTGACGATAATTCCAAGTACTTCCCAGTAGTGAGGTAAAATTTGAAGGAAAAAAGCAGGTATATAATTACACATATCACCACATCACTTTACAGTCATGCACAGCAACTTACCCATAGAATGACTAAGTGTACACTTATCCAAGAGATTCATGATAAAAGATTAATTTTGTAAAATTTTATAATGATGTTTTAACATTTTTATTTTATTATTTTTAAACAGCTTTATTAAAGTATAGATTACATGCCTTAAAACCCACCCATTGCAGGTATGTAGTTCAGTGATTTTCATAAATGTATAGTGTTGTACAACCATCAGCTGGTATATTTATAAAACATTTCTATCACCCCCCCAAACTTTCTTCATGCCCATTTGCAGTACCTCACTTTTTCAGCTCTAGGCAACTACTGATCTGCTTTCTCTCTTTTTTTTTAATTTTTAAATTTTTTTATAAACATATAATGTACTATTATCCCCAGGGGTACAGGTCTGTGAATTGCCAGGTTTACACACTTCACAGCACTCACCATAGTACATACCCTCCCCAATGTCCATAACCCCACCCCCCTCGCCTGACCCCCCTCCCCCCAGCCACCCTCAGTTTGTCTTGTGAGATTAAGAGTGTCTTATGGTTTGTCTTCCTCCCAATCCCATCTTGTTTCATTTATTCTTTTCCTACCCCCGAAAACCCCCTATGTTGCATTTCTACTTCCTCATATCAGGGAAATCATATGATAGTTGTCTTTCTCTGATTGACCTATTTCACTAAGCATAATACCCTCTAGTTCCATCCACATTGTCACAAATGGCAAGATTTCATTGCTTTCTCTTTCTAAAATTTACCATCTTTATAAAAAAATTTAAAAATATAAATAAATAAATAAATTAATTAATTAAAACTTACCTTTTCTAGGCAGTTGTAAAAATGGAATTATACAATATATACAGTCTTCTTTATCTGGCTTCTTCACTGTACATAATATTTTTGAGCTTCATCCATGTTATAACATTCTATTAGAGTTCTTCAAAGAAACAATACCAGTAAAATATGTATAACGATATAGAAAGGGATTTATTACAAGGGCTTAGGCTTATATGATTACTAAGGTTAAGTTCCATGATCTACCTTCTGAAAGCTGGAGGCCCGGGAAAGCCAGTGGTGTAATTTCAGTACAAAGCTGAGGGCCTGAGAACCAGGGGAACCAATGGTGTAAGTTTTAGTCCAAGTCCAAAGGCCTGAGAACCAGGAATACCAATGTCTGATTACAAAAGAAGATAGAGGTTTGAGGTCATTCAGACAACAAATTTGCCTTATTTCTGCATTTTTGTTCTATTCAGGTCCTCAAAGGATTGGATGATGCTCATGCCAAATTGGTGAGGGTAATCTTTACCGTCTGCTGCTTTAAATGCTAATCTATTCCAGAAATACCTTCACCGATGCACTCAGAAATAATGTTTTATCAGCTATCTGGGCATCCCTTAGCCTAGTCAAGTTGACACATAAAATTAAACATCACAAGCAATAATATTTTCATTTTAAATATGACTGACATATTATTAATCTCTACCTTTAATAGTGAAAAAGGCAATATTACAAAGATCACTAGAGGAAAGGCAAAACTTCCAAGATAAGTGCCCAGTGTTTTATAATAAAGGCCCTTATTTTTTTCTTCAGAAGTATGTAAGTTCCAACAGGGAATTTTG
Organism: Mustela lutreola; assembly: GCF_030435805.1. Classification (NCBI taxonomy): domain Eukaryota; kingdom Metazoa; phylum Chordata; class Mammalia; order Carnivora; family Mustelidae; genus Mustela; species Mustela lutreola. Next base: position 66,382,450 of record NC_081308.1, on the reverse strand, counting down.
CAAGAAAATATCTTTTCCCTTAGATTTATTGAATCCTTACAGATTCCAGGAATATAAGGAACTTTAAAAGTCAAGTCCACTGTCTAACTAATGTGTAAATGTCCTCTACAACATTTCGAAGTGTGTGTAATGGGAAACTCAGTCCTTTCCAATGCTGCCAATCCTTCATTGTCAGTCATCACTGTCATCATCATCATCATCAGAATCATGATTTTTTTTTCTTATATTGAGCTAAAATGTGTTGACCTGTAGCTTTTAACCATTGATTCTATTTCTGGCCACTGTTCTTGATTGTATGAACTAGTCCCACTTGCACCATGACAGACATAAAATTACTTAAAGATAGCTGCTCTTCACCTGGAAACTTCACTGGTTTCCACTCATTTTTCTGTATACACATTGTCTCGTTCCAACATCTTCAAAGTGCTGAATGATTGCCTTCCCTCACCCACAAGTACTATAGCAAGTGGTCAAGCAAATGGTAGTTAGGACCTTCACTTTTTGCTTACCAGTGATTGTTCAGCCATAGAGATAGAAAGCGATATACCAAATAGCAGTTTGTCAACCACTCTTTAAGATTGGTCTGCAAGCAGCTCTGCTCTCCCCCACTCCATTTTAAGGATATGTTATTTACCCAGTTCAGAGCCTAGTTCAGCTGATTCAATCATGCAACATGTACGTGAGAAATCATGCATCCTAGGTTGACCCACAAAGGCTTCTTGTTTCCATTTCCATTTGCATTGTCAAAGTAGAGCATATGCTTCTTAACCAGGATTTTTTTAAACTGGAGAGGGAAAAAAAGTTAGTATCCATCTCTAGGCAGGTATATTATAAAAAAAGAGTACATTACCTGGTCATATTTTTGCACTAACAGAAAAGAACAGTTTTTTTTTTTAATTTTTTATTTTTTACAAACATATATTTTTATCCCCAGGGGTACAGGTCTGTGAATCACCAGGTTTACACACTTCACAGCACTCACCAAATCACATACCCTCCCCAAGGTCCATAATCCCACCCCCTTCTCCCAAACCCCCTCCCCCCAGCAACCCTCAGTTTGTTTTGTGAGATTAAGAGTCACTTATGGTTTGTCTCCCTCCCAATCCCATCTTGTTTCATTTATTCTTCTTCTACCCACGTAAGGCTCCATGTTGTATCACCACTTCCTCATATCAGGGAGATCATATGATAGTTGTCTTTCTCTGCTTGACTTATTTTGCTAAGCATGATACGCTCTAGTTCCATCCATGTTGTCGCAAATGGCAAGATTTCATTTCTTTTGATGGCTGCATAGTATTCCATTGTGTATATAGACCACATCTTCTTGATCCATTCATCTGTTGATGGACATCTAGGTTCTTTCCATAGGTTGGCTATTGTGGACATTGCTGCTATAAACATTTGGGTGCATGTGCCCCTTTGGATCACTACATTTGTATCTTTAGGGTAAATACCCAATAGTGCAATTGCTGGGTCATAGGGCAGTTCTATTTTCAACATTTTGAGGAACCTCCATGCTGTTTTCCAGAGTGGCTGCACCAGCTTGCATTCCCACCAACAGTGTAGGAGGGTTCCCCTTTCTCCGCATCCTTGCCAGCATCTGTCATTTCCTGACTTGTTGATTTTAGCCATTCTGACTGGTGTGAGGTGATATCGCATTGTGGTTTTGATTTGTATTTCCCTGATGCCGAGTGATATGGAGCACTTTTTCATGTGTCTGTTGGCCATGTGGATGTCTTCTTTGCAGAAATGTCTGTTCATGTCCTCTGCCCATTTCTTGATTGGATTATTTGTTCTTTGGGTGTTGAGTTTGCTAAGTTCTTTATAGATTCTGGACACTAGTCCTTTATCTGATATGTCGTTTGCAAATATCTTCTCCCATTCTGTCAGTTGTCTTTTGATTTTGTTAACTGTTTCCTTTGCTGTGCAAAAGCTTTTGATCTTGATGAAATCCCAGTAGTTCATTTTTTCCCTTGCTTCCCTTGCCTTTTGCGTTGTTCCTAGGAAGATGTTGCTGCGGCAGAGGTCGAAGAGGTTGCTGCCCGTGTTCTCCTCAAGGATTTTGATGGATTCCTTTCGCACATTGAGGTCCTTCATCCATTTTGAGTCTATTTTTGTGTGTGGTGTAAGGGAATGGTCCAATTTCATTTTTCTGCATGTGGCTGTCCAATTTTCCCAGCACCATTTATTGAAAAGGCTGTCTTTTTTCCATTGGACATTCTTTCCTGCTTTGTCGAAGATTAGTTGACCATAGATTTGAGGGTCTATTTCTGGGCTCTCTATTCTGTTCCATTGATCTATGTGTCTGTTTTTGTGCCAGTACCATGCTGTCTTGATTATGACAGCTTTGTAATAGAGCCTGAAGTCCGGAATTGTGATGCCACCAACGTTGGCTTTCTTTTTCAATATCCCTTTGGCTATTCGAGGTCTTTTCTGGTTCCATATAAATTTTAGCATTATTTGTTCCATTTCTTTGAAAAAGATGGATGGTACTTTGATAGGAATTGCATTAAATGTGTAGATTGCTTTAGGTAGCATAGACATTTTCACAATATTTATTCTTCCAATCCAGGAGCATGGCACATTTTTCCATTTCTTTGTGTCTTCCTCAATTTCTTTCATGAGTACTTTATAGTTTTCTGAGTATAGATTCTGTGTCTCTTTGGTTAGGTTTATTCCTAGGTATCTTATGGTTTTGGATGCAATTGTAAATGGGATTGACTCCTTAATATCTCTTTCTTCTGTCTTGCTGTTGGTGTAGAGAAATGCAACTGATTTCTGTGCATTGATTTTATATCCTGACACTTTACTGAATTCCTGTATAAGTTCTAGCAGTTTTGGAGTGGAGTCTTTTGGGTTTTCCACATATACTATCATATCATCTGCGAAGAGTGATAATTTGACTTCTTCTTTGCCGATTTGGATGCCTTTAATTTCCTTTTGTTGTCTGATTGCTGAGGCTAGGACCTCTAGTACGATGTTGAATAGCAGTGGTGATAATGGACATCCCTGCCGTGTTCCTGACCTTAGCGGAAAAGCTTTCAGTTTTTCTCCATTGAGAATGATATTTGCAGTGGGTTTTTCATAGATGGCTTTGATGATATTGAGGTATGTGCCCTCTATACCTACACTTTGAAGAGTTTTGATCAGGAAGGAATGTTGTACTTTGTCAAATGCTTTTTCAGCATGTATTGAGAGTATCATATGGTTCTTGTTCTTTCTTTTATTGATGTGTTGTATCACATTGACTGATTTGCGGATGTTGAACCAAACTTGCAGCCCTGGAATAAATCCCACTTGGTCGTGGTGAATAATCCTTTTAATGTACTGTTGAATCCTATTGGCTAGTATTTTGTTGAGTATTTTCGCATCTGTGTTCATCAAGGATATCGGTCTATAGCTCTCTTTTTTGGTGGGATCCTTGTCTGGTTTTGGGATCAAGGTGATGCTGGCCTCATAAAATGAGTTTGGAAGTTTTCCTTCCATTTCTATTTTTTGGAACAGTTTCAGGAGAATAGGAATTAGTTCTTCTTTAAATATTTGGTAGAATTCCCCCGGGAAGCCGTTTGGCCCTGGGCTTTTGTTTGTTTGGAGATTTTTAATGACTGTTTCAATCTCCTTTCTGGTTATGGGTCTGTTCAGGCTTTCTATTTCTTCCTGGCTCAGTTGTGGTAGTTTATATGTTTCTAGGAATGCATCCATTTCTTCCAGATTGTCAAATTTATTGCCGTAGAGTTGCTCATAGTATGTTCTTATAATAGTTTGTATTTCTTTGGTGTTAGTTGTGATCTCTCCTCTTTCATTCATGATTTTATTTATTTGGGTCCTTTCTCTTTTCTTTTTGATAAGTCTGGCCAGGGGTTTATCAATTTTATTAATTCTTTCAAAGAACCAGCTCCTACTTTCGTTGATTTGTTCTATTGTTTTTTTGGTTTCTATTTCATTGATTTCTGCTCTGATCTTTATGATTTCTCTTCTCCTGCTGGGCTTAGGGTTTCTTTCTTGTTCTTTCTCCAGCTCCTTTAGGTGTAGGGTTAGGTTGTGTACCTGAGACCTTTCTTGTTTCTTGAGAAAGGCTTGTACTGCTATATATTTTCCTCTCAGGACTGCCTTTGTTGTGTCCCACAGATTTTGAACCGTTGTATTTTCATTATCACTTGTTTCCATGATTTTTTTCAATTGTTCTTTAATTTCCCGGTTGACCCATTCATTCTTTAGAAGGATACTGTTTAGTCTCCATGTATTTGGGTTCTTTCCAAACTTCCTTTTGTGGTTGAGTTCTAGCTTTAGAGCATTGTGGTCTGAAAATATGCAGGGAATGATCCCAATCTTTTGATACCGGTTGAGTCCTGATTTAGGACCGAGGATGTGATCTATTCTGGAGAATGTTCCATGTGCACTAGAGAAGAATGTGTATTCTGTTGCTTTGGGATGAAATATTCTGAATATATCTGTGATGTCCATCTGGTCCAGTGTGTCGTTTAAGGCCTTTATTTCCTTGCTGATCTTTTGCTTGGATGACCTGTCCATTTCAGTGAGGGGAGTGTTAAAGTCCCCTACTATTATTGTATTATTGTTGATGTGTTTCTTTGATTTTGTTATTAATTGGTTTATATAGTTGGCTGCTCCCACATTGGGGGCATAGATATTTAAAATTGTTAAATCTTCTTGTTGGACAGACCCTTTGAGTATGATATAGTGTCCTTCCTCATCTCTTATTATAGTCTTTGGCTTAAAATCTAATTGATCTGATATAACGATTGCCACTCCTGCTTTCTTCTGATGTCCATTAGCATGGTAAATTCTTTTCCACCCCCTCACTTTAAATCTGGAGGTGTCTTCGGGCTTAAAATGTGTTTCTTGGAGGCAACATATAGATGGTTTTTTTTTTTTTATCCATTCTGATACCCTGTGTCTTTTGACAGGGGCATTTAGCCCATTCACATTCAGGGTAACTATTGAGAGAGATGAATTTAGTGCCATTGTATTGCCTGTAAGGTGACTGTTACTGTATATGGTCTCTGTTCCTTTCTGATCTACCACTTGTAGGCTCTCTCTTTGCTTAGAGGACCCCTTTCAATATTTCCTGTAGAGCTGGTTTGGTATTTGCAAATTCTTTCAGTTGTTGTTTGTCCTGGAAGCTTTTAATCTCTCCTTCTATTTTCAATGATAGCCTAGCTGGATATAGTATTCTTGGCTGCATGTTTTTCTCGTTTAGTGCTCTGAAAATATCATGCCAGCTCTTTCTGGCCTGCCAGGTCTCTGTGGATAAGTCAGCTGCCAATCTAATATTTTTACCATTGTATGTTACAGACTTCTTTTCCCGGGCTGCTTTCAGGATTTTCTCTTTGTCATTGAGACTTGTAAATTTTACTATTAGGTGACGGGGTGTGGGCCTATTCTTATTGATTTTGAGGTGCGTTCTCTGAACCTCCTGAATTTTGATGCTCGTTCCCTTTGCCATATTGGGGAAATTCTCCCCAATAATTCTCTCCAGTATACCTTCTGCTCCCCTCTCACTTTCTTCTTCTGGAATCCCAATTATTCTAATGTTGTTTCGTCTTATGATGTCACTTATCTCTCGAATTCTCCCCTCGTGGTCCAGTAGCTGTTTGTCCCTCTTTTGCTCAGCTTCTTTATTCTCTGTCATTTGGTCTTCTATATCACTAATTCTTTCTTCTGCCTCATTTAACCTAGCAGTTAGAGCCTCCATTTTTTATTGCACCTCATTAATAGCTTTTTTGATTTCACCTTGGTTAGATTTTAGTTCTTTTATTTCTCCAGAAAGGTCTTTTATATCTCTCGAGAGGGTTTCTCTAATATCTTCCATGCCTTTTTCGAGCCCGGCTAGAACCTTGAGAATTGTCATTCTGAACTCTAGATCTGACATATTATCGATGTCTGTATTGATTAGGTCCCTAGCCTTCGGTACTGCCTCTTGTTCTTTTTTTTTGTGTTGAATTTTTATGTCTTGTCATTTTGTCCAGATAAGAGTAAATGAAGGGGCAAATAAAATACTAAAAGGGTGGCAACAACCCCAGGAAAATATGCTTTAACCAAATTAGAAGAGATCCAAAATCGTGAGTGGGGAGAAAGGGGATAAAAAGAGGTTGAAAAAGGAAGAAAGAAAAAAAAAAAGAAAAGAAAAAAAAAAGAAAAGAAAAGAATTTCTAAAAAAAGAATACACCTAAGAAAAATGTAAGTGACTCTTAATCTCACGAAACAAACTGAGGGTTGCCGGGGGGAGGGGGTTTGGGAGAAGGGGGTGGGATTATGGACATTGGGGAGGGTATGTGATTTGGTGAGTGCTGTGAAGTGTGTAAACCTGGTGATTCACAGACCTGTACCCCTGGGGATAAAAATATATGTTTATAAAAAATAAAAAATTAAAAAAAAAAAAAGAATACACCTAAGAAAAATGTAAAAAAGAAACAATATATATATTAGATAAACTAGTATAAAATCGTTAAAAAAGAAAAAGGTAACAGTTAAAAAAAAAATTTTACCCGAAGGCGAGAAAAAAAAAATGAAAAAGAAAAAATTAAATTAACTGCAAGACTAAAAAAAATCACAGGAAAAAAGCCATGAGTTCCGTGCTTGGCTTTCTCCTCCTCTGGAATTCTGCTGCTCTCCTTGGTATTGAAACCGCACTCCTTGGTAGGTGAACTTGGTCTTGGCTGGATTTCTTGTTGATCTTCTGGGGGAGGGGCCTGTTGTAGTGATTCTCAAGTGTCTTTGCCCCAGGCGGAATTACACCGCCCTTACCCGGGGCCGGGGTGAGTAATCTGCTTGGGTTTGCTTTCAGGAGCTTTTGTTCCCTGAGCGCTTTCCGTAGAGTTCCAGAGGACGGGAATACAAATGGTGGCCTCCTGGTCTCCGGCCCGGAGGAGCCGAGAGCCCAGGGCCGCACTCCTCAGTGCGCGCTCAGAGAACCGCGCCCAGTTACTCCGGTCTGCCTGACCTCCGGCCGCGCTCCGAGCTCACCGAGCCTGCGACCGGTTCAAGGTAACACGGAGCTGTGAGCTTACTGTCGGCTCTGTCTCTGTAGCCGGCTTTCCCGTTCCAATACCCGCAAGCTCTGCGACACTCAGACACCCCCGATCCTTCTGTGACCCTGCGGGACCTGAGGCCACGCTGACCCCGCGTGGGCTTCGCCCCGGTTTAGCCTCTGGAGCGATGTCCCTCAGCGGAACAGACTTTTAAAAGTCCTGATTTTGTGCACGGTTGCTCCGCCGCTTGCCGGGAGTCAGCCCCTCCCCCCGGGGTCTATCTTCCCGTCGCTTTGGATTCACTTCTCCGCCGGTCCTACCTTTCAGAAAGTGGTTGTTTTTCTGTTTCCAGAATTGCTGTTCTTCTTCTCTTCGATCTGCCGATGGATTTTCAGGTGTTTGCAATCTTTAGATAAGCTATCTAGCTGATCTCTGGCTAGCTGAAGCAGTCTCAGCTTGCTACTTCTCCGCCATCTTGACTCCTCCCCCCTCAAAAGAACAGTTTTTTAAAATAACATATAATGTATTATTTGTTTCAGGGGTACAGGTCTGGGATTCATCAGTCTTACACAATTCACAGCATTCACCATAGCACATACCCTTTCTAATGTCCATCACCCAGCCACTCCATTCCTCCCACCCCCCTTCCCTCAGCAACCCTAGGTTTGTTTCCTAAGATTAAGAGTTTCTTATGGTTTGTCTCCCTCTCTGGTTTCTTCTTGTTTCATTTTTCCCTCCCTTCCCCTATGATCCTCTGTCTTGTTTCTCAAATTCCACATATCAGGGAGATCATATGATAATTGTCTTTCTTTGATTGACTTATTTTGCTTAGCATAATAGCCTGTAGTTCCAACCACATTGCAAATGGCAAGATTTCAAATTTTTGATGGCTGCATAACATTCCATTGTGTATATATACCACATCTTCTTTATCCATTCATGTGCTGATGGACCTCTAAGCTCTTTCCATAGTGTGGCTATTGTAGACATTGCTGCTATAAACATTAGTGTGCAGGTGCCCCTTCAGATTACTACATATGTATTTTTAGGGTAAATACCCAGTAGTGCAAAATTGCTGGGTCGTAGGGTAGCTCTATTTTCAATTTTTGGAGGAACGTTCATACTGTTTTCCAGAGTGGCTGCACCACCTTGCATTCCTACCAACAGTGTAGGAGGGTTCCCCTTTCTCTGCATCCTCACCAACACATGCCATTTCCTGACTTGTTAATTTTAGCCATTCTGAGTGGTGTGAGGTGGTATCTCACTGTGGTTTTGATTTGCCTTTCCCTGATGCTGAATGATGTTGAGCACCTTTTCACATGTCTGTTGGCTATTTGGTGTCTTCTTTGCAGAAATGTCTGTTTATATCTTTTGCCCATTTCTTGATTGGACTGTTTTTTCCTTGGATGTTGAGTTTGATAAGATCTTTATAGATTTTGGATACTAGCCCTTTATCTGATATGTCATTTGAAAATATCTTCTCCCATTCTGTCAGTTGTCTTTTGGTTTTGTTGACTGTTTCCTTTGCTGTGCAAAAGCTTTTGATCCTGATGAAATCCCAAGCGTTCATTTTTGTTTTTGCTTCTCTTGCCTTTGGTGGTTTCTAAGAAAAAGTTGTTGCAGCTGAAGTTAAAGAGGTTTTTGCCTGTGTTCTCCTCAAGGATTTTGATGGATTCCTGTCTCACACTGAGGTCTTTCATCCCCAAATAGAATAGTTCATTCAAATGTTTATTAAAAGGATAAATTTTTAAGACTCAACAAAAGTAGACCTGGAAATGAAGAGAAAGAGGAAGTATAACTGATGAATGACTTGAGGAAATAGCCCCTAGAATAGAATAGAATAGCCCCTATCACTCTCTGTTTGGATTTTTCCCCCATTTTTCTGACCATAAGTATTTATCTTTGTGTATGAAAACCATTTGTTTTTTTAATTTAAAGAATTTTTTTTCTCTTCTAAAGAGAGTGCACATGCAAGTGGTGGGGGAGGGGAAGAGAAAGAGAGAGAGAGAGAATCCCAAGCAGGCTCTATACCCAGTGCAGAGCTCAGTTCAGGGCAGGATCCCAGGATGCTAAGATCATGACCTGATCCAAAATCAAGAGTCAGATGCTTAACCAAGTGATCCACCCCAGCTCCCCTGAAAACCATCTTAACTGAATAATTTCTCAAGATTGAAAGCCATGCCTTATAGTTTCACTTTGCCTTAACACTTAGTATAAATTCTCACAGATGGTGGTGACTAAAGAAAGGCCTCACTTTGCTCAAATGACATTTTGAGCAAAAATTATGTATATATCACATAAGGCAGTGCACCCAAAACCATAAGATACCTAGGAATAAACCTAACCAAAGAGACACAGAATCTATACTCAGAAAACTATAAAGTACTCATGAAAGAAATTGAGGAAGACACAAAGAAATGGAAAAATGTTCCATGCTCCTGGATTGGAAGAATAAATATTGTGAAAATGTCTATGCTACCTAAAGCAATCTACACATTTAATGCAATTCCTATCAAAGTACCATCCATCTTTTTCAAGGAAATGGAACAAATAATTCTAAAATTTATATGGAACCAGAAAAGACCTCGAATAGCTAAAGGGATATTGAAAAAGAAAGCCAACGTTGGTGGCATCACAATCCCGGACTTCAAGCTCTATTACAAAGCTGTCATCATCAAGACAGCATGGTACTGGCACAAAAACAGACACATAGATCAATGGAACAGAATAGAGAGCCCAGAAATAGACTCTCAACTCTATGGTCAACTAATCTTCGACAAAGCAGGAAAGAATGTCCAATGGAAAAAAGACAGCCTCTTCAATAAATGGTGCTGGGAAAATTGGACGGCCACATGCAGAAAAATGAAATTGGACCATTCCCTTACACCACACACAAAAATAGACTCAAAATGGATGAAGGACCTCAATGTGCGAAAGGAATCCATCAAAATCCTTGAGGAGAACACGGGCAGCAACCTCTTCGACCTCAGCCGCAGCAACATCTTCCTAGGAACAACGCCAAAGGCAAGGGAAGCAAGGGCAAAAATGAACTATTGGGATTTCATCAAGATCAAAAGCTTTTGCACAGCAAAGGAAACAGTTAACAAAATCAAAAGACAACTGACAGAATGGGAGAAGATATTTGCAAACGACATATCAGATAAAGGACTAGTGTCCAGAATCTATAAAGAACTTAGCAAACTCAACACCCAAAGAACAAATAATCCAATCAAGAAATGGGCAGAGGACATGAACAGACATTTCTGCAAAGAAGACATCCAGATGGCCAACAGACACATGAAAAAGTGCTCCATATCACTCGGCATCAGGGAAATACAAATCAAAACCACAATGCGATATCACCTCACACCAGTCAGAATGGCTAAAATCAACAAGTCAGGAAATGACAGATGCTGGCGAGGATGCGGAGAAAGGGGAACCCTCCTCCACTGTTGGTGGGAATGCAAGCTGGTGCAGCCACTCTGGAAAACAGCATGGAGGTTCCTCAAAATGTTGAAAATAGAACTGCCCTATGACCCAGCAATTGCACTATTGGGTATTTATCCTAAAGATACAAACGTAGTGATCCAAAGGGGCACGTGCACCCGAATGTTTATAGCAGCAATGTCCACAATCGCCAAACTATGGAAAGAACCTAGATGTCCATCAACAGATGAATGGATCAAGAAGATGTGGTCTATATACACAATGGAATACTATGCAGCCATCAAAAGAAATGAAATCTTGCCATTTGCGACAACATGGATGGAACTAGAGCGTATCATGCTTAGCGAAATAAGTCAAGCAGAGAAAGACAACTATCATATGATCTCCCTGATATGAGGAAGTGGTGATGCAACATGGGGGCTTAAGTGGGTACGAGAAGAATAAATGAAAGAAGATGGGATTGGGAGGGAGACAAACCATAAGTGACTCTTAATCTCACAAAACAAACTGAGGGTTGCTGGGGGGAGGGGGTTTGGGAGAAGGGGGTGGGATTATGGACATTGGGGAGGGTATGTGTTTTGGTGAGTGCTGTGAAGTGTGTAAACCTGGTGATTCACAGACCTGTACCCCTGGGGATAAAAATATATGTTTATAAAAAATAAAAAATTATATTTAAAAAAAATATGCTGATAAAAAAAAAAAAAACAACAGTTTCACGCATTAACTCATTTGAATCTCAAGTAACCTTGTAAGGTAGGTAATATTAGGGAAGTTAATAAACCTCCCTAAGGTCACAAAATAGTGCAACTGGGTTTTTAACCCAGGCAGTTTGACCTCAGAGATGGCATGCAACCTCCACACTAAATTAACTCTAAATATATAAGAGAAGCTTGGTATTTAAAGATGTTCTCCAGTGACTACTTTGAGAAAATGAATGGTCATCTCCTAATTGATTGGCTTTTAAGCTCTTACATAGGTCAAGATTTTCCGATAGGTAGAATTTTTAAAAATCTGGTTATATCTGTATTTATTGAATGAGTACAAATTCTTAATTAGCTCAAACTTAAGATGAAGAAAGATAGCAAAGGATGGAATTTAATCATGCTTGCCTTCCCTCATCTTAGCAGGCTGCTTGTTTTCCTAAATTTTTATTCTACTGAATACATAGCTTAAATATGATTCTGTGGAAAGATGGACTAGAAAAATGATGTTTGGGGGCACCTGGGTGGTGCAGTGGTTAAGCATTTGACTCGGTTTTGGCTCAGGTCGTGATCTCAGGATTGTGAGATCAAGCCCTGCATCAGGCTCCATGCTTAGCATGGAGTCTGCTTAAGACTCTCTCTTTCCCACTGCCCTTTCTCATTCTCTCTCTCTCTCTCTCAAATAAATAAATATATCTTAAAAAAGGAAAAGAAAAATTGTTTTTAAATATCACTAATTTTGACCTTTCTATTTTCTTTTCACAGTGACTGTATTGAGCCCAGCAGAAAAAGGTAAGATAATGTTGTAAATTGTATTTGTCAGAGTTGTATCCCTCTTTCTATCTAAAAGTGAATTACATAAAAGCCTATAAATTGAGCAACTTTCCCAGAAATATTGAACTGAGTGGAAAGTTTAGGTTAACATTTTTTCAGGAGGCATACCCGGAGCTTACCCAGAGATAAAGCAGAACATATTTTCAGTGACCCCTTTTGCTATAGGATAGGAATTTGGAAGTTACCAGTATTTATGATAGAGAAAGACATAGGCAACCATATTGTTGGCCATAGTGACCCTAGGCTCGTGCTTCATAACTGTTGTCCTAGGTACCTTGCTTTCCTGAGCAATTCATTCCTTCTTAAAGGTGTGGGAAAAGGGTCCCACAAGGAAATTTAAAAGGATTAGTCCTTCACCATCACAGTTGCAATAAATTTACTTATTCTCCATTCTTCACCCCTATCTGTCTTAATCTGCAATTTATACTACTACTGTGAAGAGACTGAGGAATTTTCCATTAAAAAATGTGTAAACTAAGCATGAGTCTTAACAAACATAGTCTCATGTTCTTTTTTCAGGCATAACCATAAGTATTTATATAGCCACTTTTAATTCTCACTTCATGAGATTAACTTGTAATTCAGTAATTACATAATGTTTATATTATGCATTTTTGTTTATCTTAATGAAGTATACTTAACATAGAGTATTATATTAATTTCAGATGTACAATATAGTGATTCACAATTCTATACATTACTCAGTGCTCATCATAAGTGTACCCATTATTCGCCATCACCTCTTTCACCATCCCCCAAACTAACTGCCCTTTGGTAACCACTAGTTTGTTCTCTATAGTTAAGAGTCTGGTTTTTTTTTTCCTTTTTTTTTTTTCAAAGATTTCATCCACTTATCTGACAGAGAGAGAGAGATCACAAGTAGGCAGAGAGGCAGAGACAGAGAGAGGAGGGAAGCAGGTTCCACACTGAACAGAGAGCCTGATGTGGGGCTTGATCCCAGGACCCCGAGATCATGACCTGAGCTGAAGGCAGAGGCTTAACCCACTGAGCCACTCAGGCGCCCCAAGAGTCTGTTTTTTGGTTTGTCTCTCTTCATCTTTTTTTTTTCTGTGCTTGTTTTGTTTCTTTCTTGTTTTGTTTCTTAAATTCCATATAAATGAAATCATATGGTATTTGTCCTTCTCTGACCAACTTACTTCACTTAGCATTATACTCTCTACCTCCATCTGTTTTGTTACAAATTTCAAGATTTAATTTTCTGGAGCTGAGTAATATTTGATTGTATATATTCACCACATCTTCTTCATCCATCAAGGTACACTTGGGCTGCTTTTACTTTTGCCTATTTTGAATAATGCTGCAATAAATATATGGGTGCTTGTATCCCTTTCAACTACTGTTTTGTATTTTTGAAGTAAGAACACAGTTGTGTAATTACTGTATCATAGAGTAGTTCTATTTTAATTTTTTGAGGAATCCCCATAATATTTTCCATAATATTGACTGTACCAGTTTGCATTCTCACCAACAATGCGAGAGGGCTCCCCTTTCTCCATACCCTCACCAATACTTGTTGTTTCTTGTGATTTTGGTTTTAGCCATTCTGCAGATGTGAGGTGATCCTTCATTGTAGTTTTGATTTGCATTTCCCTGATGATAAGTGATGATGAGCATCTTTTCATGTGTCTTTGGACCATCTGGATGTCTTCGTTGGAAAAATGTCTGTGAATGACTTCTGCCCATTTCTTAATTGGATCATTTGTTTTTGGGGTGTTGAGCTGTATAAGTTCTTTATGTTTTGAATTCGAGCCCTTTATCTGATATGTCATTTGCAAGTATCTTCTCCCATTCTGTCGGTTGTCTTTTGGTTTTGTCAACTGTTTTCTTTGGTATGCAAAAGGTTTTTATCTTGATGAAGTCCCATTAGTTCATTTTCGCCTTTGTTTCCCTTGCCTTTGGAGACATGTCTAGCAAGAATTTGTAGCGGCTAAAGTGGAAGAGGTTTCTGCCTGTGTTTTCCTCTAGGATCTTGATGGATTTCTGTCTCACATTGAGGTCTTTCATCCACTTCGAATTTATCTTTGTGTATGGTGTGAGAGAATGGTCGAGTTTCATTCTTCTGCATGTGGCTGTCCAGTTTCCCCAACACCATTTGTTGAAGAGTCTTTTTTCCATTAGATATTCTTTCCTGCTTTGTTGACCATGAGTTGAGGGTCCATTTTTGGATTCTTTATTCTCTACCATTGATCTATGTATCTGTTTTTGTGCCAGTACCATACTTTCTTGATGATTACAGCTTTGTAATAGAGCTTGAAGTCCAGAATTGTGATGCCACCAGCTTTGGTTTTCTTTTTCAACGTTCCTTAGGCTATTCAGGGTCTTTTGTGGTTCCATACAAACTTTAGGATAGTTTGTTCTAGCTCTGTTAAAAATGCTGGTGGTATTTTGGTAGGGATTGCATTGAATGTGTAGATGGTTTAGGGTACTATAGACATTTTAATAATATTTGCTCTTCCAATCCATAAGTGTGGAATATCTTTCCATTTCTTTCTGTCCTCTTAAATTTCTTTCATCAGTGTCTTCTAGTTTCCAGAGTACAGTTCTTTTACCTCATTGGTTAGGTTTATTCCTAGTTATCTTCTTTTTTTGGTTGCAGTTGTAAATAGAATTGTTTTCTCAATTTCTCTTTCTGCTGCTTCATTATTGCTATACAGAAATGCAACAGGTTTCTCTATGTTGATTTTGTATCCTGGAACTTTACTGAATTCATATATCAGTTCTAGCAGTTTTTTGGTGGAATCTTCGGGCTTTCTATATAACACTTCATATCATCTGCAAATAGTGAAAGTTTTACTTCTTCCTTGCCAGTTTGAGTACAATTCTTTTCATTGTTTGCTGTGGCTAGGCCTTCTGCTACTATGTTAAATAACAGTGGTGAGAGTGGACATCCTTGTCTTCTTCCTTACTGTAGAGAAAAAGTTGTCAGCTTTTCCCCACTGATGATAATATTAGTTGTGTGTTTTTCACATATAGTCTTTATGATGTTGAGGGATGTTTTCTCTTAACTTACTTTGTTGAGTGTTTTTATCATGAATGGATGTTGTACTTTTTCAAATGCATTACCCTGTTACTAAAGCCAGATAAGGACTCCACTTAAAAAGAGAACTAGAAGCCAATACTCCTGATGTACACGAATGCAGAATTCCTTAGTAAGGGGTGCCTTGATGGCTCAGTCATTAAGTGTCTGCCTTCAGCTTAGGTTATGATCTCAGAGTCCTGGGATCGAGCCCAGCAATAGGCTCCCTGCTCAGTGGGAAACCTGCTTCTCCCTCTCCAACTCCCCCTGCTTGTGTTCCCCCTCTCAATGTCTCTCTCTCTGTCAAAATAAATAGATAAAATCTTTTTTAAAAAAGAATTCCTCAGTAAAATACTACCAAACCAAATCCAACAATATATTTAGAAATCATTCCTCATGGTCAAGTGGGATTTATTCCTTGGTTACAAGTGTGGTTCATCATGTGCAAGTCAGTGTGTTATACCACATTAATAATAGAGTAAGAACCATATAATCATTTCAATAGATGCAGATAAAGCATTTTACAAATAAGCCTTCATGGTATTAATCATTGAACAGAGGGATTGGCTATAGAGGCAACAGAGTAGAGTGGTGGGAAGACAGTAGAACACGGTAGTTAAAAGTATGGGTTCTGGAGCTATCCTCACTAAATTCTGGTCCTGGTACCACTACTTCTTAGTAAATTATTCAACCTTTTTGTGTCTATCTTATCATTTCTGGAATAGAAATACTAATACAACCTATTTCATAGAGTTGCTATGAAAATTTAATGTGTTCATACATGCAAAACACTTAGAATAGTGGTAAATAAAGCCATACTATGGCCTAACCAATATTTGCTACTATTATTGTAGCCTTAGAGCAAGTCTTAAGTTGTCTCTTTTTCTCACGTATGGTTCCTCAGGTCAGAGATCACTTTATGTATGTGCATAAACATAATATAAACATAATTTTCCACAATACACTTTGAAGACAAGTTGAGCTGGGGCTTTACTTATGCTCTATCATAATAAGAATAATGACAATTATCTTATTATTGGAAACTATCACTTATTGTGTTGGGTACCCTACTAAGTTTTATATGTACATTAAGTCCTTCAATATTTACATAAATGCAGTGATACAGGCACTCTTGTATCCATTTTATTGTGAAGGAAACTGAAGTTTAGAAAGGTTAACTAAATTATCCCAGGTCATCTACCTAGTAAGTGGGAGAATTTACACCCATACCTGTCTGACTTCAAAGTTTGTACTCTTAAGTAAACTTGTACTGGTCTTTTACTTTTCAATTTACAGCTTCCTTATTTGCTTAGCTGAGCTCCTTAATGAGAAACCTGATGCTCAATTGCTGTTTAATCTAGTATCCAAAGTTCTGTATCTTCATTTTATGTATATTACCAGTGAACTCAATCACACCAGTGTGGAGTGTCATTTGTAAGCTTGACTATTCAGAGCCTTCCTAGTAGCATCAGTCCAGTTACCAGGATTTAAATTCTTTAGATTATGTTACCACAGTGTACGATTTCTTCTTCTTTTATCAACTATTTGACAAATTCCCATTCCTCTCTTGTAACCATCAGTTTGTTCTCTATAGTTAAGACACTGTTTCTTGGTTTTTCTCTCTTTTTTCTTTTTCAATATTCTTTCCTGCTTTGTTAAAGATTAATTACCCATATGATTTTGGGTTTAATTCTGGGCTTTCTATTCTGTTCTATTGATCTATGTGTCTATTTTTGTGCCAGTACCATACTGATTACTACAGATTTATAATATAATTGAAGTCTGGAATTGTGATACCTCCAGTTTTGTTTTTCAAGATTACTTTGTGTATTCAGGATCTTTTGTGGTCATAATGTATGATTGTTTATTTGTTTCAAGTATTTATTTAAATTCCAGTTAGTTAATATACAATGTAATATTAGTTTCAGATGTAGAATTTAGTGATTCATCACTTACATACAACAACCAGGGCTCATCTCAACAAGTGCTGCCCTTAATGCCCATCACCTGTTTAATCCAACCCCTCTGTCCACCTCCCTTCCAGCAACCCTCAATTTGTTCTCTATAGTTAAGTCTCTTCTATGTTTTGCCTCTCTCTTTATCCCCTATGTTCATCAGTTTTGTTTCTTAAATTCCACATATGAGTGAAATCATATGGTATTTATCTTTCTCCAAATGACTTATTTCACTTTGTATAATGCACTCTAAATCCATCCACATCGTTGCAAATAGCAAGATTTCATTCCTTTTTATGTCTGAGTAATATTCCACTGTAGATAACTACCACAGCTTCTTTATCCATTTGGACCACTTTCTTACACCACATACAAAAATAAATTTAAAATGGGTGAAAGACCTAAAAGTGAAACAGGAAACCATCAAAATTCTGGAGAACACAGACAACAAACTTTTTTTTTTTCAATTTATTTATTTTCAGAAAAACAGTATTCATTATTTTTTCACCACACCCAGTGCTCCATGCAATCCATGCCCTCTATAATACCCACTACCTGGTACCCCAACCTCCCACCCCCCCGCCACTTCAGACCCCTCAGATTGTTTTTCAGAGTCCATAGTCTCTCATGATTCACCTCCCCTTCCAATTTACCCCAACTCCCTTCTCCTCTCTAATACCCCTGACAACAACCTTTTTGACATCATCCATAGCATCTTCTTTCTAGATAAATCTTCAGAGGCAAGGGAAACAAAAGCAAAAATGAACTATTGGAACTTCATCAAGATAAAAAGCTTCTGCAGAGTGAAGGAAACAATCAACAAAACTAAAAGGCAACCATTGGAATGGGAGAAGATATTTGCAAATGACATACCTGATAAAGGTATGTCAATAGCTGATAAAGGTATTGGAATGGGAGAAGATCCTTGCAAATGATATACCTGATAAAGGTATGAGTATCCAAAATCTATAATGATCTTATCAAACTCAACACCCAAAGAACAAATAATCCATTTAAGAAATGGGCAGAAGTCATGAATAGACATTTTTCCAAAAAAGACATATAGATGGCCAATGGATACATGAAAAGTTGCTCAATATCACTCATCATCAAGGAAATACAATGTATGATTTTTAAGCTCCTTCCTGACATTAGGATTCCAAGCAGTTTTTTCCTGATAGCTCTCATATTTATCAATATAATAAAGAATTAGATTTTGCTTCTTTATTCTGCAGTGGGGCATAATGGGACAAAGCACAGAATTTAGGCACAGAAGATCTGAATTGGACTTACAGCTCTATCATTTACTAGCCCTATGATTTTTAGTAAGTAACTCAACTTCTCTGAACCTCAAGTTCTATAAAAGGAGATGAGATTAGTAACATGTTACAGATTTATTGTAAGTTAGCAAGCATGAAATTATATGGGAATTGAAGTATACAGTAGTAAACTGCTTTGTAAATGTTAAGTATGAACAGTATCAGTTATAACATTTTTATGTGAGGGCTCTCAAAGACAGTGGGATAAATAAGCTGAAATTAGATTTGATTGTAACCAGAAGAGAGAAAGTTAGACTTATAAGGAACTTCTAAAGACTAGAGTTGGTTACTGGGAGATGCCATAAAATTTATTCAGAAAGTATTAGACATCCAAGTATCTGGCATAAATTGGTAAACCTTGCCTAGAACCTGACCAATAGGCCTAATAAATATCTGTGTCCCTTATAACATGAGGAATTTGTGTCTTGTTTCAATTTACACTGCACTATTAAAGTAGTGTAGGAACTGCCAGTAGGAATATTATTTGGGATTGGCAAAGAAAATATTATTGCCAAATAAATGAAGACCTCAAATCACATAACCTTTTATTCAGTCTCCACAGCTTATGAAAACCATAATCAAACATACTGCAAAAGTTTTTCCATTTCTTGTCTGCTTAATGGTTCTTTTACTTATTTGAAGAGCTCTCTCCAAATTTATAACCACCTAAAACCTAGATACTTTATTTAAAAATATGGTCCTTTGCAATAAAGAAGATGTGAGATACACACACACACACACACACACACACACACACATGCAGTGGAATCAAAAAGTGGAATCAGCCATCAAAAAGAATGAAGTGTTGCTATGTGCAATGATGTGGGTGGAACTAGAAGGTATTATGCTAAGTGAAATTGGTTAGTCAGAGAAAGACAAATACCATATGATTTCATTCATATCTGAAATTTAAGACAAAAGCAGATGAATATAGGGGAAGGGAAAGAAAAATAAAATAAGATGAATACTGAGAGGAGGCAAACCAAAAGAGACGCTGAACTCTAGGAAACAAACAGGGTTGCTTCAGGGAGGTGGTTGGAGAGACGGGATAATTGGGTGATGGGCATTAAGGAGGGTACATGATATAATGAGCACTGAGTGTTATATGCAATGAGCGAATCACTAAATTCTACCTCTAAAACTAATAATTTGAGAGAGATAGCATGAGTGGAGTGGGATGGGCAGAGCAAGGAGAGGGATAAGCGGAATTCCCACTGAGCAGGGAGCCCAATGCCAGGCTCAATCCCAGGACTGGACTTGATCTCAGGAACCTGAGATCATGACCTTGCTGAAGTCAAATTTTAACTGACTGAGCCACCCCTGTGCTGCAATATAATATTCTTTTAGAAGTAGGTTAGCCTCTAAAGAGAGATTCATTTGGTTCCCCAAATCCACATTATATAGTAATTTTACAGTAATAAGTATAAAATAGTCTATTATTAAGAACATCGAGATAAGTGCTCAAAACCTAACTGAAGATTTCCTGTGCCGTATGAATGTGAGTATAATAGATCATACCGTGGCCCAAACTGTTTCCTCCCAGTGCCCTTTCAGCTTTCTGATGTCTCATATATGACCAATAAGTCAAGATTAATATAATCAAGAAGTAGACACAAAGCAAATACTTCTATGCTCTGGATTTTTTTTAAGATTTATTTATTTATTTATTTGACAGAGAGAGAGAGAGATCACAAGTAGGCAGAGAGGCAGGCAGAGAGAGAGAGAGAGAGGAAGGAAGCAGGCTCCCTGCTGAGCAGAGAGCCCAATATGGGGCTCAATCCCAGGAGCCTGGGATCATGACCTGAGCCGAAGACAGAGGCTTTAACCTGCTGAGCCACTCAGGCACCCCTATGCTCTGGATTTTTAATTGGGAACCTAAATCATTCTTATATTAACTTGCTAGGGCTGCAATAACAAAGTACCACAAACTGAATTCTTAAAGAAATTTACTTTCTCACAGTTTTTGAGGTGAGAAGTCCAACATTAAGATACTATCATGGTTAGTTTCTCCTGAGGCTCTTCTTTTTGGTTTGTAGATGGCCATCTTTCTGTGTCCTTACATGGTCTTCATTCTCTGTGTCCTAATATCCTTTTTATAAGGACACCAGTCATAATGATTAGGGCTCACCCTAGGGACCTCATTTTAAATTAAGTTCTTCTTTTAAAAACCCCTATCTCCAGGGTTTAAAAAACCCTCAGTCACAGTCTGAGGTATTGGGGGTTAGGATTTCAACATGTAAATCTTGGGGGAACACAATTCAGCCCACAGAAGTTCAATATTTAGGAATGACATCTTTTTCTAAAAAGGTAAATAGCTACAACTCTTTTTAACTTGAAAAGGGAAACCAGAGAATTTAGTATGAAACTAGTATGCAAATGAATTCTCAAAGGATGAGTGAAACTTTTACTTAAAATGATTAATGGCCCTTTTTGATGATAAGCAACTATGGTCAGTATGTTATTCTTGATTATATTTGGGTTTTTCTGACATATTGTGCGTGATGTCTTTCCTAAATTCATCTCCTATTCTCACCTATCCTTGAACCCTATTAAATTGCTAACATCAGGTGCATCCCAGATCCTCATATCAAGATCTTCAAAATACTGATACTATGATGCTGAATAAGATCATCTATGTAAAACAGTCTTATGAAAGCAAAATTATTATTATGGACTTTGTTTCTATGATCTATAGAAAAAGATATGTACTCATGTCTTAAAAAAGAATTTGTGAATCCTGTGTAGCAAGGATTATACAATATATAATATTCAGGACTGTGGTTCAGATTATCTAGGCTTTAGTTCCTTCTGTTCACTGGATTCAGCATGACTAGGTCAACATATGCTACTTCTTTTGATCTCAGTTGCTCTACTTACAAAATATGAATGCATGACTTTTGACAATATATTTATAAAGGTAGTAGTAGGAATTATAGTCCTAAAATATATTATACTTCTTAGAAGAAAGACCTTTAAGTCCTTTCCAATGTTAATAACAATAATAATATCTACTACTATTTATTTTGTACTTATCATAGTGCCAGGTACTATGCCAAGAGACTTACATACATCATCTTATTTAGTGCTCTACACACCATGTAGAACACGTACTTTTATGACAATTTTATAGATGTAGAAAGTGAAACTTAGTGACATTAAATTCCCAAAGGAAATATATATATTAAGTGGCAAAGTCAAGATTTGATCCTGGGTACATCTGACACCAAAGTCTGTGCCTATTTGCTACTGTTATAATGTTCTTAGAGCATTAGAGATTGGAATTTATCAGGAACTGTATTAATTGTCCAAGTTTGTCATGACAAGTTACCACAAACTGGGTGTCTTTAAGAACAGAAATTTATTCTCTCATAGCTTTGGAGACTGGAAGTACAAAATTAGGTTTAGTCAAGTTCATATTCCTTCTGAAGTTTTCAGGGGAGACTCTTTCCTTGCCTTGTCCTAGCTTCTGGTGATTCTTGGCAATACTTTGTGTTTTTTGGTTTGTGGCAACATAGCTCTTTTCTTGTGCTGTCTTTGCATGACCATCTTCTCTTTGTTTGTATTTGTATCTAAATTTCCCTTTTCTTATAAGAACACCTGTCATAGGGCCTACCCTAATGCAGTATGATCTCATCTTGACTTGACTACTTTTGTAAGGACCATCCTGAGAAAGAAGAACAAAGCTTGAAGTATCACAATTCCAGATTTCAAGTACTCCAGTATTTAAGATGAACTACACAGCTATAGTAATCCAAATAGTATGGTACTGGCACAAAAGTAGACACAATGGAGCAAAAATAGATCAGTGGAACTGAAGAGACACCAGAAACAAACCCACAATTATATGATTAATTAATCTATGATGAAGAAGACAAGAACATACAATGAGGAAAAGACAGTCTGTTTATTAACCGGTGCTGGGAACACTGGACAGCTATATGCAAAAGAATGAAACTGGACTACTCTTTTATACCATAAACAAAAATAAACTCAAATTGGATTAAAGACCTAACTGTGAGATCTGAAAGAATAAAATTCCTAGAAGAGAACACAGGCAGTAATTTCTCTGGCATCAATTATAACAACATGTGTCTAGGTATGTCTCCTGGGGTAAGGGAAACAACAGTAAAAGTATACTATTGGGACTACATCAAAATAAAAAAGCTTTTGCATACTGAAGGAATCCATCAACAAAACAAAAAGCAACCTACTAAATGGGAGAAGTTATTTTCAAATGATGTGTATGATAAGAGGTTAATGTCTAAAATATATAAAGTACTTAAACATCACAACACCAAAAAAATGTCTTTTTGGAAAGACAATCCAAATAAAAAATGGACAGAAAACCTGAATGGACATTTTTCCAAAGAAACCATACAGATGACCTACAGACATATGAAAAGATGCTCAACATCACTCATCAACAGGGAACTGCAAATCAAAACTGTAAGGCATCACCTTATATCTGTCAGGATAGCTAAAATCAAAACCACAGAAGTAACAAGTGTTGGCGAGATTATGGAGAAAAAAGAACACACAAGAACTGCTGTTGGGAGTGTAAATTTATTATAGCCACTGTGGAAAACAGTATGGAGGTTAAAAAAAAATAGAAATACCATGTGAGCCAATAATTTTACTAATTGGTATTTACGCAAAGAAAATGAAAACACTAATTTGAAGATATATGGACCCTTATGTTTACTGCAGATTTACATACAGTAAACAAGATATGGAAGCAATCTAAGTGTCTGTCAATTTACAAATGGATAACAAAAAATAGTGTGTATATATACAGTGGAAAATTATGCAGCCATGAAGGAAAGTGTTGGGTCCCCCAATAATAGGTCCATGGTTAAAGGAGTGAGACTGATACAAAGCAAAGGTCAAGCAAAGCTTTATTTCATGCCAAGCATCGAGAATCAAACCGACTGTCAAACGGACCGGTCGGGGACGTGCCTTTCAGAGAGGGTGATGACCCCTCCCTGCCTTACAGACTAACTTTTATAGAGCAAAAGCCATGTGGTTGGGCTTGGCCACACATAGGTGGCCAATGAGATTGTAACACACAGAGAAAGCTGCACAGTCATACTAGGTCCCACATGGGTGGCCAATTGAATTACAATTCACCCCATAGTAGCTATTTGAACTAGCCTATCACCTTGGTCAGAATTGGCGCCCAAAAGGCATGGCCCACACTCCTTGGTAGCTAGGGAGACAGTATGTGCTCTTTACTGATTGGATGTCTCCACCTGACCCGACTCATCCCTGCATTCGGACTGTTATCTCCACCTGACCTGACCCACCCTTGTATTTGGGCTTTGTTACCTGGGACTGGTTTCCCGGACTTGCTTTTTAGTAAGTTCCCCTCGGGGGGCCAGGGTCCATCTAAGTTTTACTGCATAAACAACAAAATGACTGTTCAACTGGGGAGGGGCCGCTCTGGCTGAATAGGCCTTTACAAAAGAATGAGATCTTGCTATTTGTAACCACATGGATGGACCCACAGAGTATTATGCTAAGTGAAATAAGTCAGACTTTGAAAGACAAATACCATATGATTTCACTCATATGTGGAGTCTAAATAACAAATCAAATGAATAAACAAAAAAAGAATCAGACATATAAATACAGAGAACAAAATGATGGTTGCCAGAGGGAAGGGGGTTCAAGGACAGGCAAAATGGGTGAAGGAGAATGGGAGATACAGGCTTTCAGTTATGGAATGAATAAGTCACAGGGATAAAAGGTGCAGCATAGAGTATACAGTAAATGATATTGTAATAACATTGTATGGGGACAGATGGTAGCTACACTTCTGATGAGCATAACATGATATATAGAGAAGTTGAATCACTATGTTGTATATCTGAAACTAATCTAATGTGTGTCAACTATACTCAAATGAAAAAAAAAAAACTAAAAACTAAAAACTAAAAATCCAGTGATGTCTATTGTAACTTGGTAAAAACTTTAAAAAGTAATTTTGCTCCTTCACATTTTGACAAGTCTCTTTTGATATAGCTACATCTAAATGTACATTTCAAAGCTATTACTCCCCTGCTTTTATCCTTCCCCAGAGGCCTGAGCTAGAACTTACATGCTCCTTTGTACTTCCCAATATGACTCCTACAACACCCTCTTGCAACAGTTTACGCCTTAGTGGGGGCATATATGGAACTGAAATGATGAGATCTATATGTGTGAGGAAAGATCAGCAGAGTGCAGCCAATGCTGTTTCAGAGTCATGATTTTGTTTCCTGCCATTGTTGCATACCACTTGGTTTCTATCATACAGACTAGAATTCCCAACACATTTAAATATGACTATCAGAAAAATGAAAATGTTAGGCTGGGAAGTCAGAATAAATAGCTACCTATTGTGCTAAATGTTAGAAAACCTAAAATGAAAAGATAGCAAAGGAAGAGGCCCATTTCTGTTTGTTTGTTTAGAGGTTGTTGGTCAATATTTTTATTTTTACCAGTTAACAGATAAAGGGACTGGAGACTAAAAGATAACTAAGGTTAGAGAATTATAATACATTCTATTTCAGAGGTGCCTGAGTAGCTCAGTCGGTTAAGCATCTGACTCCTGATTTCAGCTCACATCATGATCTCAGTGTTGTGGGACTGAACCCAGTGTTGGGCTTCACACTCAATGTGGAGTCTCCTTGAGAGTCTTCCTTTCCCTCTGCCCTCCTCACTCCCCTCCACTTGTGCACTCTTTCTCTCTAAAATAAATAAAATCTTTTTAAAAATACCATTTCAAATCCACTTATGTGCCAGCTACTGCTTTAATGTACCTTAGGGGTATTGATTCATTTACTTCTCATCACAGCCCTATGAAGTATTATCATAGGCTCGTTTATGGATGAAAAAACAGTATAGACTGTATTCATTTTCTAGGGCTATCATAACAAATTATGACAAACATGGTGGCATAAAACAACCAGAATTTATTCTGAAATGGTTCTAGAGGGCAGAAGTGGGAAAATATATCTACAAGCCATGTTCCTTCCAGAGGCTTAAGGGAAGATACAAAATCTTATCTCTTCCAGCTCCCAATGACTGCCTTTGTTCCTTGGCTTGTTAGCTGCATAACATCACCCCAGAAAAAGGACTCATTTTTAGACCTCCTTGGGGTTTTTCTGGTCATGTTTATTGAGATATAATTTACATACAATAAGAATCATTCTTATAAATATACAGGCTGATGAGTTTTGACAAATATATACAGTGATGTAAACACCACCACCATCGAGATAAAGAATATTTACATTATCCTCAAAATATCCCGCTTCCCTATTTATAAGCTGTCATCACTTTTCACCTTGGCAACCAATTACCTGTTTTCTCTTTATATAGTTTTACCTTTCTTAGAATCTCCTATAAATTGAATCATAACCCTTTGTATCTGGCTTCTTTCACTTAGTAATGTGCATTTAAGGTTCATCCATGTCAGTGCATATATGAGTGATTTCTTTTTATTTTTACTGCTGAGTGATATTCTATATTATAGATGTACCTCAGTTTGCTTATTTATTCACAAATAAATGAACATTTGGGTTTTTTTTCCAGTTTGGGGCTATTATGAATCAAGCTGATAAGAATATCAATGTACAGGCCTTCACAGAAATGTATATTTTTATTTCTCTTGGGTGAATACCTGAGAGTGGATTGCTAGGTTGTATAGTAATTGTATGTTTAACTTTCTAAGAAACTGTTAAACTGTTTTGCAAAGTAGTTCTACTATTTTGCATCTCCATCAGTGATATATGAGAGTTCTAGTCATTCTACATCCTCACTGTCACTTGGTGCTGTCAGGGATTTTAAAACATTTTATTGTGCATAATGTGGTATCTCCTTGTGGTTTTACTTTGCACTTATGTAACGATTAATAATAAGCACCTTTTCATGTGCTCGTTTGCCATATTTCTTTTTTTTTATAAAGTATCTCAGTCTTTTACTTATTTTTTATTGAGTCTTTTGTCTTATTATTGAGTCGTAAGAGATCATTAAATGTATAGATACCAGTCTGTTTTTAAGCAAATATGATTTCTTTCCAGGGACCAAAGTTAGGAACAATGGGAGAGAATTACCAGGAGGCATATTTCCACTTAATATGAGGAAGATATGCCTAAAATCTAACAATAGCATGGGCTGCCCTAAGAGTTAAGTTTCCCATTACTTCAGGTATTCAAACAAAAGCTGGATGAACAATTGTTAGCAACAGTGCAAAGCAGATTTATACATTTATACATCATGAAGACTGTTGATCTAAATGGTGTCTAAGGACTTTTCCAAATGTAAAATTTTATATTAAAATAAACCAAGCCAACATTATGTTAATGAGGTACAGAATTTATTGGTTGCATCAAAAAAAGGGAAATACACTCTGAGGGAACCAAGCTAGGATTGTGATAACCCCAGCCACTTTCCCAGCCAGTGAAAAATTGGCTTACAAATCCCTAGCTACTATGTGGAAAGTAGAGATTCTCTGTTCTGCTTTGGTGTTGACTGTGAGTATCCCTGACAACATGGAGGCATTGGGCTATACTTAATCCAAATGATACATACAGAATGGTGGCATTCCAACTATCAATTTTAAACCGGGAAAGTAGCCAAAGGTTATTCCCTAAGTGATGTTGCCTTGTATACTTATTTATTTCCACAATCAATGAACCAATGAAGCGTTAAGTAAACATTATCAAAAAGAGCACTGGGAACAAACCACTTTACTCTTTTTGAACAAAGCCATTGTGTGTCTTCCTCTGAAGTCTGTGTAGTTTTTACTACCATATCTCAGAACACAAACCACTAAGACTTAAGAGGAAGGAAAGAGTAGAAGAAAACTTATGTCAACTAAGTCCTAAGAGTATATGAGATCCTTTTACATTTAAGTCAATTAGTTCTCTAAACTTTGTCAGGCAAATTGATAAGGTTGTTTGTGTGTGTGTGTGTATACATATATCATGAGATCAGCAAAGTTAACCAGCTTCTCAGGAACGCATACTTATTAAGTGGCAGATCTAGAATTCAAACCCAAATAATCTGAATCCAAATCCATTGTAATTTTGCATGGCATTTCAGGGCTCAAAACAGATCAAAGAGAGAGGCCTCTTCAGCATAGAAAAACAGAAGGGCTATAATCCAAGTTTATAAATACACATAGCCTATGTGTTTTGTTAGCTTTGTGTTGTTTACCAAATTCCAATATGCTGGGACTAGAAAACTCTTTGAAATTGAAGAAAATATTGAGTTTAAGACAATTAAAATAAAGCCCTCCTTTACAAAGGGGCTAGAAAACGTATGAAACTCATTACCTCCCAGAATTGGTATAGACTGAAGATATAACCAGCTTCATAAAAGGTTTTTATAATTTGATAGATGGTAGATACCAAATAGATAATTAAGGGAATACAGGATACTTGAGAGATAACCCTAACTTTTGAAATTGATATCAATAAGGAAAATGATGCTCTTTTAAAATGTGATGCCATATATTGGCACTAGAATTTGATGCTACCATCAGACAGACTTCTAAGGAGTAGCTGACTAAACCTTGAAAGCCACTCTTTGGGTGCCTGAGTGGCTCAGTAAGTTGAGTGTGCATCTGGCTCTTGGTTTTGGCTTTGGCTCAGGGTTGTTGGATCGAGCCCTGTGGCTGCACTCAGCATTAAATCTGCTTAGGATTCTCTCTCTCCTCACACTCTCTTTTCCTCTCACTCTATTCTCTTTCTCTCTCAAATAAATAAATAAAATCTTTTAAAAAAACAACTTGAGAAAATCTTATATTCTTCTGGGGCAGAGGGTAGCTAAATAATGGGAACAACTCTTGGACAAGTTTTGTGTTCTCATGAATTATCCTTAGCTCTTTGGCTACAATCTATGGGCCTCCAACCCCATTCTCTCCAAATAATCCTTCAAATAGCTTGGAGAGAAGGTACAACTCTTTGTTCAAGTTTTTAAAGCAGTGAAAGGAAGTTAAGGCAGTGAACTCAAATATTAGAATCAAAACCTCATTGATAGGTGTCTACTAAGAGAGAGAGATGACTGTCTCACTGACAAATTTCCCCCTGGTAATAATCTGGGAATTTCTATTTGTCTGTTTTTGGAAAGAAATTGAGGAAGACACAAAGAAATGGAAAAATGTTCCATGCTCCTGGATTGGACGAATAAATATTGTGAAAATGTCTATGCTACCTAAAGCAATCTACACATTTAATGCAATTTCTATCAAAGTACCATCCATCTTTTTCAAAGAAATGGAACAAATAATTCTAAAATTTATATGGAACCAGAAAAGTCCTCGAATAGCCAAAGGGATATTGAAAAAGAAAGCCAAAGTTGGTGGCATCACAATCCCGGACTTCAAGCTCTATTACAAAGCTATCATCATCAAGACAGCATGGTACTGGCACAAAAACAGACACATAGATCAATGGAACAGAATAGAGAGCCCAGAAATAGACCCTCAACTCTACAGTCAACTAATCTTCGACAAGCAGGAAAGAATGTCCAATGGAAAAAAGACAGCCTCTTCAATAAATGGTGCTGGGAAAATTGGACAGCCACATGCAGAAAAATGAAATTGGACCATTTCCTTACACCACACACAAAAATAGACTCAAAATGGATGAAGGACCTCAATGTGCGAAAGGAATCCATCAAAATCCTTGAGGAGAACACAGGCAGCAACCTCTTCGACCTCAGCCGCAGCAACATCTTCCTAGGAACAACGCCAAAGGCAAGGGAAGCAAGGGCAAAAATGAACTATTGGGATTTCATCAAGATCAAAAGCTTTTGCACAGCAAAGGAAACAGTGAACAAAATCAAAAGACAACTGACAGAATGGGAGAAGATATTTGCAAACGACATATCAGATAAAGGACTAGTGTCCAGAATCTATAAAGAACTTAGCAAACTCAACACCCAAAGAACAAATAATCCAATCAAGAAATGGGCAGAGGACATAAACAGACATTTCTGCAAAGAAGACATCCAGATGGCCAACAGACACATGAAAAAGTGCTCCATATCACTCGGCATCGGGGAAATACAAATCAAAACCACAATGAGATATCACCTCACACCAGTCAGAATGGCTAAAATCAACAAGTCAGGAAATGACAGATGCTGGCGAGGATGCGGAGAAAGGGGAACCCTCCTCCACTGTTGGTGGGAATGCAAGCTGGTGCAGCCACTCTGGAAAACAGCATGGAGGTTCCTCAAAATGTTGAAAATAGAACTGCCCTATGACCCAGCAATTGCACTATTGGGTATTTACCCTAAAGATACAAACGTAGTGATCCAAAGGGGCACATGCACCCGAATGTTTATAGCAGCAATGTCCACAATAGCCAACCTATGGAAAGAACCTAGATGTCCATCAACAGATGAATGGATCAAGAAGATGTGGTCTATATACACAATGGAATACTATGCAGCCATCAAAAGAAATGAAATCTTGCCATTTGCGACAACATGGATGGAACTAGAGCGTATCATGCTTAGCGAAATAAGTCAAGCAGAGAAAGACAACTATCATATGATCTCCCTGATATGAGGAAGTGGTGATGCAACATGGGGGCTTAAGTGGGTAGGAGAAGAATAAATGAAACAAGATGGGATTGGGAGGGAGACAAACCATAAGTGACTCTTAATCTCAGAAAACAAACTGAGGGTTGCTGGGGGGAGGGGGTTTGGGAGAAGGGGGTGGGATTATGGACATTGGGGAGGGTATGTGTTTTGGTGAGTGCTGTGAAGTGTGTAAACCTGGTGATTCACAGACCTGTACCCCTGGGGATAAAAATATATGTTTATAAAAAATAAAAAAAATAATTTAAAAAAATACTAGAAAATACCTGGTAATAAAACATAACAGAAATTTGTTTAGTTTTACATCTTTTTGAACTGCTAGAAATAGATAAAAAAGATAATATAAACATTGATTTTTTTTCTTTTAAATTTCAGTTATCTACCTCATATTCTACCATGCCATCTTTGTGTTCTTTACCTGGACCTACTGGAAGTCTATATTTACACTCCCACAACAGCCAAATCAGAAGGTAAGAATCCTTGTTACTTCCCAAAGGCTAAAGAGACAGGAAAGCAGAAATACAAACAAAAAACAAACAAACAAAACCCCCAAAGAACAGAAGAAGATGAGAATAGAAACAAATAGCCTTCATTTAAGGAGAAGAGATTCAAGGTAATTTTTTAAAAGTCCTCTTAGTGATAAAGGCAAATTAAGGGTAGGCAAATTAAGGAATATAGTGTAATGCCAGGGGAGAGAGTTGGAAAGAACCTGACAGGCAACAGATCCAGAGAAAGGCTTCCTGCAGAAAGATATAGAAGGATAATCTATTGTAAAATCACTGGCCATAGATACATTGAAAACTAAGAAACCATTATTTGAATTAATGATATAATTATTTTTTAAAATTTTTATTTCAATTCAATTTAGTTAACATATGTTATTTGCTTCAGGAGTAAAATTTAGTGGTTCATTAATAGCTTATATCACCCAGTGCTCATTACATTAAGTGCCTTCCTTAAGGCCCATCACCCAGTTACCCCATCTCCCAGTCACCTCCCCTCCAATAATCCTCAGTTCATTTCCTATAGTTAAGAGACTCTTATGGTATGTTTCCCTTTCTATTTTTGTCTTATTTTCCCCTCCCTTTCCCTATTTTCATCAGTTTTGTTTCTTAAATTACACATGGTGTGAAATCACTTGGTATTTGTCTTTCTCTGACTTATTTTGCTTAGCATAATACTCTCTAGTTCCATCCACATCATTGCAAATGGTAAGATTTCATTTTTTAGGATGGCTGAGTAATATTCCTCTATGTGTGTGTGTACACCACATCGTCTTTATCCATTCATCTATCAATGGACATCTAAGTTCTTTCCATATTTTGGCTATTGGGGTCATTGCTGCTACAAACATTGGGGTGCATGTGCCCCTTAAAATCAATATTTTTGTATCACTTGGAATAATACCTAGCAGTACAATTTCTGGGTAGTAGGGTAGTTCTATTTTTAACTTTCTGAGGAACCTCCATACTGTTTTCCAGAGTAGCTGCGCCATTGTGCATTCTTCCAGTAGTATAAGAAAGTTCCCCTTTATCTGCATCATTATCAATATATGTTGTTTCTCCTGTTGTTAATTTAGCCATTCTGACCAGTGTGAGGTGATATCTCATTGTGGTTTTGATTTGTCTTTCCCTAATGCTGAATGATGTTCAAAATTTTTTCACAATAGTCATTTGCATGTATTCTTTGGAGAAATGTCTGTTCATATCTTCTCCCCATTTCTTGACAGATTGTTTATGGGTGTTGAGTTTGATAATTTCTTTATAGATCTCAGATACTAACCCTTTATCTGAGATGTGATTTTTGAACATCTTCTCCCATTCTGTCTATTGTCTTTTGGTTTTGTAGATTGTTTCCTTTACTGTGCAAAAGCTTTTTATCTTGATGAAATTCCAATAGTTCACTTTTGCTTTTGTTTTCGTTGTCTTTGGAGATCTGCCTAGCAAAAAGTTGCTGTGACCAAGGTCAAAGAAGTTGCTACCTGTGTTCTCTAGGATTTTGATGTATTCCTGTGTGACATGTAGGTTTTTCATCCATTTTGAGTTTATTTTTATGTATGGTATGAGAAAGTGGTCAAGTTTCATTCTTCTGCATGTGGCTATCCAATATTCCCAGCACCATTTGTTGAAGAAACTGTCTTTTTTCCAATGGATATTCTTTCCTGCTTTAGCAAACATTAATTGACCATAGAGTTGAAGATCCATTTCTGGGTTCTCCATTCTGTTCCATTGATCTATGTGTTTGTTTTTATGCCCATACCATACTGTCTTGATGATTACAGCTTTGTAATAGAGCTAGAAGTCTGGAATTCTAATGTCACCAGCTTTGGTTTTCTTTTTCAACATTGCTTTAGCTAATTAGGGTCTTTTCTGGTTCCATACAAATATTAAGATTGTTTGTCCTGGCTGGGACAAAATGCTGGCAGTATTTTGGTAGGGATTGCACTGGATGTGCAGATTGCTTTGTGTAGCATACACATTTTAACAATATTTATCTTTCCAATCCATGAGCATGGAATGTTTTTCCTTTTGTGTTTGTGTGTGTTTTCCTGAACTTCTTTCCTAAGTATTCTATAAATTTCAGAGTACAGATCTTTTATCTCTTTGATTAGGTTAATTCCTAGGTATGCAATGGGTTTTGGTGCAGTTGTAAATGGGATTGATTCCTTGATTTCTCCGTCTGCTGTCCCATTGTTAGTGTATAGAAAAGCAACAGACTTCTGTGGGTTGATTTTATATCTTACAACTTTACTGAATTTCTGTATCAGTTTTAGTAATTTGGGGGTAGTTTTTAGGGTTCTCTAGATAGATTATCATGTTGTCTGTGAAGAGTAAAAGTTCGACTTATTCTTTGCCAGTTTGGATGCCTTCTATTTCTTTTTATTGTCTGATTGGTGAGGCTAGGACTTCCTGTACTATGTTGGACAACAGTGGTGGCAGTGGACATCCCTGTCATATTCCTGACCCTAGGGGGAAAGCTCTGTTTTTCCCATTGAGGATAATATACACTGTGGGTCTTTCGTATATGCCTTTATGATGTTGAGGTTTGTTCCCTCCGTCTCTACATTTTGGAGACTTTATCAAGAGAGGATGCTGTATTTTGTCAAATGATTTTTCTGCATCTATTGAAAGGATCATATGGGGTTCTTGTCCTTTCTTTTATTAATATGTTGTATCACTATGATTGATTTGTGGATGTTGAACCACCCCTGAAACCCAGGAATAAATTCCACCGGGTTGCAGTAAATGATCCTTTTAATGTATTGTTGGATCCAAATAGCTAGTATCTTAGTGAGAATTTTTGCATCCATGCTCATCAGGGATATTGCCCTGTAATTCTCCTTTTTGGTGAGGTCTTAGTCTGGTTTGGGGATCAGGGTAATGCTGGCCTCATAGAATGAGTTTGGAAGTTTCCTTTTTATTTTCCTTTTTTGGAAAAGTTTCAGATGAATAGGTATTCTTCTTTCAATTTTTTGGTAGAATTCCCTTGGGAGGCCATCTGGTCCTAGACTCTTGTTTCTTGGGAGATTTTTGATGATTGATTCAATTCCTTTCCTGGTTATGGATCTGTTCAGGTTTTCTATTTCTTCCTGTATCAGTTTGGGTAGTTTATATGTTTCTAGGAGTGCATCCATACTTTCCAGGTTGTCTAATTTGTTGGCATATAATTGCTTATAATATGCTCTTATAATTATATTTCTTCAGTATTGGTTGTGATCTTTCCTCTTTCATTCATGATTTCATTTATTTGGGTCCTTTTTCTTTTCTATTTGATAAATCTGGCTAGGGGTTTATCAATATTATTAATTCTTTGAAAGAACAAGATCCTGATTTCGTTGATCTGTTCTACTGTTTTTTAATTTCTATATCTTTGATTTTTGCTCTAATCTTTAATATTTTTCTTCTGCTGGTTTTAGGCTTTATTTGTTTTTATTTTTCCAGCTCCTTTAGGTGTAAGGTTAGGTTGTATATGTGAGACTTTTCGTATTTCTTGAGAAAGGCCTGTATTGCTATATACTTCCTTCTTAGGACCACCTTGGCTGCATCCCAAAGGTTCTGAACTGTCATGTTTTCATTTTCTTTTGCTTCCATGTATTTTTAAATTGTTCTTTAATTTCCTGGTTGACCCATTCATTCTTTAGTAGGATGTTCATTAACATCCATGCATTTGTGCTCTTTCAAAATTTCTTCTTGTGGTTGACTTCAAGTTTCATAGCATTGTGGTCTGAAAATATGCAAGCTATAAGCTCAGTTTTTTTCTACCAGTTGAGGCTTGATTTGTGGCCCAATATGTCATCTGTTCTGGATAATGTTCCATGTACTCAAGAAAAAATTTTGTTCTCCTGCTTAAGGATGAAATTCTCTGAATATATCTGTGAAGTCTACCTGTTTCAGTGTGTCATTCAAAGACCTTATTTCCTTGTTGATCTTCTGCTTAGATGATCTGTCCATTGCTGTGAGTGAGGTATTAATGTTCCCTACTATTTTTGTATTATTATCAATGTGTTTCTTTGATTTTGTTATTAATTGGTTTATATACTTGTCAGCTCCCAAGTTGGGGACATAAATATTTACACTTGTTAGATCTTCTTGTTGGATAGACTGTTTATTATAATATAGTGTCCTTCTTCATCTCTTACTACAATCTTTTGTTTAAAATCAGTTTGTGTGATATAAGGATGACTACTCCAGCTTTCTTTTGATGTCCATTAGAATGATAAATTTTTCTCCACACCCTCACTTTCAATCTGGAGGTGA
This sequence comes from Mustela lutreola, assembly GCF_030435805.1. Taxonomy (NCBI): domain Eukaryota; kingdom Metazoa; phylum Chordata; class Mammalia; order Carnivora; family Mustelidae; genus Mustela; species Mustela lutreola. The sequence goes on along the minus strand of NC_081308.1, from coordinate 66,347,816 downwards.
CTTTGGGTCTAAAGTGAGTCTCTTATTGATGGGTCTTATTTATTTTATCCATTCTGATACCCTGTTTCTTTTGATTGGAGCTTTGGGGCCATTTACATTTGGATTAATTATTGAAAGATATGAATACAGTTCCATTGTATTAGCTATAAAGTCACTGTCCCTGTAGAATGTCTCTGTTCCTATCTGGGCTCTTTCTGTGCTCAAAGGATCCCCTTTAATATTTCTTGCAGCACTGATTTGGTGTTCACAAATTCCTTTAGTTTTGGGGGTGCCTGGGTGGCTCAGTTGGTTAAGTATCTACCTTTGCTTCTGATCATGGTCCCATGTCCTGAGTTCGAGCCCTGGTCAGGCTTCCTGCTCAACAGGGAGTCTGCTTTTCCTTCTCCCTATGCCCCTCCCCCACACATGCTCACTCGTTCTCTCTCTCGCGCGCGCACGCGCGCTCTCTCTTTAGTACATAAATAAAATCTTTAAAAAATATAAAATCCTTTGGTTTTTTATTTTCCTGGAAACTCTTCATCTCCCCTTTTATTCTGAATGACATTCTTCCTGGATAAAGTATTTTTGGCTGCATATTTTTTCCCATTTAGCACACTGAATATGTCATGCCAGTCCTTTCTGGCCTGCCAGCTCTCTGTGGACAGGTCTTTTGCCAGCCTTTTGTGTCTACCCTTGTGTGTTAAGGACCTCTTTCCCCAAGCTGCCATCAGAATTTTCTCTTTGTAGTTTATAAGCTTCACTATAATATGTTGAAGTGTTGACCTATTTTGTTGATTTTGTGCGGGTTCTCTGTGCTCCCTGGACTTGAATGCCTGTTTCCTTTCACAGATTAGGAAAATTTCAGCTATAATTTGTTCTAATAAACCTTCTTCACCTTTATACCACTCCTCATCTTTTAACATTCCTATAATATGGATATTATTTCACTTTGTTGATTCATTGAATTCCCTTAGTCTACCTTCATGATTTAATGGTTTTCTTTCCCTTTTCTTTGCAACTTCCTTATTTTCCATCATTTTGTCTTCTACATCACTGACTTCCTCTTCTGCTTTTTTCATTCTCATTTGTATGGTGTCCACTTTGGACTGTAATTTGGTAATAGCATTTTTAAATTTCAGCCTGACTAGATTTTAGTTTTTTTATCTCTATAGTAAGGGATTCTCTAGTATTTTGTATGCTTTTTTCAAGCCAAGCTAGTATCTTTAAAATTATTTTTAATTCTATTCAGACATCTTTCTTATATCAGTATTCATCCCTGGCAGTGAGTACTGCCTCCTATTCTTTCTTTTGGTGTGAATTTCTCCATTGTGCCATTTTGTCCAGGAAAGAAAAGAAGAAAGACATAGAAAACAGCAAAAACTTAGAATTAGATCCTGAATGTGTTTTGGTCCACTTGTTGAAAGAAACTAGACCCCAAAGTCAGAAAGAAAGAAAAACATATATATATATATATATATATATATATATATACATATATTTCCTTTCATTGTATATATATATATATATATATATGAAAGAAAGAAAAACATATATATACATATATATATATATATAATGAAAGGAAACAAAAAATAATATATCTAAGCTACATATGAAATTTTTAATTATAAAAGATTTAAAAAAGAATTTAAAAAATAAATAATGGAAAAAATAATACTAAAAGACTAAAGAATGAAAATGCAAAGAATGCTGTATATTGTTTACCCCAGGAGGTAAAGCTTTCCAGCCCTCTATAAACAGTAATTTTGCACCACCTGAGTGGCCCAGTGGGTTGGGCCTTTGCCTTCTGCTTGGGTCGTGATCTCAGGGTCCTGGGGTCCTGGGATCGAGTCCCATGTTGGGCTCTCTGCTTGATAGGGAGCCTGCTTCCCTTTCTCTCTCTCTGCCTGCCTCTCTGCCTGCTTGTGATCTCTGTCTGTCAAATTAAAAAAAACATCTTAACAGGAATTTTGGTGAGAGTGAGTTGTTTGTTCTGCTCTTCTGGAGGAGGGCCTGTTCCGCTGATTCTCAGGTTGACTTACCCTAGTGGAAAAGCACTTGCCATCCTAAGAGAAGCAGGATTTAGTGTAAGCAGCTCTAGACTCAACTAGGTGGTGCTGTTTTGCTCCCTGAAGGCTCTCAGAACTTGTGGGTGGATTGAATACTGGCTATGCCCTACCTTCTAGCCCCCAAGCTGAAAATTCTTGCCCTCCACTCTTCAGTAAGCCCTCACAGAACAGTACTCTTGTCTCCCTAGTTTCCATCAGAACTGTATTCACCTGGCCTGTGAGTAAGTGTTTTTATCTCAGTCACATGACTGAGTTTCAAAACTCAAAATTTATGGCCTCTTACAGCTTGGACCACTGCTTTTCCTCCTGGGGGAGGGGGAACTGTCTCACCACGCTTCAGCATTTTGCTCATCCCTTCCCAGGAAAGGGGTCACATGACCATCTAGCAGTTTGCAGTTTATGACAACACAGAGCACAAAGGGGGCACCCACACTCCCTCTTCACAAATGGCTTCCCTGCTGCCAGTTAGGCATCACTGATTCTTCTTATAAACCCAGGGATCCTCCAACCATGCTGTCACACCTGGGATTCTGCCCAACTTCTCCACCTGAACACCTTTAAGCCAGTCACATCCCCCACTGTAGGAGACTTCTAAAAGTTATGATTTTTCACTCTACTGATTTTTTTATATTCAATTAGCTAACATATAATACATCATTTGTTTTTGATGTAGTGTTCCATGATTCATTAGTGGCATATAACACCCAGTGTTCATCAACATAGGTGCCCTACTTCATACCTGTCACCCAGTTACTCCATCCCCCTACCACTCTCCCTTCTGTAACCCTCAGTTTGGTTCCCAGAGTCCAGAGTCTCTCATGGTTTGTCTCCCCTTATTTTTTCCCCATTCAGTTTTCCCTCCCTTCTGCTAAGGTCCTCCATGCTATTCCTTATGTTCCACATATGAGTGAAACCATATGATAATTAACTTTCTCTGCTTGACTTATTTCACTTAGCATAATCCCCTCCAGTTCTATCCAAGTCGATGCAAATGGTGGGTATTCATCCTTTCTGATGGGTGAGAAATATAGAATATTATGTCACCTGCAAATACTCAAAGTTTTACTTTATCCTTACCAGTGTGGATGTCTTTTATTTCTTTTTGTTGTCTGATTGCTATAGTTAGGACTTCCAGTAATGTGTTGAATAAAAGAGGTGAGAGTGGACGTCCTTGTCCTTTCCCGGTCTTAGGGGGAAAGCTTTTAGTTTTTCCCCACTATAATATTAACTATGGGTTTGTCATAGATGGCCTTTATTATGTTGTGGTATGTTCCCTGTAAACCTACTTTCTTGACTATTTTAGTCATGAAGGGATGTTGTTCTCTGTCAAATGCTTTTTCTGCATTGAAGTGATCATATGTTTTTTATCTTTTCTCAATGTGATGTATCATATTGATTGATTTGCAAATATTGAACCACCTTTTTATTCTGGGAATAAATCCCAGTGAATGATTTTACTAAAATATTATTGTATTTAATTTTGTTATAATTTGTTGAGAATTTTTGCATCTCTTTTCATCAGAGACAGTGACCTGTAGTTCTCCCTTTTTGTAATGTCTTTATCTGGTTTTGGTATCAGGGTAATGCAGACCTCATGAAATGAATTTTCAAGTTGGATGTTAAAGACCCCTACTATTATTATCTATTACTTCCTTTATGTTTGTTATTAGCTACTTTAAGTATTGATGCTCCCGCGTTGGGAGCGTTGGGTGTATAAACAATGGTTATGTCTTCTTTTTTAATTCTCCCCTTAATGATTAATGTTCTTCTTTGTCTCTTATTACAGTCTTTATTTTAAAGTCTGTTTTTTCTGATATAAATATTGCTACCCTGGCTTTCTTTTCACATCCATTTGTATGTTAAATACTTCTCCATCCCCTCAATTTCTATCTGCATGTGTCTTTAGGTCTGAGATCAGCCTTTCACAGGCAGCATATAGCTGGGTCTTCTTTTTTGTCCATTTTGTCACCCTATATCTTTAGATTATTTATTCTATTTACATTCAAAGTAATTATTGATAAGTATGTATTTGTTGCCATTTTGTTACTTGTTTTATCATTGTTTTTGTAGTTTTTCTCCATTCCTTTCTTCCCTTGCTCTCTTCTCTCAATATTAGTTGGCTTTCTTTAGTGATTATACCTGGATTCCTTTCTCTGTATTTTTTGCGTATCTATTGCTGGTTTTTGAATTTTGGTTAACATTTGGATTGTATATAAGATCTTCTGTATATGGCAGTCTATACTAAGTTGATATTTGGTTGAATTTGAACCAATTCTTAACTTCTCTCCTCCATACCTTTTTTTTTAAGTAATAGTGTCATACTTTACATCCTTTTATTTTGTGAGTCCCTTTACTGATTTTTACATTGGGAGCAGACTTATCCACAGAGACCTGGCAGGCCAGAAAGAGCTGGCATGATATATTCAGAGCACTAAATGAGAAAAACATGCAGCCAAGAATACTATATCCAGCTAGGCTATCATTGAAAATAGGAGTAGAGATTAAAAGCTTCCAGGACAAACAAAAACTGAAAGAATTTGCAAACACTAAACCAGCTCTACAGGAAATATTGAAAGGGGTTCTCTAAGCAAAGAGAGAGCCTAAAAGTAGTAGATCAGAAAGGAACGGAGACAACATACAGTAACAGTCATCTTACAGGCAATACAATGGCACTAAATTCATCTCTCTCAATATTTACCCTGAATGTTAATGGGCTCAATACCCCAATCAAAAGACACAGGGTATCAGAATGGATAAAAAAACAAAACCCATCTATATATTGCCTACAAGAAACTCATTGTAGACCCGAAGACACCTCCAGATTTAAAGTGAGGGGGTGGAAAAGAATTTACCATGCTAATGGACATCAGAAGAAAGCAGGAGTGGCAATCCTTATATCAGATCAATTAGATTTTAAGCCAAAGACTATAATAAGAGATGAGGAAGGACACTATATCATACTCAAAGTATCTGTCCAACAAGAAGACCTAACAATTTTAAGTATCTATGCCCCCAACGTAGGAGCAGCCAACTACATCAACCAAATAATAACAAAATCAAAGAAACACGTCGACAATAATACAAAAATAGTAAGGGACTTTAATACTCCCCTCACTGAAATGGACAGATCATCCAAACAAAAGATCAACAAGGAAATAAAGGCTTAAATGACACACTGGACCAGATGGACATCACAGGTATATTCAGAACATTTCATTATAAAGCAACAGAATACACATTCTTCTCTAGTGCACATGGAACATTCTCCAGAATAGATGACATCCTTGGTCCTAAATCAGGTCTCACAGGTATCAAAAGATTGGGATCATTCCCTGCATATTTTCAGACCACAATGCTCTGAAGCTAGAACTCAATCACAGGAAGAAATTTGGAAAGAACACAAATACATGGAAACTAAACAGCATCCTTCTAAAGAATGAATGGGTCACCAGGAAATTAAAGAATATTTGAAAAAATTCATGGAAACAAATGATAATGAAAACACAATGGTTCAAAATCTGTGGGACACAGCAAAGGCAGTCCTGAGAGGAAAATATATAGTGGTACAAGCCTTTCTCAAGAAACAAGAAAGGTCTCAGGTACACAACCTAACCCTACACCTAAAGGAGATGGAGAAAGAACAACAAGGAAAGCCTAAACCCAGCAGGAGAAGAGAAATCATAAAGATCAGAGCAGAAATCAATGAAATAGGAATCAAAAAAACAATAGAACAAATCAAAGAAACTAGGAGCTGGTTCTTTGAAAGATTTAATAAGATTGATAAGCCCCTGGCCAGACTTATCAAAAAGAAAAGAGAAAGGACCCAAATAAATAAAATCATGAATGAAAGAGGAGAGGTCACAACTAACACCAAAGAAATACAAACTATTATAAGAACATACTATGAGCAACTCTACGCCAACAAATTTGACAGTCTGGAAGAAATGGATGCATTCCTAGAGACATATAAACTACCACAACTGAACCAGGAAGAAATAGAAAGCCTGAACAGACCCATAACAGGTAAGGAGATCAAAGCAGTCATCAAAAATCTCCAAACAAACAAAAGCCCAGGGCCAGACGGCTTCTCGGGGGAATTCTACCAAACATTTAAAGAAGAAGTAATTCCTATTCTCCTGAAACTGTTCCAAAAAATAGAAATGGAAGGAAAACTTCCAAACTCATTTTATGAGGCCAACATCACCTTGATCCCAAAACCAGACAAGGATCCCATCAAAATATAGAACTACAGACCAATATCCTTGATGAACACAGATGCAAAAATTCTTACCAAAATACTAGCCAATAGGATTCAACAGTACATTAAAAGGATTATTCACCACACCAAGTGGGATTTATGCCAGGGCTGCAAGGTTGTTTCAACATCCGCAAATTAATCAATGTGATACAGCACATCAATAAAAGAAAGAACAAGAACAATATGATACTCTCAATACATGCTGAAAAAGCATTTGACAAAGTACGGCATCCCTTCCTGATCAAAACTCTTCAAAGTGTAGGGATAGAGGGCACATACCTCAATATCATAAAAGCCATCTATGAAAAATCCACTGCAAATATCATTCTCAATGGAGAAAAAGTGAAAACTTCTCCGCTAAGGTCAGGAACACGGCAGGGATGTCCATGATTACCACTGCTATTCAACATAGTACTAGAAGTCCTAGCCTCAGCAATCAGACAACAAAAGGAAATTAAAGGCATTCAAATCGGCAAAGAAGAAGTCAAACTATCACTCTTTGCAGATGATATGATCCTATATGTGGAAAACCTAAAAGACTGCACTCCAAAACTGCTAGAACTTGTACAGGAATTCAGTAAAGTATCAGGATATAAAATGAATGCTCAGAAATCCGTTGCATTTCTTTTCACCAAAAAGAAAGAAGAAAGAGAAATTAAGGAGTCAATCCCATTTACAATTGCACTGAAAATCACAAGATACCTAGGAATAAACATAACCAAAGAGGCAAAGAACCTATACTCAGAAAACCATAAAGTACTCATGAAAGAAATTGAGGAAGACACAAAGAAATGGAAAAATGATCCATGCTCCTGGATTGGAAGAATATTCTGAAAATGTCTATTCTACCTAAAGCAATCTACATATTTAGTGCAACCCCTATCAAAATCCCACCCATTTTTTTCAAAGAAATGGAACAAATAATGCTAAAATTTATATGGAACCAAAAAAGACCTCGAAGAGCCAAAGGAATATTGAAAAAGAAAGCCAAAGTTGGTGGCATCACAATTCCGGACTTCAAGCTCTATTACAAAGCTGTCATCATCAAGACAGCATGGTACTGGCACAAAAACAGACCCATAGATCAATGGAACAGAATAGAGAGCCCAGAAATAGACTCTCAACTCTATGGTCAACTAATCTTCGACAAAGCAGGAAAGAATGTCCAATGGAAAAAAGACAGCCTCTTCAATAAATGGTGCTGGGAAAATTGGACAGCCACATGCAGAGAAATGAAATTGGGCCATTTCCTTACACCACACACACAAATAGACTCAAAATGGATGAAGGACCTCAATGTGAGAAAGGAATCCATCAAAATCCTTGAGGAGAACAAAGGCAGCAACCTCTTTGACCTCAGCCACAGCAACATCTTCCTAGGAACATCACCAAAGGCAACAGAAGTAAGGGCAAAATGAACTATTGAGATTTTATCAAGTTCAAAAGCTTTTGCACAGCAAAGGAAACATTTAACATAACCAAAAGACAACTGACAGAATGGGAGAAGATATTTGCAAACGACATATCAGATAAAGGACTAGTGTCCAAAATCTATAAAGAGCTTAGCAAACTCAACACCCAAAGAACAAATAATCCAATCAAGAAATGGGCAGAAGACATGAACAGACATTTCTGCAAAGAAGACATCCAGATGGCTAACAGATACATGAAAAAGTGTTCCATATCACTCGGCATCAGGGAAATACAAATCAAAACCACAATGAGATATCACCTCACACCAGTCAGAATGGCTAAAATTAACAAGTCAGGAAATGACAGATGCTGGCGAGGATGCGGAGAAAGGGGGAACCCTCCTACACTTTTGGTGAGAATGCAAGCTGGTGCAACCACTCTGGAAAACAGCATGGAGGTTCCATAATATGTTGAAAATATAACTACCGTATGACCCAGCAATTGCACTACTGGGTATTTACCCTACAGGTACAATCGTAGTATTCCAAAGGGGCATGTGCACCTGAATGCTTATAGCGGCAATTTCCGCAATAGCCAAACTATGGAAATAACCTAGATGTCCATCAACAGATGAATAGATAAAGAAGAAGTGGTATATATACACAATGGAATACTATGCAGCCATCAAAAGAAATGAAATCTTGCCATTTGTGGCAACATGGATGGAGCTAGAGGGTATCATGCTTAACGAAATAAGTAAATTGGAGAAAGACAACTATAATATGATCTCCCTGATATCAGAAAGTGGAGATGCAAAAAAGAGGGTTTAAGTGGGTAGGAGAAGAATAAATGAAACAAGATGGGATTGGGAGGGAGACAAACCATAAGTGACTCTTAATCTCACAAAACAAACTGAGGGTTGCTGGGGGGAGGGGGGTTTAGGTAAGGGGGGTGGGGTTATGGACACTGGGGAGGGTCTGTGCTATGTTGAGTGGTGTGCAGTGTGTAAACCTGGTGATTCACAGACCTGTACTCCTGGGGATAAAAATACATGTTTATAAAAAATTAAAAATTAAAAAAAACACTAATGAATTAAATGAAAAATCACAAGAGAAATTTAAAAAATCAAAAATAAACATAAATAGAGTTGGTCAGCAGAACTCGGAGAGGTAGATCAGCATCCTGACTCTCCCACATGGGCCTCAACACAGGGGAAGAGAAGAAGAAAAAGCTTCCGGGAGGAGTCAAGATGGCGGAGAAGTAGCAAGCTGAGACTGCTTCAGCTAGCCGGAGATCAGCTAGATAGCTTATCTAAAGATTGCAAACACCTGAAAATCCATCGGCAGATCGAAGAGAAGAAGAACAGCAATTCTGGAAACAGAAAAACAACCACTTTCTGAAAGGTAGGACCGGCGGAGAAGTGAATCCAAAGCGACGGGAAGATAGACCCCGGGGGGAGGGGCCGGCTCCCGGCAAGCGGCGGAGCAACCGCGCACAAAATCAGGACTTTTAAAAGTCTGTTCCGCTGAGGGACATCGCTCCAGAGGCTAAACCGGGGCGAAGCCCACGCGGGGTCAGCGTGGCCTCAGGTCCCGCAGGGTCACAGAAGGATCGGGGGTGTCTGAGTGTCGCAGAGCTTGCGGGTATTGGAACGGGAAAGCCGGCTACAGAGACAGAGCCGACAGTAAGCTCGCAGCTCCGTGTTACCTTGAACCGGTCGCAGGCTCGGTGAGCTCGGAGCGCGGCCGGAGGTCAGGCAGACGGGAGTAACTGGGCGCTGTTCTCTGAGGGCGCACTGAGGAGTGGGGCCCTGGGCTCTCGGCTCCTCCGGGCCGGAGACCAGGAGGCCGCCATTTGTATTCCCGTCCTCTGGAACTCTACGGAAAGCGCTCAGGGAACAAAAGCTCCTGAAAGCAAACCCGAGCGGATTACTCACCCCGGCCCCGGGTAAGGGCGGTGTAATTCCGCCTGGGGCAAAGACACTTGAGAATCACTACAACAGGCCCCTCCCCCAGAAGATCAACAAGAAATCCAGCCGAGACCAAGTTCACCTACCAAGGAGTGCGGTTTCAATACCAAGGAGAGCAGCAGAATTCCAGAGGAGGAGAAAGCCAAGCACGGAACTCATGGCTTTTTTCCTGTGATTTTTTTTAGTCTTGCAGTTAATTTAATTTTTTCTTTTTCATTTTTTTTTTTTTCTCGCCTTCGGGTAAAATTTTTTTTTTTTTAACTGTTACCTTTTTCTTTTTTAACGATTTTTTACTAGTTTATCTAATATATATATATATATATTTTTTTACATTTTTCTTAGGTGTTTTCTTTTTTAAAAAAAAATTCTTTTCTTTTCTTTTTTTTTTTTTTTTTCTTTTTTCTTTCTTCCTTTTTGAACCTCTTTTTATCCCCTTTCTCCCCACTCACGATTTTGGATCTCTTCTAATTTGGCTAAAGCATATTTTCCTGGGGTTGTTGCCACCCTTTTAGTATTTTACTTGCCCCTTCATTTACTCTTATCTGGACAAAATGACAAGACGTAAAAATTCACCACAAAAAAAAGAACAAGAGGCAGTACCGAAGGCTAGGGACCTAATCAATACAGACATCGGTAATATGTCAGATCTAGAGTTCAGAATGACAATTCTCAAGGTTCTAGCCGGGCTCGAAAAAGGCATGGAAGATATTAGAGAAACCCTCTCGAGAGATATAAAAGCCCTTTCTGGAGAAATAAAAGAACTAAAATCTAACCAAGTTGAAATCAAAAAAGCTATTAATGAGGTGCAATCAAAAATGGAGGCTCTCACTGCTAGGATAAATGAGGCAGAAGAAAGAATTAGTGATATAGAAGACCAAATGACAGAGAATAAAGAAGCTGAGCAAAAGAGGGACAAACAGCTACTGGACCACGAGGGGAGAATTCGAGAAATAAGTGACACCATAAGACGAAACAACATTAGAATAATTGGGATTCCAGAAGAAGAAAGTGAGAGGGGAGCAGAAGGTATACTGGAGAGAATTATTGGGGAGAATTTCCCCAATATGGCAAAGGGAACGAGCATCAAAATTCAGGAGGTTCAGAGAATGCCCCTCAAAATCAATAAGAATAGGCCCACACCCCGTCACCTAATAGTAAAATTTACAAGTCTCAATGACAAAGAGAAAATCCTGAAAGCAGCCCGGGAAAAGAAGTCTGTAACATACAATGGTAAAAATATTAGATTGGCAGCTGACTTATCCACAGAGACCTGGCAGGCCAGAAAGAGCTGGCATGATATTTTCAGAGCACTAAACGAGAAAAACATGCAGCCAAGAATACTATATCCAGCTAGGCTATCATTGAAAATAGAAGGAGAGATTAAAAGCTTCCAGGACAAACAACAACTGAAAGAATTTGCAAATACCAAACCAGCTCTACAGGAAATATTGAAAGGGGTCCTCTAAGCAAAGAGAGAGCCTACAAGTGGTAGATCAGAAAGGAACAGAGACCATATACAGTAACAGTCACCTTACAGGCAATACAATGGCACTAAATTCATATCTCTCAATAGTTACCCTGAATGTGAATGGGCTAAATGCCCCTGTCAAAAGACACAGGGTATCAGAATGGATAAAAAAACAAAACCCATCTATATGTTGCCTCCAAGAAACACATTTTAAGCCCGAAGACACCTCCAGATTTAAAGTGAGGGGGTGGAAAAGAATTTACCATGCTAATGGACATCAGAAGAAAGCAGGAGTGGCAATCCTTATATCAGATCAATTAGATTTTAAGCCAAAGACTGTAATAAGAGATGAGGAAGGACACTATATCATACTCAAAGGGTCTGTCCAACAAGATTTAACAATTTTAAATATCTATGCCCCCAACGTGGGAGCAGCCAACTATATAAACCAATTAATAACAAAATCAAAGAAACACATCAACAACAATACAATAATAGTAGGGGACTTTAACACTCCCCTCACTGAAATGGACAGGTCATCCAAGCAAAAGATCAGCAAGGAAATAAAGGCCTTAAATGACACACTGGACCAGATGGACATCACAGATATATTCAGAATATTTCATCCCAAAGCAACAGAATACACATTCTTCTCTAGTGCACATGGAACATTCTCCAGAATAGATCACATCCTCGGTCCTAAATCAGGACTCAACCGGTATCAAAAGATTGGGATCATTCCCTGCATATTTTCAGACCACAATGCTCTAAAGCTAGAACTCAACCACAAAAGGAAGTTTGGAAAGAACCCAAATACATGGAGACTAAACAGTATCCTTCTAAAGAATGAATGGGTCAACCGGGAAATTAAAGAAGAATTGAAAAAAATCATGGAAACAAATGATAATGAAAATACAACGGTTCAAAATCTGTGGGACACAACAAAGGCAGTCCTGAGAGGAAAATATATAGCGGTACAAGCCTTTCTCAAGAAACAAGAAAGGTCTCAGGTACACAACCTAACCCTACACCTAAAGGAGCTGGAGAAAGAACAAGAAAGAAACCCTAAGCCCAGCAGGAGAAGAGAAATCATAAAGATCAGAGCAGAAATCAATGAAATAGAAACCAAAAAAACAATAGAACAAATCAACGAAACTAGGAGCTGGTTCTTTGAAAGAATTAATAAAATTGATAAACCCCTGGCCCGACTTATCAAAAAGAAAAGAGAAAGGACCCAAATAAATAAAATCATGAATGAAAGAGGAGAGATCACAACTAACACCAAGGAAATACAAACTATTATAAGAACATACTATGAGCAACTCTACGGCAATAAATTTGACAATCTGGAAGAAATGGATGCATTCCTAGAAACATATAAACTACCACAACTGAACCATGAAGAAATAGAAAGCCTGAACAGACCCATAACAGGTAAGGAGATCAAAGCAGTCATCAAAAATCTCCAAACAAACAAAAGCCCAGGGCCAGACGGCTTCTCGGGGGAATTCTACCAAACATTTAAAGAAGAAGTAATTCCTATTCTCCTGAAACTGTTCCAAAAAATAGAAATGGAAGGAAAACTTCCAAACTCATTTTATGAGGCCAACATCACCTTGATCCCAAAACCAGACAAGGATCCCATCAAAATATAGAACTACAGACCAATATCCTTGATGAACACAGATGCAAAAATTCTTACCAAAATACTAGCCAATAGGATTCAACAGTACATTAAAAGGATTATTCACCACACCAAGTGGGATTTATGCCAGGGCTGCAAGGTTGTTTCAACATCCGCAAATTAATCAATGTGATACAGCACATCAATAAAAGAAAGAACAAGAACAATATGATACTCTCAATACATGCTGAAAAAGCATTTGACAAAGTACGGCATCCCTTCCTGATCAAAACTCTTCAAAGTGTAGGGATAGAGGGCACATACCTCAATATCATAAAAGCCATCTATGAAAAATCCACTGCAAATATCATTCTCAATGGAGAAAAAGTGAAAACTTCTCCGCTAAGGTCAGGAACACGGCAGGGATGTCCATGATTACCACTGCTATTCAACATAGTACTAGAAGTCCTAGCCTCAGCAATCAGACAACAAAAGGAAATTAAAGGCATTCAAATTGGCAAAGAAGAAGTCAAACTATCACTCTTTGCAGATGATATGATCCTATATGTGGAAAACCTAAAAGACTGCACTCCAAAACTGCTAGAACTTGTACAGGAATTCAGTAAAGTATCAGGATATAAAATGAATGCTCAGAAATCCGTTGCATTTCTTTTCACCAAAAAGAAAGAAGAAAGAGAAATTAAGGAGTCAATCCCATTTACAATTGCACTGAAAATCACAAGATACCTAGGAATAAACATAACCAAAGAGGCAAAGAACCTATACTCAGAAAACCATAAAGTACTCATGAAAGAAATTGAGGAAGACACAAAGAAATGGAAAAATGATCCATGCTCCTGGATTGGAAGAATATTCTGAAAATGTCTATTCTACCTAAAGCAATCTACATATTTAGTGCAACCCCTATCAAAATCCCACCCATTTTTTTCAAAGAAATGGAACAAATAATGCTAAAATTTATATGGAACCAAAAAAGACCTCGAAGAGCCAAAGGAATATTGAAAAAGAAAGCCAAAGTTGGTGGCATCACAATTCCGGACTTCAAGCTCTATTACAAAGCTGTCATCATCAAGACAGCATGGTACTGGCACAAAAACAGACCCATAGATCAATGGAACAGAATAGAGAGCCCAGAAATAGACTCTCAACTCTATGGTCAACTAATCTTCGACAAAGCAGGAAAGAATGTCCAATGGAAAAAAGACAGCCTCTTCAATAAATGGTGCTGGGAAAATTGGACAGCCACATGCAGAGAAATGAAATTGGGCCATTTCCTTACACCACACACACAAATAGACTCAAAATGGATGAAGGACCTCAATGTGAGAAAGGAATCCATCAAAATCCTTGAGGAGAACAAAGGCAGCAACCTCTTTGACCTCAGCCACAGCAACATCTTCCTAGGAACATCACCAAAGGCAACAGAAGTAAGGGCAAAATGAACTATTGAGATTTTATCAAGTTCAAAAGCTTTTGCACAGCAAAGGAAACATTTAACATAACCAAAAGACAACTGACAGAATGGGAGAAGATATTTGCAAACGACATATCAGATAAAGGACTAGTGTCCAAAATCTATAAAGAGCTTAGCAAACTCAACACCCAAAGAACAAATAATCCAATCAAGAAATGGGCAGAAGACATGAACAGACATTTCTGCAAAGAAGACATCCAGATGGCTAACAGATACATGAAAAAGTGTTCCATATCACTCGGCATCAGGGAAATACAAATCAAAACCACAATGAGATATCACCTCACACCAGTCAGAATGGCTAAAATTAACAAGTCAGGAAATGACAGATGCTGGCGAGGATGCGGAGAAAGGGGGAACCCTCCTACACTTTTGGTGAGAATGCAAGCTGGTGCAACCACTCTGGAAAACAGCATGGAGGTTCCATAATATGTTGAAAATATAACTACCGTATGACCCAGCAATTGCACTACTGGGTATTTACCCTACAGGTACAATCGTAGTATTCCAAAGGGGCATGTGCACCTGAATGCTTATAGCGGCAATTTCCGCAATAGCCAAACTATGGAAATAACCTAGATGTCCATCAACAGATGAATAGATAAAGAAGAAGTGGTATATATACACAATGGAATACTATGCAGCCATCAAAAGAAATGAAATCTTGCCATTTGTGGCAACATGGATGGAGCTAGAGGGTATCATGCTTAACGAAATAAGTAAATTGGAGAAAGACAACTATAATATGATCTCCCTGATATCAGAAAGTGGAGATGCAAAAAAGAGGGTTTAAGTGGGTAGGAGAAGAATAAATGAAACAAGATGGGATTGGGAGGGAGACAAACCATAAGTGACTCTTAATCTCACAAAACAAACTGAGGGTTGCTGGGGGGAGGGGGGTTTAGGTAAGGGGGGTGGGGTTATGGACACTGGGGAGGGTCTGTGCTATGTTGAGTGGTGTGCAGTGTGTAAACCTGGTGATTCACAGACCTGTACTCCTGGGGATAAAAATACATGTTTATAAAAAATTAAAAATTAAAAAAAACACTAATGAATTAAATGAAAAATCACAAGAGAAATTTAAAAAATCAAAAATAAACATAAATAGAGTTGGTCAGCAGAACTCGGAGAGGTAGATCAGCATCCTGACTCTCCCACATGGGCCTCAACACAGGGGAAGAGAAGAAGAAAAAGCTTCCGGGAGGAGTCAAGATGGCGGAGAAGTAGCAAGCTGAGACTGCTTCAGCTAGCCGGAGATCAGCTAGATAGCTTATCTAAAGATTGCAAACACCTGAAAATCCATCGGCAGATCGAAGAGAAGAAGAACAGCAATTCTGGAAACAGAAAAACAACCACTTTCTGAAAGGTAGGACCGGCGGAGAAGTGAATCCAAAGCGACGGGAAGATAGACCCCGGGGGGAGGGGCCGGCTCCCGGCAAGCGGCGGAGCAACCGCGCACAAAATCAGGACTTTTAAAAGTCTGTTCCGCTGAGGGACATCGCTCCAGAGGCTAAACCGGGGCGAAGCCCACGCGGGGTCAGCGTGGCCTCAGGTCCCGCAGGGTCACAGAAGGATCGGGGGTGTCTGAGTGTCGCAGAGCTTGCGGGTATTGGAACGGGAAAGCCGGCTACAGAGACAGAGCCGACAGTAAGCTCGCAGCTCCGTGTTACCTTGAACCGGTCGCAGGCTCGGTGAGCTCGGAGCGCGGCCGGAGGTCAGGCAGACGGGAGTAACTGGGCGCTGTTCTCTGAGGGCGCACTGAGGAGTGGGGCCCTGGGCTCTCGGCTCCTCCGGGCCGGAGACCAGGAGGCCGCCATTTGTATTCCCGTCCTCTGGAACTCTACGGAAAGCGCTCAGGGAACAAAAGCTCCTGAAAGCAAACCCGAGCGGATTACTCACCCCGGCCCCGGGTAAGGGCGGTGTAATTCCGCCTGGGGCAAAGACACTTGAGAATCACTACAACAGGCCCCTCCCCCAGAAGATCAACAAGAAATCCAGCCGAGACCAAGTTCACCTACCAAGGAGTGCGGTTTCAATACCAAGGAGAGCAGCAGAATTCCAGAGGAGGAGAAAGCCAAGCACGGAACTCATGGCTTTTTTCCTGTGATTTTTTTTAGTCTTGCAGTTAATTTAATTTTTTCTTTTTCATTTTTTTTTTTTTCTCGCCTTCGGGTAAAATTTTTTTTTTTTTTTAACTGTTACCTTTTTCTTTTTTAACGATTTTTTACTAGTTTATCTAATATATATATATATATATTTTTTTACATTTTTCTTAGGTGTTTTCTTTTTTAAAAAAAAATTCTTTTCTTTTCTTTTTTTTTTTTTTTCTTTTTTCTTTCTTCCTTTTTGAACCTCTTTTTATCCCCTTTCTCCCCACTCACGATTTTGGATCTCTTCTAATTTGGCTAAAGCATATTTTCCTGGGGTTGTTGCCACCCTTTTAGTATTTTACTTGCCCCTTCATTTACTCTTATCTGGACAAAATGACAAGACGTAAAAATTCACCACAAAAAAAAGAACAAGAGGCAGTACCGAAGGCTAGGGACCTAATCAATACAGACATCGGTAATATGTCAGATCTAGAGTTCAGAATGACAATTCTCAAGGTTCTAGCCGGGCTCGAAAAAGGCATGGAAGATATTAGAGAAACCCTCTCGAGAGATATAAAAGCCCTTTCTGGAGAAATAAAAGAACTAAAATCTAACCAAGTTGAAATCAAAAAAGCTATTAATGAGGTGCAATCAAAAATGGAGGCTCTCACTGCTAGGATAAATGAGGCAGAAGAAAGAATTAGTGATATAGAAGACCAAATGACAGAGAATAAAGAAGCTGAGCAAAAGAGGGACAAACAGCTACTGGACCACGAGGGGAGAATTCGAGAAATAAGTGACACCATAAGACGAAACAACATTAGAATAATTGGGATTCCAGAAGAAGAAAGTGAGAGGGGAGCAGAAGGTATACTGGAGAGAATTATTGGGGAGAATTTCCCCAATATGGCAAAGGGAACGAGCATCAAAATTCAGGAGGTTCAGAGAATGCCCCTCAAAATCAATAAGAATAGGCCCACACCCCGTCACCTAATAGTAAAATTTACAAGTCTCAATGACAAAGAGAAAATCCTGAAAGCAGCCCGGGAAAAGAAGTCTGTAACATACAATGGTAAAAATATTAGATTGGCAGCTGACTTATCCACAGAGACCTGGCAGGCCAGAAAGAGCTGGCATGATATTTTCAGAGCACTAAACGAGAAAAACATGCAGCCAAGAATACTATATCCAGCTAGGCTATCATTGAAAATAGAAGGAGAGATTAAAAGCTTCCAGGACAAACAACAACTGAAAGAATTTGCAAATACCAAACCAGCTCTACAGGAAATATTGAAAGGGGTCCTCTAAGCAAAGAGAGAGCCTACAAGTGGTAGATCAGAAAGGAACAGAGACCATATACAGTAACAGTCACCTTACAGGCAATACAATGGCACTAAATTCATATCTCTCAATAGTTACCCTGAATGTGAATGGGCTAAATGCCCCTGTCAAAAGACACAGGGTATCAGAATGGATAAAAAAACAAAACCCATCTATATGTTGCCTCCAAGAAACACATTTTAAGCCCGAAGACACCTCCAGATTTAAAGTGAGGGGGTGGAAAAGAATTTACCATGCTAATGGACATCAGAAGAAAGCAGGAGTGGCAATCCTTATATCAGATCAATTAGATTTTAAGCCAAAGACTGTAATAAGAGATGAGGAAGGACACTATATCATACTCAAAGGGTCTGTCCAACAAGATTTAACAATTTTAAATATCTATGCCCCCAACGTGGGAGCAGCCAACTATATAAACCAATTAATAACAAAATCAAAGAAACACATCAACAACAATACAATAATAGTAGGGGACTTTAACACTCCCCTCACTGAAATGGACAGGTCATCCAAGCAAAAGATCAGCAAGGAAATAAAGGCCTTAAATGACACACTGGACCAGATGGACATCACAGATATATTCAGAATATTTCATCCCAAAGCAACAGAATACACATTCTTCTCTAGTGCACATGGAACATTCTCCAGAATAGATCACATCCTCGGTCCTAAATCAGGACTCAACCGGTATCAAAAGATTGGGATCATTCCCTGCATATTTTCAGACCACAATGCTCTAAAGCTAGAACTCAACCACAAAAGGAAGTTTGGAAAGAACCCAAATACATGGAGACTAAACAGTATCCTTCTAAAGAATGAATGGGTCAACCGGGAAATTAAAGAAGAATTGAAAAAAATCATGGAAACAAATGATAATGAAAATACAACGGTTCAAAATCTGTGGGACACAACAAAGGCAGTCCTGAGAGGAAAATATATAGCGGTACAAGCCTTTCTCAAGAAACAAGAAAGGTCTCAGGTACACAACCTAACCCTACACCTAAAGGAGCTGGAGAAAGAACAAGAAAGAAACCCTAAGCCCAGCAGGAGAAGAGAAATCATAAAGATCAGAGCAGAAATCAATGAAATAGAAACCAAAAAAACAATAGAACAAATCAACGAAACTAGGAGCTGGTTCTTTGAAAGAATTAATAAAATTGATAAACCCCTGGCCCGACTTATCAAAAAGAAAAGAGAAAGGACCCAAATAAATAAAATCATGAATGAAAGAGGAGAGATCACAACTAACACCAAGGAAATACAAACTATTATAAGAACATACTATGAGCAACTCTACGGCAATAAATTTGACAATCTGGAAGAAATGGATGCATTCCTAGAAACATATAAACTACCACAACTGAACCATGAAGAAATAGAAAGCCTGAACAGACCCATAACAGGTAAGGAGATCAAAGCAGTCATCAAAAATCTCCAAACAAACAAAAGCCCAGGGCCAGACGGCTTCTCGGGGGAATTCTACCAAACATTTAAAGAAGAAGTAATTCCTATTCTCCTGAAACTGTTCCAAAAAATAGAAATGGAAGGAAAACTTCCAAACTCATTTTATGAGGCCAACATCACCTTGATCCCAAAACCAGACAAGGATCCCATCAAAATATAGAACTACAGACCAATATCCTTGATGAACACAGATGCAAAAATTCTTACCAAAATACTAGCCAATAGGATTCAACAGTACATTAAAAGGATTATTCACCACACCAAGTGGGATTTATGCCAGGGCTGCAAGGTTGTTTCAACATCCGCAAATTAATCAATGTGATACAGCACATCAATAAAAGAAAGAACAAGAACAATATGATACTCTCAATACATGCTGAAAAAGCATTTGACAAAGTACGGCATCCCTTCCTGATCAAAACTCTTCAAAGTGTAGGGATAGAGGGCACATACCTCAATATCATAAAAGCCATCTATGAAAAATCCACTGCAAATATCATTCTCAATGGAGAAAAAGTGAAAACTTCTCCGCTAAGGTCAGGAACACGGCAGGGATGTCCATGATTACCACTGCTATTCAACATAGTACTAGAAGTCCTAGCCTCAGCAATCAGACAACAAAAGGAAATTAAAGGCATTCAAATCGGCAAAGAAGAAGTCAAACTATCACTCTTTGCAGATGATATGATCCTATATGTGGAAAACCTAAAAGACTGCACTCCAAAACTGCTAGAACTTGTACAGGAATTCAGTAAAGTATCAGGATATAAAATGAATGCTCAGAAATCCGTTGCATTTCTTTTCACCAAAAAGAAAGAAGAAAGAGAAATTAAGGAGTCAATCCCATTTACAATTGCACTGAAAATCACAAGATACCTAGGAATAAACATAACCAAAGAGGCAAAGAACCTATACTCAGAAAACCATAAAGTACTCATGAAAGAAATTGAGGAAGACACAAAGAAATGGAAAAATGATCCATGCTCCTGGATTGGAAGAATATTCTGAAAATGTCTATTCTACCTAAAGCAATCTACATATTTAGTGCAACCCCTATCAAAATCCCACCCATTTTTTTCAAAGAAATGGAACAAATAATGCTAAAATTTATATGGAACCAAAAAAGACCTCGAAGAGCCAAAGGAATATTGAAAAAGAAAGCCAAAGTTGGTGGCATCACAATTCCGGACTTCAAGCTCTATTACAAAGCTGTCATCATCAAGACAGCATGGTACTGGCACAAAAACAGACCCATAGATCAATGGAACAGAATAGAGAGCCCAGAAATAGACTCTCAACTCTATGGTCAACTAATCTTCGACAAAGCAGGAAAGAATGTCCAATGGAAAAAAGACAGCCTCTTCAATAAATGGTGCTGGGAAAATTGGACAGCCACATGCAGAGAAATGAAATTGGGCCATTTCCTTACACCACACACACAAATAGACTCAAAATGGATGAAGGACCTCAATGTGAGAAAGGAATCCATCAAAATCCTTGAGGAGAACAAAGGCAGCAACCTCTTTGACCTCAGCCACAGCAACATCTTCCTAGGAACATCACCAAAGGCAACAGAAGTAAGGGCAAAATGAACTATTGAGATTTTATCAAGTTCAAAAGCTTTTGCACAGCAAAGGAAACATTTAACATAACCAAAAGACAACTGACAGAATGGGAGAAGATATTTGCAAACGACATATCAGATAAAGGACTAGTGTCCAAAATCTATAAAGAGCTTAGCAAACTCAACACCCAAAGAACAAATAATCCAATCAAGAAATGGGCAGAAGACATGAACAGACATTTCTGCAAAGAAGACATCCAGATGGCTAACAGATACATGAAAAAGTGTTCCATATCACTCGGCATCAGGGAAATACAAATCAAAACCACAATGAGATATCACCTCACACCAGTCAGAATGGCTAAAATTAACAAGTCAGGAAATGACAGATGCTGGCGAGGATGCGGAGAAAGGGGGAACCCTCCTACACTTTTGGTGAGAATGCAAGCTGGTGCAACCACTCTGGAAAACAGCATGGAGGTTCCATAATATGTTGAAAATATAACTACCGTATGACCCAGCAATTGCACTACTGGGTATTTACCCTACAGGTACAATCGTAGTATTCCAAAGGGGCATGTGCACCTGAATGCTTATAGCGGCAATTTCCGCAATAGCCAAACTATGGAAATAACCTAGATGTCCATCAACAGATGAATAGATAAAGAAGAAGTGGTATATATACACAATGGAATACTATGCAGCCATCAAAAGAAATGAAATCTTGCCATTTGTGGCAACATGGATGGAGCTAGAGGGTATCATGCTTAACGAAATAAGTAAATTGGAGAAAGACAACTATAATATGATCTCCCTGATATCAGAAAGTGGAGATGCAAAAAAGAGGGTTTAAGTGGGTAGGAGAAGAATAAATGAAACAAGATGGGATTGGGAGGGAGACAAACCATAAGTGACTCTTAATCTCACAAAACAAACTGAGGGTTGCTGGGGGGAGGGGGGTTTAGGTAAGGGGGGTGGGGTTATGGACACTGGGGAGGGTCTGTGCTATGTTGAGTGGTGTGCAGTGTGTAAACCTGGTGATTCACAGACCTGTACTCCTGGGGATAAAAATACATGTTTATAAAAAATTAAAAATTAAAAAAAACACTAATGAATTAAATGAAAAATCACAAGAGAAATTTAAAAAATCAAAAATAAACATAAATAGAGTTGGTCAGCAGAACTCGGAGAGGTAGATCAGCATCCTGACTCTCCCACATGGGCCTCAACACAGGGGAAGAGAAGAAGAAAAAGCTTCCGGGAGGAGTCAAGATGGCGGAGAAGTAGCAAGCTGAGACTGCTTCAGCTAGCCGGAGATCAGCTAGATAGCTTATCTAAAGATTGCAAACACCTGAAAATCCATCGGCAGATCGAAGAGAAGAAGAACAGCAATTCTGGAAACAGAAAAACAACCACTTTCTGAAAGGTAGGACCGGCGGAGAAGTGAATCCAAAGCGACGGGAAGATAGACCCCGGGGGGAGGGGCCGGCTCCCGGCAAGCGGCGGAGCAACCGCGCACAAAATCAGGACTTTTAAAAGTCTGTTCCGCTGAGGGACATCGCTCCAGAGGCTAAACCGGGGCGAAGCCCACGCGGGGTCAGCGTGGCCTCAGGTCCCGCAGGGTCACAGAAGGATCGGGGGTGTCTGAGTGTCGCAGAGCTTGCGGGTATTGGAACGGGAAAGCCGGCTACAGAGACAGAGCCGACAGTAAGCTCGCAGCTCCGTGTTACCTTGAACCGGTCGCAGGCTCGGTGAGCTCGGAGCGCGGCCGGAGGTCAGGCAGACGGGAGTAACTGGGCGCTGTTCTCTGAGGGCGCACTGAGGAGTGGGGCCCTGGGCTCTCGGCTCCTCCGGGCCGGAGACCAGGAGGCCGCCATTTGTATTCCCGTCCTCTGGAACTCTACGGAAAGCGCTCAGGGAACAAAAGCTCCTGAAAGCAAACCCGAGCGGATTACTCACCCCGGCCCCGGGTAAGGGCGGTGTAATTCCGCCTGGGGCAAAGACACTTGAGAATCACTACAACAGGCCCCTCCCCCAGAAGATCAACAAGAAATCCAGCCGAGACCAAGTTCACCTACCAAGGAGTGCGGTTTCAATACCAAGGAGAGCAGCAGAATTCCAGAGGAGGAGAAAGCCAAGCACGGAACTCATGGCTTTTTTCCTGTGATTTTTTTTAGTCTTGCAGTTAATTTAATTTTTTCTTTTTCATTTTTTTTTTTTTTCTCGCCTTCGGGTAAAATTTTTTTTTTTTTTAACTGTTACCTTTTTCTTTTTTAACGATTTTTTACTAGTTTATCTAATATATATATATATATATTTTTTTACATTTTTCTTAGGTGTTTTCTTTTTTAAAAAAAAATTCTTTTCTTTTCTTTTTTTTTTTCTTTTTTTCTTTTTTCTTTCTTCCTTTTTGAACCTCTTTTTATCCCCTTTCTCCCCACTCACGATTTTGGATCTCTTCTAATTTGGCTAAAGCATATTTTCCTGGGGTTGTTGCCACCCTTTTAGTATTTTACTTGCCCCTTCATTTACTCTTATCTGGACAAAATGACAAGACGTAAAAATTCACCACAAAAAAAAGAACAAGAGGCAGTACCGAAGGCTAGGGACCTAATCAATACAGACATCGGTAATATGTCAGATCTAGAGTTCAGAATGACAATTCTCAAGGTTCTAGCCGGGCTCGAAAAAGGCATGGAAGATATTAGAGAAACCCTCTCGAGAGATATAAAAGCCCTTTCTGGAGAAATAAAAGAACTAAAATCTAACCAAGTTGAAATCAAAAAAGCTATTAATGAGGTGCAATCAAAAATGGAGGCTCTCACTGCTAGGATAAATGAGGCAGAAGAAAGAATTAGTGATATAGAAGACCAAATGACAGAGAATAAAGAAGCTGAGCAAAAGAGGGACAAACAGCTACTGGACCACGAGGGGAGAATTCGAGAAATAAGTGACACCATAAGACGAAACAACATTAGAATAATTGGGATTCCAGAAGAAGAAAGTGAGAGGGGAGCAGAAGGTATACTGGAGAGAATTATTGGGGAGAATTTCCCCAATATGGCAAAGGGAACGAGCATCAAAATTCAGGAGGTTCAGAGAATGCCCCTCAAAATCAATAAGAATAGGCCCACACCCCGTCACCTAATAGTAAAATTTACAAGTCTCAATGACAAAGAGAAAATCCTGAAAGCAGCCCGGGAAAAGAAGTCTGTAACATACAATGGTAAAAATATTAGATTGGCAGCTGACTTATCCACAGAGACCTGGCAGGCCAGAAAGAGCTGGCATGATATTTTCAGAGCACTAAACGAGAAAAACATGCAGCCAAGAATACTATATCCAGCTAGGCTATCATTGAAAATAGAAGGAGAGATTAAAAGCTTCCAGGACAAACAACAACTGAAAGAATTTGCAAATACCAAACCAGCTCTACAGGAAATATTGAAAGGGGTCCTCTAAGCAAAGAGAGAGCCTACAAGTGGTAGATCAGAAAGGAACAGAGACCATATACAATAACAGTCACCTTACAGGCAATACAATGGCACTAAATTCATATCTCTCAATAGTTACCCTGAATGTGAATGGGCTAAATGCCCCTGTCAAAAGACACAGGGTATCAGAATGGATAAAAAAACAAAACCCATCTATATGTTGCCTCCAAGAAACACATTTTAAGCCCGAAGACACCTCCAGATTTAAAGTGAGGGGGTGGAAAAGAATTTACCATGCTAATGGACATCAGAAGAAAGCAGGAGTGGCAATCCTTATATCAGATCAATTAGATTTTAAGCCAAAGACTGTAATAAGAGATGAGGAAGGACACTATATCATACTCAAAGGGTCTGTCCAACAAGATTTAACAATTTTAAATATCTATGCCCCCAACGTGGGAGCAGCCAACTATATAAACCAATTAATAACAAAATCAAAGAAACACATCAACAACAATACAATAATAGTAGGGGACTTTAACACTCCCCTCACTGAAATGGACAGGTCATCCAAGCAAAAGATCAGCAAGGAAATAAAGGCCTTAAATGACACACTGGACCAGATGGACATCACAGATATATTCAGAATATTTCATCCCAAAGCAACAGAATACACATTCTTCTCTAGTGCACATGGAACATTCTCCAGAATAGATCACATCCTCGGTCCTAAATCAGGACTCAACCGGTATCAAAAGATTGGGATCATTCCCTGCATATTTTCAGACCACAATGCTCTAAAGCTAGAACTCAACCACAAAAGGAAGTTTGGAAAGAACCCAAATACATGGAGACTAAACAGTATCCTTCTAAAGAATGAATGGGTCAACCGGGAAATTAAAGAAGAATTGAAAAAAATCATGGAAACAAATGATAATGAAAATACAACGGTTCAAAATCTGTGGGACACAACAAAGGCAGTCCTGAGAGGAAAATATATAGCGGTACAAGCCTTTCTCAAGAAACAAGAAAGGTCTCAGGTACACAACCTAACCCTACACCTAAAGGAGCTGGAGAAAGAACAAGAAAGAAACCCTAAGCCCAGCAGGAGAAGAGAAATCATAAAGATCAGAGCAGAAATCAATGAAATAGAAACCAAAAAAACAATAGAACAAATCAACGAAACTAGGAGCTGGTTCTTTGAAAGAATTAATAAAATTGATAAACCCCTGGCCCGACTTATCAAAAAGAAAAGAGAAAGGACCCAAATAAATAAAATCATGAATGAAAGAGGAGAGATCACAACTAACACCAAGGAAATACAAACTATTATAAGAACATACTATGAGCAACTCTACGGCAATAAATTTGACAATCTGGAAGAAATGGATGCATTCCTAGAAACATATAAACTACCACAACTGAACCATGAAGAAATAGAAAGCCTGAACAGACCCATAACCAGTAAGGAGATTGAAACAGTCATTAAAAATCTCCAAACAAACAAAAGCCCAGGGCCAGACGGCTTCCCGGGGGAATTCTACCAAACATTTAAAGAAGAACTAATTCCTATTCTCCTGAAACTGTTCCAAAAAATAGAAATGGAAGGAAAACTTCCAAACTCATTTTATGAGGCCAGCATCACCTTGATCCCAAAACCAGACAAGGATCCCACCAAAAAAGAGAGCTATAGACCGATATCCTTGATGAACACAGATGCGAAAATACTCAACAAAATACTAGCCAATCGGATTCAACAGTACATTAAAAAGATTATTCACCACGACCAAGTGGGATTTATTCCAGGGCTGCAAGGTTGGTTCAACATCCGCAAATCAGTCAATGTGATACAACACATCAATAAAAGTAAGAACAAGAACCATATGATACTCTCAATAGATGCTGAAAAAGCATTTGACAAAGTACAACATCCCTTCCTGATCAAAACTCTTCAAAGTGTAGGGATAGAGGGCACATACCTCAATATCATCAAAGCCATCTATGAAAAACCCACCGCAAATATCATTCTCAATGGAGAAAAACTGAAAGCTTTTCCGCTAAGGTCAGGAACACGGCAGGGATGTCCATTATCACCACTGCTATTCAACATCGTACTAGAGGTCCTAGCCTCAGCAATCAGACAACAAAAGGAAATTAAAGGCATCCAAATCGGCAAAGAAGAAGTCAAATTATCACTCTTCGCAGATGATATGATACTCTATGTGGAAAACCCAAAAGACTCCACTCCAAAACTGCTAGAACTTATACAGGAATTCAGTAAAGTGTCAGGATATAAAATCAATGCACAGAAATCAGTTGCATTTCTCTACACCAACAGCAAGACAGAAGAAAGAGATATTAAGGAGTCAATCCCATTTACAATTGCATCCAAAACCATAAGATACCTAGGAATAAACCTAACCAAAGAGACACAGAATCTATACTCAGAAAACTATAAAGTACTCATGAAAGAAATTGAGGAAGACACAAACAAATGGAAAAATGTGCCATGCTCCTGGATTGGAAGAATAAATATTGTGAAAATGTCTATGCTACCTAAAGCAATCTACACATTTAATGCAATTCCTATCAAAGTACCATCCATCTTTTTCAAAGAAATGGAACAAATAATTCTAAAATTTATATGGAACCAGAAAAGACCTCGAATAGCCAAAGGGATATTGAAAAAGAAAGCCAACGTTGGTGGCATCACAATTCCGGACTTCAAGCTCTATTACAAAGCTGTCATCATCAAGACAGCATGGTACTGGCACAAAAACAGACACATAGATCAATGGAACAGAATAGAGAGCCCAGAAATAGACCCTCAACTCTATGGTCAACTAATCTTCGACAAAGCAGGAAAGAATGTCCAATGGAAAAAAGACAGCCTTTTCAATAAATGGTGCTGGGAAAATTGGACAGCCACATGCAGAAAAATGAAATTGGACCATTTCTTTACACCACACACAAAAATAGACTCAAAATGGATGAAGGACCTCAATGTACGAAAGGAATCCATCAAAATCCTTGAGGAGAACACGGGCAGCAACCTCTTCGACCTCTGCCGCAGCAACATCTTCCTAGGAACAACGCAAAAGGCAAGGGAAGCAAGGGAAAAAATGAACTACTGGGATTTCATCAAGATCAAAAGCTTTTGCACAGCAAAGGAAACAGTTAACAAAATCAAAAGACAACTGACAGAATGGGAGAAGATATTTGCAAACGACATATCAGATAAAGGACTAGTGTCCAGAATCTATAAAGAACTTAGCAAACTCAACACCCAAAGAACAAATAATCCAATCAAGAAATGGGCAGAAGACATGAACAGACATTTCTGCAAAGAAGACATCCAGATGGCGAACAGACACATGAAAAAGTGCTCCATATCACTCGGCATCAGGGAAATACAAATCAAAACCACAATGAGATATCACCTCACACCAGTCAGAATGGCTAAAATCAACAAGTCAGGAAATGACAGATGCTGGCGAGGATGCGGAGAAAGGGGAACCCTCCTACACTGTTGGTGGGAATGCAAGCTGGTGCAGCCACTCTGGAAAACAGCATGGAGGTTCCTCAAAATGTTGAAAATAGAACTGCCCTATGACCCAGCAATTGCACTATTGGGTATTTACCCTAAAGATACAAATGTAGTGATCCAAAGGGACACATGCACCCGAATGTTTATAGCAGCAATGTCCACAATAGCCAAACTATGGAAAGAACCTAGATGTCCATCAACAGATGAATGGATCAAGAAGATGTGGTATATATACACAATGGAATACTATGCAGCCATCAAAAGAAATGAAATCTTGCCATTTGCAACAACATGGATGGAACTAGAGCGTATCATGCTTAGCGAAATAAGTCAAGCAGAGAAAGACAACTATCATATGATCTCCCTGATATGAGGAAGTGGTGATGCAACATGGAGGCTTAAGTGGGTAGAAGAATAAATGAAACAAGATGGGATTGGGAGGGAGACAAACCATAAGTGACTCTTAATCTCACAAAACAAACTGAGGGTTGCCGGGGGGAGGGGGTTGGGGAGAAGGGGTGGGATTATGGACATTGGGGAGGGTATGTGATTTGGTGAGTGCTGTGAAGTGTGTAAACCTGGTGATTCACAGACCTGGGGATAAAAATATATGTATATAAAAAATATATGTTTATAAAAAATAAAAAATTAAAAAAAAAATAAAATAAAAAATAAAAAAAAATAAAATAAAAAAAAATAAACATAAATAAATGTAAATATAAATTAAAATAAACATAAATAAAAGTAGACATAAAATGAAAAAGAATATACCAAAAATTTTAGGATGCAATAAAACAGTATTTGGAGAGAATTTATAGTTATAAATACTTACCAAAGGAATAATATGCCTGTTCAATATTCTTTACACCTTAAAGAATGAGAAAATGAAGAGCACTCTATCCCCAAAGTTAGCAGCATAAATAGGGATGATTATAGCAGAGGTAAAACCAAATGAGGAATAGAAAACAGTAGAAATAATCAATAAGACCAAAATTGGGACTTTGAAAAGATCAACAAAATAAAGAAACTTTTAGCTAGACTGAACAAAGACAGAGAGAGAGGACACAAAGTACTAATATCAGAAATGAAAGTGGAACATTACTACAGACCTTATAGAAACAGAAGGAATTATAATAGAAGCATTGTGTGTCAACAAATCAGAAACCTAAATGAAATGGAAAAATTCCTAGAAATACAGAAACTATCAAAACTGACTCAAGAAGAAATTTTTAAAATTTTGAATATACCCAAAATAAGTAAAGAGATTTACTAATCAAAAACCAGTCAAAAGGCTCTTTCCTTTCCGTCGGGCGGCAGCCATCAGCTCAAAGGTAGGCCAAGATGGGCGCTTACAAGTACATCCAGGAGCTATGGAGGAAGAAGCAGTCCGATGTAATGCGCTTTCTTCTCAGGGTGCGCTGCTGGCAGTACCGCCAGCTCTCTGCGCTCCACAGGGCCCCCCGCCCAACCCGGCCCGATAAAGCGCACAGGCTGGGGTACAAGGCCAAGCAAGGTTATGTCATATATCGGATTCGTGTGCGTCGTGGTGGCCGCAAACGCCCGTTTCCTAAGGGTGCTACCTACGGCAAGCCTGTCCATCATGGTGTTAATCAGCTCAAGTTTGCACGAAGCCTTCAGTCTGTTGCAGAGGAGCGAGCTGGACGTCACTGCGGGGCTCTAAGAGTCTTGAATTCTTACTGGGTTGGTGAAGATTCCACATACAAATTCTTTGAGGTTATCCTCATTGATCCATTCCATAAAGCTATCAGAAGAAATCCTGATACCCAGTGGATCACCAAACCAGTCCACAAGCACAGGGAGATGCGAGGGCTGACATCTGCAGGCCGAAAGAGCCGTGGCCTTGGAAAGGGTCACAAGTTCCACCACACTATTGGTGGTTCTCGCCGTGCGGCATGGAGAAGACGCAATACTCTCCAGCTTCACCGTTACCGCTAATCAAAGTAATGTTTGTAAAATTCTTACCTAATAAACAATTTAGGACAGTCAAAAAAAAAAAAAACAGTCAAAAAAGAAAAGCTCAGGACAAGATGGTTTCACAGGTAAATTCAATCAGAAGAATAATTAACATGAGTCCTTCTCAAAATCTTCCGAGAGAGAGAGAGAAGTGAGGAACACATTATCTAACCAGTGCAAATAGGCAAGAAAATAAAGCATTGAAATTAGGTAGAAAAAAGTAAAATTACCTCTGTTCACACACAGTATGATCTTATATGTGGAAGACCCTAAAGATCCTCCCCCAAAATCTGTTGCATTTTACAGTATCATGAAAAAGAATAAAATATTTAGGAATAAACTTCATCAAGGAAGTGAAAACCTCAGTACACTGAAAACTAAAATCTTTTGCTAATAACAATTAGATACAAATAAATGGAAAGACAGTTCATGTTCATGGATTGAGAAAATTAATGTTAAGAATGTTATCACTACCCAAGGTAGTCTACAGATTTGTTGCACTCTCTATCAAATTCCCAATATTTTTTGTATAAGTCGAGAATTCCATCTTAAAATTCATATGAAATCTTAAGGGATCCCAAATAGCTAAAATAATCTTGAAAAAGAACAAAGTCCTAGGTCTCATTTATTCATTTCTAAATTTACTACAGAGTTACAGTAATCAAAACAGTGTGCTACAGACACAATGGAATGTGTCTATGGAACAGAAGTAAGAGCCTACTAATAAATCCTCACATATATGTAACCATATATAACCTCACATATATGGTCAGGTGATTTTTGAAAAGGGTAGTAAGACCATTCAATGGAGAAAAGATGGTCTTTTCAACAAATGGTATTGGGAAAATTGGACATGCACATGCAAAATAATGAAGTTGGACCCTTACACCATATACAAAAATTAGCTCAAATGGAAAGCTACGGAACCTTTAGAAAAAAAAATACAGAGGCTGGTACCTAGGTTGCTCAATTGGTTAAGCATCTGCCTTTGGTTTAGGTCATGATCTCAGGGTCCTGGAATTGAGCCCAGCACTGGGCTCCCTGCTCAGCGGGGAGTCTCCTTCTCCCTCTCCTTCTGCTCCTCCACTCCCCAATTCATGCTGTCCTGCACATGTGCTCTCTCTGTCTCTCAAATAAATAAATAACTAATCTTTAGGAAAAACCATAAGCAAAAAGTTTCATAACATTGGATTCTGGCAATGATTTCTTAGACATGACGTCAAAAGCAGAGGAAACAAAAGTAAAGGTAAACTGGACTACATTAAAATTTAAACTTCTGAGCATCAAACCACAACCAACAAAGTGAAAAGGCAACCTATGGAATGGGAGAAAATGTTCATAAATTAAATATTCAATAAATGTCAAGTATCAAGTATCCAGAATATATAAAGATTCTTTCAACTGAACAAGAAAAAGACAAATAACCCAACTACTAAATGGGCAAATGACTTAACTAGACATTTCTCTAAAGACTATATGTGAATGACCAACAAGCTCATGAAAAGATGATCGACATCATTAGTCAACAGAGAAATGTAAATAAAGACTACAGTGAGATGCCACTTCACACCCACTAAGAAGTCCAAAATATAGATACATACATATGTACATACATACAGAAAAGAGAGAGAGAGGAAGGAAGGAAGGAAAAGAATAAGTGTTAATGTGGATGTGGGAAACTGAATCCTCATATATTGCTACTGGGAATGTAAAATGATACAGATGCCGTGGAATATAGTTTTTCAGTTTCTCATAAAGTTAAACATAAAATTATCTTGTGACCCAAGAATTCTATTCCTAGATATATACTCAAATTAAAAGCAAGTGTTCAAAAGTTATACACCACTGTTCATAGAGCACTAGCCATTATAGTCAAAAGATGGAAATGGAATATCCATCAACAGATGAAATGGGTAAATCACGGGTGTTATGTCCATAAAGGAATATTATCCAGGTATAACAAGGAGTGCATTACTGATACATGCCACAGCATGGATGAAAACTTTCTGCTAGAAAGAAAACTTTCTAGCAGACCATATATTGTTTGATACCATTTGTATGCAATATCCAGAAAGGAAAGAAATCTAATGAGATAGAAAGTAGATTAATTGTTGCCTGGATCCGGGGGTGGGGGAAATAAGGAATTATTACTTAATGCAATATGGAGTTTCCTTTTGAGGTGATAAAAATATTCTGAAAGTAGATAGTGTTAATGGCTGCCCATCACCTAATATACCTAATGCCACTATCTACACTATGAAATGTGCATTTTAAAATTAAATCTTATGTTATGTGAATTTTAGCTCAATGGAAATAATTGTTCCCTCCACCCTATTAGAAAGCTTGTAGGCCAATAGAAAGGCTGAGTGGTTGGGAATTTTGTAGAATTTTGGTAAGATTTAGATAAGAATTGCAAATGTCTAACACTTAAGACCATGTTTTCAGCATTTTTAATTGGTAAAAAGAAAAGGTGTGTCTTTGGGTCCAATTTGATAGCCATGATACTCATTTCTTGAATACCAAATACATCCCAATCTATCATCAGTTGCCCACCTAAAATGTGTTTACTGTTTCATTGCATTATAAACCTCAAAAAAGCTTAGTTAGTGCCAAAAAGAGGGCCTCCAAACATGACATCTTATTCCAATCCAGAACTTTCTTGTTGAATAACCACAAGGTTTTCATCACATACTACCAGTAACAACTCTGCCTCTGCTTTTCAGGCAGGTGTAGTATGCCACACAAAAGTTATTTCCCAGGACAGCCCCCAAATTAAAAGACTGTCCGAAGTGCTACTTTTAATTATCAAAATTAAATAGAATTGTTTAAAACTTTATACTAAAAACTAGAAAAGCTAAAATTTAAGATGATAGTATCAAATATTTTTAAATGACTTAAGAAATTGAACTTGTAAAGGAAACTTTAGTTACTTATTAGCCAGTACTTTTAAACTAATCACATAAGTAGGTATTATCTCCTCTGTTTTACAGATGAAGAACCTTGGGCTAAAAGTATCTGATTTTCCAAAGTAATTTCTTCACTATTAAATGGAAGAGATGAGGTTTAAAGCCCCAAAATCTGATCACAGATCCTTCTCCTTTTCACCTTTGCTTACCTTTTAGCCCAGGCAAAAGAAAGCTTTCAAGTCTATTACTTTTGGAAAATTGTTGACATATCTTTTGCAAGATTAGCCAAGTGTGATGCCAACATTGGCAAGAAGCTTAATATCAGACTAAAAATTTCTGAAATAGTAAGAATACCCAAACTTCTACTTATTTGCAAGATTAGAATACAGTGTCACAAGCAGTCTCATCCAGCTTCTCTAAGAGTGTAACCTAGGAGAAATACAACTTAATAACATTCATAGTTAATCATCAACATGGTCCTGGCAGCAAGCTATCATACATCTGTACGTAACATTATTATGGTATAATGGAGTGGAAAGGGCACAAGTCTTGGAATCAGGTGAACTGGGTTTACCTTAGTTTTGCTACATACTAGTTAGTATAAACATAAGACAAAGTACTTGCTAAGTTTATTTATAAAACAATACTACCCTATCACATGGACTTATGAAGATAGAGATAAAAGCCAGATAAAATAATTAAGATAATTATGCTGAGAAAGTTATAAACCAAATTGATACCTACACTTCAACGGTAGATAACAAATATCTTCATCTAAATTGTTGTTTTTAACGTTTTCTTTGAACCTTGGAAAATAAAGTCTCACCTCTCACTTCTGCTTCTAGTTCCACTTGTCCTATTCAGACAAGGAACGCTATGAAAATGAAGAGAGACCTGAAGTCCAGAAGCAGATGCTCATCGATATGGCCAAAAAGCTACCGGTTTACACAAGAACTGGGAGTGGAGGTCAGTTCATCCAAAGTCACCTACAGAAGGGTCAAGTCACATTTTGAGATTAGCAAAGACCTCAAAAAGGCTAAGTCATATATATCCACAGGCTCATCTGTATGGCCTGTAGCACTGGAGTCTATGACTAACATTTTGCTATGTTACTTTATCATATATCTGGCCACAAATCTATCTCTCATCCCTTATTCATCAAGCCATCTTATTTTTTCATACATTTCAAACTAAGTAGCAGATATCAAATACACATCTACCTAAATATTTTATCATTCTGTTTTGAGTGAAATTTGCATACAAAAACACAAATCTTAAGTTTGTCATTCAGTGTTTTGACAAGTGTACACATCTGTGTAACCGAAACCTCTATAAATAGTACCACATCCCCAGAAAGTTCTCTCATGCTCCTTCCTAGTACGTCCCATCAACCACCACCAAGGCAACCACTATTCTGATAGTTTTCCATCATAGATTAGTTTTACCAGCTCTAGAATTTTATATAAATGTAATCATATACTATGTACTGTTGTGTCTGGCTTCTTTTATTTAATATAATATTTTGAGATTCATTCACATTGCTGTGTACTTTATTCCTTTTATTGCTGAGTAGTATTTCATTGAGTGAATATATTATATTTTACCCATCCACTAGTTGATGCACATTTGGTGTTATCAGTGCTTAGCTATCATGAGTAAATCTGCTATGAATATTCTTGTGCAAGTATTTGTGCAGAGATGTGTCATCTTTCTTGGGTAAATGTCCACTATGGAGTCCTAACTCTTAGTTTTCATCTGTATGATATAAGTACTATTCTAGTACTAGTGGAACCAGTTTTCCACCATTCAAAATTTGAAAATCAAACCTCTTTTGACAAGTCATACTAATGTTTCTAATAAGGAAGATTGCGTTTCAAGGCTTTGGGCATTATACTGTTAGAAATTTATGTTCATCTGTTTATCATTCATTTATTCAGTAATCATTTATTAAGATCCTATTTGGTGATTTGGAAAATTTTAGTATGGTCTGGGTAATAGATATTAAGGACTTATTATTCATTGTGTTAGAGCATTGATGGTATGGTGGTCATGATTTTTTAAAATCTTCATGCATACTGAAGTATGGTGAAAAGTAGACAGGAACTTATTTGTATAATTTCTCACAGTAGTAAACAGAGTAATGTGACATAACAGAGATTGGCTACAAACTAAAGGTATATGGGATGAATTGGACCCAAGATAAATTTTGTTTGATCTCTAATGTATCTTTAAACCTTAATATTTGTTACTGATTTTTAATAATTAGAATATTTCCACATGAAAGTCCTTATTTCTGGCTTCTCCTTGAAAACTCGGACTCTTTGGCAACATTCAGTCTACATTTTCACATGGCAAAAATTAGCTAAAGCTGAGTAGTAGCCACACTCTTTAAATAAGGCATACATTCTCAGGTTCCCTCAGTCTCCAACTGGCTGCTTCACTCACTACTCACTATTCTCTGGACCCTTGAATCATTTGTTTGTAGCCCTATGATACAGAGAAGGCTTCTCTTAGGAAACATCCTTTGGTTTGAGACCTGAAGAATAAAAACCAGCAGGAAGTAAAGACCAGAGGGACTAGCATCCCAGGCAGAAGGTACTGTAGATACAAAAGGCCCTTAGATGGGAACAAGCTTGCAGTATTAGAAGAGTGGACAGGCAGCCATGTGACTGGAGTATAGCAGGTGGAGAGTGATACTAGTTAAAACTGAAGAGGCAAGCAAAGGCCAGATGATGCAGGTCATGGTAAGGAGTTCGGATTTTATTCTAATGGTGTTGGAAGTCCACTGAAGGGTTTAGGTAAAAAATGATATAATCTGATTTACATTTTAACAGATAATCTGGCTATTCTGCAAAGAATATATTATGGGGAGCAAGAATGAAAGCAGGGTAAATACTTAGGCATCTATTACAGTCACCTAAATGAGAGATAATGATGGCTTAAACTGGGTAATGGCATTACTATATCTTTAAAAAACATGCTGAATGAATTAAACATGCATGTCCCTCTCCCTTTTTCATTGCGTCAATTATAAGCATACTTTTGTCATCCCCCATTGCTAGACATAAACATAAACTGCTGAATTAGCAGTCCATTATGCTAAATCAATTACATGTGCTTAATGTATACTTCAGTTGTAATTATTGTAGCTCAAATTATTCATGATTTTAGTTGTTTCACTTAATAATAATTACATTAAACGTAGTTATACTTCATTGATGAACAGAGAGAAAATGGGAAGAAAAAATGCCTTTAATTAAGGGAAGGAAAGAAAGAAAGAAAGAAAAAGAAAGAAAGAAAGAGAGAGAAGAAAAGAGGAAGGGAGAATATATATATATATATATATATATATATATATATATATATATATATATTTTACTATCAGACTTAGAGTGAAGAGAACCCTGAATGAACTAAGGGGTTAGAAAAATTATAGTAGTCACAGTCCTGCCACTCACTTGCTGTGTGATCTTGTATAAGTCACTTGATATGTCTCAAGTCTTTACTTCTTCATCTGTGAAATGGTCAATTGAATTAATTGTTTTTATATAGGAAAGTTTGAGTAAATAGAATCTAAATGATTTTCCCAAGATCATTCAAGCAGTTGACAGCATTGTTTGTTTTATAATACCAAATCTTATTATCAGATATCCAGATATGAAAACTTTTCCCTTTATCTTCATCACCCAAAGGGTGCCTTCAAGATTGATTTAACAGGGGAAAGAAATATGTACACAATTCTCTTCTGTGATTTGCCTTTTTCTTGGTAACTTGAGATGAGTTTGACTACCTGTAATCAATTTATAACAAGCCATCCAAATAGGCTACTGAGATATATGGTGTCACAGTGAGTCCTAACCAATGCTAACCACCTTATTTTTCATATAGCTGTTAGATTCTGTGACCGGTGCCATTTGATCAAGCCAGATCGCTGCCACCACTGCTCTGTCTGTGCCATGTAAGTGACATCCACATTTCCTCTGGGCTGAGCTTAGACAGCAAAGTGACTGATCCTAACATGTGACCATGCCTAGATAAGAGCATTTCCTTTCAATCATAATGAATACATGCCACACATCCTCTTAGAATGATGATGATTCAAACTATTCTAAAAATAGGAAGGAGATATAAAACCCCATTTTATTTTTTTAATTTTAATTTTTTAAAATTTCTTTTCAGTGTTCCAGAATTCATTGTTTATGCACCATACCCAGTGCTCCATGCAATATGTGCCCTTCATAATACCCATCACCAGGCTCAACCAATGTCCCACCCCCCCGCCCCTCCAGAACCCTCAGATTGATTTTCAGAGTCCACAGTCTCTTATGGCTCGTCTCGCCCTCCAGCTTCTCCCAATTCCCTTCTGCTCTATATCTCCCCATGTCCTCCATGTTATTCCTTATGCTCCACAAATAAGCAAAACCGTATGATAATTGACTCACTCTGCTTGACTTATTTCACTCGGCATAATCTCTTCCAGTCCCATCCATATTGATCAAAAAGTTGGTCAAAAAGCTGATGGAGGCATATTACTCCATAGTATATATGGACCACATCTTCCTTATCCATTCATCTGTTGAAGGGCATCTTGGTTCTTTCCACAGTTTGGCGACTGTGGCCATTGCCGCTATGAACATCGGGGTACAGATGGCCCTTCTTTTCACTACATCTGTATCTTTGGGGTAAATACCCAGTAGTACAATTGCAGGATCATAGGGAAGCTCTTTTTTTAATTTGCTAAGGAATCTGCACACTGTTCTCCAAATTGGCTGCAGCAACTTGCATTCCCACCAACAGTCTAAGAGGGTTCCCCTTTCTCTACATCCTCTCCAACACACGTTGATTACTGTCTTGTTAATTTTGGCCATTCTAACTGGTGTAAGGTGGTATCTCAATGTGGTTTTGGTTTGAATCTCCCAACTAGTGGTGATGAACATTTTTTCATGTGTTTGTTAGCCATTTGTATGTCCTCATTGGAGAAGTGTCTGTTCATGTCTTTAGCCCATTTTTTGACATGATTATCTGTTTTTTGAGTGTAGAGTTTGAGGAGTTCTTTATAGATCATGGAAATCAGCGCTTTGTCTGTATTGTCATTTGAGAATATCTTCTCCCATTCGGTGGGTTGTCTCATTATTTTGTTGACTGTTTCCTTTGCTGTGCAGAAGCTTTTTAGATGACATGATACTTTATATGGAAAACCCAAAAGACTCCACCCACAAACTACTAGAACTCCTTCAGCAATTCAGTAACGTGGCAGGATACAAAATCAATGTATGGAAGTCAGTTGCTTTCTTATACACTAACAACGAAAATACAGAAAGGGAAATTGGGGAATTGATTCCATTTACTATAGCACCAAGAACCATAAGATACCTGGGAATAAACCTAACCAAAGAGGTAAAAGATCTATACTTGAGGAACTATAGAACACTCATGAAAGAAATTGAAGAAGACACAAAAATATGGAGGACCATTCCATGCTCATGGATCAGAAGAATAAACATTGTTAAAATGTCTATACTGCCTAGAACAATCTATATTTTCTTTTTTTTTTTTTTTTTTTTTTTTTTTTTTTTTAATTTTTTATTTTTTATAAACATATATTTTTTATATACATATATTTTTATCCCCAGGTCTGTGAATCACCGGGTTTACACACTTCACAGCACTCACCAAATCACATACCCTCCCCAATGTCCATAATCCCACCCCCTTCTCCCCAACCCCTTCCCCCCGGCAACCCTCAGTTTGTTTTGTGAGATTAAGAGTCACTTATGGTTTGTCTCCCTCCCAATCCCATCTTGTTTCATTTATTCTTCTACCCACTTAAGCCTCCATGTTGCATCACCACTTCCTCATATCAGGGAGATCATATGATAGTTGTCTTTCTCTGCTTGACTTATTTCGCTAAGCATGATACGCTCTAGTTCCATCCACGTTGTTGCAAATGGCAAGATTTCATTTCTTTTGATGGCTGCATAGTATTCCATTGTGTATATATACCACATCTTCTTGATCCATTCATCTGTTGATGGACATCTAGGTTCTTTCCATAGTTTGGCTATTGTGGACATTGCTGCTATAAACATTCGGGTGCATGTGTCCCTTTGGACAATCTATATTTTCAATGCCATTCCAATCAAAATTCCACCGGCATTTTTCAAAGAGCTGGAGCAATCAATCCTAAAATTTATATGGAATCAGAAGAGACCTCAAATTGCTAAAACCCCATTTAAAAAATAAATGTTCAGGGTGCCTTGATAGCTCTGTCGGTTGAGCATCTGACTTTTGATTTCAGCTCACGTCATTATCTCAGAGTCCTGGGATGGAGCCCCATATCAGGTTCCACACTCAACGAGGAGTCTGCTTCTCCCCTTCTCTCTCTACCCATCCCCTTGCTCACATTCTCTTTGTAAAGGAAATACATATTTTAAAAAAATTTTATTTATTTTTTAAATTTCTTTTCAGTGTTCCAGAATTCATTGTTTATGTACCAAACCCAGTGCTCCATGCAGTATGTGCCCTCCATAATACCCACCACCAGGCTCACCCAACCTCCCACCCTCTACCCGTCCAAAACCCTCAGATTGTTTTTCAGAGACCACAGTCTCTCATGGTTTGTCTTCCCCCTCCAATTTCCCCCATCTCCCTTCTCCTCTCCAGCTCCCCATGTCCTCCGTGTTATTCTTTACACTCCACAAATAAGCAAAACTGTATGATAATTGACTCTCTGCTTGACTTGTTTTTTAAAAAAAATTAAAAATGGGGCACCTGGGTGCCTCAGTCAGTTACTCATCTGCCTTTAGCTTAGATCATAATCCTGGGGTCCTGGAATCAAGCCCTGCATCAGACTCCCTGCTCACTGGGGAGCCTGCTTCTCTCTCTACCTCTGCTGCCTGCCCTGTTTATGGTCTCTCTCTCTTAACGCTCTCTCTCAAATAAATAAGTAAAATCTTTAAAAATAAATAAATAAGTAAAAATTTTAAAAATAAAAAAATAACAATAAATGGGGTGCCTGGTTGCTCAGTGGGTTAAAGCCTCTGCCTTCCACTCAGATCATGATCCCAGGGTCCTGGGATCAAACCCCGCATCAGGCTGTGTCAGCAGGGAGCCTGCTTCTCCCTCTCTGTCTGCCTACCTCTCTGCCTACTTGTGATCTCTGTCAAATAAGTAAATAAATAAAATCTTTTAAAACAATAAATAAAATAATTAATCAATAAAATTTTTTAAATAAAAAATAAAATAACAATAAAGTGTTCTATTTCAGAACAGTTTTAGATTTATAAAGTTATTGTGATGATAGTTCTTATGTGTCCTACATCCAGTTCCCCTGTTATCAAACTCTTACATTAATATGATACATTTGTTACAAATAATGAACCAACACCAGTACATTATTTTTTTGAAGTCTGTGCTCTGGTTAGAATTCCTGTTTTTCTCTAGTGTTCTTTTTATTTTCTAAGATCCCATTCAGGATACCACATTACATTTAGTTGCCATGTCTTCTCAGGCTCTTTTAGCACTTTCAGTTTCTCAGGCTTTACTTGTTTTTGATAACCATGACAGTTTTTAGGATTTCAGGATTAATGATGGGGTATTTTGTAGACTATCCCTCAGTTGGGATTTGTCCAATATTTTTCTCATGATTAGACTTGGATACTGCATTTTGGATAGGAAGAGCATAGAGGTAAATTACCATTATCATTGTATTCTATCAAGGGCACATATTATGAACATGACTTATCACTGTAATATTAATCTTGATCATCTGGCTGAGGTAGTGTTTGTCAGATTTCTCTAATGTAAATTTGCTCTTCCTCTGCTGCTTCCTTTACCCTTTAGAAAGAAGTCAATATGTATAGCCCAAATGAAAGGAATGGGAAATTATGCTCCCCCTCCTTGAAGTCAGAATATCTACATAAGTTTTTAAAATTCTTCCACATGAGAGATTTGTCTCTTCTCCCTTGTTTGTTAGTTTGTTTGTTTACTATTCATATAATTATATAGGCATGGATAATCACTTTATATTTTGGGTTATACCTCAGTACCACTTTATTTTGGTACTCAAATTATTTTAGCTTTGTAGAGTCACATCTTTATGTTAATATAATCTTCATGTCCTTCTTGGGTATATGTTCCACTCATATTTCTCTTATTAATGATTGAAAGAAATCTGTCAAAATATCAGAAATAGCCAAAGTAAAACAATCACCAGAGTAGTAATTGGTAATTTTTAAATATTTTTAAAAGATTTTATTTATTTATTTGAGAGAGAGAGAACACAAGCAGGGGAGGGGCAGAGGGAAGGAGAGAAGCAGGTTCCTGGCTGAGCAGGGAGCCTGAAGCAGGGCTTGATCCCAGGTTCCCAGGATCATGACCTGACCCAAAGGCAGACAATGAACTGAGCCAACCAGGGACTCCTAATTAGCAAAATTTTATAGCGTACACACCAAAAAGACAGTTTGCAAACCAGGAGCACTCAAACCAAAACAAAAAATGAGGCTTGAGATATATTGTTATAAAACAGCTTATATAGTGAGAAAACAATTATTATGAGAATATACAATTATTCTTTATAATGATTAGTTAGAATAGTCAGAATTTTCTTAAATGATAGAGAATTGGTCAGTGGTTACTTTATGTCAACTTTAGAAAACAGATTAAGCTTTACTAAAAATTTCCAGAGGCATAAGCAAGAAATGACCCAGGTCCAGTCAGTCTAATAAAATAAGCCAAATTAAGCTTTATTTGTATGACTAAACTGGTTTTGTCAGCTTGGGAAATTTTCAAGGGTGGTCTCCATTGGTCTTTTATTTTAACAGACTGTAGCCCTATGTTTTTTTTCTATACTTTTATTAATCTGCATATTGAGCAAAATGAGGGGAGATATCTTAGACTTCCCAGCATGTAACTTGCGGCCAGCATAATCCTGTAAAGTGTTGTGATTGGCTCATACTAGAAATAACTGAGAACAAAATAATTTTGTGGTAGCTTATAGTGGAAATCTAGGAATGAGTGTACCGATACCATGTAATTATACTGGTGAGACAAGTTCAATTATGAGGTGTTATTTCATTTCCATAGCTCTACTTATCACATGTATTTTGTTTCTTTTGTAGGTGTGTATTAAAAATGGATCATCACTGCCCTTGGTATGTTCCTTTGATTCATTTCTTTACTCTGAAAGGGTCAAAGTTGCTCAAAATGCCTACTCTCCTAAGCATAGTTTTAACATGTTTGTTTCTCTAACCATAAATCACTGGGTCTTGTATGTACATGGGGGACAGGGGAGGCATAACATTTTAAAGCAAAAATAAGTAATACCACCAAAGGTATGGTAGTAAATTCCTAGGCTCACAAAACTAATGGTCTTTTGTCTGTTGGCTTTAGTAGTTGAGTATAGTAATGAAATCAAGTACAAACAGTTCTCTTCTTTGACATTATACAATTCATTCTGTTTTTAGTTATCTTGATGTTTGAAATATTATTAGATTATTAACTTCAGCAATTCTTCTCCAAATTTTGAATGTCTGACTTAGAGAACAAATCTGAAACCATCTAACTACAGAGAATATGTCATTCTATACTAAGTGTAGCTGTTAAGATTGCAATATGTTTTCAGCATCCAAAATTCAGGTTTTCTTGGGTGGATCAGGAAC
Organism: Mustela lutreola; assembly: GCF_030435805.1. NCBI lineage: Eukaryota > Metazoa > Chordata > Mammalia > Carnivora > Mustelidae > Mustela > Mustela lutreola. Next base: position 66,305,562 of record NC_081308.1, on the reverse strand, counting down.
TAGTCCAGAACTATTAAGTAGGCCAGGTGTCTACACCTGTAAATGAAAAGAAAAACAAATGAGACACGAACTTGTTTTTCCAGTCTGTTTCTATTAAGGGGCTTCTGTTTCTGTTGAGTTTCTACACAGCACATAATGAAGCAGCAGGAGTAACGTACTTCCATTGCTGTGTTCACTTATGTATCCATGTGTTCTCAATCAATGGATCCTGATTTCAAATTACTTTTTCTTTTTTTTTTAGGGTTAATAATTGCATTGGATTTTCCAACTACAAATTCTTTCTTCAGTTCTTAGCTTATTCTGTTCTCTACTGCCTGTACATTGCTACAACAGTCTTCAACTATTTCATCAAATATTGGAGAGTAAGTTAAATAACCCTGAAAGATCACCCCCAAAACACATACCTACTCCAATCTGTGATGTTTTCCAACTTTTCTTTTTACATTTTGAAATAGCTAAGGTAACCAGAAAGGAAGGCACAAAACAAGTTTCCCCATGTTGAATATTCTGAGATTTAGGAGTTAGTTATTTAAGGATTCTGCTAAAACAAATTACTGTCATACAGGAGAATCTTGTTAAGATCTTTAGGAACCTAACCCCTTGACTCTTAGTGATTCTTTACAATGTACTTCCTAGTCAAGTTTAAAAAATTCACTTCTTCCCGGGGTGTCTGGGTGGCTCAGTGGGTTAAGCCGCTGCCTTCAGCTCAGGTCATGATCTCAGAGTCCTGGGAGCCTGCTTCCTCCTCTCTCTTTGCCTGCCTCTGCCTGCTTGTGATCTCCGTCTGTCAAATAAAATCTTTAAATAAATAAATAAATAAAAATAAAAAATAAAATAAAAAATTCACTTCTTCCCAATTATAGATTTTAAAAATGTTGAAACTGATTTTGAATCTCTAGTTTTCTAAGAAAAAGGATACTAAAGTATTCCCTCATTGTCAGAAAAGACTTTCTTACTTCCTGTTTAAAGGAGAGTTGCAAAATTCCTACTGGACAGAAAGATTCATTGACTCATCTTCACACATGACCAAACTGAAATGGGAAGTCTTATTTGAAATTTGTATGACAAACACTGGGTTGGGAATTAGGAAAACTGAGTTCTAATACTGGCTCTGTTACCTGCTTCACTGGCTCATCGCCAAGATCAAATGAAATATGATTTTGATTTTGATGATTATAGGGAAATCTAAAAGAGAATTTCACATTTCTTCTACTAAATTTCAATCATATCCCATCTATTTCCAAAAGAATTGAAGGCAGATTTTTACTTTACGTATGTGTGTTGGGTCTGGCAGCAATATAGTGAATTTTTTTTAATTTCATGCCAATGGACTCCAGAGGTTATCCCCCTCCCCACAATTCCAGTACAGTAGTTAAAATATCATAACCTTCTATGATGGAGGTTGTCCAAACTGAACCTAAATAGCAAAAGACAGATGTAGGCAGAGCTATTAGTTATTACTGTGGGAATTGTACAAGAGCCCATATATTAGGAATATCTCACATTAAGTGAAGAGATAAAGCAGCAAGGAAAGAATGTGAATCCTGTGACCAGGATAGGCGGAGCTATTAGTTATTACTGTGGGAATTGTACAAGAGCCCATATATTAGGAATATCTCACATCAAGTGAAGAGATAAAGCAGCAAGGAAAGAATGTGAATCCTGTGACCAGATTAAAGATTATAATAAACTGGAGAACAATGGAGAAAGACAGGCAGTGAGAACCTAAATACCTGAGAATAGTTAAATTATTAATTAGTGCTTTGATCCTGACTAGTATAGAAAATACAGGATAAAAAATTATATTGAGTTAGAGAGGAGAAGGGAGTTGGGGGAAATTGGAAGGGGAGGTGAACCATGAGAGACGATGGACTCTGAAAAACAATCTGAGGGGTTTGAAGCATTGGGGGATGGGAGGTTGGGGGATCCAGGTGGTGGGTATTAGAGAGGGCACGGATTGCATGGAGCACTGGGTGTGGTGCAAAAACAATGAATACTGTTATGCTGAAAATAAATAAATAAATAAATAAATTCTCATGAATTCATACACGGGAAAAAAATTATAGTGATATGTGCTTTCCATTTTCCCAACTTTCTTAATCAATTCAGATATTTAATGACTTTAAGAATCAGGAATTATGGGGTACCTGGGTGGCTCAGTCGGTTAAGCATCTGGCTTCAGCTCAGGTCATGATCCCAGGGTCCTGGAATCAACCCTACATCAGGCTCCTTGCTCAGCTGGAAGCCTGCTTCCCCCTCAGCCCCTTCCCCTGCTCATGCTCATTCTTTCTCTCTCTCTGACAAATAAATAAAATCTTTTTTTAATTCTTCAAGATATAAAAGTATAAGCAGAAATGAAATTTTCTCATAAATTTTCCCCAAATACAAAATATTTCATTATCTTGGCATCTCTTCTTTGGCTCCTTTTCACATCACAGGATCTCTTATCTATTGTTCAGGTTTTCATGAGCTGTTTGACATCCCATTCACACTGAGCTACTACCCTGAATGTAAAGAAAATCTACCGTATCCAATTCAGCAGGGAAAGTGTCAACCTTGGTCATCACTACAGTCCTTACTTGGTCTTCACAGTAGGGTAGTGTTTAAGAACTCATAACAGAGTAAACAATGTTGCATTTTACACATTTTGCCTTGGTCCTCCAAGCCAGTCAGTCATCAAATACCACAGTGCCAGCCATCCAGGTGATGTATGTTTTTTTTTTCACTCTTGAAATATAATATTTGGATGTGAATTAATTACCAAAAATATGTCAGTATTCACAAGCACAAGATGAACATGGGCTTGTCCTTTTCTTATTCCTTCATTTTTCTCTACAGTAGATTAGCTCATGCCTGACAAATGGGACATAAAAGAAACTGTCTTGGCTTGCTCTCATAATGAAAAGGGTATTGACAATTCAGAAAAATGCTTCTTTGCAGTCTCTCCATTCAGAAAGCACTTTGAGGTGGTTTAGAGAAGGCTTTCTCAGTTTAAATTGAGTCTCACCTTAAAATAAAAAGAAAACACTTCCATGTATTCTATAAACCATGTATCAAGGTGACTAGTGGTTCTCCTAAGAACAGCAACCTCTATTTGTAGGATACTTTACCATTTTCAGAGCACTTTCATATCTATTGTCTCATCTTCTTCTTACCACAACTTTATAAAGTACACAAAACAGGAATTGTTAGTCTCATTTAAAAATGATAAAACTGAGGCTCATAGTAGTTAAGTGACTTGCTCAGGATCACCCAGCTTTAAGTTTCAAAATCAGGACTGGAAGCTATCTGATCCTAAGCCCAGAGATCTTAAACACTATACCATACATATCCGCCTGCCCTTTATGGTCCTGCTATGGAGAAGCTATAGCTCCTTTGGAATAAAGAATTTAGAACACAATCATCGGCCATTTTTTCCTCTATATATTATCTTGAAGAGTAGCTACTTTGATAGGAAATTGATCTTTTGCCTTATGAAAAAAGTAGTAATATACACCTTCCACACTGGGCCATGAATCTCCACATAGAGACTATTAATTATTTTAGAACCAAGATAGTAGTATTATTCTACCAGTATTCCCCTGAATGTTTCTAGTGGTTGTTGCTTTGAGTAATTTAGGTTAGTTATCTCCTGGGAAGGTAATTTTAAACACAGGGCCATCAACCTCTTCCAACAATAAAAGGGGGGGAGACTTTATCAAGAGATACCCTTTAGCAGACAAAAGACTATAAGAGTAATTACTATAAAAGTAATTAGGGAAGGGAAAGAATTCCAGCTTAGCTACCCAAGGTCTGAACTGAGTTTCTATCAGCCCCTCTTGCCTAGACATTTCCTATTACCCATTCAACCTGAAAGACAAGAAGTAAAGTAAATGTAAGCTGTAAAAGCTTTAACAAACATACTCAAAAAGTAGAGATTATGAAAGCAAAAACCCAGCTAGGCAAAAACCACTACAAAACTGTACATTAATTTTTTCTATAAACTCAAAAAAAAAAAAAAACACAAGCCAATCAAATTCAGTTTGGGTGCTTAGGCCAAGATTTTGTGGAGGGATCATTTCAGAAAGGAGCTTCAGATGAAGTTTTCTGAAGGTTGAAGTCCTTGAGATGACTGTGTCCTGGGTGCTCTGTCCCTATGCAAATTTTACCCAGAATACTTGTCAGCTGAAAACATCTGACTAACTGACTTCCCCTAATCTTCATCCTTCAAACATATATACTGTGAAAGATCCCCAAAATTTCCTTACATCAAAATGATTAAAAATCTTCTCTAAGAAAAAAAAAAATCTGTGCTATCTGAATTTTCCAAGTGTTTCCAAGTCTTAATTTTTTCCTTCCAAACTGAAGTAGAACTAGATCCTAATGTTAACACCCACTTCAGTCAAGAATCACCTTTAACTTTACTGCTCAAAGCATATGGAAATTCTTTAATGCAATTAATCATGCCAAAACAACGATCAGCACAGGAAAGAGGGGAATAAAAAACTTCTTACTCCAAAACTGAAAATGTTTTCTAAAGTTCTCTTTAGAAGATAAAATGTTACACAGTATGCATGCTGGTTTATGGCTGCATGTAAAAGAAGAAAGCTGGTACTACATGGAAAATAAGATGTCCCAAATAACTATAAAAGTGTTTAGCTACCTACTTTTACAATTGCCTGTCAAATCCTGCTTGATTTTACTGTTTAAAGAGCAATCTCACCGGTTGTGATATACCAACACATTCTACTTCAGCTATAAAAAACAACCACACAAAATTTTCAGTAGCTTTAAAGTCAGATTATAGCTTATAGGTAGAGCATTTTGAAATTGTACCTAGGTGTTTTAACTTCCTATGTGTATTATTGTGCTGTTTTCAATATACATATATCCAAAGAAATATGACATATAAAGTATTTCAGAATAACCCATTTTGAGACAAGAGGATGAACCATATAACCTCAAAATCACCTCTGCCCAGTGACTCATAATTTGCAAACTAAATGGAGTACAAGCTTTAAGAAGTTGCATACCAGTTATGGCCTGAATATACCCTTTTTATACTACTATTTTCTAATTTTTGCAGTATATACTGTGTTTTACACTGAACTTAATCAAGGATCCAATTTTGGCTTTGTAAGCTGAAAGTATAACCATAATGAGGTATGGTAATCAACAGAAAGAACTTTTATAAAAATTTTATAAAATCTATTTTTTAATTATAGCTAGACATTTTATACATATGAGAAAAGTGCTAACATATAGAAAAACTAGCCAAGCTATATCACTTTAATTCGTTGTTTTTATTTGTTTATTATTTCTGTTCTAGGGGGAATTGCCCAGTGTTCACTCAAAGTTCCATGTTCTTTTCCTCCTCTTTGTGGCCTGCATGTTTTTTGTCAGCCTTGTGATTCTCTTTGGTTACCATTGTTGGCTTGTCAGCAGAAACAAAACCACCTTAGGTAAGACTGGTTATTAAGATGAGGGAAGAAACACATTAATGTATATAATAGTGACCTACAAATTATTTATTCCTAAGGAAGAGAAAAAGTCCCACTGAAGCATTTTATTTATAGTGACATTCCTTTGCTTCCAAACTGAGACAGATGTAAACATGTTTAACCAAACTGGAGAGCCATAATGAATAAATAAAGCATTATTAAATGAAACCTCACACAAAACCAAAATGGATCATTGCTCTTTACAATTCACATTGGGTAATAACTCCCCAAATTCATGGCTTGAAAAATTTCTGAAAGGTGTTCACATGAGGAAGTGGAGGAAAAATCAGTACAGAAGGGAACATCAAAAGAGAGAGGTGAAGGTTAATAAAGATAAAAGAATCTAAATTATTGAGGGCATCCAAAGATAGAGTGCTGAGAAAGAATCTAAGCCGAAAAATCACGATATCTACAGTCATCAAGGGGCTTTGGAGGACTGGGAATATGATAAATACACTGAATAAGCAAGTTTCTAGAAAATGAGTACAAGAGGTGAACATTTTTTTGGTTACTCTACACTCCAGGCTGTTATTTGGAGAATTATATTTCTGATGGATTCCAATGCAACAACTTTATTTCATGTATAGTGAAACAAATATTTACATTGTATACAAATAAATGCAGTAGGAGTGAGGAGAAAGTGTTGAATGTTTAGCTAAGATAGATTGAGCAAAGTTTAGTACAAAAGCCAGTATACATTTGAAACTCATTCACTAATAATGCTAACAGCTAAAAAAATATTTACATTCCTTTTCTAAACCAGATATTTGTAGCACTTAGTTGCTAGGTGGTAGATGAACACATTTGACTTAGACATAACTGCAAAGTAGAGAAGTACTAAAGACTCCACGATAACAGAATCTGAAAACAAAGAACAAATGGGAGAAGGCTAGATGCAGCCTGTCCAACAGTGAAAGTATTTTTTGCTTAATGGGATAAATAGGTGTCTAGAAATAAGGGGCGCTAACATGGTCTAATTCCTCAGTCTTTGAGTTGATTATAGTTCACCTGTTGACATTTTTACTGGAATAAAACTCAATTTCTTACATTGCACGTTTTAGTGTGAACATCTTCATTTCTGAAATGTTTCAAAACAAAATCAATGTTATTACCAACTCTTCATGCTTCTTTACTTTAGTCCCAGCTCTAAAAATGGAGACCATTGGGCAGCTGTTTCCACTTAGATTCAAATAAATACTGTTCAGATTGTTCTTTCACTCCTTAAATGCAGCCACACAAAATATATAGTTACCCCATGGCTCCTTATAATAATTTCTACCATTATGTGTTTCCTCTGTCTTTTAAAAAAACAGAGTATCAATTCTTTGCATTTAATGACAAAATTACTTTGTATTAAGTAATTAAACTGGTTGTTTAAGTAATTTAGCAATAACTAAGAATAAGAGGCCCATGCTACCACAACAAAAAGATATTGTAACATCAAATCACATTCATGGAGAACTGCAAGATCATGATAGTCCTGAAATTTGTTCCTTTATTGCTTTCTTCCTCTTTTCTTCAACTCCCCTATCCTGCCCTAGAGGCCTTCTGTACTCCAGTGTTTACAAGTGGCCCAGAGAAAAATGGGTTCAACCTTGGCGTCATCAAAAATATCCAGCAGGTGTTTGGCGATAACAAGAAGTTCTGGTTAATACCTATTGGGTCCAGGTAGGTAATTATTACCACTGAAAGAAGTTGATGCTGGACCATGCCTTGAAGTAGGAAATTCAGTTTTAATTGTAGTTTGCAGCAAATGACAGTCCAGTAAAAACTCTTTCCCCCAAGTTGTTATTTCTAGGTTAATAAAGAGAAATCAGGAGGTGAGGGTATGATAAATGGACATTCTTATGCTTTGTGGCAGTGTAAACTGGTAGTACTCTTTATAAATGGATTTAGTAGTATGTATCAAAAATCATAATAATCCACATATCCATTGTCCAGTAATTCCACTTCTAAAAATCTATCCTAAAGACAAACTAGGCATAAAAATGTTCATCACAACAATATTTCCAGCCAATAATTAGGAAACATCCAACCTAAATATTCAACAATATGATATATATCCCCATTGACTAGAATATTATGTAGTCTTAAGTAATAGTTATTAAGACTGTCACAATAAAGGGAAATGCTCACTCTATTTTAAATGAAAAATGTAGAATTCAAATGGTATGTACTCTGTAATTAAAAATATATACAAAGATATGTACAAGTATATACAGAAGAAAACAACAGAGGGGAGATATACCCCCAAAATGCTCTAAGTAGATAAGTGGTACCAGTTGGTGTTTCACAGGCTCATTTATTTAAGGTCTATGGTATATCCTACTATCCTGGCTATAAAGTACAAGACAAAACTGTGTTGGTGGGCAATGTTGATTAATAACCATTACCAGCAATTATTTGCACCCCACTAACACATACACACACAAATATACGCACACTATCACTACATCAAAGATCTAAAATGGTCTTCTGTGAAATAAAAAAACAAAAACAAAAAGCCCATTCACTTATAATCAGTATACTTACATCCTCTGTAGACAACTTTCAATAAAATCTGTCAACTTCCAGTTAACCACAATTATGAGTAGAAGAAAAGGCATAGGAAATAGAAAATGAGTAATCCAAAAGTCACTCATATATAAATTTGCAATGGATTCAGGTATATATACTCAAATGTTCAAACTGTAGCCCACTCTAGCCAGAACTAACATAGTTCCCTCCAATGCATCCCATCTGTTGGTGGACGGAGTAATTAACCAAGGAGGTAGCCCTAGATTACCACAGATATCGATGAAGTGGATCCCACCTGAGGGTAATTGTGCCCCAAATCTTCACACCTAGAGATGCTTCACTCTGGCTGTTTCCCATAGTTCCTATTAACCTTTCTGCCATAACAAGCCAAATAATGGGGCATTCAGACATTAATATCTATCACCAATTCATAGCAACTTATCTCCAATATATCAATGATTCTGAATCTCCTAATATTTGTTAAAAACTTAGAACCAAAACAATAAGATAGTTTGATATAAATTCAGGTGATCATCATTAAATTATAATTATGAAGCCTGCAGTGTGTGCATATTGCCATAACTGGACATTGTGGGAAACAAGTTAAACAGCTGTTTACAAACCAAAACAGTTAACACTGGTGCAAACAAGATATAGAAATTGAAAGCAATACAGCAACTAAATGATGCTATTGTAAAACTGTATTCCACCATGGTTTTAATAAATAAACTAAATGGTTTAAATCTTCCTAAGAACCCCCTTCTATTTGTAAGAGATTTATTACATTCATAAAAGGTCTGTGTCAGCTGCAGGAGCTCATTGCCTTTCTTTCCCCAACAGTCCTGGTGATGGACACTCCTTCCCTATGAGGTCTGTGAATGAGTCACAAAACCCACTGCTAGCAAATGAAGAGCCCTGGGAAGACAACGAGGATGAAACACGAGGTAAGGAGGCTCAGAAGGAAGCATTTTCTCCACCTAGCAAAGCAAGTACCAATATGGACCATGTTAATGCAACCAAAGTAGTGTAATGAGAATATAGTATCCAGAAAGATTATATAAGCTTGTCAACCTTATAAGTGCCCATTAGATAGAAAAGGGCAAGTATAGCCAGATTTTTGTAGCATATACAGGTGGCTTAGGTTGGAAGATGGCAGCTTGAAGGTCTCTTAACAGTTTTGTGATACCTTGATTTATAACCAGTCAGATGTCAGGAAACATAATAGAGTGCTATATATATTTATAAACAATTCTGCCAGTTGGTGACTCATGGTGCTTTGCTTGAGTTCATTTAATCAGTGGACAGCAGCTCACCTTTCTCTGCCCTTATTTACATTGGTTAAATTTTCTACATTTTATTCAAGATTTTATTTATTTATTTGAGAGACAGAGTGAACAAGAGAACATGAGCAGAGGGAGAGGGAGAAGCAAACTCCCCTGCTGAGCAGGGAGTCTGATATGGGGCTTGATCCTAGGACACTGGGATCATGACTTGAACCAAAGGCAGACACTTAACCAACTGAGCCACACAGGGCCCCCTAGATTTGATTTGGTGAGTGCTGTGAAGTGTGTAAACCTGGTGATTCACAGACCTGGGGATAAAAATATATGTTTATAAAAAATATATGTTTATAAAAAATAAAAAATTAAAAAAAAAAAAAAAATCATTTGCATTCTCTCTTAGAATGGTTTAAATAGGGCGCCTGGGTGGCTCAGTGGGTTAAGCCGCTGCCTTCGGCTTGGGTCATGATCTCAGGGTCCTGGGATCGAGTCCTGCATCGGGCTCTCTGCTCATCAGGGAGCCTGCTTCCTCCTCTCTCTCTCTCTCTCTGCCTGCCTCTCTGCCTACTTGTAATCTCTGTCTGTCAAATAAAATAAATAAAATCTTTAAAAAAAAAGAATGGTTTAAATACACAAAGAAATATATATATATATAGTATATGTAGGCAAGCCTACATAGGCATGTAGTCTACTTTTCTAAAAGGCAGAGTGGTAAAGGAAAAATGAGAAAGTAGAACTTTGTCCTTCCACCTTTCTCCCACTAGACTTTCGGATCATAATGAGGTGTGTGTGTGTGTGTGTGTGTGTGTGTGTGTGTGTAAAGCTAAAAGTTAAGTTCTCATGTCATATACCTATCACCTGTTCTTTGTCTCCACGTGATGTTATGTTTTTCAACTGTGCCTCCAGCATGTGTTTATGTTGCTAATATCAGGCATCAGTGTATAATTTTTAGCAGCTGATCCCAATAATAAAACAACTGACAAAAATTTTGAGTGAGAAATTGTAGTACTTGTCAAAAACTGTACCTGGGGTGAATGCAGCTGATGAGGAAACAGAAAATCACTGATGTGAGGAACAGAGATGGGAAACATGCCTTTATAAGTGTTAACCCTGTTAAATTATCTAGGTCCAGGGTTTCTATCTTAAAGTCCAGTTTTCAAATAAGGCAGCTTACTAGAACTGAGGAAGATAAATCATTCCAAACTTCATAGTTAAAAAGGGAAAGACTTCTTGCCCAGCCACCTGGGAACTTCCTGTATTGACTCCTGCTGACCTTTTATAGAAAAACTGACTATTTTGACTGATCTTCCTTCAACTATCATTCTTTCCATTTTTCTCTTTCAAGTTTTTATTTAAATTCCAATTAGTTAATATACAATGTAATATTAATTTCAGGTATAAAATTTAGTAATTCAACAATAAATAAGGTACAGGGTGCTACCACAACATGTGCCCTTCTTAATCCCTATCAACTATTTAACCCATCCCCCAAACACCTCCTCTCTGGTAACCATATTTGTTCTCTATAGTGAAGAGTTGGCTTCTTGGTTTTTCCTCTCATTTTTCACCCATGTTTGTTTGGTTTCTTAAATTCTGCATGAATCAAGTCATATGGTATTTGTCTTTCTCTGACTGACTTATTTCACTTAACATAGTACTATCTAGCTCTATCCATGTCCTTGGAAATGGCAAGATTTCATTCCTTTATATGGCTGAGTAGTATTCCATTGTATATACATGCCACATCTTCTTTATCCAGTCATCAGTCAGTGGGCACTGGGGCTCTTTCCATAATTTGGCTCTTGTGGATAATGCTGCTATAAACATCAGGATGCATTTATCCCTTCAAATTAGTACTTTTACATCCTTTGGGTAAATACCAAGTAGTATAATTACTAGACTATAGGTAGTTCTATTTTTAACTTTTTGAGGAACTGTTTTCCAGAGTGGCTGCACCAGTTTGCATTCCCATGAACAATGTAAGAGGGTTCCATTCTCTGCACCCTCACCAACACCTGTTGTTTCCGGTGTTGTTCATTTTGGCCATTCTGACAGGTTTGAAGTAATAGCTCACTGTAGTTTTGATCTGTATTTCTTTGATAATGAGTGATATTAAGCATCTTTTCCTGTGTCTGTCTTCTTTGGAAAAATGTCTGTTCCTGTGTTCTGCCCATTTCTTTTTTTTTTTTTTTTTTGATCTCCACACTGCTTTTACTGCAGCTCATATATTCCATATGTTGTACTTACTTTTTCACTTGTATCAAGATATTTTCTATATATTTTTTATACTTTTTTAAATATACTTTTTTAAATTTGACCCATTGTTTAAGTATGTGGGTTTTTTTTGTTTGTTTTTGTTTTTGTTTTTTAATTTTTTATTTTTCATTTTTTTTATTTTTTATAAACATATATTTTTATCCCCAGGGGTACAGGTTCTGCCCATTTCTTAAATGGATTATTTGTTTTTTGGGTGTTGAGTTTTATAAGTGTGTTATGTGTTTTAGATACTAACCCTTTATAAGATAGGTCATTTGCAAATATCTTCTCCATTCCATATGGTGCCTTTTAGTTTTGTGGATTGTTCCTTTCGATGTGCAGAAGTTTTTGGTTTTGGTTTTTGGGTTTTTTTTTTTTTTTCGTTTTTTTGTTTTGGTTTGGTTTGATTTTGGTTTTTTTGTTTGTTTGTTTGTTTTGTTTTTTTATTTTTTTTTTGTTTTTTTCATGAAGTCCCAATAGCTTATTTTTACTTTTCTTTCATTTCCCTCAGGAGGCATATCTAGAAAGAAGTTGCTTCAGCTGATGTCAAAGAGGTTGCTGCCTGTGTTCTCCTCTAGGATTGTAATGGCTTCCCATCTCACATTGAGGTCTTTCATCCATTCTGAATTTAGTTTTGTGTATGGTGTAAGAAAGTGGTCCAGTTTCAGTCTTCTGCATGTGGCTGTCCTATTTTCCCAATACTCTTTGTTGAACAGACTGTCTTTTCCATTGGATATTCTTTCCTACTTTGTCAAACATGAGTTGACCGTATAGTTGTAGGTTCATTTCTAGGTTTTCTATTCTATTTCATTCATCTATGTGTCTAATTTCTGTGCCAGTAATATACTATTTTAATCACTACACCTTTGTAATATAACTTAAAGTCCTGAATTGTGATGCCTCTAGGTTTGCTTTTCTTTTTCAAGACTGTCTTGGCTATTCTGGGTCTTTTATAATTCTATATAAATTGTACGATTTTTTGTTTTAGCTCTGTGAAAAACACTGGTGTTATTTTCAAAGGGATTGCATTAAATGTGTAGATTGCTTTGGGTACTATAGACATTTTAAAATACTTGTTCTTCTGATCCATGATCATAGAATGTCTTTCTATTTCTTTATGTCATCTTCAATTTCTTTCATCAGGGTTTTATAGTTTTCAGAGTACAGGTCTTTATGTCTTTGGGTAGTTTTATTCCTAGTTATCTTACGGGTTTTGGTGCAATTATAAATGGTATCGATTCCTTGATTTCTCATTCTGTTGCTTCATTATTGGTGTATGGAAATGCAACAGATTTCTGTACATTGAGTTTGCGTCTTGTGACTTTATGGAATTCATGTATCAGTCCTAGCAATTTTTTGGTGGAGTCTTTTGGGTATTCTATACAGAGTATCATTTCATCTGCAGAGAGTGGAAGTTTTACTTCTTCCTTGCTGATATCAGTGCATTTTAATTCTTTTTGTATTCGGATTGCTGTGGACAGGACTTCCAGAAGTATCTTGAATAACAGTGGTAAGAGTGGACAACTGTGTGTTTGTGAATATGGAGAAAAAATTCTCAATTTTCCCCAGTTGGGGATAATATTAGCTGTGGGTTTTTTATATATGGCATTTATTACATTGATGTATATTCCCTCTACACCTATTTTATTGAGGGATTTATCATGAATGGATATTATGCTTTGTGAAATGATTTTTCCATGTCTATTGAAATGATCATATGGTTCTTATCCTCTTTTTAAATTACTGTGGTATATCATGTTGATTGGTTTTCTAGTAATGAATCAGCCTTGCAGCCCAGGAATAAATCTCACTTGATTTTGGTGAATGATTCTCTTAATTACTGTTGAATCTGATTTCCTCGTATTTTATTGAGAATTTTTGCATCCATGTTCATCAGGGATATTGGCCTGTAGTTCTATTTTTTGATGGAGTCTTTTCTGATTTTGGTATCAGGATAATGTTGGGCTCCTAGAATGAATTTGAAAATTTCCTTCCAGTTTTTTTTTTTGTTTTGTTTTGTTTTTTTGAGTAGTTGGAGAAGAATAGGTACTAACTCTTCGTTAAATGTTTGGTGAATTCCCCTGAGAAGCCATCTGACTCTGGAGTTTTGTTTGTGGGGAATTTTTTTAAATGCTGACTCAATTTATTTGTTGGTTATTAGTCCGTCAAGTTTTCTATTCCTTCCTGTTTCAATTTTGGTAGTTTATATGTTCCCAGGAATTTATCCATTTCTTCCAGGTTGTCCAAACTGTTAGCATATAGTTTTTTATAATTCTCTTATAATTGTATTTCTGTGGTATTTGTTGTTATTTCTCCCGTCTCATTTGTGCTTATATTTACTTGGGTCCTTTCTCTTCTTTTTGCTAAGTCTGGTTAGGGGTTAATCAATTTTATTGATTGTTTCAAAAAATCAACTCCTGGTTTCATTGATTTCTTCTTTTGTGGTCTTTTTTAGTTTCTATATCATTTATTTTGCTCTAATCTTTATTTTCCCTTCTTCTGCCTGCTTTAGGCTTCCTTTGTTGTTTTTTTACTAGCTTTTTTATGTGTAAGTTTAGTTTGTTGCTTTGAAATTTTTGTTCCTTCTTATGGTAGCCCTATATTGCTATATACTTCCCTCTTAGGACCACTTCTGTAGCATCCCAAAGGTTTCCGACTGTCATGTTTTCATTTTCATTGGTTTCCAGGTAATTTTTTAAAAATTCAATTAGCCAATGTATAGTACCTGATTAGTTTTGACAGAATGTTCAATGATTCATTCTTTGCATATAACACCTAGTGCTCATTACATCATGTGCCCTCCTTATTGGTAATCACCGAATTATCCCATCCCTCCACCCAGCTTCCCTTCCACAACCCTGTTTATTTCCCAGAATCAAGAGTAGACTCTTTCCCATGTAATTTTTTATTTCCTCTTAGATTTCCTGGTTTATCTATTCATTGTTTGGTAGCTTACTGTTTAACCCCCATGTATTTGTGGTCTTTCCAAATTTTTTTCTTGTGGTTGACTTCAAGTTTCGTAGTGTTATAGTTAGAAAAGATGCATGGTATGATGTCAATCTTTTTTAATTTGTTGAGGCCTAATTTGTGATCTTTTCTGGAGAATGTCCCATGTGCATTTTAAAGATTTGTTTATTTATTTGAGAGAGAGAGATTGAATGCAGTGGGGAGGGGCAGAAGGACAGTAGAGAATCTCAAGCAGGCTCCCTGCTATGTACAGAGCCTGATTCAGGACTTGATCTCACAACCTTGAGATATTACTGACCCGAAATTAAGAGTTGGACACTTAACTAACTGAGCTACCCAGGTGTCCCTGTCCCAAGTGAACTTTAAAAGAATGTGTGTTCTGCTGCTTTAGGATGGAATGTTGTAAATATATCTGTTGAGTCCATCTGATCCAGTGTGTCATTCAAAACCATTGTTTCTTTATTGATTTTCTGCTTAAATGACTCGTCCGTTGCTGTAAGTCCATTGCTGTAAATTTCCCATTGCTATAAGTTGCCGAGAGAACAATTAGTTCCTTCATGTTTATTATTTACATTTTTATACATCTGAGTGCTCCCATGCTGGGTGTATAAATATATAGAATTGTTATATATTCTTGTTGAACTATCCCCTTTATTATGATGTAGTGTACTTCTTCATCTCTAGTTACAGTGTGTTTTAAAGTCTAGCTTGTTTGATGTAAGTATTGTTATTCTGGCTTCTTTAACATCCATTTCAAGAAAAATGTTTGTCCATCCCCTCACTTTCAATCTGCAGGTGTCTTCAAATCTAAAATGAGTCTCTGATAGGCAGTGTATAGATGGGTCTTATTTTTTTATCCATTCTGACACCCTAGCTTTTGATTGGAGCATTTAGTCCATTTACATTCACGGTAAGTATTGAAAGATATGTATATAGTGTCATTTATTACTTGTTTTGACATTGTTTCTGGAGATTTTCTCTGTTCCTTTCTTGTCTTTGTCACTTTTGGTCTTTTCTTTGCACTCAAGGAGTCCCCTTTAATATTTCTCACAGGACTGGTTTAGTGATCACAAACTCCTTTAATTTTTCTTTGTTTGGCACACTCTTTCCCCTTTTATTCTGAATGATAGGCTTGCTGGATAGAGTATTCCTGGTTGCAGGTTTTTGCCATTCAGCACATATATATCATGCCACTTTATTCTGGCTTGCTGCATTTCTATTGAGAAATCTTCAGCTAGCTAGTCTTCTTTTGTAGGTTAGGGACTTTTGTCTTGCTGCTTTTAAGATTTTTTTTTTCTTCATCACTATATTTTGCAACTTTAATTACAGTATGTGTTGGTGATGGTCTGCTTTTTTGGATCTTGATGGAAGTTCTCTGTGCTTCCTGGATCTCAATATCTGTTTCCTTCCCCAAACCAGGGAAGTTTACAGCTATTATTGGCTCAAATAATTTTTTGGCCCCCTTTTCTCTCTCTTCTTCTGGAACTCCTATAATATGAATGTTATTACATTTGGTGGAGTCACTTATTTTTCATTATTGTATCTTTTATACCACTTATTCATTCCTCTGTGTCTTTATTCCTTGTGTTCATTGCATCAAATCTGTTTCTAATCTTAGTTATATCATTCTTCATTTCTGACTGTTTTTTAACTCTTTCATCTCTACCTTAAGGGCCACCCTGAAGTCTTCCATTCTTTTCTCAAGCCCAGTGTGTATCCTTATGATTATTGCTTTAAATTTTCCATCAGGCATGTTACACTGTTGGGAGCCTCGTGCCTAGAAGGGGTTAACCCAATAGAGCAACAGTTCTTGGGAACCTCTTCAACCAAGGAAGTTCACGGGTGGTGAGCTAGAGTGCTACCGTTTTCCCCTGGTGATTGTTATGAGAACATTGTAAGGTTTGGCATGTTGCCATTGCAGCTGCTGTCTCAAGACTAAGTTAATAAGGCTCCTGTGTTTTGTGAATATTGAGTTATGGCCTAAGTGTACAAACCACGAAGGTCAAGGCTGTCTGATATCTCTGCATGGCCAGCTACTCTCAGGCCAAAATAGAAACTAGCACCAGATGTACAGGAGGTGATTCCCTTACTGTGTGGTATAAATCAGAGCTCTGCAAAATAAACTTGGGCACTATGGGACATCCTCCTTGGTGCTCCTCCTGCCCCCATCTCTTTGTCTCTTAATTTCTTTTCACCATCCTTTTACCCTCATGTTCCCGGTCGGTTTGTCGCGCCGGCCGCAACATTACACGTATCTGTACTCCTTAGATCTCTGTTCATGACTTTATCTTGTTCTTTATTTTAGGATGAATTCCTCCAACTTTACATTTTGTCTAAGCCTCCACCTTCTTCTCTGTGTTAGACAAGTTATCGTTCTTGCTCCTGTGTAATAGTTTTATGAGTAAGAGGTCATGTAGTGTCCAGAGCCTGACACCTCAGGCAGTGTCTGGTGTTTACTGGGTGCACTCTGCTGTTGTGTTTTGGCTGTTATATTCTTCAGTCCAGTTATGTGCACTGGCTCTTGCCTGTAGTTGACAGTGTTTGGTCCTTGACCAGAATGTGGTGAGTTCTAAGTAGGTGCGCTCTGGTCTGCTTGTGAAATGAGACCTGATACTATTTCCACTAGAATGGAAGCCCTACAGAACTCTCTTGTTGGAAGACATACTGTGGGCTAGGACTTCCACTGGTGTTCTGGGGAAGGGGTCCTCTGTGCTGGGACTAAGGCTAACTTTACCAAGTAGGGCAGTAGTGCCAGAGCACAGGGTGTGGGACTTGGAATAAGCAGGTTAGGTAGCTAATGTTGGAGTTGTGCTGTTTGCCATAGGTGGCTCTGTGTTTATGCTGAGGGAGAGGGAAGGGAAATGGCACCCATAGGCTCCTTGTCCCTGGAGAAGCATATCTGTGAATCCACCATCTCAACAATGCACTCCAAGAAGACCAAACAGTATCCCCCGTGTGCCTCAGGCATTCTTCAGATCACTATTTCCATGCCATCTGCCCCACAGGTTGTATGTCTGCCTTCTCCTCAGGAGCAGGGCAGTGCCCTCAAGGCTCTATCCATCCAAGCCTGCCAACCTTTATTTTTTTTATTATGTTCAATTAGCCAGCATATAATACATCATTAGTTTTTAAAAATTTTTTATTTCTTTTCAGTGTTCCAAAATTCACTGTTTATGCACCACACCCAGTGTTCCATGCAATATGTGCCCTCCATAATACCCACCACCAGGCTCACCCAAACTCCCACTCCCTGCCCCTCCAAACCCCTCAGATTGATTTTCAGAGTCCACAGTCTCTCATGGTTCATCTCCCCCTCCAGTTTCCCCCAACTCCCTTTTCCTCTCCATCTCCCCATGTCCTCCATGTTATTCCTTATGCTCCACAAATAAGCAAAACCATATGATAATTGACTCTCTCTGCCTGACTGATTTCACTCAGCATAATCTCTTCCAGTCCCATCCATGTTGCTACAAAAGTTGGGTATTCATCCTTTCTGATGGAGGCATAACACTCCATTGTATATATGGACCATATCTTCTTTATCCATTTGTCCGTTAAAGGTCATCTTGGTTCTTCCCACAGTTTGGCAACTATGGCCATTGCTGCTATGAACATTGGGTCCAGATGGCCCTTCTTTTCACTGCATCTGTATTTTGGGGGTAAATACCCAGTAATGAAATTGCAGGATCATAGGGAAGCTCTATTTTTAATTTCTTAAGGAATCTCCACACTGTTCTCCAAATTGGCTGCACCAACTTGCATTCCCACCAACAGTGTAAGAGGTTCCCCTTTCTCCACATCCTCTCCAACACATTATTAGTTTTTGATGTAGTGTTCAACAATTCTTTAGTTGCTTATAACACCCAGTGATCATTACCACACATGCTCTCCTTAATACCTGTCACCTGGTTACCCCTTCCTACCCCCCTCCCTTCTGTAACCCTCAGTTTGGTTTCCAGAGTACAGAGTCTCTCATGGTTTATCTCCTTCTCTGATTTCTTCCCATTCAGTTTTCCTGACCTTCCCCTGTGGTCCTCTGTACTATTCCTTATGTTCCACATATGAGTGAAACCATATGATAATTGTCCTTTTCTGCTTGACTTATTTCACTTAACATAATCCCTTCCAGTTCCATCCATGTCTATGCAAATGGTGGGTATTCATCCTTTCCTGATGGCTGAGTAATACTCCATTGTATATACAAACCACAACTTTTTTTTAAAGGCAAAGGAAGCCAGTTCTTTTTTTTTTTCTTTCAATTTATTTATTTATTTATTTGACAGAGAGACAGACTGAAACAGAGAGGGAACACAAGCAGGTGAAATGGGAAAGGGAAAAGCAGGCTTCCTGCCAAGCAGGGAGCTCCATGAAGGGCTCAATCCCAGGACCCTGGGATCATGACCTGAGCTGGAGGCAGACGCTTAACAACTGAGCCACCCAGACACCTATTTTTTTAAAGATTTTATTAAACCACAACTTCTTTATCCATTCATCTGTTGAAGGGCATCTCAGCTCCTTCCACAATTTGGCTATTGTGGACATTGCTACTATGAACATTGGGGTGCATGTGCCCCTTCTTTTCCCTACGTCTGTATCTTTGGGGTAAATAAATACCTAGTAGCACAGTTTTTGGGTTATAGGATAGCTCTATTTTTAACATGTTGAGGAACCTCCATATGGTTTTCCAGAGTAGCTGTACCAGCTTACATTCCCACCAGTAGTGTAGGAGGGTTCCCCTTTGTCCACATCCCTGTTGTTCCTTGTCTTACTAATTTTTGCCATTCTAACTGGTGTAGTGTGGTATTTCATTGTGGTTTTGAATTGAATTTCCCTGATGGCTTGTGATGTTAAACATTTTTTCATGTGTCTGCTAGCCATTTGTATGTCTTCTTTGAAGAAGTATCTGTTAATGTCTTCTGCCCATTTTTTGACTAGGTTATTTGTTTTGTGGGGGTGTTAAGTTTGAGTTCTTTATAGATCTTGGATCCCAGCCCTTTATCTGTAATGTCATTTGCAAATATCTTCTCCCATTCAGGGGAGTGCCTCTTAGTATTGTTGACTGTTTCCTTTGCTGTGCAGAAGCTTTTGATCTTGATGAAGTCCCAGAAGTTCATTTTTGCTTTTGTTTACCTTGTCTTTTATAGACATGTCTTGAAAGAAGTCACTGTGGCCAATGTTGAAGAGTTTACTGCCTATGTTCTTCTCTAGGATTTCGATGGATTCCTGTTACACATTGGAGTCTTTTATCCACTTTGAGTTTATCTTTGTATATGGTGTAAGAGAATGGTCCAGTTTCATTCTTCTGCATGTGACTGTCCAGTTTTCCCAGCACCATTTATTGAAGAGGCTGTCTTTTTTTCCACTGGATATTCTTTCCTGATTTGTCAAAGATCAGTTGACTATAAGGTTGAGGGTCCATTTCTGGGGTCTCTATTCTGTTCCACTGATCTATGTGTCTGTTTTTATGCCAATACCATGCTGTCTTGATGATAACAGCTTTGTAATATGGCTGAAGTCAGGCATTAAGATGCCCCCAGCTTTGGTTTTCTTTTTCAATATTTCCTTGGCGATTCGGGTTCTTTTCTCATTCTATACAAATTTTAGGATTGTTCCAGTTCTGTGAAAAATGTCAATGGTATTTTGGTCGGGATTGCATTGAAATTTTAGAATTTTCTGGGCAGCATAGTCATTTTTACAATATTTAGTCTTCCAATCCAAGAGCATGGAATATTTTTCCACCTCTTAGTGTCTTCCTCAATTTATTTCATAAGTGTTCCATAGTTTCTAGAGTATAGATCCTTTACCTCTTTGATTAGGTTTATTCCTGGGTATCTTAGGGGTTTTGGTACTATTGTAAATGGAACCAATTCCTTAATTTCTCTTTCTTCAGTCACATTGTTAGTATATAGAAATGCAGCTGATTTCTGTATTGATTTTTGTATCCTGCCATGTTGCTGAATTGCTTTATGGGTTCCAATAATTTGGGGGTGGAGTTTTTTGGGTTTTTCACATAAAAGATCATGTCATCTGCAAAGAGAGAGAGTTTAACTTCTTTGCCAATTTGAGTCCAGGGCCAGAAGGTTTCCTGGGGAAACCTTTTTTTTTTTTAAGATTTCATTTATTCATTTTTGTGAGAGAGAGAGTGCACATGAGTGTAGGGGAGGGGCAGGGGAGAAGCAGCCTCCCCACCAAGCAGGGAGCCCAATGTGGGACTTGATCCCAGGAAGCTGGGATCATGAAACCAAAAGAGCCACCTAGGTGCCTGCATGCCCATCTTTAAAACGCCAATCTTATGGCCTGCTGATTGCAAGAACTCAGGAAAATCAGCCCCTCTCATTTTCCCAGACAGTAGCATTGAGGAAGTCTTCTCCTTCATGTCTCCCTGTGTGCTCCTCTCTCTCTCCTTTCTCCATGACCACTGCTCCCTCCCCTCCAAAGCAACCATGATCCATTTTTTCCCCAAACCACATCTCTACACCTCCTACCTTCTTCAATGTGGCTTCTTCTCTTCCTCTAGTAGTGCAGTTTGTTCCATCAGTCTTCAGGTTCATGTGTAGGGTATTCAGAATGATTTCATAGCTGTCCAGCTATGTTCCAGGGATGAGACAAGTCCTCCTACTATGCCACTGTCTTAAATCCAGCTATCACTCTTTCTGAACAGACTTTTAGTTACAGCAGTTAGAAGTGATAAGAATTTTAGTTTTGTTTTAAAAAAAACAACTTCTAATAAAAATTAGAGACATATAGGTTGTTATTAACCGGTTTGAAATATTTCCACAATGGAAAAAGCTATTCACATTTTTGTCTTATATTGGTAAGCAGAACACTTTAATTACAAATGTAACACTACATTATAAAAAGGGTTTTGTTTTAAGTCAAACACCTTTATTGTCACCTCACTGCCTACTAAATAAAATCTAAGATCCTTAGGGCAAATTATCTAAGCCAGATTTTCCTCCTTAACATTATCTCCCATCTTTAAGGGCCTTGAGTTGCCCTCTTTTAGCACCTCCATCTCCTCTTGGGATTTTTCTCCATCAATTCTCACAGTGATCATCCCACCTGGCCACCAAGAATAGTCTTCCTCCATCAAAGGTATGGCAGTAGCAGATTCTATTCAAAAAGAACATTACTGAAACCTAAGGAAAATATAAAATGGAAATAAAATAGGCAAGTTTCTGAAATTGAAGTTTTACATTAACAGATCCAGTAAGTAAAGATGAAGTTTCACTGACAACTAACTGTATTTTAGCCCCAGGTCAGCTGGTAAACATTATAGATGTTTATTACTATTACTTAATTCTTTCTCCAGAACTTGCAAGTAGCATGTCTTACTGTTTTCCGGGATAAACTAAATTCTCAGACACAAACTTCCATACATTCTATAAACACCAATAATATATTTTTAAAGATTTTTATTTATTTATTTGATAGAGAGAGATCACAAGTAGGCAGAGAGGCAGGGGGAAGCAGGCTCCCCGCTGAGCAGAGAGCCTGATGTGGGGCTTGATCCCAGGACCCTGAGATCATGACCTGAGCTGAAGGCAGAGGCTTAAACCACTGAGCCACCCAGGCGCCCCTATAAACACCAATAATATTATCCTATATAACATTCAGAATATCACCAATTTCTTGGATTTGAGCAATTAAGAATTCTTCTATCTGTTGGGCGCCTGGGTGGCTCAGTGGGTTCAGCCTCTGCCTTTGGCTCAAGTCATGATCTCAGGGTTCTGAGATCAAGTCTCACATTGGGCTCTCTGCTCAGCAGGCAGCCTGCTTCCCCTCTCTCTCTGTCTGTCTCTCTGCCTACTTGTGATCTCTTTCTCTCTGTGTCAAGTAAAGGTATCTGTAAATTTTCCATGGCCTCTCTTCATTTATAAACACCATTAGAGAATACCAATTCATAATCATGTGTCTTCCCTAGTTGTTCGTTTCTCTTCATATGCAGTTTTTCTTAACTGGTATGCTTCATCTCTGTGTTCATTTTGCTTCCTTCCAAAAAGTCTACAGCCTAGTGATATAGTTCTGGTCTGCCTAGACATAGGGTAGAGGAGTATAGGAATGACTACTTCCCAGTAGCTGGCCCAGGACCTCTCAAGAGTAGAATAATAATAATAATAATAATTATTATTATTATTATTATTGAAGTATAATTGACATACAATATTATATAAATTTCAGGTGTACAAAATATTAATTTGACAATTCAATGTAATACTCAGTGCTTTCCACATGTGGTCCATATACACTATGGAGTATTATGCCTCCATCAGAAAGGATGAATACCCAACTTTTGTAGCAACATGGACGGGACTGGAAGAGATTATGCTGAGTGAAATAAGTCAAGCAGAGAGAGTCAATTATCATATGGTTTCACTTATTTGTGGAGCATAACAAATAGCATGGAGGACATGGGGAGTTAGAGAGGAGAAGGGAGTTGGGGGAAATTGGAAGGGGAGGTGAATCATGAGAGACTATGGACTCTGAAAAACAATCTGAAGGGTTTGAAGTGGCGGGAGGGTGGGAGGTTGGGGTACCAGGTGGTGGGTATTATAGAGGGCACGGATTGCATGGAGCACTGGGTGTGGTGAAAAAATAATGAATACTGTTATGCTGAAAATTAAATAAATAAATAAATAAGATAAAATAAATAGTCACCATAGCACATTATTACAATATTATTGACTATATTCCTTATGATATAATTTTTATCTTCATGAATTATTTATTTTATAATTGAAAGCCTGTACCTCTTAATCTCTTTTACCTCTTTTGTTCATTCCTCCACCCACAACCCTCTGGCAACCACCAGTTTACTCTCTGTATTTAAGAGTCTGAGTTTTTGTTTTGTTTATTTTGTTTTTTAGATTCCATCAAGTAAGGAAAATCATATGGTATTTGTCTTTCTCTGTCTCATTTATTTCACTTAGCATAATACCCTGTAGATCTATCCATGTTGTCGCAAATAGCAACATCTTATCTTTTTTGTGGCTGAGTAATATATATATATATATATCTTCTGTATTCATTCATTTATCAATGGACACTTAGGTTGCTTCCATATCTTGATTATTGTAAATAATGTTGCAATAAACATAGTGGTGTATATATCTTTTCAAATAATTATCTTTGGTTTTCTTTGATAAATATCCAGTAGTGGAATTACTAGATCATGTGATATTTCTATTTAAAAATTTTTGAGAAACCTCCATAATGTTTTCTACAGTGGTTGTGTCAATTTATATTCTCAACAACAGTGCATGATGGTTCCCTTTTCTCCATATCCTTGACAGACTTGTTATTTTTTGTCTTTTTGATGGTAGCTATTCTAACAGATTTAAAGTAGTATCTCATTGTGTTTCTTATTGAGCATAATTTCATGCAATTGTTGGCCATTTGTATATCTTCTTTGGAAAAATACCTATTCAGGTTCTATGCCCATTTTTCAATCAGATTGTTTGTAGGATTTTTCTGCTATTCAACTCTATACTTTTTAAATATATTTTTAATATTAAGCCCTTATTAGATATGTCATTTCCACATATTTACTCTCATTTAGTAGGTTGCCTTTTTTTAAAAATATTTTATTTATTTATTTGACAGAGAGAGATCACAACTAGGCAGAGAGGCAGGCAGAGAGAGAGAGGGAAGCAGGCTCCCTGCTGAGCAGAGACCCCCCCCCCATGCGGGACTTGATCTCAGGACCCTGAGATCATGACCTGAGCCTAAGGCAGCGGCCTAATCCACTGAGCCACCCAGGCACCCAGTAGGTTGCCTTTTTGTTTAGTTGCTAGTTTCCTTTGCTATGCAAAAATATTTTATTTTGGTGTAGTCTAAGTACTTTATTTTTACTTTTGTTTACCTTGCCTGAGGAGAGATATTAAACATATTGCTAAGGCTGAAGTCCAAAAAAAATCACTGTCTAAATTTTCTTTTAGGAGTTTTGTAATTGCGGGCCTCACATTTAGGACTTCAGTCTATTTTTTTAATTTTTGTGTATGGTGTAAGAAAATGGTCCAGCTTCATTCGTATGTAACTGTCTAGTTTTCCCAATACCATTAATTGAAGAGATTGTCTTTTCCCCATTGCATATTCTTGTCTCCTTTGTCATAGATTAATTAATAATATGTGTATGGATTTATTTCTAAGGTCTCTATTCTGTTCAACTGGTCTATGTGTCTGTTTTTGTCCAGTACCATACTGTTTTGATTACTACAACTTTGTAGCTTATCTTGAAATCTGAAGTGGTAATACCACAAGTTTTGTTCTTTCTCAAGATTGCTTTGACTATTCAAGGCTCTTTGTGGTTCAATACAGATTTTAGGATTATTTGTTCTGGTTCTAGTTTTATTATATGTTGATAGGCACTCCATTGAATCTATAGATTGCTTTGAATAGTATGAACATTTCAACAATATTAATTCTTCCAATCCATGAGCATTGTATATCTTTCCATTTGTTTATGTTATCTTCAGTTTCTTTCACCAATGTCTTATAGTTTTCAGAATATACAACTTTCACCTCCTTGGTTAAATTTATTCCTACATATTGTATTCTTTTTGATGCCATTTTAAATGGGATTGTTTTCTTATTTTCTCTTTCTGCTATTTTGTTATTAGTGTATAGAAATGTAACAGATTTCTGTATATTAATTTTGTATCCTGCAACCTTACTGAATTCATTTATCAGCTCTAATATTTTTTTGGTGGAGTCTTTAAGAATTTCTATATGAAGTAGAGTGACCATTTAACTTCTTCCTTACCAATTTGGGTGCCTTTTTAAAAAAAAAAAAAGTTTTTACTTCTTTATTTGTCAGAGAGAGAGAAGAAGAGTACAAGCAGGGAGAATGGCAGGTAGTGAGAGAAGCAGGCTCCCTGCTGAGCAAGGAGCCCAGTGTGGGACTCAATCCCAGGACCCTAGGATCACAACTTGAGCCAAAGACAGACACTTAAACAACTGAGCCACCCAGGTGTACCTGGATGCCTTTTATTTAATTCTGTTATCTGATTACTGCAGATAGGGATTCTCATACTATGCTGAATGTAAGTGGTAAGAGTGGATATCCTTGTCTTATTCCTGATCTTAGAGGAGATATTTTTAGTCTTTCACCATTGAGTATGCTGTTAGTTGTGGGTTTTTCATATGCGGCTAGTTGTGGGTTTTTCATATGCAGCTTGTATGTTGAGGGACGTTTCCTCTAAACTCACTTTGTTGAGAGATTGTAATCATGAAAGGATGTTGTATTTTGTCAAATGTTTTCATTCTTATTGAAATGATTATGCTTTTTAATCTTCCTCTTGCTTGATTTGCAAATATTGAGCCACCCTTACACTCTGGAATGAATCCCACTTGATCATAGTGAATGATCTTTTAATGTATTATTGAATTCAATTAGCTAATATTTTGTTGAGGATTTTGCATCTATGTTCATCAGAACTATTGGCATGTAGTTTTCTTTCTTTCATTTCTCTCTCTCTCTCTTTCTGTCTCTCTCATAGTGTCTTTGGTTTTGGTATCAAGTTTACATTGACCTCATAGAATATATATGGAAGCTTTCTTTCCTTCTCCATTTCTTGAAATAATTTGAGGAGAATAGGTATTAACTCTTCCTTAAATGTTTGGTAGAATTCACTTGTGAAGCTGTCCAGTCCTGGACTTTAATTTGTTGGGAATTTTTGGACTACTGATTCAATTTCATTACTAGTAACTGGTCTTTTCAAATTTTCTATTTTTTTTTCTTATTCTGTTTTAGAAGATTTGATATTTCTAGTAATTTGTCAAATTTCTTCTAGTTGTCTAATTTGTTGGCATATAATTTTTTATAATATTCTCATATAATTGTTTGTATTCTATGGTGTTGATTGTTATTATTCCTCCTTCATTTCAGATTTTATTTATTTGAGTCCTCTCTATTTTTTTCTTAATTAGTCTGGCTAAAGGTTTATCAATTTTGTTTATCTTTTCAAAGAACTAGTTCTTGGTTTCATTGATCTCTTTTTATTGTTTTATAGTCTCTATTTTTTCTTTTTATTTTCTGGTTCTTTAGGTGTATAATTAGGCTGTTTATTTGAGATTTTTCTTGTTTTTTTGAAAGAAGAGTGTATCGCTATCATCTTCCCTCCTAGAACTGCTTTGTGTCCCAAGGATTTTGAGTCATTGTGTTTTCATTTGTCTCCATGTATTCTTTGATTTCATTGTTGTTGTTGATAATTGGTTGTGTAGTAGCACATTTCTTAGCCCTTGTGTGGCTTTGTTCTTTCTAGTTTATTTTTCTAGTATTTGATTTCTAGTTTCATCGTTTGGTTTGAAAAAGATGGCTTACATGATTTCAGTCTTCTTGAATTTATCGAGAACTGTTCTGTGACCTAACAAGTGATTTACCTTGGAGAATGTTTCATGTATACTTTAAAAGAATTTGCATTCTGCTGTTTTTAGATTGAATGTTCTGAAAATATCAGGTCCATCTGGTCTAATGTGTAATTCAAAGCCATTTCTTTGCTGATTTTCTGTCTGGATGATATATCCAGTCACGTAAGTTGGTAGCTAAAGTCCCCTATTATTGTATTACTGTCAGTTTCTCCCTTATCTCTATTAATATTTTTTATGTGGTGCTTCTAGTTGGGTATATAAATATTATTTAATTATTATATTGTCTTATTGGACTGATCCTTTTATCATTATGTAGTGCCCTTTTTATTTTCTTTTTTTTTTTTTACTTTAGTGGAGTTGACACACAATGTTACATTAGTTTCAAATGTACAACTTAACAATTTGTCAGGTTTATGCATTGTACTGTGTTCACCACAAGTGTAGCTATCATCTGTCCGGTTACATCACTATTACAGTATCATTACTGTATTCTTTATGCTGTGCTTTTTAAAAAATTAGCATATAATGTATTATTTGCTTCAGGGTCATCAGTCTTACACATTTCACAGCACTCACCATAGCACATACCCTCTCCAGTGTCCATAATCCAGCTACCTTATCCCTCCCCCACCACCCCCTAGCAACCCTCAGTTTGTTTCCTGAGATTAAGAGTCTCTTATGGTTTATCTCCCTCTCCAGTCCCATCTTGTTTCATTTGTCCCTCCCTTCCCCCCATGACCCCCCACCCTGCCTCTCAAATTCCTCATATAAGAGAGATCATATAATTGTCTTTCTCTAATTGACTTATTTTGCTTATATGCTGTGCCTTTTATTACCATGACTTATTCATTCCATAACTGGAAGTCTTTGTCTGCCTCTCCCTTTCATGCATTTTGCCCATCCCCTCATGTTGCCCCACCAAAAACAACCATCAGTTTCTTTGTATTTTTAAGTCTGATTCTGTTTTGTGTTTGCTTATTTAGTTTTTTAAAGACTCCACTTATGAACAGAATCATGTGGTATTTGTCCTTCTCAGCTGACTTATACCACTTAGCACAGTACCCTCTAGGTTCTTCCATGTTTTCTCAAATGGTATAATCTCATCCTTTTTATGGTTGTATAATAATCCATTGTGTATACATACCTTTTATTATCTATCTTTCTATTGATGGACATGAAGGTTACTTCCATATTTTGGCTACTTTAAAGAATGCTGCAATAAACATGAAGTTCATATATCTTTTTGAATTTGTATTTTCATTTTAGGGGGGTAAATACCCAGTAGTGTAATTATTAGATCATATGATATTTCAATTTTTAATGTCTTGAGGAAACTCCATACTGTTTTCCATAGTGGCTATACCAGTTTACCACCAATTGTGAATGAGGGTTCCTTGCTCTCCACATCCACACCAACACTAGCCATTCTAAGTAGTGTGAGGTGATACCTCATTGTGCTTTTGATTTACATTTCCCTGGTGATTGGTGATATTGAATATATTTTCATGTGTCTGAGGCCATCTGTATGTCTTCCTTGGAAAATGTCTATGCAAGTCTTCTGTCCTTTTTTAAATTATTATTTTATTTATTATTATATTATTTTAAATTATTTATTTTATTTATTTATCATATTAGTCACCATATAGTGTGTCATTAGTTTTTGATGTACTGTTCCATGATTCATTGCTTATGTGTAACACCCAGTGCTCCATGCAGTACATGCCCTCCTTAAAACCCATCACTGGGCCAACCTGTCTCCCCCTTCTCCCCTCTAACACCCTCAATTTGCTTCTCAGAGTTCGCAGTCTCTCATGGTTTGTCTCCCTCTCTGATTCCTCCCTCCTTCATTTTTCCCTCCTTTGTCTTAATGTTCTCCATGCTATTCCTTATGTTACACAAGTAAGTGAAACTATATGATAATTGGCTTTCTCTGCTTGACTTATTTCACTCAGCGTAATCTCCAGACCCATCCATGTTGAAACAAAAGTTAGGTATTCATCATTTTTGATGGCTGACTAATATTCCATTGTATATATGGACCACATCTTCTTTATCTATTCATCTGTTTAAGGGGATCTCAGCTCTTTCCACAGTTTAGCTACTGAGAACATTGCTGTTATGATCATTGGGGTGTGTATGGTCCTTCTTTTCACTATACCTGTATCGTTGGGGTAAATACCCAGTAGTGCAATTGCCGAGTCATAGGGTAGCTCTATTTTTAATTTTTTGAGGAATCTCTACAAAGTGGCTACACCAACTTGGATTCCCACCAGCAGTGTAAGAGGATTCCCCTTTCTCCACATCCCTCTAACATTTGTTGTTTCTTGCCTTGTCAATTTTTGCCATTCTAAGTGGTATAAAGTGGTATCTCAGTATGGTTTTGATTTGAATTTCCCAGATGGCTAATGATGATGAACATTTTCATATGTCTGTTAGCCATCTGTATATCTTTTTTGGAGAAGTGTCTGCCCATGTCTTCT
This sequence comes from Mustela lutreola, assembly GCF_030435805.1. Taxonomy (NCBI): domain Eukaryota; kingdom Metazoa; phylum Chordata; class Mammalia; order Carnivora; family Mustelidae; genus Mustela; species Mustela lutreola. The sequence continues at coordinate 66,276,213 of NC_081308.1, read as the reverse complement.
GCCCATTTTTTAACTTGATCATTTGTTTTTTGGGTGTCGAATTTGAGAAGTTCTTTATAGATCTTGGTTATCAACCCTTTGTCTGTAGCGTCATTTGCAAATATCTTCTCCCATTCCATTGGTTGTCTGTTTTGTTGACTGTTTCCTTTGCTGTGCAGAAGCTTTTGATCTTGATGAAGTCCCAAAAGTTCATTTTCACTTTTGTTTCCTTTGCTTTTGGAGACGTGTCTTGAAAGCAGTTGCTGTGGCTGACGTCAAAGAGGTTACTGCCTGTGTTCTCCTCTAGGACTCTAAAGGATTCCTGTCTCACATTCAGCTCATTCACCCATTTTGAGTTTATCTTTGTGTATGGTGTAAGAGCGTGGTCGAGTTTCATCCTTTGGTATATAGTTGTACAATTTTCCTAGCACCATGTATTGAAGAGACTGTCTTTTTTCCACTTGTTATTTTTTCCTGCTTTGTCGAAGACTATTTGACCATAGAGTTGTGGGTCCATATCTGGGCTCTCTACTCTGTTCCACTGATCTGTGTGTCTGTTTTTGTGCCAACACCACGCTGTCTTGGTAAACATAGCTTTGTAATAAAGCTTGAAATCAGGCATTGAGATGCCCCCAGCTTTGGTTTTCTTTTTCAACATTTCCTTCACAATTCAGAGTATTTCCTCGTTCCATACAAATTTTAGGATTGTTTGTTTTAGCATTTTGAAAAATGTCATTGGTATTTTGATTGGGATGGCATTGAAATATGGATTGCTCTGGGCAGCATAGACATTTTAACAATGTTTATTCTTCCAATCCATGAGCATGGAATGCTTTTTGATCTTTTTGTGTCTTCTTTAATTTCTTTCATGAGTGTTTTCTAGTTCCTAGAATATAGACCTTTTACTTATTTGGTTAGGTTGATTCTGAGGCATCTTATGGTTTTTGGTGCTATTGGAAATGTAATGATTCTCTAATTTCTCTTTGTACAGTTTCATTGTTAGTGTATAACAAAGCAACTGATTTCTGTGTATTGATTTTGTATCCTGCCACATTACTGAATTGCTGTTTGAGTTCTAGTAATTTGGAGATGGAGACTTCTGGGTTTTCCAGCTAGAGTATGCTATCATCTGTGAAGAACAAGAGTTTGACTTCTTCTTGGCCAATTTGAATACTTTTTATTTCTTTTTGTTGTCTGCTGTTGCTAGGACTTCTTCTACTGTGTTGAACAATACTGGTGAGAGTGGTCATCTTTGTCATGTTCCTGATCTGCATGGGAAGGCTCTCAGCTTTGCCCCATTGAGAATGATATTCACTGTGGGTTTTTCATAAATGCATTTTATGAAGTTGAGGAATGTTCCCTCTATCTCTATACTCTGAGGAGTTTTAGTCAGGAAAGATGCTGTATTTTGTCAAATGATTTTTCTGCATCCATTGAGAGGACCATGTGATTCTTGTCTCTACTCTTATTCATGTGTTCTATCACAGTGATTGATTTGCAAATGTTGAATGACCCTGGCATCCCAGGGATAAATCTCACCTGGTCGTGATGGATAATTCCTTCAATGTACTGTTGAATCCTATAAGCTAGGTTCTTGTTGAGAATTTTGGCATCTTTATTCATCAGGGGTATTGGTCTGACATTCTCCTTTTGGATGGGGTATTTGGCTGGTGTTGTGATCAAGGTAATGGTGGCCTCATAGAAAGAGTCTGGAAGTTTTCCTTCTGTTTCTATTTTTTGAAACAGCTTCAGAGAAATAGACATTATTTCTTCTTGAATGTTTGGTATAATTCCCCAGGGAATCCATCGGCCCTGGACTCCTTTTTTGGAAGAGTTTTGATCACTGCTTCAAACTCGTAACTGGTTATTGGTCTATTCAGGTTGTCAATTTCTTCTAGTTTCAGTGTTGATAGTTTATAGGTTTCCAGGAATACATCCATTTCTTCCAGGTTGCTTAATTTATTGTCATATAGCTATTGATAATAATTTCTGATCATTGTATTTATTTCCTTGGGGTTAGTTGTGATCTCTCCACTTTCATTCATAATTTTATTAATTTGGGTCCTTTCTCTTGTTTTGGATAAGTCTAGCAAGCAGTTTATTGATTTTATTGATTCTTTCAAAGAACCACCGTCTAGTGTAATTGATGTGTTACACTATATCTCTGGTTTTTAATTCACTGATCTCCACTCTAATCTTAATTATTTCCTTCTCGTGCATTGCTTAGGTGTAATTTGTTGTTGATTATCCAGATCTTTAAGGTGTAAAGAGAGATTGTATATTTGGGATTTTTCTTTTTCTTTTTTTTTTTAATTTTTTTATTTTTTATAAACATATATTTTTATCCTCAGGGGTAGAGGTCTGTGAATCGCCAGGTTTACACACTTCACAGCACTCACCAAAGCACATACCCTCGCCAATGTCCATAAGCCCACCCCCCTTCTACCAACCCCCCTCCCTCCAGCAACCCTCAGTTTGTTTTGTGAGATTAAGAGTCACTTATGGTTTGTCTCCCTCCCAATCCCATCTTGTTTCATTGATTCTTCTCCTACCCACTTAAGCCCCCATGTTGCATCACCACTTCCTCATATCAGGGAGATCATATGATAGTTGTCTTTCTCTGCTTGACTTATTTCGCTAAGCATGATACGCTCTAGTTCCATCCATGTTGTCGCAAATGGCAAGATTTCATTTCTTTTGATGGCTGCATAGTATTCCATTGTGTATATATGCCACATCTTCTTGATCCATTCATCTGTTGATGGACATCTAGGTTCTTTCCATAGTTTGGCTATTGTGGACATTGCTGCTATAAACATTCGGGTGCACGTGCCCCTTTGGATCACTACGTTTGTATCTTTAGGGTAAATACCCAGAAGTGCAATTGCTGGGTCATAGGGCAGTTCTATTTTCAACATTTTGAGGAACCTCCATGCTGTTTTCCAGAGTGGCTGCACCAGCTTGCATTCCCACCAACAGTGGAGGAGGGTTCCCCTTTCTCCACATCCTCGCCAGCATCTGTCATTTCCTGACTTGTTGATTTTAGCCATTCTGACTGGTGTGAGGTGATATCTCATTGTGGTTTTGATTTGTATTTCCCTGATGCCGAGTGATATGGAGCACTTTTTCATGTGTCTGTTGGCCATCTGGATGTCTTCTTTGCAGAAATGTCTGTTCATGTCCTCTGCCCATTTCTTGATTGGATTATTTGTTCTTTGGGTGTTGAGTTTGCTAAGTTCTTTATAGATTCTGGACACTAGTCCTTTATCTGATATGTCGTTTGCAAATATCTTCTCCCATTCTGTCAGTTGTCTTTTGATTTTGTTCACTGTTTCCTTTGCTGTGCAAAAGCTTTTGATCTTGATGAAATCCCAATAGTTCATTTTTGCCCTTGCTTCCCTTGCCTTTGGCGATGTTCCTAGGAAGATGTTGCTGTGGCTGAGATCGAAGAGGTTGCTGCCCGTGTTCTCCTCAAGGATTTGGATGGATTCCTTTCTCACATTGAGGTCCATCATCCATGTTGAGTCTATTTTTGTGTGTGGTGTAAGGAAATGGTCCAATTTCATTTTTCTGCATGTGGCTGTCCAATTTTCCCAACACCATTTATTGAAGAGGCTGTCTTTTTTCCATTGGACATTCTTTCCTGCTTTGTCAAAGATTAGTTGACCATAGAGTTGAGGGTCTAGTTCTGGGCTTTCTATTCTGTTCCATTGATCTCTGTGTCTGTTTTTGTGCCAGTACCATGCTGTCTTGACGATGACAGCTTTGTAATAGAGCTTGAAGTCCGGAATTGTGATGCCACCAACTTTGGCTTTCTTTTTCAATATCCCTTTGGCTATTCGAGGTCTTTTCTGGTTCCATATAAATTTTAGAATCATTTGTTCCATTTATTTGAAAAAGATGGATGGTACTTTGATAGGAATTGCATTAAATGTGTAGATTGCTTTAGGTAGCATAGACATTTTCACAATATTTATTCTTCCAATCCAGGAGCATGGAACATTTTTCCATTTCTTTGTGTCTTCCTCAATTTCTTTCATGAGTACTTTATAGTTTTCTGAGTATAGATTCTGTGCCTCTTTGGTTAGGTTTATTCCTAGGTATCTTATGGTTTTGGGTGCAATTGTAAATGGGATTGACTCCTTAATTTCTCTTTCTTCTGTCTTGTTGTGTAGAGAAATGCAACTGATTTCTGTGCATTGATTTTATATCCTGACACTTTACTGAATTCCTGTACAAGTTCTAGCAGTTTTGGAGTGGAGTCTTTTGGGTTTTCCACATATAGGATCACATCATCTGCGAAGAGTGAGAATTTGACTTCTTCTTGGCCGATTTGGATGCCTTTAATTTCCTTTTGTTGTCTGATTGCTGAGGCTAGGACTTCTAGTACTATGTTGAATAGCAGTGGTGATCATGGACGTCCCTGCCGTGTTCCTGACCTTAGCGGAAAAGTTTTCACTGTTTCTCTATTGAGAATGATATGTGAGGTGGGTTTTTCATAGATGGCTTTGATGATATTGAGGTATGTGCCCTCTATCCCTACACTTTGAAGAGTTTTGATCAGGAAGGGATGCTGTACTTTGTCAAATGCTTTTCCAGCATGTATTGAGAGTATCATATGGTTCTTGTTCTTTCTTTTATTGATGTGCTGTATCACATTGACTGATTTGCGGATGTTGAACCAACCTTGCAGCTCTGGAATAAATCCACTTGGTCGTGGTGAATAATCCTTTTAATGTACTGTTAAATCCTATTGGCTAGTATTTTGGTGAGAATTTTCGCATCTGTGTTCATCTAGGATATTGGTCTATAGCTCTCTTTTTTGATGGAATCCTTGTGTGGTTTTGGGATCAAGGTAATACTGGCCTCATAAAATGAGCTTGGAAGTTTTCCTTCCATTTCTATTTTTTGGAACACCTTCAGGAGAATAGGAATTAGTTCGAGAATAGGAATTAGTTCTTCTTTAAATATTTGGTAGAATTCCCCTAAGAAGCCGTCTGGCCCTGGGCTTTTGTTTTTGGAGATTTTTAATGACTGTTTCAATCTCCTTACTGGTTATGGGTCTGTTCAGGCTTTCTATTTCTTCCTTATTCGGTTGTGGTAGTTTATATGTTTCTAGGAATGCATCCATTTCTTCCAGATTGTCAAATTTGTTGGCGTAGAGTTGCTCATAGGATGTTCTTATAATAGTTTGTATTTCTTTGGTGTTAGTTGTGATCTCTCCTCTTTCATTCATGATTTTATTTATTTGGGCCCTTTCTCTTTCTTTTTTGATAAGTCTGGCCAGGGGGTTATCAATTTTATTAATTCTTTCAAAGAACCAGCTCCTAGTTTCATTGACTTTATTAATTCTTTCAAAGAACCAGCTCCTAGTTTCATTGATTTGTTCTATTGTTTTTTGGTTTCTATTTCATTGATTTCTGCTCTGATCTTTATGATTTCTCTTCTCCTGCTGGGATTTGGGTTTCTTTCTTGTTCTTTCTCCAGCTCCTTTAGGTGTAGGGTTAGGTTGTATACTTGAGACCTTTCTTGTTTCTTGAGAAAGGCTTGTACTGCTATATATTTTCCTCTCAGGACTGCCTTTGTTGTGTCCCACAAGATTTTGAGCTGTTGTATTTTCATTATCATTTGTTTCCATGATTTTTTTCAATTCCTCTTTAATTTCCCAGTTGACCCATTCATTCTTTAGAAGGATGTTATTTAGTCTCCATGTATTTGGGTTCTTTCCAAACCTCCTCTTGGTTTGAGTTCTAGCTTCAGAGCATTGTGGTCTGAAAATATGCAGGGAATGATCCCAATCTTTTGATACTGGTTGAGTCCTGATTTAGGACTGAGTATTTGATCTATTCTGGAGTATGTTCCATGTGCACTAAGAAGAATGTGTATTCTGTTGCTTTGGGATGAAATGATCTGAATATATCTGTGATGTCCATCTGGTCCAGTGTGTCATTTAAGGCCTTTATTTCCTTGATGATCTTTTGCTTGGATGATCTGTCCATTTCAGTGAGGGGAGTATTAAAGTCCCCTACTATTATTGTATTATTGTTGATGTGTTTCTTTGATTTTGTTATTAATTGGTTTATAGAGTTGTCTGCTCCCACATTGGGGGCATATATATTTAAAATTGTTAGATCTTCTTGTTGGACAGACCCTTGGGTATGATATAGTGTCCTTCCTCATCTCTTATTATAGTCTTTGGCTTAAAATCTAATTGATCTGTTATAAAGATTGCCACTCCTGCTTTCTTCTGATGTCCATTAGCATGGTAAATTCTTTTCCACCCCCTCACTTTAAATCTGGAGGTGTCTTCGGGTCTAAAATGAGTTTCTTGTAGGCAACATATAGATGGTTTTTTTTTTTTTTTAATCCATTCCGATACCCTGTGTCTTTTGATTGGGACATTTAGCCCATTAACATTCAGGGTAACTATTGAGAGATATGAATTTAGTGCCATTGTATTACCTGTAAGGTGACTGTTACTGTATATTGTCTCTATTCCTTTCTGATCTACCACTTGTAGGCTCTCTCTTTGCTTAGAGGATCCCTTTCAAGATTTCCTGTTGAGCTGGTTTGGTGTTTGCAAATTCTTTCAGTTTTTGTTTGTCCTGGAAGCTTTTAATCTCTTCTATTTTCAATGATAGCCTAGCTGGACATAGTATTCTTGGCTGCATCTTCTTCTCGTTTAGTGCTCTGAAAATATCATGCCAGCTCTTTCTAGCCTGCCAGATCTCTGTGGATAAGTCAGCTGCCAATCTAATATTTTTACCATTGTATGTTACAGACTTCTTTTCCCGGGCTGCTTTCAGGATTTTCTCTTTGTCACTGAGACTTGTAAATTTTACTATTAGGTGACGGGGTGTGGGCCTATTCTTATTGATTTTGAGGGGCATATTCTGAACCTCCTGAATTTTGATGCTCGTTCCCTTTGCCATATTGGGGAAATTCTCCCCAATAATTCTCTCCAGTATACGTTCTGCTCCCCTCTCTCTTTCTTCTCCTTCTGGATTTCCAATTATTCTAATGTTGTTTCGTCTTATGGTGTCACTTATCTCTCGAATTCTCCCCTCGTGGTCCAGTAGCTGTTTGTCCCTCTTTTGCTCAGCTTCTTTATTCTCTGTCATTTGGTCTTCTATATCGCTAATTCTTTCTTCTGCCTCACTTATCCTAGCAGTGAGAGCCTCCATTTTTTATTGCATCTCATCAATAGCATTTTGATTTCAACTTGGTTACATTTTAGTTCTTTTATTTCTCCAGAAAGGGCTTTTATATCTCCCGAGAGGGTTTCTCTAATATTTTCCATGCCTTTTTCGAGCCCGGCTAGAACCTTGAGAATTGTCATTCTGAACTCTAGATCTGACATATTATCAATGTCTGTATTGATTAGGTCCCTAGCCTTCGGTACTGCCTCTTGTTCTTTCTTTTGTGGTGAATTTTTCCGCCTTGTCATTTTGTCCAGATAAGAGTATATGAAGGAGCAAGTAAAATACTAAAAGGGTGGCAACAACCCCGGGAAAATATGCTTTAACCAAATCAGAAGAGATCCCAAATCATGAGGGGGAGAAAGGGGATAAAAAGAGGTTCAAAAAGAAAGAAAGGGGAAAAAAAAGAATTAAAAAATGAAAACGAATAAAGAAAAGTAAAAAAAAGAAAAAATATATATATTAGTTAAACTAGTTAAAAAACATTAAAAAGGAAAAGGGTAAAATTTAAAAAATTTTTAGCAAAAGAAGAGAAAAAAAAATTAAAAAAAAAATTACTTTAACTGCAAGACTAAAAAAATCACAGGGAGAAAGCCATGAGTTCCGTGCTTTGCTTTCTCCTCCTCTGGAATTCTGCTCCTCTCCTTGCTATTGAAACCGCACTCCTTGGTAGGTGAACTTGTTCTTGGCTGGATTTCTTGTTGATCTTCTGGGGGAGGGGCCTGGTGTAGTGAATCCTCTGGGGGAGGGGCCTGGTGTAGTGATTCTCAAGTGTCTTTGCCCCAGGCCGAATTGCACCACCCTTACCAGGGGCCAGGCTGAGTAATCCGCTCGGGTTTGCTTTCAGGAGCTTTTGTTCCCTAAGCGCTTTCTGTAGAGGTCCGGTGGATGGGAATAGAAATGGCGGCCTCCTGTTCTCCGGCCCGGAGGAGCCGAGAGCCCGGGGCTCCACTCCTCAGTGCGCCCTCAGAGAACAGCGCCCAGTAACTCCCGTCTGCCTGACCTCCGGCCGCGCTCCGAGCTCACCGAGCCTGTGACCGGTTCAAGGTAACCCAGAGCTGCGAGCTTACTGTCGGCTCTGTCTCTGTAGCTGGCTTTCCCGTTCCAATACCCGCAAGCTCTGCGACACTCAGACACCCCCGATCCTTCTGTGACCCTGCGGGACCCGAGGCCACGCTGAGCCCGCGTGGGCTTCGCCTCGGTTTAGCCTCTTGAGCGATGTCCCTGGGCGGAACAGACTTTTAAAATTCCTGATTTTGTGCTCCGTTGCTTCGCCGCTTGCCGGGAGCCGGCCCCTCCCCCCAGGGTCTATGTTCCCGTCGCTTTGGATTCACTTCTCCGCCAGTCCTACCTTTCAGAAAGTGGTTGTTTTTCTGTTTCTAGAATTGCTGTTCTTCTCTTTGATCTGCCGATGGATTTGCAGGTGTTTGCAACCTTTAGATAAGCTGTCTAGCTGATCTCCTCATAGCTGAAGTAGTCTCAGCCTGCAACTTCGCACCATCTTGACTCCTCCCCCAGATTTTTCTATTTTTTTGAGTGAGGCTTGGTTGGCTATGTATTTTCCCCTTAGGACTGACTTTGCCATATGCTATAGGTTTTAGATTGATGTGTCTTTATTCTCATTGGTTTCCTTTAATCGATTAAGTTCTTTGATTTCCTGACTGACCCAAACATTCTTGAACAGGATGGTCTTATCTTCCAAGTGTTTGAATTTCTTCCAAACTTTTTCTTGTGATTGAATTCCAGTTTCACAGCATTGTGGTCTGAGAATATACAGGGAATAATCTCAGTCTTTCAGTATCCTTGGAGTCCTGATTTGTGATCCATTATGTGGTCTACTCTGGAGAAAGTTCCATACTCACTGGAGAAGAATGAGTATTCTGTTGTTTTAGGGTGGAATCCTCTGTATTTATCTATGAGGTTCATCCTGTCCAGTGTGTCATTCAAAGCTCTTGTTTCTTGGTTGATTTTCTGCTTTGTTGATCTGTCTGTTGCTGAGAGTGGAGTGTTAAGGTCTCCTACAATTAATGTATTCTTATCAATATGTTTCTTTATTTTGGTTAACAGTTGGCTTATATATTTGGCTGCTCCATGTTGTGCAATTGTTAGATCTTCTCATTGGTAGACCTTTTACAAATGATATAGTGTCCTCTTCTATATCTCTAACTACAGTCTTCAGCTTAAAATCTAATTTGTCTTATATGAGAATTGCTACCCCAGCTTTCTTCTGAGGTCCATTGGCATGAAATGTAGTTCTCCATCCCTTCATTTCAGTCTGGATGTACCTTTAGGTTAAAAATGAGTCTCTTATAGACAGCATATGGTCCTATCTTTTTATCCAAGCTGCAACCCTGTGCCATTTTATGGGAGCTTTTAGGCCATTCTATTAAGCATGATTAATGACAGATAAGATTTTATTGACATCATGTTGCCTGTGAAGTCCTTGTTTCTTTGGATTATCTCTGTTCTGTATCACTTCTTGGGGTCTTTAGCCTTTTATGGACCCTCCCCCTTAATATTTCTTGCAGGCCTGGCTTAGTGGCCTCATATTCTTTCAGTCTGTGCTGGTCCTGGATGCTTCTTATCTCTCCACCTATTCTGAATGACAGCCTTGCCAGTTAAAGAATTCTTCGCTGCATATTCTTCTCATTTAATACCCTGAGTATATCTTGACAGCCCTTTCTGGCTTGCCAGGTGTCTGTGAACAGGTCTGATGTTATTCTAATGTTCCTCCCTCTGTATGTAAGGAATCTCTTTCCCCGAACTGCCCATAAAATGGTTTCGTTGTTCTAAGATTTGCGAGTTTTACTATTACATGCCTGGTGGTTTATCTGCCCCCATTGATCTTGGGGGGTGTCCTCTCTGCCCTAGGACAGGATTACTTATTTCATTCCCCAGATTAGGGAAGTTTTCAGTTACAGTTTGGTCAAATATATCTTCTACTCCTCTCTCTCTCCACCCACTCAGGGATCCCAATAATTCTGACACTGGAACATTTTATGGCATCATTTATTTCTCTAATTCTGTTTTCATGGATTTTAAGATGTTTGTTCCATGCCTCTTCCTGCTCCTTCTTTTCTATCAGTTTGTCTTCAAGATCACTAATTTGTTCTTCTGCCTCATTTACTCTAACTATTAGGATATCTAGATTGGATTGTATCTCGCTGATAGCATTTTTAAGTTCTGCCTGATCTGTTCTCACTTCTGCCCCTAACGAATTTATGTTAACATTAATAGTTTTCTCCAGCCTGTTGTCTTCATATCTGCTTCCCCAAAGTCTATTTCTGACATCTTGCTTAGATCTATATCCATTAGATCTTCTGAAGAAGCCATTGTCTCTGGGTTTTTTCTTTTTTGGGAATTAATCCTCCTTGTCAATCTGTTGAGTTGTGGTTGAGAGGATATACAGCCAGAAATATCAACCACTATCCAGGCAAGGTGCACCCTGGAATGTTTTGGAGTGATTGGAAGTCACCACCAAAAAGGAAAGATAAAATAACCAAAATGAGCCCCAAGAGTAAGATTTATAAAGTACAAAAACAAAAATAAACAAAAAGATTGACAAAAGAAAAAGGAAATAAATAAATAAGTAAAATAAAAAGGGGGGTGTTGATGGGAAGGTGGTTGTAAACCCTCAGTGTCAGTGAGGAAGGATATTTCAGTTCTTCCTGGGTGTATCTTGTTATCTTTGTTAGAAAACTCAACTTTCTAGAGATACAGGGAGATTAAAACTGATTATATAGATAGATAGATAGATAGATAGATAGTACTGAATAGGGAAAAAAAGATTTCATTGAAATTTATTTATATAAAAAAGAAAAAGGAAAATGGTATATGTATGAAAAAGTTCAAGTTTAAAAGTTACTATAGGGATGCCTGGGTGGCTCAGTTGGTTAAGCTGGTGCCTTCAGCTCAGGTCATGATCCCAGGGTCCTGGGATTGAGTCCCACATTGGGCTCCTTGGGGAGCCTGCTTCTCTCTCTGCCTCTGCCTGCTGCTGCAGGCGCTTGTGTTCTCCCTCTTTCTTTCTCTCTGACAAATAAATAAATCTTTTTTTTAAGTTACTATGGCATATGTTGTATTAAACATCTAGTTGAGATGAAAAGGAGGTTAAAAAAAGAACAAAAATCATGAGAAAAAACTTTAAAGAGAGAGAGAGAAAAGTTGTATCCAAGAAATATACAGGCTGTAAAGCAATACCAGGAGCTTAATATACTGTTTTCCCCTGGTGTTGGGGTTTTATAGTTCTATGGGGACCCTGTGGTTGTTATCCTCTTGTTCTTTCAGTTGTCTTCTGTTGGAGGGGCCAGCCACGTTGTTTTTCATTCAGTCCTGCTTGGGCGGCATTGCCCTGCCCCCTATCAAGGGGTCAGGCTCTGTGGAAACTGGTTTTTCAGGCTTTGTTCTCTAGAGGCTTTTGTTTTCTGGTGGTTTTTCTGGCCTTTTCCAAGGATCAGAGCAAACTGTCTGCACCCAGTCCTTGCTTCAGAGAGAATCCACAGTCTGCTTTTCTCTGTATCCTCCAGAACACACAGTCTCCCCCTCTGCAAGTCTGTACTGCAGCTTCCCACAGGCGGTACGCACCCCCAGCAACCCTCTCAGTGGTCACTTGAAGCCCCTGCTTGTCTCTGTACCCCATGCCACCAAAACCACAAGCAATGCTTATCCAGGGGAGCCCGGTCCCGTGGGCTGCTGTTCCCAGGACCGATGACTCAAGACCGCACAAGATCTTCTCAGCCACAGTGGAGGTGGGTGGTGGCTGCAGTGGTGGCAGCAGCCACCAGCCCCAGGGACCACTGAGTGGAGTCAGCAACAGGTCCTTTCATCTTTACATCTATACATGGCAAAGTGATTACCACCAAAAGCCTAGTTATCACCCTTCATACAGTTTACCCTCTTCATCTATTTCACCACCTTCCAAACACCTTTCCCTCTAGTAACCATCAATCTGGTCTCTATATTTATGAGTTTATTTTTGTGTTGTTTTGTTTTGCTTTAGATTCCACATATGAAAGAAACCATGTGGTGTTTTCCTTTGTCTGTATGACTTACTTCACTTAACATAATGCCCTTAAGGCCCATTCATGTCACAAATGGGAAAATTTCATTTTTATGGGTAAATAGTATAAATAGTATTATACTCTGTGTGTGTGTGTTTCTATGTGTGTATGTGTGTGTGTGTGTGTGTGTGTATCACACTCTTTTTATCCATTCATCTATCAATGGCCCCTTAAATAGTTTTCATATTTTGTTTGTTTGCTTTGTTTTGTTTTTTTTTTTTAATAAACATATATTTTTAGTCCCCAGGGGTACAGGTCTGTGAATTGTTTGCTTTGTTTTTTAAGTAATCTCTGCACCCAATGTGGGGCTTGAACCTACAACCCTGGGATCAAGTGTCCCATGCACTACCAACTGAGACAGCCAGGCACACCATCCATCCTCTGTCTATTGCAAATAATGCTGCATTGAACATAGGGGTACATATATCTTTTTTAACTACTTTGTTAAAAATATTTCTCAGATAAATATCCAAAGTGGAGTAGCTGGATCATGTGGTAGAACTATTCTTAATTTTCTGACGAATCTCCATTCTGTTTTCCACAGTGTCTATACCAATTTATATTCTCACCAATAGTATACAAGAGTTCCCTTTTCTCCACATCATCTCCAGCACTTGTTATTTTTTGTCGTTTTGATAATATCCATTCTAAGAAGTGTGAGGTAATAGATGTGTCATTGTGGTTCTGATTTGTATTTCCCTAATAATGTTGGACATGTTTTCATGTGCCTGTTAGCCACCTGTATGTCTTCTTTGGAAAGATGTCTATTCAAGTCCTCTGTCCATTTTTTATCAGTTTGGCTTTTTATTGTTGAGTTGTATAGATTCTTTATGTATTCTGGATATTAACCCCTAATCAGATATATGATTGCAAATACCTTCTTCCATTCAGTTGGTTGCCTTTTTGTTTTGATGTTGATTTCTTTAGCTGTGCAGAAGCTTTTTAGTTCGATGTAGTCCCATTTATTTTTGCCTTTGTTTGCCTTGTCTTTGGCATCAATCTGCAAACACATCAATGAGACTGATGTAAAAGACCTTGCCACCTATGTTTTCTTCTACAGATTTAATGTTTTCAGTTATTAAATTCATTTTGAGTTATCTTTTGTGCATGGTGTAAGATAGTGGTCTAATTTCATTTCTTTGCCTGTGGCTGTCTGGTTTTCCCAGCACCACTTACTGAGGAGACTATTCTCTCTCCATTGTGTGTACTTGGCTCCTTTGTCATAAATTAATTATCCATATATGTGTGGGTATAGACTCGCAATTGTCTCGCATGGATCTCTGTGTCTGTTTTTATGCCAGTACCATAATGTTTTGGTTACCATAGCTTTGTAGTGTAGTTTTTAATCAGGGAGCATGATACCTCCACCTTTGTTCTTTCTCAAGATTGCCTTGGTTATTCAGGATCTTTTGTAATTTCACGAAAATTTTTAAATTATTTTTTCTATTTCTATGGAAAATGAAGTTGGAATTCTGACAGGGATTGCATTGAATCTGTAGATTACTTTATATAATATGGACATTTTAATAATATTAATTTTTGGAATCTATGAGCATGGAATATCTTCCCACTTTTTGTGTGTCTTGAGTTTCTTTTATCAGTGTCTTAATAGTTTTCAGTATACAGCCTTTTGCCTCCTTGGTTAAATTTATTTCTAGGTATTTTATTCTTTATGGTGCAATTATAAATGGGATTGTTTTATTTCTCTTTCTGTTACTTAATTAGCATGTAGATATATCACACATTTCTGCATATTGATTTTGTATCTTGCAAATTTACAGAATTTGTTTACTATTTCTAACATTCTTTGGTGGACACTTTAGGGTTTTCTATATATAATATCATGTCATCTGCAAATAAGGACATTGATACTTCTTCCTTTACGATTTGGATTCCTTTTATATTTTTTCCTTATTGTTGTGGCTAAGATTTCCAATACTATATTGACTGAAAGTGGTGAGAGTAAACATCTTTGAATTACACCTGATATTAGAGTGAAAGCTGTCATTTTTTTCACCATTAAGCATGATATGGCTATGGGTTTTTCATATATGACTTTTATGGTGTTGAGATATATTCCCTCAGATCATCCCGAGATGATCAGAGGATTTTCATCTTTCATTTTTATAATGTGGTATATCATGTTGATTTGTGGATGTTGAAACATCCTTACATCCCTGAAATCCCTTTTTTATGCCATATGATCTTTTTGATGTATTGTTGAATTCAGTTTGTTAAAATTTTCTTGAGGATTTTTGCATCCATGTTCATTAGGGATATTGACCCATAAATTTTTATCATTGTTATGTTCTTATCTGGTTTTGATATTGGGGTAATGCTGGCCTTTTAAGTGAGTTTGGAGCATTCTCTCATTTTCTATTCTTTAGAAGAGTTTGAGGATAGGCATTATGTTTTCTTTGAATGTTTCATAGAACTCACCAGTGAAGTTTTCCAGTCCTGAACTGTTGTTTGTTAGGAGGTTTTTGATTACCTATTCAGTTGGCTTCACAGTAATTGTTCTATTCAGATTTTCTGTTTCTTTATGATTCACTTTTTGAAGATAGCATTTGTAAGGAATTTATCTGTTTCGTCTAAGTTGTTCAGTTTGGTGGTATATAGTTGTTCATACTAGTTTCTTAAGATCCTTCCTACATCTTGTGGTAGCAGTTATGACTTTTCCTCTTTTATGTTTTTCTTAGAGAATCAGCTAAAAATTTGTCATGTTTGTTTCTTTTCAGAGAAACAGCTCTTCGATTCATTGATCTGTTGTATAGCTTTTTAGTCTCTATTTGTGCTTTAATCTTTGTTACTCATTCCTTCTACTAACTTAAGGCTTAATTTGTTCTTTTTCTAGTTCTTTAGGTGTAAAGTTAGGTTGTTTGAGACTTTTCTTGTTTCTTGAGGTAAGCTTGTATTTCTTTGAAATTCCTTCTTAGAAATGCTTTTGCTTTTCTTTTTGATAAGTCTTGTGAGAGGTATATCAATTTTATTAATTTTTTCAAAGAACCAGTTCCTAGTTTCAGCAATTGGTTCTATTGTTTTTTAGTTTCTATATTACTTATTTCTGCTCTAATATTTATTATTTCTTTCCTTCTTCTGGCTTCTTCATTTGTTGTTCTTTTTCAACCTCCTTTAGGTATAAAGTTAGGTTGTTGATTTGAAATTGTTTTTTTTTTTTTGCTTCTCTAGATAGGTCTGTATTGCTATGTACTTCCCTCTGTGGACCACTTTTGCTGAATCCCAAAAGTTTTGGACTGTCATGTTTTCATTTTCATTTGTTTCCATGTATTATTATTTCTTCTTTGATTTCTTGGTTGACACATTTGTTGTTTAGTAGCATGTAGTTTAACCTCTATGTATTTGTGGTCTTTCCATATCTGTTTTTGTGGTTGACTTTCTACTTTCATTTGTGGTCAGTAAAGGTGCATGGTATGATTTAAATCTTTTTATATTTGTTGAGGCCTGTTTTGTGACCTAATATGTGATCTATTCTGGAGAATGTGCCATGTGCACTCGAAGGTAGTGTGTATGCTGCTCCTTTAGGATGGAATGATCTGAATATATCTGTTAAGTCCATCTGGTCCAGTGAGTCATTCAAAGCCATTGTTTTCTTGTTTATTTTCTGTATAGATGATCTGTGCATTGATGTATGTGGCGTGTTTAAGTCCCTACTATAATTGTATTGTTATCAGCGAGTTTCTTTATGTTTGCTATTAACTGTTTCACACAGTTGGGTGTATAAGTGTGTACAATGTTTAGATCTTCTTGTTGGATTTCCCCCTTTTTTATGATATAGTGCCCTTCTTCATCTCTTATTGCAGTCTTTGTTTTAAAATCTAGTTTGTCTATGCTAAGCAAAATAAATCAGTCAGAGAAAGACAAATACCATATGATTTCCTTCATATGTGAAACTTAAAAAGCAAAACAGATGACTATAAGAGAAGGGAAGGAAAAATAAAATAAGACAAAATCAGAGAGGGGAACAAACCATAAGATACTCTTAACTATAGGAAACAAACTGAAGGTTGCTGGAGGGGAGATAGGTGGGGTGATGGGGTAAACGGCTGTTGGGTATTAAGGAGGGCACTTGATGGAATGAGTACGGGGTGTATAGGCAACTGATCCATTCACTAAATTCTACCTCTGAAACAAATAATATACTATATGTTCATTAAATTGAATTTAAATTTAAAAAAATTAAAAATCAGTTTTGTCTGATGTAAATATTGCTACTCCACCTATCTTTTTCAATCCATTTGTGTGATAAATATTTTTCTCCACCCCCTCACTTTCAATCTACAGGTGTCTTTACGTCTAAAATGAGTCTTTTGTAGGCAGCATGTAGATGGATCTTGTGGGTTTTTTTTTTTTTTTTAGCCATTCTGACACCCTATCTTTTGATGGAAGCCCTTAGTCCATTTACATTCAGAGTAAATACTGATAGATATGTATTTAGTGCCATTTTATTACTTGTTTTGCCATTGGTTCTGGAGATTTTCTCTGATCCTCTCTTGTCTTTGACACTTTTCATCTTCTTTTTCACTCGAAGAGTCCCCTTTAATATTTCTTGCAGGATAGTTTAGTCATGAACTCCTTTAGTTTTTCTTTCTCTGGGACACTCTTTACTTCTCCTTCTATTCTGAATGATAGACTTGTTGGATAGACTATTCTTGGCTGCAGATTTTTCCCATTCAGCTCATTGAATATATCATGCCACTTCCTTCTGGCTTTCTGAGTTACTTTTGAGAAATCTCCAGCTAGCTTATGAATCTTCCTTTGTAAGTTAAGGACTTCTTTTAACTTACTGCTTTTAAGATTTTTTTCTTTGCCACTGGATTTTGCAATTTTAATTATGAAATGTCTTGGGCTTGGCCTTCTTTTTTGACTTTGATGGGAGCGGTCTTTTCCTCCTGGATCTAGATGTCTGTTTCCTTCCCCAGATTAGGGAAGTTTTCAGCTATTATTTTTCAAGTAGTTTTTCTGCCCCCTTTTGTTTCTCTTCTTCTTCCAAGACTCCTCTAATATGAATGTTATGTTTAATGGAGTCACTGAGTTCCCTAAGCCTATTCTCGTGTATAACTTCTTTCTCTTTTTTGTTCAGCTTCATCATTTTCTATTATTTTTTCTTCTGTATCACTAATTCATTCCTCTGCTTCTTGCAACCTACTGTTTATTGCATCAAACCTATTTCCAATCTTATTTATTGTATTCTTTATTTCTGATTGTTTTTTAATTCTTATATCTTTGTGGTAAGGGTCTCCCTGATATCTTCCATTCTTTTCTCAAACATTGCTTGAAATTCTCCATCAGGCATGTTACTTATATCTGTTTCACTTATACCTCTGGCCATGACCTTATCTTGTTCTTTCATTTGGGAAGAATTCCTCTGTCATAGCATTTTGTCCATCTCTACTTTCATTTGTATGATAGAAAAACCGGTTGTGTCTCCCACTCCTGAGAGTAATGACTTTATGAAGAAGAGGCCATATGGTGTCCAGGGCCAGGTGCCTCATGGAACACTTCTGCTGTGTGCTGTGTGTGTTCTGCTGTTGTGTTTTGGCTGCTCTTTCCTTCAGGCCAGTTGTCTACAGAGACTGTCCTTGCCTGCAGTGGGCAGTGTTTGCTCTTTGGCCAGAATGTAGTGAATTTGTTTTTTTAAAGATTTTGTTTATTTATTTGACAGAGGGAGAGATCACAAGCAAGCAGGGGGGGGGGGGAAGCAGGCTCCCCAGTGAGCAGAGAGCCCGATGTGCGGCTTGATCCCAGGACCCCAGGATCACGACCCAAGCTGAAGGCAGAGGCTTTAACCCACTGAGCCACCCAGGTGTCCCGAATGTAGTGAGTTTTAAGTAAATGTGCCCTGGTCTGCTTGTTGAATACTGATACTGAAACCTGATACTACTTCATCCAGAACTAAAGCCCTGCAGAACTCTCTCTTGGGAGACATGGTTTGGGCAGGGATTTCTGCTGGTCTTCTGGGGAAGGGCCCACCACACTGAGGCAGACTTGACTGAGAAGGACAGTCTCACCTGAGTGCAAGGGTACGGGACTTGGTGTAAGCAAGTTAGGCATCCTGTGTCATCGCTGCACTGCTTCCTGCAGTGGTTCTGTGTTTATACTGAGGGGCAAGGCAGGGAAATGGGGCCAAGTATCTCCCTTGTCCCTGGAGAGGCATCCTTGTGAACACTCCCTGGTAAGCGAAGCACTCTGAGAACAATATTATCCCCTCCTATGTCCAGTATTTTTCAGATCCTCTTTCTGTACTTTCTGCTTCTGGGTTTTTTTGTTTGTTTGTTTTTTGTTTTTGTTTTTGTTTTTGTTTTTTTTTGCCTGCCTTCTCTCCAGGAACAACGTGGTGCCTCAGGGCTCTATCCTACCCAAACCTGCTGACCTTCAAAACTCTAGGCTTTGGGACCCACTAATTGCAAGAACTCACATGAAAATCAGCCACTTTCATTTTCCCAGCCCATAGCTTTGGAGAAATGTTCTCTTTGTGTGTTCCCCTGTGTGCTCTACTCTCTCTCTTTCTCTCTCTCTCTCTCTCTCTCTCTCTCACACACACACACACATACACACACACACCTTTCTCTGTAACCACATATCTGTAACACCCAAGATCCATTTCTCCTCTAAACCACAACTCTACACTTCATCCCTTCCTCATTGTGACTTCTACCTTGA
Source organism: Mustela lutreola (assembly GCF_030435805.1). Lineage (NCBI taxonomy): Eukaryota > Metazoa > Chordata > Mammalia > Carnivora > Mustelidae > Mustela > Mustela lutreola. The sequence continues at coordinate 66,257,294 of NC_081308.1, read as the reverse complement.
GTTGTGGAGTTTGTTCTGTCAGTCTTTAGGGTGATTTCTATGGTATTTTTTTTCAAAGGTTTTATTTACTTATTTGACAAAGAGAGAGACAGCAAGAGAGGGAATACAAGCAGGGGGAGTGGGTGAGGGAGAAGCAGGCTTCCTGCTGAGCAGGGAGCCCAAACAGGACCCTAGGATCATGAACCAAAGGCAAAAGCTGAACTGCTGAGCCACCCAGTTTCCCTATTTCTGTGGTATTTAAAATGATTTGATTGTTATCTAGCTGTGTTTGAGGGATGATACGAGCCTAGGTTCTACCTACTCCACTGCAATCTTCCACCCAACTCCCTATTCTAATAATTTTAATAGAGTATATCCCAAAAGGGATATTTTGTCAAGAAAAATCTCTATGATACAAAAACAAAAATTTCCTTTAATTTGTTAATTCAACCTTCTGATACCCAGAGATTAGAAAAATTAGTCTTATCAAATACTGGATGCTTATCCAGAAATACATTGAATTAGACTCTAGCATATTATGTGTTTTATATAGAGCCCAATTTCCTACTGTTTTGTTTGGATAAAACCTTTTTGTTTGAAACCATTAGTAACTGTTTAAGTTAGAAAAGATTTCTGATTCATTTTCAATCTTGTAGTTTATGTTGCCATAATAAATAACCTATTAGGAAGAACAGAATAAATAAGCTAGTATTTGTTGAGAACATATTTAGGTTATGACATTAGAATCATAAGAGGCATTATGCATTATTATCTGTGAACTCAAGGGTTTTGCATTTATCTGGGGAGATAAGATACATATATATGAAAAGTTGCCTAACGAAACTTAATATAAGATATGTTATTGACCAAATAAATAGAACCATGAAGTTTATGCTGTGGTAATTCAAAGGAGAGAGTGATTCCTGTGGCTAGTCAGGAAATGCTTTACAGAATAGGCAGGATTTGGGCCTTAAAGATTAGATAGAATTTGAATTGGTAGCAAGGAATAAAAGTACAGTAGGTACAAGGAAAGTCACGGTTTACAATGCATGGGACCACAAGCTAAGTGAGAGGGACTTAAAAAAAGTAGCTTACCTCCAGCAAAGAGTTTGAATGGTGGGTGAGTGGATGGAAACTCCTTGAAGTCAGAGACCTAGTCAGCTTGATATCAGTATTCTCTGCATACCTTTCAAAATAGTGTTGCTTATAGAAGATGATTGTTAGATTAAGTCAGCAAGTAAATTGGTATCAGATCGGGTAATCCTTCGATACAAGACTAAGAAATTTATTATGTGGGTGATGAGGAACTACTGATGGTTTTTGTGCAGGTTTTTGTGCATGATGTGAGAAAAATGTTGTTTTAGGAAGATGATGAAGTGATACTCCTATCGAAGCACACTTCCATCCTATGTCAAAGATTGCTCTAATTTCTGGACCTCCTGAGAGAATTGGTAAGAGCCCTTCTCTTCATGAGAACTCAAACCCTCCAAGTACATCCTATATATAAGAGCTCTGATTATGAGACAAAGGGCCTTTCACATCAAGAACTGTGTTGTTAAGAAACATCTATGGGTGACTTTCTGTGCAATCATCTGCCAGTTAGAGACAGCCATTGTATCTTGCTTGAAGGAAAAAAAAATACCTTATCACATAGCTCTTTGGGCCTAACCAGACCTCTGTGATCATGCATGAGTAACTTTAAGACACTACCATAGTACTTAGACAAGGCCCTAAGTTAAATTCACATTTTCTACCTCAAAGAATATACTCCTTCAGGGTACCAAATTGTCCTTATTTATTCCCATGCAGAGTGGCAATAGGTAAGGCCGACTATGAAAGAGTCCATAATCTCAGTCAATTCTTTACCAGCTTTCTATATAGGAATTCAAGATATACAGGCCTATACTAATATTTTACCAACCTGGTCTTCCAGTAAGTTATACTTATGAATACACATTTGGGATGATTATTTGAGTGGCTCTATTCTAAAAGGCTATTTTGTATCATTCAGAATACATACAGTGGTTAGTGCCATTCTGGAGGAGAATGTCTGGTTAGTTGACCAAGAATATTTAGGTAAAGTACAGGGGAAAAGAGAGACACTAACATTTGTTAAATTTATTTGAGAGGATAAACACAAAATGAAAAATTGCTTAACAAAACACAATGCAGGATATAATGTTGACCAAATGAGTAGAATTGTAAAGTTCTATAGAAATTCAAAGAAGAGTGATTCTTGTAAGGCTGGACTGGTCAGAAAAGGCTTTACGGGGAGGTAGAATTTGGACCTTAAAATTACGTAGAATTTGGTTTGGTGGCAAGGAATGAAGAGGCAGAAAATATGTGTAAGTCACAAGTAATGAGTGAGACCCCAAGCTAAGTGATGAAGATAGTAACCTGGATTCAACAGAATTTGGATGACAAGGGACTGGATGGGAATTCCTTGATGTCAGAAACACTGTCACCTTTATTTTATTATTCTCTGAAGCCCTAACAAAATAAGGCTGCATGTAGATAACTGCTTGATTCTAAGGGTACAACTAACATTTGCTGAATGGCTATTTTATGCAGAGTGATTTATAGGCATTGTCACATTTAAGAGTCATAAACATTTTGTGAGTTGTAAATATTAAATAACCCCATTTTATAGACAAGGAAACTCAAGTGTAGAGAAGCCCAAAGTCACATAGCTAATAAGTGACAGAATCTGGCTCCAAAGTTCAAACCCTTAACCACCGTACCACCCAGGGTCTCTCCTTTGCTATTTACTTTTAATTTTTATAGACTTCTTTAAGGTCCATTAAAAAATTATCTCAGTTCCTATGCCTCTTTCATCAGAAAGAGAATGATGAAAAAACATGGATAAAGCTCTGGTGTGGAAACCATTTCCCAGCTTTGCCACTAGATTCAATGCATGAGTTTTGGAAAGTCCCTTCTCTTCTCTGGACCTCAATTTCAATTGCATGATCTCCAAGCTATCCTCAGCTCTAAGGTGTGATGTTCTGTGATCCCATCTGATATTGAGGAGTCAAAATAATAACCACAACGATATACCTATCACCAAATAGCTCTTTTTCTTTTTTTTTTTTTTTTTGGAAGAAATATATCTAAGCAACCACTATAAATTCACATTATAAATATGCCTCCCTTATTCTGGAACAAAATTTCTTTGATCAAGTATTCTCCTAAGGATACCCAGTCATTACCTCTTATCACATCCACCTAGCATTCTGACCACCAGGCTATAAAACTATTCTCACACTCATCATTTGCCTTGAGAGTAGAAATTCTAGGTCTCATTCCTGAAAGTATCAAACATAACACACTAGGATAGGGAGAGGACTACGCTTTAGGTAGTTAGGCATTTTCCAAGTGATTTGTTTCTTGTGTTTCTAGTTAAAAAGGATGTGACCACACCCACGGCTCCTGAAAATTTTACATCATGTAATAATATCATGGATGTTCATTTTACGGATTTACTTGAAGTATCCCAGCCTCAGCTCTGAATTGGCATATTTTCCTGAAATATTGAAGGTCTCCAATCAATCAGGTCAATTCAGAAAACATTTCATGAAGTTATACTCAGACAAGGTATTATAGAAGGATACAAAGATAAATAATAGGTGAGCTTTGCCCCCATGGAATTTGCAATTGTAAGGAAGGAAGGATAGGAAAAGTGCACAAGCTTAATGAGCACATTGCCATAAAAGTGATGATAGCAACTGCATACCTTATGTCGGCTTAGCCTCATGCTAAGTACTGTGTGGTACACATGGTAAATGTGTGATTGTTGGTGATGATTAAACACTGAGTATATTAATAAAAAAGGGAAAAGTATATGATCTATAGTGGTGAACGTTTTGAGGAAGAGACAGGACTTAAGTGAGATGTTATTTGGATAAGTAACATCTGGATAGATGATAGATATAAGCAAACATTCTAGGTAAGAAGTATGACATGAATGTGGCTAGATCACTGAGGAGAATATTCATTTCTAACTACATTGTGGGTTGTGGAAAGTAAGATATGGACAGATGGTAGAGGGCTTTGTAGACTTTAAACAATAAGAAATCACTATTAACTTTTGGTCTTGAGTGATATTGATATAATGAAAGATACAGTTTTTAAAGAATACTTAGTTACTAGTACACAGGATGAATTAAAATTTAGAGAGACAAAAACCAGAAAGAGTAATAGATAGTTGGCCATATGTCACAATGGCTTCATGAGTGATGGTTAACACTAGAAATGAAGAGGAAGGATCAAAGCCAGGAGGCACTGTAATTAATTAGAAACAGTCCCAGTGACAAGAAAGATCTGGGAGTAATTCATATAAAGATAGCAGTTAAACCTATTAGAGGTGGAGGAGATCATCAAGGGAGAAAGTAAGTCTAGGGAAAGCAGATAAATGTGAAATTTGGAATCACCTAAGCAATGTTCAGATGCATACATAAGGACAAGGAAATGAATGGAAAAAGAGAACTTAAGAGTGTAAAGGTCAGATCCTTAGAGGATACTCATAATTTGGGTGAGAGTATCATTAAAATACTGTGAAGGAGAGAGTATTGCCCTATTTTACAGATAATAAAGCTGAGGCTGAAGAGATAAAATAACTTATATGAGGCCACGAAGCAGCTGCAACTCAACTGAAGTTCTTCCTGATTCCACATTGTGTCCATTTCTCCACACTTCCCTATCTCTGAAAACCAATGACTAGAAAGAAGTGTGCACATACTGTTCTGGTATCCAGGGTTTATATAGAAATATAGGATTTTAAAGGAAAGGAGGAGATCTAGAATGAGACAGAAAGAGAATGAATGCTGAGCATACACTAATACTGAAATTATATCATTCTTGGTATAAGTAGACATCTATTGAATAAATGATGAAATCACGATAACAGGCATCAAGAGCAGGTGGGAGTGGGGAAAGCAGTATAGGTGCAGATAGTAGAAAGCAAATTAACTTCCTAATTCTTCATTTGTCTTCTATTATGCAAAGCATGATTTTTTTAAGTTATCTGCATTTTTTCAACTTAGTCCTCACCACATGATGACTACCTTTCCTGCTTTAGCTTGATCTCTACCAGGAGTGGTACTTTGAAGTTGATAATCCAGTTTTTCAGCTCAGGCTTCAATGTCTACAAGCCCGATCAAATAAGTGCTGAGAGGAAGCATTCTGTGCCAAATAAGAATGTGGACTGCAGTGGTAAAAAGCTAAAGAAATGCATTTAGCGGAATACTAAGTCAATTTCTGAAAAGGTACATTGCCAAACCATAACTAGCAAATTTTGAGACATCCAGCCTTAGCAAGGAACAGAAAGGCAAATAGCACATTACAGTTCAGAATTTTCTTTCACACTATCAATAACCTTCTTGGTGGAAGTGTATAGGTGAGATAAGATACATGCTTAAGCACGTACTGTCTCTTTTTCTCTTTGAGATATTAGACAAACATGAGTTATATTCTGTATGTCCTTCACTGAAGAGCTGGGTAAATAGAGCTGCTTTCTGTTTGGACTTAAGGACAAGACCAACCTCACCCTGAGATTCCAGAAAAGAGAGAATATTGTGCCCACCATGGAGCCATTATCTGGAACTGTCTGGTTAACACAGTGGCATAAAAATTTTCCAGCCTCTTGTGGCAAGGGTAATCCATCCTGACTGACATCTGTACTCTGGGATCTAGACCTCACAGTTATGGAAGTACTCTGAATGGCACAATAATTTCATAAAGAATATACTAACCAAAAACTGTAAGGGACAACTGCTGCCAACTTTTTATTTATTTATTTATTTATTTTAAATTTTTTTTTATTACATTCTAGTGAAGATACAGTGTAATATTAGCTTCAGGAATATGATATAGTGCTTCAACAATTCTGTATATCATCCTGTGCTCATAACAAGAGTACTCCTTAGTCCCCACCACCTATTTAACCCATTCTCCCACCCACCTGCTTTCTGGTAACCATTAGTTTCTTCTCTTACTTAAGCATCTACTTCTTGGTTTGCCTCTCTCTCTCTCTCTCTCTCTCTTTTTTCTTATTTGTTTTCTTTCTTAAATTCAACATATGAGTGAAATCATATGATATTTCTCTTTCTCTGACAAACTTATTTCACTTACCATGATACTGGTCTAGCTCCATCCATGTCATTGCAAATGGCAAGATTTAATTCTTTTTTATGGCTGAGTAATATTCCATTGTACATGCGCGCGTGCGCGCACACACACACACACACACACACTTCACATCTTCTTTCTCCGTTCATCTATTAATGAACCCTTGGGCTGTTTCCACTATTTCCATAATTTAGCTATTGTAGATTATGCTGCCATAAACATTGGGGTGCATGTATCCCCTTGAATTCCTATTTTTTGTATTCTTTGAGAAAATACCTAGGAGAGCAGTTGCTGAATTGTAGGGTATTTCTACTTTTAACTTTTTGAGGAACCTGCATATTCCTTTCCACAGTGGATGCAGCAGTTTGCATTCCTACCTGTGCTGCAGGAGGGTTCCCCTTTCCCACCTCCACACCTTTGCCAACATTAGCTGTTTCTCATGTTACTGATTTTAGCCTTTCTGACAGGTGTGAGGTGATATCTTATTGTAGTTTTGATTTTCATTTTCTGGATGATCAGTGATTTTCACTGATCATCATCTTTTCATGTATCTATTGGCCAACTGGATGTCTTCCTCAGAAAAAAGACCTACTCAAGCCTTCGGCCCATTTTTAACTGGATTCCTTGTTTCTGGTGTTATATTTTATAAGTTCATTATATATTTTGGATACTAATCCTTTATATGACAGTGATTTTGCAAATATCTTCTCCCATTCCATAGGTTGCCTTTTAGTTTTGTTGACTGTTGCCTTCATTGTGCAGAAGCTTATTTTGAGAAGTCCCAATAGTTTTGCTTGTTTGTCCGTTTTCATTTGTTTCCCTTGCCTCAGGAGACATACCAGAAAGAATTTGATACAGCTAATGTCAAAGAGGTTACTTCTTGTATTCTTTTCTATGATTTTTACAGTTTCAGGTCTCACCTTTAGGTCTTTAATCCATTTTTAATTTGTTTTTATTTTTGGTGTAAAAAAGTGGTCCAATTTCATTCTTTTGTATCTCTCTGTCCAGTTTTCCCAACATCATTTGTTAAAGGTGCTGTCTTTTTTTCCATTGGATAATCTTCCATGCTTTGTCAAAGATTAATTTACCATATAGTTGTGGGCTCATTTCTGGGTTTTCTCTTCTCTTCCATTGATCTGTGTCTATAATTTTGTACCAGTGCCATAGTGTCTGGATCACTACAGCTTTGTAATGTAACTTGAAGTGCAGAATTGTGATGCCTCCAACTTTGCTTTTCTTTTTAGATTTTTTCGGGTCTTCAGAGTCTTTCGTGGTTCCATACAAATTTTATGATTGTTTGTTCTAGCTCTATAAAAAATGCTGGTGGTGTCTTGATAAGAATTGCATTAAATGCATAGATTGCTTTGGGTTGTATGGACATTTTAAGAATATTTTTCTTCCAATCCAAGAGCATGGGATGTCTTTCTATTTCTTTGGGTCATCTTCAATTTCTTTCATTGGTATTTTCTAGTTTTCAGAGTGCAGGTCTTTCACCTCTTTGGTTAGGTTTATTCCTAGGTATCTTACGGGTTTGGGTGAAGTTATAAATGGGATTGATTCCTTGGTTTCTCTTTCTGCTGATTCATTATTGTGTATGGGAATGCAATATATTTCTGTATATTGATTTTGTACCTTTGTTTTGTGTATCAGTTCTAGTAGGTTTTTTTATTTTTTTTTTGGGGGGGGTAGAGTCTTTAAAGTTTTCTATACAAATTATATCATCTGTAAATAGTAAACATTTTACTACTTCCTTGCTGATATGGATGCCTTTTATTTCTTTCTGTTGTCTGATAGCTGTGGCTTGAACTTCGAATATTATGTTAAATTACAGTAGTGAGAATAGACATCCCTGTCTTTTTCCCCTCCATAGAAGTAAAGCTCTCAGTTTTTCCCCATTGAATATGATGTTAACTTTGGGTTTTTCATGTATGGCCTTTATTATGTTGAGGTATGTTCCATATAAACCTACTTTGTTGAGGCTTGTTATCATGAATGGATGTTGAACTTTGTTAAATGAATTTTTATGCATCTATTCAAATGATCACATGATTCTTATCCTTTCATTTATTGTGGTGCATCATACTGATTGATTTGTGAATATTGAACCATCCTCGCAACCCATAAATAAATCCAAATTGATCATTGTGAATTATTCTTTTAAATTATTGTTGGATTTGCTTTGCTAGTATTTTATTGACAATTTTTGCCTCCATGTTCACCAGGGATATTGGCCTGTATTTTTCTTTTTCAGTGGTATCTCCCTCTGGTTTTGATGTCAGGGTAATGCTGGTCTCATAGAATGAGTTTGGAAGTTTTCCTCCCATTTCTATTTTTTTTAATAGTTTGAGAAGAATAAGTACTAACTATTCTTCAAATATTTGGTCGAATTCCTCTGGGAAGCCATCTGGTCCTCAGCTTTTGTTATTTTTTTGATTACTGATTCAGTTTCTTTGCTGGTTATTTGTGTGTTCAAGTTTTCTATTTCTTCCTGTTACAGTTTTGGTAGTTTATATGTTTCTAGGAATTTATCCTCTTCTTCCAGATTGCCCAGTTTGTTGGCATTATTTTTTTCATAATATTCTCATAATTGTTTGGATTTCTGTGGTGTTGGTTGTTTCTTATCCTCTCACAATTGTGATTTTATTTATTTGGGTCCTTTCTCTTTTATTTTGGTAAGTCTAGCAAGACGGTTGTCAATTTTATTAATGTTTTCAAAGAATGACCTTCTGGTTTCATTGATCTGTTCTATTATTTCTTAGTTTCTATATCACTCATTAGTGATCTAATCTTTATTATTTCCTCCTTCTACTGGATTTAGGCTTCGTTTGTTGTTCTTTTTCTAGATCCTTTAGGTGTAAGGTTAGGTTGTGATTGGATATTTTTCTTGCTTCTTGAATTAGGCCTTTATTGGTATACACATCCCTCTTGTGATCGCTTGTGATTGCCTCCCAAAGGTTTTGGACAGTCAGGTTTTCATTTTCATTTGTTTCCATGTATTTTTAAATTTCCTCTTTAATTTCCTTATTGGCCCATTCATTGTTTAGTAGCATATTGTTTAACCTCCATGTATTTGTGATCTTTCCAAATTTTTTCTTGTGGTTGACTTCTACTTTCATAGCATTGTGGTCAGTAAGGTTGCATGTAACCACTTCAATCTCGTAATATTTCTTGAGGCCAGATTTGTGACCTAGTATGTTGTCTATTCTGTTGGGCCCATGTGCACTTGAAAAAATGTGTATGCTGCTGTTTTATGGTGGAATGTTATATATATATATATATATATATATATATATATATATATATATATTAAGTCCATCTGGTCTAGTGTGTCATTCAAAACCATGTTTCCTGGTTTATTTTCTGTATAGATGATCTGTCCATTGATGTAAGTAGAGTATTAAAGTCCCCTAATGTTATTGTGTTTTTATCATTTATTTCCTTTATGTTTGATATTAAGTGTTTTATGCATTTTGGTACTCCCATGTTGGATGTATAAATACATCCAATTTTTGGATCTTTGTGTTGGATTGTCCCCTTTATGATTGTATAGGGCCCTTCTTCATCTTTTGTTACAGTTTTTCTTTTAAAGTCTAGTTTGTCTCGTGTCACCTGGGTGGCTCAGTCAGTTAATCATCTGACTCCTGATTTCAGCTCAGGTCATGATTCAGAGTCCTAAGATCAAGCTCCACATCAGGCTCCTCGCTCAGTGGGGAGTCTGCTTGAGATTTACTCTCTCCTTCTCCCTCTGGCCTTCTCAACCCGCCCCCCACTCATGCTCTCTATAAAATAAACAAATAAATATTGAAGAAAAATAAAGTCTAGTTTGTATGATATAAGTACTTCTCTTGGGGCACGGGGGTGGCGCAGTTGGTTAAGCATCTGATTCTTGATTTTGGCTCAGGTCATGATCTCAGAGCCATATGATTGGGCCTTGTGTCAGGCCCCATGCTCAGTGAAGAGTCTACTTGATATATTTTACCTCTGTCCCTACCCCACCGTCTCTCTAAAATAAATAAATAAATCTTTTAAAAATGTGTTTCTTTCCAGCTTTCTTTTGACATCCATTTGTGACATAAATTTTTCTTCGTCTCCTGACTTTCAATCTTCTTGTGTCTTCAGGTCTAAAGTGAATCACTTATAGCCAACAAATAGATAAGTCTTGTGTTTTTTTTCTCATCCATCTGACACCCTATGTCTTTTTTTTTACTTTCTTTTAAATTTATTTTTTATTTATTTTCAGCATAACAGTATTCATTATTTTTGCACCACACCCAGTGCTCCATGCAATCTGTACCCTCTATAATACCCACCACCTGGTACCCCAACCTCCCACCACCCGCCCCTTCAAAACCCTCAGATTGTTTTTCAGAGTCCATAGCCTCTCATGGATCACCTCCCCTTCCAATTTCCCCCAACTCCCTTCTCCTCTCTAGCTCCCCATTTCTCCATGCTATTTGTTATGCTCCACAAATAACTGAAACCATATGATAATTGACTCTCTCTGCTTGACTTATTTCACTCAGCATAATCTCTTCCAGTCCCGTCCATGTTGCTACAAAAGTTGGGTATTCATCCTTTCTTATGGAGGCATAATACTTCATAGTGTATATGGACCACATCTTCCTTATCCATTCGTCCATTGAAGGGCATCTTGGTTCTTTCCACAGTTTGGCGACTGTGGCCATTGCTGATATAAACATTGGGATACAGATGGCCCTTCTTTTCACGACATCTGTATCTTTGGGGTAAATACCCAGTAGTGCAATTGCAGGGTCATAAGGAAGTTCTATTTTTAATTTCTTGAGGAATCTCCACACTGTTCTCCAAAGAGGCTGCACCAATTTGCATTCCCAGCAACAGTGGAAGAGGGTTCCCCTTTCTCCACATCCCCTCCAACACATGTTGTTTCCTGTCTTGCTAATTTTGGCCATTCTAACTGGTGTAAGGTGATATCTCAATGTGGTTTTAATTTGACTCTCCCTGATGGCTAGTGATGATGAACATTTTTTCATGTGTCTGATAGCCATTTGTATGTCTTCATTGGATAAGTGTCTGTTCATATCTTCTGCCCATTTTTTGATATGATTGTCTGTTTTGTGTGTGTTGAGTTTGAGGAGTTCTTTATAGATCTTGGATATCAACCTTTTGTCTGTACTGCCATTTGCAAATATCTTCTCCCATTCCGTGGGTTGCCTCTTTGTTTTGTTGACTGTTTCCTTTGCTGTGCAGAAGCTTTTGATTTTGATGAAGTCCCAAAAGTTGACCCACAGCAAATATCATCCTCAATGGGAAAAAGCCTGCAGCCTTCCCATTGAGATCAGGAACACAACAAGGATGCCCACTCTCACCACTCTTGTTCAACATAGTATTAGAAGTCCTAGCAACAGCAATCAGACAACAAGGAGAAATAAAAGGTATCCAAATTGGTAATGAAAAAGTCAAACTCTCTCTCTTTGCAGATGACATGATTCTTTATATGGAAAACCCAAAAGACTCCACCCCCAAACTACTAGAACTCATACAACAATTCAGCAACGTGGCAGGATACAAAGTCAATGTACAGAAATCAGTGGCTTTCTTATACACTAACAATGAAAATACAGAAAGGGAAATTAGAGAATCGATTCCATTTACTATAGCACCAAGAACCATAAGATACCTGGGGATAAACCTAACCAAAGAGGTAAAGGATCTGTACTTGAGGAACTACAGAACACTCATGAAAGAAATTGAAGAAGACACAAAAAGATGGAAGACCATTCCATGCTCTTGGATCAGAAGAATAAACATTGTTAAAATGTCTGTACTGCCTAGAGCAATCTATATTTTTAATGCTATTCCGATAAAAATTCCACCAGTATTCTTCAAAGAGCTGGAGCAAATAATCCAAATATTTGTATGGAATCAGAAGAGACCCCAAATCGCTAAGGAAATGTTGAAAAACAAAAATAAAATGGGGGGCATCACGTTACCTGATTTCAAGCTTTACTACAAAGCTGTGATCACCAAGATAGCATGGTACTGGCATAAAAACAGACACATAGACCAGTGGAACAGAGTAGAGAGCCCAGATATGGACCCTCAACTCTATGGGCAAATAATCTTCGACAAAACAGGAAAAAATATACAGTGGAAAAAAGACAGTCTCTTCAATAAATGGTGCTGGGAAAACTGGGCAGCTATATGTAGAAGAATGAAACTCGACCATTCTCTTACACCGTACACAAGGATAAACTCAAAATGGATAAAAGACCTCAATGTGAGACAGGAATCCATCGGAATCCTAGAGGAGAACTTAGGCAGTAATCCCTTGGATATTAGCCACAGCAACTTCTTTCAAGATACATCTCCAAAGGCAAAGGAAACTTCTTTGAAGATATGTCACCCTATGTCTTTTGATTGGAGTGTTTAGTGCATTTACACTCAGAGTAATTATTGATAGATATATATTTAATACCAGTTTATTACTTGTTTTATCATAGTGTCTAGAGATTTTCTCTGATCCTTGTCTTTTTTAAAAGATTTATTTACTTATTTTAGAGAAAGCATGGAGGGGAGGGACAGTGGGAGAGTCTTAAACAGACTCTGTGCTGAGCATGGAGCCCAACACAGGGTTCCATCTCACAACCCTGAGATCATGACCTGAGCCATAACAAGAGTCAAATGCTCAACTGACTGTGCCCCTCCTTTCTTATCTTTATCATTTTTGGCTTTTTCCTTTCCACTCAAAGAGTCCCTGTTAATATTTCTTGTGGGATGGGTTTGGGGTCATGAACTCCTTTAGTGTTGTTGTTTTTTTTTTTCCTGGGGAACTCCTTATCTCTTTGTTCTGAATGATAGCCTTCCTGGATAGAGTAGTCTTGGCTGCCAGTTTCTCCCACTCAGTACTTTTAATGTATCATGCCACTCTCTTGTCACTTGCCAAGTTTCTTTTGAGACATCCCCAGCTAGCCTTATGGTTTTTCCCTTATAAGTTAAGGACTTCTTTTGTCTTGTTGATTTAAGATTTTTATCTTTATCCCTGTATTTTGCAAATTTAATTATGAAATGAAAAGTGTTAGCATGCTTTTGTTGATTTTGATGGGAATTTTCTTAGCCTCCTGGATCTGGATATCTCATTCCTTACCCAGGTTAAAGACATTTTCAGCTATTATTTCTTCAAATAAATTTTCTGCCCCCTTTTCTCTCTCTTCTTTAGGACTCCTATAATAAGAATGTTGTTGTGTTTGATGAAGTCATGAGTCCCTTAAGTCTATTCTTGTGTTGCATAATTCTTCTTTCCCTCTTTTGTTCACCTTCATTACTTTTCATTCTTTTGTCCTCTAGGTCACTGATTCATTCCTCTTCTTTTTTTTTTTTTTAAGATTTTATTTATTTGTGAGAGAGAGAGAGTGCACAGGCAGACAGAGAGGCAGAGGGAGAAGCAGGCTCCCCGCGGAGCAAGGAGCCCGATGTGGGACTCGATCCCAGGACTCTGGGATCATGACCTGAGCCGAAGGCAGCCGCTTAACCAACTGAGCCACCCAGGTGTCCCTCATTCCTCTTCTTCTTGAAGTCTATTGTTCATTTCATCAAGCCTGTTTCCAATCTTATTTATTATATTTTTCCTTTCTGATTTTTTTTTAACACTTTTCTCTGTGGTAAGGATTCCCTAATGTCTTCCTTTCTTTTCTCAAGCCCAGTGAGTATTCATATAAATAATTCTTGCTTCAAATTTTCCATTAGGCATGTTACTTATATCTGCTGTATTTACATCTCTGGCTGGCCTTATCTTATTCTTTCATTTAGTATAAATTCCTCCATGTTTGTGTTTTGTCTAAGTCTCTACCTTCATCTCTGTGTTGGAAAAGCCAGTTATGTTTTCTTTTCCTGAATGTAATGGCCTTATGACAATGGGGTCATGTAGTACCCAGGGCCTGGGCCTTCAGGGAGTCCCTGATGTGTGCTTTGTATATTCTGCTGTTGTGTTTAAGCTTCTCTATCCTTCAGGCCAGTCATCTGCAGAGGCTCTACTTACCTCCAGTGGGCAGTGTTTGATTCCTGTCCTGAATGAGGTGAGTTTTAAATAGGTATGCTCTGGTCTTCTTGTGAAATGAGATCTGAAACCACCTCCACCAGAACTGAGGCCCTGCAGAACTCTGTGGTTGAGAGACATGGTCTGGCTAGGGGTTTGTGCTGATCCTTTTGGGGAGGGGCTCGCTGCACTGGGACTGAGGCAAGTGTGACTGAGAAGGGTAGTCCTACCAGTATGCAAGTGTATGGGGCTTGTTGGCACTTCTGTGTTTACCCCAGGGGGCTCTGTATTTATGCTGATGGACAGGGTAGAAAAATGATACAGGCCAGCTCCTTTGTCCTAGAGAGGCACCTCTGTGGATGCTGGTGCTCAGTGTGGTGCTCTGAGAAGAGCAAATAATCTCTCCTCTATATGCCTCAGGTATTCTTCAGATCATTGTTTCCACATCCTCTGCCCCTGCATTGTTTGCTTGCCTCTCTCCAGGAACAGCAAAGTACGCTCCAGGCTCTATCTCAGCCAAGCTTGCTGACTTTTAAAATTTGAGGCTTTAAGCTCTACTCTTTGCAAGAACTCATGAAATTCAGCCCCTCCTCTTTTCCAAGCCAGTGGCTTTGGGGAAACATTCTTATGCATTCCCCTGTGTTCCTTTCTCTCTCTTCCCCTTCTCGATGACCATGACTCCCTCCCCTCTGCAGCACCTGTGATCTGTTTCTCCCCCATACCATGTCTCCCCACTTCCTACCTTTTTCAATGTGACATCTTCTCTTTCTTTAGTTGTGGAGTTTTTTCTGTCAGTCTTCAGTTCTACTTCTGGGGTACTTTGAATGATTTGTTATCTCATTGTGTTCATGGAATAAGACATGCCTAGGGTCCCCCTATTCCACCGCCACTTTCCTTCCCTCCATCAACTTTTTTTTTAAATCTCAAACTGCCAAGTATATTATTATGTAAAGAGTATAAAGAAAGTGATTATTTGTACATTAAGCTAGCTGATGCAGAGTATACTTTACTAACCCGAAATGCTCAGATAGGAGACAAAAACATTTGTACCATAAATGATGTTGCTTGTTAATTCCAAAGCCTCTTACTTTCTAGATGCCTCATTCCTTTTTGAAACACAACACCAAAGTACTTTAATAGCTATTCCAGTAACATCCAATTGAAAAACATGAGATAAGGCAATTTTGTGAGTAGCAAGACCCAAGCATCCCATTAAAGCCAGATGATGTTGAGTTGTTATCACAGCTATCTAATACCTGTCCGTATTATAGATCAGATAATGCTTATAAATAAAATAATCTTGTTTTATACTACATCAGCCTGACTGCTCTTAGAATGTGAATATCTCAACTGGTTACAAATGCTTTGGTATAACATACCAGTCTTTAGAGATCTCCAGATACCTGCTGTCTACAGGGATTGAACCAAAAGGAAATATACCAGTGAATGAATATCCACCAATATAAAAGAAAGGGTTATTTGATCACCTTCACTTTTCAACCTTACAGGTTATCCAGAAGCTTCATCATCTCTCACCGTGGAAACAGAAACATAGTGGTTTACACATTTCCTGCATCTCTCAGGTCAGTATTTTGAGGAAGGTACCTAGAGGGTTACCTGGACTGCTAAGAGACAGGCTTGGAAGCAGACTCGAAAAGAAGTAAGTTTTTACTCTGGTGAACAAGTTGTTAATTTCCTCACCCTCATATTATTCACATAAGTAGAAATTCTATGTATAATTTATAAACTTGACTAATAGCCCTTATACTGTGTTTCCCTTTCTATAGACCTTATACTGTGTTTCCCTTTCTATAGACCTTACATAGAATTCATGTGCATAACACTCCATCTCCCCCAAATTTTTAAATACCCATTTATTTATAACTTAAAATTAACAAATGTTAACATATTTTTAAATTTTGCTTCAAGTTTTTGTAGGTAAAAAAGAAATTACTGCCTTAATTTTTACACAAAAAGCACTGATTCTAAATACTTCCTTCAAAACAAAAAAAAAACAAACTAGTAGAAACATTTGCAAAACATATAATACACAAAATTTAATATCCTTAATTTACAAAGATACTGCAAATCAGAAAGGTAAAAAATAGAACCATTAGAAAATGGGCAATAAAAAATGAAAATTTAGATGAAGAATAAACATGAAAATTGTTCAACTTCATTAGAAAGAACTCAAATTAAAATAGCCCAAAATATCAATTTTTGTCTACTAAAACAACCAATTTTTATAAATTATAGTACTTAGTATTGATAAAGACATGTTGAAACAGGTATCTTCTTTACTGCTGATATAAGTTTAAATTCATACATCATTTTTATGGTAATTTAATAACATTTATAAAAAGCACAAAATGGTCATACAATTTTATTTGGTAACCAAATTTTAGGAAAGTATTTTAATGAAATAATCCTAGATCTACAAAACTATGAATTATCAATTTATCATAATACCAGAAAAATAGAAACAAAACTAAATATCTAACAATAGAGGAATGGTGAAGTAAATTATTCCATTATTATGATGAAATAGTTTGCACCATTAAAACTAACTATTTTGAAGAACGATTAATAGAGTTACATTAAAAAGCAATATAATGCCAGTACCATGCTGTCTTGATGATGACAGCTTTGTAATAGAGCTTGAAGTCCGGAATTGTGATGCCACCAACGTTGGCTTTCTTTTTCAATATCCCTTTGGCTATTCGAGGTCTTTTCTGGTTCCATATAAATTTTAGCATTATTTGTTCCATTTCTTTGAAAAAGATGGATGGTACTTTGATAGGAATTGCATTAAATGTGTAGATTGCTTTAGGTAGCATAGACATTTTCACAATATTTATTCCTCCAATCCAGGAGCATGGAACATTTTTCCATTTCTTTGTGTCTTCCTCAATTTCTTTCCAAAAACAGACAAATAGATCAATGGAACAGAATAGAGAGCCCAGAAATAGACCCTCAACTCTATGGCCAACTAATCTTCGACAAAGCAGGAAAGAATGTCCAATGGAAAAGACAGCCTCTTCAATAAATGGTGCTGGGAAAATTGGACAGCCACATGCAGAAAAATGAAATTGGACCATTTCCTTACACCACACACAAAAATAGACTCAAAATGGATGAAGGACCTCAATGTGCAAAAGGAATCCATCAAAATCCTTGAGGAGAACACAGGCAGCAACCTCTTCGACCTCAGCCGCAGCAACATCTTCCTAGGAACAACGCCAAAGGCAAGGGAAGCAAGGGCAAAAATGAACTACTGGGATTTCATCAAGATCAAAAGCTTTTGCACAGCAAAGGAAACAGTGAACAAAATCAAAAGACAACTGACAGAATGGGAGAAGATATTTGCAAACGACATATCAGATAAAGGACTAGTGTCCAGAATCTATAAAGAACTTAGCAAACTCAACACCCAAAGAACAAATAATCCAATCAAGAAATGGGCAGAGGACATGAACAGATATTTCTGCAAAGAAGACATCCAGATGGCCAACAGACACATGAAAAAGTGCTCCATATCACTCGGCATCGGGGAAATACAAATCAAAACCACAATGAGATATCACCTCACACCAGTCAGAATGGCTAAAATCAACAAGTCAGGAAATGACAGATGCTGGCGAGGATGCGGAGAAAGGGGAACCCTCCTCCACTGTTGGTGGGAATGCAAGCTGGTGCAGCCACTCTGGAAAACAGCATGGAGGTTCCTCAAAATGTTGAAAATAGAACTGCCCTATGACCCAGCAATTGCACTTCTGGGTATTTACCCTAAAGATACAAACGTAGTGATCCAAAGGGGCACGTGCACCCGAATGTTTATAGCAGCAATGTCCACAATCGCCAAACTATGGAAAGAACCTAGATGTCCATCAACAGATGAATGGATCAAGAAGAGGTGGTATATATACACAATGGAATATTATGCAGCCATCAAAAGAAATGAAATCTTGCCATTTGCGACAACATGGATGGAACTAGAGCATATCATGCTTAGCGAAATAAGTCAAGCAGAGAAAGACAACTATCATATGATCTCCCTGATATGAGGAAGTGGTGATGCAACATGGGGGCTTAAGTGGGTAGGAGAAGAATAAATGAAACAAGATGGGATTGGGAGGGAGACAAACCATAAGTGACTCTTAATCTTACAAAACAAACTGAGGGTTGCTGGGGGGAGGGGGTTTGGGAGAAGGGGGTGGGATTATGGACATTGGGGAGGGTATGTGCTTTGGTGAGTGCTGTGAAGTGTGTAAACCTGGTGATTCACAGACCTGTACCCCTGGGGATAAAAATATATGTTTATAAAAAATAAAAAATTAATAAAAAAAAGCAATATAATGCTGATTAATTTTAAAATTACATTTTTATCAGCTTTATTGTGCTATAACTCACAATACCATATAATTTGATGACTTAAAATGTACAATTCACTGGTTTTTAGGATACTTACAGAGTTGTACAACCATCATTGCAATTAATTTAGAACATTTAGAAACTCCATACTCTTAAGCACTCATTCTTCCATTCTTCCATTCCCACTACTTGATAACTACTACTCTACCTTTCTGTCTCTATAGACCTATTTTGGACATCCCACATAATTCATGACCCCATGGTCATGATATATATATGGCCTTTGAGGAGAAAATATTTGTGAATCAAATATCTGATAAGAGACTTGTATGCAGAATATATAAAGAAATTTTACAATTCTATAATAAAAAGAAAAGACAATTTTTTAAAAATGACAAAGGATCTGAATAGACATTTCTCCATGTGTAATTGATCAATGAGCACATGAAAAATGCTTAACACTATTAGCCATTAGAGGAATTCAAATCAAAAGTGCAAGATACCACTTAATATCCACTAGGATCCAAAATACAGATAATAACAAGTGTTGACAATGATCTGGAATAATCAGAAACCTCATACATTACTGATTGGAATATTAAATGGTTAATTCACTTTAGAAAAGTTTCACAGTCTTTCAAAATGTTAAGCATCGAAAAACCATATGATCCAGAAATTCTAGTCCTTGTATATAATGAAGAGAAATGAAAACATATGTCCACACAAAACTTCCACATGAATGTTCACAGCAGCTTTATTCATAGTGGCAAAAATGTGGAAACAACCCTAACATGAATCTGCTGATAAATAGATAAATAACATGTGGTATATCCATACAATGGAATACTATTTGGTAACCAAAACAATACATGTTACAGCATTGATAAACCTAGCTTTGACTGGAGAGAGCCTTCAACTTCTCTCTTACCAATATATTTTTGAAGTATAAAGTACAGTGTTCTATTACAGTATGGTTCAATTGTATACATTACTCAGTGCTCATCAAGATAAGTTGTACTCCTTCAATCCCATTTACAATTGCACCCAAAACCATAAGATACCTAGGAATAAACCTAACCAAAGAGGCAAATAATATATACTCAGAAAACTATAAAGTACTCATGAAAGAAATTGAGGAGGACACAAAAAAATGGAAAAATGTTCCATGCTCCTGGATTGGAGGAACAAATATTATGAAAATGTCTATGCTACCTAAAGCAATCTACACATTTAATGCAACCCCTATCAAAGTCCCATCCATTTTTTTTTCAAAGAAATGGAACAAATAATCCTAAAATTTATATGGAACCAGAGAAAAGCTCGAATAGCCAGAGGAATATTGAAAAAGAAAGCCAAAGTTAGTGGCATCACGATTCCAGACTTCAAGCTCTATTACAAAGCTGTCATCATCAAGACAGTATAGTACCAGTAAAAAAAACAGACACTTGGATCCGTGGAACAGAATAGAGAGACCAGAAATGGACCCTCAACTCTATGGTCAACTAATCTTCAACAAAACGGGCAAGAATGTTCAATGGAAAAAAGACAGTCTCTTCAACAAATGGTGTTGGGAAAATTGGATAGCCACATGCAGAAAAATGAAACTGGACCATTTCCTTATACCACACGTGAAAATAGACTCAAAATGGATGAAGGACCTCAATGTGAGAAAGGAATCCATCAAAATCCTTGAGGAGAACACAGGCAGCAACCTCTTCGACCTCAGCCACAGCAACTTCTTCCTAGGAACATCGCCAAAGGCAAGGGAAGCAAGGGCAAAAATGAACTCTTAGGGCTTCATCAAGATCAAAAGCTTTTGCACAGCAAAGGAAACAGTCAAGAAAACCAAAAGACAACTGACAGAATGGGACAAGATATTTGCAAATGACATATCAGATAAAGGGCTAGTATCCAAAATCTATAAAGAGCTTATCAAACTCAACACCCAAAGAACAAATAATCCAATCAAGAAATGGGCAGAGAACATGAACAGATATTTCTGCAAAGAAGACATCCAGATGGCCAACAGACATGTGAAAAAGTGTTCCACATCACCCAGCGTCAGGGAAATACATATCAAAACCACAAAGAGATACCACCTCACACCAGTCAGAATGGCTAAAATCAACAAGTCAGGAAATGACAGATGCTGGCGAGGATGCGGAGAAAGGGGAACCCTCCTCCACTGTTGGTGGGAATGCAAGCTGGTGCAGCCACTCTGGAAAACAGGATGGAGGTTCCTCAAAATGTTGAAAATAGAACTGCCCTATGACCCAGCAATTGCACTTCTGGGTATTTACCCTAAAGATACAAACGTAGTGATCCAAAGGGGCACGTGCACTCGAATGTTTATAGCAGCAATGTCCACAATCGTCAAACTATGGAAAGAACCTAGATGTCCATCAACAGATGAATGGATCAAGAAGAGGTGGTATATATACACAATGGAATACTATGCAGCCATCAAAAGAAATGAAATCTTGCCATTTGCGACAACATGGATGGAACTAGAGCGTATCATGCTTAGCGAAATAAGTCAAGCAGAGAAAGACAACTATCATATGATCTCCCTGATATGAGGAAGTGGTGATGCAACATGGGGGCTTAAGTGGGTAGGAGAAGAATAAATGAAACAAGATGGGATTGGGAGGGAGACAAACCATAAAGGACTCTTAATCTCACAAAACAAACTGAGGGTTGCTGGGGGGAGGGGGTTTGGGAGAAGGGGGTGGGGTTATGGACATTGGGGAGGGTATGTGCTTTGGTGAGTGCTGTGAAGTGTGTAAACCTGGTGATTCACAGACCTGTACCCCTGGGGATAAAAATATATGTTTATAAAAAATAAAAAATTAAAAAAAAAAAAGATGCAAACATAGTGATTCGAAGGAGCACGTGCACCCGAATGTTTATAGCAGTAATGTCCACAATAGCCAAACTATGGAAAGAACCTAGATGTCCATCAGCAGATGAATGGATAAAGAAGAGGTGGTATACACACACACACACACACACACACACACACACACACACACAATGGAATACTATGCAGCCATCAAAAGAAATAAAATCTTGCCATTTGCGACGACATGGATGGAACTAGAGGGTATCATGCTTATCGAAATAAGTCAATCGGAGAAAGACAACTATTGTGATCTCCCTAATATGAGGAAGTGGAGATGAAATGTGGGGGGTTTGAGGATAGGAAAAGAATAAATGAAACAAGATGGGATGGGGAGGGAGACAAACCATAAGAGACTCTTAATCTTACAAAACAAACTGAAGGTTGCCGGGGAAGAGGGGTGGGGAGAGGGTGGTGGGGTTATGGACGTTGGGGAGGGTATGTGCTATGATGAGTGCTGTGAAGTGTGTAAACCTGGTAATTCATAGACCTGTACCCCTGGGGCTATTATTTATAACTTATATGTTAATAAAAATTAATAAAAAAATAAAATAAAATATTAGAGTCTTCTTCTTAAAAACAAACAAACAAACAAAAAGATAAGTTGTTCTTGTGCTCTTTATGTATTTCACCACTCCCCCCAGCCTTCCCTCTGGCAACCTCTTGTTTGTTCTCTGTATTTAAGAGTCTGTGTTTTTTGTTCATCATTTTCTTTGTTCATTTGTTTTGTTTCTTAAATTCCATATATGAGTGAAATCATATGGTATTTGTCTTTCTCTTATTTCACTTAGCACCATACCTTGTAGGTCTATCCATGTTGCTGCAAGTGGCATTTCTTGCCAATATTTATATTGCCCTAACTCTGTTGCCTCAGCCAGAAAAAAAAATCCAGATTCAATCTATCTGCCTTCCCCATTCCTATACTCAGGCTGCTGAGAATTACTACAAAAATAACAGAACTGATTATAAATACCGATTTCAACTTTTCACAATAAACCACAACTGAGTTTACATGTTTGTGATCTCCAGCCTAAACTGGCTTGAAAAATCTTCACTACTTACTTACTTACCAGTAGTTCTTTCCTCTATTAATCACAACTTCATACAGTTTCTCATATCACTCTTATCCATTATACTAAAAGTCCTAACATGAAGTAGCACTAGAAAAAGATATAAAGGCACTCTAGAAAAGAAAAAACTATCCTGATTTGCAGATGACTTGATTGTCTACATAGATAATTCAAAGAATCTATGAAAACTCTTAGAACTAATAAGTGAGTTTAGTTAGTTCACAGCAAATAAGATCAACACACCAAGCATATATTGTGTTTCTATACACTAGTAATGTGCAATTGGGGAATGAAAATTAAAAGACACAGTACCCCTACAATAACTCCAGCAATTAAATAACCAGATATAAATCTAACAAATCGTATATAAGATCTGCATGCTGAAACATTCAGAACACTGATGAAAAAGACTGAAGAAGTCCTAAATGACACTGACAGGGAGAAAATACTTGCAAAACATGTATCCGCTAAAGGACTTGTATCCAGACTATATGTAAAGTCCTGTAAAAGCTCAAAAATAAGAAAACAAGCACAATAAAAATATTGGAAAAGGTTTGAATGGACATCTCACCAGAAAAAGTGGAAATAAGCACAAAAAAGGATGCACAACATCACTAGCTTAGGAGAATGCAAATTAGAACTGCAAGAAGAATTCTTTACACTCATACTAGAATGGGTTTGTTTGCTTATTTATTTATTTATTTATTTATTTGTGTTATGTTAGTCACCATACGTACATCATTAGTTTTTGATGTAGTGTTTCATGATTCATTGTTCATATATAACATCCAGTGCTCCATACAATCCGTGCCTCCTTAACACCTACTAAGGCTCACCCATCCCGCCACCCCCCTCCCTTCTAAAACTCCATTTCTTTCCTGACATCCATAGCATCTCATGGTTTGTCTCTCACTCTGATTTCTACTCCTTAATTTTTCCCTTCTCATAATGTCCTCTATGCTATTCCTTTTGTTCCACAAATAAGTGGAACCATATGATAATTGACTTTGTCTGACTTATTTCACTTAGCAGAATCTTTTCCAGTTCCATCCAAGTTGATGCAAAAGTTGAGTATTCATCCTTTCTGATGGCTGAGTAATATTCCATTGTACATATGGACCACATCTTCTTTATCCATTTGTCTGTTGAAGGGCATCTTGGCTCTTTCCACATTTTGGCTATTGTGGACATTGCTTCTATGAACACCAAGGCAAGAAACAACAAATGTTGGAGAAGTTGTGGAGAAAGAGGAATCCTCTTACACTGTTGGTGGGAATGCAAATTGGTGCAGCCACTTTGGAAAATGGTGTGGATGTTCCTCAAAAAACTTAAAAATAGAGCTACACTATGACCCAGAATGGGTAAATTTTTAAAAAATAGTGGTAATTCCAAGTGTTGACAGGGATGCAGAATAATAGGAATTCTACATTTCTGGTGGGAATGAACAATAGCACAGGTACTCTGAAAAACAGTTTGGCAGTTTGTTATAAAGTTTATTATAAAGTTAAATATATATTTACTATATCACCCAGTAATCGCAACTTGAATATTTCCCCTAGAATAATGAAAACCAGTGTTCATACAAAATTAATATATGAAAATAACAGCTGTATTCTATCTGAGATGGTGGTTACAAGATTAAATGCCAAGTGTAAAAGTTCATAGTACACATATATACACACAATAACATATTACATATACACATACACACTCACACCACACACACACAGATAGAGAGAGAGAGAGAGAGAGAGACAACTTACTGAATGTGTTTCTCCAACCCAGGACTCTTTCCTGAACTTCAGACCTGAATCACCAAGTGCCTTTCAACTTCACCCATCTGAAACCTTTTTCCTATTTTGTTCCCACTCCTTTATCTCCCACCCACATCCAGTTAATCACCAAGGTGTGTTGACTGTGTTTCCTAAATATCTCTGGAAGCTATGAACTTTTTTTTATACCGATGACCATGATCCCAGATCATGTGTCCCCTGTATTGCTGTAGTAGCCTCTTAACTGGTTTCCCTGCCCCCATTCTTACCCCTTGTCCAATCCATTCTCCATATCACAACTAGAATGATGTTAAAAACTCAAATCTGTATAGTGACTTTCATTAGCCTCAGCATAGTCTGAACTCCTTAACACAGTTTACAGGCCCTTTCATGATCTGGTCCTTGTTCATGTCTCCAGGTTCATCTCCCATAATTCTCAACTCAAAGCTTCCTCTCCACTAGTTTTATCCCTACACCCTATGCTTGAACCACACTCTACTGCTTTCAATCCCTAAAACACACCCCTGCTCTTTTCCATGATTGGGATGCTTTCTTAGCAGCCTCCCACCTCCTCCATTCCACTGTCCTTCATCTGGTTGTATAATATTTATTTTCCAGGTTTCAGCTTCCACATCATTTACTCAGGGTACATCACTGACTAACCTACATAGCTGAGCTCTATGTCCATTCTGGACATAGTGTTATGTCTCATAATAACATGAGCACACTTTTATTCTGTTATAATAATTTATTTACATGTCGAGATTGAAAAGATTGTAAGCGCTTTGAGGGCAGGGACTATGTATTCTTTACATATTAGTGCCAGTCCCTAAGACAACACCTGGCATATGGTAAGTATTCAACAAATATTTATTGAATGAATGACGAGAAGGAGGGAGAATGATAAACAGTCTCTGAAATGATAGGTCATTATTTTTCTTTATTCTTCTCTATATTTTTCAGTTATTCTATGATGAATATGAATTGCTTTTATGATAAGTGCACTAGAATTAATTTTAAAGGTACATTAAACATAACAAGAAAAAACAATGAAGAAATGAAAATCACCTATAATTCCACCACCTAAGGATAACTTATGTTAATATTTTGTTGTATCCCTTCCAGTATTTTCTTTGAATATATTTTTTAAACATTGAGATCATATTGTGTTCAGTTTCGAATTCTGCATTTTCATGAATGCCAATAGTAATTTCTTATTATATTAAGCACTGCTGCTAATTTAATCAGTTTCCTACTTTCCAACATTAAGATTTTATCCAATTTTTCACTATTATGAATAAGGTCATCAATAATATCATTGGATATTAATCTTTTTTCTCACTTATTATCATTTTCATAAGATAGAATCCTAGAAGCAAAGTTACTGGTATGAACTTAATTTCAAAGACTCTTAAAATATATAGCTGAATTGTTTTCCAAAAAGCTTATACTAATAAGAGTTACTTCAGCTACTTCAGTGCCTACGATATGCCAGATTTGATTCAGGTTGATTTTACTGTGCTTATTTTACAGATGAAGAAACTAAGGTCCATTGATATTATTTGTCCAGAGTCACAGAGATAACAAGTAGCAAAGCTAGGATTCAAATTCAGAATTACCCACTTTCAAAGATCATGTTATTTTCTTGTGAATTTCAAACAATAAATATTTTGTGCTATCAATTATATATTTACTTAAGAAAATGTGGAAAATACAAGTAGAATGTAAAGAAAATAAAAATAAATTAACCTGTGAACCCACCACTTTGAACAATTTTAGCATATTTCCTCAGGTTTTTGTTCCAGATCCAATTTCTGGGTTAAAAATAATTATAACATTGTATATATAATTTTTCATCCTGCTCTTTTCACTTAGCATTTTTCAATGTTAACTGAATAAACGTAATTTTAATGGTTGCATATTATTGTCAATGGATGTTACTATGTGGGTATTTACAGTTGTTCAGCTCACCTGTGAATTTATTTTTTTCATTCCCAGGACCCTCCATCTCCCATGAGGCTTACAGAATTCAATGTTGGGAACCATTTTAATCTTCAAAATAAGTCACCATGGTGAATTGAAAGCTTCACAATTCACAAGCATTCCATCAAATACTTGCTGTGCAGATAGATGTTGCAGGACTTTACAAGTTATTTAATTTACTAACTGAACTCATCAATCTGGTAGCAATTAATTCAAGCCAGTCTTCCTCTTTTTCTTCATTTTACCTCCCCAATCTGTAAAAACCTACAGGTAACATATATACCTTTCCAGAGGCTCTTTGTGTTCCACTTCACAGGTAAAGATGAATTCAAAAGACTTCCATGTAGTTCCTAACTTCCCTGAAAAGACTGTTAATTATATTTATAGGGTCTTTGTGGTATCAAGGGAAATCAGACTGTTTGCTGCTTGTGTGCCTGTGCATTTATAAGCATGCATATGTGCAGCATATTTACACAAAATTCTGCTGTGGTGTTGTGAAAATCAAGGTTTAAAAAAATCCAAGGTTTTTATTCAGTCCTACTTTTTTCCCTAAATAGCAATTTAAATATTTGCTGGGCTGTGAACACCATCCCTATATCAGGTATCTAAAAGCCAAGAGGCATAATCAACACACAATAATCAAGGTCCTCAAACTGGAAATTGAACAACAATGCAAAACCTGTTCTCTGTCATAAATGTGTGATGTTCCTGAAAGCCCCACAGCTAATAGGGAAGATCAGATCAGATTTCAACTTTATTAAACATAAGTATTGGTGTTTTAAAGACTTTTAATGTCAGGCTGTAGTAAAATTCTGTAGTTACTTTTATTATTTTCTCTGCTACTTAGCTTTATTTTTCCCTATATGAATTGTTCTTAGGATGAAAAAAAACTATAACCCTAAGTTATGCACCATAGATTTTGTTAAGGAGCTTAAGGGTAATTTTCAGGTTTAATTATAATACTGGTCATAGGGTAACATTTCAAAGTTGAAATTAGCCTAAGGATTAGCACTTGAGATCTATGTTTTCATAGCAGGGGTTAGTGTAGAGATAATGATAACCTAAAGTAATATGCCAATACTTTCTTTCTTTCTTTTTTTTTTTTAGCTTTAGTGGTAGTTGAACCATTAAGACAGTTTACATTCATTTCCCCATTTATTTATAATCAGCCTTTCTTTTAGTCCTAGTGCCTGAATCAACGAGAATGAACACTAATGCTGAGTCTTTATAATATATAACAATAATACCTAAGAGCATTAATGGTTTTCATTTATCAGCCATTGTTCTAGTGCCCAGCTTCCAGCAATAGAAGTCCCAGCTCTTTCAGAAATTAGTGAGAGTGAGAGGTATCTCACAGATATCAAGAATTGAACTCTTAGGACATTAGGTTTACTAAGGAATCCCCACTAAAACCTTTTTGAGTAAAAGAAAATTTGCCTACCAGAAACTATTTGGTGTTCAGGTCCCAGCGGAGCTGAGAAAGTGAACAATTCAGCTATTTAAAGAAACAAAAAATCTGTTCACTTGGATCCTCTAGGTGATTTGGGGCCAGGTAAGACTTTTAGCATAAATTAAATGCATTGTGCCAGCATTTCATTTGAGAAAATACTAGACATGACAAAATCTGTTAGGGTCAGGGACTATTTCTCAAGCTCAGATGCTAAGAAGCAATGTAGAAGACTATACACACCAGGTTTCACAAATGAAATCATGTATGTTCAGGTGGGAAGATTTTTTCCCCTTCCTCTCTCTCTCTCCAAAACACTGTCTGGTTTAGGTTTTTCTTGAAAGCTTATTTAGTCATTCACATGGTCTTATGATGGACAAACCTTGCGTTTTACTCATATAGTAATACACCTTTCTCTAAAGATAGAGCTATTACTTAACTCTACAGCCAGTGGGCCTCAAAGAAATCCTTCCCTTTCCCATCTATACTTTGCTGCGAAGGGTTTAGGCAGGGTAGCTTCTAACTATGATTCAAAGTCAGGAAGGAATCAATAACTTTTTTGATGTCTAGAGTGTATCAACACTTGGCACTGATACAAATCAGGTTATAAAAGACTTGGTCAAGAAACTACAGGGAAGCACTGGAAGGGTAAAGCTCAGGAGAACTATAATGCAAAGCTGATTGTTTAATGTCTTACAGATTTACATCATCTTCAGAAGGCCAAATAAATCAGTTTTAAGTGGGGGTGGGGGGTTGGAGAAAGAAACCTTATTCCTATCTCAGCACCTTTATTTCACTAGCTTATAGACTCTGATAATACCCCTATCCATACATAATTCAGTATTGACTACTGTACATATGCTTCCCCCCAACTGACTGACTATTGATTGACAGACAGGCTCATTCAATAATTAGTGTATTCTGACCTGGCTCCATTGCCTGTTTTCCTTGGGGCCCTGTCAAATAACCTCTGTGGGATCTCATTCCCCAACTTTTGGTACCCATACTTACCTTTTGCAAAATAAGACACTCATTGTTAGGATCCTACAAATGAAAGGTGCTATGTAACTCCCTAGTGCTCTTATAAGTCTTTCATTGAAGGACTGGAATGAAAACTTGAACCATAACAGTATTTCTAAACAAACCAGTATGCTCCATTTTTTCTTCCATGCTCTCATTGCTGACTTGTTCTTGCAGAGTTTAGGTTACTTTAAGTTCTTCAATTCATTCCAACAATGTTCTTGAAATAGAAATCATTTTCTGTATAGTACAACTGGAAAAGGTGAGGGCAAAAAAATAATGAGGTGACTTCCAAAAGCACATAGCTGCCTGGAGCAGACCTCAGTTATCATGTCCAGTGCACTGTTAGACTGACTTGGCTTCCCAGTACTAGAATTATTGGGGAACAACTTAGAACACTGAGATCACTTTGGGAGGATCACATTTCAGAAAAGCTCCATTTTGTCCAAAATCTAAAAGTATGCAATTAAGCAACTGTTATTTTCTATGTGATATAAATGTTACATGTCTTTCCCACACTGGTCCCATGTAGCACATGTATTTCACACTATGTGACATCAGCCAGTGCCATTCTCTCCTCTAGTACCCATAGAGCCCAATCTCAGGGCTGTCTTTGCCAGGGAAAATAATGTGCTTCCCTATGTTTATGCCAAATTGCACAAAGTGTTGTCATTGAGGCTAATGGAGATTAAGCACAATTCCAAGCAGGTATGTTTTAAGAATATTGAATGTACATTATTGTGACATGCACCTGAAATTTAACATGGCCCCAATTCATAGGAAAGTAACAGTCATGCAAAGCCTATCCCTTTTACCTCTCTTCACACATGTTTCTACATACAAGTATGCATACACATGTACACCACACACTGCCCCCAAAACAGGCTGCTTGGTCATCAGGAGCAAATACTTCAAAGGAATGATTCTTTGTCCTCTCCTTTTAGAAAAAAAGTCCAACACCCACTACAAATGAAGAACACTCCATTTATTCATTGTAAAACCTCTACTCCCAGAGTAGCTATGGTACTTGGTGCAAAAGACAAAATTGTTAGACCCTTTCACAAATCCTACATTCTTAGAAAATTCATGCATTCCATCCAATCAGTAGGAAATGACTTATGAGGTATGGTACACCTGCATTTCATTAACTTTAATTGTTAATGAATTAATTACCATATTAAGTATGAATTGTACCATATTAATGAATTGTACCAATTAATCAATTGTACCATATTAATCAATTGTACCAATTAATGAATTGTACCATATTAAGTTGTAGTCTTTTGAATGCAGGGGTTATGTAATATAATAATGAAGAGGTGGCTCCTAAAAGCATGCAATCAACAGCTGTTTGTTTCCTCAGAAGGGCTAGAGCTGTGTCCTGCACAGTGTTTGAAACTATTAAATTTGTTCTTTGTAGTGGGCTGGTATGTGGCCATCAGCAGAATGAGTTAAACTGGACAATGAATGCAATCTATCAGGAAGCAGATTTTTAGTAGGGAATGGAATTAAAGATGGCAAAAAAAAAAAAAAAAGCCAATAAGATAAGGCGCATTCAAAGAATGATTGCTGTCACTCTGCTGGCTAAATCAGCAAAGAGACACAGAAGGAAAGCTGGTACTTAGTCTTGGTAATATATTAAATGTATTGGAGAGCCAGAATATGAAAGGCACTTGGACCCTCTGCAGTTAAGCTGAACTTGCCAATTTGCTATAACTTTTTTCCCACCAATCTGCTCAAATTATTGTATATGGTATTCTTAAAATCATGTGTCTTGCTATAGAAACACCTGCAAATACTAATAAGCTTTATCTTCCTATGTCCTTTATTAAAAGAATATGCATAAAATTGTTGTTTCTTTTGTATATTATAGTTTTGTTAAACAATGTTGGCAAAGCTTAAAATTTCAGACCACTTTAATGGAAGTTTCTATACATCTGCTTTCACAGGATTTTGGTAGAGTTTATTTACTTCCAGGTTGATTGGTATGTGTGTTATGTAGACTCTTCTGTAACATACGTAACTAAACAGCCCCCATCCCTGTGCTCGGTAATTCTTATGTTCCTACATGGGTATGAGTTGGGAACGTAGCAGCACTGGCTTTTAGGTAGAAAGCAGACTAGTCTAAATGGTACTTGATCATATTTGGTCTCTGCTCAGCCTCACATCTTTTGCTCTTTTGTTGTGGTAAATAAAAAGAAAAAGAAAGAACTTATGTGACTAAGGGTGATGTGAAATCTGGTTTATTTTTTTCCTTACACTGAAGACTATGTTTATTATTCTCCAGATGCTTGTCACCTGAAAAAAGAACACAATGGTCCTGAAAAAAGAACACAGTGGCACACTTTCTCCTAAATTATAGATTACCCTCAGAGAAATAGTTGAAGAGACCCTCATTAAGTAAGTCCCAAGTAAAGTTCCCCTCAATAGGTGTACCATCTGCACAAAAATATCTTTTCAGACAAAATGAAGAAAAAGCCTCCCAGTTAGCCAGAAAGAAGGCGTAAGTCATTGAAAAATGCAAAGTATTGAAAGCTGAAGTTTGGAACAGTCATTGCTGATCTCAACTAAATAATAATGGAGAACATGAATTACTTGAGAGAAGCCCAGCCCATAGAGGTCAGGACTAACACAAAACTAGAAAAAAAGTCTTTTAATCCAATTAAAATATAAATAAGTTATAAATGTAATTATAAAATAGTACCTTATCTTAGGGAAAGACCTCAAACATCTCAGCTGAAAATCCCATTTCATTTATTCTAAGGCATCAGCTACAAACAGCTTATATTTGCCTCACACACAGTGTAAAAAAATTCAAATACTGCCAAACAAAAGATAATTAATTTCTTTCTGGATTAAAAAAGGAGGAATAAAGGAGGAGACCTTATAAGATTCCTATACAAGAATCTTATTTGAATAGAGGTTACTAAGAAAAAGGCATAGATGAATAAAGAAATTTTATTGATACAAGGAAATGTATAAACATATTGACAGAAATGTGTTTGTACAGAAATGTGTAAACATATTGATATGCATTTTCTTAATGTTATAAACAAACTTTTCAAATTTTCTCTCCATATGCAGGAACATTAAAAACTAATCAATTTCACTTTGAATATTAGAATATTCATTCTCACACAGTAGTTTAATGTTTCAGTATTTAGACTTCCAGCTTTATGGGATGGAGAAGTTATGACAGTGAAAAGTACAGTTTAAGCAAATTTTTAAAAATCTTTGTATATGTTTATGATTTGGAAAGAAATTTTACTCTAACCTTAACTGAAGTATTCAATCAGTTTTGCAAACTAGGGTAGTTTTAGACCCAGATCCTGACAGTGCTGACAAATTCTAAAATAAACCTGGTTGTGGCATAGAAGAATTTCAATAAAAATAAAATGCAAGACATACAAATGGCTATCAGACACATGAAATAATGTTCATCATCACTAGCCATCAGGGAGATTCAAATTAAAACCACATTGAGATATCACCTTACACCAGTTAGAATGGCCAAAATTAGCAAGACAGGAAACAACGTGTGTTGGAGAGGATGTGGAGAAAGGGGAACCCTCTTCCACTGTTGGTGGGAATGCAAGTTGGTGCAGCCACTTTGGAGAACAGTGTGGAGATTCCTCAAGAAATTAAAAATAGCCTTCCCTATGACCCTGCAATTGCACTACTGGGTATTTACCCCAAAGATACAGATGTAGTGAAAAGAAGGGCCATCTGTACCCCAATGTTTATATCAGCAATGGCCATGGTCGCCAAACTGTGGAAAGAACCAAGATGCCCTTCAACAGATGAATGGATAAGGAAGATGTGGTCTATATACACTATGGAGTATTATGCCTCCATCAGAAAGGATGAAAACCCAACTTTTGTAGCAACATGGACGGGACTGGAAGAGATCATGCTGCCAATCTACCAGCCAAAGTCATCAGAAACAATTTTGCCTTCATATGGCTGTTTTCAAAGAATGTGGACCATACAATCCTAGTTGAAAATTAACACACTGCATTTTTATTAAGTCTTTCTATTGTACCCAATCTAGCTTTTAAAACCACTTCTTCATGATAATAATTCTCACTTCCATGAGATATCATCTCTGTTTTTAAATTATTTTTAGTATAGTTGACATATAATGTTAATTTTAGGTGTTCAATGAAGTGATTCAACTTCTCCATATGTTGTGCTCTGCTTATGACAAGTGTAGCTACCGACTGTTACTGTACAAGACTATTACAATGTCATTGACTAGATTTTCTATATCTGTGTCTTTTATGCCCATGACTTATTCATTCCATAACTAGAAGCGTATATCTCTCTCTCCCCTTTACCAATTTTGGATACCCCCATCCCACTTCACTCTGGCAACCATCAGTTTGTTCTCTATATTTATAGGTCTGATTCTGCTTTTTGTCTGTTTGTTCCTCATTTGTTTTGTTTTTTAGATTCCACATATGAGTGAAATCATATGGTATTTGTCCTGCTTAGTCTGAATTATTTCACTGAGCATAATAAGCGCTAGGGCCATACATGTTGTTACAAATGGAAAAATCTCAGCTTTTTATGGCTAAGTAATATTCCATTATGTATATCCATTCCTTCTTCATCTATCATTGGATGCGTAGATTGTTTCCATATCCTGGCTATTGTAAATGTTCCTTCAGTAAACAAGAGTGCATATGTATTTCTAAATTAGTGATCTAGTCTTTGGGTTAAAAACCAATTAATGAGGGCGCCTGGGTGGCTCAATTGGTTAAGTGACTGCCTTCAACTCAGGTCACAATCCTGGAGTCCTGGGATCAAGTCCCACATCAGGCTCCCTGCTCGGCCCGGAGTCTGCTTCTCCCGCTGACCATGCTCTTTTTCCTCTCCACTCATGCTCTTTTTCTCTCTCTCATTCTCTCTCTCTCTCTCTCTCAAATAAATAAATAAATAAATCTTTTTAAAAAACCAGTTAGTGAAATTATTGGATCAACATAATATTTCTATTTTTAATTTTTTGAGGAACAGCCATACTGTTTTCTACAGTGCCTTCAGCAATTTACATTTCCACCAGTAGTGCATGAGGGTTCCTTTTCTTCCACATCCTTGTCAACACTTGTTGTTTCTTGTGTTTTTTTTTAATTATTTTACCCATTCTGACAGGTGTGAGGTGATATTTCATTGTGGTTTTGATTTTCATTTCCCTGATGGTTAGTAAAGTTGAGCATCTTTTCATGTGTCTGTTGGCCATCTGTATGTCTGTTTTGGAAGAACGTTCAGGTCCTCAGCACATTTTTCAATTGGATTGTTTGTTTATTTGTGTGTTGACCTATATACATTCTATATATATATTGGACATAAACCCCTTATCAGATACATAGGGATTTGCAAATATCTTCTCCCATTCATTAGGTTGGCTTTTTGTTTTGTTGATGGTTTCCTTCACTGTGGAAAAGCTTTTTATTTTAATGTAGCTCCAAAATTTTAGTTTTGCTTTTATATCCTTTGTCTTAGGATACATATCTAGAAAAATGATGCTGTAGCCAATGTCAAAGAAATTACTGTCTATGGTTCTCTTTTGGGAGTTTTATGGTTTCAGGTCTCACATTGAGGTCTTTAATAACCATTTTGAGTTTATTTTTATGTGTAATGTTAGATAGTAGTCCAGTTTATTCTTTTGTATGTAGCTGTCCAGTTTTCCCAACATCATTTATTGAAGACTGTTTTTCTCTATTGTGTATTTTTGCCTCCTTTGTCGTAGATTAATTGAACATAAAATCATTGGTTTATTTCTGATTCTGTTCTATTCCATGGATCTATGTGTCTGTTTTTGTGCCAGTACCGTACTGTTTTGATTACTGCAGTATATCTTGAAATCCAGAATTGTTATACCTACAGCTTTTTTCTTTTTTCCTCAAAATTGCTTTGACTAGTCAGGGTCTTTTGTGGTTCCATACAAGTTTGGGGATTATTTGTTCTAGTTCTGCGAAAAATGTTGTTGGTATTCTGATAAGAATTGCACTGAATCTATAGATTTCTTTGGGAAATATGGAAGTTTTAACAATATATGTTTTCCTGATATTTGAGCATGGAATATCTTTCCATTTGCTTGTGCCATCTTCAATTTTTTTCATCCGTGTTTTATAGTTTTCAGAGTATAGGCTATTCACCTCCTTGGTTAAGTTTATTCCTAAATATTTTATTCTTTTTGGTGCAATTGTAAATTAAATTGTTTTCTTCACTTCTCTGCTGCTTTATTTTTACTGCATAGAAACACTACTGATTTCTGGGTATTGATATTGTATCCTGAAATTATACTGAATTCATATATTACTTCTCATGGTTTTCTGGTGGATTATTTTGGTTTTTCTATGTATAGTATCAGGTTATCTGCAAATAGTGACAGCTTGAATTCTTCCTTACCAGTATGGACGCTTATTTCTTTTTCTTGTCTGATTGCTGTGGCTAGGACTTCCAATATTATATTGAATAAAAGTGTCCTTGTTTTCTTGATTTTAGAGAAAAACTCTGTCTTTCATAATCAAGTATGTTAGCTATGGGTTTTTCATATATTTATTGTGTTGTGGTATACTTCTTCCAAACCAGATGTTGAATTTGTCAAATGCTTTGGGGACATCAATTGAGATGATCATATGACTTTATCCATTTTATTTTTGTGGTGTATCACATTGATTGGTTTGCAAATATTGAACCATCCTTGCATCCCTGGAATTAATACTACTTGACTTTGGTGAATGATCCTTTATTGTTGAGTGCAATTTGATATTTTTGTTGAGGATTTTTGCATCTGTGTTTATCAGGGATACTTGCCTGTAGTCTTATTTATTGTGTTGTCATTATCTGGTTTTGGTATGAGAGTAATGCTGGCCCTATAAAATGTATTTGGAAGTTTTTCTTCCTGTTCTATTTTTTTCTTAAATAGTTTGAGGAGAATAATTAGTAACTCTTTAAGTGTTTGGTAGAACTTATTTGTGACCCCATCTGATCCTGGACTTTTATTTTTTGGTAGTGTTTTGACTACTGATTCAATTTTGTTACTGGTAATTGGTCTGTTAGCTTTTCTATTTATTCCTGATTCACTTTTGGAAGATTATATGTTTACAGGAATTTATTCTTTTTTTTTCTAGTTTGTCCAGTTTGTTGCCCTGTAGTTTTTCATAGTATTCCCTGACAATCTTTTGTCTTTTTGTGGTGTTAGTTGTTTTTATTTCTGAATTTATTTACTTGACTCCTTTCTCTTTTTTCTTGATGAGTCTGGTTAAGGATTAATTTTGTTTATCTTTATAAAAAACCAGCTCTTGATTTCATTGATACTTGTCTATTGTTCTTTTAGTCTCTATGGCATTTATTTCTCCTCCAACCTTTTTTATTTACTTATTTTGATTCACCTTGGGCTTTGTTTGTTCTTCTTTTTCTAGCCCCTTTAGGTGTAAGGTTAGATTGTTTATTTGTTTTGTTTGTTTGTTTGTTTCATGAGGTAGGTCTATACTGCTTTATATTTCCCTGTTAGAGCTCCTTTCATGGCATCCTAAAAATATTAGTCCATTTTGTTTACATTTTTGTCTTTATGTGTTTTTAATTTTTTTTTATTTAAATTCAATTTAGTTAAGATACAGTGTATTATTAATTTCAGGGGGTAGAACTTAGTGATTAATCAGTTGCGTATAACACCCAGTGCTCATTCCATCAAGTGCCCTCCTTTTTGCCCATCACTCAGTTACCCCACCACCCACTCATCTCCTCTCCCGCAACTGACACTTTATTTCCTATAGTTAAAAGTCTCTTGTGGTTTTTCTTTCTCTCTTTTTATCTTATTTATTTTTCTTTCCCTTCCCCTATGTTCATATGATTTGTTTCTTAAATTCCACATTTTGATTTCTTCTTTGATTTCTTTATTGATCCATTTGTTGTTTAGTTACCATGTACTTTTGCCTCCACATATTTATGTTTTGTCCAGTTGTTTTTTTCTTGTGATTTATTTCTAGTTTCATACTGCTGTGGCAATAAAAGATTCATGGTATAATTTTAACCTTAAATTTTTTTAGTCTGTTTTGTGGCCAAACATATGATCTCTGTTTTCTTATTGATTTTTTGCCTGGATAATTTATCCATCTATCTATCATTTATCTATCTATTGATGTAAGTGGAGTATTAATTTCCCATTTTATTTATTGCATTTCTCTCTTTATGTCCATTAATGTTTACTTTATCTATTTAGGTGCCTCTATGTTGGGTGCATAGATATTTACAATTGTTATATTCTTTTGTTGGATTGATCTCTTTATCACTATGTAATACCTTTCTTTTTCGCTTAGTCCTGTCTTTATTTTAAACTCTGTTTCCTCTGATATAATTATTGTTACCCTACCCTTTCTTTTCTCTTCTATTTCCTTGTTAAATGTTTTTTTTCACTCCTTCACTTTCAATCTGTAAGTGTCTTTAGGTCAGGGTATGTTTCTACCCTCTTTATCTGTAACATTTGACATTTTAACTATTATGTGTCATGGTATGGCCCTCCTTGGTTCATCTTGTTTGGAACTCTGTGATTCTTGAGCCTGGGTATATATTTCCCTCCCTGGCTTAGAGACATTTTCACCTATTGTTTCTTCAAAGAAGTTTTCTGCCCCATTCTCTCTTCTTATCCTGGGACTCCTATAATGTGAATGTTTGTTTCCTTGATATTATCCAAAATGGCCCTTAAACTATCCTCATTTAAAAAAATTATTTTATCTTTTTATTGTAAACTACTCTGTCTTGCAGATCACTGATACATTCTTCTGCATCCAGTCATCTGTTGATTCCCTCTAGTGTATTTCATTATTTCATTTATTGTGTTCAGCTCTGGTTCTTTTTCATATTTCTCTATTTTTATCAAAGGTCTCACAGAGTTCTTCCACTCTTCTTACAACCAGGTGTGCATCATTAAGATCATTAAGATCTAAAGACTATTCTTTATCAGACATATTACTTATCTCCATTTCAATTAGTTTTTTTTCCTTAAGTTTTATCTTTTTCTTTGTTTTGGAGCATATTCCTCTAATTCCCCCATTTTAGTTTACTTTGTTTCTATGGATTAGGTGAAATAGGCACTTCACCTAACTTGAAGGAATGGTCTTGTGTATGGTCGTTTCCCATGGAGACTGCATGTGTTTGATGAATTTTGCTGGCTGGCTGAAACTGTAGCTTACATGGCCTGGTGGTCTAGAGATCGCCACACAGTTGGCATCTGGCCAAATAACTAAAGCAAATGTTGGTACAGGCCAGGGGGTCCTAGGGTTCTAAGTGCTGAAGGCACCCTAGCAGGATAAGTGAAGCTAAAATGGGTGCACTCTGTGCAATGGGCACCCAGTCAGGTCAACTAAGGCTGAAGTGGATGCTGGTCAGGTTGTCCCAGGTTTCTTTACCTGGCATGAAAGCAAAAGGTGAAATGGGTGCAATCTCTGGTGCCTCAGGGTTCTCTGCATAGGAAAGGGAGATCCCTAGGGTCTCTGTTCAGTGGGTGCCCTGGCAGTGAAGCTTCAAATAAAGTAGGTACAAGCAAGCTTGTTCCAAGGCCCTTAACTAAAAGGGAAATTTAGCAGGATAGCTGAAGCTGAACTGGGTATAAACCAGGGTTTCCAGGACTCCCACATACAGGATGCTCTAAAGGGGCAACAGGACCTGAGGTGGGACACAGGTCAGAAGGTCTTGGGGTACTCTGTAGTGGGCACCCTAAAATGACAGCCAAAGCTAAAGGGGGCATGGACCACTGTGATCTCTGGGCTTGCCATGTGAAATGTGCCCTGGAAGGACATATGAATCTGAATTGATTCTATACTGTGTTCTTTTGGGGCTCTCCACACTGTGGGTAACATGGCAATATAGCTGAAAGTGAACTGGATACATGCTGGGTGTCTCAGGGTGCTCAGCTATATGGGGTGCCTTGACTGCATTACTGGTGCTAAGCCTGATATGGGCAAGTGTGTTCTGGGGTGCTCATGCAGGCTGGCTACATCCTTGTTTATTTTCTGTTTAGAAGGTATAACCATTTATTTAATTAGCATGTCTTTAGGTCTAAAGTGAGTCTCTCATAGATGGGTCATTTCTCTATCCATTCTGACACCCTATGTATTTTGGTTGGAGTATTTAGGGCATTTACATTCAGAATAATTATTGATAGAAACGTACTCAATGACATTTACTACTTGTTTTGCTATTATTTCTCAAGATATTCTCTGATCCTTTCTTATCTTTATCACTTTTTGACTTTCTTTTCCACTCAGAGTTCCCCTTAATATTTTTTGCAAGGCTGGCCTAGTGGTCACGATGTCCTTTAATTTTTGTTTGTCTGGGAAACTCTTTATCTGTCCTTCTATTCTGAATGATAGTTTTGTTGGATAGGACATTATTGGCTGCAGATTTCCCTTCTTCAGCACTTTGAATATACCATGCCACTCTCTTCTGTCTTGCCTACTTTCTTTTGGAAATCTCCAGGTATCCTGGGTCTTTCCTTATAAGCTGAGGACTTATTTTTTCTTGCTACTTTTAAGATTTTGTTTTCTTTATCAGTATATTTTGCAAATTTAATAACAGTATATGTCAGTATTGTCCTGCTTGTGTTGATTTTGATGGGAGTTCTCAGTTCCTCCTGAATCTGGATGTGTTTCCTTTCCCAGATTAGGGAAGTTTTCAGCTTTTAGTTCCCCAAATATTTTCTATCCCATTTTCTTTCTCTTCTTCTGACTTGATAATATAAATGTTATTACATTTGATGGATTCAGTGAGTTCCCTAAGTGTATTCTCATGTAGCATAAGTCTTCTTTCTCTCTTTCATTCAGCTTCATTATTTCCCATTATTTTGTCTTCTATATCACTAATTCCTCTTCTTCACCCTACTGTTCACTGTAGGTGTACTGTTTCCAATCTCATTTATTACATTCTTCATTTCTGATTGATTCTTTTTTAACTCCTTTATCTCTGCAATAAGAGTCTCATTGATGTCTTCCATTTTTTCGAGCCCAGTGAGTAGCCTTGTGATTTTTCCTTGAAATTCCCCATCAGGCGTGTTACTTATATCTGTTTCACTTAGATCTCTGGCTGTGGCCTTATCTTGTTCTCTCATTTGGGATGAATTCCTTCATCTTGGGATTTTGTCTAAGTCTCTACCTTCTTATGTGTTTTACAAAAGCCAGTTATGTCTCCTTCTCCTAAAAGTAATAACTTCATGAAGAAGAGGCCATATAGTGTCTAGGGCCTGACACTGTAAGAAGTGTCTCTAATGTATGCTGGATGCACTCTGCTGTTGTGTTTTGGCTGCTCTCCTTCAGGCCAGTCATCTGCAGAGATTCTCCTTGCTTTCAGTTGGCAATGTTTGGTACTTAACCAGACTATGGTGAGCTTTAACTAGGTGTGATATTTAACTAGGTTTTAACTAGGTCTGCTTGCTAAGTGAGATCTGATGCTACTTCCACCAGAACTGAGGCCCCGCAGAAATTGCTGGTCTGGAGATATGGTGTGAAAAAGGGTTTCTGTTGGTCTTCTTGGGAAGGGGTCCATAGCACTGGGACTGGGGCAAGCTTGACTGAGAAGGGCAGTCCCCCCAGAGTTCAGGGATGTGGAAGTTGGTGTAAGCAAGCTAGACAGCCAGTTTCAGCACTGCAGTGCTTCCCACAGGTGGCTCTATGTTTATGCTAAGGGCCAGGGGAGGAAAATGGTGCCAGCCAACTCTTTTTTCCCTGTAGAGGCATCTCTGTGAAAGCTGCCTCTCAAGGAAGCACTCCAAGAAGAGTGAATAATCTCACCCTTGTATCCCAACTGCTTTTCAGGTCACTGTTTCCATGCTGTCTGCTTCTGGGTTGTTTACTTTCCTTCTTCCCAGCAGGACAATACCCTCAGGGTTCTATTTCAATGTGGCCCACTGACCTTTTAAATTCCATGCTTTAAGCCCTGTTGTTTGGCAGGACTCTTGAAATTCAGTCC
Source organism: Mustela lutreola (assembly GCF_030435805.1). NCBI lineage: Eukaryota > Metazoa > Chordata > Mammalia > Carnivora > Mustelidae > Mustela > Mustela lutreola. Next base: position 66,216,649 of record NC_081308.1, on the reverse strand, counting down.
CTATTGTTTTCCTTGCCAATGGCTTTCAAAAATATTCTCCTGTGTATCCCCATGTGCTCTACTCTCTCTCATTCTTTGCAACCATGATTCCCTCCCTTCTACAGCACTTATGATCAATTTCTCCTCAAAACCACATATCCATATTTCCTTTTTTGATGTGTTTTCTCTTCCTGTAGTTGCAGAATTTGTTGTGTCTGTCTTTGGGTTGATTACTGGAGTATTTAGAATGATTTGATAGTTATCTAGTTGTTTTCATGGGAGGAGACAAGCCCAAGGTCCTCCTGCTCTGCCGCCATTTCTCCAGCCCCTCTCAGCTAGATCCAAAGCAGATTTCATTCAAGAGTTTCTTGAGCACTCTGCACTGGGCATTGTTTAGCAAGCCATCTGAGGACAAAGTGGTATGGGCCTTATGAGGTCTAGGATGTTTTGGTAGAAAGGCTGGAGCTATAGTGAGTGTTAACCAGACAAATCCCACTGTGCACCACACTGTGGCCACCTTAGACAATAGATGGGACTGCTGCATGCTAGGTGCCTAAGACGGAGTGGGCAGTCAAGTTAGGACGTCCAGACTGCATTGGTCTGTGCTTTCAAGATGGAGGAGGAGTGTTGACTTTGTACCACCTTGGACTGGAACTGTATCCCCTCCCACCCAGAAAGAGTTCAGGCAGTTCCCTAGCTGTTTATTTCTAGGAATGGCTCATTTATATACTAGTTGTTCTTTTAAACCACAGCTTTGTTCCTGTGCCCCAGTGTATCTAGGGCTAAAGTGGGCTAGGATCTGAGGCTTGATGAAATGGCAAGCCAGCTATTGTATCTGGACCCTGCTCTGCTTTGTGCTTTCAAGGTAGAAGGGGAACATAAACTGTTGCTCTCTCCATTCCCTCTGACCCAGAGACACATCCAACAGTTCCTCTGCCATCTGACCAATTTCTAGGGCTGGCTCCTTTTTAAAAAAATCAGTTAATTAATATATAGCCTATTATTAGTTTCTGAGGTAGAGTTCAGTGAGTCATCAGTTGCATATAATATCCAGTGAAATCTTACCATTTGCAATGACATGGATGGAACTAGAGGGTATTATGCTAAGCAAAATAAGTCAATCCAGGCCGGCTCTTTTATAAACCAGATGCTCTTTCAAACTGTCTTTTTTTTTTTTTTCTCTTCCCCAAGGCAGATGAATCTGTTCCCAAACCTTTAATACTATCTTTCCCAACTACAGCTCAGTGTCAGTTGTGGAAGTTCCCGTTGTTACCATGTATTTGTCTCTCTTACTGTTCCACTTTCCTGATCTCTCTTTTGTCATGCATAAGCTGTTCCATCAGTCCTTATTTCTTTATCAGAAGGAACTTCAATATAAGTAGGTGTAATTTTGTATATTCCATAGAGAAGGTGAATTCAGGTCTTCCTACAGTACCACCTTGGACTGGAACTGTATCAATATTTTTTAAAGGTCACTGAACAGGGGCGCCTGGGTGGCTCAGTGGGTTAAGCCACTGCCTTTGGCTCATCATGATCTCAGGGTCCTGGGATCGAGCCCCGAATTGGGCTATCTGCTCAGCAGGGAGCCTGTATCCCCCGCTCTCTCTGCCTGCCTCTCTGCCTACTTGTGATCTCTCTCTCTGTTAAATAAAGAAAATTTTTAAAAATCTTTAAAAAAATAAAGGTCACTAAACAAATGGACTACTAGAGTCTTCAAAGAAAAAAAAAAAAAAACCATGGTGTTATAGACAGAACTCTTCCACTTCCAAATTCATAGTTTGAAATCCTAATGGTATTTGAAAATAGGCTTATAAAGAGGTAGGTAAGGTGAAATGGGGGCATAAGGGTGGCTATCTAATTTAATAGCACTGCTGTCCTATGGAGATGAATAGATACCAGACATGCATGTGCCTAGAGGAAAGGCCATGTGAGGGTTCAGAAGGAAGTCTTTAAGCCAGGAAGAGAGGTATCATCAGTAACCAACACTTCCAACACCCTATTCTTGGACTTCCTTCTTTCAGAATTGTGAGAAAGCAAATTTCTGTTATTCAAGCCACCCAGTCTGTGAAATATTGTTATGGCTGCCTGAGCAGACTACTATACCTGAGAAGGGGGAGACTCTCACTTTCAGACTTGCCATATTATAATATTCTAATGTCCATCTTTTTTTTTAAGATTTTATATATTTATCTATTGTCCATCTTTAAAGGAATATCACAAGCTATATAAAATGCCAGAAAACTGTGGCCCAAAGGAAAAAATAAAATGACAGAAACAGACCCTGAAAAATTTGCCTTTGGTGATGTGTCTAGAAGAAGTTGCTGCAGTTGTGGTTGAAGAGGTTGCTGCCTGTGTTCTCCTTAAGGATTTTGATGGATTCCTGTCTCAAATTGAGGTCTTTCATCCATTTTGAGTCTATTTTTGTGTGTGGTGTATGGAAATGGTCCAGTTTCATTCTTCTGCATGTAGTTCTGCATGTAGTTTTCCCAACACCACTTACTGAAGAGACTGTCTTTTTTCCATTGGATATTCTTTCCTGGTTTGTTGAAGATTAGTTGACCATAGAGTTGAGACTCCATTTCTGAGTTCTCTATTCAATTGATCTATGTGTGCCAGTACCATACTGTCTTGATGATTGCAGTTTTGTAATAGAGCATGAAATCTGGAATTGTGATGCCACCAACTTTGGCTATCTTTTCAACATTCCTCTTGCTATTCATAGTCTTTTATGGTTTTATACAAATTTTAGGATTACTTGTTCCATTTCTTTGAAAAAATTGATAGTATTTTGACAGAGATTGCATTGAACGTGTAGATTGCTCTAGGTAGCATAGACATTTTCACAATATTTGTTTTTCCATTTCTTGGTATCTTCCTCAATTTTGTTCATGAGTATTCTACAGTTTTCTGAATATAGATCCTTTGCCTCTTTGGTTAGGTTTATTCCTAGCTATCTTATGGTTTTGGGTGCAATTGTGAGTGAGATCGACTCCTTAATATCTCTTTCTTCTGTCTTATTGTTGGTGTATAGAAATGAAACTGATTTCTTTGCATTGATTTTATATCCTGCCACTTTACTGGATTCCTGTTTGAGTTCTAGCCACTTTGGGGTGGAGTCTATATGTGGGTTTTCCACATAAATTATTATCATCTGCAAAGAGAGTTTGACTTCTTCTTTGCAGATTTGAATGCCTTTTATTTCTTTTTGTTGTCTGATTGCTGAGGCTAGGACTTCTAGTACTATGTTGAACAGCAGTGGTGATAGTGGCCATCCCTACCATGTTCCTTACCTTAGGGGAAAAGCTCTCAGTTTTCCCCCATTGAAAATGATATTCACTGTGGGTTTTTCATAGATGACTTTGATGATATTGATAATATTGAGGTATCACCTATGTACCCTCTATCCCTACACTGGGAAGAGTTTTAATCAAGAAAGGATGCTATACTTTGTCATACTTTTACTGAATCTATTCAGAGTGTCATATAGTTCTTGTTCTTTATTTTATTAATGTACTATATCACATTGATTGATTTGCGGATGTTGACCCAAACTTGCAGCCCAGGAATAAATCCCACTTGGTTGTTGTGAATAATCCTTTTAATGTACTGTTGGATCCTATTGGCTAGTATTTTGGTGAGAATTTTTGCATCCATGCTCATCAGGGATATTGGTCTGTAATACTCTGTTATGGTGGGGTCTTATTCTAGTTTTGGGATCAAGGTAATGCTGGCCTCATAGAAGGAATCTGGAAGTTTTCCTTCCATTTCTAATTTTTGGAACAGTTTCAGGAGAATAGGTATTAGTTCTTCTTTAAATGCTTGGTAGAATTCCCCTGGGAAGCCATCTGGCCCTGGGCTCTTGTTTGGTGGGAGATTTTTGGTTACTGTTTCAATTTCCTTGCTCGTTTTGTGTCTTGTTTTGGTTTTCTATTTCTTTCTGGTTCAGTTTTGATTGTTTATACGCCTCTTAGAATGTATCTGTTTCTTCCACGTTATCTAATTTATTGGCATATAGTTGCTCATAATATGTTTTTTTAATTGTTTGTATTTCTTTGGTGTTGCTTGTGATCTCTCCTCTTTCGTTCATGATTTTATTTATTTGGGTCCTTTCTCTTTTCTTTTTGATAAGTTTGGCCAGGGATTTATCAATCTTATTAATTCTTTCTAAGAACCAGCTCCTAGTTTCATTGATCTGTTCTACTGTTCTTTTGGTTTCTATTTCATTGATTTCTGTTCTGATCTTTATTATTTCTCTTCTCCTGCTGGGCTTAGGCTTTATTTCCCCTTCTTTCTCCAGCTCCTTTAGGTATAGGTTTAGGTTGTGTATTTGAGACCTTTCTTGTTTCTTGAGAAAGGCTTGTATTGCTATATTCTTTCCTCTCAGGACTGCCTTTGCTATATCCCAAAGACTTTGAAGAGTTGCGTTTTCATTTTCAGTTGTTTCCATGAATTTTTTAAATTCTTCTTTAATTTCCTGGTTGACCCATTCATTGTTTAGTAGGATGTTCCTTAGCTCCCATGTATTTGAGTTCTTTCCAACTTTCCTTTTGTGATTGAGTTCGGGTTTCAAAGCATTGTGGTCATCTATTTAAAACCCACAGCTCAGTCAATGGGAAAAGCTGAGAGCTCTTTCTCTATGGTCAGGAACAAAACAGGGATGTCCACTCTCATCAGTTATTTACCATAGTATATGAAGTCCCAGCCACAGAAATCAGACAACAAAAAGAAATAAAGGGCATCTGAATTGGCAACAAAGATGTAAAATTTCACTATTTTCAGATGAGGTGATACTCTATATAGAAAACCAGAAGATTCCACCAAAAAAAAAAAACTGGTGGGAATAAGGAGGACCCTAGGTTTGATTCATCTCTTGAAAATAGATACATAAATATCAAATCATTTTGAATACCCAAGAGATCAATATGAAGACTGACAGAGCAAACTGCACAACCAGAGGGAGAGAGGTGGCCACATCATAGAAGTTAGGAGGTACAGAGATTGATTTGGGAGAGAAAAGGATCACAGGTGCTGTGGAGGTGAGGAAGCCCTGCTCATGGGGAGAGGCAATGGATGGGGGAGCATACAGGGGACTGCACAAGGAAAACACTTACCCCAAAGCCACTGACTGGGAAAACCAGAGGACCTGATTTTCATGAGTTTATACAAACAGCAGGGCTCAATGATGAGTTTTAGTAGTCCACGGCATGGCCAGTGGGTATTGCAGTGCTCCAGTGGAGAAGGGGGCTGATAGCCCAGTAGCAGAGGGCATGATCCAAAAATCCCGCGGGATGCACTGGGAGAGACAGTTCCTCCTTTCTGGACCACATCTGCAAAAGGTGGCATTGTATCTCTGGGGACAAAAGGTTCTGTGGGTTCCATTACACTACTTTGCCACTCAACATAGGTGCAGAGACATCTGCTTAGGGTGGCTAACCTGGAAACAGCTCTTTGCTACACTTTACTCCAAAATTCCCACCCCTACACTTTGGTGTGACTGCCCTTCTATGACAAACCTGCATCATTCTGAGCATAGCAAGACCATACCCCAGAGTAGGAGTGCCAGTCCCCACTATACCAGGTCGCTAATGTTTGTTGTTTTAAAACTCAGCCAGCTTGCCTGAAATAGAAAACAGGTGTACTGTGCTGCCAGGTGAGCAGACAGCCCAGACACAAAGAGAGTGAAGGCAGGGATATGAGGGATGCCTGGGACACACAAGAGAATGTTGTTCTAATAAGGCTACCCAGAGTGCAATGGATGCAATCTCCCATCTCTAGGACAAGGGAGGGCTAAAGCCATTTCCCTACCCTCCCCCTCAGGATAAACTAACTTTAGTAAGCAGCATAGCACCAACAGTGGTGACCTATAATGCTTACACCAAGCCCTGTCCCCTCACCACCCAGACCTCGGCAGTTGTATCTCAGAACCAGAACAGCAGGCCCCTCCCCAAGAAGACCAACACAACCCCACCCCACCCCACAGACACCTTGTCTAATGACCATAGTTCTGCAAAGCTTCATATCTAACAGAAATAGCACTGGGTCTCTTGTAACAAGCAGACCAGAGCACACCTAGTTAAAACTCACCATACTCTGGCCATGTCCAAACACTGCTCACTGCAGGCAAGGAGAAACTCTGCAGAGCACTGACCTGAGGGAAAGAGCAACCAAAATACAGCAGCAGAGCGCACACAGCATACAACAGAGATACTTCCTGAAGCAAAAGTCCCTAGCAGTATATGACCTCTTCTTTCTAAAGCCATTAATCTCAGGAGCAGGAGCCATAATAGGATTTTCTAACAAACAAAAGAATAGAGAGACCTAGACAAAATGCCATGATGGAGGCATTCATTCTAAAAGAAAGAACAAGAAAAGGTCAGAGCAAGGAATCTACTCAAAACAGATATAAGTAATATGCTGGATCCAGAATTTAAAGCAACAGTCATAAGGATGTTGGCTGGGCTTGAGGAAAGGATAAAAGGAAGGAGTCCCTTACTGCAGATATAAAAGACCTAAGATCTAGTCAGGACAAAATAAAAATCCAATAACCAAGATAAAAAACTGACTGGTGGTAATGACCACAAGGATGGAAGAAGAAGATGAAAGAATATGTGATATAGAAGATAAAATTATGGAAAATAATGAAGATGAAGAGGGAAGAAATATTGGATCACAAATGTAGAGTTAGTGAACTCAGTGACTCTGTAAAGCAAAATAACACTAGTACCAAAAGAGTCCCAGAAGAAGAGAGGGGAAAAGTGGCAGAAGGTTTATTTAAGCAAATTATAGCTGAAAATGTCCCCTAATCTGGGGAAAAAACAGACAACCAATCTAGGAGGTAGTGTGAACTCCCACCAAAATCAACAAAAGCTAGACACCACCAAAAGATATCATAATTAAATTTGCAAAATATAGAGTAAACAAAAATCCTAACAGCATCAAGGCAAAAAAAAAAAAAAAGTCTTCAACTTAAAGGGAAGACAAATAAGCTTAGTAACAGGCCTCTCTATAGAAACTTGGCAGGCCATGGGCGCTTGGGTGGCTCAGTGGGTTAAGCCTCTGCCTTCAGCTCTGGTCGTGATTTCAGGGTCCTGGGATTGAGTCCCACATCGGACTCCCTGGGAGTCCGAACCAGGGAGCCTGCTTCCCCCCCCCCTCTCTACCTGCCTCTCTGCCTGCTTGTGATCTCTCTCTCTCTCTCTCAGTCTCTCCCTTTTTCTCTGTCAAATACATTAAAAATTTCTAAAAAAAAAAAGAAAAGAAAGAAACTTGGCAGGTCAGAAGGGGGTAGAATAATATATTTGATGTGTTGAATGGGAAAAACATGCAGCCAAGAATACTCTATCCAGCGAGGATGTCATTCAGAATAGAAGGAGAGATAAAGAGTTTCTCAGAAAAACAAACACCAAAGTAGTTCATGACCACTAAACCATCCTTGAAAGAAAAATTTTGAAGGGGACTCTGAGTGGGAAAGGGAAATCAACAGCTAAAAGGACTAGAAAGGAACGGAGAAAATCTCGAGAAACAATAACAAAACAAGTAATGAAATGGCACTAAATTCATAACTGTCAATAATTTCTCTGAATGTAAATGGACTAAATGTTCCAATCAAAAGACATAGGGTGTGAGAAGGAATAAATAAAAAAAAAAAAAACAAGATCCATGTCAATGCTACCTATAACAGATGAGAGAAAAATCAAGGAACTGATCCCATTTATAATTACAAACCATAAGATACCTATGTATAAACCTAACCAAAGAGGTAAAAGATCTGTACTCTGAAAACTACAGAATACTTAGAAAGAAATGGAGGAAGTCACCAAAAAAAAAAAAAAAAAAAAAGGAAAAACATTCCATGCTTATAGATTGGCAGAATAAATATTGTTAAAATGTCTATGGTACCTAGAGCAATCTACACATTCAGTGCAATTCCTATCAAAATACCATCAACTTTTTTCACAGAACTGGAACAAATAATCCTAAAATTTGTATGGAACAAGAAAAGACTCTAAATAGCCAGAGGAATGTGAAAAAAGGAAACCAAAGCTGGTTGATCACAATTCCAGACTTCAAGTTGTATTACAAGGCTGTAATCATTAAGACAATAGGGTACTGGCACAAAAACAAACACATAGATCAATGGAACAGAATAAAAGACCCCAGAAATGAACCCTCAACTCCATGGTCGACTAATCTTTGACCAAGAAGGAAAGAATACCCAATAGAAAAAGACAGTCTCTCCAACAAATGGTGTTTGGAAAATTGGATAGCCACATGTAGAGGAATGAACATGGGCCATTTCCTTACACCAAACACACACACACACACACACACACACACACACACCACAAAATGAATGAAAGACCTAAATGTGAGACAGGAATCTACCAAAATCCTAGAGGAGAACACAGGAAGCAACCTCTTTCACCTCAGCCTCAGCAACTTCTTGCTAGACATGTACTCAAAGGGAAGGGAAACAAAAGCAAAATGAACTCTTGGGACTTCATCAAGATCAAAAACTTTTGCACAGCAAATGAAACAGTTGAAAAAATCAAAAGACACCCAACAGAATGGGAGAAGATACTTACCAATAAATGACATATCAGATAAAGGGCTAATATTCCAAATCTAAAAGGAACTTACCAAACTCAATACCCAAAGGACAAAGGATCTAATCAGGAAATAGGCAGAAGACTTGAATAGACATTTCTCCAAAGAAGACACAAATGGCCAATAGACACATGAGAAAATGCTCCACATAACTCAGCATCAAGGAAATACAAATCAAAACCACAATGAGAAAACACACACACACACACACACACACACACACACACACACAATGAGATACCACCTCACACCAGTCAAAATGGTTAGAATTAACAGGTCAGGAAATGACAGATACTGATGAGGATGTGGAGAAAGTGAAACTTTCCTACACTGTTGGTGTGAACGCAAGCTTGTACACCCACTCTGGAAAACAGTATGGAGGTTCCACAAGAAGTTCAAACAGAACTACTCTATGACTCAACAATTGCACTACTAGATATTTATCCAAAGAATACAAACATAATGATTTGAAGGGGCACATGCACCCCAATGTTTATAGCAGCAGTATCCACAATAGCCAAACTATGGAAAGAGCCCAGATGTCCATTGACAGATGAATAGATAAAGAAGAGGTGGTGTGGGGCGCCTGGGTGGCTCAGTGGGTTAAGCCGCTGCCTTCGGCTCGGGTCATGATCTCGGGGTCCTGGGATCGAGTCCCGCATCGGGCTCTCTGCTCAGTGGGGAGCCTGCTTTCCTCTCTCTCTCTGCCTGCCTCTCTGCCTACTTGTGATTTCTCTCTGCCAAATAAATAAATAAAATCTTAAAAAAAAAAGAAGAGGTGGTGTATATACCAATGGAATATTACTCATCCATTAAAAAGAAGAAATCTTGTCATTTGCAATGATGTGGATGGAACTAGAGGGGACTGTGCTAAGGGAAATAAGTCAGTCAGAGAAAGACAAATGCCATATGATTTCACTCATATGTGGAATTGAAGAAACAAAACAGATAAACATAGGGGAAGAGAAGGAAAAATAAAATAAGATGAAACCAGAGAGGGAGACAAACCATAAGAGACTCATTAACTATAGTAAACAAATTGAGGGTTTCTGGAGGGGAAGTGGTTGGGGGAGTGGGCATTAGGAGGGTACTTGATATAACGTCCACTCAGTGTTATATGCAACTGAAGAATCACTTAACTCCACCTCTGAAAGTATTAATTCACTATATGTTAATTAATTGATTTTAAATAAAATAAAAATTAAAAAATAAATGCTGCCTAGAAGAGACTCATTTTAGACCTAAAGAACACCTGTAGACTGAAAGTGAGGGGATAAATATTTACTACACAAATAGCAGTCAAAAGAAAGCCAGCATAGCAATACTTCAATCAGACAAACTAGATTTTAAACCAAAGACTATAACAAGAGATGAGGAAGGGCACTGTATCATGATAAAGGGGGGGGGGATCTATCCAACAAGAAGATCTAACAATTGTCAATATTTATGTACCCCAAATGGGAGCAGCCAAATATATAAAACACTTAATATCAAACATAAGGGAATGCATTGATAATAATACAATAATATTAGGGGACTTTAACACCCCACTTACATCAATGGGCAGATCATCTAAGCAGAAAATCAACAAGGAAACAATGGCTTTGAATGACACACTGGACTAAATGGACTTAATAGATACATTCACAACATTATATCCTAAAGCAACAGAAACACATAACTTGTTAAATGCACATGGGCCATTCTCCAGAAAAGATCACATATTGGGCCTCAAATCAGGCCCCAACAAGTACAAAAAGATCGAGATCATATCATGCATATTTTCTAACCAGAACACTGTGAAAATTGAAATCAACCTCAAGAAAAAATTTGGAAGACTATAAATACATGGAAGTTGAAGAACATGCAACTAAAGAATAAATAGGTCAACCAAGAAATCAAAGAAGAATTTAAAAATATATATCACAACAAATAAAAATGAAAACATAGGGACACCTGGGTGGCTCAGTGGATTAAGCCTCTGACTTCAGCTCAGGTCATGATCTCAGGGTCCTGGGATCGAGCCCTGCATTGGGCTCTCTGCTCAGCAGGGAGCCTGCTTCCCCCAACCCTGTCTGCCTCTCTACCTATTTGTGATCTTTGTTTCTCTGTCAAATAAATAAATAAAATCATTAAAAAAAAAAGAAAACATGACAGTCCAAAACCCTTCAGATGTGGCAAAAGCAGACCTAAAAGGGAAGTATATAGCAATACAGGCCTACCTCCAGAAGAAAGCAAAATCTGAAATAAGCAACCTAACCTTACACCCAAAGGAGATAGAAAAAGAACAATAAATGAAGCCTAAAGCCACCAGAAGAAGGGAATTAATAAAGATTATAGCAGAAATAATTGATATAGAAATAAATGAACAAAAAAACAGTAGAACAGATCAATGAAACCAAGAGTTGGTTCTTCAAGATAATTAATGAAACTGATAAATCCTATAGCCAGAGTTATCAAAAAAGAAAAATGAAAAGACCCAAATAAATAAACTCACAAATGATACAGGAGAAATCACAACCAACACTACAGATTGTTCAATAGTTGCATATGAATGTGATATATCAAATCAATAAAAGAAAGGATAAAAAATATATGATCATTTCAGTAGACACATAAAAAGCATTTGACAAAGTATAACATCCATTCATGATAAAAACCAACAACAAAGTAGGTTTAGAGGAAACATCAATATAATAAAGGCCATATATGAAACACCCACAGCTAACATCCTACTCAATGGTGAAAAACTGAAAGCTTCCCTGCTAAGATCAGGAACAAGACAAGGATGTCCACTCTCACCATGTTTATTCAACATAGTATTGGAAGTCCCAGCCACAGCAATCATACAACAAAAATAAATAAAAGTCATCCAAATTAGCAAGGAAGAAGTCAAACTTGCACTATTTGCAGATGCCATGATACTCTATACAGAAAACCCAAAAGACTCCACCAAAAACTTGCTAGAATTGATACACAATTTCAGTAAAGTCACAGGATACAAAATCAACATAGAGAAATCTGTTGTACTTCCTATACACCAAGAATGAAGCACAACAGAAAGGGAAATCAAGGAATCAATCCCATTTGCAATTGCACCAAAAACCATGACACCTAAGAATAAACCTAATCAAAGAGGTAAAAGATCTGTTATCTGAAAACTAGAAAACACTGATGAAAGAAACTGAAGAGGACACAAAGAAACTGAAAGACATTCCATGATCATGGATTGGAAGAACAAATATTGTTAAAAATCTCTACACTACCCAAAGCAATCTACACATTTAATGCAATCTCTGTCAAAATACCAACATCATTTTTTATAGAGCTACAACAAACAATCCTAAATGTTCTGTGGAATCTCAAGAGGCCCTGAATAGTCAAAGCAATCTTCAAAAGAAATGTAAATCTAGAGACATCACAGTTCCAGACTTCAAATTCTATTACAAAGGTGATCAAAATAATCAAAATGATCAAAACAGTTTGGTACTGGCACAGAAATAGACACATAGAGCAATAGAACAGAAGAGAAAACCAAGATATGAACCCAATCTTTGACAAAGCAGGAAAGAATACCTATTGGGAAAAATAATGTCCCTTCAGCAACTAGTGGTCTTTGATTTATAGTTACTATTAGTTTTGTATAAAATGTCTTCCATATATAGCAGTCTATATTAAGTTGATGGTCCCTGAAGTTTGAACCCATTTTTACTTCTTCCTCCCCATACACATTTTAGGCATATGGTTTCATATTTTATATTTTAATTTTTTGAATACTTTGATTTTTTCTAGAAATATTTATTTTTACTGCTTTTTTGTTTCATACTTTTCATACTGCCACTTTGGGTCTTTCCTTTCCACTCAGAGTATTCCCTTTAATATTTCTTTTAGGGCTGGTTTAGTGGTCATGGAATCTTTTATCTTTTGTTTGTCTGGGCAACTCTATTTCTCCTTTTGTTCTCAATGATAGTCTTGCTGGATAGAGATTCTTAACTGCAGATTTTTCCCTTTCAGAACTCCGATTGTATCATGTCACTCTCTTCTGGCTTGCAAATTTCTCCTGAAAAATCTGCTTAAAACCTTATTATGGAGTTTCCCTTGTGTGTAGTTGTCTTCTTTTCTCTTGCTGATTTAAAAATTTTTTCTTTATCACTACTTTTTTGCCATCGTAATTACTATGTGTCTTGGTGTGGACCCCCTTTCATTGGTTTTGTTGGGGGGTCTCTGTGCTTTCTGGATCTGGATATGTTTCCTTCACTAGATTAGGGATGTTGTTAGCTATTATATCTTCAAATAAATTTTCTTCCCCCTTTTTTCTCTCTTCCCCCTCTGGGATCTCCATAATGCAAATGTTATTATACTGGATGCAGTCACCACATTCTCTAAGTCTATTCTCATTTTGCATAATTCATTTTTCTTCCATTTGTTCAGCTTTATTACTTTGCATTACTCTGGATTCTAGTTCATTTATTCTGATTCTTCCAGCCTGCTATTTATTCTACCAACTGTATTTTTAATTTCATTTATTCTTTTCTTCATCTCTGATTGGTTCTTTATGTTTTCTACCTCCATCTTAAGGTCTCACTGATTTCCTTCACTCTTTTCTCAAATGCAGTGACTATCCCTATGATCATAACTTTAAATTCTCCATCAGGCATTTTACTTATATCTTTTTCACTTAGGTGTTTTGCTATGGTTTTGTCCTGTCCTTTCATTTGTGATATATTCTTCAGTCTCTTCATTTTGCCTAACTCTCTATTTGTGTTTGGGAAGTCAACTATGTCTCTTGCTCTTGAAAGTAGTGGGCCAGACATACACTTTTTAAAATTTTTTTTCAGTGTTCCAAGATTAATTGTTTATGCACCACACCCAGTGCTCCATGCAATATGTGCCCTCCTTTGTACCCACCACCAGGCTCACCTAACCCCATACCCCCCTCCTCTCCAAAACCTTAATATGGAGGACACTAGGAGAAGGAAAGGAAAAGTGCATTGGGGGAAATTAGAGGGTGAGATGAACCATGAGAGACTGTGGGCTCTGCCAGACATACACTTTTAACTAGGTAGCACTGGTCCTCCTCCAGCAGGAGGCAGGGCTCCACAAAGCTTGCAGAGGTGACAGGGGCACTCCACAAATTGTGCACATTTGGACAGGGGCACATTTTCACAAGCATGGGCATTGGTCCCGTCCCACAGGGGACGTGCAGCCACCTGTAGGCCCGAGCCAGCCTGGGCTGCTTGGCAAAGTATGCGCAGGCAAAGGATGTACGTTTTTAATGTCTTTTTTTTTTACTATTATTTTCAGAGGTAGAATTTAGTGATTCATCAGTTGCATATAACACCCAGCACTCATTACATCAAGTAATCAAGTGCTCTCCATAATGCCCATCATCTGATTATCCCTTCCCTCCACTTCCTCCCCTCCAGCAACCCTCAGTTTGTTTCCTAGAGTTCACTGTCTCTTATGGTTTGCCTCTTTCTCAATTTTCATTTTATTTTATTTTTCTTTCCTTTCAAGGGGGGGGCACTTTTAACAAGGTGTGCTCCTTCTCCACAGGAGTTCAGGAGAAACAGTGTTTTTAAAGTTTGCATGGGTCTTCTTAGGGAGGGTATCCAAAGCACTGGGACTGAGACAGGTCTAGCTGAAGGGGACAGAGCATAATGTAAGTGAGTTACATAATAAGTTCTGGTGCACTGATTCCTGCAGGTGGCTGTGTGTTTATAGTGTCAGGCTGGGGGGAGAAATGACATCTGCCAGTTCCTTTGTTCCTGGTGAAGTCCCTGAGCAAACTCTGAGATTAGTAACCAACTCTCCCTCCTATAAGCCCTAGGGTACCTTTCAAACTGCTGCTTCCAAGCTGTATTTCCATAGGCTGTTTGCTGTGCTAGATCTTTTTTTAATTTTTTTTTATTTTCAGCATAACCGTATTCATTATTTTTGCACCATACCCAGTGCTCCATGCAATCCGTGCCCTCTATAATACCCACCACCTGGTACCCCAACCTCCCACCCCCCACCCTTTCAAAACCCTCAGATTGTTTTTCAGAGTCCATAGTCTCTCATGGTTTACCTCCCCTTCCAATTTCCCCCAACTCCTTTTTGTGCTGTATCTTTAGTGGCAAGGGCTCAGTTTCCTAGAATCCTATAGACTCTCTCACAAGCAAGCCCACTAATTTTTTAAAATTTCAGGCTTTAAGTCCCACTAGTTGTTAAACACCATGAAATTTGACCCCTCTGATTTTCATAGTCAAATCTTATGGGAATTTCTCTTCCTTTTGTAGCCTCCTCTCTGTACTAGTCTGTTTCTCACCCTTCTCCATACCCACAGCTACCTCCTTGGTCATGACACATGGTCAGACACATGGGGTTTAGGTTCCCACCAAGTCCTCATCTTTCCTACCCTCTTTGATGTGGCCTCTTCTCTACATTTAGTTGTGGAGTTTGTTGGGCCAGTCTTTGGGGTACTTTTCTGGGTTGTTTGCTCTGATGCAAATATCATCTAGCTGTATCCATGGGATGACATGAGTTCAGGGACCTCCCACTCTGCCATTTTCCCTGGAAGTCCAATCAAAATAGACTTTAAACATTTTAAGAGAGATGAACACATATACATTTTATAATTATACTCAAAGATGAAATTCTAAAATTGTTGCCCATAAGATCAGAACCAAAATGAAGATGCCTGCTTTCAGCACTTTTTTCAGTATTATAATGGAATTTCTAGCCACAGCAATTAGGCA
This sequence comes from Mustela lutreola, assembly GCF_030435805.1. Taxonomy (NCBI): domain Eukaryota; kingdom Metazoa; phylum Chordata; class Mammalia; order Carnivora; family Mustelidae; genus Mustela; species Mustela lutreola. The sequence continues at coordinate 66,201,323 of NC_081308.1, read as the reverse complement.
AAAAAGGAATAAAATTCATTCAAATTGGAAAAGAACTAAAACTATCTCTATATGCATATAGCATGATCTTACATGTAGAAAATCCTGGAGAAGACACACACACACACACACACACACACACACACCATTTAGAGCTAATAAACAAGTTCTGCAAAGTTACAGGATATAAGATCAACACAGAAAATCACTCTAATACCCATATTTTAGCAATGAATAATCTGAAAGGAAATTAATAAGACAACTTCATTTACAATAGTATCAAAATGAATAAAATACTTAGGAATAAATTTAATGAAGGAGGTATAAGACTTGTACACAAAAATCTACAAAACATTGCTGGAAGAAATTAAATGCAAATAAATGGAAAGACATCTCATGTTAATGGGTTGGAAAAGAATATTGTTAAGATGTTAATATTACTCAAAGTGACCTGTGGATTCAGTGCAATTCCTATAAAAATCCTAGTGGCCCATTTTACAGAAATGGAAAAGTTTTTCCTAAAATCCATAAGGAATTGTAAGGGACTCCAAGTAGCCAAAACAATCCCAATAAAGCACAAAGTAGAAGAATTTACATTCCCTGATATCAAAATTTACTGCAAAGCTACAGTACTCAAAACTAGTCTAACGATAAACATATACAATAAAACAGAATTGAGAGTTCATAAATATACTTTTATATTTATGGTCAATGGATTCTTGACAAGGGTACCAAGACAATTCAATGGGAAATAAAGTCTTTTTTATAAATGGTACTGGGACAACTGGATAACCACATGCAAAAGAATAAAGTTGAACTCTTCCCTTACACCAAACATGAAAATAAACTGAAAATGGATTACATATTGTATGATTACATTTATGTCAAATATTCAGAATATGTAAATCTATTGAAACAGAAGATAAATTAGTGGTTTCCAGGGACTAGAGGGAGGTAAAATGGAGTGTGACTACTAATGAATACAGGTTTTTTTTATTGGATTAATAAAAATATTCTTGAATTAGATAGTGGTGGTTGGTCAATTTTGTGAACATATTAAAAATGACAAATATTGGGTCGCCTGGGTGGCTCAGTGGGTTAAGGTCTCTGCCTTCCACTCAGGTCATGATCCCAGGGTCCTGGGATTGAGCCCCACATCAGGCTCTCTGCTCAGCAGGGAGCCTGCTTCCTCCTCTCTCTGCCTGCCTCTCTGCCTACTTGTGATCTCTCTCTGTCAAATAAATAAATAAAACCTTTTAAAGAAATGACAAATATTTTAAAGGATTACTTATACTGTATGTGAATTATGACATTTAAAAAATGATGAAAGACAAAAGCATGGAAACTACATACTTCAAAGAATGTGTGCTCACATTCAACATGAAGGCAACAAAAGAACGGTCCCCACTGGATGGTCTCCTCTATTTTTGTAGGGAAGTATGTGTATGGAGGATACTGTAAAGCTATTTAATACCTTCACACATCATCTCAACAGTTTTTCCTGCTTGATGAAGTGGTTTTCAGACCAGGATTACAACAGTGCCTCAGATACAGGGATGATTTCCAAGCAAGAAACTAATTATACCTTTATATCTTTATGCCAGATTTTCTAAGGGCCTTTTGGGATGGATTATACTTTCACTCTATCTTGCAAAGTTGGAATTGACAATGACTGCAGCTGTATTGCCTAGTGGCTTAGAGAGCCTACTAGTTATCTATCTGTGTAACCCTTTTCTATACAAATGGGAATGGACTGAAAGGAAATCACTTGCTAGACCCTTACTACTGTTGCCAGCAATCTGAACCAGCACTATCATTGAATCTTAACACTTCTTCTAAAGATGGAAAACCAATGACATGTACAAAGAAGGAAAAATATTAGCTGAAGGTAAAAGAGTGAATAAATGGCTTATGCAACAAAGGACATCCCATATTACACTGTTTCCTCAAGGGGCTCAAAAGAAGAGAAAAATTGTCTCATCATGATCATACCAGATATCCAAGAGGGTGACAGTGTATATTTGCCCTGACCACCCCCACTTTTGGATTTTGACAAGGTTGAATGGAAGCTTGCAAAGCTGAGTGGTTTTAGTTCTCTGAGAGACATTCTGGTCATATGCTATAATGAACAGGATCAGCTGTTGATGGCTGAATAAAACTTCAATAATGTGGGGTGCCTGGGTGGCTCAGTGGGTTAAGCCTCTGCCTTCGGCTCAGGTCATGATCCCAGGGGTCTGGGATCGAGTCCCATATTGGGCTCTCTACTCAGCAGGGAGTCTGATTCTCTTCATCTCTGTCTGTCTCTCTGCCTACTTGTGATCTGTCAGATAAATAAATAAAATCTTTAAAAAAAACGTTCAATAATGTGCCAGTACATTTTGCTTCCTAAATGTCAGGTTATATCTACTATAAAGGATGTAAGACACTTCCAGGAATTAAGAAGACACTTCCAGGAATTACTATGCTTAACCATCAAACCACACAACTCCTGGCAGATTGATCACTGTAAAACTATAAACTTTGATCACCAAATACTTAGAAAGGTTCTGGGTTTATTATGGTCAGAATATAGCAGCTACATGCCTATGTTGCCAAAGTATGCTATGGATAAATACTTAACACCTTTGTTTTAGTGGGTATAGAGCAGTAAATAAAAGCTAGTTTCTGATAGGAATAGAGTAGTGGGCTTAAATGCCCACGGGAAATGGCCCCATTGTGAGACAAGGAAGGCTAGGAGAGGCCTTCATGGCATACTGACAGTTAATAACATCTAGGTGTGACTATGCATATAACCTTAGTATGTGGGACCCAACATTTTAAGGAACAAAACATGTATTCTTTTTAAAAAAGGATTTATTTATTTGTATGATGGGGGGACAGAGAGAGAGCATGCACCAGCATGTGGGTGCAGGGTGGGGGACAAAGGGAGAGGGAGAGAGAAAACTCAAGCAGACTCTGCTCTGAGCCTGGATATACCAATGAATTTTAACACTTTAGTCTCTCAATAACTGATAGAACAAACACACAGAAATATCTGTAAAGAAAGAGAAATCTTTAACAACACTATCAACTAACTTAACCTAATTGCCATTTCTATAGAACACTAAACAACAGTAGGATACACATACTTTTCAAGCACACAGGGAAGATTTACCAAAAGAGATTATATTCTGGGCCATAAAACAAATCTTAATAAAATTTTAAAGGATTCAAATCATATGAAGCATATTCTCTGAATTAAATTAGGAATCAACAATAAAAAAAAATCTAGAAAATACTATAAATTTAGAAATTAAATAACACACTTCTAAATAACCCTAGATCAAAGGAAAAATCAAAACAGAAATGAGAAAAAGTGTTTTGCCCAAAATGAAAATGAAAACAATATATCAAAATTTGTAGGGTACAGCTCAATCAGTATTTCTAAGGAAATGTATATCATGAAATTCTTATATTATAAAAGAAGAAGTACCCGATATCAAAGTGTGGCTACCAGACCAGCAACACCAGCATTACCTGGGAACTTAGAAACTCAGTCCCCAGGCCCTACTCCTGACCTACCAAACCAGAAATTCAGTGGTGAGGTCCAGGTGATGCTGATGCACATTATACTTTTGAGAAACACTGTCGTACACTGTTTGAGTATCATTTTTATGGTGTTAGGGTTTCTTTCTTCAGTAATGAATCTACACAGTTTAAACTGCTTTGAAATTCATCTCATTAAAAAAATCTTGTTTTGAATAGTCTGTTAATTTCGTATCATTTAGAAAATTTCCCGGGCCCTGAGTTGTACAAGTTATTAACCCTACAAATAATGCCTCACTTGGTAAAAACATCTAAATATCAGAAGCCATAGTTACAATTTTTCTTAAAATCTGAAGGGGGTTAAAGGAAAGACATTAGTGGGGAATATGATCCCATTGAATAATTGCTACTGCTTATAGCAGGATTTTCCTCCATGTGGGAAACGAGTGTTGTCAAATCCTAATCACATTCACTGATGAAAAGAAACAAGACACATTATTTTTTTTAAGATTCTTATTTTTTTGAGAGAAAGAAAGCCAGAGACAGAGCATGAGTGGAGAAGGAGAGGGAAAAGAGTGGCAGAGGAAGTGGGAGATGCAGACTCCCCACTGAGCAGGGAGCCCATTGTGGGGCTCAATCCCAAGACCCTGGGATCATGACCTGAGCCAAAGAAAGACGCTTAAACAAGTAAACCATCTAGGTGCTGTGAAACAAGACAAATTAAATTTAAATGGCTGATAATATAAAAATAATTTGCTTACAATATGGTTTTATACATGCACTTCAATATGAACTTGTCTGATGTTCTAGACTGTTACTTCAAAATACTGAAACCCTAACAGAAGTACTAATGCAGAATCACTGACTCCTATAGTGATAGATACCACCTTTCCAACTAACTCAATGCATCAGTCCAAACCAAATCTGGTCTCTATCTGAAATTTCTGCTCACATTTTCCCTAGGACACTGAGTTAAAGATTTGGGCTTTACTGGGCTTCAGTTACAGCTTCTACTAATCAAGAATAAACAAGGGGCGCCTGGGTGGCTCAGTGGATTAAGCCGCTGCCTTCGGCTCAGGTCATGATCTCAGAGTCCTGGGATCGAGCCCCGCATCGGGCCCTCTGCTCAGCAGGGAGCCTGCTTCCCCCTCTATCTCTGCCTGCCTCTCTGCCTACTTGTGATCTCTCTCTCTGTCAAATAAAATAAATAAAATCTTAAAAAAAAAGAATAAACAAATTCCAAATTGTATCAAAATACTTAACTGATGGGTAATAAATGATAATAAGAACATGAAAGCAACATTTGCCGTGGAAGAACTGTAATATGGATAATCTATCAATTAATCTCAGTGTTCATAATTATGACAGTTTTCAAAAATAAAGGGAGAGAGGTTAGAGCTAAGATTGTGGCATACTAGGAGGACCCAAGGTTCATCTTGTCCCTCAAACACAACTATATAACTAACAAATCATTTTAAATGCCCCAGACATCAACCTGAAGACTTACAGAACAAATTGCACAACCACATCGAAGAAGACAGGGAGTATGGAGATTTGGTTGAGGGAAGAAACAGATCAAGGATACAGGTTTTAGAAGCTGTGGCTGTGGAGAAAGATGAGAGAGGAGCACACAGTGGAATGCACAAGGAGAAATTCCCAAAGCCACTCACCGGGAAAACAAGAAGGGCTGATTTTCATGAGTTCTTGCAACCAGGAAGGCTTAAAGACTAACATTTTGAAGGTCAGCAGGCAGGGCTGGGATAGAGCCCTAAGGGCACTGCCTACTCCTGGAGAGAAGGTAGGCTAAAAACCCAGGGGCACATGGCATGGAAATAATGAAATGAAGAACTCTTGGGGCACATGGTGGGGGTGGGGGGAAGATTATTTGACTTTTCTTGGAGTGCGTCCCTTACAGGCAGAGTTCAGGGAGATGCCTCTCTTCGTGACAAAAGAGTTGGCCAGAGTCACTTCTGTCCCTAGCTCCTCAGCATAAACACAGAGACACCTGTATAAAGCAACAATGGTAGCAACCTGCTTATACCATGTCCCAAACCCCTGTGCTCCAGCAGTACTGCCCTTCTTGGTGAAGCCTGTCTCAGTCTAGGGCGACAGGCCCCCTTCCTCAGGAGACCAGCAGAAAACCCTGCAACACCACATCTCCTGACCAGAGAGGTCTTCAACTCTAGTGGAAGCAGTAGCAGGTCTCATTTCACAAGCAGACCAGAGCACACCTAGTTAAAACTCACCAGTTTGGCCAAGGACTAAACACTGTCCAATACAGGCAAGGAGAGCCTTTGTAGATGACTAGCCTGAAGGATAGAGCAGCCAAAACAAAAGAACTACTCCCAGAAGTGCCAGGCTCTCGACACTATATGACCTCTTCTACATAAAGCCATTCCTCTGAGGAACAGGAAACATAATTGGCTCTTTTAACACATGGAAGTTAGAGACAGAGACAAGATGCCAAGGAAGTGGGATTCATTCCAAATGAAAGAACAAGATAAGGTCACAGACAGAGATCTATGCAGAACAGATACAAGTACCATGCCTGATGGAAAATTTCAAGCAATAATCATAAGGATACTTGCTAGGCTTGAGAAAACACTGAACCTAATCTTACACCTAAAGGAACTACAAAAAGAACAAAAAACAAAACCTAAAGCCAGTAGAAGGAGGGATAGTAATAAAGATTAAAATGGAAAGAAATGATACAGAAAATAAAAAACAATAGAACAGTACCATGCTGTCTTGATGATGACAGCTTTGTAATAGAGCTTGAAGTCCGGAATTGTGATGCCACCAACGTTGGCTTTCTTTTTCAATATCCCTTTGGCTATTCGAGGTCTTTTCTGGTTCCATATAAATTTTAGCATTATTTGTTCCATTTCTTTGAAAAAGATGGATGGTACTTTGATAGGAATTGCATTAAATATGTAGATTGCTTTAGGTAGCATAGACATTTTCACAATATTTATTCTTCCAATCCAGGAGCATGGAACATTTTTCCATTTATTTGTGTCTTCCTCAATTTCTTTCATGAGTACTTTATAGTTTTCTGAGTATAGATTCTGTGTCTCTTTGGTTAGGTTTATTCCTAGGTATCTTATGGTTTTGGATGCAATTGTAAATGGGATTGACTCCTTAATTTCTCTTTCTTCTGTCTTGCTGTTGGTGTAGAGAAATGCAACTGATTTCTGTGCATTGATTTTATATCCTGACACTTTACTGAATTCCTGTATAAGTTCTAGCAGTTTTGGAGTGGAGTCTTTTGGGTTTTCCACATATAGTATCATATCATCTGCGAAGAGTGATAATTTGACTTCTTCTTTGCCGATTTGGATGCCTTTAATTTCCTTTTGTTGTCTGATTGCTGAGGCTAGGACCTCTAGTACTATGTTGAATAGCAGTGGTGATAATGGACATCCCTGCTGTGTTCCTGACTTTAGCGGAAAAGCTTTCAGTTTTTCTCCATTGAGAATGATATTTGCGGTGTTCAATGGAACAGAATAGAGAGCCCAGAAATAGACCCTCAACTCTACAGTCAACTAATCTTCGACAAAGCAGGAAAGAATGTCCAATGGAAAAAAGACAGCCTCTTCAATAAATGGTGCTGGGAAAATTGGACAGCCACATGCAGGAAAATGAAATTGGACCATTTCCTTATACCACACACAAAAATAGACTCAAAATGGATGAAGGACCTCAATGTGCAAAAGGAATCTATCAAAATCCTTGAGGAGAACACAGGCAGCAACCTCTTCGACCTCTGCCGCAGCAACATCTTCCTAGGAACAACGCCAAAGGCAAGGGAAGCAAGGGCAAAAATGAACTATTGGGATTTCATCAAGATCAAAAGCTTTTGCACAGCAAAGGAAACAGTGAACAAAATCAAAAGACAACTGACAGAATGGGAGAAGATATTTGCAAACGACATATCAGATAAAGGACTAGTGTCCAGAATCTATAAAGAACTTAGCAAACTCAACACCCAAAGAACAAATAATCCAATCAAGAAATGGGCAGAGGACATGAACAGACATTTCTGCAAAGAAGACATCCAGATGGCCAACAGACACATGAAAAAGTGCTCCATATCACTCGGCATCAGGGAAATACAAATCAAAACCACAATGCGATATCACCTCACACCAGTCAGAATGGCTAAAATCAACAAGTCAGGAAATGACAGATGCTGGCGAGGATGCGGAGAAAGGGGAACCCTCCTCCACTGTTGGTGGGAATGCAAGCTGGTGCAGCCACTCTGGAAAACAGCATGGAGGTTCCTCAAAATGTTGAAAATAGAACTGCCCTATGACCCAGCAATTGCACTATTGGGTATTTACCCTAAAGATACAAACGTAGTGATCCAAAGGGGCAAGTGCACCCGAATGTTTATAGCAGCAATGTCCACAATCGCCAAACTATGGAAAGAACCTAGATGTCCATCAACAGATGAATGGATCAAGAAGATTTGGTATATATACACAATGGAATACTATGCAGCCATCAAAAGAAATGAAATCTTGCCATTTGCGACAACATGGATGGAACTAGAGCGTATCATGCTTAGCGAAATAAGTCAAGCAGAGAAAGACAACTATCATATGATCTCCCTGATATGAGGAAGTGGTGATGCAACATGGGGGCTTAAGTGGGTAGGAGAAGAATCAATGAAACAAGATGGGATTGGGAGGGAGACAAACCATAAGTGACTCTTAATCTCACAAAACAAACAGGGTTGCTGGGGGGAGGGGGTTTGGGAGAAGGGGGTGGGATTATGGACATTGGGGAGGGTATGTGCTTTGGTGAGTGCTGTGAAGTGTGTAAACCTGGTGATTCACAGACCTGTACCCCTGGGGATAAAAAATATATGTTTATAAAAAATAAAAAATTAATAAAAGAAAGTGAAACATCAAAAAAAAAAAAACAATAGAACAGATCAATGTAACCAGGAGCTGTTTCTTAAAAAAACATAATAAAATTGATAACCCCCTGGGCACACTTACCAAAAAGAAAAGTGAAAGGAGCCAAACTAATAAAATCACAAGTAAGAGAGGAGATATCACAACCCATAACAACAAAAATCCAAACAATTCTAACAGAATATTATGAAAAAATATATGGCAAAAGTTGGACCACCTGGAAGAAATAAATTCCTAGAAACATAAACTACCATAACTGAAACAGGAACAAATAGAAAGCTTGAAAAGACGAATAACAAGCAATCAAAAAAATCCCAACAAACAAAAGTCCAGGGCCAGATGATTTCCCAGTGGGAATTCTATAAAGAAGTGTTAATACCTATTCTTCTCAAACAATTTTAAAAAACAGAATTGGAAGGAAAACTTCCAAATTCATTCCATCGGGCCAGCATTACCCTGATACCAAAACCAGATAAAGACTCCACTAAAAAAGAGAATTACAGGCCAATGTCCCCAGTGAACAAGGGTACAAAAATTTTCAATAAAATACTAGGAAATTGAGGAGCACCTGGGTGGCTTGGTCAGTTAAGCGGTTACCTTCAGCTCAGGTCATGATCTTGGGGTCCTGCAACTGAGCCCCATGTAGGGCTCCCCGCTCAGCAGCTAGTCTGCTTCTCCCTCTTCCTCGGCCCCTCCCTCCTGCTTGTGCTTACTCTCTCTCACATAAAATCTTTTAGAAAAAACACTAGGAAATCAAACCCAACTGTACATTAAATGAATCATTCACCATGATCAAGTGGAGTTTATTCCTGGGTTGCAAGGGTGGTTCAAAAATCCCAAATCAATCAAGATGATATACCACTCTAATAAAAGAAAGGACAAGAATGATACGATCCTTTGAGTAGATTCAGGAAAATCACTTGACAAAGTACAGTGACCATTTTTTGATAAAAACCCTCAGCAAAGTAGGGACTGAGGGAACGTACCTCAACATCATAAAGACTATTTACAAAAAAACCCAGAGCTAAGATCCTCCTCAATGGGGAAAAACTGATAGCTTTTCCTCTATGGTCAGAAACAAGACAGGGATGTCCATAAGATAGTACTGGAAGTTTCAGCCTCAGCAAACAGACAAGAAAAGGAAATAAAAGGCATCCAGATCAGTAAAGAAGAATTCAAATTTGCACTATCTGCACACAACACGATACCCTATATAGAAAATCCAAAAGACTCCACAAAAAATTGCTAGAATTAATACATGAATTCAGTCAAGTCTCAGGATCCAAAATCAACATACAGAAATCTGTTGCATTTCTATACACTAATAATGAACCAGCAGAAAGAGAAACCAAGGAAACAATCCCATTTACAACTGCAGCAAAAACCACAAGATACCTAGGAATAAACCTAACCAAAGAGGCACAATCTGTACTCTGAGAAGTATAAAACACTGATGAAAGAAATTGAAGATGCCACAAAGAAATGAAAAGACATTCCATGCTCATGGATTGGAAGAACAAATATTGTTGAAATGTCTATACCACCCAAAGCAATCTATACATTTAATGCAATCCCTATCAAAATAATACCAGCATTTTTCACAGAGCTAGAACAACCAATCCTAAAATTTGTATGAAACCAGAAAAGGCCCAAATAGGCAAAGCAACCTTGAAAACGAAAAGCAAGGCTCATAGCATCATAATTTCAGACTTCAAACTGCATTATAAACTTGTATTCATCAAGACAATATGGTACCAGCATAGAAACAGGCGCGCGCGCGCGCACACACACACACACACACACACACACATATTTGGTCATAAAAATAATGAAATCTTGCCATTGAAATATGGGTGGACCTACAGAGTGTTATGCTAAGCGAAATAAGTCAGAGAAAGACAAATACCATATGATTTCACTCATATGTGGAATTTAAGAAACGAGACAAATGATCATAGGGGTAAACAAAACGAGGTAAACTGGGAAACACTCTTAACTATAGAGAACAAACTGATGGTTACTAGAGGGGACATGGGGTGAGGGATGGGTTAAATAGGTAATGGGGATAAAGGATGGCACTTGTGATAAGCATTGGGTGTTGTATGTAAGTGTTGAATCCCAAAATTCTACACCTGAAACTAATATTACACTGTATGTTAAGTAATATAAAGTGAATTTAAATAAAAACTTAAAAATTAAAAACAAAGGGAAAATATAATGAAGTCTTTCTAGCATTCCAAGGCTTTACATTCCCCTGTACACCAGCTTTTCCTTCCTCTCCCCTAATCGTTGCTGACTTCCATCAGCTTTGGTTCTAAGATAGTGTCTGCTGTTCTTTCTGGATTTTCTGGAGCAGAGGCCCCAAACAGCTGCCTATGGGGCTGTGAGAGTATAACTATTCAAGTCATCAGCCAGAACCACTGTTAAAATGTTTAATATCAATGCAAAATGAGATCAGGATTTTACAAGCAAGTTTCAGAACACATTGATTCTACAGCAGTTTATCTTCAGAGGCCTAAATATGAACACATACAAATCTTAAGGATTTAAAAAATATCACGGTATTTTTAACTTTCATACATCTACAGGTGACAAGTATGTGAAAGAACTCCTTTCCAAACTGAATGAAATATGCAAATTAAAAATGCAGCAATTTAATATACTGATTCACCATGAAACTTAGCAAGAAACTGTTCTTTCCCCCATACCTCAGAAAGACCACCACAAATTCCTTTCTAGGGCATCAATGTCATTAACAGTACTCCGCCATCAGCATCCAGACAGACCTGGTTCTATCCATCTGTGTAAATTAATGTTACAGTTCTGTGGTTGGAAATGCTCACCATCTTCTTCACTGAATTATACTTGGCAAGGCACCTACCAACAATGTACACGATGGGAAGTAAGCCGTAAAGAACATAATGGCTTGACTAAAGAACTAACCATATACCCTGGGTCTGCTAATTGAGTGAGGATATTAACAGAAATGTAAAATTTCAGGAGGCATTCTTTCTTCGCCCTCTCCAAGTTACCAGCACATATGGTACTGGGAAGTAAAGAGTAGAAGAAGGTGATGACAGCCATATACACAAACTCTCCCTAAAAATGAAAGCAAACTAAACAAAATGCAAAATATAGCGGACTAAAGACCAGACTCGCATTTGGGTTTTATTTGTGGCAGCAAACAACACCAAACTGTAAGGTTCAAAAATCAGGAAACAGGTTTGGGGTGCCTGGGTGCCTCAGTCAGTTAAGCATCCAACTCTTGATCGCAACACAGGTCTTGATTTCTGGATCGTGAGGTCAAACCCCACACTAGGCTCCATGCTAGGTGTGGAGCCTACTTAAAAAAAATACTAAGTAACAGTTTCAATGCACTAGGGGATCATCAACTTGCATAAGAGTATTATTAAAATATTTTCTAAGAGTTGTGTGTGCTTCCCTGTTGAATTTAGTGCCAACAGTTAAATAATCAAATAAATTAAATAAACCTCAAATATTTCCTTTTTACTATACTCTTTTCCAAAAATTACAAAACACAATTTTCTCTACCATTCCTCAAGTGAATTAGTAAACAAGTAGAAACTCAAAACATTAACTGTAATATTACACAAGGTAATTAATTTTCCTTTGGCAACTCAGTCTGTCCCGAAGTATTTCTGTCCAAAATGTGTTGGTGCGACAGGATGAACTTCAGTAGTTAAAATTGTGATCTCTGGAAACTCCTGAATGATTGATTTGGCACCTTTAAAAAATAAAAAGAGAGTATCTGTAATGGAATGACTTTTTGCTAATATTAGCTGGAATTCAGGAATTTTAGTCATTAGTTATAATATAGACAGAAGACAAAAAGCAATGACCTTTTAATACCTAGTCAGACTTGATTAATCTCTTAGTTTATGTGTCTGATACCTGAAAAGTTTGACAATCATCACACACCTCCACTAGTTCACTAATAAACTCTTAGAATCAAACTGTTTCATATCCAGGATTTTAAAAATACATTCAGTTGGCGAGGATGCGGAGAAAGGGGAACCCTCCTACACTGTTGGTGGGAATGCAAGCTGGTGCAGCCACTCTGGAAAACAGCATGGAGGTTCCTCAAAATGTTGAAAATAGAACTGCCCTATGACCCAGCAATAGCACTAACTGGGTATTTACCCTAAGGATACAAACGTAGTGATCCAAAGGGGCACATGCACCCGAATGTTTATAGCAGCAATGTCCACAATAGCCAAACTATGGAAAGAACCTAGATGTCCATCAACAGATGAATGGATCAAGAAGATGTGGTATATATACACAATGGAATATTATGCAGCCATCAAAAGAAATGAAATCTTGCCATTTGCGACAACATGGATGGAACTAGAGCGTATCATGCTTAGCGAAATAAGTCAAGCAGAGAAAGACAACTATCATATGATCTCCCTGATATGAGGAAGTGGTGATGCAACATGGGGGCTTAAGTGGGTAGAAGAAGAATCAATGAAACAAGATGGGATTGGGAGGGAGACAAACCATAAGTGACTCTTAATCTCACAAAACAAACTGAGGGTTGCTGGGGGGAGGGGGTTTGGGAGAAGGGGGTGGGATTATGGACATTGGGGAGGGTATGTGCTTTGGTGAGTGCTGTGAAGTGTGTAAACCTGGTGATTCACAGACCTGTACCCCTGGGGATAAAAATATATGTTTATAAAAAATAAAAAATTTTTAAAAAAAGAGAGAACAAGTTGAAAACTTGTTCATAATAACAAAAACAAAAACAAAAAAAAAATACATTGTTATAGAAACTTTCTCCCTGAAAAGTCTTTGTTTTGTTTCATTTTAAAGGCAGTGGAATAGAGCAAATACAATCTTTTCCAGAAACAGGATCATATATTAAGATAATGGCTTCTCAACCAGAATACTGTGAAACAAGGGTAAAAACATCTTTGGTATGTTAGAGTGAGCTAGCTTTCAGAAGTTAAGACTCTAGCTTTGGGGGTTGCAGGGAAACCGATGAGCTAGGACGCTTGCCAAACTAAAAAAACCATAGCAATGTAGCCACAAAATAAGATTTTTTTCATCTACCATGTCAAAGAATAGTATACCATTTAATGTATGCTCTTAGAATTAATACTTACTATTGGGCAGGAAGCCCAATAATTATTTGGTTATCTCAAAGTTTACAGTGCCACCTCTGCTGTATATAAATAGATGACCAAGGAAATTGCCCTTTGTCTCCATCAACACTTGAACTACAGGTGAATTTTTATTATGAAATGACAAAATAAGCAATGGCCTGCAGAAAGCAGCCCTCCTAACTGCATACACTGTAGCCCCTTCAAGGTTGGCTGAGACTCGAAACCTTTGGAAATGAGGAAACACCCTAACTAGAAGCCACATATTTCTCTTTTTTTTTCAATTAAGAAACAAATACAAATTCGCTGTCAAACACTTGGAAAATACAAAAAAAGCTTAAAAAAATAAAATGAATTGCTTAGAGTCCTCAAATCCTATGATAACCACCATTAATACAGTATGTATTTTAAAATGAAAATTGAAATAGTACTGTGTATCTGTCTAGCCTCTCAGGCTAAGGAAAGACTCATCAGGAAAGACTCATGTTAAATCCAAGTCTGATTTTGGTAGTCATAAGAGTCATAACTTGCATAAGTCATCTCTAAACTTGGTGGTAGCATTTAATGTTATTCTAATGCTGTTATTTTTTTACATACTTTCTTAAATTTACATATAGCTTTTTCGATGTTATTAAACGTTTTTCAAAAACATGATTTAAAAGTTATGTAATATTACATCCTTTGAATATATATTTATTTAATCATTTCTTTATTATAAGCCATTTACATACTTTCAAGTTTTTTCTTACACTAAAAATAACTCTGCAGTGAATATCCTAAGGGCTAAATTTCTACATGCACATATGATTATTTTCTTAGGATACTTTCACAATTGTCCTAGATTATATGGCAAAAAAATAGGGCCTTAGCTTCCAAAGGAAATGGAGAACACACAGTTCTACCCTTTATGCCCTCTGAGCAGAAGCAGAACTTAGAAAACTTCTGCTCTTTGCTTCATGCTGCAAAGTTTATGCAGCAAGACCAGAGGGCTAACGAACCTCAAGTTTCTTGCAGTTTGGGAGCAGTTCTCAGGCTCAGGTGAGAAGTCAGGAGAAACAGAGACACTTCAGCCACGTGCAGGCTCTACCCAAACAGGGATACCAGGAAAACAATTACAATCCCCTTCAAAGGGGTTAGTTCATACTTTCCCATTTGAATTTGAACATTAGACTGGTATAAAAATACTTTATCACCAAGCTGAGAGATGATAAACAAAAGTTATAAACTACCAAAATTCGATTTAGATTTAATGTGAAAGTAGAAATGAACTTTTCTTCACAATGAGAGTCTGGACAGATACATACCTACCCAACCCATGACTATCTGGAACCCCAGACATGCTGAACTCACCATGAGGAGTAGAGAACAGACTGAGTAGGATGATAACACTGGGTTGAACTCCATGTTCTATAAGAACCTTTACAGCTTCAATTACAGTATTTCCAGTGCCTGAAATCAAATGACAACCAAATGCATTAGCAACTTGAACATTTATCTCAAAACGTCTTTGAAGTTTCTTTGAAGTAGAGGCAGTTTGGTAATCCAACATAAGGCACTAGGCAAAGCTTCATTTGAAGGAACTGTTTTTTATCAATAACGTCCTCTTTTTTTTTTTTAAAGATTTTATTTATCTCTTTATTTATTTCCAAGAGAGAGAGAAAGAGAGAGAAAGAGGAGTGTGATGCTGAGCTTGATCTCAAGACCCTGAGATCATGACCTGCACCGAAACCAAGAGTTGGATGCTTAAGAGACTGAGCTACCCAGGCACCCCATCCATAATGTTATTTTCAATAATGGACATGACACACATACTTTTCAGTTTTCAAATGCACAAAAAACCATAAATTCATTCAGTATTTGAGATATCAAATCTGACACTCAACCTCCACCACCAACCCTGGGAGACAATACCGTGTGTGATCTGAATAAGCTTATAAATCAGAATAGGAGAAAAAATATTACTTTCAGAAAGGATAAATCCTTGAGAAATTCATTGCTACATTAATTGGGCTACAGAAGGGACATATTTCAATATATTTTTTGTGTCTATATACTTTGCCTCATTAGATCCTTTGCTTCACTGTTTTCACTCATTTTAAAACAAAAGCTCTTTGGAGCTACCAAAGTTTATTTAAACAATGTATATGCTCTTATTACACAATAAAAATACTGCCCAGGGAAACTCCAAATGCAACTGAGAAAAACACGTTTAGAAATGGTTTTGCCAAGTTCTTTATAGATTCTAGACACTAGTCCTTTATCTGATATGTCGTTTGCAAATATCTTTTCCCATTCTGTCAGTTGTCTTTTGATTCTGTTAACTGTTTCCTTTGCTGTGCAAAAGCTTGTGATCTTGATGAAATCCCAATAGTTCATTTTTGCCCTTGCTTCCCTTGCCTTTGGCGTTGTTCCTAGGAAGATGTTGCTGCGGCAGAGGTCGAAGAGGTTGCTGCCTGTGTTCTCCTCAAGGATTTTGATGGATTCCTTTTGCACATTGAGGTCCTTCATCCATTTTGAGTCTATTCGTGTGTGTGGTGTAAGGAAATGGTCCAATTTCATTTTTCTGCATGTGGCTGTCCAATTTTCCCAGCACCATTTATTGAAGAGGCTGTCTTTTTTCCATTGGACATTCTTTCCTGCTTTGTCGAAGATTAGTTGACCATAGAGTTGAGGGTCTATTTCTGGGCTCTCTATTCTGTTCCATTGATCTATGTGTCTGTTTTTGTGCTAGTACCATGCTGTCTTGACGATGACAGCTTTGTAATAGAGCTTGAAGTCCGGAATTGTGATGCCACCAACGCTGGCTTTCTTTCTTAATATCCCTTTGGCTATTCGAGGTCTTTTCTGGTTCCATATAAATTTTAGGTTTCTTTGTTCCATTTCTTTGAAAAAGATGGATGGTACTTTGATAGGAATTGCATTAAATGTGTAGATTGCTTTAGGTAGCATAGACATTTTCACAATATTTATTCTTCCAATCCAGGAGCATGGAACATTTTTCCATTTCTTTGTGTCTTCCTCAATTTCTTTCATGAGTACTTAGCAAACTCAACACCCAAAGAACAAATAATCCAATCAAGAAATGGGCAGAGGACATGAACAGACATTTCTGCAAAGAAGACATCCAGATGGCCAACAGACACATGAAAAAGTGCTCCATATCACTCGGCATCAGGGAAATACAAATCAAAACCACAATGAGATATCACCTCACACCAGTCAGAATGGCTAAAATCAACAAGTCAGGAAATGACAGATGCTGGCGAGGATGCGGAGAAAGGGGAACCCTCCTACACTGTTGGTGGGAATGCAAGCTGGTGCAGCCACTCTGGAAAACAGCATGGAGGTTCCTCAAAATGTTGAAAATAGAACTGCCCTATGACCCAGCAATTGCACTATTGGGTATTTACCCTAAAGATACAAACGTAGTGATCCAAAGGGGCACGTGCACCTGAATGTTCATAGCAGCAATGTCCACAATAGCCAAACTATGGAAAGAACCTAGATGTCCATCAACAGATGAATGGATCAAGAAGATTTGGTATATATACACAATGGAATACTATGCAGCCATCAAAAGAAATGAAATCTTGCCATTTGCGACAACATGGATGGAACTAGAGCGTATCATGCTTAGCAAAATAAGTCAAGCAGAGAAAGACAACTATCATATGATCTCCCTGATATGAGGAAGTGGTGATGCAACATGGGGGCTTAAGTGGGTAGGAGAAGAATCAATGAAACAAGATGGAATTGGGAGAGAGACAAACCATAAGTGACTCTTAATCTCACAAAACAAACTGAGGGTTGCTGGGGGGAGGGGGTTTGGGAGAAGGGGGTGGGATTATAGACATTTGGGAGGGTATGTGCTTTGGTGAGTGCTGTGAAGTGTGTAAACCTGGTGATTCACAGACCTGTACCCCTGGGGATAAAAATATATGTTTATAAAAAATAAAAAATTAAAAAAAAAAAGAAATGGTTTTGCCTTTATATAAGAGTACCTAAATGGCAGTCACTAAGCTGAACTGATTTAAACCCTAAGCAAAGTATACAAATTAAACTCCAGCCACTCACTGAGAATTGGATACATCAGAAGGACTTTTCTCCGGTAAATGTCTGGGGGGAACTTGGCATAATACACTTTGGCTCTTTGTGTCTCTTCATCACTCTGAATCAGGATCTTTCCAATTCGTATGGATCGACAACAGTCTCGTAAACCTTGTTCCATTGCTTCACCTTGAAGAAGGAAAATTTTTAAAAAAAGGGTGGGGGGATAGAATTAAAGTCCAAAAACAGACCAAAGCAAAGTGTGTGACTATTATTAATACAAGAAGGACATTGTCAAGATGGGAGCAATTCTTCTTAAGTTAAGAGCTTTTATTTCTGATATGCTCTTATTTTATACTTAGTGCAGGTCAATTAAACTAGATTAAGTCCTGGTCAATGAAAGTAGGACAAACTAGTTTTATTGCTCACTTTCAAGTTTTAGGGATGTCACTCTTCCATGAATACAAAAAATACAGTGTTTTGTTAGGCTGCTCCCTGAGCTTTTCCAATTATCAGGACCATTTTATTCCTATTATTTTAAGGAAGGCTTTAAACCACTTCAACCTGTTATTTTCATCTGAAAAAACAATATAGAAGATTTATGGAGGAATTGGGTTACAGATCAAGGTGACATTAGGAGATATCACTGCAGCCCAGCAATGAGTTCAATGGCAGAAGTTTGCCAGCAAACAGTGAAAAAAGTATACCGTTCCCTCCATTCCCCCCAAGAACCATAACCAACACTACTACTAACCTCTTGGTTTCTGAACAGCTATTTTTTAGTCTAAATTCCTTTCAGGAAGTGCTTGCCAAAAGTGAATCATTCTCGTACCACCTTCCAGATTTTAGGTTATATCAGAATTCTATCTGTACTGTTACTTAATATTTTTCTTTAACTATTTACACCTATTTTAAGAGGAAAGTGTCTATCACTGGTGTAAACATAAAAAATAATCTCTAATCTATATGAAAATCAGTCAATAACAAATAATGTTAAAAAAGAACCCTTGTCTCTGCACTACCCCAAGGTCATCTGCCATATTCTAGGGGTTTGAGGATGCTGCTGCCTTTAGGGCAGGTACTAGACTAAAATAGAAGAAAAAAAATGCCTTAAAAGTCCATCCCCATTGTCTTCACCAGTTTTAAAATGTTAAATAACATTGTCCTGAAAATCCTTTCATTACTTAAAAGCAACATTCTTTAAAAAAGGGAACTTACAGCTCCTATTCTACTTGACATATTCAATTGTTCACAAACAGAAATTCACAGCCAGAATAAGGCAATGCTTACATGTGGAAAAAAAAAAATCCATCTGTCTCCAGTGCAAGCAAGTGAGGCTTCCACTGAACCTTGGATCTTGTGCAAAAGTTTAGTTAGTTAGGTACCAAATGGAAGTAATCATCCCCATGGAAAAGGTAGACATACTAATTATAGGCATGTGATTTTGTTGCACAAAGGTTGGTTTAAAAGAGTAATCAGTTGGACTCAAACACAAATACAACATTTATAATACCAGCAACTGGAAATACCTAGAGTTAATAACAGATAAGTGTTTTTGCTATATGGCCACATACACTGTGGAGGCCAAGAAAAACAAGGCTGTACCCACCTCGAGTCTAGCCCTGACATAAGTACAGCCATCTTGGCAAAGCAAAAGCTGGCACCTTGCTCCCCCCTCTCCACCCACTCCCCTCCCCTCAGTAGTATGTGTGACATTCCTCAGCCACCCCTGGCTGCCCTAAAAAAAAAAACAAAGAGTTAACTTACAGAGATCACAATTCTTCAAGATAGGAGTCTCCCTCGGTTTACAAATGTCCTAGTGATTCACAACAAAGAAGCTATCTTCTCAATAGCCCAACTTCAAGAGACAAATAACTTAGTTCCTTAAGCCCTAATGTCGCCCTCCCCACCATAAAACTGAAGGAGGCTGAGGCAGAAGGAAATGTAAATAAAGTTAAATTTCTTCTAAACCTAAACCTAAACCTAAACCTAAACCTAAATCAAGGACACTTGATGGGAGAAATGTGAAACTTTATCTCTAAACCTCCAAGATAGTGTCAGCAATCATTCCCAAGCATATGACCCACTGATATACATCTAACGGGTCTCAGGAGAAGATTTTTATTACTGGTAATGAATAACCTTTTCCCCAGACAATAGCTAGCCCCTCAAGGTCCTGGAGACCTTGCTTCCAAAATTCCTTAGAGACTAACATCATCCATAAACCCCTTTTGTCCTCAACCACTGCTGAGTATACCTCTACTCTGCCTTTTAAAAACCCTGACTGTAATCTGGCTCAGGGTCCAAGTCCCTACTCTGCTGTGTCGGGTATACTTGGGCCCAAGCTTAAGCTTGCTGAATAAACCCTCGTGTGATTGCATCGGTGCTTGGCTCCTTGGTGGTCTCTCAGACGCAAACACTCGGGCATAACAACACATCAAATATAAAACTAAACACACTGAATAAGTCATTCAGGCCATCTCCGGCTCAGGTAGGACTGTTCCCTAGTAAAGAAATTTAAAAAAAAAATTTCTCCAGTCAGGTATTCAAAGTTCCACAGGCCCAAATTTGTGCCATATTCCATCAGTCTTCAAGCTGCCCTGTTCTCCCCAAGATAGTACCATCTCATCCTCCTATCCTACCCTGAATTTCTCTGAAAGCAGGCTTGCCTGTGGGGATAGGCCACATAGAGTAGATGCTCTGCAGTTAAAATTAATCAAACTCAGCAACATGCAGGCCATGATCCAAGGCACTATGAGGACAGACAACATAGGTGGTGAGATTTAAGTCAAGTCAGGCTGCAATTATGACAGACAAGCCCACCTCTCTCCTGGAAAACGACTGTTTCTATGCATGCAAAGAAACAAGAATCACATATATGCAAACCTACCGCTTCTCATTATGCTGACCCCACAATTTCCCTTCTCAAATTTCACTCCTTCATACTTGTACCCTGTTGGGGAATAGAATCAAAGAATTTATCTCTCATTACTGGAAGTATCCACTTATTTTTAAAGTGCCTGTAGTTTAAAGCCAATGGGTACAAAGCAACCCTTGTCTAGACATTCTGTATAACCTCTTAGGTTCCCTCTGAAAGTAATGAGAAGGCATGATTTTTCAATTATTTCTTAATTCTTCATAAAAAACCTGTGGAGATAATTGGGAGACACAGGCTTCGTTGAGTAGGAACAGGACATATGATGACATGATATTCACACACACATTCCTCAAATTGAATTCAGAGAGGAATCACTCCGCTCTGAACACTATAAACATCATCAATTCAAACTGGGAGCTCACTGTGATGCACAGGAGAGAGCCTCCTCATTCCACCCCTTTTATGAGCTCCTATTCTGCCTTAAAAAGCAGGAGAGAAAGGCTGAGATTGTTACCAAGACTTGCTCAACCATTGGTGCCATGCTGAATTGGATCAATTATGATGCAACAAGCTCAGCCCCTAATTTTCATAAAGTCAACCACTGAATAGAACAGCTTCCATTATTTACTAGAGAACAAAATCAGAATTTTAAATCCCTGAAATAGGGATCTTCAGCTGTGTTCTATTAAAGTAAAACAAAGTACTCTCTCCAGATGTCATCATTTTTAGTTTCCTTTGTCTTTTTTACTTCTTATTCTTTTACTTGGAATCTCAATGCTAAACCAACCTACCCCTTTATTAACACCAGCAGCTTCCCCACAGAGGTGAAGATAAGCTGCTAGCCATTCTTAACTCTTGTCCCAATGGGATGTCATCAAGGCAACACCTGCATGCTAAAGAATATTTATTAACCTTTAACTTGAATTGACAAGCAAGCCATTAACAAAAAGTCACCCATATAAATTTCTTTACTAAACATCTCTGAGTTTATTAAGTTGTTTAAAAGAACAGCTCCACCTAGACTCCTCATTTTGGATACTGATTTACTCAGATCGCTTTTTTCCCCCATTTCCCCCTAACTTCCAGAACTTTCAGGACAAGAATCTGAGCGTAACGACCCTTGTTACCTGTTGGAGTGGTCACCATGCATTCTTTATATGGCAGCTGATTTAATCCCTCTTCCACAACCAGTCTGATCTAAAGAGTCAAAAGAAGAAGTTGAGAACCTGCTAGGTCTAGTGTTAGCTGTTAGCTTTAGGAGCTGAACACTAGGCACAAAGTCAGTAACACAACAGGCAAGGGTTTAGCTTATGGAGGTAGGTAGGGGCCCCCAACACAAGTTAGATGCAGAAACAGATCCAAATGCTAGGCTGCTTGCTGGTAAGTATCGAACCTTGGGTAGGCACATGATTGCCACCAAAAGGCTCAAGTATGCCTTCTGATACTAATTCACTTAGGCCAGCCGATATTACAAGAGATGCAGAACTACAAGTGACAAGAGTCATCCTTAGATGCAACAGACTTCCTTTTTGAATTTTTAAAAAATTTAACTATGTTCTGTTAGTCACCATTCAGTACACCATTAGTTTTTGATGTAGTGTGCCATGATTCATCGTTTGCATATAACACCCAGTGCTCCTTGCAATCCGTGCCTTCCTTAATACCCATCACCAGGCTCACCCATCCCCCCACCCCTCTGCCCTCTAAAACCCTCAGTTTGTTTCCTGGAGTCCATACCCTCTTGTGGTTCATCTCCCCCTCTGACTCTCCTGCCCTTCATTTTTTTCCTTCCTTCTCCTAATGTCCTCCATGCTATTCCTTATGTTCCTTCTGGTAACTCTGAAAATAGTGCCCACTGGGAACTTCTCTGCCTTGTTTAGTACTTTGAAATTAAGTTGGATTCTTTTTAACAAAGGCTTGCCATAATGCAAATAAAACCTGAAACTTCTCAGGAGGAAATAAATGAATGGATGGGGCTGGATCAATTTCCCGAGCTTGAAGTAGGAGCCAGTAGAATGCCCTGGGGATTCTCGGCTTAAAAAAAAGGGCTTCTAATGATCTTATTGTGTGGTACAGAGGAAAGAATACATCAGAGCTACTAGGAATAGCCTCCAAAACCCAAATATGATACTCCTATGAGCACCCAGAGCCCACCACAATTAAGATAGTGTCTGCAATGCACATTTTCTCTAATCAATCCTTCATTATTGATTAAGAATTAGGAACAGCAGGGAGAAACACCATGTTCTATCACTACAACACAACACCCTGCTGCCATTAAAATGATGAATGCTAAATGGGCTAGCACTTTGTCAGCCTGAAACACCAGAGAGCCTATGAACCTGATGAATACTGTATATGTATGCACACTCATCTCTAGCCACCACCTTCGAGGTGAATGTTTCTCAGGTGCGAGCTGAAGGGAAGAAAAGGAACCTTTTCTTTGGATAGCTGAGATCTCTTAGTAACACTTTTTTTTTAAAGATTTGTATATTTCTTAGAGAGAGAGAGAGAGTTTGGGGGAGGGAGTGGACAGAGAAGGACAGTCTCAAGCAGACTTCCCGCTGAGCGTGGAGCTTGAGGTAGGACTTGATCTCATGGGCATGAGATCATGACCTGAGCCAAAATCAAGAGTCAGGCACTTAATGGACACCTGAGCCACCTAGGCACCCTGCCCAAGAACACTCTCCTAAAGAGTCTTGCCTCCTGCCAGTCTCCTGCAATTCTGGAACAGAAATTAATATGTCCAAGCCTTATGGGAGAACATAAAACCAGCAAAAGGATGACTAAATATAACGAACTCAAGATCTGAGTGCCAGGGAAGCCAATCCTGACAAATTCAGGATAGAATTAATGTCAACTATAATGGGACCCTTGTGCTAGGACAGTGTACAAGAAATCCTCAATACCAGAAACCTAAATAGCTCCAGTCCCTACCACAACCACAAAAGACCCTCCACACACTCTCCTAGTATCAGAACCTCCAAAGCCAGAGAGGTCCAAATTATCATTGCCTCGTGTCAATTGTCATGGGTCCTCATTACATGATTTGATTAAGATATAACGCCTGCCCTTTCAAGTATTTTACAATGACCACGAACTTAACTCCTTCCTTCCATAGACAAAAGGCAAAGAAAGCAAAAGAAAGAGGAACCATTTTTGACTAATGAACATCAACATTTGTTTTCTCCACAGCAGCCAATGACAGAAGTTCCTTCCTCCTTGAACCCCTTCCTTTGGTTTGATAAAAGCATAAAGACAGAATGACCTAACTATAACTCCAGGAGTGCCAACTACACTGACCTTGATGCAGTCCAAGTGTTATTACTGCCTCTGGAAGCTCAAATGATTGTAAATAGAAGTGGCCTCTGAACTAGGAATACTTAAGGCCATAAGCCCAAAAGGAGCCGCCTATACTCCTTAGGAATTAATATTTCCTGAGGGAAAATCAAAATGGAAAGTTTCATGCCTTCCCCCCCAACATTCCCTTTAATAATCTATCTTCTATTCTTTGATTACACCTGTAAAGTTAAGAAGCTACTTTTTTCTTTCCCAAACTAAATACTGACAACAGCATTTCAAATGTAAACTCCATGAAGTCAGGGACAATGTCTGTATTCTGGACTGCTGTATCTCCTCCCTCTGTAACACAGCCCAGCCAAGGACCTGACTGGAGTTCAGTATATATTTCATCAATGATGAATAATGAATAGCGACAGCAGAAAATGTATCAACCTTATTCCAAGCCCTGAACACACTTAGATGTAAACACAAAAAGGAAATGCAGTGCTTAACCTGAAAACAACCCAAATCGGCCTGAAACTCTCTCAGACCTCATCAGCTAAACTGAACTGGGCTTATCAGAAAGAATGAACACCGACCACTGACATTGACATGCATGGAACTGGAGGGTATTATGCTGAGTGAAATCAGTCAAGCAGAGAAAGACAATTATCATATGCTTTCACTCTTTTGTGTGGAATATTAAGAAACAGCACAGAGGATCATAAGGAAATGGAGGCAAAACTGAATGAGAAGTCATCAGAGAGGGAGACAAACCATTAGAGACTCTTAACCAGAGGAAACAAACTGAGGGTTGCTGGAGGAGAGGTGGGAGAGATGGGGTAACTGGGCGATGGGCATTAAGGAGGGCACCTGATGGGATGAGCACTGGGTGTTATATGCAACTGATGAATTACTGAACTCTACATCTGAAACTAATCATGTACTATATGTTAGCTAATTGAATTTAAATTAAAAAAAAATTTTAATTCAAAAAACTTTTCCTTCACACATTTAAAATAAATAAATAAACTAACTGAATTGGGCTTGGCCAATCCTTAACAGGAAGTCCCTGAGGGAAGCATACACAGTCCAACTTAGCATTCCGCATGTGAGAATAGTACAGAAAAGGCAAAATAAATATCCCCCCGAGGTAAGTTACAAGAGGGGATATTAGTGTTTCTCTATTAAATGAATTATCACAAGGGTAACTACTAGATCTCCTTACATCTTTGGTTTTCTTTTAATGTACTTTCTTTTAATGTACTTTCACTGCCCAAAGATGACATATTTAAGGGTTGCCAAGATCTACTTGAGAGGTAGAAGTACTTCAGAATAAACTCAGAATGAGTTCATGGGCAACGCTTTTGAGGTGAAAGAGACTGAGGCACAGCTTTAATGAAGGGGTAGAATCAATACTTCAGAAGCCTGCCAGGATGATGACTACTTGGCACGATCTCTCTAACCCCCCAGAATTCTCTAGAACAAAAAAGTCACTTGGCCTACTGTGATTATATCACTAGGAACAATGAAACAAAAATGCAAAGTCTCCACCTACCAGACGATCCGCAGAAAACATGAAGTCCCCTCTACTGGCTGTCCTAGAAAGAAAGTAGTATAAATTTTAGTCCAGATTACAGCTTTAAGGGAAAATATTACTTAACACATATAGTAACAATGCTATTAAGACCTATCACATACTAAAGGCCTAAAAGATAACATGTACAAACTATCACTGAAGCAAGATATTTTTCACTAGAATACAGGAACTTAAATGGAATGACATCCTACTTAATGCTGTCTATAATGCACTCTGTACTTAATGCTGTCTATAAAGCACCTTAAAATTTCAATAGAGGCAGAACACCTGGGTGGCTCAGTTGGTTAAGCATCAACCTTCGGCTCAGGTCATGAACCTGGAGTCCTGGGATTGAGGCCCCCATCAGGCTCCCTGCTTGGCGGGGAACGTGCTTCTCCCTCTCCCTCTGCTACCCTGCTCCTGTGCACATATGCAAGCTCTCTTTCTCTTTCTCTCAAATAAATAAATAAAATCTTTAAAAAGAACCTACTAGAAGAATTCTCTAGTGTGCTGGAAGATATCCTCCCCTGGGAAAATTACAACTTCAATTTCCACAGCAGAAATTGCCATGTGATCACTCTCTCTTACTTCTTTTTATTCCAAATAAACTTGATAGCTCCCCGCCTTTTATTGACAAAAGCCATTTTTAACAACTACACTCGTGCATACATGCACTAGGTGTACAAAGATTTACTTATAAAGCTTTTCTTAAAAGGTCTGAAGATTACATCAGGTGCCTAATATTATAAATATATTACTGCCATCTTTCCCACAGGTCACTATCTTTTAAAAACTTCCTTGGTGCCAAGTATTAAGCATATTTGGTGCATTATCTGATCTATTCCTCACACAACCTTAAGAGGTAGATTCCACTGTAAGGGCCTACTTAGCCAGAGCAACTCCATCTTGGTTAAATAGCCATTTTGTTGTTTATGCAGTAAACTTAGATTGACCTTGCCCCCCCCCCAGAGGAATTTACTTAAAAACAAGTCTGGGAAACCAGTAAAATATGGCCGACCAGCCCCTGATAACAGAGCCCATATACCAGGACGTGTCAGGTCAGGGGGAGATAACAGAGCCCAGAATGCAAGGATGAGTCAAGCCAGGTGGAGACATCCAATCAGTAAAGCACCTCCCTAACCACCAATGAATGTGGGCCCCGCCTTTTGGGCATCTTTTGGGTGCCAATTCTGACCAGAGTGATAGGCTAGTTCAAATAGCTACTATAGGGTGAATTATAATTCAACTCGCCACCTGTGTGCGGCCAGGCTCAAAAACCACATGGCCTTTGATCTATAAAAGTTAGTCTGTGAGGCTGGGAGGGGTCACCTTCTCTGTAAGAGGCAGCCCTGACTGGTCGGTTTGATTCTCGGTGCTGGCACGAAATAAAGCTTTGCTTGACCCTCGCTTTGTATCAGTCTCACTCCTTTGATCACAGACCCAGAACTGGGGGCTTGTCCAGGATTAAATGACAAGAACTGAGCCAGCATCAGAGTTTCTGGGAAAAGTCTCTGGAGGCAAGATCTCAATATTTTATTCTGTGAGATCCAGTCTGTCTGTCTGTCTGGTTGCGGAGCTCCAGGGTATGGCCCACTGGGGAGAAGCTGGACGCAGCATTGCTACCCAGGGCTGAAGTGGATGTGGGGACGGCCCTTCCCTCTTCTGGTAGATCGCCAGGGGTTTAAGTCCCCCTAGGCATTCAGGGTACCTAGAAAATCCCCACCAGCGGGTGTTTGTAGGGGACCGAGAAGATCCCCACCGGCTGCTGGGTCTGTGGTTGTCTTTGTCCTTTTTGTTGTCTGTTGTGTTGTTCGTTTGTAGGGGACCGAGAAAATCCCCACCGGTGGCAGGTTCTGGGTAAGGGCTGCTGGGTCTGCAGTTGTCTGTGTCTTGTCTTTTTGTTGTCTGTTATGTTGTTTGTTGTGCTTGAAGAAACGGGGCAAGCAGAGAGTAAGGGCACTCTGACTTTCATCTCTCCGTTCCTCCTAATAGGTGTGGGGCTTCTCGCTCACTCATTTCATGTGTTAATGGCTATAACTGGAGCCAACTGTGGTTAATCTAACTCAAGACAGAGACTTTAAGGAATATTCCCAAGTAGCTGCCGAAACTCCCTTTGTTTCAGGAAAATTCCTTGCCTTCTGTGGTCCGACATGGACTGCTTAGCCCCTCCCCCTTGCTAGTGAGAAGGCATGGCATCTGTTCCTCTGTTGGAGCTGATGAGCACTAAAACTGGGAACCCTTTCTCTGCCTTCTAGCGGCACTTCATTCTTCTGTTCTTTACTGTCAGGAAACAAGAAGATCACCCCCTGGACCTAACACCCCCCAACTCCGGAACTTCCCACCTAGGTCTCAGGTAACATTCGAAGTGGAGTGGGTCCAGGTGGAATGTAAATCGGTATTTGAACTAAGTTAAGTTTGTTGGTTTAATTAAGATAAACATGTCTTTGAAGTTACAGCAGTAAATGTGAAACTTCAAAGTTTACCTAAGGTCAAATAAGCTCGTGTTATTTGTGTTAAAATCTGTGTTAAAATCTGTTAAAATCTATTAGCAAAGAGATGACTGAACTGATGGTTAATTGTCTGTCTCAAAGTTTTAATGGGTAATTGTTAAAGTAGCTTTCAAAGTCTTTGGTAACCTGAAACTTTAAAGTTTTGACTGGATGACAAATGGAATTAAAATACGAACATCTAGGTCTTAACCAAGTGGGATAAAATGTTAAAGCATTAATTACTGGAACTAGGTTTGTGATTTTAACTTCCTACTGCAAAGAAATTAAGAATATTTAAATCTGTTGGTAAACATGTTTTGTGTTTAACTGATTGGTAAATTTGCCATCTAAAGAATTCTGTTGTAACTGTTCACAGTTGGTTAATACTTAACCATCACTAGAGAGTGAAGAGTTTCTAAGAGTACAAAATTCTAATAAGTGTAACTAAGACTGATGGAAATAAGGGAAGCAACTCTGTATGTAGCAAAGTAGGAGATATATAAGAATGAGATAAGGAATGGGAATACATTTTGTTAAAAGTAAGAGAAGGTAATTTTGTCCTAAATGAAATGGTTGTTTGGAAGAAAATGACTTGGGACAAAATAGGAATGCAAAGGAAAGTTGTAGAAGTTTTGTGAAGGGAAATCTTTGGAATGGAATTTTAGGTATGGTCAGAACGGACTAAGAAAAAAAAAAAAAAAGAAAAAGACCAGATGCCTGATCCTGTTTTAATAAGAAAAGAAAGAAAAACAGCCCCCAAGGTGATTTAACACTCTCTTGAGGTGCCTCCACATATATTATCCTTCCACATGAAAGGGCCATTTGGCCTTGAGAGACTGGGAAAGCGCCCGGCCTTGAGAGACTGCGAAAACACCCCGTTACCATCTCCCATTGCCTGTGACCATAGAAACTCACTCCTAACCCTGTCGGGTACTCAGTCTTAGGGAACGATCCCACTGAGCCCACCAGTGTTAATAAAGCTGTGTTCTCCCATCTCTCCATGTGCCGTTTGGGTTTCCTCAGTCCCCTCGGATTTTCTGCAACATCTGGTTCCCTGACCAGGAATCCCAACTGCACTAGCCCATTGTGCCACTGGTGTGGGACAGGGGACGGGCCACAGAGGGCAAATGGAGTACCTGCTCTAGGGTTTAGGCTCGCCCCGCTGATTTCAGCAGACCCAAGGCTGGGCTCTCCTGGACACTGTCTGAGCCAGACCCATTCGTAAAGAATGGAAGGAAAGACTGATCACCTCCCATTAGCCAAGGATACCCAGAGGGGGGTATCCAACCTGTATGAATCTGAAAAGTGCCTGACTGTGTGAATCTCTCTGTACAGCTCCACTGCTTCGGCTACAGAGTCTGAATGGGCTGCACTCTGAGTCTCTTGGGGCGTCATACAGCATATCAGTCATCTACTCCACGGAGTAGCCTGGTCCGGGGCTTTTACGGACAGACCTTAGCTAAGATGCTCCTAAGTTCCCGTGAGGGACGAGAGCAGGACAGAATCTGTAAGAACCCCCTCCCTTTGTCTGCGACATCATTCACGATGGGAGGGAAACCCAGTAAACCCACTATCTTAAGACTGCATGCTTAAGAATAAAAAAAGAAAAGCCACTGGTATAGAAAAGCTGGTTTTCTCTCTGTTTGAAAGGGCAAAGTTTTCTTAGGTTAATTGATCTGTTAAAAAATGTAAATGGTTTTCTCTCTGCCTGCCCAGAATATTCAGTTTCTATGTTTTGTTTTATCAGGTGTTTAACATCCCTAATTATATTTAGGCATGTGCTTTAAAACTTTCTAAGGTTTTAGCAATTGTTGACAAGAGGTAAATTGTAAATGAGACCTCTTTGACTCATAAGGCTTTTCCTTGGTATACTAAGTTACTCAATAAGTACTGGTAAACCAATAATAAACCTTGGGTTACATTTGGGTAAATGCTGTAACTACTCTAGAGGTTCTATACATTTCCTAAAGTTTTAATGTTTTGATAGGGTCATCACTTCATAATTTAACCGTATCTATTCTGAGTTCTTGTAATTTGTAATTGTTTTAATTCTCTTGTAAAATGAATTCCACCTTAAAGGAAATTCACATGGGAGACTTTCAGGACATATACAGGTCTTTGATATGTTGAAATCCTGGAATTGAATTGGGTAAGAACTTCCAGAAGTAAAAGCTGCATTCAGACTAAACCAGAATTAGCAACATGGGACTAGATGAACTGAAAGTTTGTAATGTTGTATCTCTTAATGTTTTGGCTTATTTTAAACATTACTTGTTATGTAATGTTCACTTTTCCAGACTAGGGAAACTTTTTCTTATCTATAACTTACAGAGATGTAAAAGTATTCATTTGTAAACAAATCAAGGCATTCAACTTTTCTCTCTATCCAAACCCTCTGAAACTCAAAAGGTCTCAGCAAGTATTCTTTCTTCCATGGCAATCAGTCATTTGCATAAGTTCAATAAGAATCTGTTCTCCTTATAACAGGACACCATTGGAAACACTGGTTATTTTACCAAGGCTTAGACTGGAATGTCATATTTGAAAAAGACTCAGATATGACCAGACAGCTTAAAGGAACTAAAGTTGACTTTATAAAACGTGGAGCTGTAAAGCCCTTTGGAACTGTTGGCCTGATACCTTGCTTACAGATTTCCCAGCAGCCTCACCAGATGAGTAAAGAATGTCACTTACTGGCAGGTGCAGGAACCTCAAGGTACTTTGGGGACCTGAGGAAGAGGAATTCGCCCAAATCAACAGGTATTGCAGGCATGTCTGATGGCACGTACATGGCTTGGCTTCTGGCCTGGAGAGGCTACTAAAAGTTCAACCTAGAAATTCCTTATAAGAAGTTCCAGCAAAGCAGATTCTAAAAGATCTATATGAACACTCACTGTTCTTGCTGAGCTTATGTAAATAATTAGGCCAAGTTTGTTAAAACTGGACTTGTTTTTCAAATGAATTAGTCCTGATTTGGCTATCTTTGGAAATGAGGGTTATTTTAGAGAAAAAAAATGTGCTTTAATAACACACCTTTATGGATGTTAAATTCTAGATTTGATTGTTTTTAAGTGTTTGTCTACCTATGCTAGACAACTTGAGGTAAACTTCAGAGAAGTTGCACGATAGCTCGTTTTGACGATCCTGCCTTTGCCAGTCAGTCAGCCCCAGATATAAGGTGAGAACTTCAGAAAATTGAAGGATTTGAAGGGAAGAATCTGACTGAGTTAGTGGGAATAGCAGAAATAGCCACTGAGGACAATGAGTCATGCTTGCGGGGGATGAGAGCTCTCTTACAGACTCTGCAGGAAAGGGTATCGAGTGTCAGAAAAGAAAGCACAGCTTTGTCAGAGCCACGCCACTTATTTCAGCTTTGATCTCCACGAGGGAGTGCGTTCACTGAGACCAGGAAACAGGTGATCACCCGATACCTCTGCCCCACCACGCCCCAACAAGTGAAGGAGTTTCTTGGGACGGTGGGCCACGACAGGCTGAGGATACCGTGGTTCGTGGAGATGGCCTGACCTCTCTATGAACTAAAGGAGGACTCACTATGGTAGAGTGGACAGCTGAGAAAGAAGGAGCATTTCGGGAATTACAAACAGCCTTACTGAGTGCCCCAGCATGGGCCATCCCAGATGTTACCAAGCCCTTCCACTTGTATGTGGATGAAAAGGCAGGGGTGGCCAAAGGAGTTTTGACTCAGACTCTGGGGCCTTGGGAAAGGCCAGTAGCCTATCTTAGCCAGAAACCAGATCCAGTAGCGACTGCATTCCCCCCTTGCCTCTGCATAATTGCTACCACGGCCCTCCTGGTCAAGAATGCAAGTAAACTGACTTTGGGTCAAAATCTCATCTTGACCACCACTCATGCTATCGAGGGCCTTCTCCAGACTCCACCAGACTGATGGGTGACAAATGCCTGAGTGATGGGGTATCAGGTCCTCCTCCTCAATGAACCAAAAGTGACTTTCTTGCCCCCAGCAGTGCTAAATCCAGCCACGGTGCTGCCAGAGGAGCTGGCTGACCCACCCACACGACAGCGAGGAGGTTCAAACCCAGGTCACAGGAATAAGGTCAGATCTTAGAGACCCTCACCTCCCAGATACAGAGATGACTCTGGTCACTGACGGGGGTAGCTACATGGTTGATGGAAAGAGGTATGCGGGTGCTGCGGTGGTTTCTTCTGAGCAGGAACTCTGGACGGTGGCCCTGCCACACGGAACCTCGGCACACACACACACACACACACACACACACAAACGGAGCTGACTGCACTCACCAAGGCACTGCAGATGGCCAAGGGTAAGACCGCCAACATCTATATGGACGGTAGGCTGGGTAGAGGCTTTTTCTGCCAAACATGAGATGGCAGGAGTGGTAGCCAAAAAGCTACTAGAGGTTTGGGTTACCTCTCACATCAGGTCAGACATCAGCCCAGCATTTGTGAGTTCAGTCTCACAGGCATTAGCCAAGGCCACAGGTACTAATTGAAAACTACATTGTGCCTACCAGCCCGAGAGCTCCGGGCAAGTAGAGAGAATGAACCGGACTCTTAGAGACCTTGACAAAGCTAATTCTGGAGATTTGCAGTGGATGGGTGGATCTCCTTCCTTTCACCCTCCTCAGGGCACGATGTACACCCTACTTAAACAAGGTGACCCCATTTGAAATAATGTTCGGGAGACCCCCCACCCCGCTCTGCCCTTGGCTACAAGAGTTTGCCCTAGCAGAAAAGACTGATCAGTCTGTACTCCAGTCACTGCAGGCATTACAGTCTGTCTAGCCCACGCAGGGATCCCACACTGAGACAGAGACAGAGTTGGAACCATATTCTTACCAACCTGGGAACTTGGCTTGGATATGCCACCACCAAGTGGGAAACTTGGAGCCTCACTGGAAGGGACCATCTACTGTCATCCTGACCACCCCCTCGGCAGTAAAAGTAGAAGGCATCAGGGCCTGGATTCACACAGGTCACACCAAATGAGCAGAAGACAAGGACACTCCCCAAAGATGGAAGCTACTGCCGATGGACCCTGCTGACCGTGGACTAAAGCTAAGACTCAAAAGACTATGAGTTCATTGCTGCTCCTATTGTTACCTGTTTGTGTAAGAGCTTCTGAGTCACCTCATAAGACAGAAAAGTATAGATGGGAAATTAGATGAACGGAATTTGGAGAAGTGGAAAAGGTTCTACAAAGCGGTAAATGGCTAACTCATCAGCCGACTGTGCATTTAATATAACCTTATGCCAATTGGTACCCATTAACCCTTGTTTAGATGCCTTACAGTTTTACATGTGCCCTAACACTGGGCCTCCCCAATGCAGTGGGGGGATGGCCTGGGGGCCCACCAGAGTACTATTGTGCACAATAGGGATGCTACAGAAGTTTGTTCAACTGGTCCCTGTGGATAACTTCCCTAATATCAGCAATTGCAGGCCCCCTGGTTTTATGATTACTAATGTTACTTTTTGGCCCCTGCATTATAAATGCCCTAATGTCATTTGTACAAAAGAAAATTGGAGCAATAAAAATGTTAGTCTTACATGCTCAATATAACCCCTTACAACAGGAGAACATAGAACTGGCTAAAAAGTCAAGGATTTGACTAATCTCCAAAGAAAAGGGGGGAATGTAAGGGCCTACTTAACCAGAGTGACTCCATCTCAGTTAAATAGCCATTTTGTTGTTTATGCAGTAAACTTAGATTGACCCTGCCCCCCCCCAGAGGAATTTACTTAGAAACAAGTCTGGGAAACCAGTAAAATATGGCCAACCAGCCCATGATAACAGAGCCCATATACCAGGATGTGTCAGGTCAGGGTGGGGATAACAGAGCCTAAAATGCATGGATGACTCGAGCCAGGTGGAGACACCCAATCAGTAAAGCACCTTCCTAACCACCAAAGAATGTGGTTTTGGGCGCCAATACTGACCAGAGTGATAGGCTAGTTCAAATAGCTACTATAGGGTGAATTGTAATTCAATTGGCCACTTGTGTGTGGCCAGGCTCAACCACATGGCCTTTGCTCTATAAAAGTTAGTCTGTGAGGCTGGGAAGGGTTGCCCTCTCTGTAAGAGGCAGCCCCAACCAGTTGGTTTGATTCTCGGTGCTGGCGCAAAATAAAGCTTTGTTTCACCTTCGCTTTGTATCAGTCTCACTCCTTTGATCACGGACCCATCACCATTACTACTAATTTAGTGATGAAAACAGTGAGGCTTACAGAGGTCAAGTACTTCAAGGTACTTCCCAGCCTGAAGCTCTCCAATTCCAAGTCCCTGAGTGAAGCCATTATTTATTTTGCTCTAATAAGGGTATATTTTCTAAAGGGCCAGCTTTGAAATGTATTTTAACTTCTCTTCCTGCAAATCAGACTGGCATGCACACAATGAAATAGAGTTTGGTAGGCAAATAAAAAACATCATTAAAATGCTCCTTCTGAAGAGGGAGAAGCTACCATTATTGCATGGCTTGTAAAAAAAAGTTAACAATATAAGAACACACCCTTTTAAAAAATTATTACATCAAGACCTCTGATCTATAACTTAAAACAATTGATTTGAAATCAAATCCCAGTAGCACTGATTTAGGTGTCATTTAAGAAATAAGGCCCAAGGAGGGAGTTAAGATGGCACAGTAGTAGGGGGACCCCAGGCTTGCCCTGTCTCTAAATTACAGCTAGATAAATATAAAAACTTTCTGAACACCCAACAGATCAATCTGAATGGTGAGAGAACAAACTGGAGAACTAGAGAGAAAAGATGCCACATCATGGAGGTAGGACATGCTATGTGAAGAAAAGAATTGTGGGTGCTGCAGAGGGGAGGGAGCCTTAATCTCAGAGAGAGGAAAGAGAGATAGAGAAACAGAAGGCAGCACACAGGGAACTGCACCAGATAGACAGACTTACCCAACACCATTCACTGGGAAAACTACTGTGGCTGATTATTGCAAGTGTTTATAAGCACTGGAGCCCAAAGTCTGAAGTTTTAGAAGTCTGGGCCACTGCTGGGTGGAGCTGGGCGGGCAGTGGTGCTCCTGTGGGGAAGGAGGGCAGAGGCCCAGAAAAGGACAGTGTGCTCTGAGAATCCCCTGGATTGCACAGGGAGAAACAGTTCCCCTTCTCGTAGGGCATTTGGGGGAGGTAAAACAGCCTCTCAGAGGACAAAAAAGCTTGTGGATGCCAGTGTGAGACCCCATTTATTAGCACAGGAATGGAGACACCTGCTGAGGGCAACAAACCTTGGTGCCAGCTTTTTGCTGCACTTTACCTTAAACTCCAGCCACTGTGCGACAGTGCTAATGGGCATGATCAGCGGTGTGCAGAGATCCTCCCTCAGAGGATCACCATGGCTCCACATGCACCAGGTCTCTAAAAATCAGAGTTTGTAGTTTTGAAATCCAGCCATGTGCCTGAGATAAAACACAGGAATTCTGTACCGTTTGGCAGGCAGACAGCTTGGAGGCAGGGATCTGACAGAGGCCACAAGAGGGGTGAATATTTGCTTTTCTGTGAGGGCTTCCTAAGTGGTGGACAGGAGCTCTCTGCTCTGGGGACAAGAGAGCAGAACAATGCCACTGCCCACCCCCACATCAGCATTGCCCTACTTCAGTGAGCAATACAGTGCCACCTACTGGAGGCTTAGAGCTGCTTGGAACAAGCACCCTCTTGCTACCCCTCCCAACACCCTGCAGGTGCATCTCTACTGGGGCAAATCCCCCTGAGAATCAGTGCATCAAACCCCTCCCCCAGAAGACCAGCACAAATCCCTCACATGCATCATGTCTAGTGATCATAGAGTGTTGCAAACCTTCAACTCTAGAGGAAATAGGATCTAGTTTCGGCTTTTTTTTTTTTTTTAACCTGTTTTTAATAGAGCCATTACTCTCAGGAGCAGGAATAGAACAGGCTTCCCTAACAACCATACACACATAAAAATGTGACCTAGAATAAATGACAAGGTGGAGGAACTCACCCCAAAATACAGAACTGGAAGAAGTCACAGCTAGGGATTTATACAGATACAAGGAAGATGTCTGAACCAGAATTTAAATAAACAATTATAAAGATACTAGCTGGGCCTGAGGAAAAGCACAGAAGACACAAGAGAAACCTTTACTACAGAGGTAAAAGAAATACAACCTAGTAAGGCCAAAATTAAAAATGCTAGAACATGAATGGCTGCCATGACAATGAGGATGGACAAAGCAGAGGAATAAATCAGTAACATAGAAGATGAAAGTATGGAAAATAATGAAACTGAAAAGAAGAGGGAAAGAAAAGTATTGGATCACAAATGTAGACTTAGGAAACTCAGCAACTCCCTGAAGCATATTTCTATCATAGGAGTCCCAGAAGAAGAGAAAGAACAAGGAGGTTTATTTGAACAAATTATAGCTGAAAACTATCTTAATCTGGGGACAGAAACAAACACTGAAATCCAAAAATCACAGAGAACTCCCATTAAAGGTAAAAAAAGCTGACAATCATCAAGACATATCATAGCCAAATTCACAAAATACACAGACAAGGAAAGAATCATGAAGGCAGTAAGGTAAAAAAAAAAAGTCCTTAACCTACAGAGGAAGACAACAGGTTCCCAACAGATAACTCCATAAACTCTTGGCTGGCCAGAAGAAATGGTATGATATGTTTAATATGTTGCCTGGGGAAAATATGCAGCCAAGAATATTTCAAGGCTTGAATTAAGAATAGAAAGAGAGATAAAGGCTGTCATTCAGAATAGAAAGAGAGATAAAAAGTTTCCCAGACAAAACTAAAGGAGTTCATGACCACTAAACCAGTCCTGCAAGATATATACAAGGGGCCTCCTTAGATGGGGGAAAAGACCAAAGGTGACAAAGACTAGGAAGGAACAGAGAACATCATCAGAAACACCAACTTTAAGATAATGCAATGGTACTGAATTTGTATCTATCAATAATTACTCTGAATTTAAATGGACTAAATAATACAATCAAAAGACACAGGGTACTATGAAGGAAAGGATAAAGAAAGACCCATCTATATGCTGCCTATAATACTCATTTTATTTTTTTACTACCATTATTAAGACATATATTTGTTTTTCAAAGTTTTATTTAAACTCAGGAAAATTCAGGGGTTCATCACTTACATTACATTACATTACAACATCCAGTTGTAACATCCAGTTACATTACAACATCCAGTGCTCATCGTAACAAGTGCCTCCTTAATACCCATCCCCCATCAAGCCCATCCCCTACCCAGCTTTCTCCACCAACCCTCAATTTGTTTGCTATCATTAAGAGTTACAAGAGATTCATTTTAGACCTAAAGACACCTGCAGATTGCAAGTGAGTGGATGGAGAACAAAAGAAAGTCAGACTAGCTATACTTATATCAGAAAAACTATATTTTAAACCAATGACTATACCAAGAGATAAAGGGCACTATATCATAATTAAGGGGTCTATCCATCAAAAAGATGTAACAGTTGTAAATATTTATGCCCCCAACTTGGAAGCATCCAAATATATAAATCAATTAATAACATATATAAAGAAACTCATTTATAATGACACAATAATAGTAGGGGACTTTAATACCACACTTACAGCAATGGATAGACCATCTGAACAGAAAATCAAGAAGGAAACAATGACTTTAAATGATATACTAGACCAGATGGACTTAACAGACATACTCAGAACACTTTATCCTAAAGAGCAGAATACACATTCTTTTCAAGTGCACATGGCACATTCTCCAGAATAGATTACATAATGGATCACAAATCAGGCCTCAACAAGTACAAAAAGATTTAGATCATACCATGTGTATTTTCAGACCGCAACACTATGAAACTTGAGGTCAACCATGAGAAAAAATTTGGAAAGACTGCAAATACATGGAGGTTAAAGAACAGCCAACTAAAGAATGAATGGGTTAACCAGAAAATTAAAGATAAAAAAGAAAAAAGATACATGGAACCAATGAAAATAAAAACACCAGTCCAAAACCTTTGGGAGGTAGTGAAGGTAGTAGGTCCTAAGACAGAAGTAAATACACATAATATACATAAATATACATAATACACATAAATAAATATAGTGCAATAGCAATACAGGCCTACCTCAAGAAGCAAGAAAAGTCTCAAATACACAACCTAACCATACACCTAAAGGAGCTATGAAAGGAACAGCAAATAAAGGCTAAAGCTGGAAGAAGGGAAATAAGAAGAGATTAGAGCAGAAAGAAATAGTATAGAAATCAAAAAACTAGAAAAGTTCAATGAAACTAAGAGCTGCTTCTTCGGGGAAAAAAAAAAAAAAAACCTGATAAACCCCTAGCCATACTTATCAAAAAGAAAAGAGAAAGAACCCAAATAAATAAAAACATGAATGAAAGTGGAAAGATCACAACCAACACCACAGAAAGAAAGAATTGTAAGAGAATATTATGAAAAGTTATATGCCAACAAAATGGGCAATCTGGAAAAAATGGATAAATTCCTAGAAACATACAAATGACCAAAACTGAAACAGAAAGAAATAGAAAAATCTGAACAGACCCATAACCAGTTAAGAAATTGAATCAGTAAACTAAAATCTCCTAACAAACAAAACTCCAGGGCCAAATGGCTTCCTAAGGGAATTCTACCAGATATTTCAATAAGAATTGATACCTATTCTTCTCAAACTGTTCCAAAAAACAGAAATGGAAGAAAACTTCCAAACTATTTCTATGAAGCCAGTGTTACCTTGATTACAAAACCAGACAAAGACCCTGCTAAAAAGGAGAATTACTAGGCCTCTATCCCTGGTGAACATGGTTGTAAAAATTCTCAATAAAATACTAGTGAATCAAATTCAACAATACATTAGAAGAATTATTCACCATGATCAACTGGGATTTATTTCCAGTTGCAGGGGTGGTTCAATATTCACAAATAAATCAATGTGATATACCACAGTAATAAAACAAAGGATAAAGACCATATGATCCTCTCATTCGATGCAGAAAAAGCATTTAACAAAATACAGCATCCATTCTTGATTTTTAAAAAAACCCTCAACAAGGAGGAATAGAGGTAACATACCTCAACATCATAAAAATCATATAAGAAAGATCCACAATGAGGAAAAACTGAGAGCTTTTCCTCTATGGTTAAGAACAAGACAGGGAACCATAAGATACCTAGGAATATACCTAACCAAAGAGACACAGAATCTATACTCAGAAAACTATAAAGTTCTCATGAAAGAAATTGAGGAAGACACAAACAAATGGAAAAATGTTCCATGCTCCTGGATTGGAAGAATAAATATTGTGAAAATGTCTATGCTACCTAAAGCAATCTACACATTTAATGCAATTCCTATCAAAGTACCATCCATCTTTTTCAAAGAAATGGAACAAATAATGCTAAAATTTATATGGAACCAGAAAAGACCTCGAATAGCCAAAGGGATATTGAAAAAGAAAGCCAACGTTGGTGGCATCACAATTCCGGACTTCAAGCTCTATTACAAAGCTGTCATCATCAAGACAGCATGGTACTGGCACAAAAACAGACACATAGATCAATGGAACAGAATAGAGAGCCCAGAAATAGACCCTCAAATCTATGGTCAACTAATCTTCGACAAAGCAGGAAAGAATGTCCAATGGAAAAAAGACAGCCTTTTCAATAAATGGTGTTGGGAAAATTGGACAGCCACATGCAGAAAAATGAAATTGGACCATTTCCTTACACCACACACAAAAATAGACTCAAAATGGATGAAGGATCTCAATGTACGAAAGGAATCCATCAAAATCCTTGAGGAGAACACGGGCAGCAACCTCTTCGACCTCTGCCGCAGCAACATCTTCCTAGGAACTACGCAAAAGGCAAGGGAAGCAAGGGAAAAAATGAACTACTGGGATTTCATCAAGATCAAAAGCTTTTGCACAGCAAAGGAAACAGTTAACAAAATCAAAAGACAACTGACAGAATGGGAGAAGATATTTGCAAACGACATATCAGATAAAGGACTAGTGTCCAGAATCTATAAAGAACTTAGCAAACTCAACACCCAAAGAACAAATAATCCAATCAAGAAATGGGCAGAAGACATGAACAGACATTTCTGCAAAGAAGACATCCAGATGGCGAACAGACACATGAAAAAGTGCTCCATATCACTCGGCATCAGGGAAATACAAATCAAAACCACAATGAGATATCACCTCACACCAGTCAGAATGGCTAAAATCAACAAATCAGGAAATGACAGATGCTGGCGAGGATGCGGAGAAAGGGGAACCCTCCTACACTGTTGGTGGGAATGCAAGCTGGTGCAGCCACTCTGGAAAACAGCATGGAGGTTCCTCAAAATGTTGAAAATAGAACTGCCCTATGACCCAGCAATTGCACTATTGGGTATTTACCCTAAAGATACAAATGTAGTGATCCAAAGGGGCACATGCACCCGAATGTTTATAGCAGCAATGTCCACAATAGCCAAACTATGGAAAGAACCTAGATGTCCATCAACAGATGAATGGATCAAGAAGATGTGGTATATATACACAATGGAATACTATGCAGCCATCAAAAGAAATGAAATCTTGCCATTTGCCACAACATGGATGGAACTAGAGCGTATCATGCTTAGCGAAATAAGTCAAGCAGAGAAAGACAACTATCATATGATCTCCCTGATATGAGGAAGTGGTGATACAACATGGAGGCTTAAGTGGGTAGAAGAAGAATCAATGAAACAAGATGGGATTGGGAGGGAGACAAACCATAAGTGACTCTTAATCTCACGAAACAAACTGAGGGTTGCCGGGGGGAGGGGGTTTGGGAGAAGGGGGTGGGATTATGGACATTGGGGAGGGTATGTGATTTGGTGAGTGCTGTGAAGTGTGTAAACCTGGTGATTCACAGACCTGTACCCCTGGGGATAAAAATATATGTTTATAAAAAATAAAAAATTAAAATGCCAAAAAAAAAAAATATCAATGAAAGGAGAAGTGAGTTGGAGGAAATTGGAGGGGGAGACAAACCATGAGAGACTGTGGACTCTGAGAAACAAACTGAGGGTTTGGGAGGGGAAGGGAGTGGGGGTGGGGTGATCTTGGTGGTGGGTATTATGGAGGGCACGTATTGCATGGAGCACTGGGTGTGTTGCATAAATAATGGATTTTGAAACGCTGAAAAAAATTAAATTAAAATTTTAAAATACAAAAAAAAAAAAAAAAAAAGAACAAGACAGGGAAGTCCACTCTAACGATTACTAATTTTTTTAAGATTTTATTTCTTTATTTGACACATAGAGAGAGAGATCACAAGAAGGCAGAGAGACAGGCAGAGATAGAGGGGAAAGCAGGATCCCAACTGAGCAGAAAGCCCGATGCAGGGCTTGATCCCAGGACCCTGAGATCATGACCTGAGCCGAAGGCAGAGGCTTAACCCAATGAGCCACCCAGGCACTCCTCACCATTATTATTTAACATACTACTGGAATCAGCAATCATACAACAATCTTAGGATCAGCAATCATACAACACAAAGAAATAAAAGACATCCAAATTGGCAAAGAAGAAGTCAAACTTTATTTGTAGACAACATGATACTATGTAGAAAACCAAAAGGTTCCACCAAAAAAATCGCTAGAGCTAATACATGAATTCAGCAAAGTTGCAAGATATAAAATTAGTGGATAGAAATCTGTTGCATTTTTATACACCAATAATGAAGCAGCAGAAAAAGAAATCAAGGAATCCATCCCATTTACAAGTACACCAAAAACCACAAGATAGCTGGGAATAAACCTAACCAAAGGGACAAAAGACCCACTCTCCGAAAACTATAGAACTTTTATGAAAGAAACTGAAGAGGACACAAGGAAATGGGAAAAAATTCCAATGCCACGGATTGGAAGAACAAACATTATTAACATGTCTATACTATCCAAAGCAACCTACACATTTTATGCAATCCCTATCAAAACACCACCAGCATTTTTCACAGAGCTAGAACAAACAATCCTAAAACTTGTATGGAACTACAGAAGACCCTGAATAGTGAAAGCAATTTTGAAGAAGAAAAGCAAAGCTGGAGCCATCATGATTCCAGACTTTAAGCTATATTGCAAAGCTGTAGCTATTAAGACAGTATGGTACTGGCACAAAACAGACACATAAAACAAAAGAACAGAATAGAAAACCCAGAAATCGACCCACAACTATATGGCCAACTAATCTTCAACAAAGCAGGAAAGAATAT
This sequence comes from Mustela lutreola, assembly GCF_030435805.1. Classification (NCBI taxonomy): domain Eukaryota; kingdom Metazoa; phylum Chordata; class Mammalia; order Carnivora; family Mustelidae; genus Mustela; species Mustela lutreola. The sequence continues at coordinate 66,159,233 of NC_081308.1, read as the reverse complement.
CCAACGGAAAAAAAACAATCTCTTCAACATATGGTTTTGGGAAAACTTAAGAGCAACATGCAGAAAAATGAACCTGGACCACTTTCTTACACCATACACAAAAATGAATTCAAAATTGATGAAAGACCTAAATGTGAGACAGGAAACCTGTCTCCTCCTTGAGGAGACCACAGGCAATAACTCTTTGACCTTGTTCATAGCAACCTCCTATTAGAGATGTCTCTGGAGGCAAAAGAAACAAAAGCAAAAATGAACTCTTGGAACTTCATAAAGATAAAAAGCTTCTGCAAAGCATAGGAAACAATCAACAAAAATAAAGGAGCCTATGAAGGAAGACAACATATCTGCAAATGACATACCTGATAAAGGGTTAGTACCCAAAATCAATAAAGAATTTATAAAACTCAGCACTGAAAACACAAACAATCCACTTTAAAAAAGGGAAGAAGACATGAATAGACATTTTTCCAAAGAAGATATCCAGATGGCCAACAGACACATGAAAAGATGCTCAACATCACTCATCATCAGGAAAATACAAATCAAAACCATGATGAGATACCACCTCACACCTGTCAGAATGGCTAAGTCAACAGCTTCACATCCTGGCAAGGATGTGGAGAAAGGGGAACCAACCCTCTTACACTGTTGGTGGGAATGCAAGATGGTGCAGCTACTCTGGAAAAGAAAAAGAGTATGGAGTTTTCTCAAAAAGTTAAAAATAGAACTACCTTAGGACCTAGCAACTGCACTCTTAGATATTTCCCCAAAGGGTTCCAAAGTACAGATTTGAAGGGGTACATGCACCTGGATGTTTACAGCAGCAATATCCACAACAGTCAAACTATGGAAAGAGCCCAAAAACCCAACAACCAATGAATGTATAAAGAAGTGGTATATACATACAATGGAATATTACTCAGTCATAAAAAGAATGAAATTTTGCCATTTGTCACAAGGTGGTAGAGCTAGAGTGTATTACGCCAGGCGAAATAAGTGAGAGAAAGACAAATACCATATGATTTCACTCACATGTGGAATTTAAGAAGCAAAAAAATTGAACATATGTGAAGGGGGAAAAAAGCAAAAAAGAGAAAGTGAAAGAAACCATAAGAGACTCTTAAGGATAGATAACAAGCTGAGGGTTAATGGAGGAGGTGGGTGGGTTATGGGCTAGATGGGTGGTGGGTATTAAGGAGGACACTTGTTATGATGAGCACTGTGTTTTTTTAAGTAAGCAATGAATCTCTAAATTCTACCCCTGAAACCGATTTTATACCATATGTTAATTAACTAGAATTTAAATAACAATCAATTAATTTTACAAAATTTTTAAAGGATTATTTTCAACATTTGGGATGGGAGAAGTTAGGGTTAACACAGGGTTGCCAGATTTAGCAAATAAAAATACAAGACACCCAGTTAAATGTGTATTTCAGAAGTATGTCCCATTCAATGTTTAGGATATATGAAAAAAAGTTCATTGTTTATCTGAATTCAAATTTAACTTGGTGTCCTGTATTTTACCTCGTAACCTAAGAAAAAAGAACTAAATAGGCTTAAATCCACTTCTATTATGTTTTTGTTTGGTTTTGATTTTGAATTTTTTAAAGCAAGAGGTAAAAGGGAAATAGAACATAAAAGCTTTCTGGCAGGTTTAAACCAAAGGAATATTTTATTTAGAGTTAATGGTTAGTTAAAGCTCTGAAAACATAAACTCTATTTCCAGAGCTATTTTGTTATAATGTGATCACTAAAATAAAGAATAACTCCAAGGTCTTTCATGGTATGCAGATGTTTTGTAAATGATACTCTGTCTCCTCCCTTCACCCTAAGAAAAACAACCCCCCAGTGAAGTCCTTGGAGCAAAACTAATCTGATGTGAAAAACTGAAAAAAAAAATATATGGCTTTTACTACCTGCCAGGTAGAAGTCATCAAGGCCACAATCCCTAGCACCTTAAAAGCTATTAAAATAGTGTCAATATTTACTTGCACCTCAAAGCAGAGTTTAACATAAGTGTTCAAAGTCAAGAAAAGAAGAGAAGCTATCATTTTCCCTTAGAACTCAGGCTTCATTCAGAAGGTTATTTTCTTATAATGATTGAATATCAATTCCCATATGTGTCTGGTACTGTGCCGTGCCAGATTTTCTTTATGTCTCCCTGGAGTATAGACTAGTTGGTGAGACATTACTAGGATATGACCAATAAATCTTTTAACCAGGGTATGCATAGTTTAAAGAGGTGATTCCCCCTTCCTGGACTAAAAGCCAGTTAGAAAATTCACAGGTGAGTGCCTGAGTGGCTCAACTGGTTAAGCAACTGCCTTCACCTCGGCTCAGGTCATGATCCCAGAGTCCTGGGGATCAGAGTCCATGGGGAGTCTGCTTCTCCCTCTGACCTTCTCCCCTCTCATGCTCTCTCTCTCTCTCTCTCTAATAAATAAAGAAAATCCTTTTAAAAAAGAAAGAAAGAAAATTCACGTGTAAGGGCTCCTGGGTGGCACAGCCTGTATCAGGCTCCCTGCTCGGAGGGGAGCCTGCTTCTCCCTCTCCAGCCTGCTGCTCTCCCTGCTTGTGGTCTCTCTCCCTCTCTCTCTGTCAAATAAATAAATAAAATCTTTTTAAAAAACTTTTTTAATTTTTAAATTTTTAAATTAAAAAAAATATTTTAAAATATATTTTAAATAAATATATTTATTTATTTTTTAGATAAATGAAATCTTTTTTAAAAACTTTTTTAATTTTTAAATTTTTAAATTAAAAAAATATATATTTTTAAAGATTTTATTTATTTATTTGACAGACAGAGATCACAAGCAGGCAGAGAGGCAGGCAGAGAGGCAAGCAGGTGGGTAGGAAGCATACTTCACGCTGAGCAGAGAACCCGATGTGGGTCTCCATCCCAGGACCCTGAGATCATGACCTGAGCCAAAGGCAGAGGCTTAACCACTGAACCACCCAGGTGCCCCAAATAAAATCTTTTAAAAAAAAATTGACATGTAAAACCAAAACCATGTCCATGTTGTAAACAACTTGCAGGTCACAGTTTTTTTCTGTGGTGAATACGTTGGTTTTGTACAAGTAGGGAAAATAACCAAGATTCCTCCATTCTCAGGGTATTGCCAGGCCAGGCTCTCTAGGATGGTTGGGTTTGGTGTGGAATCCCTAGCTCAGCCTATATCCCTAATCCAAAGCCAGGCAAATCACCATGCTGGGGGAGAACGGTCATTCTCCCAAAAGCAGTGGGCACAATCGCCTGTGGTGTTTGTTAAGCTACAGGTACTCAGGTTTCACCCAAGACTACCCAGGTTTTACCCAAGACTATGCTAAGGGTACCAAAAATTTTATTTGGGGAAAAAAAAAAGACTCCCCAGGAAATTCAGATGCACAGTCTCAGTAAAGAACATCACATTACCTAGCCAGATGACTCAAATCACATTAGGCTGCATTCACATTAGGGCTAAACAGGATGTTCATCCCTCCTGAGGTTGTCTCCCCTCCAGGTGACTAAAAAAATAAACTCACAAGGCTGATCTGGTTCATCTTTAGTGTTATTTCATGGAGTAAAATACTCTTAGAATGCTCCATTTTCATCCCAGTTGTCTGCTGAGGCCAAGGAAAGCCCTTCCAAGTACAAGGGAACACTCAACAGCTCATGAAATAGCTTTAACCTTTCAGGAGACAAAAGAAAAAAATTAGAGAGGGATTATCTTTAAATGCATTGCCTTAGACATGAGCTCATGAACTATGGTCAAGGTAAAAGTACATTACACTCAGATTTTGCTGGTTTAATATATAAAGGAGGCAGGAAGAGAAGGATGTTCTTGCTGTTACAAAAACTGAAAATGAAGGGTAAGTTCTCTTCCCAAGTTCACCAGTTACCCATATGTAACTCAGTAAATAATTTGCTCTCAATGTTTAGATGACCGCACTCTCTGAGAGAAAACCATTTACTTGAAATTCAATAAGACAGCCAACATATTATATTACAAATACTACACATTTTTTTTAAAAAAAGACATTTTAGATCAGTACAATATTCTCAATCTTGCCTGCTTTATCTTTTTACAACATGCAGCCCTGTGGCTCAACCTCCATTTCTCCAGGGCAAAGTCAACTCAGAAACCAATCCCTTCAACAGCTAGATAGAAAGGACAGGATCAATAAAGGAATAACAAGTACTCCAATTACTTCTATTATCAGACAGCTCCACAGTGCACATACATGATGTCACAGCAAAACAGAGAAGAGCATAAGCTCCGAGGAAGACAGGATATGATAACTGATGGCAACTTTAATAGCTTAACCTATGTAACTATAGCTCCTCTTACCACAGGCACCTTATACCAGCCCCCTAGAGGGGATAAGACAGATCTTGTGTGAGGGGAATGGCAATTTTTTAAGATAAAGGAACAGAGGCCTCTGTTAACAGATTTGATTAACAAAAACAAAACTAGGGGCGCCTGGATGGCTCAGTGGATCAAACCCTCTGCCTTGGGCTCAGGTCATGATCCCAGGGTTTGGGAATGAGCCCCTCATCCAGCACTCTGCTCAGCGAGAGCCTGCTTCTCCTCTCTCTGTCTGCCTGCCTCTCTGCCTACTTGTCTGTCAAATAAATAAATAAAATCTTCAAATAAAAAAAAACAAACAAACAAAACTAAAACACTGTCACCAGCCTAAATAACTAAACATCAATTAGTTAAAAAGAATTTTAGTGAGTCTCTCTATATTGTATCATAGCAGGATAAAAATTACCCAGGATCTCTCAATTTTGCTTTTTAAAATAAGAACGAGAGGGGCGCGTGGGTGGCTCGTTCTGTTAAGCGTTTGCTTTCAGCTCAGGTCATGAGCCCCACATCAAGCTCCCTGCTCATCGAGCTCTGCTCAGGGGAGCCTGCTTCTCCTTCTCCCTCTTCCTCTGCCCCTCCTCCTGCTTGTGATCAATGTCAAGTAAATAAATGAATGAAATCTTTTAAAATTAGAAAAAAAAAGAATGTCAGTTCTATATATATAGTTAAATTCCCTTTACTGTCTCCTGACCCTTATGTACGCAATTCGAACCATGCATAAATCGAAACATGAAGGCTGGCACAGCTCTTCACAGTTTACAACAAATGTTCAGACAGTATCTTGTTTTAGCATCCCAGGAGTTCCATGAGATATTACCCCATCCTCGTTTAACAAATGATAAAGCTGAAGCACAGAGATGCTAAACATCTTGCCTAAGATCACTCTGGATCCTGCTGTCTCTTTCCAAGCTCACAAAAAAAAAAAAAAAAAAAAAAAAAGATTTCATTTACACTGAGGTTTTTCTGAACAATGCAGTAAAATCAAGTATTGATGCTGTCATATATGAATGCTGAACCTCATGTCCTCTCCAAATCTTACAGCAATGGTTTACCCTTACAATGTCATGAATACCCCTTCATGAAAGGTAATGAAAGCTAAGGAATCCCCACCCCATTAAAAAAGGCACATATGCAGATGTTCATAGTAACATTATTCATAATGGCCAAAGAGTGGAAACCACCCAAAAATCCATCATTTGAGGACAGATATACCAAAATGTGGTATATCAATACAGTGGAATATCATTCAGCTAAAAAAGGAATGGCGTACTGATGCAATGTGGTTGAAACTTGAAAACATTATGCTAAATGAAAGAATCTAGTCACACAGAAGACCATATGTTATATGACTCCATCTATAAGAAATGTCCAGAACAGGCAACTTAACAGAGATAAAAAGTATATTTGTGCTTGTCTAAATTAGTGGTTGGGTGGGTTGAGCAGAAATGGGGAGTGACTGCTGATGTGTATAGGCTTTCTTGCTGAGGTAATGAAGATAGTGCAAAATTGACTGTGGTGATGGTTGCACAGCCATGAACATGTAAAAGCCACTCAATTGTGCACTTTAAATGATGTATTATATGGTATGCAAATTATATCTCAATAAAGATGCTATTTAAAAATCATTAAAATACATATAGTGAGTAATATTTCCCAAATAATTTCTGATGGTTAACCAAGACCCTGAAACCCATCTACAGGTACACTGGTGTCCAAGACTCAGGATCAATAACTCCTGATCTACAGAAATAAGAATCATCCTATTTTCTTTGTTCTACATTTGAGTATTATTTCAGCTTCCCCTACCACAACTATCAAACCTATGCCTCCTACTTTTTAAGATCACTATTTCCACCTATTAGATCACATGACCACAGTATTTTTCAATATTGATTCATTACATCTAATAGGTGAGACAAGACTGATACACAAATAACAACATACAAAACAGAAGGTGAATCTTGCATTTGAAAAGCCAGGGAAGATCAGCAAGGAAGAATGATTAGAGGAAAGCTTTTGAGAGGTGGACATTTAATGCTCGGTTTAAGCTTGAAGAATAGATAGGAGATGAACATGCAGAGAAGGAGTATAAGGAGAATTTCAGAGGACGGCAGAATCAGAGATGTTGCCGAATAGTTCCTAGGAACCATGAAGAGAGGACTTACTACTGTCAAGCTCAGGATCCTGGACTTTAATCGATAGGCTCTAAGAAGCCAAGGAAGGCTGCTGAGTAGGATAGTTATCTAATCAAAACTGTATATTAAGACTGTTCAGTAATATCTGGGAGTATGTGGAAGGCAGAAAAAAACTGAAAGCAAGGAAACAAATAGGGAGCCTATTAACAATAGTATGAAGAAAAAGAAAAAGTACGAAGAAACGAAGAAAAAAATAGTACAAAGAAAAAGTTACAGTATGATTTAGAGAATGATGTCTTGACCCAACAACCATTTTAAAAGATTAAGGCACCCACGGAAAAAACGAGTGCTTTGATATTGCAGTAGCTACTCATTTAAGGTGCTGCCATCGGTGCATGGGTGGTTCAGTGGTAGAATTCTCGCCTGCCATTTAAGGTGCTGCCAATATACAAACCAGCTGTAGTTCATCATGGTACTTACTCCCCTTGAAAAACCCCATCTACAACATGAGTTTTGAGATCTCCTCAAGACAGAATTTTAACATTGCATTTTTGGTTATTCGTGAGATTTTGTGTGGCTGTTTGTGGGATTAGGAGGGGGCGCCAAAGATTCCTTTAGGTTCCCTTTGCTCCATTAACTCCACAGGAAACATTTGAGGTTCTGTAACTTTACAAAAATGAATCCTGATAAGAGTTGGATGATAAGCTTCCACGTGACCAACAAAACCCAAACTCCAAGACTAAAAGACCTTAGGCAAAATGACATATTTGCAGTAGCAAACAGTAAACGGTCAGAGAACTCGTTGAACGCAATATAATTCCCTTGAAATTGCTTTATTTCTATTTGTGCGCCCGAGGTGATTTGTGGCAGGGCATAAGCTTCGGCAGCAACCATTTCTGGGTTATAGACCAGCACAGGACACACAGCGTGGGTGAGTTTACACCCAGGAACCGCTGAGGATTAGTATTCCCTCGGAAGAAGCCAAGAAGGAGCCAGGAGCTACTTCAAAGTATCCCTCCTTTTACAGGGTGATGTTAAACCCAGGGACTAGGAAAGACAGGGTTGGAGGCCCGAGTCACGTGACACCCTGCCCTGCCCTATCCCCACAGACTAGTTTCCCAGAGCCCAAGACATTACCCCTTAGCCCTTTTACTTCCAGTCCCGGGCCCCTCCTCCCCCGCCTTGAAACACCCTCCACGTCCCCTATCCCTTTAGATCTCTGCTCACTTGTCCCGGATGATGGTCTGCAGCTCCCGGATCTGATCATTCATAGGCAGCAGTTTAAGCTGCGACCCGATCTGCTGGGAGAATTCGCGGTCCCCAAGGAGGGATTCGCTGGTTGGTGCGTCACAGTTGCCACTGCCACTGCTGCTCTCTGGGTTGAGGCTGGCCTCGTCGCAGGCCGGACGATCCAGCTCGGTTGGTATGCTGGAATGAGCATACCCTGCGAGGAGAGTCGGCATGGTCTTGGAGGCGCTGTTTCCCCCGGGCTGGTCTGACATCAGGTCGCCGGGTCGCAGCGGCTCAGAGCTCGGGGTAGACAGAGTTTGCTTTCTGGTTGTGACAAGGCGTGGAGTCCGAACACCGTAAGTCCACAGCCATACACGAGGCCCCGGGCTGTACCTGCAGCTACTGACCCCTAAGGCTAAAGGAGAGCGAGGAGAAGAGGCGGATGCTCATCCGCTCTCTCGTTCGTCCCGGACGTTTCTAAAACTCTTAACCTGGGTTGCCCCCTCTCACCCCACCACCCCCTTTCCCGGCCTACGTAAGTTCCCCTGGGCGCGTTACGTCCTTGCCCCGCCCACACCGGACGTACAGCCTGCCTAGACGCTATTGGCTCCTCTCCCGGTTGCTCTCAGGCGAACTGCCTGTAACCCTTTGATCACCGGGCTGCTTGGGTTCCCACACCTTAACCAGGCGGCCGGGACGAAGCCAGGGGTGCTTGGTTCCAGGGTCTTCCGGGAGCCCTTGGAGGTTCTGCATGCAAAACTTTGGGGGCGTGGTAGAGCCAGAAAAATCTGGGAGTGGAGAGTGATAAAATGATTACGTACAGAAGGCCCACTGGTTTTAGACTTTGTGTGTTGGCCGAGAGATTATACTTCAAAAAACGGCATCTTCACTTAGCTTGTCTGTGTAACCAAAAGGAAACGTAAAAAGCGAAAAGCTGCCGAAGAGCCCGCCTTCTACTAGACTGTTCTACAAACTGCAGCTTCCCAAGTGTGCTTGACCATTAGAGTTTTCCTTATCTTTATTCCTTGGGACCTACATTGAACTGTTACTATGGGGATTCCGACAGTATATCAGATCCACGACCACTTTGTTTATTGTAAGTACGTGGAAAGACACTTTTTTGAATCTTTTGGATAAGAAGGTCCAGGCAGCACTACTTCTCAACACCAGTGTGTATTAGAACAACTGGAGAGCTTGTTAAAAATACAGGTTCTCATGGCCTGCCTTTGAGATTCTGATCCAGTAGATCTGAGAAAGGATCAAAGAATCCTTGTTTTTAACAAGCAACCCAGCAATTATGATCTTTTTTTAAAAAGAGCACACTGGGGGCTCCTGGGTGGCTCAGTGGGTTAAAGCCTCGCCTTCGGCTCAGGTTTTGATCCCAGCATCCTGGGATCGAGCCCCACATCTGGGCTTTTTGCTCAGCGGGGAGCCTGCTTTCTCCTCTCTCTCTGCGTGCCTCTCTGCCTACTTGTGATCTCTGTCTGTTAAATAAATAAAATCTTTTATAAAAAAAGCACGCTGTAAGAAAATAATTTACAGGCTTCCTTTTTAAAGAGCTATAATGTGAAAGTCAGACACCTGCTAATTCTGCTAAAGAAAACTATTGAGCGACATTTAACAAGTCCCTTTCCCTTTCTGGACTTGCCTCTCCCCATCTATAAATGAGATGCATTAACTATTTGACTCCTAAATGTTCTTCCAATTTTGACATTCTGTAATTCTATTTTGCCTCCCAAAAAACCAATTCTTAAAATTCCCTTTTCCACAGAGTCACATAAGCCACTTACGAGAGATCAGAGTAACATTAGTAACAGATAACAACACTATCCAGGCCTTTCCTTGGTGGGACTTGAGCCTTGATCTGGCACTCTGTTTCCAATTTTTTGTTTATTGTTTTGGTATTCATATTAATGGTATTTTTATCCCTTTGTTTCACTCCTATTTTCTCTGCTTTGTTCCTGACTCTCTAGGTCAGTACACTATTAGCTGTAATTATAGAGAGTTTAAATTTGATTGGATGAAAGGCATTGCAGCCTAAAACTGTAATCCAGTCACTTTTGAAAGCTTATGTATTTGTCCACCTAGCACTGCATATAGTTCAAAGGGCCTCTGGGTTTAAAGACAAATCTGGCGGGGCACCTGGGTGGCTCAGTGGATTAAAGCCTCTGCCCTTGGCTCGGGTCATGATCCCAGGGTCCTGGGATCAAGCCCTGCATCCAGGTCTCTGTTCAGCAGGCAGCCTGCTTCCTCCTTTCTCTCTGCCTGCTTCTCTGCCTACTTGTGATCTCTGTCTGTCAAATAAATAAATAAAATCTTTTTTAAAAAAAAGACAAATCTGGCTACTTTGCCAATGGATGCTCTAAAGGAAAACACTGCAGTACAGTATTGTTTCACTATCAGTAATTTAAATGAACTAATGAATCTAAAATGGTATCGTGAGATATTCCAGGACTAAAACTGTACTGTAGTCATTTTTGTCTAGTTTTTTATCAGGCAAATGGCTTGTTCTCAAGGCCACAGAATATGAGTTAAGACTGTACTTAACTCATGTTGCTAGTATGTCTTCTGTTGCTAGTGTGTCTTCTGTTTTCACTCTTATAGGAAATATCCATACATACACTTACCTATGTTAACCAGTAATCATTAGAAAATCTATGTATGTAGTTATTTAAGAAGCTATTAAAGCACAATTCACTAATGAGTAGATAATGACACCTAAAGTTTGGTACTTTGTAATTTAGGAAACACTTTTATACACTCTCTCACTTAATTTTAAAAAAAAAAAAAAAGCTGGAGGTTTACCAAGCCCCATTTAGAGATCTTATCTGTGCGATTCTTTATCTTCAAGTGACTTGTCCAAAGTCACAATCCCAAAAGTAGCAGACCAAGACAGAAACCCCAGTCTTTTGACTTCAGATGCAACCTTCTTCACACATACTGATAGAACCATGAAATCATTCGGTTAACAAATACTAGCTGAGCCCTTAACTATTTGCCAGGAATGTTGCTATGTGCTGGAACAGATAGAAAAATGAGTGATGATCTTAAAATTCTCCATGGTGGTAGAGGTCAGGGATAGTATGGATCTTTGAAAACCAAAGGACAAAATTAAGCAGCATGGAAACCTAAACCAAAAATGCTAATAACAGAATTGACAAATTTGAATTTAGCTCTCTTGCTCACTTTTTTAATGAACGCATGAAGCCAAATAAAGCAAAAGCTGGAAAATTCTCCTGTAGTATTTGAGATGACTGTAAACTTCATTTTAGATTGTGAGCTCCAAATTTGATATATCCCAAAAAATTATGGGAATCAACAAACCAATTGCTTGTGTCAATAGAAATCCTTTACGTACATCTACATAGTACTTTTAGAAAGCACTTTATATAGAAGTTATCTCATTCAACATTGTGGAGTAGTGAGGCTCAGTATTATAATTTCTGTTTTACAGGTGAGAAAATTAAGACTTAGGAAACTAATTTATAGTTACATCATGAGTAGTAGAGTTGGAAGAAGGCAAAAGAGAATTCATATTAATATAATCTCTATTTTCTATGCAGTATGTTTTAGTTAACCTCATTTAAATCTTTCAATAACCTTAGACGGAAGGCTGTATTTGTTATCTATTTGTTATCTGATATTTACTGATAACAAAACAAATGTATTGAGATTAACGACTCTGTCACACAGGTAGAAAGTGCAGGAGCAGAGATTTTTTTTTAAAGATTTTATTTATTTGTTGGAGAAAGAGAGAGAGAAAGTACGCACAAGCCAGGGGAGCGGCAGGCAGAGGGAGACTCAGGCTCTCTGCTGAGCAAGGAGCCTGATGCAGTACTCGAGCCCAGGATCCTGAGCCAAAGGCAGACACTCAAATGACTGAGCCACCTGGGTGCCCCAGGAGCAGAGATTTGAACGAAAAGTCAATTTGACTGTTCCTATAACGCAGGTCCTCAAATTTGTCCAAGTTATCTTCCTCTACTATAGACCAAGATTATGCTTGTACTAGATAGTATCTCACCTGAAATACCAGATTAAACCTATGAACCAAAAACTGTACTATATGACTGAGCTGGGGGATCCTGATATAATTATGTTAATACATAGTTCTCAGATGAACTCTTTGACAATCCCTTTGTGCCCTAAGCTCCAAGAATTCTTTAATTCAATTGACTTTGGTCATGCTTAAGCTATTGCATTATTTTCCTTTTTTAAAAAGATTTTATTTATTTGACAGAGAGATAGAGAGAGCACAGGTAGGCAGAATGGCAGGCAGAGGGGAGAGGGAGAAGCAGACTCCCGGCTGAGCCAGAAGCCCTATACAGGGTTTGATCCCGGGACACTGAGATCATGACCTGAGCCAAAGGCAACTGCTTAACTAACTGAGCCATCCAGCTGCCCCTGCATTGTTATTTTAAATGTCTTATGAACAAAAATTTTAATTAAAAGATTAGCCAGTGTTCTGAACAAATACTGTGGTTTGTTTCTCTCCAAATAGCTACAACTTTTAGATGTATGCCTTGGTTCTATGGCTTCCAGTAGTCTCAAAATCTCTATTTGGATATCTTTTTTTTTTGTAATTTACTCCTCCTCCTTTCAAAATTTTTGAATCACTTTTAAAATACATATTTACCTGATGATTCACAGACCTGTACCCCTGGGGCAAATAATACATTATATGTTAATAAAATAATTTTAAAAAGAGTACTTAGTACTCTAATTTGGAATAATAAGAAAGTACATATTTACAGCCTTTTGCAGTTAGTTTACTTGTTAAGTACAAAGACCCTCCTGTGGAGCTTTAAACAATTTCTGGTAAGGTGTATGGGGCAGGGCAGGCATATCTTTTATAAAGAATTATTCCCTGTTCTAAGAAAGAAAATACCTTGTATAAGAGGTATAAAATAGAACTTGTTAATATGATGTATTAATAACTGAGGTGTCTTGTTTTTTTAAGTTTTTTTTTTTGAGAGAGAGAGGAGAGGGAACATGAGCAAGTGGTGGGGGTCTGCAGGGGAGGAGAAGCAGACTCCTGCCTGAGCAGGAAGCCTGAAGTGAGGCTCCATCCCAGTTCCCTGGGATCATGATCAGAACCAAAGGCAGATGCTTCACCGACTGAGCAATCTAGGCACCTCCTGAGGTGTCTTTTTTTGTGTTTTGTTGATTTTTTATATTGTATACTTTGAAATGTTTCTATTTTTCTTTTGTGTAAATTCTAAAGGTATTTTTTTCTAGTTACCTTGGGACTTATATAACACATTTTCTAACAGTATAGTTTAAATTGATAACAACTTTAATTTTAATCACATATAAAAATTCTACACTTTAACTTCTCCTGTCCCACTTTAAGTTATTGTCACAACTTACATTTATTCCTATTACGTATCATTAAACATGTTTTACTTATAGTTATTTATAATAATCTTCTTTTTTTAAGTAAGATCTATGCCCAGTGTGGGGTTGAACTCATGATCCTGATATCAAGAGTCACATGCTCTACTGACTGAGCCAGCCCGGCACTTCTATAATAATTTTCTTTTAACTTTTATATTTGAATTTAAATTTATTTACTCACCACCATTATACTAATGCAGTGTTCTTTCCTTTGTCTATATATTTACCTTTACCAACGAGTTCCATATTTTTTTACTAGTGTTGAGTAGCTGCTTAGTGTCCCTTTGTTTCAACTTGAAGAACTCCCTTCAGCATTTCTTAAAAAGCAGGTCAAGTGGTGATTAAGTCCCTCAGATTTTGTTTGTATGGTCTTTATCTCTCTTTCATTTTTTTCCTTCCAAGTTTGTATTTAAATTCCAGTTAATAACATACAGTGTAATACTAGTTTCAAGTGTCAGATTCAGTGATGCATCATTTACATACAACACCCATTGCTCATCACAAGTGCCCTCCTGAATAGCCATCACATTTAACACATCCCCCCACCCATCTCCCCTCTGGCAGCATTCAGTTTGTTTCCAAGAGCTAATGCGTTCCTCTCTCTATTTCCCCCCGTGTGTATCTGTTTTGTTTCTTAACTTCCACATATGAGTGAAATCCCGTTATTGGTCTTAATTTGACTGACTGATTCTGCTTAGCAGAATATTCTCTAGATCTATCCACATTGTTACAAATGACAAGATTTCATTCTTTTTTGTGGCTGAGTAATAGTCCATTGAATATATATATCACTCCTTCTTTATCCGTTCATTAGGCCATGGACACTGGGACTCCTTCCATAATTTCCCTGTTGTTGATGATGCTGCTATAAACATAAGGGTGCATGTATCCCTTCAAATCAGTACTTCTGTGTCCTTTGGGTAAAATACATAGGAGTGCAACTGCTGGATCTTAGGGAGGCTACATATTTAACTTTTTGAGGAACCCCCATGCTGTTTTCCAGAGTGACTGCACCAGTCTACATTCCCATCAACAGTGTAAGAGGGCTCCCCTTTCTCTGAATCATTGCCAACGTCTGTTGTTTCCTGACTTGTCAGTTTTAGCCGTTCTGACAGGTGTGGGGTGATACCTCATTGTAGTCCTGATTTGTATTTCCCTGGTGATGAGTGATGTTGTGCATCTTTTCATGTGTCCATTGGCTATCTGGATGTCATCTTCAGAAAAATGTCTATTCATGTCTTCTACCCATTTTTTTTAAACTGGATTATTTGGGTTTGGGGTGTTGAGTTTTATAAGTTCTTTATATATTTTGGATGCTAACCCTTTATCAGATATGTCATTACAAATATCTTCTCCCATTCCACTGGTTGTCTTTTAGTTTTGTTGATTGTTTCCTTCACTGTGCAAAAGTTTTTTTATCTTGATGAAGTCCCAATACTTTATTTCTGTTTTTATTTCCCTTGCCTCAGGAATGTTGGTAATGAGAAGGTGCAACAGCTGATGTCAAAGTGGTTACTACCTGTGTTCTCCTCTATATTTTGATTATTTCCATCTCACATTTATATCTTTCATCCATTTTGAATTGATTTTTGTGTATGGTGTGAGAAAGTGGTCTGGTTTCAGACTTCTGCATGTTGTTCCCCAGTTTTCCCAAAACCATTATGTGAAGAGATAGTCTTTTACCCCTGAATATTCTTTCCTGCTTTGTTGAAGATTAGTTGACAATATAGTTGTGGATCCATTGCTGGATTTTATATTCTCTTCTGTTGACCTATGTATCTATTACTGTGACAGTATCATACTGTTTGGATCATTACAGCTGAAGGAGCAGGAGGCTGGCTGAGGACAAAGCAAAAGCTGGCGCCTTGCACCCCCCCTTCACCCGCTCCCCTCCGTATGTGTGGCATTCCTCAGGCACCCCTGACTGCCATAAAATGATAAATGGTTAACTTGCTGAGATTGCGATCCTGCAAGACAGGAGTCTCCCTTGGTTTGCAAGTGTCCTTGAGATTTACAAAGAAGTTACCTTATCAATAGCCCAATTTCCAGGGACACAGGACTCAGTTCCTCAAGCCCTAATGTCACCCTCCCCTCCATGAAAAACGGAAGGAGGCGGAGGTAGAAGGAAAAGTAAATAAAGTTAAATTTCTTTTAAACCTAAATCTCATTAACAAGGATGCTTGATAGCAGGAATGTAACATTCCACCAGGAGACTCCCAATTGTCTTTACTTGGTAGTAACCAGGCCTTCAATATCCTGATAGTGCTTTTTTCTGCATGCGTGGGCTAACCGGCCAGTTCTGCTTCTGTAAGATTGCTTTGTCTGATTTCACGCGGGGTCCCTTGACCCAATTCACTGACGCCAAGTATGCCTGTTCAAACTGTCAATCAATCAGCTCAGCCCCACCCGAAACTTGTTTGTACCTGTCTATAAAAACCCTGCACCAACCCAGCTCTGGACCTCTCGGCGTTATCGGCAACGAGCGGCGCAGAGGTCCAGGTTCGAACCTGCAATAAACGACCCTTGCTGATTGGCTTTGACTCACGTCTCTGGTGGTTTTTTAAGGTGGGGGTAATATTCAATTGGCATTTCACAGCTTTGTAATAAAACTTTAAGTCTGGAATCATGATGGCTCCAGGTTTGCTTTTCTTCTTCAAAATTGCTTTGGCTATTTAGGGTCTTTCGTGGTTCCATACAAATTATAAGATTGTTTGTGCTAGCTCTATGAAAAATGCTGTTGGTATTTTGATAGCAATTGCATTGAATACCTTTAGTAAGTAGTATAGACATTTTAACAATGTTTATTTTTTCCAACCCATGAACATGGAATGTCTTTCCATTACTTTGTGTCATCTTCAGTTTATTTCATCAGTGTTTTCTAGTTTCAAGAGTACAGATCTTTTGCCTCTTTGGTTAAGTTTATTCCTAGATATCTTATGGTTTTGCTTCAGTTGTAAATGGGATGGATTCCTTGATTTCTTATTCTGCTGCTTCTTTATTGGTATATAGAAATACAACAGATTTCTGCACGTTGATTTTGTATCCTATGACTTGACTGAATTTGTGTATCAGTTCTAGCAATTTTTTGGTGGAGTCTCTTGGGTTTTCTACATAGAGTGCCATGTTATCTGCAAACAGTGAAAATTTCACTTCTTTCTTGCCAATTTGGATGCCTTCTATTTCATTTTGTTTTCTGTTTGCTGAGGCTAGGATTTCCAGTACTATGTTAAAATAACAAAGGTCAGAGTGATCATCCCTGTCTTGTTCCTGACTATAGAGGAAAAACTCTCAGTTTTTCTCCATTGAGGATGATATTAGCTGTGGGTTTTTTGTATGTGACCTTTATGATTCTTCTATTCCTAAATGGTGGAGGGTTTTTATCATAAATGGATGTTGTACTTTATCAAATATTATTTCCAAATTGATTGAAAGGATCATATGGTTCTTATCCTTTCTTTTATTAATGTGGTGTATCACATTCATTGATCTGTAAATATTGAATCATCCTTGCAATTCAGGAATAAATCCCTCCTGATCATGGTGAAAGATTCTATTAATGTACTGTTGCATTCAATTTGCTAGTATTTTATTGAGAATTTTGTATCCACGTTCATCAGGGATATTGGTGTGTAGTTCTCTTTCTTAGCGAAGTCTTGTCTGGTTTTGGAATCAGGGTAATGCTGGCCTTGTAGAATGAGTTTGGAAGTTTTCCTTCCATTTCTATTTTTTTGGAATAGTTTAAGAAGAATAGGTATTATCTCTTCTTTAAATGCTTGGTAGAATTCCCCTGGGAAGCCATCTTGCCCTGGACTTTGGTTTGTTAGGAGACATTTGATTACTGATTCAATTTCTTTGGTGCTTATGGGTCTGTTCAAATTTTCTATTTCTTCTTGTTTCAGTTTTGGTAGTTTATATGTTTCTAGGAATTATTTCATTTCTTTTAGATTCCCCTATTTGTTCACATACGATTTTTCATAATATTCTCTTATATTGTTTGTATTTCCATATTGTTGCTTATGATTTTTTCCTCTCTCATTTGTGATTTGATGATTAGGTCATTTCTCTTTTCTTTTTGATAAGTATGGCCAGGAATTTATCAATGCTATTAATTTTTTTAAGAACCAGCTCATGATTTCATTGATCTGTTATATTGGGGT
Source organism: Mustela lutreola (assembly GCF_030435805.1). Taxonomy (NCBI): domain Eukaryota; kingdom Metazoa; phylum Chordata; class Mammalia; order Carnivora; family Mustelidae; genus Mustela; species Mustela lutreola. The sequence continues at coordinate 66,141,965 of NC_081308.1, read as the reverse complement.
GTTTTTTTTTGTTTATATCATTTATTTCTAGTCCAATCTTTCTTATTTCCCTTCTTCTGATGGCTTTGGACTTCATTTGTTGTTCTTTGTCTATCTCCTTTAGGCTTAAGTTTACATTTCTTCTTTGAGATTTTTCTTGCTTCTTGAGGTAGGCCTGAATTTGTGGTCTTTCTACATTTTTTCTTGTGGTTGACTTCAAGCTTCCTAGATTTGTGGTTGGAAAAGATGTATGGTATGAACTCAATCTTTTTATATTTGTTGATGCCTGATTTGTGACCTTGTATGGGACCTATTCTGGAGAATGTCCCATGTGCACTTGAGAGGAACGTGTATTCTGCTCCTTTAGGATGAAATATTCTGAATATATCTGTTAAGTCCATCTGGTCCATTTGTCATGCAAAGCCATTGTTTCCTTGTTGATTTTCTGCTTAGGTGATCTGTCCATTGCTGTAAGTGGGGTGTTAAAGTTCCTTACTATTATTGTATTATTATCAATAATATGTTTGTTAGTATGTGTTCCTTTATGTTTGTTATTAAGTGTTACTAAGGATGCTCCCCTTTGGGGTGCATAAACATTAACAATTATTAGATCTTCTTATTGGATGGACCCCTTTACTATGATAGAGAGCCCTTCTTCATCTCTTGTTACAGTCTTTGGATTAAAATCTATTTTGTGTGATAGAAGTATTGCTACTCTGGCTTTCTTTTGACTTCCATACGCATGGTAAACTTTTCTCCATCCCCTCACTTTTAATCTGCAGGTGTCATAAGGTCTAAAATGAGTCCTTGTAGGCAGCAGATAGATGGATCTCATTTTTATCCATTCTGACACCTTATGTCTTTTGATTGAAGCATTCAGTCCATTTGCATTCAGAGTAATCTCTGTTACAGATGAATTTAGTGCCATTTTATTACTTGTTTTGTCATTGTTTCTGGAGATTTTCTGTGTTCCTTTCTAGTCTTTGTGTTCCTTCTAGTCTTTAGTCCATTCTAGTCTTCTAGTCTAGTTACTTTCTAGTTCCTTTCTAGTCTTTCTAGTCTATTTCCTTTTCTACTCCTTTCTAGACTAGACTTAGTCTCTAGTCTAGTTCCTTTCTGGTTCCTTTCTAGTCTAGTCTAGTCTAATCTTTTGGTCTTTCCCACTCAAAAAGTTCCCTTTGATATTTCTTTCAGGGCTAGTTGAGTGGTCACAAACTCCTTTAGTGTTTGTCTGGAAAACTCTTTATCTCTCCTATTCTGAATGACAGCCTTGTTGGATAGAGTATTCTTGACTGCATATTTTTCCCATTCAGTACATTGAATATATCATGCCACTCTCTTCTGGCCTGCCAGGTTTTTGTGGAGAGATCTGCTGCTAATCATGTTCATCTTCCCCTGTAAGTTAGGGACTTCGTTTGTCTTGCTGCTTTTAGGATTTTTTTTTCTTTATCTCTATATATTGCAAATTTAACTGCAATACCTCTTGGGTGTTGGCCTGCTTTTGTTGATTTTGATGAGATTTCTCTGTGCCTCCTGGATTTGGAAGTCTGTTTCCTTCCCCAGATTGGGGAATTTCTCAGTTATAATTTCCTCAAATAAAGCTTTTCTCCCTTTTCTCTCTTCTTCTTCTTCTCCTTATGGGATTCCTATTATAAGAATCTTACTGTATTTCATGAGTCACTCTGTTCGCTAAGCCTACTTTCCAGATTCAACATTTTTCTTCCCCTCCTCCTTTCAGTTTCATCATTTTCCATAATTGCATCTTCTGTATCACTTATTAATTCCCCTGTTTCTTCCATCTTTGAGATCATTACATTCAGTTTTTATCTTACTCATTGTATTTTTTTTTTCATTTTTGGCCTGATTGGTTATAAGCTTTTTCATCTCTGTAGTAAGGGTATCCCTGATGTCTTCAATCTTTTTCTCAAGCACAACTAGTATCCTTAAGATTGTTGCTTTAAGTTCTGGCTCAAGTGTATTACCTATATCTGTTTCCATTAGATCCTTGGCCCTGACCATTTTTTTGTTCTTTCTGATCAATTCCTCCATCTTGACATTTGGTTTAAGTCTCTGTCTTCTCTGTGTTAGGAAAACCTATATGTTTCCTGCTCCTGAGAGTTGCCTGTCTGAAGCAGTGCAGTGCACTTTGGGCTTTATCTCACCCAGCAAGCTGTTTTAAAACTCACAACTTTAGGGACCTAGTAAGTCAGGCACCTATGCTGGTCTTCTGGGTAGGGTTTTGCCATACTGGAACTGATACAGGTTTGACCCAGAGGGCAGTCTTACTAGATTGCAGGACCATGGGATTTGAAGCAAAGCACACTAAAGAGCTAGTATTCATTTTAGCCAGCCTCAGCAGGTGTCTCTTCACCTATGCTGATGTGTGGGGAGGGATATGGCACCCTCCAGCACTTTCCTCCCTGGAGGAGCAATGCCACCACACTCAGATGTACTCCAAAAAGAGAACAGTCTCCCCCAACAATATGTCATAAGCAAATATCACACCACACCCTCTGCCCTCTCCCCTATCCCCCAGCTATCCTGGGATACCCTCTCCAGGAATACTGTAGTGCCCTCTAGGCTCTATACCAACCGTGCTGTAGACTTGTAAAACTCTAGTCTTTGAGCTCTGCTGTTTGTAAAAACTCAAGACAACCAGACCTTTCACTTTTCCCAGTCAATGGCTTTGGGAAGATGTTCTTGTGTGATCTTCTCTCTCTCCAAATACAAGCTGTATTTTAAAAAGGAATTCTCAAAACTCAATGACAAGAAAATAAACAACCCAACTAAGAGTGGTACAAGACTTTAGACACTTCACAGAAAAGGATGTATTGATTGCAAATAATCATATAACAGATTCAACATCATTAGTTATGAGGGAAATGCAAATTAATGCCATAATGATATACTCTAATACAATTATTAAAATCATATACAAATATATAAATATAAATATACTGACTATACCACATGCTGGCCAGAATGCAGAACAACTGGATCTTTCATATATTACTGTTTCAGAATGTAAAATTATGCAGCAATTCTGAAAAAATCAGTTTGAAAAGGCAGGTTTGTTAACATATATACAAACTATTGCTATGTACACATATGCCCTAAAGAAATGGATGCCTGTATTTCCATAAAAATTTCTACCCATATACCTATTATAGCTCTACTTATAATTGCCCCCAAGACTGGACCAAAAATATCCTTAAATTGGTTAATGAATAAACAAACAGTGGTATACCCATTCATTGGAATACCATTTAGCAATAAAAAGGAGTACCTATTATCTTATATAACAATTTGGTTGAATCTGCAAGGCACTTTTACAGAAAAATGGCATTTTTTACAGAAAAATTGGTTTGGAAAACATTTCCTAACCAATTTTATGATGCCAGCATTACCCTGATACCAAAACCAGACACAGTGAGAACAAACAAAAACACCAAACCTTAAAGACCGATGTCCCTCATGAATATAGATGCAAAAAGATCTTTTTTTTTTAATTTTTTTCAATTTATTTCTTTTCAGAAAAACAGTATTCATTATTTTTTCACCACACCCAGTGCTCCATGCAATCCGTGCCCTCTATAATACCCACCACCTGGTACCCCAACCTCCGACCCCCCCCCCGCCACTTCAAACCCCTCAGATTGTTTTTCAGAGTCCATAGTCTCTCATGATTCACCTCCCCTTCCAATTTACCCCAACTCCCTTCTCCTCTCTAACACCCCTTGTCCTCCATGATATTTGTTATGCTCCACAAATAAGTGCAACCATATGATAATTGACTCTCTCTGCTTCACTTATTTCACTCAGCATAATCTCTTGCAGTCCAGTCCATGTTGCTACAAAAGTTGGGTATTCATCCTTTCTGCTGGAGGCATAATACTCCATAGTGTATATGGACCATATCTTCCTTATCCATTCGTCCGTTGAAGGGCATCTTGGTTCTTTCCATAGTTTGGCAACCGTGGCCATTGCTGCTATAAACATTGGGGTACAGATGGCCCTTCTTTTCACGACATCTGTATCTTTGGGGTAAATACCCAGGAGTGCAATGGCCCGGTCATAGGGAAGTTCTATTTTTAATTTCTTGAGGAATCTCCACACTGTTCTCCAAAGAGGCTGCACCAACTTGCATTCCCACCAACAGTGGAAGAGGGTTCCCCTTTTTCCACATCCTCTCCAACACATGTTGTTCCCTGTTTTGTTAATTTTGGCCATTCTAAGTGCTGTAAGGTGATATCTCAATGTGGTTTTAATTTGAATCTCCCTGATGGCTAGTGATGATGAACATTTTTTCATGTGTCTGATAGCCATTTCTATGTCTTCATTGGAGAAGTGTCTGTTCATATCTTCTGCCCATTTTTTGATATGTTTGCTTGCTTCGTGTGTGTTGAGTTTGAGGAGTTCATTATAGATCCTGGATATCAACCTTTTGCCTGTACTGTCATTTGCAAATATCTTCTACCATTCCGTGGGCTGCCTCTTTGTTTTTTTGACTTTTTCCTTTGCTGTGCAGAAGCTTTTGATTTTGATGAAGTCCCAAAAGTTTATTTTCACTTTTGTTTCCTTTGCCTTTGGAGACGTATCTTGAAAGAAGTTGCTGTGGCTGATATTGAAGAGATTACTGCCTATGTTCTCCTCTAGGATTCTGATGGATTCCTGTCTCACGTTGAGGTCTTTTATCCATTATGAGTTTATCTTTGTGTACGGTGTAAGAGAATAGTCGAGTTTCATTCTTACTTATAGCTGTCCAGTTACAGCATGACCAAGGAAGGTCTTTTTCTAGGAATTCAAGGCTGCTTCAATATTTCAAAATCAATCAATGTAATTCATCATATTAAGATCTTACAGAAGAATTATGTAATATTATAATTTAATGTAGAAAAAACATTTGGCCAAATCCAACACTCATTTAAGATAAAAATTCCCCACTCTAGGAATAGAAGGTAACCTCCTCAACCCAATTAAGGGAATCTGTAAAAAGCCTACATCTAACATTATATTTAGTGGTGAAAAACTGATTATTTTCCCCCAATATTAAATAGAAAACAAGTGTGTTTTCTCTCATCTCTTCCATCCAGTGCAGGAATGGAATTCCTACTCTGTGCATTAAGGCTAAAATAAAGGAAATTTAAAACATACAAATTTCAAAGGAGGAAATACAACTGCACTCATTGGCATATGACATGCTTTTCTTTTTAGAAAATCTCAAAGAATCTACTGGGGAAAAAAACCTCCTAGAACTAGTAAGTGAGCATAGCAAAGTTGCAAAACATATGGTCAATGTACAAAAATCAATAATATTTCCACATACTTGCAATGAACAATTGTAACCTGAAATTTAAAACACCGTAGTATTTATAATAGCTTCATTAACAAATTAAATATTAAGCATAAGTCTAACAGAGACCCAAATAAGAGATTAATGATATTAGTTTTTTATTATAGGATGGAAAGCTGAATAGAACAGTATCCCATATATTATAGAATTTGAAATTTAGTAGGGGACAAATATATGTTTTCAAATAGGTACTGGGTAGTTTTTGACTAATGTCACAAGTAAGGTATTATCAAGGGTTTGTATGAACTTTGAAGAGGAAGAGATTGTACCAAAATAGATTAGGAACCAGAAATTTCATTGCACCTGGAAGGATGGGCAGGATTCAGGTAGATGGAGGGGCAGAAATTGTGATAGGAAGAAGGAATGTTATAAACTCAATACATAAATGGGAAAATTCATATTTTATGTGGGGGAATAGTAAGTAGGTCTTACAGAAGCATGAAGTTCTAGTAAGGAGTTCTAAAATATAAACTAGAAAGATAGCTTTGTGGAGATTTAATGTGCTTCGAATATCAGCTTGTACAATTTGGATTGCATTCAGTTTAGAATAGAGAACCAATCAAAAAAAGCATGTGTTTATAATTGTACTCTTACCAAAGTAACAGGAAATAATGTAAATATGCTAAGAGGAAATTCTAGGCTTGCATGGGTAGTAGGCATTTGTAGAAGAGTTGCCTAGATAAGAGGTTTATAGTGTAGTTGTTACAGTGTCTGTCTCTATGGAAATAGGAGTTGGGGACTCAGCTTGCCAGGGTATTAATACACTACATTTAGAAATTATAAACCCAGAGATAAGCATTTAACTGATGAAAAACCAGAGGGCAAAGCTGGGTGAAGCAGGCATGGAGAGAGAAACTCACTGAAGCAAATTTGGAGAGTTAGTTTGATCTAAGAAACAGAGCGGTAGATAGGTGAACAAATGGGCAAAACAGTCATGAATTGGAGCAGAAAGGGAGCAGTGGTCAGGCAAGATAAGCTTGCCTGAGAGCCAAAAAATCTTTTATAACTGAATTCCAATGTATGTGGACATACTCATATCCTGTAACTCACCCCAAAACATTACACATTTCAGACATAGGATTCTGTTCAACATCCCCAATCTCATCATTCATTTCAGGCCTTCATGCATTTGCACATGCATTTTCCAGCTTCCCTTAATGTTTGTCCCTCCTTCAGCCATCTTTTTCATCCCTTTTTCACCTGGCATACACTCCTCCTTTAAAGCCTAGTTCAAATGTCAAATCCTTGGTGAAGGTTTAGGCACAGTTAGAGGCCCCCTTCCTTGTTCAAATCTCTGCTAAAGCATGTTGCATTGTAGCTATCTTCCTCCTCTCATTAAACCTTGACCTCTTTATGAACTGAGATTCTATCTTATCTATTCTGTATCCATAGTACTTGATATAATGCCTGGAACATAGTATGTAGGAAATTGAATTAATTAATCAATTAACTAGTTCATTTTTAAGAAACCATGGGCTTTAATCTGCCTTATTTGAAAGGGGTCTTACTCTAGTCATTGATATTAACTCTCACTATGGAAGTTCCCCTGGCAGTGGAGTATGTTATACTCTGTAATCACATTGACTATGAATCATATTGGTTGGTGAAAAATACCAGTGTCTCTAATTTATCAGTTGTAGGGATCAGATAAGAAATATTTATTTCTTTACTTTGTTGCTCTGGTGAACTCTCAGAAAGTTTAGTTGAAAAATCAGTGGTGGGTTATTTGTAGAAAAACAGTAACTCTGAACTGGTGTACATAGTTATGGGCATTCAGTTCCCAGGGCTTCATTTTAGTTCTGTAACTGTTCCATACAGGTCCTTGAGATAACTATGTTGACGTAGGAATTCCAAATGATCCAAACCACGAATAACTTCTTTCTTTAATCAGAGATATGGGTGACTACAGTGGTAATGATTACCACAGATGCTGAGCTTGGCAGGATAATTCCCTGAAGTCTACATGGAGGTTGTGGCATGAGTCTTAGGGGCCAGGAAATATTCAGGATAAAAGTGATATTGCATGGAATGGTATCTTCTGCATTGCAGAGGAAAGATTTGTTTTTAATATAAAACCATACATTGGAAGAGATATTCATTTTTGAAGGTTTTTGAGTAATACTTAGGGACTAGTTTAGATATAAATTTTAATGTATTCTGTCTGACCATCTGAGAACAATCTACTGAGGTTAAATTTCACCTAGAGGGGAAGAAATAGAGATTTTCAAAATAGAATTAGTAGATGGTGACCTTGGCCTATAAGGACCTGATTCCAAAGCCAGTGGAGAGTTTGAGAGACATTTTTTTTTAAAGATTTTATTTATTTATTTGACAGAGAGAAATCACAAGTAGATGGAGAGGTAGGCAGAGAGAGAGGGAAGCAGGCTCCCCGCCGAGCAGAGAGCCTGACGCGGGACTCGATCCCAGGACCCTGAGACCATGACCTGAGCCGAAGGCAGTGGCTTAACCCACTGAGCCACCCAGACGCCCCTTGAGAGACATTTTTGAAAGCTATTAGTGGTGTCTTATAAACTTATGGTTAAGGTATTGAGCACCACAAAAAAGGGAGTCTTATTACAAAATAGAGTTCTCAATAAAGCCCTAGATATTATGGCATAAGAGGTTGAAGTTTAACCAAAGAGTTTTTGAAAGGCCTTTCTGCCTTCTAGTTGATTCCTCTACCAAAGAGTCCATTTCATTTGCCTCTAAATGGATTCCATATTAATTATATTGGAAAAGCTGAAGCCAGGGTTTCATAGCATAGACATGGAATGTAGATTTGTTTCCTGAGGGTGAAATATAAGAAGTGCAGAGGTATGACTTCAGTATTGTATTAGGTCAAGTGCAGAAACAGAAAATGTGTCTACATATGCAAGAGTCTTTGTTATATAAGGAAGATAATCTTATGTTCTTATGTTCTTACATTAGTCTTATATTCAACAGTTCTTTGTTGCAGCCCTAAGTTTATGAAATAACTTATTCCAAAGCATAAAAATTATAACAAATAAATATGAAGATTCAGGTCTTCATTATTTCTGCTGAGAAGTTAGCTGTTAATCTTATTGGAGTTTTCCTATAAGTGACAGGTGGTTTTCCTCTTGCTGATTTCAAGATTTTCTCTTTGTCTTTAATTTTTAGCATTTTTACTATGATATATCTGTTTGTGGGTTTTGTTCAATTTCTCCTACTTAGAATTTGTTGAGTTTTCTGGATGTGTGGATTATTGTTTTTTTTCTTTTTAGTAAATTTGAATTTTCAGCCATTCTTTAAATATTTTTCCTTCTGTCTCTCCTCTCCTTGCATTCTCATTATGTGTATATCGGTGTGCTTAATGGTGTCCCATGCTACTCTGAGGTTCTGTTCCTTTTTCTTCTTTTTTTCTCTTTCTGTTGTTCAGCATGCACAGTCTCTATCAACATCTCTTCAAGTTCATTAATTCCTTTTTTCTTCTAGTTTGAATGTACTGTTGAACCTTTATAATGATTATAAATTTTCAGTTATTGCACTTTCAACCTCAGAATTTTTATTTGGTTCTTTAAAGAAATTTTCTTTTTTAAAAGACCTGAACCAGAGGCAGACACTTAACTGACTGAGCCACCCAGGTGTCCCAGAAATTTTCTCTTTATTGACATTCTCTGTTTGATGGAACACAATCACCATATTCTTCTTTATTTAATCAAATTTTAGTTCAGATCAGGCAACCTTACTCATCTTTACATATCTGCTACCTAGCACAGACCCTGAAACTTAATGAGGATGTAATAGCTTGCAATAAATTTATGTTGAGCAAATAAAAAATAATTAGTTTGGTTCTGCGCATATGTTTATAATGGCTATTTATAGCTCTTATCTGTTTAATCTAATATCTGGTCACTCTCACAGGCAGCTTTTGTTGCCCTTTTTCCCCTCTAATGTTTAGGTCATATTTTCCTTTTTTTTTCCTTTCTTTTTTTAGTACATGCCTTATAACTTTTTTTGTTAGAAAATGGACATTTTAGATAGTATATTGTAGCAACTCTGGGTACTGTTACCCCTTCCCTGACTTATTACTGTTATTTCCTTATTTCCTTGTTTAGAGACTGGCTGAGTTGTTTTTAGTGAAGTATGATTCCTCCTCCAGACTCCACAGTGTTAAGTCTCTGATTGTGCTCCTTAAGAGAACACAGCTTTGGGTACATCACAGTCATCTTAGGATAACAGTAGTTCAGTAGAGTTCTCAGCCACTTATTCCCTGACCACATCCAGCTGTTATGCTTCTATTGTTTACAACAATGCCTGTGGCATCAATTCTACCACAAACTAATTTAATCAAATTGTGGCTTTTTTTAAGGAACAGTTTCTGAGGTCAGGGTTTGATTTTTTTTTTTTCTTAAACCCAGAAGAGCTCCTACAAGCTGTTTTATTCCCCACTTCTCTCCAGCATACTTGCCAGCCTATATTCTATACTGTATATTCATCAGATCCACACATTTCCTCCCAAATCCCCTTACTACAATCTCTGCTTTTTTGGAGAGCATTCTTAGGTTTAAACATCTGCATGCTCTGTTGCAAATGAAGTCAATTCCTTTGGGAAAAGACTGAGAACTGTTTTACAGCCTGCTTCTGCTCCTCTCTGCCCAAGACAAAATCTCTGAGCTGGGGCTGTGAAGCCAGTCGTGAGGACAATGTGGAGATTCTCTGAGTGACACACTCACTCGAGGAGCTGATGCTCAGTGGATGGGTGTCAGTAGTCTGACAGTAGTTAGCTTACCTCTCTTGATGTCAGAGGAAGAGCTGTCAGAGCTCCAGAACTCTGTGCCATACCCATGCCCAAGCTAGAGCTTCTATTTAATGATGAATATTATACAGAAGGGACTCCCTACCTCTTGACTACAGTTGTCTAAGACTTGGCCCTAACAATTGGTAGGTGGAGGAAGGATGGGAAATCCTACTTCTGAGGAAAATGCCTTCCAGTTAGGAACTGGGGTGAGAGGGAGTCATGTATTCTCAGCTGCAGCAGTGTGGAGTGAAGTGCCCAGTTTGCTGAGCTGGGAAGTGGAGAGAGAAAAAGCCGTCCTGATTCACACCACAAACTCTTGCCTTTGTTTCTTAATTTTGAAGATTTTCTTGGTTAGACATTTATTTGCTGTTTGCTCTTAGGAACATTTCCAGAGGCTTAAACATTTTTTAAAATAATTTTTACTGGAGAGCAGGTTAGCAGAGCAGCTCACACTGTCATGCCACAAGTAAAATTTTCAGAGTTTTGACTAAACCTCTTCCTTTCTTTTTCTGTCTATATCCACTCCCTTGATTTCACGCAGTCTCATGGCTTTAAATATCAACTATACATTGATGACTCTCAAATTTACATCTCCTGCAATAGTCTTTTCCTCTAAATTTGTTTCATATATCCAACTTCCTAGCTAATATCTCCACTTGGATATCTAATAGGCATCTCAAACTTAACATGTCCAAAATTGAACTATTGATGTGTGTCTCATCCTAAAACCTGCTTTTTCACAGCCTTCACTGTCTTAATAAATACAAATTCTTATCTCCCTTTTGCTCTAGTCAGAAATCTTGGAGTCATTCTTTTTTTTTTTTTCCTTAAAGATTTTTATTTATTTATTTATTTATTTGGCAGAGATCACAAGTAGGCAAAGAGGCAGGTGGCAGGGGAGGGGGCAGCAGGTTCCCTGCTGAGCAGAAAGCCTGAAGTGGGGCTTGATCTCAGGACCCTGGGATCATGACCTGAGCCAAAGGCAGAGGCTTAACCCCCTGAACCACCTAGGTGCCCCTCTTGGAGTCATTCTTGACTTCTTTCTTTCTCAATCCACATCCAATCTACTGGCTAATATCATAGGCTTTATTCCTTTTTATTTTTATTACCATATAATGTATTTATTTGTTTTAGGGGTACAGGTCTGTGATTCATCAGTCTTATACAAATTACAGTCCTCACCATAGCACATACCCTCCCCAATGTCCATCACCAAGCCACCCCATCCCTCCCACCCCCCTCCACTCCAGCAATGCTTAGTATCCTGAGATTAAGAGTCTCTTATGGTTTGTCACCCTCTTTGGTTTTATCTTCTTTCATTTTTTCCCTCTCTTCCCCTATGATTCTCTGTTTTTTTTTTCTCTTAAATTTCACCTATCAGTGAGATCATATATAATTTTCTTTCTCTGATTGACTTATTTCACTTAAGATAATACCCTCTAGTTCCATTCATTTCATTGGAAATGGCAAGATTTCATTTTTTGATAGCTGTGTAATATTCCACTGTCTGTGTGTGTGTGTGTGTGTGTGTGTATCCATTCATCTGTGCTCTTTCCATAGTGTGGCTATTGTAGACATTGCTGCTATAAACATTGGGGTGCATGTGCCCCTTTGGATCATTATGTTAGTATCTTTGAGGTAAAAACCCAGTAGTGCAATTTCTGGGTCATAGGGTAGCTTTACTTTCAATTTTTTTAGGGACTTCTAAACTGTTTTCCAGAGTGGCTGTGCCAGCTTGCATTCCCACCAACAGTGGAGGAAGTTTCCCCTTTCTCTGCCTCCTCACCAATATCTGTCATTTGCTGCACTGTTGATTTTAGCCATTCTGACTGGTGTGAGGTGGTATCTCACTGTGGTTTTAATTTGTATTTCCCTGATGCCAAGTGATGTGGAGTACTTTTCATGTGTCTGTTGGCCATTTTATATGTGTTCTTTGGAGAAATGTCTGTTCATGTCTTCTGCCCATTTGTTGATTGGATTATTTGCCCTTTGGGTGTTCAGTTTGATAAGTTCTTTATAGATTTTGGATACTAGCCCTTTATCTGGTATGTCATTTGCAAATATCTTCTCCCATTCTGTCAGTTGTCTTTTGGCTTTGTTGACTGTTTCCTTTCATGTGCAAAATCTTTTGATCTTGATGAAGTCTCAAGATTTCATTTTTGCCCTTGCTTCCCTTGCCTTTGGTGATGTCTTAGGAAGAAGTTGCTGCAGCTGAGGTTGAAGAGGTAGCTGTCTGTGTTCTCCTCTAGGATTTTGATGGATTTCTGTCTCACATTGAGGTCTTTCATCCATTTTGAGTCTATTTTTGTGTGTTGTGTAAGGAAGTGGTCCAGTTTCATTCTTCTACATGTGGCTGTCCAATTTTCCCAACACCATTTGTTGAAGACACTGTCTTTTTTCCACTGGACATTCTTTCCTACTTTGTTGAAGATTATTTGACCATGGAGTTGAGGGTCCACTGCTGGGCTCTGTATTCTGTTCCATTGATCTATATGTCTCTTATTGTGCCAGTACCATACTGTCTTGATGATTGCAGCTTTGTAATACAGCTTGAAGTCCAAAATTGTGATGCCACCAGCTTTGGTTTTCTTTTTTAACATTCCTCTGGAATCTTGGGGGCTTTTCTGGTTACATACAAATTTTAGGATTATTTGTTCCATTTCTGTGGAAAAAGTTGCCATTTTGATAGGGATTGTATTAAATGTGTAGATTGCTTTAGGCAGCATAGACATTTTCACAATATTTGTTCTGCCAATCCATGAGCATGGAACTTTTTTACATTTCACTGTGTCTTCCTCAATTTCTTTCATGAGTATTTTACAGTTTTCTGAGTGCAGATTCTTTGCCTGTTTGGTTAGATTTGTTCCTAAGTATCTTATGGCTTTGGGTGCAATTGTAAATGGGATCAACTCCTTAATTTCTCTTTCTTCTGTCTTGTTGGTGTATAGAAATGCAACTGATTTCTGTGCATTGCTTTTATATCCTTTCACTTTACTGAATTCCTTTATGAGTTCTAGCAGTTTTGGGGTAGAGTCTTTTGGGTTTTCCACATAAGTATTATTATATCATCTGCATAGGCTTTATTCATAACATATTTCATGATTTGCCCTCTTCTCAAACCCTCCAGCCAGGTCCAAGCTACTATTTATCTCTTCCCTGGATTGTTGCAGTACCTTCCTAATTGGTCTCATTTAATCTAGACTTCATATGGTTCTTCTCCTTTCTATCTCCTAACATGCCAGAGTGATCCTGTTAAAACTTAAATCATCACATCACGTCTCTGCTTAAAACCATCTGATATCTTCTCAACTCAGAGAAAAAGTTTATGCTCTTACAATGGCCAAAAAGGCTCCGTAAGATCTGCATATCCCATTCTCAGTTTACTCTGACCTCATCTGAGATTACTGCTGCCCCTCACTCTGCTCCATACTTACTCTCCTCTTTAACACACCGACTTCACTTGCACCTTGGAATCTTTGCACTTGTTATTCCCTCTGCCAGGAACACTTCTCTTAGTTATTTACATAGATTCCTTCCTTTTCACCTTCAAGTCTTTGTTCTTAAAACTCAGGAGGGCTTTCATGGGACACCTGGATGGCTCAGTCACTTAAGCATCTGCCTTCAACTCAGGTCATGATCTCAGGGTTCTGGGATTGAGTCCCACATCTAGCTCCTTGCTCAGCAGGGAGCCTGCTTCTCTCTCTGCCTGCCACTCCTCCTGCTTGTACTCTCTCTCTCTCTCTGACAAATAAATAAACATCTTTTAAAAATTGCTGTCATTACTCCTTGTCCCCCTTCCCTGCTTGCCACCATCCAACATAATGTATATTTCAATTATTTATTTTATATATTGTCTGTCTCTCTGCTAATAGGTTGTAACACTCATGAAAACAGGAATATTTTTGTTTACCACCCAACACATAAGAATAGTGTCTGACACAAAATTTATTCTAAATAAATATTTAGAATATTTATGAATGAATGAATAGATTTCAATGGAGAGAGGGAGTATAAGGGAACTTTCTTGGATGGGAAAATGAGATATAAGAAGTGAAGTCATGAGACCTTATTTGCCTCACAAATTGATCACAAGCCATCTTTGGGTATTGCTGTGTGTTGAATGCTTGGATTTTCCCATAATTCATATGTTAATGTCCTAATCCCCAATGTGGTGGTATTAGGAGGTGGGGCCTTTGGGAGATAATTGTCATGAGAGTGGAGCCCTTATAAATGGGATTAGTGCCCTTACATGAAGAAATATGAGAGAGATGATATCTCCTATCCCTGCCATATGAGGACACAGTAAGAAGGCAGACATCTTCAAACCAAGAAGACGGCTCTCACCAGAACCCACCCATGCCAGCACTTTGATATTGGACTTTCAGCCTCTAGAACTGCAGGAAATAAATGTATGGTCTTTGAACCACCCAGTCTGTGGATCTTGTTATAGCAGCCCAAACTAACTGGGGAAGACATGTATGTGAGCTCAGATGTGCCTCAGTGCCCAGTACTACTTCTCTTCCACCCATAATCCAGTCAAGTCATTAGGTATTTGATCTGTAAATCATGACTTGGACCATGGCATTGCTTCTCAATGGCCATGGGCCCAGTACCCTCTCACAAGACCTAGACACACTGGTGGATTTACCGTCCTTTCCATATTCTGCTAACTATTGTAGTCACATGACTTTGAACACACAGACACACAGTGTCTGTTTCTATGTGTATAGTTAAGGGGAAAATGATGAGAGTGTTGAGGGTGGTGTTTGAAATATAACTATTGTAGTCCTGGAGTCAGAGCCATAGTTCAGCCCCAGTCATTACTTTGCTCAGAACTTCAGTATCCCACTCAAGGATCTTCCACAGATACACCATTGTGAAAATACCTTATTAATATAATGAGATTTTCAAGGGACTCTGAAGCCCTATTTCCATATTTAATAAATGAAGAATCTGGGCCCCAGAAAGGGGAAGAAACTTGCTCAACTTCCTATAAATAAAAAATAAGAGAAACTAAAATCCTTTCCTCTTGCCTCCTTGTCTGATGTTCTTTTAAGCAGTAGGTGTTAAATTCCTTTTTTTTTTTTTTTTTTTTGTTTTGGCCAAACTTTTTATTTAGTATTCTGTAGTTGCTTAACACACACTTAAGTGGTCTTATTGGGGGGAGGGAAAAGGGGAGGTTCTTGTAGATTCCCAAGGAAATGTCAGAAAGGCAAAATATGGCCAGCATTATCCATTTGGTTTTTTGGGTTTACTGGGTGAATAGCACTTTCCTTCCATAAGCATCTGATCTCAGGTTTTTCATACGGAGAACATTGAGATTTCAGTTTGAAGACCCTCTGAAATCCTACGAGTAGCATACCCCGACCACCCTCTAACAGCTAGCTTGTTTGTATAGGCAGAAGGATTCACCTCTCCATTTTAGATGGCTAGATGTTTGTGGAAGGTCTTAGAATTGCCTTGCCTCACTTACTGGGAAAAATCTGATATAGGAAGTGGCCTTTAGGGACACTTTTAACTTGAAAAATTACAATACTAGTACACAAGTCAAGTCTTAACACATTTAACATTTGCTTATTGAAAGCAATGTCATAAAGTCAAATAAGATTAAACAGGTTTTACTTTTTTTCCCTCACAAGAACATAAAAATTATGGAAGGGGAACTTAAACAGGAAATTAAAAATAAGGTAACACAGTTTTTCCTTTTAGTAGTCCTTGGGTAGTTATGACAGAAAAGGTTCCACTTTTTTGTTTGTTTCTTTGAACAGGGATTTTGGTCCAAAGTTTTGTTTGTTTTTAGTATCTGCTTCTGCATCCCCCTCTATCAGATCGGCTTCCTCGGCCACCACCTCTTGGTGCTCCGCGGCTTGAACTGCTGTAGGAATCACGTGGAGGAGGGTACCCCCTTTCCATAGAAGGGGGAAGCCCTCTTTCTTGTCTGCCAAACCGATCACGACCACTTGAGTAGAGATCACTTCGGCTGCTTGAGTAACTGTCTCGACTTCCACCATATCCGTCACGTGAGCTGCTGTAACCATCATAGCGACTGCTTCCACCATAAGATGGCGGGGGCCCTCGTGTAGGTGGAGCACTACGTGAGTTACCATAACTCTCATATGAATCTCTGTAGGAGCCTCCACTTGGATGATCTGAATAGTCACGATCACGACCATAGCCATCTCTATCACTATAGCCTCTTGACGAGTAGTCATCACGTGAACTGGAATGACCATAACACGGTAAGTATAATCTCTCGGCGGTGGTGCATAATCTCTTGTATCACGAGAATTTGGGTAATCTCTGCTTGAATAGCTGTCTTTAGTGGAGTATCCATCATCTCTTGGGGACAAATAAACATCTCTACGAGAGGGCAGGGGTTCCCTTCGAGGTGGGCCTCCATAACTATCTCTTCCACGTGACGCAGGAGCTCTTCCTCCCATTCCACTGCTGCTGCGAACTGGTCCTGAAGGGGGAGATCTTTTAGGAGGAGGACCACCACTTCGTGGTGCTTGAGTAACTGCACTTCGTGGTGGTGGTCCTCTTTTTACTGGAAGTGGTCGCCTGGAAGAACTCATGTTAAAATTCATGGAATAGCCACCATCATCCATGTGCCCTCCACGTGAGGGAGGTCCCCTGGTTCCTCCACTTCCTCCTCTTCCGCCTCTAAGAGCTCTTGGAGGACCTCTGCTTCTTGGAGGTGGCGGTGGTCCACGTCTACCACTTTCAAATGATGGCTTAGTGGCTTGTTCTACTTTGATGGCTTTTCCATCGAAGGACTTTCCATTCGTGTCTCTGGCTGCATCCTTAGCATCTGCTGGGCTCTCAAAGGTGACAACAGCAAATCCTCTTGATTTGCTGGTTTCACGATCTTTCATCAATAGAACTTCCACTATTCGTCCATATTTGCCAAATACTGCTTCAAGGGCTTTTTCATTTGTTTCTGTACACCAATGAAAAGCTTTCCTGGGCGATCTGCTTCAACCATTTTTTCCCCCTGGTGAGAGTCGGAGGGGTGACAACGGTTTCAAGCTCCTACGAGCTTGCCGGCAGGGGCTTCGTAGCAGCTCAGCACGAGGGAGTGCCGCCGGATCCGAGAACGGAAGAGGGAAGCCCTGTTAAATTCCTTCTTATGGGATGCTCCAGTTGCATAGAACTTTAACAGTCAACAGAAGCATGGTAACAGAAGCTGAATGCAATGCATACATGCTACCAGGGTGTTTTATCTCAGCAATAATTAATGGATATGTCAGGACTTTTGCAAGCAGGTGCATATTAATTTATAGACTTCTAACTTCCTTTTAATTAATCAGAGTCAGAGCACATTTAATTAATATTGTCAGTCTAATTCACTGATAACCAGGTTTGATATTGCAATTTGCAAGGTAGGAGTTTAATCAGCTACGGCATTGCTTCTTTCCTTTTAATTTTTTTTTTTGACAGTTTGAAGTATCAAGTTCACATGGACACTTTGATAGTGGGGTTATTTGGAATTATATTTCTTTCTGTCATAGGTTAGATGCCTTTGTAAACAAGCTCCAAAGTCAATATTTGTGTACAATAAGTTTAACAGGGAGTGCACTTGAGAATAACATTTGAGAAGGAATAAAGGAAGTAGGATTGTAGAGGAAGAAATTACAATAGAAGACTCAGCCAACTTCTTGAGGAAGTCTGAGGTTGGGAGGTCTTTCAGAGATGTTTCAAAGTAAAGCAAGAGGGCTGAATCTTTGTACCCTACAGGGAGTTATCAATAGATGCAGGCTATCCTGGAGAGGAGAAGTGGGATGTGTGGTATTGAGTTGGGCAGATCCCTTTGCACAGGACATTTACTGGAGAGGGAATAAGTTGTGAGGCTGAACAGGCAACATTCTATGCAGCTGCAGGAATGAGTAGTTTGGTTCTTCATGGGGGGTAGGGATGGAACACCACAGTATTATGTACTACATTTTCCTTCCTTTAGATTTGGTACTCTCCCACTCCCCCATATTATCACCTCCAAATGGTTTCTTTCATTCATTCCTTGTCTAACTCTTTGCACCACTAACTCTTTAGCAGGGTTGGGCAGAATTGAACTCTTTCTCTTTGGTTCTGAAATATGGCTTTGGTTCATTACTTAAGATCTGCAGGTAGGGGGTTCCCTGGGTGGCTCAATCAGTTGAATCTGCCTTCTGCTCAGGTCATGACCCCAGATCCTGGGATTGAGCCCCACATTAGCTCCCTGCTCAGCAGGGAGTCTGCTTCTCCTTCTCTCTCTGCTCTTCCCCCCAGCTTGTTCTCTCTCTCTCTCTCTTTCTCAAATAAATAAGTAATTTAAAGAAAAAGATCTGCAGGGAGGAGGAAGTGAGAGAGACTGACTAGCAGCCAGAAGCCAGGAACCATAATACTCCTGTTCTTTTTAAAAATTTTATTTTGACTCAAACACTTAACATAAAATCTATCCTTTTAAAAAATTTAAGTGTATAATACACTATTATTGACTATGGGCACAGTGTTATACAACAGATCTCTGATGCATAGTCATCTTACTTAACTCAAAATTGATGCCTGTTGATTAATATTTTCCAATTTCCCCTTGAATCTCAGTCCACAGTAACTACCATCCCCATTTTTTTATTTTATGAATTTGACTACCATACAAGTGGAATTACACAGTATTTGTCTTTCTGTGTCTGGCTTATTTCATTTAGCATAATGCCCTCAAGTTGTATCCATATTTTCACATATTGCAGAATTTCCTTCTTTTTTTAAAAGCTGAATAACACTTCAGAGTGTGTGTGTGTTTGTGTGTGTGTATGTAATCACACTTTCTTTATCCATTCATTTCATCCATCAATAGACACAGGTTGTTTCCATATCTTGGCTACTATAACTAATACTACAATGAACATGGGAGTGTTGTTATCAATTTGGGATCCTGATTTTAATTATTTTAGATATATACCCAGGGTGGGGTAGCTGAATTATATAGTAGTTCTATTTTGAATTTATTCAGGAACATCCATACTGTTTTCAATAGTGGCTATACCATTATTCATTCCCACCAACAGTGTGCAAGAGTTCCACTTTCTCCACATCCTCATCAACACTTTTTTTTTTCTTTTTGTTTATAATAGCCATACTGGCAAGTGAGAGATTACTGCTCGTGGTTTTGATTTGCATTTCCTGATGATTAGTGCCAATGATTACTTTTTCATGCACCTGCTGACCATTTATAGTCTTTTCTTTTAAGTACAAACAATTTTTATTGATCAGTTATACCTCAATGAAGCGGAAAAAATGCAGATTCTGATTGGATAGGTTTTGCAGTTGGCCCAGAGTTCTGCATTTCTGAGAAGTGCCCATGTCCTCTCAATGGAGCTGGCTGGCCAACTCTGCCTTGAGTAGCAAGCTTCTAAGTGGCCTTCCTGTGTCTAATTTATCCTCTTCCAAAACATCCTTCATGTTGCATTTGGATTAATTTCTCTGAAGTTGAATTTTATGAAATGTGACCCTAGAGTTTTCTATAGCAGAACCAGATCCTGTTTCAGACCTGATTCGTCATAACTTCTTACAGTGACAACCCCAAATCTGCTTTTTTTCAATTTAATTTTATTTTTTTCAGTGTTCCAAAAGTCATTGTTTGTGCACCACACCCAGTGCTCCATGCAATACGTGCCTTCCACAATACCCACCACCAGGCTCACCCAACCCACCACTCCCTCCCTCAAAAACCTTCAGTTTGTCTCTGAGAGTCCACAGTCTCTCATGGTTCATCTCCTCCTCCAGTTTTCCCCAACTCACTTCTCCTCTCCATCTCCCAATGTCTTCCATGTTATTCCTTATGCTCCACAAGTAAGTGAAACCATATGACAATTGACTCTCTTTGCTTGACTTATTACACTCAGCATAATCTCTTCCAGTCCCGTCCATGTAATACAAAAGTTGGGTATTCATCCTTTCTGACAGAGGCATAATACTCCATTGTATATATGGGCCATATCTTCTTTATCCATTTATCTGTTGAAGGGCCTCTTGGTTTTTTCCACAGTTTGGCGACTGTGGCCATTGCTGCTATGAACATTGGGGTACAGATGGCCCTTCTTTTCACTACATCTGTATCTTTGGGATAAATATCCAGTAGTGCAATTGCAGGGTCATAAGGTAGCTCTATTTTTAATTTCTTAAGGAATCTCCACACTGTTTTCCAAAATGGCTGCACCAACTTGCATTGCCACCAACAGTGTAAGAAGGTTCCCTTTTCTCCACATACTCTCCAACATTTGTTGTTTACTGTCTTACTGATTTTGGCCGTTCTATTTGTAGTCTTTTTTGGAGAAATATCTATTTAAGTTCATTGCCCATTTTTAAATTGTGTTACAGTTTTTGTTGTTGTTACTAAGTTGTAGTAATTCCTTACATATTTTGGAGATTGAGTCCTTATCAGCTATATGGTTCATAAATGTTTTCTTCTATTCCATAGATTGCCTTCATTCTGCTGATTGTTTCCTTTGTTGTGCAGAAGCTTTTTAATTTGATGTAGCCTGAAATATTTTTTGCTTTTGTTGCCTGTGCTTTTGGTGTCATATCCATGAAATAACTGCCAAAACCAATGTCATGAAGATTTTCCTCTATTTTTCCTTCCGAGAGTTTTACAGTTTCGGGTCTTACATTTAAGCTTTTAATCCATTTTGAGCTGACTTTTTTTTTAAGATTTTATTTATTTACTTGACAGACAGAGATCACAAGTAGGCAGAGTGGCAGGCAGAGAGAGAGAGAGATGAGAGGAAGCAGGCTCTCTGCTGAGCAGAGAGCCCGATGCAGGGCTGGATTCCAGGACCATGGGATCATGACCTAAGCTGAAGGCAGAGACTTAACCCACTGAGCCATCCTGGTGCCCCTTTGAGCTGACTTTTATGCATGATGTAAGATAAGTGTCCAATTTCACTCTGCTACATGTAGATATCTAGTTTTCCCAACAGCATTTGTCAAAGAGACCACCCCATGGTGTATTCTTTGCATCCTTGACAAATATTTGCAGACATATAAGTGTGAGTTTATTTCTGTGTAGTTAACATACAGTGCAATATTGGTTTCTGGAGCAGAATTCAGTGATTTGTGACTTACAGACAACACTCAGTGCCCATCATAAATGCCGTCCTTAATACCTACCACCCATCTAGCCCATCCCCCACCCACCTCTCTCCATCAACCCTCAATTTGTTCTATATCATCAAAAGTGTCTTATTCCTTGTTTCTCTCTCTCCTTTTTTTCTTTCCCTCATTTTCATAGGTTCATCTGTTTTGTTTCTTAAATTCCACATGAGCAAGATCATATGGTACTTGTCTTTCTCTGACTAACTTATTTCATTTAGCATAATACACTGTAGCCCCATCCACATCATTCCAAAAGGCAAGATTTCATTTTTTTGGTGGCTGAGTAATATTCCATTGTATGTATATACCACAACTTCTTTATCCATTCACCACTCCATGAACATTGGGACTCTCTCCATAGTTTGGCTATTGTTGATAATGCTGCTATAAACATTGGAATGTATGTATCCATTTGAATCTGTATTTTTGTGTCCTTTGGGTAGATACCTGGGAGTGCAATTGCTGCATTCTAGGGTAGTTCTATTTTTAAATTTTTGAGGAACCTCCATACTGTTCTCCAGAGTGGCTGCACCACTTTGCATTCTTGCCAACAGTACAAGAGGTTTCCCATTTATCTGCATCCTCACCGACACCCGTTTTTTCCGTTATTATTTTTAGCCATTCTGACAGGTATGAGGTGGTATCTTATTGTAGATTTCATTTGTAGTTCCTGATGATGAGTGACGTTAAACATCTTTTCATGTGTCTATTAGCTATCTGGATATCTTCTTTGGAAAAATATCTATGAATGTCTTCTGCCCATTTTTTAACTGGATTATTTGTGTTTTGATTGTGGAGTTTTGTAAGTTCTTTACAGATTTTGGTTACTAACCTTTTATCAGATATGTCATTTGCAAATATGTTCTCTCCCTCCATAGGCTGCCTTTTAGTTTTGTTGATTGCTTCCTTTTCTGTGTGGAAGATTTTTTCTTGATGTAGCCCCAACAGTTCATTTTTGCTTTTGTTTTCCTTGCCTGTGGTGCCATGTCTAGTAAGAAGCTGTTATGGCCGAGGTAAAAGGTTTCTGCCTGTGTTCTCCTCTAGGAATTTGATGGTTTCATGTCTCACATTTTGGTCTTTCATCCATTTTGAATTTGTTTTTGTGTATGGTACAATAAAATGGTCCAATTTCATTCTACATGTGGCTGTCCAGTTTTCCCAACACCATGATTTGAAGAGATTGTCTTTTTTCCATTGGATAGTCTTTCCTGCTTTGTCAAGTATTAGCTGACCAGATAGTTGTGGTTCCAATTCTGCATTGTCTATTCTGTTTCACTGATTTGTGTGTATATTTTTCTGCCCATACCATACTATCTTGATGACTACAGCTTTGTGCTATAGCTTGAAATATGCAGTCATGATGCCTCCATTTCTTTTCTTTTTTAGAATTTCTTTGGCTATTTAGGGTTTTTGTGGTTTTATACAAATTTTGGAATTGTTCTAGCTTTGTGAAAAATGCTCGTGGTATTTTGATAGAGATTGCATTAAATGTGTTGATCTATGAGTCTGTATTTGTGCCAGTACCATACTGTTTTGATTACTGCAGCTTTGTGGTATATCTTGATAATCTGGGATTGTGATATCTCCAGCTTTGTTTTTCTTTCTCAAGATTGCTTTGGCTATTCAGGGTCTTCTACTAAAATATAAATTTTAGGATTATTTGTCCTAGTTCTGTGAAAAAATGTTTTTGGCATTTTTGATAGGAATTTCATTAAATCTGTATATTGCTTTAGATAGCGTGGACAGTTTAACAATATTAAATCTTCCAATTCATTAGCATGGAATAACTTTCCATTTGTTTGTGTCATCTTCAATTTTTTTCAATCAGTATTTTATGGTTTTCAGAGAACCAGTGTTTCACCTCCATGGTTAAGTTTATTCCTAGATATTTTATTCTCTTTGGTGCAGTTGTAAATGGGTTTACTTTCTTAATTTCTCTTTCTGCTACTTAATTATTAGTGTATAGCAATGCAATAGATTTTTGTACATTAATTTTGTATTCTGTGACTTTACTGTATCCATTTATCAGTTCTAGTAATTTTAGGATGGAGTCTTTCAGGTTTTCTATATACAGTATCACATTATCTGTAGATAGGACAGTTTTACTTCTTCCTTACCAATCTGGATGCCTTTTATTTCCTTTTTTGTCAGAATGTTTTGCTTGGATTTGCTTGGATTTGTTTTGCAATATCATGTTGAATGAAAATGGTGTGAGTGGACATTCTTATTTCACTCCTGATCTTAGGGAAAAAGCTCTCAGTTTTTCACCATTGAGTATAATGTTAGCTGTGAGTTTTTCATATATGGCTTTTATCATGTTGTGGTATGTTCCCTTTAAACCTACTTTGTTGAGAGTTTATCATGAATAGTTGTTGTATTTTGTCAAATGCCTTTTCTGTGTCCTTGGAGATATCCACTTTATAAGTATCGGTATGGCTAAAATAAAAAGGACAAGAAAATAACAAGTGTTGATATGGATGTGGAAACAAAGGAACCCTTGAGCATTCTTGGTGGGAATGCAAATTGGTAAAGCCAGTGTGGAAAACAATATAGAGGTTCCTCCAAAAATTAAATTAGTAGAATTACTGTATGATTTATTAATTCCACCACTGAGTATTTACCCAAGGAAAATGAAAACAGTAATTTGAAAAGTTATATGCACCCCTATGTTGATTGCAACATCATTTACAATAACCAAATTGTGAAAGCACCCCATGTGTCCATCCATAGATAAATGGATAAAGAAGATGTTGTATACACACACACACACACACACACACACACGCAGGAATATTACTCAGCCATAAAAAGAATAAAATCTTGCCATTTGCATTAGCAGGGATAGATTTAGAGAGTAAAATGTTAAGTGAAATAAGTCAGTCAGAGAAAGACAAATACCATATGATTTCACTCATATGTGGAATTTAAGAAACAGAAAAATAAACATGAAAAAAAGAGAAAATAAAGGACAGACTCACCTACAGAGAACAATCTGATAGTTACCAGAGGGGAGGTGGATGAGAAGATGGGTGAAATAGGTGATGGGGTTTATCATGATGAGCAATGAGTAATGTATAGAATTGTTGAGTCACTGTATTGTACACCTAAAACTAAGATAACACTGTATGTTATCTATATTGGAATAGAAAAATTTAACCCCAAACTAAGAGTTAAACACAGAAATGATGTTCTTGGTTGGCCTATCTTCCCCCTTTTCTCTTTCTCTGCAAACTGGCCTCTATATGAAGTTCTTCAATATCTACAACATATTCCACAAACTCAAGCACTTAATTTTTACTCAATGTGTTCAATAACAATTTGTTGAGCACCTACTATTTTGCTGGGTTTATTACCATTGTTACAGCCTACACAGCATAAGAGGATTTTAGATATGACCAAGTCTAACTTATTCCTTTTGCAGATTTTGCATGTTGTGTTCTCTAACCCTGTGTGCTCTATGTGCTTGTTTTTCTCAATTCTTACTCTTTTTAAAATCCATCTTTACTACAATGGGAGAGAATAAGTATAAACGGCTTTAATTAAATCATATTTATAGAAGGGGGGACAAGATGGTGGGGGAGTAGGAGGAGGTGCCTTTTCAGCTGGTACCCCAAAGTGAGCTGATTACCTAGCAAAAAACTCCATTCACCCATGAAATCAGCCTGAGATCAGAATCATACACGTCTGGATCTCTACAGGGGCAGAAGACGCCACTGGGCAGGTAAAGCGGAGTGGGAACGGTGGACTGATATCGGAAGATAAACAAAAGGGGGAGGGAGCCACCAGAGGCGACCTGTTGGAAAGTAATATCCCAATATGAGCGAGAGTGCCCTGCGTCTGGGGACCAGTATTAACTTGGAGACTGGTTGCAAGCACTCCAAAAGAGCAAAGGATCTCAGGGGGAAATTGTGGGAATCGGGGCGGCTAGGGACAGGGGCTTAAAGTCCCCAGTCCCAGGACAGCCTCCCCGGCACTGAGGCAGAGAGAGTGCGGCGGAGAAATTAGGTCTTGGTCCCTAAGCCGCCAGCACGCCCAAGAATGCCTGGGTTCTGGCTCCTGGGAGGGGCTGGGAACCACGTAGGTCGGAAGACCGCGAGAGCCCTACTACAAAGCCTGAGATACGCGCGCACGTCCCTCATGCTCCCCTGAGACAGTCACAAAGGCCCGGCCAGCGCTCTTTGACCCGCGCCATTGTTTCAGAGCCTAAGCCGCGTGCCCCAAACTCTCCCCTGACAGAGGTGCGCAAAATCCCAGCCTGGTGCTCTCGGACCTGCGCCCCGTTCTCAGTGCCTGAGATGTGCGCGCGACCCATAGCCGCCCCTGAAAGAGGTGCGTACAAGCTGGGCACTCTTAGACCCAGCAAGACCAGGCACTCCCAGCCCAGGCCAGCGGGAAAATCTCAGTGTGCAATTGCTGCTTGGAACCTCTCTGGTGGTCCGGAGCTCCAAGACAGCTGCCACTGCCTTGGCTTTGGGTACAACAAGCAAAAGATCCTGCGTCCCCAGAGTCTGCAACTTGGAACCTGCTCTGCCAGTGGCCAAGGGGGAACTTATTTTGGCTCTGCACCCAGACTGAGGCCTCTCTCTGAGAGGGAGATCAGGGTGTGATTAGTATTCCTCTAAAACTACAAAAACCATCAAAGGCGGTCAAGGTGAGAGAAAAAAAAGTGAACAAACATAAAAACCGCCAGAGAACAAAAGCCTGAAAAAAACAAGTTTCCTCAGAGCCGACCCCCTTGAGGGGGGCGGGAGGACTTAACTCAGGAAACTTCATTGACTGACAACCCACGTGGCAGGCCCCTCCCCCAGAAAACAAACCAAGAAAGAAAAAAAAGAGAGAGAGAGAAAAAAAGGACTACAAGAGAACAGCCACTACTTCATAGGAAAAGGTTTACTGTTCACTCGTTCCCACTATTCTGGTTCATTTTTTTTTTTTTTTTTTTACACATAGGTAATTCTTTTAACCTATTTACCATCACAGCAAGCTGTACAGTACATCAAATTCCATAATACCCTTCTAACCTGAACTTTTTCATACATACACCTATGTTTTTCTTTTGCATTTTTATTTTTTGAATTCCTTTTTTAAAATTTTAGTTTAGTTTAGTCTAGTTTATTCCTTTTTATTTTTATCCTCTAATATTCATATAGAGTTAAACTTCAAAGTAATCCCCTTTCCCCAATCAATACTACCCCTATAAGTAAACCAATTTTTAATCCCCTTTATCTTAGGAAAGTTGAGTCCTTTAACAAAGATATCAAGATACATCCAGGAAGAATCAAAACAAACTTCCTCGCACACACTGAGAATTTATAAAAACTCTCCCAACTTCTTCTTCCACCAGTGTTTCTGTGTTTTTGTGATTGTCCTGATACCATATAAATCTTACACGTGGGGTTCTTTTTGATGAGGTTCTTCCTTTATTTGCATATATATTTTTTTCTCTTGTCATATACTTGTATCAGCCTTCTTGTCTCTTTTTGTTGTCTACTTCATAAATCTTACCTTGGGGCCCATCTGGGATGATCCTTCTCTTTCATCTTCCCTTTCTTTCCTGTCTCTCTCTCTCTCTTCTTTTTCTTTCTTTTCTTTCTTTTTTTTTTTTTCATTTTCTTTTCTTTTGACTCTCGTTTGGGTGGGGAATCCTGATTGCTCAAAAGTGTTCCAGGGTGCACCTTGACTGCACCACAGTTGATACATCCAGCTACATCTGTTTAGTCATCTCCCACCAAATGACTAGGAGGAGGAATGCCCAAAAGAAGAAAAATACAGAGGATGGACCTGCAACAGAGCTAACAGCTATCAACATAGACAGTAGGTCGGAAAGAGAATTCAGGCTAACCATTATCCAGGCAATAGCTAGGTTGGAGAAAGCCATGGATGACCAAATGGAATTCATTAGGGCCGAACTGAAAGCGACCAGACAGGATGTTCACAATGTTAGGGCAGAGCTTAAAGCTACCAGGGAGGAGGTTCACAATGCTCTCAATCAGTTCCAATCTAATCTAAACTCTCTCAAAGCTAGGGTAACTGAGACAGAAGATAGAATTAGTGATCTGGAGGACAAACAGATGGAGAGAAAGGATCAGGAGGAAGCCTGGAACAAACAGCTTAGAAACCATGAAAACAGAATCAGGGAAATAAATGATGCCATGAAGTGTTCCAACGTCAGAATTATTGGAATCCCTGAAGGGGAGGAGAAAGAAAGAAGTCTAGAATATATAGTGGAACGAGACCTTCATGAAAATTTTCCCAATCTCGCGAATGGAACCAGCGTTCATGTAATAGAGGCTGAACGGTCTCCACCCAAGATTATACATTCCAAAAAAACATCACGACACCTGATAGTCAAATTGAGGAATCATAATTATAGGTATAATCTCTTGAAAGCTGCCAGGGCAAAGAGGCTCCTTACTTACAGAGGGAAGCCCATCAGAATAACGTCAGACCTGTCCACAGAGACCTGGCAAGCCAGAAGAGGCTGGAAAGATATATTCAGGGCACTAAATGAGAAGAACATGCAGCCAAGAATACTTTATCCAGCAAGACTGACATTCAAAATGGATGGAGAGATAAAGAGTTTTCAAGACAGGCAAAGCTTAAAAGACTATGCAACCACCAAGCCGACACTGCAGGAAATATTAAGGGGGGTTCTATAAAAGAGGAAAAATCCCAAGAATAGCATTGAACAGAAATATAGAGACAGTCTACAGAAAGAAAGGCTTCAAAGGTAACTCGATGGCAATAAAAACGTATCTATCAATAATCACTCTCAATGTGAAGGGCCTAAATGCGCCCATAAAATGGCACAGGGTTGCAGATTGGATAAAACGACAGGACTCATCCATATGTTGTCTACAAGAGACCCATTTTGAACCTAGAGATACACGCAGACTGAAAGTGAAGGGATGGAGAAGCATCTTTCATGCCAATGGGCCTCAAAAGAAGGCTGGGGTAGCGATTCTCATATCAGATAAATTAGACTTTAAACTAAAGACTGTAGTCAGAGATACAGAAGGACACTAAATAATCCTTAAAGGGACTATCCACCAAGATGATCTAACAATTGTAAATATCTATGCTCCCAATATGGGAGCAGCCAATTACTTAAGAAAACTGTTAATCAAGATAAAGAGTCATATTGATATGAATACGCTAATCGTAGGAGATCTTAACACGCCTCTCTCAGAAATAGACAGATCATCGAAACAGAAAATCAGTAAAGAAACAAGAGCATTGAATGACACATTGGACCAGATAGACCTCATAGATATATACAGAACATTCCACACTAAGACAGCAGAATACTCATTCTTCTCAAGTGCAACGGAACCTTCTCCAGAATAGACAACATACTGGGTCACAAATCAGGACTCAACCGATACCAAAAGACTGAGATTATTCCCTGCATATTCTCAGATCACAATGCTTTGAAACTGAAGCTCAATCACAAGAAAAAGTTCAGAAGGAACTCAAACACCTGGAAGCTAAAGACTACCTTGCTTAAGAAGCTTGGATCAACCAGGAGATCAAAGAGGAACTGAAAGAATTCATGGAAACAAATGAGAATGAAGACACTTCTGTCCACAACCTATGGGATACAGCAAAGGCGGTTGTAAGGGGGAAATACATAGCCATCCAAGCCTCCCTCAAAAAAACTAGAAAAATTCAGAATACACCAGCTGTCTCTAAACCTTAAGGAACTGGAGAATCAACAACAAATCAAACCAACTCCAAACATAAGAAGGGAAATCATCAAGATTAAAGCTGAGATCAATGAGGTAGAAACCAAAGATACAGTAGAACGTATCAATGAAACTAGAAGCTGGTTTTTTGAAAGAATCAATAAGATCGATAAACCATTGGCCACACTAATCCAAAAGAAAAGAGAGAAAGCCCCAGTGCATATAATTTTGAATGAAAAGGGAGAGATCACAACGAACACCAAGGAAGGAGAAACAATCATCAGAAGTTATTATCAACAGTTATATGCCAATAAGCTTAGCAATCTAGATGAAATGGATGCATTCCTGGAAAAATATAAACTCCCAAAATTGAACCAGGATGAAATAAACAACCTGAATAGACTGATATCTAATAACGAGATTGAAGCAGTGATCTAAAACCTCCCAAAAAACAAGAGCCCAGGACCTGACCGATTCCCTGGGGAATTCTATCAAAGAAATAACACCTATTCTCCTGAAGCTGTTTCAAAAAATTGAAGCAGAAGGAAAACTTGCTGACTCTTTCTATGAAGCCAGCATTACCCTGATCCCCAAACCAGGCAAAGACCCTACCAAAAGGAGAATTTCAGACCAATATCACTGATGAATATGGATGCTAAGATTCTCAACAAGATCCTAGCCAACAGGATCCAACAGCACATTAAAAAGATTATCCACCATGATCAGGTGGGATTCATCCCTAGGCTACAAGGATGGTTCAACATTCTCAAATCAATCAATGTGATACAACAAATTAATATGAGAAGAGAGAAGAACCACATGGTCCTCTCAATTGGTGCAGAAAAAGCATTTGACAAAATCCAGCATCCGTTCCTGATTAAAACACTTCAAAGTATAGGGATGGAGGGAACATTCCTGAACTTCATCAAATCTAACTATGAAAGACCCACAGCAAATATCATCCTCAATGGGAAAAAGCTTGCAGCCTTCCCGTTGAGATCAGGAAGAAGACACGGATGCCCACTTTCACCACTCTTGTACAACATAGTATTAGACGTCCTAGCAACAGCAATCAGACAACAAAGAGAAATAAAAGGTATCCAAATTGGCACTGAAGAAGTCAAACTGTCTCTCTTCGCAGATGACATGGTTCTTTATATGGAAAACCCAAAAGACTCCAACCCAAACTACTAGAACTCATACAGCAATTCAGCAACGTGACTGGATACAAAGTCAATGTGCAGAAATCAGTGGCTTTCTTATACACTAACAATGAAAATACAGAAAGGGCAATTAGAAAATCGATTCCATTTACTATAGCACCAAGAACGATAAGATACCTGGGAATAAACCTAACCAAAGAGGTAAAGGATCTGTACTTGAACAACTACAGAACACTCATGAAAGAAATTGAAGAAGACACAAAGAGATGGAAGACCATTCCATGCTCTTGGATCGGAAGAATAAACATTGTTAAAATGTCTATACTGCCTAGAGCAGTCTATACTTTTAATTTCATTCCGATCAAAACTCCATCGGTATTTTTCAAAGAGCTGGAGCAAATAATCCAAAAATTTGTATGGAATCAGAAGAGACCCTGAATTACTAAGGAGATGTTGAAAAACAAAAATAAAGCTGGGGGCATCATGTTACCTGATTTCAAGCTTTATTACAAAGCTGTGATCACCAAGACAGCATGGTACTGGCATAAAAACAGACACATAGACCAGAGTAGAGAGCCCAGATATGGACCCTCAACAATATGGTCAAATAATCTTCGACAAAACAGGAAAAAATATGCAGTGGAAAGAAGGCAGTCTCTTCAATAAATGGTGCTGGGAAAACTGGACAGCTATAAGTAAGAATGAAACTCGACCATTCTCTTACACCGTACACAAAGATAAACTCATAATGGATAAAAGACCTCAACGTGAGACAGGAATCCATCAGAATCCTAGAGGAGAACATAGGCAGTAATCTCTTCAATATCAGCCACAGCAACTTCTTTCAAGATACGTCTCCAAAGGCAAAGGAAACAAAAGTGAAAATAAACTTTTGGGACTTCATCAAAATCAAAAGCTTCTGCACAGCAAAGGAAAAAGTCAAAAAAACAAAGAGGCAGCCCACGGAATGGTAGAAGATATTTGCAAATGACAGTACAGGCAAAAGGTTGATATCCAGGATCTATAATGAACTCCTCAAACTCAACACACACGAAGCAAGCAAACATATCAAAAAATGGGCAGAAGATATGAACAGACACTTCTCCAATGAAGACAGAAATGGCTATCAGACACATGAAAAAATGTTCATCATCACTAGCCATCAGGGAGATTCAAATTAAAACCACATTGAGATATCACCTTACAGCACTTAGAATGGCCAAAATTAACAAAACAGGAAACAACATGTGTTGGAGAGGATGTGGAAAAAGGGGAACCCTCTTCCACTGTTGGTGGGAATGCAAGTTGGTGCAGCCTCTTTGGAGAACAGTGTGGAGATTCCTCAAGAAATTAAAAATAGAACTTCCCTATGACTGGGCCATTGCACTCCTGGGTATTTACCCCAAAGATACAGATGTCGTGAAAAGAAGGGCCATCTGTACCCCAATGTTTATAGCAGCAATGGCCACAGTCGCCAAACTATGGAAAGAACCAAGATGCCCTTCAACGGACGAATGGATAAGGAAGATGTGGTCCATATACACTATGGAGTATTATGCCTCCATCAGAAAAAATGAATACCCAACTTTTGTAGCAACATGGACGGGACTGCAAGAGATTATGCTGAGTGAAATAAGTCCAGCAGAGAGAGTCAATTATCATATGGTTTCACTTATTTGTGGAGCATAACAAATATCATGGAGGAGAAGGGGTCTTAGAGAGGAGAAGGGAGTTGGGGTAAATTGGAAGGGGAGGTGAATCATGAGAGACTATGGACTCTGAAAAACAACTGAGGGGTTTGAAGTGGCCGGAGGGTGGGAGGTTGGGGTACCAGGTGGTGGGTATTATAGAGGGCACGGATTGCATGGAGCACTGGGTGTGGTGAAAAAATAATGAATACTGTTTTTCTGAAAATAAATAAATTAATTAAAAATAAAAAGGAATACAGTCCATCCTTTGGACATGACCTAAGCAAAAGTTTTTAATCTCTTTCTCAACAGTTAAAATACAAGTTAGAAAATTTGTTGGCAGTTTATTTTATTGGACGATACCAGATATATATCATCTCTTGATGCATTCCCAACACACAGACATCAAGGGATCAGGCACACAGAAGTACAATGAACAGAATGTCTACTAGACAGGACCAAAACCTCAGGAGTGTCCCAGTGAACAGTGCTGACTGTGAAGAGCTGCCGATTTGTTGTATTTACGTCATATAGAAACCTACCATGTAGTTAGTACTTGAAAATCAACAAACCCAGACTTTAAAAATGCCACAGACTATTGAAAGCCTAATTCTGTCTTTTGAGAATTATCAACACCTATTACTATGCCTTATTCTTCAATGAGTGTGTTTTAAATTCTGGATAACGTTTTTAGAAACATAATTGGTTGTTCAGCTTAATACTAGAAGTCTAATATAGTTCATCCTCAGCCTTCTTAAAGAAACAAGAAAGTGAGGTTCATAATTAGGGCTGCCTTTTGGGAGGAGAAAGCTAAGTGTTGCTATTGCCAAATGATATTTTTGACAATGTGAGGAAACACAAGGACCACTAATCCATTTTTGTTTGTTTTAAGGTGTGAAAGATTGACTTAGTTCCTTTTGGCACACTCTTGATTGTAGAGGATATATGGTGTCAGCATCAACAAATCACAGAGATACAAGGAACTCTAGATTATGACAATAACAATGGTTTATCCTGATTCTGCAGAACAGCTTTTTAAAAGATATCTGTGGACCCAGCAGGTAGGGGTGGAGGGCTCAGAGCAGCACATTTCAGATAGAAATTCTCCACAGGTTGAAATGCCAAAAACCTAAAACCTATTGTGCTGCCTCCCATATTTTATTACATTTTAGCAGAGCTCTCCCTATTAAATCCAGAGACTGAGTATTACACATGCACCTCCCCTGGTTGTGCTGCTCCCTCACCAGATGATCCTGGGCTCCCCGTGGGCCAGGTCAGAGCAGGTAAGATCTGTCAACACCCCTGTTCCACAGGCTGTTCATAGTCTTAGACCAGCCCTACAGTCACAGTGGTACTGGAAGGACAAAAGAGGAATGGCTTTTTCCCCAGTGTGGAAACAGGGAGGGGAAAGTAGGTTGCAAGCAAAATGTGAATCAGTGTGATAAAAGACACCTGTGTCAGCAGGGCCTTTATGGAACAGTTTGATCTTTTAATGGCTTTATGGAGATACAATTCACAGATCATAAAATTAACCTATTTAAGGTATACAATTCAATACTATTTTGTTTTTGCTTATTTTTTTTATTCAACACGTGCTTACTTTTTATTTATTTTTATTTTCCCAGTGTTCCCAGATTCACTGTTTATGCATTTTAGTTTATTTATAGAGCTGTGCAGCCATAATCAATTTTAGAATAGTTTATCACCCCAGTAAGGAAACCATATTCCCATTAGCATCCACTCCACCATTTACCCCTAAACTTCCCAGTTCTATGCAAAATCTGCATTCCATCTTTCTAAATGTCCTTATTCTGGGCATTTGACATAAATAGAACCATATAACGTATGTTCTTTGGGATTTTTTCACTTAGCATAACGTTTTCAAGGCCCAACCATATTGTGTTATGTATCAATACTTCATATCTTTTTATAGACAAATAATATTCTATTGTATGGATATGAATATTTTGTTTATCCTATCATCAGTTCATGGACATATGACACTCATGGACTTTTTTGGCTACTTTGGCTATTAGAAATAGATTAAAATCTAATAAATGCTGTAAATGCTGCTATGGACATTCATGTACATGATTTTGTGTGACACATGTCTTCATTCACAATTTGGTCTTCAATCTATTTTTTTTATCAGAGGCAAGTTTCTAAGATGATTCTCAATACCTCCATGTATTTGTAGTCTTTCCAGATTTTTTCTTGTGGTCGACTTCAAGTTTTGTGCCATTGTAGCTGGAAAAGATGCATGGTATAATCTCAGTCTTGTTGTACTTGTTAAGGCATGATTTGTCACCTAGTATGGGACCTATTCTGGAGAATGTCCCATGTGCACTTGAGAGAAATGTGTATTCTTCTGCTCCTTTAGGATGAAATTACTACCCCATACTTTACATGCCCTATATAATCACTTCCCTTTGAGTGTGAGCAGAATTTGTGAATATAATGGTATATCACTCTCTTGATTTGGGTAGGTTTTATGACAAAGGTGAGGGAAACTGCAAATGTATTAAGGTCCTTAATAAATTGACTTTAAATTAATCAAAAGGGAGATTATTCGGAGTGAGCCTCACTTAACCAAGCAAACCCTTTATAAGAGGATCCAGGCTTTTCCTAAAAGAAAGATTCAAAGTAAAAGGATATCCAAGGTTACAAACACTGCAAGAAATATTAAAGGGAGGAGAAAGACGAAAAGTGACAAAGACTAGAAAGGAACACAGAAAATCTCCAGAAACAATGACAAAACAAGTAATAAAATGGCACTAAATTCATCTGTAACAGGGATTACTCTGAATGCAAATGGACTGAATGCTTCAATCAAAATACATAAGGTGTCAGAATGGATAAAAACGAGATCCATCTCTCTGCTGCCTACAAGAGACTCATTTTAGACCTAATGACACCTGCAGATGAAAAGTGAGGGGATGGAGAAAAGTTTACCATGCGTATGGAAGTCAAAAGAAAGCCGGAGTAGCAATACTTTTATCACACAAACTAGATTTTAATCCAAAGACTGTAACAAGAGATGAAGAAAGGCACTCTATCATAGTAAAGGGGTCCATCCAATAAGAAGATTTAATAATTGTTAATGTTTATGCACCCCAAAGGGGAGCATCCTTAGTAACACTTAACAACAAACATAAAGGAACACATACTAACAAACATATTATTGATAATAATACAATAATAATAAGGGACTTTAACACCCCACTTACAGCAATGGACAGATAATCTACGCAGAAAATCAACAAGGAAACAATGGCTTTGCATGACAACTGGACCAGATGGACTTAACAGATATATTCAGAATATTTCATCCTAAAGGAGCAGAATACACGTTTCTCTCAAGTGCACATGGGACATTCTCCAGAATAGGTCTCATACTAGGTGACAAATCATGCCTTAACAAGTACAAAAAGACTGAGATTATACCATGCATCTTTTCCAGCTACAATGGCACAAAACTTGAAGTCGACCACGAGAAAAAATCTGGAAAGACTACAAATACATGGAGGTTAAACACAATGAGTGGGTCAACCAGGAAATCAAAGAGGAAATTAAAAAAATGCATGGGGACAGATGAAAATGAAAACACGATGACCCAAAACTTTTGGGATACGGTAAAAGCAGTCCCAGGAGGAAAGTATATAGCAAAACAGGCCTACCTCAAGAAGCAAGAAAAGTCTCAAATAAAAAAATCTAGCCTTACTCCAAAAGGAGTAAGCAAAATAACAATAAATGAAACCTAAATCCAGCAAAGGAAGGGAAAATAATAAAGATTAGAGCAGAAATAAATGATACAGAAAGAAAAAAGAAAGAAAGAAAGAAAGAACAAAACCCAACAGAACAAATCAAAGACCAGGTGGTAGTTCTTTAAAACATTAATAATGTTGGTAAACCTCTAGCAAGATTTGTCAAAAAGAAAAATGACCCAAATAAATAAAATCAGAAATGAAGGAGCTCACAACCACACCACAGAAAAATAAACAAGTACAAGAGAATATTATGAAAAATTATATGCCAACAAACTGGGCAATCTGGGAGAAGTGGATAAATTCCTAGAAAATATAAACTATCAAAACTGCAACAGAAAGGAATAGAAAACTTGGACCAACCCATAATCTGCAAAAACAAATGAATCAGGAATCAAAAAAAATCTCCATAAAAGTCCATGGCCAGATGGCTTCCCAGGGGAATTATACCATACATTTACAGAACAGTTAATACCTATTCTTAAACTATTCCAAGAAATAGAAAAGGAAGGGAAACTTCCAGACTCATTCAATGAGGCCCACATTACCCTGATTCCAAAACCAGACAATGACTCCACTAAAACAACAACAACAACAACAAACTATAGGCCAATATCCCTGAAGAACATGGTTGCAAAAATTCTCAATAAAATACTAGTGAACCGGGCATGTGGCTGGCTCAGTGGGTTAAAGCCTCTGCCTTTGGCTCAGGTCATGATCTCAGGGTCCTGGGATTGAGCTGCGCATTGGGCTCCCCACTCAGTGGGGAGCCTGCTTCCTTCTCTCTCTCTCTGTGCCTGCCTCTCTGCCTACTTGTGATCTCTGTCAAATAAATAAAATCTTTAAAAAAAAATACTAGCAAATCAAGTCCAACAATACATTAAAGGAATCATTCACGAAGATCAAGTGGAATTTATTCCTGGGCTGCAGGTTTGGTTAACATGTATTAATAAAAGAAAAGAACCACATTATTCTTCCAATAGATGCAGAAAAAGCATTTGACAATGTACAACACTATTTCGTGACAAAAGCACTCTACAAAGTAGAGTTATGGGGACATATCTCAATATCATGAATGCCAAATACAAAAGACCCACAGCTAATACCATACTCAATGGGGAAACAACTGAGAGCGTCTCCTCTATAGTCAGGAATAAGAGAGAGATGTCCACTTTCACCACTTTTATTTAACATAGTGCTCAAAGTCCTAGTCTCAGCCATTGGACAACAGAAGGAAATAAAAAACATCCAGATCTGGAAAGAAGATGTCAAGCTCTCACTATTTGCAGATGACATCATACTTTATGTAGAAAACCTGAAAGACTCCACCCAAAAATTACTAGAACTGATATATGAGTTCAGTAGTCACAGAATACAAAATCAATGTAGAGAAATCTGTTGCATTTCTCTACACCAGTAATGAATCAGCAGAAAGAGAAATCAAGGAATTGATCCTATTTACAATTGCAGCAAAACCCGTAAGATACCTGAAAATAAACCTAACCAAAGAGATAAAAGATCTTTATTCTGAAAACTAAAAAACACTGATGAAGTAAATTGAAGATGACACAAAGGAAGGGAAAAACATTACATGCTCATGGATTGGAAAAACAAATAGTGTTAAAATGTCTATACTACCGAAAGTCATCTACGCATTCAATGCAATCCCTTTCAAAGTACCACCAGCATTTTTCACAGAGCTAGAACAAACAGTTCTAAAATTTGTATGGAACTACAAAAGACCCCTAATAGCCAAAGCAATCTTGAAAAAGAAAAGCAGAGCTAGAGGCATCACAATTCCAGACTTCAAGTTATATTACAGAGCTGTAGTCATCAAGACAATTAGAATGTCACAAAAACAAACACATGGGCAAATAGAACAGAATAGAAAACCCAGAAATGGACCCATAATTATATGGTCAACTAATTTTCACCAAAGCAGCAACAATATCCAATGGTTAAAGACAGTCTCTTCAACTAATAGTGTTGGAAAAACTGGAGAGCAATAGAAAAAGAATGAAACTGGATCACTTTGTTATACCATACACAAAAATGAATCAAAATGGATGAAAGACCTAAATTTGAGACAGGAAACCATCAAAATCCTAGAGGAGAACACAGGCAGTAACCTCTTTGACATTGACTATAGCAACTTCTTAGTAGTTATGTCTTCTGAGGCAAGGGAAACAAAAGCAAAAATAAACTATTGGGACTTTATAAAAATAAAAATCTTTTCTGCATAGAGAAGGAAACAATCAACAAAACTAAATGACAACATTTTGAATGTGAAAAGATATTTGCAAATGATATAGCTGATAAAAGGTTAGTATCCAAAATATATAAAGATACTATAAAACTCAACACTAAGGAAACAAATAATCCAGTTGCAAAATGGGGAGAATACATGAATAGACATTTTTCCAAAAAAAGACATCCAGATGGCTAACAGACACATGAGAAGATGCTCAACATCACTCATCATCAGGGAAATATAAATCAAAACTAAATGAGATATTACTTCACACCAATTAGAATGGCTTAATTTAACAACCCAGGGCATAACAGGTGTTGGCAAGGATGTGGAGAATGGGGATCTCTTTTATACAGTTGGTGAGAAAGCAAACCGGTGCAGCCACAATAGAGAACATTATGGAGATTCTTCAAAAGGTTAAATATAGAACTACCCTGTGATCCAGCAATTGCATTCCTAGGTGTTTACACAAAGGATACAAAAATACTGATGTGAAGAGAAACAGGCATCCTGATGCTTATGGCAACATTATCAACTATAGCCAAAGTATGGAATGAGCCCCAATATCCATTGACTGATGAATGGATGAAGAAGATGTAGTTTACATACACAATGGAATATAACTGAGCCATCAAAAGAATGAAATCTTGCCACTTGAAACGTGGATGAAGCTAGAGAGTAAAATCCTAAGTGAAATCAGAGTAAGACAAACACCATATAATTTCACCCATGTGTGCAATTTTAGAAATATAACAAATGAACATAAGGAAAAAGATAGGAGCAAAGCACAAAACAGACTGAAGTCTTAGAAATCTGTGTTTCTTGGAGGGATGTGAGCATGGGGATGGGTTCAATAGGTGATGGGTATGGAAGAGAGCAGTGGTGATGAGCACTGGGTGTCGTATGTAAGTGATGAATCACTAAATTCTACACCTGATACTAATACTACATTGTATGTTAACTAACTGAATTTAAATAAAAATTTTGGGGAAAATAATCCTTTACATGAGTTAAAAAAATTTAAACTATCAGAAAACTATAATTAAAACACTACATTATATAGTAATAAGGAGCATGAACTTTTGAATCAGACGCTCTGGATTTGGATACAAGCTCTACCACTTCCAAGCTGTGTATCCTTGAGCAATCCCTAAGCTTCCTTTCCCTCATTTGAAAAGTAAGTGTTATATTAGCACCTGCTCTGTATGGGCTTTAAAGAGTACAGAATTAGATGATATGAGTTAAAGCACCCAGTTCAGTGCTTAGAAAAAAATGCTCTATAAACATTCCCCTCAAAAGAAGGGGGGGGAAAGTGATAAGTGTAACTTTATTATTTCAACTACTTATTTTATACTGTATTCTTTTGAAATCCTAATAGTGATAAATGTGGATATGTGTGAGTGTGTGTATACATATATATAAAGAAACTATAAAACTGTAAAACATATTATTGATCATTTTTTATTTGAATGCAAATGCAGGAGCATCTTTTCATGTATCTGTTAGCCATCTGGATGTCTTCTTTGGAAAAATGTCTATTCATGTCTTCTGCACATTTTGTAACTGGATTACTTGCTTTTTGTGTGTTGAGTTTAATATTTTCAATTATATTGGTGAGAATGCAAACTGGCACTGTCACTGTGGAGAATATTATGGAGGTTCCTCCAAAAGTTAAATATAGCACTACCCTATAATCCAGCAATTTTTACTTGAAAAAATCATCATACATACATACATACTCCAAATACATAGACAAGTGGGATAAAAATTACAAAAACAACAACAACAAATTACAACACCCTCCCCGCCTAGTTTTGAGATTGCGTGGTCAAGTATGAAGTCCAACAAAGAAACTCTCTAGGGTCTTAAACAAAGAGGAAACTCAAAGCCAGAAAAGTAAATAGCATTGAAGCCACATGACCCATAGAAGAATCAGATATAGATGTAAGACAAAATCTGGGGTATATTTTTAAAAGATTTTATTTGTTTATCTGAGAAAGAGAGAGAGCAAGTGAGCAAGCAAGGGCAATGGCAGAGAAGTAGGGAGAAGGACAAGAAGGCTCACTGCTGAGCATGGAGCCCAACACAGGGCTTGATCCCACAACCCTGAGATCATGACCTGATTTGAAATCAAGAGTTGGAGGTTTAAATGGCTGTGCCACCCAGGTACCCCTTTTTCTTTTCTTTTTAAAATTAAGATATAAAGTAAAATCATCATTTTGGTGTATAGTTCAAGTTTTAATACATGCATGTAGTAGTTGTAGTCAAACCCTTCCTCCATCTCCATTTGGATGAAGTTTTAATACCCTGCTGAAATGGGTGGTAAGTTACATACCCAGTTTTTGTAGTAAGCTGGAATTGGGCTTCCTGAAATAAGAAATACTCCAAGAACTCTGACTGGTGGCCTACAAATGTGTACTTATAAACAGTAAACCCATCCTCAGCTGTGGGGTCTCCATGAAAGAAATGCACTGGAAAACAAAAGCTAAAAAACAAAGACTTGTCCCAAACTGGAAAATTCTACAGGGATGCTACAGAAGCGAACACGAACTGTTCCACAGTGACACCTCTACAACTTAGCATATATGCAGAACTCATGGGGAAGACAACTCTCTCTAAAAAAGAGATCATAACAAAAAATGACAAAGAAGGAATCTCACTACCATAACCAAAACCAAATAAAACAACCCAGAATATGTAAAAACAGGAAAATTTTGTCCCAAAGGAAATCTAATTGAATAATATATTGACTTACAACCTGACAATCACTTGAAGTATTATACAGAAATTAGAATGAAATAAAAATATTTTCAGGCATCCCAAGTCTCAAAGTTTACTACACATTGAACTTCAGTAAAGGGACCACAAAGGATGCATTCTAACAAGCCTGAATTGAAACCAGTTAAAGAGTGTGATGTAATTAAGCACTGTTGAGCAAAGAAATCAGTAAATAATGTTGAAAAATTCAAGTACATACTGACTGTGAAAAATATCATGACAATAATTAGTTTGAACAAGTTTATAGAATTCAATTCTAAACTACTACAACATGGAAGATAGAAAGGGAAAGGTGAGAACACTAACATTCTTGTCATTTTGGGAAGAAGGCTAGACATGTTAACTTTATATTGTTAGAAAAATGTTTAGTAACATATATCTTTAAAATTGTGTGATGTTGAGCGCCTGGGGGCCTCAGTGGGTTAAGCGTCTGCCTTCGGCTCAGGTCATAATCTCAGGGTCCTGGGATTGAGCCCTGCATCAGACTCTCTGCTCAGCAGGGAGCCTGCTTCCCTGCTCTCTCTGCCTACTTATGATCTCTCTATCAAATAAATAAAATCTTTTTTAAAAATTGTGTAATCTATGAACAAATATAAATAACAAACATAACTTCCAAACTGGTAGGGGGAAAAGCTCAATCAGTTTATCTGAAGGAAGAAAAGAAGGGAAAAAGTAGTAAACAAAAACGATAGCAAAATAAAATACAAAATAATATAATAGAAAGAATCCCAAATTAGTTATAATTAATATATAAATGTAAATTAACCATAAATGTCTATTAAAGGAGACTCTCAGATCGGATATAAAAACAAAATCTAGGTATATGTTGCTTACAGAAGACAAACTAAAACAGAATCATACAAAAAGCTAACAATAATGGGGTAAAAAAAAAGATACACTAGGCAAAGATATGGCAATATTTATATCAAACAAAAGAGAATTCATGGTGAAAATCATTAATATAAATAAAAAGGAAATGACTTAATTTTTTATCAGCCACCAATAAAGTGTAACAATTATGAACTTGTATGCATCTCATAATCTCAGTTTGATTATAAAGCAATCGTTGAGCAAATTATAAAAAGAGATTGACTTTCTTAATGGGACATTTTAACACAGATGTAACAAGGCACATGAATAAGCAGTACATATTTAGAAAATCTGACAATTAAAAAATTTTTATCTTCTCTACAGGATACTAATTATTTTTGTTGACTTCCTACTTAACAGCCTTATATAAATCTCTTGGTTTTTTTTTTTAAAGATTTTATTTATTTATTTGACAGAGAGAGATCACAAGTAGGCAGAGAGGCAGGCAGAGAGAGAGGAGGAAGCAGGCTCCCCGCTGAGCAGAGAGCCTGATGCGGGACTCGATCCCAGGACCCTGAGATCATGACCTGAGCCGAAGGCAGCGGCTTAACCCACTGAGCCACCCAGGCACCCTAAATCTCTTGTTTTAATTAGCTTATATAAGGATCTTCTTCTCTGGAAAATGATATAATCTATAATTTACTACTATTTTCTCTCTTTCAATCCTTGTATATCTTCTTGCATTGACCATTACCACCCAATACAAAGTCAAATAGTAGTTGTGTAAGTGGGTATCT
This sequence comes from Mustela lutreola, assembly GCF_030435805.1. NCBI lineage: Eukaryota > Metazoa > Chordata > Mammalia > Carnivora > Mustelidae > Mustela > Mustela lutreola. The sequence continues at coordinate 66,099,808 of NC_081308.1, read as the reverse complement.
TTGACATATTCCCATCTTTAAGGAGAACACTACAAATGTGTCCACATTAAGTAAAATGTTTGAAATAGATTTTTGTATGGTGGCAAATTGTTTTTTATCAGTTTAGAGAAGATCCTTTCTATTCCTAGTTAACTGAGAGTTTCTTTTTCAAGATTTTTATTTACTTACTATTTATTTAAGATTTTATTTATTTATTTGAGAGAATGAGCAAGAAAATGAGCAAGGGAGAAAAAGTAGGGTTAACTGCAGAGGGAGTGGGAGAATGCAGGCTCCCTGCTCAGCGGGAGGGAATGACATGGAATGTCATGTCATTCAGCCACAAAAAGAATGAAATCTTGTCATTTGCAACAACATGTTTAGAGCTAGAGTGTATAAAACTGAGTGAAGGAAGTCAGTCATAAAAGCCAAATACCATATGATGTCATTCATATGGAATTTAAGAAACAAATGAGCAAAGGGAAAAAAATGAGAGAGACCAATCGAGAAACATTCTTTAACTATACAGAACAGGTGGTTACTTGAGGAGAGGTAGGTGGGGGAGTGGGTGAAATAGGTAATGGGGATTAAAGAGTACACTTATTATGATGAGCACTGAGTAATGTATAGAATTGTTGAATCACTATATTGTATACCTGAAGCTAATGTAACACTGTATATTCATTATACTGGAGTTAAAACAAAATCTTAAAAAATAGAGCCTCTAATACTTAGGACACAAGGAAAAGCTTATATAAATATGTAACTTTAAAGCAATTAATTAAAATTGCCCTAGAATTAACTAGGAACTGGGTTATAAGAAGTGTTTAATGAGATAGAAACACATGAGTGCAGGGGAACCCTCCTACACTGTTGGTGGGAATGCAAGCTGGTGGAGCCACTCTGGAAAACAGCATGGAGGTTCCTTAAAATGTTGAAAATAGAACTGCCCTATGACCCAGCAATTGCACTATTGGGTATTTACCCTAAAGATACAAACGTAGTGATCCAAAGGGGCACATGCACCCGAATGTTTATAGCAGCAATGTCCACAATAGCCAAACTATGGAAAGAACCTAGATGTCCATCAACAGATGAATGGATCAAGAAGAGGTGGTCTATATACACAATGGAATACTATGAAGCCATCAAAAGAAATGAAATCTTGCCATTTGCGACAACATGGATGGAACTAGAGTGTATCATGCTTAGCAAAATAAGTCAAGCAGAGAAAGACAACTATCATATGATCTCCCTGATATGAGGAAGTGGTGATGCAACATGGGGGCTTAAGTAGGTAGGAGAAGAATCAATGAAACAAGATGGGATTGGGAGGGAGACAAACCATAATCGACTCTTAATCTCACAAAACAAACTGAGGGTTGCTGGGGGGAGGGGGTTTGGGAGAAGGGGGTGGGATTATGGACATTGGGGAGGGTATGTGCTTTGGTGAGTGCTGTGAAGTGTGTAAACCTGGTGATTCACAGACCTGTACCCCTGGGGATAAAAATATATGTTTATAAAAAATTAAAAAATTAAAAAAAAATAAACACATGAGTGGTGATCAAGAAAGTGAAGAGACAAAATAGTGACTCCATAACTAGTGGCCTATGGTGGATCTAGAAGGAAAAAAGGGTTGTCAGACATTGAGGGAGATCTAATACCAATTTCTGCCATTTTTCCTTAAATTCTAAAGGAAATCACTGAAATATATGATATCCTCTGTGGGGCAGAGTGAAATCAAGAAACATATTAAGAGGCTTTAACTAAAATTGAATTTGAGGGTTGCCCTGGGTGGCTCAGTTGGTTAAACATCCGACTCCTGATTTCAGCTCAGGTCATGAGATCAACTCTTGCGTTAGGCTCTGTGTGGAGTCTGCTTGGGTTTTTCTCTACTTCTCCTTCACCCCCTTTCCCCACTCATGTGTTCTCTCTCTTTATCAAATAAATCTTTAAAAATAATAAAATTAAATTTGAAGCTAATAAATATGAGAGTTATAAAGAAAACCAACTGGGTTTGGGGAGTTCTTTAAAAGTAGACTATTTGGTATGAAGCAACAATCCTCATTGGCCTGTTGAGGAAGAGACAGAAAGGTAGTGTACATATACTGAACTTTGAGAGCTGATTCTATAACTATTTATGTTCCATGGAGAAGCTGAAGAAAAAACATTTGAGGGTGAAGGTTATGGTCCCTTTGGGTTTGGGGTATGGGTATTTGAAATACCCAAAGGAGCAAATTTGACAGAATCATGAAATAAACTAAGAAATTGTTTGATCATAGTGAAAAATGTCAACTGGCCTTCTGTGATTATTGTTCAGTAAAGCAGATGAAATTTATTAAGGATTCAAAAATTTTAATAATACAATAAACAAGTTTGACCTGATTAAAGTATATTGCACTATACTGAACCTAAGCTTTACATATGAAACTAAAATAAATTAATCTCAAAGAAAGTTTTAACAAATATGAAACATTTTAATCAATTAAATCTGATGCCTAGTAAGGAATAATACTTTTGAAAAGGTACATTAAATAATTTAAAAATTTTACAAAGTGGGAAATATTTCTAATGAATAATTAGAATTTTTTAGACAGGGGAAAAAAGATAACTGCAAATTCTCATACTAGAGGAGAAAATGCCTGACAGTATGTATGCTAGATGTCAAACTCTGGAATTTATAAAAATAAACATTTGAGCAATGTAGCTAATATATAATAATAAAATGTAATAAAATTTAGAACTGATATTAAATGTAATATAATAAAAATAATGGAATTAATAATAAAATAGTATTAGTGCAATGTTGAGAAAAAATGTTTAGACACTTAAACAATAGTAAGAATAAATAGTATAAACTAAAATCTTGAATGAGTGTCGAATTTTGTTGAATACATTTTCTGAATTACATATTTTTATGTTGTAAAATTGTGTAGTTTTTAAAAATTTTAAAATTTTATTATGTTACCCTAATCATCATTCAGTACATCATTAGTTTTTGATGTAGTGTTCCATAATTCATTGTTTGTGTATAACACCTAGTGCTCTGTGCAATACGTGCATGCCCTCCTTAATACCCATCACTGGGCTAACCCATCCCCCCACCCTCTTCCCCTCTGAAACCCTCAATTTGTTTCCTATAGTCCATGGTCTCTCATGGTTCATCTCCCCCTCTGATTCCCCCCTCTTTGTTTTTCCCTTTCTTCTCCTAATCTCCTCCATACTATTCCTCATGTTCCACATATAAGTGAAACCATCTGATAATTGTCTTTCTCTGCTTGTCTTACTTCACTTGGCCTAATCCCCTCCAGTTCCATCCAGGTCAATGCAAATGGTGGTATTCGTCCTTTCTGATGGCTGAGTAATATTCCATTGTATGTATGGACCACATCTTCCTTTTTTTTTAAATTTATTTTTTATTTTCAGCATAACAGTATTCATTATTTTTGCACCACACCCAGTGCTCCATGCAATCTGTGCCCTCTATAATACCCACCACCTGGTACCCCGACCTCCCACCCCCCCCCCCCGCCCCTTCAAAACCCTCAGATTGTTTTTCAGAGTCCATAGTCTCTCATGATTCACCTCCCCTTCCAATTTTCGCCAACTCCCTTCTCCTCTCTAACACCCCTTGTCCTCCATGTTATTTGTTATGCTCCACAAATAAGTGAAACCATATGATAATTGACTCTCTCTGCTTGACTGATTTCACTCAGCATAATCTCTTCCAGTCCCGTCCATGTTGCTACAAAAGTTGGGTATTTGTCCTTTCTGATGGAGGCATAACACTTCATAGTGTATATGGAACATTTTCCTTACCCATTCATCCATTGAAGGGCATCTTGGTTCTTTCCACAGTTTGGCGACCGTGGCCATTGCTGCTATAAACATTGGGGTACAGATGGCCCTTCTTTTCACTACATCTGTATCTTTGGGGGTAAATACCCAGGCGTGCAATTGCTGGGTCATAGGTTAGCTCTATTTTTAACTTTTTGAGGATCATCCATATTGTTTTCCAAAGTGGCTGCACCAACTTGCATTCCCACCAATGGTGTAAGAATGTTCTCCTTTCTCCACATTCTCTCCAACATTTGTTGTTTGTTGCCTTGTCAATCAATTTTTGCCATTCTAACTGGTGTAAGGTGGTATCTCAATGTGGTTTTGATTTGAATTTCCCTGATGGCTAATGATGATGAACATTTTTTCATGTGTCTGTTAGCCATTTGTATTTCTTCATTGGGGAAGTGTCTTTTCATGTCTTCTGCCCACTTTTTGACTTGATTATTTATTTTTTGGGTATTGAGTTTGAGAAATTCTTTATAGATCGTAGATACCAGCCCTTTATCTGTAGTGTCATTTGCAAATATCTTCTCCCATTCCTTGGGTTGCCTCTTTGTTTTGTTGACTGTTTCCTTTGCTGTGCAGAAGCTTTTGATTTTGATGAAGTCCCAACAGTTCATTTTCCTTTTGTTTCCCTTTTCTTTGGAGACATGTCTTGAAAGAAGTTGCTGTGGCTGATGTCAAAGAAATTACTGCCTTGTTCTTCTCTAGGATTTTGATGGATTCCTATCTCACATTGAGGTCATTCATCCATTTTGAGTTTTTCTTTGTGTGTGGTGTAGTAGAATGGTCGAGTTTCATTCTTCTATGTATAGCTGTCCAATTTTCCCAGCACCATTTATTGAAGAGATTGTCTTTTTTTCCATTGGATATTCTTTCCTGCTTTGTCAAAAATTAGTTGACTGTGGAGTTGAGGGTCCATATCTGGGCTCTCTATTCTGTTCCATTGATCTATGTGTCTATTTTTGTGCCAGTACCAAGCTGTCTTGGTGATCACAGCTTTATAACATGTTTCTTCTATATGATATTTTCTCTTTAAAATTTGTCTATTATATAAATAATTTTAATGTAAGGGACATATAGGTAAACTACTCCCAGCAGCTAAAGAATACATATTAGTATATATACATATATTCAGCCATCTTTGCATTTCTGGGATAAAACCTACTTGGTCTTGATGCATTTTTTTAAAGATTTTGATTTATTTGAGAGTGAGAAAGAGAGAGTGAGAATGAGCATGAGCAGGGGGGGATGCAGGGAGAGAGAGAAGCAGATTCCCACTGAGCTGGAAGCCAGATGAGGGGCTTGATCCTGGGATCCTGGGATCATGACCTGAGAGGCAGATACTTAACCGACTGAGCCACCTAGGCACCATTTGATGTATTTTTTTAAAAATTTATTTATTTTAGAGAGAGAGAGAGAGAGAGAATAATTGGGAGGGGCAGAGGGAGCAGGAGGTAGAGTGAGAGAGTCTCAAGTGGACTCTGCACTCAGTGTGGAGCTTGATATGTGGCTTAATCCCATGACCCTGAGATCATGACCTGAGCTGAAACCAAGAGTTGGATGCCCAGCTGACAGCATGACCCAGGCGCCCCGATGTATTTTTTATACATCAGTTCTGGATTGAGTTCACTATTTTATTTTTCTAGTTTTTCATTTATGTCCATAAGTAAGATTGACATATAATTTTCTTGTATAATTCTTGTCCATGTTTGGTATGGAGCTTGTATTAGCCTCATAAAATATATAGGACATTCAGATTATTGCAGTGGTTTAATTAAGTTTATTTATTCCCTCCTCTTTTCAAACTCCACCAAAATAATATAAAAAATTAACAGAAATACACCTACAAGGACAGAATATAGGATTAGAGAGGGGTAATACAGGGGCCTTTGCTGAAGTATTTTTAAGATCTAAAGCAAATACAATAAAATGTTAAGCTATGACTAAGCTGGGTTGTAGGTATATGGGTATCCATTATCTTTTCCTTCATAATTTTTAGTTATGAGGAAATATTTATTAATGATAAAATTAAACAAAAAATAAAGAAGTTAGTTTCAGAAAGTTATATGTGCTCTATAAGTACTTCTCAAATTTTGATGTGCATATGAATAACCTAAGGAATTTTATTAAAATTCAGGTACCAAATCCTTGGGTCTGGAATCATTAGGTCCTGAGTTTCTGCATATCTTATAAGCTCCCAAGTGATGTCAATGCCGGTGGTCCATGGACCACTCTTTGAGTAGCAAGATTTTAAGGGAAATTAAACAAGGCAATGTGATAGAGAGTGGCAGGGACAGGAAATAGTTTCTTTAATGAAGGTACTCTTGAACAGCTTCTCTGAACAGTGATATTTGAGTCATTAAAAAGTCTCTAGGAAGGATGTTCTAAGTAGTGCAAAAAGTAAGTACAAAAGCAGTCAGGTGGAAATAACTTCTGGCATTTTCCAGAAACTGAAAAGGCCACTGTGGCCTTCTTCTTTTTCTTTTTTTAAAGATTTTATTTATTTATTCGACAGAGAGAGATCACAAGTAGGCAGAGAGGTAGGCAAAGAGAGAGAGGAGGAAGCAGGCTTCCCACCAAGGAGAGAGCCCAATGCGGGGTTCGATCCCAGGACCCTGGGATCGTGACCTAAGCCGAAGGCAGAATCTTTAACCCTCTGAGCCACCCAGGTGCCCCCCCCCAATGTGGCCTTCTTGAAGGACTTAAGTGTTTGTTCCACAATTCACGTGTAATTAAGTGAAAATATCACATATTTGGAGTCATAAAAACTAGGTTTGGTTTTCATCCCATTAGCTCTGGGACCTCTGTCAAGCCACATAAATATGTATGTTTCTTCATAAATATGTGAATATATTTTTAAAAACTTTATTTATTTATTTGACAGAGAGAGGGAGAACAAGCGGGGAGGGGTGTGGGAGAGGAGATGCAGACTCCCTGCTGACCAGGAAGCCCGATGTGGGGCTTGATCCCAGGATCCTGGGATCAGGACCTGAGCTGAAGGCAGATGCCTAATGGACTGAGTCACCCAGGCACACCTAAATATGTAAATGTTAATGAATAATGCATACTCTCCAGTGTTGATGTGGGAATTAAATACGATAAGGTATTAAAAAGCACTTTGTAAATTGCAAAATGCTGTACACATATGAGTACAATTATTGCATAATTAAAGTGCTGTCATGTGATCTGAGTCTGCAACAGCTATTTATAGTGGCTTTTATTTTGTGCTCCTATGTTTCTTTTATTATTTTAGACACATGTCAAGTTGCTATAGTCCAACTTGGCCTGTCTGTTGCTGCAGTTCTCTAACAGCACACTACTCTCACTATGCTTCATGTTCTATTTCTGGGTGCACTGGAAATTTTCTTTGACTCATTTGGCTCCTGTTTAACCTACTTTAGCTCATCACAGAGTAACTACTTGGATATTTCAGTGTGATTCACATTTCCTAATCAGAATAGTTGACTTATAGTCAATACTATTTCAGTAAAAACATGTTGACTCCATTCAAAGAGTTGATCCATGCCAATAATGCCTTTAGATAATTCTAACGAAACTTCTCAAGAATCCTGAGAAATCCTCTATAGGGTTAGGTGTTTCAGAATTCTGAGGTCTTAACTCATTTAAAATCTTACAATTCTATATGGCCCCTACAGATTTTCAATAATCGTGTCTTTGAGTATAGAAAACATCTTTAGTGTAAAGAACAGTGGAATAGGAGCCAGGATACCTCTGTTATAATTCTGACTCTAATACTACATGGCCCTGGTCTTTTTTATCTATTAGGAATGAGGAATACCCCCCCCCCCAAATTATTGTTAAGAATGAGCAAAATAATGTGTGAGTGTTTCTGCAAGTATAAAAATTCAAAATATTATTTTGCCACCTTAAATGTAACAATCTCTCACAAAATATAATGGTACATAGATTAGTATATATATATATTTTAAAATTAGAGCATTATTGGACAATGCTTTACCTGGATAGAAAGATTCAGTGGCAACACAATTATTTGCCTGTCTTATGTAAAAAGTTTGAATACGCGGCTGTGAATATAAAATTGCAACTGCATCACAGCCTATAGGGTTTTAAACAATGCTGAGAGATGCAGTCTTCCAGAAAACTGGAAGCATTTAAATATTTTGTTCAATGACAGTAGTGATGTAGGAAAAGACATTAGGGTTTGATGCCAATGGCCAAAAAGTAATTCTAGAGACATTGTTGGTACAAGGTGATTTTATTAAAGCACGGGGACAGGACCCATGGGCAGAAAGAGCTGTACCGGGGTAATGAGGACTGGCCCATTATATACTTTCAAGTTGGAAGGGAGTTAGGGATAGTGTAAGCCTCCAAGGTATTTTGGAAACAAGATTTCCAGGATCCAGAGGGGGCTAGCTATTGTTGGAAAGGTCTTTTATTACTGTTTAGTAAAAACTCAGTCACCAGACTCTACAGATGTGTATCTGTGGGTTATATGCTTGAAGCATGATTGCCAACATATATTTGGGGGTGGTGGGGGTAGAGATAAAGGAAGTTTCCAAAGGAATTTTTATATGTTAAAGCAGACTTACAGGATCTTGGGGGTGGGCAGTTCAGATGCCTCTTGCCCTAGCAAAGTATTAACAGGGATGCCACTGAGTTTCTAGAGGAATTTCACTCTGCCTGTTTCAAGGATTTGTTAATGGGTTGTTGATAGTAAGGAAATTTAATAATTTTCTTCTGCCTTTGTTTCTCACATCAGCGAGAAAAGAATAAAAACCTGGGTCCTGTCCCTGTGCTTTGATAAAATCACCTTGTACCAACGATGTCTCTAGAATTACTTTTTGGCCGTTGGCATCAAACTCCAATGTCTTTTCCTACATCACTACTGTCATCAATAAAAACTATGGGCTTCTCTACATACATCTTCATTTTACTATCTGTCAGCCAATCTAGCTGCTTTGCAATAATTCGGGATGCTGCAGAAATCAAATGGAAGAGCTAGAAAGTGAGGCAAATTAGCAAAGATATGTGTGTGTTTGTGCGTGTGTGTGTAAAGACCAACAGACCAAAGGAAAAGTGCCCCCAAGGTTTGCGCAAAAGTTAACTATCAGCCTGAAACTCAACCATCAGCCTGAAACCCAGTGTATCTCACGGTTCATTAAGTCTCCACCCTGGGTAAATTAATATCTATAGTTCAATCTACCCTAAGAGTTAGTGCTAAGGAGAGTGAAGAATATGCAAAGGGAGGATGGAGTGAAGCGTTGCACTGAGTTGGAAGCCGTAAGAGAAAAGTGGAATGCTTGGACAAGATAGGGTTGGCAGATTTAGCAGTATTTGGGACATAATTATACTAAAAAAATGATTCGTTTATTTCAAGTGCAAATTTAAGTGCGCATCCTGTATTTTATGTGGCAAATCTAGGAAAACAGAGAAAGACAACGTTATTCTTACATTACCGATTGCGTAAAACCCTCAAAGAACCTCCCTGGAAGATAAAAGGGGTGGAGCCCAAGCGTCTGACTCTCCGCTAAGTTATTTCCGGTCTGGGGCCCTGAGAAAAAGAGAGGGAGGTGAGAGATTAAGGTTGCTGAGTTGGGTCCGCCAGCGTCCCACAATCCTTTGCCCTCGGTTCCTCTTTCCTCGCTCAAGATGGCGCTGCTCGCGATACAATCTTCACGCTGGGCAGCCGCCGGGGCCGCTTTCGAAAAACGCCGGCATGCCGTGTTTCTGATCCGACATCTAGTCTCTGTCCGTGGCGCAGGTTCTCAGTGGAGATCACGGCAGCTCGGCGTTTCGGGAACCGCTCGAATTTCCCAGGTGAGATGCCATCACATGGTAGAGTAGGGTGAAGGACAAAGGGACCTACAGGGAAAAGTTTGCCCTCGTGGCCTTGGGTCAGAGAGAACTCCAAGAGGAAAGGTTGTCAGTGCTAACTCGGAAGTGAAGGAAATTGGGGTTAGTAATTTGAGGAAAGGGTGAAGAAAACCTTTTTGGCATAGCCCACGGGAATGAAACGGAAGGTTTTGGTCAGAGGGCACCTAAGCGCTAGTGACTCTCGCAGGATTTACATTTTTTTTTCTTCTGAGTTTAAGAGATGTGGTAGACAGGATTCCCAGATTGCTTATCCTTCTAAATGTAAGGAAAACTGAGCTGCTTCCCAGAGTTAGTAATGGAATTTGTGACCAGTATGCCCATGGTTCAGATTTTACTCATTTGGTTGAAAGTAGCAGTTAGGGGAACACTGTAAGATGACAGCAAAGCTACGTGTAAACAAGAGGCAAATTGATTTGGCAGCAGTTAACTCTCCGCTGACAGTGGTTCCTGATAAGCCGAAACTGTAACTGTCTTTCTCTCCAAAACATTGACCGCCTTAAATTCATATGTAAACACAATTGTCCTTTGATCTGAGAAGAGTGTTCTGTTCTTTGGAAATCATAAAGCTGGTTATCTTTAATGTAGTTTTTGTGATAGTGCCTCTTAATATCTGTCTGTTGTTATCCCTCACTCAGCAGTTTCAAATAAATTATTTGTACTTTAGTGTATCATTCATTTACTATATGTTGGCAAAAAGTTTAATTCCCATTCAGTGATACTTGTTCATCAGTATCACTGAAGTATTTTCAGTTTTGTATGGGAAGCACCCTCATAAATTTTGATTCTGCGTGAACATATATTTAATATCTACTGTGTACATAGGGCTACGCTCAATAATGGAGGTACCAAGAGAAACATAAATTAATGCCTACAAGATTGATCAATTTAGTTAGGGAGAGGCAATCTATGCATTATAAGGATAACTAAAAAACAGTGTAGGTTAAATATCAAATGAACAGTATAAACAATAAGAACAATAAACATATAGAGGAAATGGTGGTAATTAAGGACCAGATCACAGAGAGGATCTCATGCTGGTGATAGAAATGGGGAGAACATTTTAAGCAGGGAGACTATTGAATGACACTAGGCATGTGGAGTGCTGGAGAAATTGTATCTATTTTTTCTTCCAGTAATTACTGAACACCTTTACAGCAGTGAACAGAATAAAATACAGGCCAGCTCTTAAAGAGTTTAAAATCTAGTAAGGGAAAAAGGTAAATAAACAGGCAAATATAATTCAGTAGTGCAATGATGGGGAGGGTAGAGAGTACTGGAAGAGTGTATGGGAAAGGCATCAAGTCTAATTTTGAGGTGGGAAAAATGCCTTGAATAACTGATATCTAAACTAAGCCAAGACCTTAAAAATGAAGAGAAATTAGCTAAAGAGGGAATAGTGTGTGCAGAGGCCCACAGGGAAGAGAGAACATGGACTTTTTGTAGAACTACATATAGTTTTAGGTTACTGAGGAGTTTAGGATAAAAGTGGCACCTTAGGCTAGGGGAGCAATCCAGATCATTTTAATAAAGTTTTAAAAACACTTTATAGTTGAAACTTTGGAACACATGATTTCTTGGGAACCATTCTTGTTCTGTAGTCCTCTAAAAAGTCTGATGAAGTTAAGATAAAATTTGTAGGACTTTGTCAGGCCGGGAGGGTGAGGGGGCTGGAGAAGTTACTGTATTTTCAGAAGAAGTAATGGAAATAAAAAATTAGCCTTCTCTGTTTTCATGAACACTGTCCCCAAAACTTTCTTCCTTATTGTCTTTGTACATTTTACCATTCCTTTTGGTTACCATTTCCAAAGTGAAAAACAAGGGAAAGATGTTACTTTTGTTTTCTACTTCTTAAAGGCATGGAACTCTTGCCATAATTAAAAAAAAAGATTTAATGGAAAGATGAAGGAATGGTTATAAGGCTTTTAGCAGAACCTGATATAGCCTAAGGCATCTTCATATAGTGATCTGTGATTAAGATTACAAAATAGAGGCTTCTGGTAGTGTAGTCAGTTGAGCATTTGACTTTTGGTTTTTGCTCAGGTCATGATCACCGGGTCCAGAGACTGAGCCCTGCTTTGGACTCTGTTTGGCATCTGCTTGGGTTTCTATCTGCCTCTCCCTCTGCCCTTCCCCTCTCAAATAAAGAAATAAATATTTAAGGAAAGATTACAAAATAAATATTAATATATTTTTAGGATAGTCGTTAGTAAATAGCATAATATTTTAGAGCTGAAAAGAACCTTAGTGCAGTGTTAATGAAATCATGTTAATAGTTTGGATAAGCACTTTTAAAATATGAAATTCAGTGGAATAAGAAAGAAAATATCAGTGCTTTATACATATTAGGGGAAGTAATGCTTTAGGTAACTGTTGTTTATATGTGTATATATACACTCCTGCATGTATGTGATTACTGGGATGTATTATAAAATGTGTTTTTCATACAGGGATGATACTCTAGAACTAAGCTGTGCAGTATGGTAGTCACTAGCTTCGTGTGGCTGTTTAAATTTAAATTAAATTAAAAATGTAATTCCTTGGTTGCATTAGCTGCATTTCAAGGGCTAAAATGGCACATAGGTATGGGACATTTCCATCATTGCAGAAAGTTCTGTTCAGTGTTACTTTAGAGAAGATCATATCTAGCCTTTGGATTTTACAGATGAGGTAACTAAATCCTAGTATAGATAAATGACAGTCTTTAAGGCCACTCATTCATTTATGGCCTTCTGTGTGTCAGGTTATTTATATGAAGGTAAATAAGATTCTGGCAGACATTAAGCATACAATAAATGTTGAATTGTAAAGATATACTTTTTAAAGATTCTATTTATTTGAGAGAGAGAGTGAGGGAGGAGGGTCCCGCTGAGCTGGGAGCCCATCACAGAGACTCCAGGATCATGACCTGAGCTGAAGGAAGATGCTTAATAGACTGAACCACTCATGTGCCCTGTAAATATACTTCTACTGGAGCACTGTTAATAGAGGGAAATAACCTTAAACATAAAAGTTTTTTAAATTAAAATGGTTAGTATGATAAGATTTAAATTGTAATGATTTATTATGCAGTTGCCTCTTTACTACATTAGTTAATATTAAAAAGACATGAATTTTGAGTGATACAATTTTTTCATCAATATTTATGTGGTAGAAACTGAGGTATCATACAGTTAGTCCACAGCACTTTTTATCTAAGTTTAAAAAATTCTTAATTCTTGATCCTGACACTGATCATATATTTTTCTTCTTTTGTTCTTTTAAAACATCTTTTTTGAGATTAATTCACATACTGTATAATTCACCCATTTAAAGTGTGCAATTCAGTAGAGTGTGAAGTGTTCTCTAATTTTTGGTTTTGATTCGTGTTTCCCTGTTGACAAAAGACACTGAACATCTATCCATGTGCTTATTGGCCATTTAAATCTCTTTTTGAGGAATGTCTCTTCAGATCTTTTGCCCATTTTTTAATTGGGTCTTTTTATTATTGAGATGTCAGAGTTCTTTATATATTACAGATTCAGGTTCTTTATCGTACATGTGATTTGCAAATATTTTCTCCCATTCTGTGAGTTATCTTTTGACTTCCTCGATAATGTCCTTTGAAGCGCAAAAGCTTTTCATTTTGATAAAGTCAAATTTATCTGTTTTTTTTCTTTTGTTGGTCATACTTTTTTGTGTTATAGCTAAGAATCCATTGCCAAATCTGAGGTCATGAAGATTTACTATGTTTTCTTCTAAGAATTTTATAATGTAATCCTAGTGAGATATAGAAACATCGCTCTTGTTTAGTTCTAGTTGCATTTCCCCACTTTGTTTTAATATATATTACACTTAAAAATGTTACAGTCCTAACAATATGGATATATAATTTATGACTTTAAAAGAAGCTGAAAGAAGAAAGGAAGGCAAGTAAATATTTATGTTGTTACACTAGCCTTTGTATTTATCATTTCTAGTTCTCTTCGTTTCTTCTCTTGTTTGATTTACCATCTTGAGTCATTTTCTTATCCCACTATAGCTGTGCTCCCACCTATCTCCTGTGTGATATTATTGGCAAGTATATTGCATCTCTATATGTCATAGGCTCAACAATTAATTTTATCCATACTATTTTATACAGTTGCTTTTTAAATTGGTTCAAAGAAGAAGCTAAAAAAACTGTGCATTTATACATTCTGGTGCTCTTTGTTTTGGAGTGTGTGTGTGTGTGTGTGTGTATGTACATGTGTGCATGCATATTTGGGCTATAGTCTGAGATCACTTGTTTTCAGCCTAAAGAACTTCTTTTAGTATTTCTTGTAAGGCGTGTGTAAACACATTTTCCCAGTTTTCGTTTATCTGCAAATGTTTTTGTTTTGTCTTCATTTTTGAACAGTATATTTTCTGGATATAGGATTCTTGCTTGACAATTTTTTTTTGAGTGCTTTGAATATTATCCAACTGCCTTCCGGACTACACATTGTTTTGCTAAGAAATCAGCTGTTAATCTTATTGGGGTCCTCTTGTAGGGAAGGAGTCTTTTTTCCTCTTGCTACTTTCAAGATGTTCCCCTTGTTTTGGCTTTTAATGTTTTTACTATAATGTGTCTGTGGATCTCTTTATATGTTTCTTCCTTGGAGTTTGTTGCACTTTCTGGATGTGTAAGTTGCATTTTAATATGTAAGTTCTTTTTAATAAGCTTTGGAAATTTTCAGCCATTATTTCATCAAGTAGTTTTTCTTTCCCTTTATCGTTCTCCTTTTCTTCTGAAACAGTCATTATCCATATGTTCGTTTGCTTAATAATGGCCCTCATTTCTCTGAAGCTGTGTTCATTTTTCTTCAGTCTTTTTTTTATCTTTGTTCTTCATATTGGATAATCCCTATTGTTCTGTCTTCAAGTTTACTAATTATTTCTTCTGCCAATTCACATCTGCTGTCAGTCCCCTCTAGTGAATAGTTCATTTTAGTTACTATAACTTTCAACTCTAGAATTTCCATTTAGTTTCATTAAAATAATTCTTACTTGTTTATTGATATTCTCTATGTAATGTTACATTGTCATCACACCTTTTATTTCTTTAACATGGTTTCCTTGAGTCTTTGGACATATTTATAATGATTACTTTGAAGGCTTTTTCTTTGCAGTCTGACATTTGGTCAAAACCACAGGCAGTTTCTCTTGCCTGCTTTTTCCCAGGGTATAGGTTATACTTCCTTGTTTCTTTGCATGTCTTGCAATTTTTTGGGAAACTGGACATTTTAGATAATGTAGTAACGTGGGGTACCAGTCCCCTTCTTCCCAGAGCTTGTTATTGTTATTTACTTGATTTTATATTTTGTTAAGGACTAGCTGGACTATTTTAGTGATGTCTTTCTTCACTCTCCTCCTTGCTGCCTACTTTGCCTCTAATGTTGCTCCTTAAGGGGTGTAACCTTGAGTATGTCCATAGTTACCTTGGGATGACAGTGGTTTTGCTGGGGATTTCTGTCTCTTTCCCAGTTATGTTCCATTAGTTGCTGGCAGATTGTACTGCTGTTTTCAAAAGTGCCCTGGGGCAAAAATTGTTCCACAGACTAAATCAATCAAATTGGTGTTGCTTTGAAGTGATAGTTCCTGAGGACAACGTTTGAGACTTTATCTGATTCCAGGCGGGCTCTTCCAAGCTACCTGCCTTCTTGCTTTTCTGGTTCTCGGGCAAACCAGCTGACCCACAGTTTAGCTTCTGTGGCTGATGATTCCATCAGTTTTTTTCCCACTTGGCCTTTCACAAGAAACCTCCACTGTTTTTGAGAGCAAACTGAGGCATGGACTTCTCCACATTAAGTCAATTCCTGTGGGAAGAGATGAGGAGCTATATGTTTTAGGGTCTTCTCCTGCCAAGCAGAAATCTGCCAGCCACGGGTCTGAAGCTGGGGGTGGGGACAGTGGTGGCCTCTCTCTGAGTGATACTCCCACCTTAGGAGTTGAGTGCTAGTGGGGAGTAAGAGGAGTTCTTTTTGGCATGCTTCTCCTGATATGGAACCAGCCTCTTAGAAGTCAGGGTTAGGGCGATTGGGCCTTCAACAATCAAGTATTTTCAGTGGCACCACACTCAAGGTGAAGCTTTGTCCCTTCTGTGGGGATATGTGGAAGAAGGGAGCCCCTCCTTCTTGACCACATTAGCCCAGAAGCTAGTTTCAGCAGTAGGTCACTGGGGGAAAGATGAGAGAAATGCTGATGTCCTGTCATTCCCAGGAAGATAGTCTTCTGACTTGGAGCTCATGTTATTTCATTTTGCTGTATGCCCCAGGACCATTTCTAGGGGTGGTAAATGGTGGTCCTTTTGTAACTTGCCGGTTTTGCTGAGAAATGGGTCTAAGGAGATCTTATGTTGTATGCTAGAAGTGAAACTCTCTTCATTTGATTCTGACTGGCTTGTGTTCTTTGGTTTATACTCCATGCAGCAGAATGGTCTGTCCTTTCTGTTTGATTTTTAGAAGATATTCCCATTGAGGACTATCTGCCATACCTTTTACTTTAGTGTAGTTACCTTGTGTATTCTATTTAGTAGTTCTTTTGGATAGGTACTTTTTTTTTTTCATTTGTCGGTTCACATTTCATTTGTTTTCATCATGGACAAAGGATGAGAGCTTTAATATTTCCCGGTAGTAAATTTCCCCTTCTTGCAGTCCCACTGCTCACTGGCTGCTGCTAAGAGACTTTACTTCTGGCCTTCCTATTAATTGAAGTAGATTATAACAACAGTAGTGAAACAATCCTCCTACTTTGCTTTTTAGAGATCCTGGTTTTAAGATACAGGTTTTATATTATAAGATGCATATCAAGAAATGACAGTGATTACTGAGAAGACATAAAATGTAACCAGAAAATCAAGAACAGAACTTAAGAGGAGAAAATTAAGGGTACTTTTAAGGGGATGTTGCGTGGAACTTAAAAGAGGGCGAGAGGTGATTCAGTGACATTTAAAGTACCTGAAGGGCATTTTTTTTAAATTAAAGGTTTTCCTTCTAGTAGTTCAGTGATACCTGAATTTACCTGGAATATTAGTTTATAAAAAGAGACATAGACTTCAGTTGTAAGAAGAGGGATTTAATGTGCATATAAAAAAGAATTTCTTAAATTAATAATCTTTTTATTGGAAGAGCAAGGAAGACTTTAACCTAAGGGGCAGAATGAATAACCATTAATTATAATTTAGATATCTTCTTGAAGATAGAACTGACTTAAATTTATATCATTCAGGATCAAAACTGACTTTAATAGGGGTGATTTGGCAGAAAGAACATTGGTAAACAGAAGAGTTGGATTCTAGTCTTAACTTTGGTGTTAGGAGAACTAGAACAAATCATTAAACAATAATTTGCAGTCATTAGAAGAATATAAGTTATTAAGAAACAATGGCCTAGTTTTGAGAAAAGAAAGACCTACCAAACCAGTTCAGTTCTTCATATGAGAGAATGATAAGGTACTTAGAAGCATAGTCTGTCTTGATTTCAGTAAGGCTTTCAGTTATTTTCCTCTATATCATTCTCACCCAATAAGCCAGGAAGGAATGATGTTGTATAATGTTAAGAGGTCTGGAGGTAGTAGTATAGTAGTAAGTAAATCTTACTGGAGAAAATACAGATAATTTGAAGGATTTTGATTTATAAGTATTAAAGAAGATGAACAACTGATATACGAAGGACATAGCATGATATAGTGGAATGAACATTGTCATCAGGACACCTGCCTACCTGAGCTCTATTTCTACTCTTGATTATCTTGGACAGATCACTTGTTCCTTTGGACTTGGTTTCTCTAAAATAAGATTCAGCTACTTGATCTCTAAAGTTTGTCAATTCTTTAGTTTCCTGACTCTAATCTTCTGGGAGTAATCCTTTGTATAAGTAGAACCTCTATGTTACGAGCCTAGTTTATTACTATTACAGGAGCAACATAGGCTACATTTAAATTCATGTAGGTTTTTAATGGAGCAGATTTATATGGTTCTGCCTCTTATAGTACTTGTTGATCTAAGAACAGGAGTAGAAAAAATGAGATTGGTGATGAGTTCAGTATTTGCTAGTGTTGGGGAGATAGAATTAGAGGGGAAGAGTGAGCTAGGTTCTAAAATTATCTGTGAAGATAGAAACAGGTTCTAAGGAGGTAGTGGAGAATGGCAGCAGTGCTGTAAAAGTTGTAAATAAAGATGAAGCATACCTGGACTGTAAATGATAAAGAATGGAAGTATAAAGGTCTTAGTCTGAAGTGGCACTGGGAATTGAGAAGAGGAATTCAGGGTGCCTGGGTGGCTCAGTGGGTTGGGCCTCTGCCTTCGGCTTAGGTCATTATCTCAGGGTCCTGAGATCGAGCCCTGCATTGGGCTCTCTGCTCAGTGGAAAGCCTGCTTCCCCCTCTCTCTATACTTGCCTTTCTGCCTACTTGTGATCTCTGTCAAATAAATAAATAAAATCCTTTGAGAAAAGGAGAAGAATAATTCAGAGGATCCCTTATTTGAAAATAGTCAAATAACTAACATTCTTTAAGTCATTGACATAGTTATTTGAATTGGCTATTAAGACTAAAAGGAGGGGGAAGAAAAGTGAAGATTATTTCTAAATTTTCTTTTAGAATACTAGGCCCTTCAAGAATCTGGTAAAAGCCATGAACCTTCTCCCTAGGAAAATGGGCATACACACATACTTCATTCTGCTTGGCAATCCGAGAATCCCTGATAAATATAGTATTTCAGGCTGGGGTTCTCTAATGGAGTTCCTGAGTATCCAGTGGTGGAGTAAAGGGCACTTGTCATTGGGCAGTGGGGGTAGAAGTGGAAGGGAAACTTATTTTGCTTGTATTAAAATTTTGATTAAATGGAAAATATAGTAATACACTGATACTCAGTGTTTATCTGAAAGTTTCCGGTTTTTCAAATAGGAGTATGTTCTTCCCATGTTATAAAGTAGAGTTTAAAATAGAAGCGAAGTTGCCTGTTCTGTATATGAACCTTATAGTTTTCCCTCTTTATTTTATTTATAAATTTCCCTTTTTAATTGTACAAAACTGCATCTAATAAAAGCATGAGAAAAATAACCCACAACTTGCCTCTTAAGTAATTTTCCATTTCCCCCTTGAGTTGTAGTTGTTATATGGTTGTAATTTTTACAATGCTGAGATAATTTTAAATTGGTTCTTTTTATTTATAAGCATTATTTTTCTTTGTTCTCAGTGTTTATGAAAATTAGGTCTTTTAATTATTTAATATTTTAGTAGGTATATTTAGTTGTGTGCAAAAGGAGACATTTTTGTTCTTTTGGTTTTCTTCCTTTTCCAGAATTTGTCTACCTAAAGTCCTCATTTATGCTCTCAAGACACCCTTGTAGATTTTAGTACTAGTGAGTAAATATACTTTTCAAGTCTGTTATATTATTATGTCATTTTATCTTCACAGTAACTCTGTGAGGTGGGTGTACATTTCATTGCAATAACTGCAACCTGTCCTGTCCTTTTCATTCTCTCAATTTCTGTTATAGTTTTAGGCCCTTGTAACTTTATGCATGACTTCCTCATTGCTTACAGTTATTTACTACCCTTCCAATCCATCCCATACAACACCTCAAGATTGTTTTTCCTAAAGAACAACTCTAGTTAAGTGTCACTCTTTACTTATGGACTCCAGTGTTCTCTGTATCTTAGCCTAGTCTTCAAAGCCCTTAAGGATCCCCCACATAACTAGCTTGCTAGACACATTGTTAAATATTTTCCTATAAATACCCTGCTTTTCCAGTTACTCTGGATTGCTCCCTGTTCCTTGGACCTTGTGTTTTTCTGTTTTCCTTCATTTATGCCATACTCTCTGTTTGAAATGCCCTCTCTCTAACTCCTCCCAGTTTTTCAGAACTTAGCTCAAGGGCCAGTTTATTCTATAGAACCATTTGTTCTTTTTTTAAAGATTTTTAAAATTTATTTGGGGGCAGGAGAGGGAGAAAGAATCTTAAGTAGACTCCACACTGAGTGCAGAGTCTGACTTGGGGCTCGATCTCATGACCCTGATAGGACGACCTGAGCCATAACCAAGAGTCAGACACTAAACCAACTTGGCCACCCAGCTGCCCCAACAACCATTCTTTATAAGCTTGAAAGACATTGATTTCTTCCTCTTTTGAACTCCTGTAACATCTTCTTCTACAAGTAGTTATCATATGTGTCCTGTTAAAGAGATAAGATTTTAGATGCTTAAAAGGCAGATACATTCCAATCATCTCTTTTATCTTCTACAGAGCCAGGAATGGTCTTTTTCATGTAGTAGGCAATCAGAAAATATTTGTGAAATGAATGATTAAACCCTATAACCAAAATAACAACTAAATTTAACATAAAAATAAATAATATTTGTTTTGTTGCTACACATTTGGAATCAAAGCCTCACTTTCTACATAAAATGTTTATTTCAGCAAAATCATAATCAGACTATGGAGTTACTAAGTTTGAGGATAATCTCTTTTTGAGGGAGAGAGAGAGAATGCACTAAAGTCATGGGTAGAAGAAGATAGAAGAATCCCAAGCAGGCTCCACGAGCTCAGTACAAAGCCCCATGCAGGACTCGATCTCATGACTCTGAGATCATGACCTAAGTCGAAATCAAGAGTTGGACGCTTAACCGACTGAGCAACCCAGGCACTCTTGAGGATAACCTCTTAAGTTCATCCATTACATTTCTGTCATTAGGTGGTACTGTGGTAGGGTAGCACTGAATATCAGTTTTTAGTTTGATAACCAAAGCACACATGTTTTTTTATTGCAAAATTTTGGGTTACTTTATTAGTAGGCATCTTTTGCTAAGAAAAAAATAACTCAAGGGACACCTAAGGTGCTCAGTCATTTGAACATCCAACTCCCTGTTTCAACTCAGGTCGTGATCTCAGGGTTGTGAGATTGAGCCCTGTGTCACCCTCCACACTTAGCACAGAATCTGCTTGAGGTTCTGTCTCTCCCTCCCCCCAACTTCACACGTGCTCTCTCTTTCTCTCTCTAAAATGAATAAATAAGTCTTTAAAAAGAGTGACTTACAAGGTGAAGTTCTTTAAAGAATAAGGTAGGGTGCCTGGGTGGCTCAGTGGGTTAAAGCCTCTGCCTTTAGCTCAGATCATGATCCCAGGGTCCTGGGATCGAGTCCTGTGTCAGGCTCCTTACGCAGCAGGGAGCCTGCTTCTCCCTCTCCCTCTGCCTGCTACTCCGCCTGCTCATGCTTGCTCACTCTCTGTCAAATAAGTAAATAAAATTTTTTTAAAAAAGAATAAGATAAAAAATTTTACTCTTTCTAGAAATTTTAAATTTTTTTTAAAAGATTTTATTTATTTATTTGACAGACAGAGATCACAAGTAGGCAGAGAAGCAGGTAGAGAGAGAGGGGGAAGCAGGTTCCCTGCTGCGCAGAGAGCCCAGTGCGATCCGAGGACCCTGGGATAATGACCTGAGTTGAAGGCAGAGGCTTTAACCCATTGAGCCACCCAGGCGCCCCACTCTTTCTAGAAATTTTAACTGCAGGTTATATTTTGGCTCATTTGGTAGTTTTCCAATTAAATTTTCTTTTCCACATCCAGAAGGCAAAGAGATGTTAGAGTGGAGAAACTGCATCCTATAGGGGTATTTTCTTAGATATTGACATTTTAGGAAAGTAGGTTTTTAAACTGCTATCATGCTTTTCAAAGCATAATAAGGAAGTGAAGTTAAGGTTTCTGTTTTGGTTTATTTATCAAATTATTTTTATTGATCTTGAGTAACTTATATTATGACGTCATTGTAATATAGTCATGTTTTTCACTGTGTGAATATTCGCCACGTATGAACTTCATCTACTCTTAACTATGTTGATTTAACAGCTCTGTGTGTGTACATGAATGTTAGTTTTCTAGGGCTTCCATAACAAAGTACCACAGCATGGGTGACTTAAACAACAAATTTTCTCACAGTTCTGGAGGTTAGAATTATGAGATCAGGGTGTTGGTAGGGTTGATTTCTTCTGTGATCTCTCTCTTTGACTTGCAGATGATTGGCTTCTCTGCTTTGACACAGTCTTTCCTCTGTGCTTGTCTGTGTTTTAATTTCTACTAAATACACCAGGGAGATTAGGGCCTACTCTAATGACCTCATTTAACATTAATTACCTCTTTAAAGGCCTGATCATCAAATATAGTCACATTTGAGGTTTTTTGGAGTTAGGATTTAAACAAGAAATTTTGGGAGAGAAAAAGTTCAGTCCATAACTCTGTGTGTGTGTGTGTGTGTCTTTGTGTCCGTCCACATGCTCACAAATACATAGGAAAGTGGAAGGATAAACTTAAACAAAGCTCTGAAGAGCGGATGGGTAGGGAAGCTAAAAGACAGTAAAAAGGACCTTTCACTTGATATTATAGATACATTGTTTGTTATGCTTGTATTTATTTACTCATTTATTACAGAGTGCAAGAGAGAGAGTGCACACGCATGCACATGACCCGATGGGGAGGGTTAAAGGGAGAGGGAGCCCTGATATAGGGCTTGAGCTCAGTCCCTGAGATAATGACCTGAGCTGAAATCAAGTTGGATACTTAACCAACTGAGCCACCCAGACATCCTGATGTGCTTGTTGTTAAAATGAAAAAATCTTACATGTAAACTTTTCAATTGATGATCTGACCTTGTTTGTTTTATTTTTTCTTTCAAGATTTTATTTAAATTCAAATTACTCAATACATAATGTAATATTAGTTTCAGGAGGAGAAGCCAGTGATTCATTGCGTACATAAAATACCTGGAGCTCATCCATCACAAGTGCCTTTCTTAATGCCCTTTGACCTGATCCCCCCCCACTACCTCCCCTCCAGCAACCCCCAGTTTGTTCTATGTAGTTAAGAGTCTCTTATAGTTTCCCTCCTTCTCTGTTTTTATCTTATTTTTCCTTTCTTTCCTCTATGTTCTTCTGTTTTGTTTCTTAAATTCCACATGAGTGAAATCATACAGTATTTGTCTTTCTCTCAGTGACTTATTTCGCTTAGCATAATACACTCTAGTTCCATTCTTTTTCATTGCAAATGGCAAGATTTCATTGTTTTTGATAGCTCAGTAATATTCCATTGTGTGTATATACCACATCTTCTTTATCCATTCATAAGCTGATGAGCATTTGGACTCTTTCCATACTTTGGCTATTGTTGATAGGGCTCCTATAAGCATTGGGGAGCATGTGCCCCTTCAGGTCAGTATTTTATAGCCTTTGGATAAATACCCAGTAGTACAATTGCTGGATCATAGGGTATTTCTCTTTTTAACTTTTTGAGGAACCACTGTACTGTTTTCCAGAATGGCTTCATCAGTTTGCATTCCCACCAACGGTGTAAGAGGGTTCCCTTTTCTTTGCATCCTCACAAAATCTGTCATTTCCTAGGTTGTTGACTTTAGCCATTCTGACTGGTGCGAGGTGGTACCTCATTGTGGTTTTTGATTTATATTTCCCTGATGATGAATGATGTTGAGCATTTTTTTGTGTGTCTGTTTTGGAGAAATGTCTATTCATGTCTTCTGCTCATTTCTTGACTGGATTATTATTTTTTTGGGGGGGTTTGAGTTATAATAAGTTCTTTATAGATTTTGGATTTTAGCCCTTTATCTAATATGTCATTTGCAAATACCTTTGCCCATTCTGTCAGTTGTTTTTTAGTTTTGTTGGTTGTTTCCTTTACTGTGCAGAAGCTTTTCATTGTCATGTAGTCCCAATAGTTCATTTTTGCTTTTGTGTCTCTTGCATTTGGAGGCATTTCTATTAAGTAAGAAGTTGCTACCACCAAGATCAAAGAGGTTGCTGCCTATGTTCTTCTCTAGGATTTTAATGTTTTCCTGTCTCACATTTAGGTCTTTCATCCATTCTAGTCTATTTCTGTGTATGGTGTAAGAAAGTGATCCAGTTTCATTCTTCTGCATGTTGCTGTCCAATTTTCCCAGTATGATTTGTTGAAGAGACCATCTTTTTTCCATTGGATATTCTTTCCTGCTTTGTTGAAGATGAGTTGATCATATAGTAGTGGGTCCATTTATGGGTTCTCTGTTCTGTTCCAGTCACTGGTGTGTCTATTTTTGTGACAATATCATACTGTCTTGATGATTACAGCTTTGTAATGCAAGCTTGAAGACTAGAATTGTGATACCTCCAGCTTTGGTTTTTTTTTCAACATTACTTTGGCTATTTAGGTCTTTCTTGGTTCCATACAAATTTTAGAATTGTTTGTTCTTGCTCTGTGAAAAATACTGGTGTAATTTGATCAGGATTGCATTTTATTTGTAGATTGCTTTGGATAGTATAGACATTTTAAGAATATTTGGAATATTTTTGTTTTTTTGTGTCTTCCTCTATTTCTTTTGTAAGTGGTCTGTAGTTTTCAGTTTTCTTACCTCTTTGGTAAGGTTTATTCCTAAGTAGTTTACAGTTTTTGGTGCAGTTGTAAATGGGATTGATTACTTGATTCCTCTTTCTACTGCTTCATTATTGGTGTAGAGAAATGCAACAGATTTCTGTATGTTGATTTTATATCCTGTGACTTTGCTGAATTCAGGTATCAGCACCAGCAGTTTTTTTTGTTGTTTTGTTTTTGTTTTTTTATTTTGGTGGCATCTCTCAGGTTTTCTGCACAGAGTATCAAGTCATCTGTTAAGAGTGAAAGTTTGAGGGGTGCCTGGTGGCTCAATGGGTTAAGCCACTACCTTTGACTCAGGTCATGATCTCAGGGTACTGGGATCGAGCCCCGTATCAGGCTCTCTGCCCAGTATGGAAACTGCTTTCCGCTCTCTCTCTGCCTGCCTCTCTGTCTACTTGTGATCTCTCTCTCTCTCTCAAATAAATAAATAAAATCTTAAAAAAAAAAAGAGTGAAAGTTTGGGGGCAGCCGAGTGGCTCAGTTGTTAGGCGTCTGCCTTCAGCTTGGATGGTGATCCCAGGGTCCAGGGATCAAGTCCCACACTGGGCTTCCTGCTCAGCAGGGAGCCTGGTTCTCCCTCTCCCACTCCTCCCTGCTTGTGTTACCTCTCTGGCTGTCTCTCTCTGGCAAATAATAAAGAAAATAACAAAAAAAGTGAAAGTTTGACTTCTTCTTTGCAGATTTGGATGCCTTTTATTTCTTTGTGTTGTCTGATTGCTGAGGCTAGGACTTCCAAATATGTGGGACAGCAGTGGTGAGAGTGGACATCCCTGTCTTGTCCTGACCTTAGGAGAAAAGCTCTCGGTTTTTACCCCCTTGAGGATGATTTTAGCTGTGGGTCTTTCATATATGGCCTTTATGATGTTGGGGTGTGTTCCTTCTATCCCTACCTGGTGGAGGGTTTTTATCAAGAAAGGAGGCTGTACTTTGTCATATGCTTTTTCTGAATCGATTAAAGGATTGTATGGTTCCTGTTCTTTATTTTATTAATGTGGTGTATCACATTAATTGATTTGTGGAAGTTGAACCACCCCCTGAAGCCCAGGAATAAATCCCACTTGATTGTGAAGAATAATCCTTTTTTTTAAAATTTTTTAAGACTTTATTTATTTATTTGACAGAGAGAGATCACAAGTAGGCAGAGAGGCAGGCAGAGAGAGAGAGAGAAGGAAGCAGGCTCCCCGCTGAGCAGAGAGCCGAATGCGGGACTCGATCCCAGGACCCGAGATCATGACCCGAGCCGAAGGCAGCGGCCCAACCCATCGAGCCACCCAGGTGCCCAAGAATAATCCTTTTAATGTACTGTTAGATCCTATTAGCTAGTTAGTATCTTGGTGAGAATTTTTATATCCATGTTCATCAGGGATATTGGTCTATACTTTTCTTTTTTGGTGGAGTCTTTACCTGATTTTGGGATCAAGGCAATGCTGGCCCGTGGAATGTGTTTGTAAGTTTTGCTTCAATTTCTATTTTTTGAAATAGCTTCAGAAGAATAGTTGTGAATTTTTCTTTAAATGTTTGGTAAAATTCCCCTGGGAAGCCATCTGGCCCTGGACTCTTGTTTGTTGGGAGATTTTTTATGACTTATTCAATTTCTTTGCTGGTTATAGGTCTGTTCAGATTTTCTATTTCATCCTGTTTCAGTTTTGGTAGTTTATTTCTTTCTAGGAATTTAGCTGTTTCTTCCAGATTGCCTAAGTTGTTGGCATATAATTGCTCATAATATTTTCTTTTAATTGTTTGTATTTCTTCACTGTTGATTGTAATCTCTTTTCTTTCTTTCATGACTTTATGTATTTGGGTCCTTTTTTTCCCTTTTGATAAGGCTGGCTAGGGGTTTATCTATCTTATTAATTATTTCAAAGAACCAGCTACTAGTTTTGTTGATATAGTTTTAAAAAAAATTTCTGTATCATTTTTTTTCTCCTTTGATTTTTATTATTTCCAACCCTCTGCTGGACTTAGCTTTTATTTGCTGTTCTTTTTCAAGCTCTTTTAGGTGTAAGGTTAGCTTATGCATTTGAGACTTTTCTTTCTCGAGGAATTTCTGTATAGCTATATACCTCATCCTTATGACCACATTTGCTACATCCCAAAGCTTTTGGACTGCTGTGTTTACATTTTCACTTGTTTCCTTGTATTTTTAATTTCTTCTCTCATTTCCTGGTTGACCTATCCATTCTTTTAGTAGGATGTTCTTTAACCTCCATGTATTTGCATTCTTCCAAAATTTTTTTCTTGTGGTTGACGTCAAGCTTCATAGTCTTGTGGTCTGTAAATATGCATGGTGATCACAGTCTTTTTGTATCTGTTGAGACTGGTTTGTGACCCATTATGTGATGTTTTCTGGATAATGTTCCATGTTTCTTCAAAAAGAATGTGTATTCTCCTGCTTTAGGATGAAATGCTCTAAAAGTATCTGTTAAGTCCATCGGGTCCAGTGTGTCATTTAAAGCCATTGTTTGCTTGTTGATCTTCGGCCATTGCTGTGAATGGGGTGTTAAAAGTCCCTTACTATTGTATTATTATCAATGAGTTTCTTTAAGTTTTTTAGTAATTTAATTTATATATTTGGGTGCTCCCAGGTTGAGGCATAAATATTTACAGTTCTTAGGTCTTCCTATTGGAAGACCCTTTTATTATGATAATAGTGTCCTTCTTCTCTTATTACTGTGTTTGGTTTAAAAATTATTTTTTCTGATAACAAGGATGGCTACTCCAGCTTTCTTTTGATGTCCATTAACATGATAAATGGCTCTCTACCCCCTCACTTTGTTTCTGGAGGTGTCTTTAGGTTCAAAATGAGTGTTTTCTAAGCATGTTGATAGGTATTGTTTTTTTTTTTAATCCCTTCTAATACCCTGTGTCTTTGCATTGTGTCATTGAGTCCATTTATATTCAGAGTAATTATTGGTAGATATGAATTATTGGCCATTGTATTAGCTGTAAAATCACTGTTCCTGTTTCTCTGTTCCTTACTAGTCTTTATTGCTTTTGGTCTCTCTTTGCTGTTCAAAGGATCCCCTTTAGTATTTCTATTTTTAATTTTTGTTTTTAAATTTTTAAATAAACATATAATGTGTTTTTATCTCCAGGGGTACAGGTCTGTGACTTGCCAGGTTTACACATTTCACAGTACTCATCATAGCACATACCCTCCCCAATGTCCATATCCCCACCACCCTATCCCGACTCCACTCCCCCCAGAAACCCTCAGTCTGTTTTTTGAGATTGAATCTTTTATGGTTTGTCTCCCTCCCAATCCCATCTTCTTTCATTTATTATTTTCCTACCCCCCAAGCCCCCCATGTTGCCTTTCCACTTCCTCATATCAGGGAGATCATAGGATAGTTGTCTTTCTCCGACTTACTCACTTTGCTAAGCATAATACCCTCTAGTTCCATCCACGTTATCACAAATGGCAAGATTTCATTTCTTTTGATGGCTGCATAATATTCCATTGTATATATATATACCACCTCTTCTTTATTCATTCCTCTGTTGATGGACTTCTAGGTTCTTTCCATAGTTTGGCTATTGTGGACATTGCTGCCATAAATATTCGGGTGCACGTGCCCCTTTGGAGCACCACGTTTGTATCTTTAGGATATATACCCAGCAATGCAATCGCTGGATCATAGGGTAGCTCTATTTTCAGGTTTTCGAGGAACCTCCACACTGTTTTCCAGAGTGGTTGCACCAGCTTGCATTCCCACCAGCAGTGTAGGAGGGTTCCCTTTTCTCTGCATCCTCGCCAGCATCTGTCATTTCCTGACTTGTTAATTTTAGCCATTCTGACTAGTGTGAGGTGGAATCTTATTGTGGTTTTGATTTGTATTTCCCTGATGCCGAGAGACGTGGAAAATTTTTTAATGTGTCTGTTGGCCATGTGGATGTCTTCTTTGCAGAAATGTCTGTTCATATCCTCTGCCCATTTCTTGATTGGATTACCCCATTAGTATTTCTTGCAGGACTGGTTTAGTGTTCATGAACTCATTTAGGTTTTGCTTATCTTGGAAACTCTCTCTTTGCTCTTCTGAATGACACCATTTCTGACTATAGTATTCTTGGCTGCATTTTTCCCCCCTTTGAGCATGTTGAACATGCTCAACATGCTCGTGCTACTGCTTTCTGCCCTGCTAACTTTCTGTCTATAGGTTTGCTACTAATCTTATGTGTCTAGCATTTTGGGTTAAGAACCTTTTGTCCCTAGTAGCCACTTTCAGAATTCTATGTATTTTGCAGGTTTTGCTCTGATATGACTTAGTGTTTTTATAGGTCACAAAATTCTTTAACATTTCAGTTCTTTTTCCTATTTTATGTGTTATTTTTCATGAAGACCCCAAAAATAAAGGCTTCCTGTTGCTTAGTGGTATGCTGCCTGGTACAGTAGACATTAGCCCCATGTAGGTACTTAAATTTCAATTAAAATTAGTTAAAAATTAAATAAACTTAGTAACTTAGTCACACTAGACATATTTTAAGTGCTCAAAAGCCACATGTGACTGAATGGTTATTGTATTTGACCACACAGATATAGAACATTTCTGTTATCATAGAAAGTTCTGTTGGACACGGCTGACCAGAAAATAACTTTATGTAGGTGATTGTATTATCAGATTTGTTTTAGGAATATTATTCTGGCTACCGTTTGAAGGATAGTTGGAAAATAAGTTGTAATTGGTGATATGGACATCATTTGGGAGGATATTGAAGTATAGGAGAGAAGTTGTAAGTGCCTGTACTGCCTGTCATGAGAAAGCATTATCAGGATTTTCCACCAATCATTCTTATATCATGACATGATTTTGAAATATTTTTAAATATGATGAAAGGTTCTGAGGAAGAGGAGTAACATTTTGTCTTAGCTACTTTCCTCAGTCTCAGGATCTTTAAGCTAAAAATGGGCTTGTGAAGTGTAAAGGGCTTAAATTTTGCCATTACAATTTTAGTTAATGCTTCTGTAGAAAACACTATCTCTTGTAATTAGTTTTGTTGGGACTGCCTATAGAACTCATGTGGGTAAGCTACTATCACTTCTATTTCGAATTCCTCTCAAGCAGTCCAGTGACATCCTAACTAATTAGTGACAGAATTGACACTGCAACCCAAGGCTTTTCATTCATCTCTTTCCCTTTCATCTTATCAGCTCTATTTTCACAACTCAAATGGATGCATTTTTCCTCTTATTTGAGATTTATCTAGAATAAATCCTTAGATAAAACTAGATAAAACTATCTTTTAAATGAATTATTTTTTTAAAGATTTTATTTATTTTTGAGAGAGCATGCATGGGAGCATGAATGCGGTGAGGGGCAGAGGGAGTATCAGACTGCCTGCTGAGCAGGGAGCCCAATGCAGGGCTCAATCCCAGGACCCTGGGATCATGACCTGAGATGAAGGCAGACATTTAACCAGCTGAGCCACCAAGGCACCCTTATATGAATTCTTATATATCATTAGCTTAGAGTATTGTAGTACATGCAAAAGTAGCAAAATTATACCACACTAATGTTTGTAGATTTTAGGACCACTTAACACAGCTCTACATTTACAGAAAAGAATATGCTACCATTGTTAGGGTCCGTGATCAAAGGAGAGAGACTGATACAAAGCGAAGGTCAAGCAAAGCTTTATTTCGCGCCAAGCATCAAGAATCAAACTGATGGGTCAGGGCCGTCTCTTGCAAAGAGGCGACCCCTCCCTGCCTCACAGACTAACTTTTATAGAGTAAAGGCCATGTGGTTGAGCCTGGCTACACACAGGTGGCCAATGAGATTACAGTCCACAGAGAAAACTGCATAGTCATGTTAGGTCACACACAGGCGGCCAGTTGAATTACAGTTCACCCTAGTAGATATATGTGTGTCCCACTGATTGGATGTCTCTACCTGGCCTGACCTGCCCTTGTATCTGGGCTTTGCTACCTGGGACTGGTAGCTAGGGAGACAGTATGCACTATGCACACCCCACTGATTGGCTGTCTCTACCTGGCCTGTCCTACCCTGTATCTGGGCTTTGCAAGTAAGTTCCTCTGGGAGGGGCAGGGTCAATCTAAGTTTACTGCATAGACAACAAAATGGCTCCCTCTGATTAAGTAGGCCCTTACAACCATCATCTTCAGACAGTCCTTTAACAAACACACTGGAGCTACAACCATGAGTGAGGCATAAGTCTTTGCTCTCCAGGAAATCACAGTTTAGAGTAGAAAACAGGTAGCCAACTATTCAAATAAGATATGGTAAATGTTTTCATAGGGGTAATTGCAGGATTATATGGGAGCCCAGAGGTGGAGAACCATCTTCAGCCTGGAGAGGTGAGGGAAGACTTTCCACAGGATTTATAGATGAGTACTGAAGGACTTGTAGGTAGATATTCACTTGATGGATGAATGAGGAAAAAGGGACATTTTAGGCAAAAATATTAAATGACATGTTTTCTTTGGAAAAGCTGTAGTTTGGAGGGTGGATTGGAGGTGGACAAAATTGGAAGTAGAGAGACATTTAGTTTGGATGGAATGTTTAGAGGGTTTAATGGTATGGTGTTTATTCATGCAAATGTACAGTGAATAAAGGAATGTGTCAGTAAATCAAAGGGTATTGGGGAATATTCAGATATTGCATCTGATGATTCTTCATGCATTGCATGAAGCAAGGATTCCAAAACGTTGCCATACATTAGAATCACATGGGTGGCTTTTTAAACTCTCAGTATACATTTTAATTCTTTACACCTATTGTAACCGTTGGCGTTGAGAGCTGAAAATCAGCAGTCTTTATTTTTAAATTTTTACATTTTTTACACTTAATTTTTTAAGTTTTTATTTTAATTTCTGTTAGTTTACCTACACTATTATATTAAATTTTTTTAAACATTATGTACATTACGGTGTACATTATGGTCATTCAGCACTTCCATACAACACCTGGTGCTCATCAAAACAATTGCAATCCTTAATCCCCATCACGTATTTAACCCATCCCCCAACACCTCTCCCCTCTGCTAACCATCAGACTGTTCTCTTGCTTTGTCTCATTTCTTCCCCCTTGGCTTGTTTTGTTTTTTAAATTTGACATATGAGTGAAATCATATGGTATTTGTTTTTTTTCTGACTTATTTTGCTTAGCATTATACACTCTAGCTCCATCTGTGTCATTGCAGATGGCAAGATTTCATTTTTTTATGGCTGAGTAATAGTCTGTTACATGTGTATACCACTGCTTCCATATCTTGGCTGTTGTAAATAATGCTTCTATAAACATAGAGGTACATGTATCCCTTTGAATTAGTGTTCTTGTGTTCTTTAGGTAAATACCCAGCAGTGTGATTGCTCGATCATAACATAGTTGTGTTTTTAACTTTATGAAAAACCTCCATATTGTTTTCCACAGTGGTTGTACCAGTTTGCATTCCCACCAGCAGTGAATAAGTATTCCATTTTCTCCACATCCTCACCATTGCCTTTTGTTTATTGTGTTGTTGATTTTAGCCATTCTGAAAGGTGTGCAGTGATATCTCCTTTTGGTTTTGATTTGGATTTTCTTGATGATGAGTGATTTTTTCATCTTCCGTTTCTTTGGATTTGAATTTTGCATTTTTTGATTTGGATTTTCTTGATGATGAGTGATCTTTTCATCTTTTCCATTTCTTT
The DNA here is from genome assembly GCF_030435805.1 of Mustela lutreola. Classification (NCBI taxonomy): domain Eukaryota; kingdom Metazoa; phylum Chordata; class Mammalia; order Carnivora; family Mustelidae; genus Mustela; species Mustela lutreola. Next base: position 66,068,068 of record NC_081308.1, on the reverse strand, counting down.
GTGTGGTCTTGGGTTTTTTCATAATTGTTCTACAGTTTTCACAGTACAGGTCTTTATATAGTTTTCACAGTACGGGTCTTTTACCTCCTTGGTTAGTTTTATTACTAGGTATCTTATTATTTTTGTGGCAGTTGTAAATGGGATTGATTCCTCAGTTTCTGTGTATGCCCTTTCATTATGGATGTATAGAAATACAACAGATTTCTGTAGATTGATTTTGTATCCTGTGACTTTACTGAATTCATATTATCAGTTGTAGCAGTTTTTTGGTGGAGTCTCTAGGATTTTGTATAAATGATATTTAGTCATCTGCAAATACTGAAAGTTTTACTTCTTCCTTAACAGTTTGGATTCCTTTTATTTTGTTGTCTGATTGCTGTGGCTCAGACTTCCAGTAATGTGTTGAATAAGAGTAGTGAGAATGGACATCCTTGTCTTGTTCCTAACCTGAGAGGAAAAGCTCTCAATTTTTCCCCATTGAGAATAATGTTGGCTGTGGGTACTTCATATGTGACCTTTGTTATGTGGAGGTATGTTCTATCTCACCCTGCTATGTTGACGGTTCTTATTATGAATGGATGTTGTACTTTTGTCAAATGCTTTTTCTGCATCAGTTGATTGATCATATGGTCTTTATCCTTTACCTTATTGATATAATGTCTCACACTGATGATTTGTGAATGTTGAACCCCCTCCACTTACATCCCGGGAGTAAATCCGATTTGACCTTGGTGAATGAATTTTTTAATGTACTGGGTTTGCTGGTATCTTATGGAGAAATTTTTGCATGTGTTTATCAGGGATATTGGCCTCAAGTTTTCTTTTTTAGTGGAGTCTTACCTAGTTTTTATATAAGCATAATGCTGACCTTATAGAATGAATTTGGAAGTTTTTCTTCCTTTTTTATTTTTTTGGAATAGTTTGTGAAGAATAGGTATTCTTTTTTAAATGTTTGGTGGAATTTGCCTGTGAAACTGTTTGGCCCTGGACTTTTGTTTTTTGATTACTAACTCAACTTATGTGCTGGTTTTTGGTGTGTTCAAATTTTCTTCTGTCTTTAGTTTCACTTTCAGTAGTTTATATGTTATAGGAATTTATTTCTTTTAGGTTAGCTAGTTTGTTGGCATATACTTATTCATAATATTCTCTTATGATTTTATTACTGTAGTATTGGTTGTTATTTATCCTCTCTCATCTGTGATTTTATTTGAGTCCTTTCTCTTTTTTCTTCAAGTTTGTCTAGAGGTTTATCTTTTTTTTTCTTCTTTTTCTAAGAAACAGCTCCTGGTTTTATTTATCTGTTCTATTGTGAGTTTGTTTTTTAGTTTCGTTATCATTTATTTTTGTTCTCTTTTATTTATTATTTCCACCCTTCTGCTGTTTTTAGGTTTTGGTTGTTCTTTTTCTAGCTCCTTTAGGTGCAAGTTTAGGCTGTTTATTTGAAATTTTTCTTGTTTCTTTTAGTAGAATTGTACTGGAATAAACTTTCCTCTTAGAACTGCTTTTGCTACATTCCAGAGGTTTTGTATTGTTGTGTTTTCCTTTTCATTTGTTACCATGTATTTTTAACTTTCTTCATTGATTTCTTGGTTGACCCATCACTGTTTAGTAGCATGTTATTTAACCTCCATGTATTTGGTCTTTCTAGATTTTTTATTGTGGTTGATTTCAGATTTCATAGTTGTGGTCAGAAAACATGTGCAGTATGATTTTGATCTTCTGAATTCTTGAGATTTGTTCTGTGGGCTATCATGTGATCTGTTCTAGAGAATGTTCCCTGTGCACCTGAACAGAATGTTTGTTTTGCTGTCTTAGGTTGGAATGTTGTGAATGTATCTGCTAAGTCCATCTTTTCCAGTGTGTTATTCCAAGCCATTGTTTCCTTGTTGATGTTCTATTCAGGGGTGCCTGGGTGACTCGGTTGGGCATCTGACTCTTGGTATTGGCTCAGGTCATGATTTTATGAGTCACAAGATTGAGCCCTGCATCAGGTTCCATGCTCAGTGAGAGTCTGCTTGGATATTTTATCCCTCTACCCCTTCTTCCACTCTTTCTCACTCTCTTTCTCCCAGATAAATGATAAATCTTTAAAAGGAAAGGTGTTCTTTTCATATTGTCTGTTCATTGATGTAAGTGGGGTGTTAAATTTCTCTACTGTTACTATCAGTTAGATCTTTTATGTTTGTTATTAACTGTTTTTATGGATTTGGGTGCTCCTGTGTTGGGTACATAAATGTCTACAGTTGTTATACTTTCTTGTTGGATTGTTCCCTTTATTATCAAGTGATGCCTTTCTTGCTTTGGTTCTTGTTACAACTGATGAATAGATAAAGACGTGGTATGTACACACACACACACACATACACACAGGACTATTACTCAGCCATAAAAAAGAATAAAATCTTATCATTTGCAGCAGGTGGGTGGAGCTAGAGAGTATTATCTTAAGCAAAATATCTCAGAGAAAGACAAATAGTATATGATTTCACTCATATGTGGAATTTCAGGAAAAAAAATCAGATGAACATAAGTGAAAAAAAAGAGAGAGTCAAACCATACAACAGACTCTTAACTATAGAGAACAAACTGAAGGTTGCTGTAGGGGAGGAAGGCAGGGGCATAGGTTAAATGGGTGATGGGTATTAAGGAGAGTAGTTGTGATATGCACTGGGTGTTGTATGTAAGTGATAAATCACTAAATTCTACACCTGAAACTGATGTTACACTATATATTAACTATCTGGAACTTAAGAACTTGGGGAAAAAAACTATTCTGGGAAGCCTAATAAAAATTTTAAGTTGCTATGCAGTAAAAATGAATGAATGAATGAATGAATGAATGAGTAAGTGAATGAATGAGTGAAATAATGTGTCTGTTTTGTCAGACTACTCCAGCGTTTTTTTCTATCCATTTTCATAATAGATGTTTCTCTGTCCTTTCAGTTTCAATCTGCAAATGGCTGTAGGTCTAAAATTGGTATCTTTAGTAGGCATATAGATGGGTCCTGTTTTTTAATCCATTCTTCCACCCTGTGTCTTTTGATTTGATCATTCAGTCCATTTACATTCAAAGTAATCATTGGTAGATACTTACTTATTGCCATTTTATTACTATTTTCATCATTGTTTCTGAAAATATTCTTCTCATCTTTTCTTGTTTTTCATTTTTTGCTGATTTCCTTTAGTGATTTATTTGGATTTCTTTCTCTTTATTCTTTGCATATTTATTAGTGGGTTTTGATATATGGATACCATTAGGTTTGTATATAACCTTTTTTGCATTTCAGAGTTCTATATTAAGTTAATGGTTGCTTATGTTTGAACTATTCTTTTTTCCTCTTGTCCCCACATTTTTGGTATGTATTATATTTTATATCCTTTATTGTGAGTTCCTTGCATATTTATTTTTACTGCTTTTGTTTTTACTTCCTTTGTACTATCACTTTTGGTGTTTCCTTTCCACTCAAAGAGTCCTTTTTAGTATTTCTTGCATAGCTGGTTTAGTGATCACAAATTGCTTTAGTGTTGGTCTGGGAAACTTGATCTCCCCTTCTATTCTGAATGATATCCTTGCTGGATAGAGTATTCTTGGCTGATTTTTCCCATTCAGCACTTTGAATATATCATGACACTCTTTTCTGACTTGCAGTGTTTCTATTCAAAAATATACTGCTAGTAGTCTCTTGCTTTTCCCTTGTGAGTTACTGACATCTTTTCCTTGCAGCTTTGAAGATTTTGGTTTTAATCATTCTGTTTTGCCAACTTAATTACAATATCTCTTGGTTTGGGTCTCCTTTTGTTGATTTTGTTGGGGTTTCTCATCCTTTTGCATCTGGATATCTGTTTCATTTCCCATATTAGGGAAGTTTTCAGCTATTATTTCTTCGAATACATTTTCCCTCTTTTTTTTTTCTGTTCTGGGAGTTCTATAATATGAATGTTATTATGTTTGATGGAGTCAGAAATTCACATTCTGGTTTTGTTTTGTCTGATTTTTTCTTTTTTGTTCTTTTTGATTGCTTTCTTTTAGTTTGTCTTCTAAGTCACTAATTTGTTTCTCTGCTTCCATCTTGCTGTTAATTACATCAAGTGTGTTTCTCATTTCATTTATCATGCCCTTTATCTGTCCTCTGTTATTTCTTGTTTTTTTTTTCCTCTGTTATTTCTTATCTGTGTCTCATTCATGTCTTCTATTCTCTTCTCAAGTCTAGTGAGTATCCTGATCATTGCTTCAAATTCTCTATCAGGCCTGTTACTTGTATCTGTTTTGCTTAGTTCTCTGACTGTCCATTGCCCTGTTGTTTTATTTGGGATAAATTTCACTGTCTCAACATTTTGGTTGCCTCTCTGCGTCTGTTGCTATGTAGTAAAAAACTCAGCTTGTCTTCTGCTATTAAAAGTAGTGATTATATGAGGAAGAGGTCTTGGTGTCACTTGCAGAACCTGGCACTTGGGGAGGGTATCCTTTGCGTGTGGTTTATATCCTGGTGTTGTACCTGCATCATTTTTATTTTTTATGTGCACTGACTCTCTGCCTTTTGTGTTCTCGGCTTCCTCTCTGTGGTGTTAGTGGGACCCAAACAGCCCTACTTTTAGGATGCATGCCTGCCAGGAAACTTGGGATTGGGGCCACAGTGTTACCAAATCTGCTCTGGTCCACTAGTCATTTCCCAGATTCCCTGAAATGCTATGGTATTTGGGCAACTGGGGACATGAGGCTGGGTGTGGGGCATGATGGTTCCTAGGGGCACAAGGTTGGGCATGGTGAGGTGAATGGGTACAGCACTCAACAAGTGCTGTGCACCTGGTGGCTGGGCTTTAACAAAATTTGCTCTGAGCCTACGCTTGAGGTTAGCAGGCTTGGAGTGGGTCAGTAGTCAGAAGAACTTGTGGGTGGGACCCACTGCTAGCAGGTTAGGTAGCAAGAGTCTGTGAAGCTCTTGTCTCCTTCAGGTGTCTGTATTAATGCTGGGGGGCAGTGGAGGAAAACGGCACATGCCAACCTCCTCATTTTGGGGGTTAATGCCCAATGCACACTGAAATTAGTTTCCACAGATCTGTCTCCTGTTTGCCTGCAGCACTGTGGAAATTGGTCTTTTTATATTATCTATTATCTCTCCTCCCAGGCTGCTTTTTTTTTTTTAAGATTTTATTTATTTATTTGACAGAGAGAGATCACCAGTAGTCAGATAGGCAGGCAGAGAGAGAGGGGGAAGCAGGCTCCTGCTGAGCAGAGAGCCCGATGTGGGACCCGATCCCAGGACCCTGAGATCATGACCTGAGCCAAAGGCAGCCGCTTAACCTGCTGAGCCAGCCAGGTGCCCCCAGGCTGCTGTCTCTTTTAGGACAGTGACCCAGCTATCACTTGCCCTTCTGGTTTGGAGTGCTGAGTTAGCTGACCTCTAAAGTTCCAGGGGCCGAGATCATTTGGTTTTACAAACTCACAGAATTCAGCCCCTCTGTTTTTGTTTTTTTTTTTTAATTAAATTTATTTATTTATTTTCAGAAAAACAGTATTCATTATTTTTTCACCACACCCAGTGCTCCATGCAATCCGTGCCCTCTATAATACCTACCACCTGGTACCCCAACCTCCCAGCCCCTCTGGTTTTAAAGCCAAATACTGTGGAGGTTAGTCTTCCCAGTATGAGTTTGCTGGTGCATAGTCCCATTTCTCTGTCTTCTCTGTGTGCACGGCTCCCTCCCTCTGTTCTTCTGACCTTCATAATGTTTCACATGCAGCATCTTTTCTGTGTGTAGTTGCGGAGATTGTTCTGCCAGTCTTTGAATCACTTTATGGTTCATTTCCTTGGATGTAAATGATATATACTTGAAAATGTGGGACAGAGTGAACTCAGGGTCTTCCTACTCTGCCTTCTTCCCACATTCCTACCCAGCTGATAGTATGAGTTGTTGTATTGGTTTTATAATTGCTGCAATTATATTGCACCACTGTGGTTTTTCTGGGATGAATCCCACCTGGTCATGATGTATAATACTTTTAAAATGTTTCTTAATTCAGTTTGTTAGTTGTTTGTTAAGGCTTTTACATCTATAATAAGGAATTTTGGTGTGTAGTTTTTTCTATTCTTTTAAAAATATTTTATTTATTTATTTGACAGACAGCGATCACAAGTAGGCAGAGAGGCAGGCAGGGAGAGAGAGAGAGGAGGAAGCAGGCTCCCTGCTGAGCAGAGAGCCCGACGTGGGGCTCGATCCCAGGACCCTGAGATCATGACCTGAGCCGAAGGCAGAGGCTTTAACCCACTAAGCCACCCAGGCGCCCCGGTGTGTAGTTTTTTCTAATGTCTTTTTCTGGCTTTAATATCCAGGTAATGGAGCTTCATGGAATTGGATAGGAAGTATTCACTCAAGATTTAAGTTATTTTTTTCTTTAAATACTTGTAGAAGTCACAGTGAAGCCATATGATCTTAGACTTTTTATTGGGATTCTTTCATTACTGATTTAGTGTCTTTATTTGTTAGGGGTCTGTTCACAGATTTTCTATTTCTTGAAGTAACTTGACTTTAGTAATATATATTTTAATAGGAATTTGTTCTTATTATCTAGTTTATCTTATTTGTTAACATATGGTTTTTTATCCTTGTTATTTCTGTAAGATCGATAATAATGTTTCCTCTTTCATTTTTTATTTTAATTGTGTGCATCTTTTTCTTTTTTTTCATTGTCATTCTAACTAAAAGTTTGTTTCTTTTGTTGATACTTTCAAGAGAATGAACTTTTAAAAATTTTTACTTAGTTAACATACAGTGCAATATTGATTTCTGGAGTAGAATTCAGAGATTGATCACCTACATTCAGCACTCAAGTGCCCTACTTAATACCCTTCATCCATCTGTCCTATACCCCCTCCAGCCTCCCTCCATCAGCCCTCAATTTGTTCTCTATTGTTAAGAGTCTATTATGGTCATTGGGGAGGGTATGTGTTGTAATGAACACTGGGTATTATATAAGATTAATGACACAGACCTGTGCCCCTGAAGCAAATAATACATTATGTTAATTAGCTGAATTTAAATTAAAAAAATAAAAACCTCAAATAAGTAAAAAAAAAAAAGACTCTCTTATGGTTTATTTCCCTTTCACTCTTACCCCTTTCCCATATGTTCTTCTGTTTTCTTTATTAAATTTCACATGGTATTTGTCTTTCTTGGACTTACTTATTTCATTTAGCATAATACATTATAGCTCCATCTGTAGAGTTGACAGCAAGATTTCTTTTTTTTTTTTATCTCTGAGTCATATTCCATTGTTTATATATGTACTACAACTTCTTTATCCATTCATCAGTTAATGAACATTGGGGTTCTCTCCATAGTTTGGCTATTCTTGATAATGCTAATATATAAACATCGGGGTGCATGTATACCTTTGAATCTGTATTTTTTTTTAAAGATTTTATTTATTTGTCAGGGAGAAGGAGAGAGAGCAAGCACAGGCAGACAGAATGGCAGGCAGAGGCAGAGGGAGAAGCAGGCTCCCTGCCGAGCAAGGAACCCGACGTGGGACTCTATCCCAGGATGCTGGGATCATGACCTGAGCTGAAGGCAGCTGCTTAACCAACTGAGCCACCCAGGCGTCCCTGAATCTGTATTTTTGTATCATTTGGGTAAATACCTAGTAGCGCAATTGCAGACCATATGGTAGTTCTATTTTTAACTTTTTGAGGAACCTCCATACTGTTTTCCAGAGTAGCCGCTTTGCGTTCTTATCAACAGTGGGAGAGAGTTCCCCTTTCTCTGCATCCTTGCCAACACCTGCTGTTTCTTTTGTTATTAATTTTAGGCATCTAATAAGGTAATACCTCATTGTAGTTTTGATTTGTATTTCCCTGGTGATGAGTGATTTTGAGCATTTTTTCATGTGTCTGTTTTGCCATCTGGATATCTTCTTTGGAAAAGTGTCTGTTCACATTTTCTGCCCATTTCTTAACTGGATTTGTTTTTTGGGTCTTGAGTTTGATAAGTTCTTTATAGATTTGGGGTGCTAACCTTTTATCAGATTTTTCATTTGAAAATATATTCTCTCCCTCCATAAGCTGCCTTTTAGTTTTGTTGATTGCTTTCTTTGCTATGCAGAAGCTTTTTATCTTGATGAAGTCCTAATAGTTCATTTATTTTGTTTCCCTTGCCTTCGCCAAAATGTCTAATAAGAAGTTGCTACAGCTGAGGTCAAAGAGGTTGCTGCCTCTGTTCCTTAGGATTTTGGTGGTTCCTTGTCTTATATTTAGGTCTTTCATCCATTTTTAATTTACCCTTGTGTATGGTGTAACAGAGTGGTCCAGTTTCATTCTTCTGCATGTTGTTGTCCAGTTTTCTTAACACCATTTGTTGAAGAGACTGTCTTTTTTCCATTGGATATACTTTCCTGCTTTATTAAAAATTAGTTGACCATATGGTAGTGGTTCCAATTCTCAGTTCTCTGTTCTGTTCCATTGATGTATGTGTGTACTTTTATGCCACTACCATACTGTCTTGATGACTATGGCTTTGTAATATAGCTTGAAATCCAGAATCATGATGCCTCAGGTTTTTTTTTCTTTTTTTTTTCTTTTCAGCATTGCTTTGGCTATTTGGGGTCTTTTGTGGTTCCATACAAATTTTAGAATTGTTTGTTCTAGCTCTGTGAAAAATGCTGGTGGTATTTTGATAGGCATTGGATTACATGTGTGGATTACATTGGTAATATAGATATTTTAACCATATATGTTCTTCCAGTCCATGAGCTTGGGATGTTTTTCCATTTTTCCTTTGTGTGCTCTTCAATTTCTTTTATAAGTGTTTTATACTGTTCAGAGTAAATATCTTTTACTTTTTTAAGTTAGGTTTATTGCTAGGTATCTTACTATTTTTGGTACAGTTGTAAATGGGATCAGTTCTTGATTTCTCTTTCTGCTGCTTCATTATTGGTATAGAGAAGTGCAACAGATTTCTGCACATTGCTTTTATATCCTGGAACTTTGCCTGATTCATGTATTAGTTGTGGCAATTTGTTGGAGTCTTTTAGGTTTTCTACATAGTGTCATGTTATCTGCAAATAGTGAAAGTTTGACTATTTCCTTGCCATTTTGGATGCCTTTTTATTTTTTTGTGTTGTCTGATTGCTGATCCTAAGGCCGCTATTAGTGTGTTAAATAGTAATGGTGAGAGGGGACATCCCTGTCTTGTTCCTGACTGTAGGGTAAAGCCTCTCAGTTTTTCCCCAATGAGGATATGAGCTGTGAGTCTTCCATACATGGCCTTTATGATCTTGAGGTATGTTCCACATATCCATCTACTTGTTGAGGTTCCATGTATTTGAGGTCTTTCCAAATTTTTTCTTCTGTTTGACTTCAGGTTTCAATGTTGTGGTCTAAAGATATGCATGGTATGAGATCTGTCTTTTTGTATATGTTGAGAGCTGATTTGTGACCCAGTATGCAATCTGTTCTGGAGAATGCTCCATGTACATTCACAAAGAATGTGTACTGTGTTGCTTTACAATGAAATGTTCTGAATTTATCTGTTAAGTCCATCTGGTCTAGTGTGTCATTTAATGCCATTGTTTCCTTGTTGATTTTCTGTTTATATGATGTGTCTATTGTTCTAAGTGGGGTGTTAAAGTTCCCTACTATTATTGTATTATTATCAATAAGTTTCTTTATTATTTATGGATTTATATATTTGGGTACTACCAAATTAGGTGTATAAATATTTGGAGTTGTTAGTTCGTCTTGATGTATAGACTTCTTAATTATATATTATACCCTTCTTCATTTCTTGTTGCTGTCTTTGTTTTAAAGTCTGGTTTAGCTGATATATGGATGGCTACTCCAGCTTTCTTTTGATGTCCATTTGCATGATAGATAGTTCTCCATTCACTCACTTTCAACTTTCATATGCTTTAGGTCTAAAACATGTCTCTTGTAAAGAAAGCATGTAGATCTTTTTTTCCTATATATTCTGATACCCTATGTCTTTTGATTGGAGCATTTAGCCTGTTTACATTCAGAGTGATTATTGAAAGATAAGAATTTCAATAATTGTCATTGTGTTATCTTAGAGTGGGTATTTCTGATGATGTTCTCTGGTCCTTTCTAATCTTTCTTGCTTTCGTCCTTTTTCCCCCGCTCACAGAATTTTCTTGCAGGGATGGTTTAGTGGTCACAAACTTTAGTTTTTGTTTGTCTGGGAAACACTTTATCTCCCCTATTCTAAATGACAGCCTTGCTGGATAAGGAATTCTTTGTTGTGTATTTTTCCGATTCAGCAATTTGAATGTATCCTTCCATTCTCTTCTGGCTTACCAAGTTTCTGTGGAGAGATCTGCTGTTGATCTGTCTTCCCTTTTAGGTTAAGGGTTTTTTTTTTCCCCTTAGTGCTTTCAGGATCCTTTACTTGTCTGTGTATTTTGTGAATTTTATTATGATATGCCTTGGTGATCATTGATTTTTCTTTAATTTAATGGGAGTTCTCTGTGCTTCATGGATTTTAATGGCAGTATCCTTCCCCAGATTAGGGGAATTTTCAGGTACACTTTGTTCAAATAAACCTGCCCCTTTTTCTCTCTCTTCATCTTCTGGGACTCCTATGATACAGACGTTATTCTGTTTTAATAAGTTGTTGAAGGGGCGCCTGGGTGGCTCAGTCATTAAGCAGTTGCCTTCGGCTCAGGTCATGATCCCAGAGTCCTGGGATCGAGCCCCACATTGGACTCTCCACTCATCAGGAGGCCTGCTTCTTCCTCTCCCATTCCCCCTGCTTTTGTTCCTTCTCTTGCTGTTTCTCTGTCAAATAATAAATAAAACCTTAAAAAAAGATAATTTCAATGATTGAAGTCCCTAAGTCTCCCTTTGTGATCCATTACCATTGTTTCTCTCTTCTTTTCAGCTTCATTATTTTCCATAATTTTATCTTCTGTATCACTGATTTGTTTCTCTGCTTCATCCATTTTCATTTTTGTGGCCTCCATTTGGGCTTGCATCTCAGTTATAGCAATTTTAATTTTGGCCTGATTAGATTTTAGTTCTTTTATCTCTGCAGCAAGGGAGTCTCTAGTGTCTTCTGTGCTTTTCCAAAGCCCACATAGTATCCATATAATTACTTTAAATTCTGTTTCAGATATCTTACTTGTATCTGCATTGATTAAATCTCTGGCCATCATGTCTTCCTGTTTCTTTTGGGGTGAATTCCTTTGTCTTGTCATTTTGGAGAAAAGAAATTTTAAAAAAGCAACTTTTGTAGCAACATGGACGAGACTGGAATAGATTATGCTGAGTGAAATAAGTCAAGCAGAGAGAGTCAATTATCATATGGTTTCACTTATTTGTGGAGCATAACAAATATCATGGAGGACAAGGGGTGTTAGAGAGGAGAAGGGAGTTGGGGTAAATTGGAAGGGGAGGTGAATCATGAGAGACTATGGACTCTGAAAAACAATCTGAGGGGTTTGAAGTGGTGGGGGTGTGGGAGGTTGAGGTACCAGGTGGTGGGTATAGAGGGCACGGATTGCATGGAGCACTGGGTGTGGTGAAAAAATAATGAATACTGTTTTTCTGAAAATAAATTTAAAAAATTAAAAAAATAAAACAAAAAAAAGTAAGAATAGTAATTTTTTTAAAAAAGAAAATAAGATAAAATAGAATTCATTAAAGGAAACTAGATCCTAGGTGTTTTGGTGTGCTTGTTATGGAAACCTTGTTACAAAAAAGGTAGAAAGAAAAGAAAAAGAAACAAAGAAAAGCAACAAATTCAAATAATAAAAAACGTTATTTGTGTTTAAAAAAGGAAACAAAAAAAAAGCAGACAAAAACAAAAAAAACCAGAAAAGGAAACAAATATCAAACAACAACAAAATACCCAGAAGAAATTAAATCCTGTTTCTCGTAGAGCTGAAGCTTTGTAGCACTGTGTAATCAGCAGACTTGGTGTGGATAAGGGGATTGTGCTGGTTTTTTTTAGGGGAGGGACCTGTTGGTCGGATTCTCAGGTCGGATTCCTTTAGTAGAGTTGTGCCTTCATGGCAGGGGGACAGGGCATGCTAGGTATAGTGGCCTGTTACTTGCTTGGCAATATTTAGCTCATTCAGGTTGTTACAGGGAGAGAAAGGTTTAACAGTGTTATCTTGTCTCTGAAGTGGGAAAATCGGCAGCACACCTCTTTAATGAGCCCTCAGAGACATGTAAACAGTGACCTCTCCTGCATTCCTGGATTCTGTCTGATCCGTGCCTTCACCCTGTCTGTTTTGGAGCTGTCTGCCTGACGAATGGCATAGCCCTCCTATGCTTTTGTTTTGTTTTGTTTTTTGTCAGGCGGAACTGTGTTTCAAAACCCACTTAGTGACCCCTGAGGTGCAGATCTGCACTGATGCTCTCGGGGAGGGTTTCCCTGCGTTGTGGCCAGTGCTGGCTTGTAGCAAAAGACAGTGGATGGATGGTGCTGCAGTTCAGATTCATGGTGAATTGTAACATACAACCAGTTGCAGGTTTTGTAGACCCCAGCCAGGTCTTTTTCCCTATATTGGTGGGCAGGGCAGCTCAGTGTCACCCACAGGGTCCTTTGCCTTTGCCTACAGAGAGGTCATATCACCACTCCCAAATGCCCTCAAGATGTTCCTGGTGCTGGCTTGTCCCGGAAGATATTTGGGAGACCATGCAGCCCTTTGGTGTTTATGGAAATTGTAACACACCCTGTGCCTGGGTTTGTAGTCCTCAGCTGGAGTCTTTGTTCCTGTACTGGTGGGCAGGAAAGCTGAATGTCCCCACAGGGTCTTTTGCCCTCAGAGATGCCATAACACCTCTCCCAAATGCATTTCAAGCAGAGGAACCACTTCTCCCCATCTGACCTTGGGGATCTGGAGGCTGCTGGGGCTTAGCTCTGCTCCCCCATTGGAGCATCACTTAGGTTCGCAGGTGCGAACCTGGGTATGTCACAAACTTCTGAAACTTCAGAATATGCACTTTGCTGTTTATAGAAAACTAGCAGTATTGTAACCTTCTTTTCTTCTGTCAGTTGATTTGAGCAGTAGTTTTCTTGTATAGTCGTCTGCATGAGTTTTCATTTTTTTCTCCCATACTTTGTCTCTCTCTCCTCTCTTGCTACTCCGTCTTCGGTCAGTGCTCCCTCACCTGGGGAGTACCCACCACTCTTCTCCTACGTATCAACTTTCCACAGTGCCACTTTCAACACGTGGTTTTTCTGGTTTATAGAAGTGCAGCATTATTCATTAAGACTTCTGATTGATTTCTTGGGTATTTAGAATGATTTAATATTTATCTAGCTGTGTTCAAGTGAGGAGTCAGACTTACAGTCACCTTACTCTGGATGAAGTTTTACTTTCATTGCTGTCTTGTTCTTTTTTCCTTCTTTATCTTCTATTATATCTTTATTGTTTCCTTTCTTCTACTGTGTTTGAATTTAGTTTACTCTTCCTTTCCAGCTTAAGGTGTAAAGTTAGGTTATTTATTGTAAATATGTCTTTGTTTTTCACGTAGGCTTTTAGTGCTATAATTTTCCCTCTGAACACTGCTTTCATTGCATCCCATATGTTCTGATATGTTGGTTTCGTTTTAAAATTTGAGTCATTTTTTTTTATAGTTAAATGTATATAACATTTTCCACTCCCACCATTTTGAGGTGTACAGCTCTGTAGCATTAAGTATATTCATCTTATTGTGCAGTGATCACTATCATCTCTCTCCATAACTTTTTATCTTTCCCAACTGATACTCTGTACCCGTTAAATACTACTTAATTCTCTTCCCTTCTTTTTCTTGTCTCTGGCAGATACCATTTGACTTTCTGTCTCTATAAATTTGATTATTCTAGGTACTTCATATAAGTGGAATCATAAAATATTTATATTGTCTTTTTTGTGATAGTATTTTTACTTAGAATAATGTTATCAGGGTTCATCCATGTAGCATGTGTCTGAATTTGTTTCCTTTTTAAGGCTGTATAGTATTCCATTTTATGCATTTACTGCATTTTGTGGATGATGTGAAATAATGTGAATGTGGATGTACAAGTGTCCGAGTTCCTGCTTTGAATTATTTTGATTATATACCCCCAAAGTGGTACATCTAGATCATATGGTAATCCTGTTTTTAATATTTTGAGGAACCGCTGTTGTGTTTTTCACAATGACTACACCATTTACATCCTCACCAGCAGAGCACAAGAGTCAGTTTCTTATTATTCCTGACAACACTGGTTATTTTCTGTTTGTGGGTTTTTTTGTGTGTGTGTGTGTGTTGTTTTAATCATAGCCATCCTAAAGAGTGTGAAGTGGTATCTCATTGTGATTTTGATATGCAGTCCTCGCACGATTCATACATAATTCATAATGTTGAGCATCTCTTCATAAGGTTATTGTCCGTTTTTATGTCTTCTTTGCGGAAATGTATATTGAAATCTTTTCACTCAATTTTTGAGCTTTTCTTTGTTGTTGCCTGCTATAGGAGTTTATAGTGATATAAATGCTTATCAGATACATGATGTGTAAATATTTTCTCCCCTTCCATGGATTGCCTGTTACTCTATTGACAGTATCCTTTTATATGCAAATTTTGAATTGCGATGAAATGCGTAGTTTGTCTCTTTTTCTTTTGTTGCCTGTGTGTTTGGTGTCACATTTAGGAAATCATTGCTTAATCCAATGTGATAAAACCTCCCATTATAATTTCTCCTAAGAGCTTTATAATTTTGGTTGTTATATTTAGGTCTTTGGTCCATTTAAGTTTATTTTTGTATTTGGTATTAGGTAAGGGTCCAGCTTCATTTCTTAAATGTGGACATTTACTTTTGCCATCATAATTTGTTGAAGAGACTGCCCTTTCCCCATTGTATGAATGGTTTTGACACTATTGTCAAAGATCATATGACTATAGATACATAGCTTTATTTCTGGGCCATCTTATGTTCCATTGGTCTATATGTTTATTTTTATGATAGCACCATACTATTTTGGTTATTGAAGCTTTGTAACATATTTTGAAATCAGGAAATATGATACTTCTAGTCTTGTTCTTCTTGCTAAAGATTGCCTTGACTCTTCAGGGCCTTTTGTGGTTCCTTATGAACTCCAGGATTTTATTCTGTGAAAAATGCCATTGGAATTTTAATAGGAATTGCACTGACTCTATAGAAGATTTTGGGTGGTATGGGCATTTTAATAGTATTGGTTTTTCTGAACCATGAACATGATGTCTTTCCATTCATGTCTTCTTTGATTTTTTTCATCAATATTTTAAAGTTTTTAGTATGTAAATTTTTACATATTTGGATCAGTTTATTTGTATTTTAATTTTTTTGTTCCAATTGTGAATTATTTTCTTAATTAACTACTTGGATAGTTTGATTTTTATTTATGGAAGCATGACTGATTTTTGTGTATTGACTTTGCATCCTGCAACTTTACTCAGTTTGTTTTTTCTAACAGTATTTTTGTTGACCTTTTAGGGTTTTCTATATATCTGATCTTGTCATCTGTAAACAAAGATGATTTTATTTTTTCCTTTCTGATTTGGTTGCCTAATATTATTTCTTTTTCTTGTTTAATTACTCTGGCTAGGACTCCTAGTACTGTGTTGAGAAGAAGTGGCCAGAGTGGGAATCCTTGCCTTGTATTGAATCTTAAAGGGAAAGCTTTCAGTTTTTCTCCATTGGGTGTGATGTTAGCTGTGAGCTTTTCATATATGGCTTTGTTATGTTAAGTTTCTCCTATGTTTATTTTGTTGAGAAGTTTAATTGTGAGTAGTTGCTGAACTTTGTTAAATTTTTTTTCTGCTTCTACTAAGATGATCATTCTTTTCCCTTCATTTGGTTAATGTGGTCTATCACATTGATTGATTTACTTATACTGAACCATGCTTGTGTCACAGGGATAAATCCCACTTGGTCGAGGTGTATAATCTTTTTACTGTGCTGTTGAATTTGGTTTACTAGTATTTTATTGAGGAATTTTACATCTGTATTCACCAGGAATATTGGCCTGTAGTTTTCTTTCCTTGTAGTATCTTTGGTTTTGGTATCAGTATGATGCTGGCCTCATAGAATAGGTTTGGAAATACTCCTTCAGCTAGTTTTTGGACGAGTTTAAGGATTAGTATGAATTCTTTGCATGCTTGTAAAGTTTATCGTTGTAGCCATCTTGTCTTGGGCTTTTCTTTGTGGGAAGTTTTTGATTCAATAATCAAATTCTATCTCTTATTTGTCATTTCTTTTTAACTTGGTATTGGTATTTTGTATGTTTCTAGGAATTTAGCCATTTTTTCTAGGCTTTTGTTTTCTGACAGTTCCCAATAGTCTCTTTTATGTTCCTTTTTATTTGTGAAGGAAATGTAGTATTGTCTATTTTTCTCTTTTTTAGCAAGATTTTATTTATTTATTTAACGGATATATAGAGAGAATACAAATAGGCAAAGTGGCAGGCAGAGGGGGAGGGAGAAGCAGGCTCCCCATCGAGCAAGGAGCCAGATACGGGGCTTGATTCCAGGACCCTGGGATCATAACCTGAGTTGAAGATAGATGCTCAACCAACTGAGCCACCCAGGCGCTCCTGTTTTTCTTATCTTATTTGAGTCTTTTTTCCCCCCTTATTCTAGCCAAGGGTTTTTTAATTTTGTTTTCAAAAAATTAACTGTTTGTTGGGTTTTTTTTTTCCTCTGCTTCACAATGCTCTATTTGTTTCATTTATGTTCTAGTCATTCCACTGTCTTCAGGTTGGTTTGTTCTTCTTTATCTACCTTGAGGTGTAAAGTAAGGTTGTTTGTTTGAGACTCAGTTCAGGCTGCTCTAACAAAATATCATACATTGGTGGCTTATAAACACCAGACTTTATTTTTCATAGTTCTGAAGCCTGGAAGGTCCAAGATCAAGGTGTTAGGAGATTCAGTGTCTCACCTTCTGGCCCACCTTCTGGTTCATAGATGACTGTGCTCTTCCTTATATGGTGGAATAGCCTAAGGATTGCTCTCATATCTCCTTCATATATGGGAACTAATCCCATTAATGAGGCTGTACTTTCATGACCTAGTCATCTTTTATTTTTATTTTTTTAAAAGATTTTATTTATTTGACAGACAGAGATCACAAGTAGGCAGACAGGCAGGCAGAGAGAGAGAGAGGAGGAAGCAGGCTCCCCGCAGAGCGGAGAGCCCGATGTGGGACTCGATCCCAGGACCCTGAGATCATGACTCGAGTCGAAGGCAGTGGCTTAACCCACTGAGCCACCCAGGCGCCCCGACCTAGTCATCTTTTAAAGGCCCTACCTGCAAATATCATTGTATTGTGGATTAGGGTTTTTTTTTTAAAGATTTTATTTATTCATTTGATAGAGAACACAAACAGCACAGCAGACAGAGCAAGAGGGAGAAGCAGCCTTCCCTTGAGCAGGGAGCTTGATCCCAGGATGCTGGGATCATGAGCTGAGCCAAAGGCAGACACTTAACCAAGTGAACCACCCAGGTGCCCTTGGAGTAGGGTTTTTTTTTTTTTTTAAAGATTTTATTTATTTATTTGACAGAGAGAGATCACAAGTAAGCAGAGAGGCAGGCAGAGAGACAGAAGAAGAAGCAGGCTCCCCGCTGAACAGAGAGCCTGATGCGGGGCTCGATCCCAGGACCCCGGGATCATGACCTGAGCCAAAGGCAGAGGCTCAACCCACTGAGCCACCCAGGCGCCCCTTTGGAGTAGGTTTTAACATGCATTTGGGTAGGGGGCACAAAAATGCACTCTGTTGCAGAGATCTTCTCTCTTTTTTAATGTTAGGTAAACACTATTAGTCTATATGTTTATTTTTATGATAGGACCATACTTTATGCAACTTTATAGTTGCATCTAACTACTGCTTTTGTTGCGTTGTGTTTTCCTATTTGTTTCAAGGTACTTTCTTTTAAAGCTTTATTTATGTATTGGGGGGACAACTGCACACATGAGTGGGGGGAGGGACAGAGGGAGAGAATCTTCAAGCAGACTCCCTGCTGGGTACAGAGCTGGATAAGGGGCTCCATCTCCTGACCTATGAGATGATGACCTCAGCCAAAACCAAGAGTTGGATGCTTAACTGACTGAGCCCTCCAGGTGCCCCATCTCAGAATGCTTTTTATTTTTTCTTTCCCTGTTTCTTTCCCTCCTTCCTTCCTACCTACCTTCCTTCCTTCCCCACCCTCCTTCTTTTCGCTTCCTTTCCTTCCTTCCTTCCTCTTTTTTTCTTTCTTTCTTTGTAATTGGCATTGTTATGTTAGTTTCAGGTGTATAACATAGAAATCAGCAAGTTTATACATTATGCTCTGTTCATCACAAGTATAGTTACCATTTGTCACAGTACATTGGTATTACAATATCATTGAGTATATTCCTTATGCTGTGTCTTTTATTTTCATGATTTATGCAATACATAACTGGCAGTCTATGTCTCCCACTTCTCTTTACCTCCATCCCCTCTGGAAACCATCAGTTTATTCACTGTATTTATGGGTCTGATTCTGGTTTTGTTTGCTTATTTGTTTGTTGTTCTTTTTTTTGATCCCACTTATGAGTAAAATCATATGATATTTATCTTTCTCTGTCCGACTTGCTTAGCATAGTACCTTCTGGGCCCATCCATGTTGTCTCATGTTGCCCAATGTCATCCTTTATTATGGCCCTGTAATAATATGGTGTGTGTGTGTGTGTGTGTGGTTTTTTTTTTACAGGTAATTTTTTATTTTATTTTATTTTTATAAATACAACAGGTATTTACAGAGAACTCTACAGACGAAGCTCTTCCATGCTGTTCAAAGAAGGCCTTAAGTTAGGAAAACACTTTATGCAAGATCATTCCTAGGTTTGGATTGCCACTAATAATTCAGAGCGACAACGGAGATGCATTTGTGGCAAAAGTCACATAAGCAGTGTCCAAAGCCTTGGGCATTAATGGAAATTAAACTCCTTCCTGAAGACCCAAATAAACTGGAAAAACAGAATAAATGAACATCAAAAAAATGCTGGTTGGACCAGCAAGCCTCTGGTCCAGAGAAGTCCGTGGACAAGTACAAAAGAAATCCGTGGACAAGTACAATAATTTGTTGGTTATAACAGACCTCCCCTAAGGCCCTAGATAAAATAGCATAAGAACAACAAACCAAAGTACAAAAATCCTGGTAACATAGACTATTGGGTTTCAACTTGGAGCTAAAGTTTTCTTTCTTTTTTTTTTTTAATATTTTATTAATTTGACACAGAGAGAGAAATCACAAGTAAGCAGAGAGGCAGGCAGAGAGAGGGGAGAAAGCAGGTTTCTTGCGGAGCAGAGAGCCCGACGTGGGGCTCTATCCCAAGACCCTGGGATCATGACCTGAGCTGAAGGCAGAGGCTTTAACCCACTGAGCCACCCAGGTGCCCCGCAGCTAAAGTTTTCTAAATGAATGCAAAGAGTTTCCATTCCTTTAATTCTGCTCTTTGCCCCATTTTTTTGTTTATTTGTTTTTTGTTTTTTCTTTGTATTTTTCCTTAAATTAATTTATTTATTTTCAGAAGAACAGTATTCATTATTTTTTCACCACACCCAGTGCTCCATGCAATCCGTGCCCACTATAATACCCAGCACCTGGTACCCCAACCTTCCACCCCCCCCACACCTTCAAACCCCTCAGATTGTTTTTCAGAGTCCATAGTCTCTCATGATTCACCTCCCCTTCCAATTTACCCCAACTCCCTTCTGCTCATTAATACCCCTTGTCCTCCATGCTTTTTGTTATGCTCCACAAATCAGTGAAACCATATGATAGTTGACTCTCTCTGCTTCACTTATTTCACTCAGCATGATCTCTTCCAGTCCTGTCCATGTTTCTACAAAAGTTGGGTATTCATCCTTTCTGATGGAGGCATAATACTCCATAGTGTATATGGACCACATCTTCCTTATTCAGCGTCCGTTGAAGGACATCTTGGTTCTTTCCATAGTTTGGTGACCGTGGCCATTGCTGCTATAAACATTGGGGTACAGATGGCCCTTCTTTTCACGACATCTGTATTTTTGGGGTAAATGCCCAAGAGTTCAATTGCAGGGTCATAGGAAGTTCTATTTTTAATTTCTTTTTTTTAAAAAATATTTTATTTATTTATTTGACAGACAGATTACAAGTAGGCAGAGAGGCAGTCAGAGAGAAGAGGAAGCAGGCTCCCCGCTGAGCAGAGAGCCCGACGCGGGGCTTGATCCCAGGACCCTGGGATCACGACCCGAGCTGAAGGCAGAGGCTTTAACTCACTGAGCCACCCAGGCGCCCCTATTTTTAATTTCTTGAGGAATCTCCACACTGTTCTCCAAAGAGGCTGCACCAACTTGCATTCCCACCAACAGTGGAAGAGGGTTCCCCTTTCTCCACATCCTCTCCAACACATGTTGTTTCCTGTTTTGTTAATTTTGGCCATTCTAACTGGAGTAAGGTGATATCTCGATGTGGTTTTAATTTGAATCTCCCTGAGGGCTAGTGATGATGAACATTTTTTCCTGTATCTGATAGCCATTTGTATGTCTTCATTGGAAAAGTGTCTGTTCATATCTTCTGCCCATTTTTTGATATGTTTGCCTGTTTCGTGTGTGTTTAGTTTGAGGAGCTCATTATAGATCCTGGATATCAACCTTTTGTCTGTACTGTCATTTGCAAATATCTTCTCCCATTCCGTGGGTTGCCTCTTTGTTTTTTTGACTGTTTCCTTTGCTGTGCAGAAGCTTTTGATGAAGTCCCAAAAGTTTATTTTCGCTTTTGTTTCCTTTGCCTTTGGAGACATAACTTGAAAGAAGTTGCTGTGGCTATACCACATTTTCTTATTCAGTTATCTATTGATGGACACTTAGGTTGCTTCGGTATCTTGGCTAATATAAATAAAGCTGCTATTAACATAGGAGTGTATTAATCTTTTCAGATTAATGGTTTCATTTGCACTGTGTAAATGCCCAGTAGTAGAATTATTGGGTCAAATGGTATATATAGTTAATTTTTTGAAAAACCTCCATATTGTATTCCACAGTGGCTGTACCAACTCACTTTTCCATCAGCAAACAGTTCAGTTTTCTCCACATCCTCATCAGCACTTATTTCTTCTATTCTTGGTTATATTTTTTTATTATTATTTTTTAAAATTTTTTATTTTTTATAAACATATATTTTTATCCCCAGGGGTACAGGTCTGTGAATCGCCAGGTTTACACACTTCACAGCACTCACCAAAGCACATACCCTCCCCAATGTCCATAACTCCACCCCCCTTCTCCCAACCCCCCTCCCCCCAGCAACCCTCAGTTTGTTTTGTGAGATTAAGAGTCACTTATGGTTTGTCTCCCTCCCAATCCCATCTTGTTCCATTGATTCTTCTCCTACCCACTTAAGCCGCCATGTTGCATCACCAGTTCCTCATATCAGGGAGATCATATGATAGTTGTCTTTCTCTGCTTGACTTATTTCGCTAAGCATGATACGCTCTAGTTCCATCCATGTTGTCGCAAATGGCAAGATTTCATTTCTTTTGATGGCTGCATAGTATTCCATTGTGTATATAGACCACATCTTCTTGATCCATTCATCTGTTGATGGACATCTAGGTTCTTTCCATAGTTTGGCTATTGTGGATATTGCTGCTATAAACATTCGGGTGCACGTACCCCTTCAGAGCACCACGTTTTTATCTTTAGGGTAAATATCCAGTAGTGCTATTGCTGGGTCATAGGGCAGTTCTATTTTCAACATTTTGAGGAGTGGTTGCTGTTTTCCAGAGGGGTTGCACCCGCTTGCATTCCCACCAACAGTGTAGGAAGGTTCCCCTTTCTCTGCATCCTCGCTAGCATCTGTCATTTCCTGATTTGTTGATTTTAGCCATTCTGACTGGTGTAAGGTAATATCTCATTGTGGTTTTGATTTCTATTTCCCTGATGCCGAGTGATATGGAGCACTTTTTCATGTGTCTGTTGGCCATCTGGATGTCTTCTTTGCAGAAATGTCTGTTCATGTCCTCTGCCCCTTTCTTGATTGGATTATTTATTCTTTAGGTGTTGAGTTTGCTTAGTTCTTTATAGATTCTGGACATTAGGCCTTTATCTGATCTGTCCTTTGCAAATACCTTCTCCCATTCTGTCAGTTGTCCTTTGATTTTGTTAACTGTTTCCTTTGCTGTGCAAAAGCTTGTGATCTTGATAAAATCCCAATAGTTCATTTTTGCCCTTGTTTCCCTCGCCTTTGGCGATGTTCCTAGGAAGATGTTGCTGCGGCTGAGGTCGAAGAGGTTGCTACCTGTGTTCTCCTCAAGGATTTTGATGGATTGCATTCTCACATTGAGGTCCTTCATCCATTTTAAGTCTATTTTTGTGTGTGGTGTTAGGAAATGGCCCAATTTCATTTTTCTGCATGTGGCTGTCCAATTTTCCCAATACCATTTATTGAAGAGGCTGTATTTTTTCCATTGGACATTCTTTCCTGCTTTGTCGAAGATTAGTTGGCTGTAGAGTTGAGGGTCTATTTCTGGGCTCTCTATTCTGTTCCATTGATCTATGTGTCTGTTTTTGTGCCAGTACCATGATGTCTTGATGATGACAGCTTTGTAATAGAGCTTGAAGTCCGGAATTGTGAAGCCACCAACTTTGGCTTTCTTTTTCAATATTCTTTTGGCTATTCGAGGTCTTTCTGGTTCCATATAAATTTTAGAATTATTTGTTCCATTTCTTTAAAAAGATGGATGGTACTTTGATAGGAATTGCATTAAATGTGTAGATTGGTTTAGGTAGCATAGACATTTTCACTGTATTTATTCTTCCAATCCAGGAGCATGGAACATTTTTCCATTTCTTTGTGTCTTCCTCAATTTCTTTCATGAGTACTTTACAGTTTTCTGAGTATAGATTCTGTGCCTCTTTGGTTAGGTTTATTTCTAGGTATCTTATGGTTTGGGGTACAATTGTAAATGGGATTGACTCCTTAATTTTTCTTTCTTCTGTCTTGTTGTTGGTGTAGAGAAATGCAGCTGATTTCTGTGCATTGATTTTATATCCCGACACTTTACTGAATTCCTGTACAATTTCTAGCAGTTATGGAGTGAAGTCTTTTGAATTTTCCACATATAGGATCATATCATTTGTGGAAAGTGATAGTTTGACTTCTTTGCTGATTTGGATGCCTTTATTCTCCTTTTGTTGTCTGATTTCTGAGGCTAGGACTTCTAGTACTATGTTGAATAGCAGTGGTGATAATGGACATCCCTGCCGTGTTCCTGACCTTAGCGGAAAAGCTTTCAGTTTTTCCCCATTGAGAATAATATTTGCGGTGGGTTTTTCATATTTGGCTTTGATGATATTGAGGTATGTGCCCTCTATCCCTAGACTTTGAAGAGTTTTTATCAGGAAGGGATGCTGTACTTTGTTAAATGCTTTTTCAGCATGTATTGAGAGTATCATATGGTTTTTGTCCTTTCTTTTATTGATGTGTTGTATCACATTGACTGATTTGCGGATGTTGAACCAACCTTGCAGCTATCGAATAAATCCCACTTGGTCATGGTGAATAATCCTTTTAATGTACTGTTGAACCCTATTGGCTAGTATTTTGGTGAGAATTTTTGCATCTGTGTTCATCAAGGATATTGGTCCATAGTTCTCTTTTTTTGATGGGATCTTTGTCTGGTTTTGGGATCAAGGTGATGCTGGTCTCATAAAATGAGTTTGGAAGTTTTCCTTCCATTTCTATTTTTTTGGAACAGTTTCAGGAAAATAGGAATTAGTTCTTTTTTAAATGTTTGGTAGAATTCCCACGGGAAGACATCTGGCCCTGGGCTTTTGTTTGTTTGGAGATTTTTAATGACTGTTTCAATCTCCTTACCAGTTATGGGTCTGTTCCGGCTTTCTGTTTCTTCCTGGTTCAGTTGTGGTAGTTTATATGTTTCTAGGAATGCATCTATTTCTTCCAGATTGTTAAATTTGTTGGCGTAGAGTTACTCATAGTATGTTCTTATAATAGTTTGTATTTCTTTGGTGTTAGTTGTGATCTCTACTCTTTCATTCATGATTTTATTTATTTGGGTCCTTTCTCTTTTCTTTTTGATAAGTCTGGGCACGGGTTTATCAATTTTATTAATTCTTTGAAAGAACCAGCTCCTAGTTTTGTTGATTTGCTCTATTGTTTTTTTGGTTTCTATTTCATTGATTTCTGCTCTGATTTTTATGATTTCTCTTCTCCTGCTGGGCTTAGGGTTTCTTTCTTGTTCTTTCTCCAGCTCCTTTAGGTGTAGGGTTGGGTTGTGTACCTGAGACCTTTCTTGTTTCTTGAGAATCGCTTGTACCGCTATATATTTTCCTCTCAGGACTGCCTTTGTTGCGTCCCACAGATTTTGAACCATTGTATTTTCATTATCATTTGTTTCCATGATTTTTTTCAATTTTTCTTTAATTTCCTGGTTGACCCATTCATTCTTTAGAAGGATGCTGTTAGTCTCCATGTATTTGGGTTCTTTCCAAACTTCCTCTTGTGGTTGAGTTCTAGCTTCAGAGCATTGTGGTCTGAAAATATGCAGGGAATGATCCCAATCTTTTGATACCGGTTGAGTCCTGATTTAGGACCGAGGATGTGATCTATTCTGGAGAATGTTCCATGTGCACTGGAGAATAATGTGTATTCTGCTGCTTTGGGAGGAAATGTTCTGAATATATCTGTGATGTCCATCTGGTCCAGTATGTCGTTTAAGGCCTTTATTTCCTTGCTGATCTTTTGCTTGGATGATCTGTCCATTTCAGTGAGGGGAGTGTTAAAGTCCCCTACTATTATTGTATTACTGTTGATGTGTTTCTTTGATTTTGTTGTTAATTGGTTTATATAGTTGGCTGCTCCCACGTTTGGGGCATAGATATTTAAAATTGTTAGATCTTCTTGTTGGACAGTCCCTTTGAGTATGATATAGTATCCCTCCTCATCTCTTATTATAGTCTTTGGCTTAAAATCTAATTGATCTGTTATAAGGATTGCCACTCCTGCTTTCTTCTGATGTCCATTAGGTAAATTCTTCCCCCCCCCCTCACTTTAAATCTGGATGTGTCTTCGGGCTTAAAATGAGTTTCTTGGAGGCAACATAGAGATGGGTTTTGTTTTTTTCTCCATTCTGATTCCCTGTGTCTTTTGATTGGGGCATTTAGCCCATTAACATTCAGGGTAACCATTGGGACATATGAATTTAGTGCCATTGTATTGTCTGTAAGGTGCCTGTTACTGTATATTGTCTCTGTTCCTTACTCTTCTATTACTTCTAGGCTCTCTGTTTGCTTAGAGGACCCCTTTCAATATTTCCTATGGAGCTGGTTTGGTGTTTGCAAATTCTTTCAGTTTTTGTTTGTCCTGGAAGCTTTTAATCTCTCCTCCTATTTTCAATGATACACCAGGTGGATATAGTATTCTTGGTTGCATGTTTTTCTCGTTTAGTGCTCTGAAAATATCATGCCAGCTCTTTCTGGCCTGCTAGGTCTCTGTGGATAAGTCAGCTGCCAATCTAATATTTTTACCTTGTATGTTACAGACTTCTTTTTCTGGGCTGCTTTCATGATTTTCTCTTTGTCATTAAGACTTGTAAATTTTACTATTAGGTGACGGGGTGTGGGCCTATTCTTAATGATTTTGAGGGGCGTTCTCTAAACCTCCTTAATTTTGATGCTCGTTCCCTTTGCCATATTGGGGAAATTCTCCCCAATAATTCTCTTCATTATACCTTCTGCTCCCCTCTCTCTTTCTTCTTTTTCTGGAATCCCAATTATTCTAATGTTGTTTCGTCTTATGGTGTCACTTATCTCTCGAATTCTCCCCTCATGGTCCAGTGGCTATTTGTCCCTCTTTTGCTCATCTTCTTCATTCTCTGTCATTTGGTCTTCTATATCACGAATTCTTTCTTCTGCCTCATTTATCCTAGCAGTGAGAGCCTTCATTTTTGATTGCACCTCATTAATAGCTTTTTTGATTTCAACTTGGTCAGATTTTAGTTCTTTTATTTCTCCAGAAGGTGCTTTTATAGCTCCCGAGAGGGTTTCTCTAATATCTTCCATGCCTTTTTCGAGCCTGGCTAGAATCTTGAGAATTGTCATTCTGAAGTCTAGATCTGACATATTACCAATGTCTGTATTGATTAGGTCCCTAGCCTTCGGTACTGCCTCTTGTTTTTTTTTTTTTTTTTTTGTGGTGAATTTTTCCGCCTTGTCATTTTGTCCAGATAAGAGTATATGAAGGAGCAAGGAATACTAAAAGGGTGGCAACAACCCCAGGAAAATATGCTTTAACCAAATCAGAAGAGATCCCAAATCATGAGCGGGGAGAAAGGGGATAAAAAGAGGTTCAAAAAGAAAGAAAGAAAAAAAAAAGAAAAGAATTTTAAAAAAGAATAAAGCAAAATATAAAAAGAAAAAGTATATATATTAGATAAACTAGTTAAAAAACGTTTAAAAAAGGGTAAAAGTTAAAAAAAATTTTAGCAGAAGAAGAGAAAGAAAAATGAAAAAGAAAACAATTAAATTAACTGCAATACTAAAAAAATCACAGGGAGAAAGCCATGAGTTCCATGCTTTGCTTTCTCCTCCTCTGGAATACTGCTGCTCTCCTTGGTATTGAAACTGCACTCCTAGGTAGGTGAACATGGTCCTGGCTGGATTTCTTGTTGATCTTCTGGGGGAAGGGCCTGGTGTAGTGATTCTCAAGTGTCTTTGCCCCAGGCGGAATTGCACCGCCCTTTCCAGGGGCCTGGCTGAGTAATCCGCTCGGGTTTGCTTTCAGAAGGTTTTGTTCCCTGAGCACTTTCCCTAAAATTCTGGAGGACGGAAATACAAACGGCAGCCTCCTGGTCTCCGGCCTGGAGGAGCCGAGAGCCCGGGGCCCCATTCCTCAGTGTGTCCTCAGAGAACAGCGCCCAGTTACTCCCGTCTGCCTGACTTCCGGCAGTGCTCCGAACTCACCGAGCCTGCTACTGCTTCAAGCAACCCCGAGCTGTGATCTTACTGTCGGCTCTGTCTCTGTAGCCGGTCTTCCCGTTCCAATACCTGCAAGCTCTGCTACACTCAGACACCCCCGATCCTTCTATGACCCTGCGGGACCTGAGGCCACGTGGGCTTCGCCACGGTTTAGCCTCTGGAGCGATGTCCCTCAGCGGAACAGACTTTTAAAAGTCCTGATTTTGTGCTCCGTTGCTCCGCCGCTTGCCGTGAGCCGGCCCCTTCCCCCAGGGTCTATCTTCCTGTCGCTTTGGATTCACTTCTCCGCAGGTCCTCCCTTTCAGAAAGTGGTTGTTTTTCTGTTTCCACAATTGCTGTTCTTCTTCTCTTCGATCTGTTGATGGATTTTCAGGTGTTTGCAATCTTTAGTTAAGTTAGCTAGCTGATCTCCTGCTAGCTGATCTAGTTTCAGCCTGCTACTTCTCTGCCATCTTCGTATCTCTAT
Organism: Mustela lutreola; assembly: GCF_030435805.1. Lineage (NCBI taxonomy): Eukaryota > Metazoa > Chordata > Mammalia > Carnivora > Mustelidae > Mustela > Mustela lutreola. The sequence continues at coordinate 66,040,637 of NC_081308.1, read as the reverse complement.
CTTGATTTTAGCCATTCCACTGTATGTGGGGTGATTTCTCATTGTGATTTTGATTTGCATTTCTGTTATGATTAATGATATTGAGTACATTTTCATGCACCTATTATCCACTTCTCTGGAGAAATGTCTGTTTAGTTACTCTGTGTGTTTTGAAATTGCAGCATTTGTTATTTTGGTACTTAATTACATGCGTTCCAGATACACATTTTAGATACCAGCCCCTTATGAGTTATATGGTTTGCAAGTAATTTCTCCCATTCCATAGGTTGCATTTTCTCTATGTTGATTGTTTTCTTTGATGTGCAGAAGTTTTATAGTTTTAAGTACTCTTATTTGTGTATTTTTACTCTTCTTGCCTGTGCTTTTGATGTCACATCCAAGAAAACTTTCAGATCCAATGTCACTATGTTTTCCTGTTGACGTCTTACAAATTATAGGGAAGATATGAGATATTTTATATTTAGGTATTTTATTTTGAGTTGATTTTTGTGTATGGTATTACGTAAGAGTCCAACTTTAGTAATTTGTTATTATTATTATATATTTTATTATTATTATATACCCTTATTATTTAAGAGACTGTACTCTCTAGTTGTTCGGTCTTTGCACTCATAGAAGACCATTTTAACATATGGGCAAGATAATATTTCTGGACTCTCTGTTCTCTTTTCTTGATTTATATGTTTGTTGTTATGCCATTCCCAGATGTTTTATTTACTGTTGCACTGTGATGTGTTTTGAAGTCCATAATCGTGAGGACTCCAACTTTTTCCCGTCAAGATTGTTGTGGCTTTTCAGGGACTCTTGAGATTCCATATGAATTTTTGGACTTTTTTTCTATTTCTGCAAAAAAAATGATACTGAGATTTTGATTAGAATCACATTGATTGTATAAATTGCTATGGGTAATATGTGAGTGTTTTAGAAGTACTGAATCTTCCAATCCATGATTATAGGGTATCTTATCATTTATTTGTGTCTTTTTTCTATTGGCAGTATTTTATAATTTTTCGAGTAGAAGTCATTTGACCTCTTAATTAGGTTTATTTCTAATTACTATACTACTTATGATACTGTTATAAAGGGATTATTGTTATAATCTTCATATTTAGTTTATAGAGATATATCTGTTTTTCATTTTTATTTTGCATTGTGTAACTTAGCTGAAGTTTTTTTAATGTGTTAATAGTTTTTTCTTTTTTTTTTTTTTAGGAATCTGTAGGATTTTCTTACATGAGATTATGTCATAGGTGAATAGAGATAATTTTACTTCTTACCCATTTTGGATGCCCTTCCTTCTTTTCTCCCCCACCCCTTATTTTGCTCTAATTACTGTAGCTAGGATGTCCACTATCATATTGACTAGAAATGGTGAAAGTGAATGCCTTGTCTTGCTCTGGATCTTAAAAAATTCAGGCTTTCCCTGTTACATATGATGTTAGCTGTTTTTTTTTTTTCCTTTATGAACTTTATTATGTTGAGGTTGTTTCCCTCTTTTCCTCGTTTCTAGTGTTTCATCATGAAAGGTTATTGAATATTATCACATGCTTTTTCTGTCTCAAATAATATGATAATGTGGGTTTTTAAAAAAAGATATTTATTTATTTGTTTGACACAGAGAGAGAGCACTAGTAGGCAGAGAGTCAGGTAGAGAGGGGGAAGCAGGCTCTCCGTTGAGCAGAGAGCCCAATGCGGGACTTGATCCCAGGACCCTGAGATGAGACCATGACCTGAGCAGAAGGCAGAGGCTTAACCCACTGAGCCACCCAGGCACCCCGATAATGTGGTTTTTATCCTTTATTCCATTAATGTGGTGTATATTACATTAATTTTTAGATGTTGAACTATCCTTGGTCATGGTGAATACTCATGTTAATGTGCTATTGAATTAGATTTCTTGATATGTTGTTTAACATATTTGCATCCATATTTCTTAGGGAATATTCCTCTATTTTTAGTGTCTTTGTCTTTGTCTTTGTCTATTCCTCTTTTTTAGTGTCTTTGTCTGCTTTTGTTTACAGGGTATAAATTTCAAAATGTTTTCTTCTCTTTGGCATTTTGAAGAGTTTAAGGAGGATTGATAAACTTTTAAAATACGTGGTACAATGCTCACATGAAGCCATCTCATCCTGGGCTTTTCTTCCTATTTTTGGAGAGAGATTTTTTACTTATTCAGTCTACTTAGTTACAGGTCTATTAATATTTTTTATCTTTTTTTTATCATTCAGTCTTGATAGGTTTGTATGTTTATAAGAATTTATCCATTCTTGTAGGTTATTGGATTTGTTGGCATATTGTTTTAAATAATATTCTTTTGTAATCCTTTTTATTTCTGTGCCATCAGTTGTAATGTACTCTTGTTCATTCCTGATATTAATTGAGTCATTTTTTCCTACCAGTCTACCTAAGGGTTTTTCAGGTTTGTTAATGTTTTTTAGACTCCAGCTCAATTTCTTTTTCTCTATTGTTTTACTCTTCTTAGTTTTTAAATCTCTGCTCCAGTATTTATTTCCATACTTTTATTAATCTTGGTGGCAGTTATTCTCTTTACAGTTCTTTGGGATATAAAGTTAGGTGGATGATTTGAGTCCTTTCTTCTTTTTTAATATTAGTGCTTATAGCTACAATTTTTTTTAGTCCTGATTTTGTTGTATTTCTTTACCTTTCATATGTTGTGCTTTTGTTTTATTTCTCTCAAGATATGCTCTAATTTCCCTTCTAATTTCTTCTTTGAGCCATTGGTTAACAGTATATAGTATATATGGTTTAATTTCCTCATTTTGTGGATTTTCATTTTTCTTCTGTTGATTGCTACTTTCATTCCATTTTGATGGTAAAAAAGCATTTCATAAAAGTTAAGTCTTCTTAAGTTTGTTGTGCTTTGTGATCACGCATGTGGTCTATCTTGGGTAATGTTCCATGTACACTTCGAAAGACTATGTATTTCACTTTTGTTGGGTGGAGTGTTCCATATTATTGCTCTATAGTGTTGTTTAAATCTTTTGTTTCCTTACTGATTTTCTGTCTGGTTGATTTGGATTCACCCATTTACCAATGTATAAGATCTTCATTGTACCTCTTAGTACAATTGCTAGTATGTATGGTAGCTCTAATTTTAACTTTTTGAGGAATCTCTATACTGTTTTTCAGAGTATCTGTACCAGTTTTCATTCTCACCAACAGTTGGAGAGTATTCATTTCTTTTTCTCTGAATCCTTGCCAACATCTGTTGTTTCCTGTATTGTTAATTTTAGCCATTCTGACTGGTGTGAGGTGGTATATCGTAATTTTGATTTGTATTTCCCTCATGATGAGTGATGTTGAAGATCTTTTCATATGTCTTTTAGCCATCTGGATGTTTTCTTTGGAAATACTTCTATTCATGTCTTCTGTCCATTTCTTAACTGTATTTCTTGTTTTTTGGGTATTGAGTTTTATAATTTCTTTTTTTAAAAGATTTTATTTATTTATTTGACAGATATCACAAGTAGGCAGAGACGCAGGCAGAGAGAGAGAGGAGGAAGCAGGCTCCCTGCTGAGCAGAAAGCCCGATGTGGGGCTCGATCCCAGGACTCTGCGATCATGACTGGAGCCAAAGGCAGAGGCTTTAACCCACTGAGCCACCCAGGCGCCCCGAGTTTTATAATGTCTTTATATATTTTGGATACGAACCCTTTATCAAGTATATCATTTGTAAATATCTTCTCCTCTTCCATAGGTTGGCTTTTAGTTTTGTTGATCGTTTCTTTTAGTGTGCAGAAGTTTTGTACCTTGAAGAAGCACCAGTAGTTCACTTTTTCTTTTGTTTCCTTTGCCTCCAGAGGCATGTCTAGTAAGAAGTTTCTATAGTTGAGGTCAAAAGTTTGCTGCCTGTGTTCTCTAGGATTTTGATGGTTTCCGCTCTCACATTTAGGTCTTTAATCCATTTTGAATTTATTTTTGTATATGGAAGGAAAGTGGTTCAGTTTTTCATTCTTCTGCAATTGCTGTCCAGTTTTCTCAATGCCAATTGTTGAAGAGACTGTCTTTTTTTTCATTGGATATTCTTTCCTGCTTTGTTAAAGACTACTGGGCCATATAATTTTGGGTCCATTTCTGGATTTTCTTTTCTGTTCTGTTGCTTTGTGTGTCTTTTTTTTTTTTTTTTTTGTGCCTGTACCACATTTTCTTGATAACTGCAGCTTTATAATATAGCTCAAAGTCTGGAATTGTGATGCCTCCAGCTTTGCTTTTTTTTTTTTTTTCTTTTCTTTTCAAGGTTACTTTGGCAATTCAGCATCTTTTATCGTTCCATACAAATTTTAGGATTGTTTGTTCCACCTCTAAAAATTGCTACTGGTATTTTGATAGGGATGGCATTAAGTGTGTATTATGCTTTCGGTACCAAACACACTTTACTTGTATTTATTCTTCCAATCTCTGAGCATAGACTAGCTCTGTATTTCGTTGTGTCTTCAATTCTTTTATAAGTATTCTGTAGTTTTCAGTGAATAGATCTTTTGCCTCTTTGGTTAGGTTTGTCCTAGGTATCTTATGGTTTTGGGTGCTATTGTACATCACATCAATTCTTTGATTTCTCTTTCTGCTGCTTCATTTTGGTGGAGTCTTTTTGCTTTTCTACATTGAGTTTCATGTCATCTGTGAATAGCGAAAGTTTTACATCTTCCTTGCAGATTTGCATGCTTTTTTAAATTTCTTCTTCTTGTCTGATTGCTGAGGCTAGGATTTCCAGTACTGTGTTAAATAAGAGTGGTGAGAATGGACATCCCTATCTTATTCCTGACCACAGAGGAAAAGCTCTGTTATTCCCCACTGAGGTAGATACTAGCTGTGGGTCTTGCATATATGGCTTTTATGATGTTGAAGTATGTTCCATCTATACCTTCTTTGTTGAGGGTTTTTATCAAGAATGGATAGTCAACTGTTAATTCTTTCCTGCATCTGTTGAGGGGATCATATGGTTTCTTCATGTTTCAGTCTTTGTAGTTTATATGATTCTAGGAATTTATCCATTTTTTTCCAGATTGCCCAATTTGTTGGCACATAATTTCTCATAATATACTTTTATATTTGTATTTTTGTGTTGTTGTGATCTCTCCTCTCTCATTTATAATTTTATTTATTTGGGTCCTTTCCCTTCTTTTTCATAAGCCTGGCTAGAGTTTATCCATTTTAATAATTTTTTCAAGGAACCATCTCCTCGTTCCAGTGATATGTTCTCTTGGTTTTTTTTTTTCTTCAGTTTCTTTATTAATTATTCCTGCTCAAATCTTTATTATTTCCTTTGTTCTGCAGGCTTTAGGCTTCATTTATTGTTCTTTTCCTAGGTCCTTTAGATATAAGGTTAGGTTTTTGAGATTTTTCTTATTTATTTATTTATTTTTAAGATTTTATTTATTTGACAGAGAGAGAAATCACAAGTAGGCAGAGAGGCAGGCAGAGAGAGAGAGAGAGAGAGAGAGGAGGAAGCAGGCTCCCCGCAGAGCAGAGAGCCCGATGTGGGGCTTGATCCCAGGACCCTGGGATCATGATCTGAGCCGAAGGCAGAGGCTCTAACCCACTGAGCCACCCAGGCACCCCAGATTTTTCTTATTTCTTAAGGTAGATCTGTATTGTGTTAAATATTTATATATATCTCTTAGGGCTGGCTTTGGATCATTGTGTTTTCATTTTAAATTATTTGTATACTTCTTCTTTTCCCTTGATTTCCTTATTGACCCATTCATTGTTTAGTACCATGTTGCTTAACCTCCATGTATTTGTGGTCTTTCCAATTTTTTTCTTGTATTATGGTATGCATGGTATGGTTTGAGTCTGTTTTTACTTGTTGAAGCCGGATGTATGACCCATTATATGATTTATTCTGGAAAAGTGCTATGTGCTCTTGAAAAGAAAGTGTATTCTTCTGTTTTAGGATTAAATGGTCTGAACATATCTGTTAAGTCCATCTGGTCCATTGTGTCATTCAATGCCATTGTTCCCTTCTTGATTTTCTGTGTAGATGATTTGTCTTCTTGATGTAATTAAAGTGTTAAAGTCTCCTACAATTATTGTATTATTATTAATCAGTTCCTTTATGTTATTTTTAGTAAGTGATATATACATTTGTGTGTTTCCATTTTGGGGACATAAGCCTTGTTGGATAGACCCCTTTATTATGAAATAGTGCCCTCCCTCATTTCTTGTTAGTCTTTGGTTTAAAATTTTGTTTGTCTGATGTAGGTATTCCTACTCTGGTTCTTTTGATGTCCTTTAGAATGATAAATGTTTTTCCATTCTATCACTTTTAGTCTGCAAGTGATTTTAGGTCTAAAATGAGTCTCTTGTATGCAGCATATAGATGAGTCTTGCCTTTTAATCCATTCTTATACTCTGTTTTTTGACTGGTACATTTAGTCTATTTATATTTAGTAATTATTTTTTTTAAAGATTTTATTTATTTATTTGACAGAGAGAGATCACAAGTAGGCAGAGAGGCAGGCAGAGAGAGAGAGGAGGAAGCAGGCTCCCTGCTGAGCAGAGAGCCCGATGCGGGACTCGATCCCAGGACCCTGAGATCATGACCTGAGCTGAAGGCAGCGGCTTAACCCACTGAGCTACCCAGGCGCCTCTTGAGTAATTATTTTTAGATATGAATTTATTTCCTTTTTTTTTTTACTAGTTTTGTCATTGTTTCTGGAGATTTTCTCTGTTCCATTCTAGTTTTTCTTGCTTTTGGTGTTTTTTCCCACATAAAGGGTCCCATTTAATATATCCTGTAGGACTGGCTTAGTGGTTGCAAAATCTTGTAGATTTTGTTTGTCTGGGAAACTCTTATTTCTTCTTCTATTCTATATGATAGCCTTGCTGGATAAAGTATTCCTGACTGAAGATTTTTCCCACTCAGTGCCTTGAATATATCATGCCACTCACTTCTGGCCTGCCAATTTTTGTGGATAGGTATGTTGCTAACCTTATTTGTCTTACCTTGTAAGTTAAGGATTTCTCTTTCCTTGCTACTTTAAGGATTTTTTCCCCTTATCTCTGCATTTTGCATATTTCACTACAATATGTCAGTGTTGGCCTGCTTTGATTGATTTTGACTGGAGTCTGTGCCTCTTGGATTTCGATGTCTGTTTCCTTCCCCAAATTAGGAATGTTTTAAGCTATAATTGGTCAAATAAACCTTCTGCTCTTTTTTACCTCTCTTCTTCTTCTGGGACTATGATACGCATATTATTATGCTTAATGGACTCACTGAGTTCCTTAAATCTATAGTCATGATCCAATATTAATTTGTATCTCTATGATTTCATTATTTTCCTTACTTTTGTCTTTTATATCAGTTATTTTTTCTCTGCTTCTCCCATCCTTGTGGTTATTATAACCAGTCAGTTTCATGTCTCAGTTATAGCATTTTTTAATTTTGATCTGAGTGGTTTTTCGGTCTTTTTATCCCTACTGTGTGGGACTTCTATTTTTTCCTCAAGCCCAGTTAGTATCCCTATGTTTGTTGCTTTAAATTTTGGATCAGGCATGTTACTTATTTTTGTTTCGATTAGATCCCTGGTTGTGTCCTTTTCTTGTTCTTTCTTTTGGCTTGAATCCCTCTGTCTTTGCATTTTGTCTTTGTCTCTGTCTTCTGTGTGTTAGGAAATCCTGCTGTTTCCTGCCCCTGAGAGTAATGATTCTAGGAAGAAGAGATCTTATAATGCCCAGGGCTTGGGTCTTCAGGGAGTGATTCTGGTGTATGCCTTGTGCAGTTTGCTTCTGTGTTTTGGCTGCTTTTTCTTTCAGGTCATTGTTCTGCAGAGTTTCTCCTTGCCTGTGGGGAAGTGTTTGGACCTTTTCAAGAGTATGGTGAATTTTAACTAGGTGTGCTCTGGTCTGCTTGTTAAAGGAGGCCATTTCCTGTTTCCATTAGAGCTGAAGCTTTGCTGCATTCTACTGTCAGACTTGGTGCATATGGGGGGTTTGTGCTGGTCTTCTGCAGGGAGGAGACCCTGCTCTGGTTCTTAGGCACACTTGCCTTAGTACAGAAGCACCTGCAGAGCACAGGATGGTGAGCCTTGGTGTAAGTTACTAGGGCCTTCACTGTTGGTGCTGTTCTGCTTAGTGAAGTCAGTCTGAGCTGAAATTTGGAGGAGAAAAATGGTGCTAGTCCTCGTCCTCCTGCTAAGAGAGGGGAGTTCTCACTGCTGCTGTCCGAGAAGGCCTCACAGAAGAGTGAACAATCTCCCCTTGTGAGTTGCAGGCATCCCTCAGATCCCCACCTTCAGTCTGCTTATGCCTGGGACATCTGCCTGCCCAGCAGTGAAATGTACTTATGTTTTATTTTAGTAATGCCAGCTGAGTTTCAAAACTCCAAACTTTAGGAAACTGGCACAGCTTGGACCCATGCTGGTCCTCTGTGGGTGGGTGTTACAGCAGTAGGACTGGTGCTGGATTGTCTCAGAAGGATAGGTACACCAATGCATAGGAGCTTGGAGTTTATATATAGTAGAATGGTGGAAAAAGGCATCGTCCAAGTTTGCTGACCTCACCAGGTGTTTCTGCTCCCATGCTAAGGAATCAGATAGCTCAGTGGCTCACTGGTTCTTTGTCCCCTGACTGGTAATGCCACCTCCCCAGATGCATTCCAGCAAAGGTTAACTGTTTCTCCTAGTGTGTCCCAGGGGTTCCTCAGATTGTGCCATGCACTCCTGGGCCTCTGCTCTCCTTCTCCACAGAAGCACTGCTGTATCTGCTAGGCTCTACACTGACTGTGGTGTGGACTTCTAAAACTCCAGTTTTTTAGTTCCACTGTTTGCAAAAACTCACAATAATTAGCCCCTCTCCTTTTCTCAGTCAGTAGTTTTGGGGAAGTGTCTTCCTTGTGTGATCCCATGTGTGCTGCTCTCTATCTCTCTTCTGTGATCAGGGCTCCTTCCCCTCTCCAGCACTTACAGTCATCTATTCCCCCAAATCATGTCTCCACACTCTTACCTTCCAGGATGTGCCCTGTTCTCAATCTCTATTTGTACAGTTTTTTCTCTCAGTTCTCAGATTGATTTCTTGTGTGTTCAGAATGATTTGATATTTATCTGATTGTGTTTAAGGCACAAGTCAAGCATAGTATCCTCCTATACTCCACCATCCTGAGCCCCATTCTGCTTTTATTCTGTTTAATTTCACTGTGTTTCTGTACCATTTTTGTCCCTCATATCTTGCCTTTCTGAGGTTTAATTGATTATTTTGGCATCTCATAGTGATACACTTCTCATTTCATTGTGTGTGTGTGTGTGTGTGTGTGTGTGTATTTAAAAATTAGTGTTTACTATAGGGATTCCAACTTACTGAAATTTATAACAATCAATTTTGAATTGATTCTGGTTTAACTTCAATAATATAAAGAAAATGCTGCTTCTAGACCTCAATGTGAGACAGGAATCCATCAGAATAATAGTAACCTCTTCAACATCGGTCACAGCAACTTCTTTCAAGATATGTCTCTAAAGGCAAAGAAAACAAAAGCAAAAATGAATTCTTGAGACTTCATCCAGATCAAAAGCTTCTGCACAGCAAAGGAAACAGTCAACAAAACAAAGAGGCAACCCACAGAATGGGAGAAGATATTTGCAAATGACAGTACAGACAAAAGGCTGATATCCAGGATCTATAAAGAACTCCTCAAACTCAACACACAGAGAACAGATTATCATGTCAAAAAATGGGCAGAAGCCATGAACAGACACTTCTCCAATGAAGACATACAAATGGCTATCAGACACATGAAAAAATGTTCATCATCACTAGTCATCAGGGAGATTCAGATCAAAACCAGATTGAAATACCACCTTACACCAGTTAGAATGGCCAAAATTAACAAGACAGTAAACAATGTGTGTTGGAGAGGGTGTGTGTTGGAGAGGATGTGGAGAAAGGGGAACCACTGTTGGTGGGAATGCACCTTGGTACAGCCACTTTGGAAAACATTGAAGAGATTGCTTAGGAAATTAGAAATAGAGCTTCCCTATAATCCCGCAATTGCAGTACTGGGTATTTACCCCAAAGATACAGATGTAGTGAAAAGAAGGGCCGTCTGTACCCCAATGTTCATAGCAGCAGTGGCTACAGTTGCCAAACTATGGAAAGAACCAAGATGCCCTTCAATGGACAAATGCATAAGGAAGATGTGGTCCATATACACTATGGAGTATTATGCCTCCGTCAGAAAGATGAATACCCAACTTTTGTAGCAACATGGACGGGACTAAAAGAGATTATGATGAGTGAAATAAGTCAAGCAGAGAGAATCAAATATCACATGGTTTCACTTACTTGTGGAGCATAAGGAATAACACAGAGGACATGGGGAGCTGGAGAGGAGAAGGGAGTTGGGGGAAATTGGAGGGGGAGATGAACCATGAGAGACTGTGGATTCTGAAAAATAATCTGAGGGTTTTGGAGGGGCAGGGGGTGGGAGGTTGGGTGAGCCTGGTGGTGATTATTATGGAGGGCACACACTGGGTGTTCCATGCAATATGTCAGAGAAGGACAAATATGTGATTTCACTCATATGTGGCATTTAAGAAGCAAAACAAATGAACAAAGAATCAAAAGGAAGCAAACAGCAACAACAACAGAGTATGACTCTTACATTCGTAGAACAAATTGGTGGTTGCCAGAGGGGAGGTGGTTTGGGACATAGGTTAAATATGTAAATGGGATTAAGACTGTAGGTATCTCGAGGAGCAGTAAGTAATGCATAGAACAGTTTCATTCTTTTAAGATTTTGTTAATTTGTCAGAGAGAGAAGCAGATTCCCTGCTGGGCAAGAAGTCCAAAGCAGGACTCAGTTCCAGGACCCAGGGATCATGATCTGAGCCAAAGGCAGCTGCTTAACTGACCGAGCCACCCAAGTGTCCCAGATTGTTCAATTTTTATATTGTGCACCTAAGGCTGATATAACATTGTATGCTAATTATGCTTCAATTATACATTTATATCTTGACAAAAAATAAGTCATGGGGTAGGGCATAAGGAATATAATTAATGGTATTGGAATAGCATCGTATGATGAGTGATGATAGCTACACTTGTGGTGAGCGCAGCATAACATACAGACTTGCAGGAGTCATTGTTGTACACCAGAAAGTAGGTTGGCACATATGATAGAACACTGAATAGCAAGTGAGAACATTGTTTTAGAGCTAGTGTGATTTTAAAGTGATAAGTCATAGGACACACTATCTTTATTATATATTTAATTTTATTAAATTGGCTGAGAACATGAAGAATTACATTATTTATCTGTCTTTTAGTAAGTTTACTTATAATTTTTGATTTATTTAGTTCTGAAACTACATAAGAACTTCATTTAAGAGTTTTACTTTATAAAATAAAATTGTGAATAATGGACAGATTTCAGTAATAGTCATATGGGAAGGACAGATATTATATTCTATCAAATTTTCATTTATGTAAGCTTTATTTACTTTTGGGTGACATTTGAATTTGTACTTAACTAATGTTTTAATTGCCAGCAAAGGCAGTTGCTTTTTAAGTACACAAAGCAATTACATATGAGTCATAGTGTCATCGGATGTTAGCATTTAAATAGATTCTGGGGGTGAAATACTCTATTTTCCTAATTTACAAATGAGAAACTGAAGCATGATATGTCCAGTAGCAAAGAGATGCTGAATGAATCACAGAGCCAAGATCTCCTAACTTCTGGTACATTGTTTGTCCTGGTACATTTTTTAAAAAATTCAGTTCATTTCAGATTACTTTTATTTTGTATAATTAATCCTTGCTCAGTACTTCCTGGGATTTTGATAGAACTATTGATAGAGGAAAATTCATAGAGAAATCTGGGTATTGATGAAGCTGTCTTTCTCTTTTTTCCGTTGCACTTCTATATCATCAGGACTTTCAAAACTAACTGAAAAGTTAAGCCAATTTTGAATGAGAGTTGCTAGTAACACAAATTGAATTACCTCAAATTCACGATTTGTTCTCTTAACTTTATTTGGAAATTACTCATAGAAAGACTATATTGAATGCCAGGAAGTGTGGTAGATTGAGGGTCACAGCAGGAAATAGACATGGGCCTTATATTTGTGAACAAAATGGAAATGATGCAAATACAAACATTAAATAATGACAGAAAATTTAAATGCGAATTTGGAAATGTAACAAGTGCTATACTCAGAGATGTGTGCCGCCATGATATTCTTTGTTATGTATACTTTGACCTAATCAGAGAAGTTAAGGAAGGCTTTCCTGATATAGTCATGCCTAAGCTGGGTTCTGAAGAATGAATAGGATATAAGTAGGCAAAGAAAGAAAAGGAAGAGAGTTCTAGGCTGAGGGAAACACATGTCTAAAAGCTCTCTGGTGATAAGTGTGGGAGCATGTGAGAAGCTTCTGTAGGGTACACCTGGAGGGATGGGTTGCAACCTAATTCTGGGTCATATTTAGGACGCCAATAATATTAATCATCATAACAACTTATTCTTAGGTACTTAAAAGGTAGTCAGGTATTTCAAGAAGCTGTGTTGGAAGGCAGTAGGAGTAGGGGAAATATTACATTCTTTAAAAACTCAAGTAATTCTGATAGATAATATCAGGACAAATTTCTACACATAAGCTTTTAATCTAGATGTGTATGATTGTACATACTAATAAAATAGTCCTAAATTCTTTCATGCATTGTGAAGATGCCCTTAGTTTATAGGAAATATGTTGGGATTCTCATAGTCAACAATATACAGATACACATTCAGAATAAACTTAAGGTAGACTATTTAAGACGCTTATGACCAAAGCTCATAATCATTACTGAAGATCATAGAAGAAGCACATCATATGCCTGCCCCTAGCCAGGCTTCAGGTCATTTTCAGAGTTAGGTGAACTGACATGCCTGCTATCTTAGTGTCACTGTGGGATAAGGTGAGCTCAGGATCTGCCTACTCTGCCAACATCCCAGAAAGGTATGAAGCCTGAAGTTCTATATCAAGGAGACAGCACGGTCAGGTCTCTGGACATCTTTACACATTGTATGAGCCTTATCATGGATTTATAAATATTTTTATGTTTATCTCTTATGTCATGCTTGAAGTAAAACGTGGAGTTACAATCCAGAAATATGATGCTGTTGACTTTAGTATTTACTAAGAAAATTTGTATAATTAGAGAAAATGCTAGAATACTCAGTATTATATGAATGTTGATTCTCCTTAAATTAATAAATAGCTGTAGGTATATTCCAGTCAAAATTTCTACAGGATTTTTTGAGAAGGCCTCCACAAAAGCTTTTCTGGAACCATAAACTGATGAGAAAAGCCATGAAGATTTTGGTGAATAAAAGTACTGCAGGTATTTTTGGGGGAGGAACTTATTCTGCCAGATACTACACTATATAAGTTAAGCAGTGATATTAGTGTATGAGTAGACAGGAAGATTAGTGAGACCAGATATCAAATTTGAAACAGACCTACATATATACTTAGTATTTGCAAGTTCTTTCAATCTCAAATTAGTAGGAGAAAAAAGACTTAGCTTTTTACCGAATACCATAGGCAAAATAAACTGGAAATGTATTAATGATTAAATATTATAAATTATACCTTAAATCAATTAAAATATATAACATGGCCATTTATCTACTCTCAGGCTAAGAGTGGCATTTCTAAAGTATGAGAGAATGGCATAAACAAATAAAATGTACAAATGTGATGCTGTGAATATACATATTCTTTGTCAAAGATGATATAACAAACCAATTTTTGTAACATAAGAAGCCAGTGTTAGAGGTGATACATATAATGAACTCATACAAATAAGTTTTTTAAAATACAAAAATGTAATTAAAGGTAGGCAAAGAGGTCCAAAACCTATGGGATACAGCAAAGGCAGTCCTAAGGGGGAAATACATAGTCATCCAAGCCTCCCTCAAAAAAATTGAAAAATGCAGAACACACCAGCTGTCTCTACACCTTAAAGAACTGGAGAATCAACAACTAATCAAGCCAACTCCACACATAAGGGAAATAATCAAGAATAGAGCAGAGATAGAAACTAGAGATACAGTAGAATGCATCAATGAAACCAGAAGCTGGTTTTTTGAAAGAATCAATAAGATCGATAAACCACTGGCTGAACTAATCCAAAGGAAAAGAGAGAAGGCCCAAATTAATAAAATTATGAATGAAAAGGTAGAGATCACAACTAACACCAAGGAAATAGAAGCAGTTGTCAGAAGTTATTATCAACAGTTATATGCCAATAAGTTAAGCAACCTAGATGAAATGGATGCATTCCTGGAAAACTATAAACTTCCAAAATTGAACCAGGAAGAAATCGACAACCTGAATAGACCAATATCTAGTAATGAGATTGAACGTGATCAAAAGTAATGTGATCAAAAGCCTCCCAAAAAACAAGAGCCCAGGACCTGACGGATTCCCTGGGGAATTCTACCAAACTTTCAAGGAAGAAATAACACCTGCTCTCCTGAAGCTGTTTCAGAAAATTGAAGCAGAAGGCAAACATCCAGACTCTTTTTATGAAGCCAGCATTACCCTGATCCCCAAACCAGGCAAAGACCCCACCAAAAAGGAGAATTTCAGACCAATATCCCTAATGAATATGGCTGGTAAGATTCTCAACAAGGTCCTAGCAAACAGGATCCAATAGCACATTAACAAGATTATCCACCATGACCAGGTGGGATTCATCCCTGGATTTCAAGGATGGTTCAACATTTGCAAATCAATCAATGTGATAGAACAAATCAATAAAAGAAGAGAGAAGAACCCCATGGTCCTCTCAATTGATGCAGAAAAAGCATTTGACAAAATCCAGTATCCGTTCCTGATTAAAATGCTTCAAAGTATAGGGATAGAGGGAACATTCCTGAACTTCATAAAGTCTATCTATGAAAAACCCATAGCAAATATCATCCTCAATGGGAAAAAGCTTGCAGCCTTCCCATTGAGATCAGGAACATTACAAGGATGCCCACTCTCCTCAGTCTTGTTCAACATAGTATTAGAAGTTTTAGCAACAGCAGTCAGACAACAAAGGAATTAAAAGGTATTCAAATTGACAATGAAGAAGTCAAACTCTCTCTTCGCAGATGACAGGATAGTTTATATGGAAAACCCAAAAGACTCCACCCCCAAACTACTAGAACTCATACAGCAGTTCAGTAATGTGGCAGGCTACAAAGTCAATATGCAGAAACCAGTTGCTTTCTTATACACTAACAATGAAAATATAGAAAGGAAAGTTAGAGAATTGATTCCATTTACTATAGCACTAAGAACCATAAGATACTTGGGAATAAACCTAACCAAAGAGGTAAAGGATCTGTACTCAAGGAACTACAGAACACTCATGAAAGAAATTGAGGAAGACACAAAAAGATGGAAGACCATTCCATGCTCATGGATCAGAAGAATAAATATTGTTAAAATGTCTATACTGTCTAGAGCAATCTGTACTTTCAATGCCATCCTGATCAAAATTACACGGGCATTTTTCAAAGAGCTGGAGCAAACAATCCTAACATTTGTATGGAATCAGAAGAGACCCCGAATTGCTAAGGAAATGTTGAAAAAGAAAAACGAAACTGGCAGCATCATGTTGCCGGATTATAAGCTTTACCACAAAGCTGTTGTAAGGGCCTATTTTGCAGGAGCGATTCCATCTGGTTAAACAGTGATTTTGTTGTTTATGCAGTAAAACTTAAACTGACCCTGACCAACCCGCAGGGGACTTACTTAAAAGCAAGTCCGGGAAACCAGTCCCAGGTAACAAAGCCCAAATACAAGGGCGGGTCAGGTGGAGACATCCAATCAGTGGGGCGTGCATACTGTCTCCCTAACTACCAAGGAGTGTGGGCCCCGCCTTTTGGGCGCCACTTTGACCAAGGTGATAGGCTAGTTCAAGTAGCTGCTATGGGGTGAATTGTAATTCAATTGGCGATCCGTGTGTGACCCAGCATGACTGTGCAGCTTTCTCTGTGTGTTACAATCTCACTGGCCACCTGTGTGTGGCCAGGCTCAACCAAATGGCCTTTGTTCTATAAAAGTTAGTCTGTAAGGCAGGGAGGGGAACCCTCTCTGTAAGAATCGGCCCCAAACGGTTGGTTTGATTCTTGACGCTTGTCGCGAAATAAAGCTCTGCTTGACTTTCGCTTTTTATCAGTCTCGCTCCTTTGATTATGGACCTAACACTGTGATCACCAAGACAGCATGGTACTGGCATAAAAACAAAGCAGGAAAGAATATACAGTGGAAAAAGACAGTCTCTTCAGTAAGTGGTACTGGGAAAATCAGACAGCTATATGTAGAAGAATGAAACTTGACCATTCTCTTACACCATATACAAAGATAAACTCAAAATGCATAAAAGACCTCAATGTGGGGCACCTGGGTGGCTCAGTGGGTTAAAGCCTCTGCCTTCGGCTCAGGTCATGATCTCACCGTCCTGGGATCGAGTCCCGCATCAGGCTCTCTGCTCAGCAGGGAGCCTGCTTCCCTCCCTCTCTCTCTGCCTGCCTCTCTGCTTACTTGTGATCTCTGTCTGTCAAATAAGTAAATAAAATCTTAAAAAAAAAAAGACCTCAATGTGAGTCAGGATTCCATCAGAAACTTACAGGAGAACATAGGCAGTAACCTCTTCGATATCAGCCACAGCAAGTTCTTTCAAGATATATCTCCCAAGGCAAAGGTAACAAAAGCAAAAATGAATTTTTGGGACTTCATCAAGATCCAAAGCTTCTGCACAGCAAAGGGAACAGTCAACAAAACAAAGAGGCAACCCACGGAATGGGAGAAGATATTTGCAAATGACAGTACAGACAAAAGGCTGATATCCAGGATCTATAAAGAATTTCTCAAACTCAACATACATAAAATAGATTATCATGTCTAAAAATGGGCAGAGCTTCCCTGTGACCCCACAATTGCACTACTGGGAATTTACCCCAGAGATACAGATGTAGTGAAAAGAAGGACCATCTGTACCCCAGTGTTCATAGCAGCAATGGCCACAGTCGCCAAACTGTGGAAAGAACCAAGATGCCCTTCAACAGATGAATGGATAAGGAAGATGTGGTCCATATACACTATGGAGTATTATGCCTCTATCTGAAAGGATGAATATCCAACTTTTTGTAGCAACATGGACGGGACTGGGCTGAGTGCAATAAATCAAGCAGAGAGAGTCAATTATCATATGGTTCACTTATTTGCAGAGCATAAGGAATAACACTGAGGACAGGGGGAGATGGAAAGGAGAAGGGAGTTGGAAATTGGAGGGGGAGATGAACTATGAGAGACTATGGACTCTGAAAAACAATCTGAGGTTTTTGGAAGGGTGGGGAATGGAAGGTTGGGTGATCCTGGTGGTGGGTATTTTGGAGGGCACATATTGCGTGGAGCACTGGATGTAGTGTATAAACAATGAATTCTGTTACACTGAAAAGAAATTAAAAAAATAATAAAAAGCTAGGCAAAGAGGTAAAAAGACCATTCATAGAAAAAAATAGATGAGTAATCAATAAGTGTATGAAAAGATAATCAAATTCAATATAAAAGGACAGGAAGCAAAAACAGCCCACAAAAGAATATGAGTTCTAAACAACAGTTGAATCTTTTACATTCTGCTCAGTTGAGAATAGTAAAAACAGATGCAGCATTCCTATAGTGAAATTATTCTTAGTGCTACTGGCAATATAGGGTGGCACAGCATTTCTGGAGGGCAGTTTGCCATGTGGATCAAAAACCGTAACAAATGTTTATGTTTGGGGAGATGTCTACAAAATTGTAGAGTAGGTGATATTAGCTTTCTGACCCACAGCAAAAGTAACAATTTGACAGTTGAATATGATAAAAATAGCCCTGGAGCAGGGAGCTCCAGAGTCTAATGAAAAAGTATGGGAATGCAAAGAAACAAGAAATAAATGGAGAACAACAGTGCAGGAAGGATTGCTGGGGAGATGGGCATCATAGCTGAGACGTCTAGAAAAGCTGGGAACAAAGAAAGGTTAGGAGACCTCAGTATCAGCCATGTGGTACTGAGCCCCAATGGCCTGCTCTGCTGAGGACCTCAACAGCTTCTGCAACAGCCTCAGCCTCCCTTTGTAACTTCCACAGCTGATGTTCTCAGAATTTTTTTCTGTATAGACCTCAGTGACCTCTGCTGAAGACACTGGCAGTTTTTACCACTGAGGTCACCAACAGCTGTCACACCATGGACCCTCTCACCCAGAGAGTGAGATACTGATATCCTTCCAACCATGAAGGAGCAGCTGTTGCACTGCCAGCCTCCTGACCATATAAGTCATGTCCTGTACCTCAGAACTCTGACCATTCTGCCTGTGCTTGTGCTCCAGACCTTGGCTCTTTGGCTGCAAATTAATAAATTGATATATACATCAACAGAATGAAGGATAAAATCATACAATCATGTTGATAGATGCAGAAAAAACATTTGTCAAAATTTGACATCCTTTCATGATTTAAAAAGCTTTCAAAAAATTAGGTGTAAAAGGAAAATATCTCAACATAATAAAAGCCATCTATGACAACCCCACAGTTAACATCATATTCAATAGTGAACAGCTAAAAGGTTTTCCTCTAAGATCTGTAGCAAGACAGGGCTCCCACTCTTATCATTTTTAAGTTCAACATAGTACTAGAAGCCCTAGCCAGAAACATTTGACAAAATAATGAAACATTATGTTGAAATCAGTAGTATTTCTCCCATTTTTTTTCTTGACACCCTTCTCAAAAATCAGTTGACAGTAAATGTATTGGTTCATTTCAGTACTCTCAGTATTGTTCCATTTATCTGTATTTCTGTGTCTATGCCAGTACCATCTTTAAATGACCATAGTTTCATAGTAAGTTTTGATTTAAGAAATGCACTTTAATTTTATTCTTCAGGGACATCTATTATTCATATGGCGATCATCTTTTCCTTTCTCCAATTATATCACATTTTCTTGAATCCTTATTTGTCTTATATATTTTTAAAACAGATTCTGCTTTGTTAAGACAATGTTGAGTTTATTTACCCTTGTGTATTTGCTTTTGTATTCCTTCCGATTTGGGCTTTATTTCTAAAATGTGCTTTTTTACTTTTGTTTCTAATTATTGTTGGAATTCTCTCATTGTTTCTCAATGTACCCAATTTTGCTTTATGTTCTTTTATTTATAGTCTTTCTCTTAAAATCTGTAGCTTATTTAAAGATATTTTATACTTAACGATCTTGTTTTATAAGGATATGTTGCGCTTTCCTTGTCTGTGGTATCATTCTGTTTGTTATTTTTTTTTTAAAGATTTTGTTTATTTATTTGACAGACAAGTAGGAAGGGTAAGGCAGAGACAGAGAGAGGAGGAAGCAGGCTCCCCGCTGATCAGAGAGCCCAGTGCGACCCTGGGATCAGACCTGAGCAGAAGGCAGAGGCTTTAATCCACTGAGCCACCCAGGCATCTCTGTTATTTTTTAATACCAAGTTTGAATGGGGTTTGGTCTTGATAGTTTTCTCTTGCTCATTTTTATGTAAATTATTTTGCCCAAGTTTTTCAAAGGAAGCTTGGTTCAGCTAGCTTTTCTAACTTCACAGAGCTCCCTTTTTTGTTGTTTTCAGTGATATCCTCTCTCTTCCCCTTTCTTTCCTATGGGCCTTCTTATCCTTCATTTCTGTTGTCCTTATATCATGCCCAATTTTAATTCTAATTCCAACAGTTTTTCCTCATTGTGTCTTGAAAGGGAGCCTTTGTTAGTCAGTTTTGGGGACTCAGTGGGGTTAAGACTGCTCCAGCTGTTTCAGAATTTCTTATCCTTGACACCTGCCATTCCGCTACTGGCATGGACAAAAGGCCTTCCAGTTCCTAATGTGGCCACTAGGTTTTCCAGTGAATACTATATGGGTATTCTGCTGGTTTCAGGTTTGCATATGGCCTCTGCTTATTACCACAGAATTGCTGATAAACCATGCAGATCATGTGGCTCTGGTGGTCTCTCTCCTGTACTTGTATTTTGAGGTTCAATGGAATTTCTTATGTCCAAATTTTGTTACAAATATTGTATATAAGTTCTGTTGTTGGTTTTGTGTATTTTGTCTGTAATGTGAGAATTCAAGAATATGAAAATATTTTGCTTCCACTGCTCTGCCATCTCCCTATCATGTTTAATAATTTTTTATTGTGGTTAAAAAAAAACACAAATTAACATATTATCCTCTTAAATTTTTAGTGTACAGTACAATATTATAAACTGTAAGCAAAGGGAAATCTCTAGGACTTTTTGACCTTCTATAACTGAACCTTTACATTTATTGAAAAACAACTTATTTCTTCCACCCCACCAGCTCCTGGCACCCACCATTCCACTTTCTGCTTCTGAGTTTGACTGCTTTAGTTACCTCAGTGGAATCATGTAGTATTTGTCCCTCTGTAAGTGGCTTATTTTACTTAGCATGTTCTCCTTCAGGGTAATCCAGGTTGCTACCTATGACAAGATGTCCTTTTTAAGGTTGAAAAACATTCCATTGTGAGTATACATCACATTTTCTTTACTCATCCACTGATACCCATCAGTGATTGCTTCCACACTTTGGCTATTGTGAGCAATGCTTAAGTCAGTATGAGAGCACAAACATTTCTTGAAGATTTTGATTTCACTTTGGTTTGGGTAAATACCCAGGTCTGGGATTGGCAGCTTATATGGTAGTTCTATTTTTAACTTATCAGGAATGTCCTTACTGTTTTCCATAGCAGCTGTACCATTTCACATTTCTACCAACAGTGCACAGGGTTCCAAACTTCCCACCTCTTCACCAGCATTTGTTTTTTTTCATAATGACCATCCTAACAGTTACAAAGTAATATCTCACTGAAGTTTTGATTTATATTTTTATTTAAGTATTGCCATATTTGTTAATTGTGTTGTCTTGTACTTCATTTGTCCTGCCTTTCATTTCTTCTTTTGTGTTAATTCATAGATTTTTTTAGTGACATTCTTTGATTCCTTTTAATTTTCTTTTGTATATCTTTTGCAGGTATCTTTTTGTGGTTATTGTGGGGCTTTCCTAAAACATCTTACGTTCATAATATATTATATGCTAACAACTTAATTTTTGATCACTTACGAAAAATGCTATAGTTTTAATCTCCTGCATACACTTGATATTATTGATATCAGAATTACACCTTTTTATAATGTATGTCCCTTAAGTATTTTTAGTTGTAGTTACTGTTTATGATTTTATCTTTTAACCCTATAATAGAAAAAAGTTATTTTTTACCACTTTTGGGTTATTATAGTTCGCATTCTTTTTATATCTCCTTTTACCAGCTAGCTTCATGCTTTCATATGCTTTTGTGTTACTGTTTAGAGTCCTTTCTTTTCAATTTAAGGAACTCCCCCTTTACCCTCTCTTATAAGGCAGTTCTGGTGTTTGATAAACCCTGTCAGCTTTTGCTTATCTGAAAGTCTTTATCTACTTTTTGAAGGTCGTTTTTGCTGGATATAGTATTCTTGGTTAGCAGGGGTTTTTTTTTTTTTGTCCTTTGAATATGTCATCCTTTTCTTTTATTTTGTCTCCTTGTTGCTGCTTTTACACCTTGCACCAGGCATCTGCAACTAGTATATGCCTTTATATGCTTATAGCAAGCAATGACACTGAAGGGTGCTCCAGTCTGAAGAGAGTTGTGATGGGAATGGAATAGGTTAAGCCCCTAAGCCAAGTATTCAGGAAGCTGCCAGACAAGTCAAAATACACAACCATATTTCTTTGAGCACAAAGCCCATATTTTTCCCTTCTGGTACTAGAAAGCCATACCAAAAACGGGAGGTGCTATCCATCCCCATGGCTGCCTCTGATATGGGGACCTGGGGATGGTGGGTGAGTCTGCACAAATACCAACACTTTCTACTGAAATTTAGTGACTTCTTCATTATACACTGGTTTTTATAAGTTTTTAAATTAGATTCCAGAGTTCTAAAAAAGTTGTTTCTATCAATTTTTGATAGCTTAATCATTGCTTCAGTGGAGGTATGTATTTTTGAATTTCCATACTCGAACTTTGGTGATATCACTCTTTATTTTTAATATCACAGTTGAATAGATCTTTTTTTGATCTTTAAAAATTTATTTATGTGTGTGTGTGAGAGAGAGCACGCATGAAAAGGGGGGAGGGTCAGAGGGAGAGGAAGAAGCAGACTCTTAGGAGGACTTGATCCCAGAACCCTGGGATCATGACCCGAGCCGAAGGCAGGCGCTTAACAGACTGAGCCACCCAGGCTCCCTGCACTGATGCTTTTACCAAAAACATCACATGTGTTTTATTAACAATAGAAAAACTAACCTATACATTTTAAGGTTATGAATCAGGAAGATAACAGTAAACTTATTAGGTCCAGTACATCATAGATATTGTTAGTATTGATAATGTTAAGGATGTATATCTCTAGTCCACTACTTACTGGCTATGTGAATTTGGGCAGAGCAGCCTCACTGAGCCTCAGTATCTAGTCTATAAAATGGGAATAATAATAGTAGATACTTTATAGCATTGTAGTGAGAGTGATATGAGATAGTGTAGCAGTGGATAGAAAACCAGCCAAATAGTGACTGCTTAGTGAATGGTTCTTACTAAAAATGATTATAGCTGTTTCTAATCCACATTGTTTGTAATACAAAAAATACTTTGGCAAACCAAGAGCAGAATGAAAATATGAAAAGTAGATAAAATACTAACTGCCCTGGCCTTCAGTGAATCTGTTCTGTTGTGGGCTGAGCAGCTCCAAAGATAAACTAAAATTGAGGTGTTTTTTTGGGTGGGTGATATTGGGAAGGTGATCAAGATATATCTTATCGTTGCATTTGTATTTTTGTGATATGCCTGCATCTGTTAGCTTTAGATTATAAACTCTTAAAGTATCAGGATCATGCATTTAAAGTTTTTGTTGTATACTATATGTAAGATAATAGCCTTTTGGTATTCAGCAGTGAATACAATTTAAGAAGGTTGATATGGCAGTTTAGAGCAAGGTTTGTTTACTCTTGAAACAATGTAGAATGACTTTAAGTCTTTTTGGTGCTTCTTTTTAAGGCATTTAGAAGAAAGTACAACTAATGCTTCTAAGAGAGCTGCCAGTTTTCTTCCTGGAGTTATGTGAAAATAAGTGTTCTAGTCCTTGTGTGAATTATGGTTACCTTATGGAATTTTCAAAGTGCAGTTGTACTAGAAATTAGCTTTCAGCATGCTGGAAAGAGACTTGATATGGATAAGCTGAAAGGAATATAAAATTTACAAAACCAAATGCTTTATTTAAAATGCCTTTTCCATCTAGTGCTTAACAGGAACTCATTAAGGATCATTTATGGGCCC
Source organism: Mustela lutreola (assembly GCF_030435805.1). Lineage (NCBI taxonomy): Eukaryota > Metazoa > Chordata > Mammalia > Carnivora > Mustelidae > Mustela > Mustela lutreola. The sequence goes on along the minus strand of NC_081308.1, from coordinate 66,017,260 downwards.
TGGAGTCGAGTTTGTGTTTATATCAATATTCTCTTACTCTGTACTTCATAAGCAAAGCTTATGCCACATACTTCCTACCAAAAGACTGCCTATTACTAGATAACTGTTGGGATGCTTATTAAGAAAACCAAGGTATTTTGGATATGATATGCATAGTGAGTCTTGCAGAGTAACCAAGTAAATGAATAGCCTATCTTGTATGAGTTTAGTATAATTTTCCAGGTAACTGACTTACCAGCAGCAATCTGATACAACCATATGAAGCATTAAACAGAAATGAGCATTTATAGAAAAAAATAACTAAATAAAGTGGCAGGTCTGCTATTGATTCAGATTGTCCAGCTATGGAACTTAAAGTTAAGAAATGTGCTTGAGAGTTCTCTCTGAAGTCCATATTAGTGAACATAAAGACTGAAAGTTATAACTGTAAAGTAGGAAAAAAATAGGTCTAATTCCACTTTCTCAGTTTCTTTCACATTATCTCATCATTCCAGCTATAGTGTAGAATATGTGGTAACATCTCCATTTTGTGCACAAGTATAGTAAGGCTAGGAATGTTAAAAGACTAAGAGATTCATCCCAATTTCCTTAAGTTCTTGGGTTCTAATAAGCCAACTCGATGAAATAATTACTAAACATGTCTAAAATGTATCCTTAGTCAATTACCCTAACAGTAAAGTTCTCTTTAGGTGTCCCCTAATTTCATGATTTTAAAGGAATTGGTTCTAAGGTTTTTTCCTTGATTTAGAATTCTGTCATTGATGCTTATTGCCTTGAATTTGGCAAATTTATTTTTCCTTTTTACTTTATTAACAGCATGGAATCTCACACCACTTAGCTGAAATGTATGAAGCAGTGACCAGGTTTCATGATGACAGAAATGTCAAATAAGGTTGTTATATGAACAAAACAATGTTTAAACTTACTTCACAAAAATTGCCTAAAAAAACCTAAAAACTCTAGAGAGTTTTTATGCTATGTGCTAAATAGGTCTTGCTGCTAGTGTTAAGCCCCAAGAGATGTGAAAATTTGGTTGAGGAAGAGGAGAATTTTGTGGATATTGTTTGTTCATGAGTTGGTTTTCTGTGATGGTGATGGTAGTGTTTTTTTGGTGGATGTGTTTTCATTTGCTTTGCTATGACATTCACAGAATCTTTGGAGGCTGCTGGGATTTTAGAAGTCATCTAGAGCAAGAATCGGCAATATATGACCCTTGAGACAAATCCAGTATGCCACCTATTATTAGAAGGCTTGAATTGCTGTGCTAAGAATTTTTTTTATATTTGGTACCAGCTGGGAAAACCATCTAATGGAGAATAATATGCATATATTTATTAACATAACATGTATTATTTCCTTCAGGGGTACAGGTCTGTGAATCATCAGTCTTACACAATTCATAGCACTCACCATAGCACATACCCTCATCAGTCTTACACAATTCATAGCACTCACCATAGCACATACCCTCTCCAGTGTCCATCACCCAGCCATCCTATCCCACTCTCCTCAACCCCCAGGAACCCTCAGTTTGTTTCCTGAGAGGAAGAGTATCTTACGGTTTTTCTCCCTCCCTAGTCCCATCTTGTTTCATTTTTTCCCTCCCTACCCCCGACTCCTCACCCTACCTCTCAAGTTCTTCATATCAGAGAGACTGTATGGTAATTGTCTTTCTCTGATTGACCTGTTTTGCTTAGCATAATACCCTCCAGTTCCATCCACATCATTGCAAATGGTAAGATTTGGGGGGTTTTGATGGTTGCATAGTATTCCATTGTATATGTATACACCACATCTTTATCCATTCATCTGTTGATGGACATCTAGGTTTTTTCCATAGTTTGACTATGGTGGACATTGCTGCTATAAACATTTGGGTGCATGTACTCCTTCGGATCACTACATTTATATCTTTAGGGTGAATACCCAGTAGTGTGATTGCTGGGTCATAGGGTAGCTCTATTTTTAACTTTTTGAGGAACCTCCATACTATTTTGCAGAGCTCCTATACCAGCTTGCATTCCTACCAACAGTGTAGGAGGGTTCTCCTTTCTCTGCATCCTTGCCAACATCTGTCATTTCTAGACTGGTTAATTTTGGCCATTCTGACTGGTGCAAGGTGGTATCTCGCTGTAGTTTTGATTTGTATTTCCCTGATGCCAAGTTAGGTGGAGCATTTTCATGTGTGTCTATTTGCCATTTGTGTTTTCTTTGGAGAAATGTCTATTCTTGTCTTCTTCCCATTTCTTGATTGGATTATTTGTCCTTTGGGTGTTGAGCTTGATAAGTTCTTTAAAGATTTTGAATATTAGCCCTTGATCTGATATTTAATTTGCAAATATCTTCTTCCATTCTGTCAGTTGTCTTTTGGTTTTGTTGACTGTTTTCTTTGCTGTGTAAAATCTTTTGATCTTGATGAAGTCCAAGGAGTTCATTTTTGCCCTTGCTTCCCTGGCCTTTGGTGATGTCTTAGGAAGAAGTTGCTGCGGCAGAGGTTGAAGAGGTTGCTGCCTGTGTTCTCCTCTAGGATTTTGATAGATTCCTGTCTCATATTGAGGTCTTTCATCCATTTTGAGTCTAATTTTGTGTATTGTGTAAGGAAATGGTCCAGTTTCATTCTTCTACATGTGGCTGTCCAATTTTCCCAACACCATTTGTTGAAGACACTCTTTTTTCCACTGGACATTCTTTCCTACTTTGTCGAAGATTATTTGACCATGGAGTTGAGGGTCCATTGCTGGGCTCTGTATTCTGTTCCATTGATCTATGTGTCTTTTATTGTGCCAGTACCATACTGTCTTGATGATAGCAGCTTTGTAATAGAGCTTGAAGTCAGGAAGTGCGATGATTCCAACTTTGGGGTTTTTTTTTTTGTTGTTATTTCCAACATTCCTCTGACTTTTTGGAGTCTTTCCTGGTTCCATTTAAATTTAGGATTGTTCCATTTCTTTGAAAAAAATGATGGTGTTTTGATAGGGATTGCATTAAGTGTGTAGATTGCTTTAGGTAGCATAGGCATTTTCACAGTATTTGTTGTTCCAATCCATGAACATGGAACGTTTTTCCATTTCAATGTGTCTTCCTCAATTTTTTTCATGAGTACTTCATAGTTTTCTTAGTACAGATTCTTTCCCTCTTCGGTTAGCTTTATTTGTAGATATCTTATGGTTTGGGGTGTAGTTGTAAATGGGATCAATTCCTTAATTTGCCTTTATTCTGTCTTGCTGTTGGTGTATAGAAATGCAGCCAATTTCTGTGCATTAATTTTATATCCTGACACTTTACTGAATTCCTGTATGAGTTCTGGCAGTTTTAGAGTGGAATCTTTTGGGTTTTCCACATAAAGTATCATGTCATCTACAAAGAGTGAGAGTTTGACTTCTTCTTTGCCAATTCGGATGCCTTTTATTTCTTTTTCTTGTTTCATTGCTGAGGCTAGGATTTCTAGTGCTATGTTGAATAGCAGTGGTGATAGTGGACATCCCTGCTTTATTGCTGACCTTAGAGGGAAAACTCTGTTTTTCCCCATTGAGAATGATATTGGCTGTGGGATTTTCATAGATGGCTTTAATGATATTGAAGTATGTACCCTCTGTACCTACACTGTGAACAGTTTTGAACAAGAAAGGATGCTCTACTTTGTCAAATGCTTTTTTAGCATCTATTGTTCTTTCTTTTATTAATGTATTGTGTCATATTGATTGGTTTGTGGATGTTGACCCAACCTTGCAGCCCAGGAATAAATCCCACTTGGTCATGGTGAATAATCCTTTTAATGTACAATTGGATCCTGTTGCCTAGTATTTTGGTGAGAATTTTACCATGTTCATCAGGGATATTCGTCTGTAATTCTCCTTTTTGATGGGGTCTTTGTCTGGTTTGGGGGCCAAGGTAATGCTGGCCTCATAAAATGAGATTGGAAGGTTTTCCTTCCATTTTATTTTTTGGAACAGTTTGAGGAGAATAGGTATTAATTCTTCTTTAAATGTTTGGTAGAATTCCCCTGGAGAGCCGTCTGACCCTGGGCTCTTCTTTTTTTAGAAGATTTTTGATTACTGCTTTTATCTCACTGGTTATGAGTCTGTTCAGGTTTTCTATTTCTTTCTGGTTCAGTTTTGATAGTTTGTATGTCTCAAGGAATTCATACATTTCTTCCAGATTGTTAAATTTGCTGGTGTATAGTTGCTCATAATATGTTCTTTCAGTTGTATTTCTTTGGTATTGGTCATGATCTCTCTTCTTTCACTCATGACTTTATTAATTTGGGTCCTTTCTCTTTTCTTTTTCTTGAGTCTTGCCAGGGGTTTATCCATCTTACTCTTTCAGAGAACCAGCTCCTACTTTCATTGATCTATTCTACCATTCTTTTGGTTTCTATCTCATTGACTTCTGCTCTGATCTTTATTATTTCTCTTCTTCGGGGTTAGGATTTCTCTGCTGTTCTTTCTCCAGCTCCTTTAGGTGTAGGGTCAGGTTGTATACTTGAGACCTTTCTCGTTTCTTGAGAAAGGCTTGTATTGCTGTATACTTTCCCCTTAGGTCCGCCTTTGCTGCATCTCAATGATTTTGAACAGTTGTGCTTTCATTTTCATTTGTTCCCGTGAATTTTTAAAAATTCTTCTTTAATTTCTTGGTTGATCCATTCATTCTTAGGAGGCTCTTCAGCCTCCATGTATTTGAGTTCTTTCCAACCTTCCTCTTGTTGTTGAGTTTCAAAGCACTGTGGTCTGAAAATATGCAGGGAATGATCTCAGTCTTTTTGTACCAGTTTACTGATTGTTGACCCAGAATTATTTTGGAGAACATTCCATGTGCATTAGAGAAGAATGTGTATTCTTTTGCTTTGGGATGGAATGTTCTAAATATATCTGTGATGTCCATATGGTCTAGTGTGTGATATAAAGCCTTTATTTCCTTGTTGATGTTTCACTTAGATATTCTCTCCATTTCAGTCAGAGGGTGTTAAAGTCCCCTATTATTGTATTATTGTCAATGTGTTTCTTTTATTTTGTTACTAATTGGTTTATATAGTTGGCTGCTCCCATGTTAGGGGCATAGACATTTAAAATTGTTAGCTTTTCTTCTTGGACAGAGCCTTTAAGTATGATATAGTGCCCTTCCTCATCTCTTACTATAGTCTTTGGCTTAACATCTAGCTTATCTGATATAAAGTTTGCCACCACAGCTTTCTTTTGATGTCCATTAGCATGGTAAATTGTTTTTCACACCCCCACTTTAAATATGGAGGTGTCTTTGGGTCTACAATGAGTTTCTTGCAGAGAGCGTATTGATGGGGCTTGTTTCTTTATCCATTCTGATACCCTGTGTCTTTTGGTTGGGGCATTTAGCCTATTTACATTCAGGGTAACTATTGAGAGATAGGAATTTAGTGCCATTGTATTGCCTATAAGGTAACTATTACAGCATATTGTCTCTGTTCCTTTCTGGCCTGTTAATTTTAGGCTCTCTCTTTGCTTAGAGAACTCCTTTAAATATGTCCTGTAGGGCTGGTTTGTTGTTTGCAAATTCTTTCAATTTTTGTTTATCCTGGAAGCTTTAGTGATGATTCTTTAGTCTTTCAAATTTAAATTTTTTAAATTTGGTTTTTCTTACTCTATTTTTTTTATGGGGGGGTTTGGTTTAATTTTTAGTTACAAATGTGTTCTTTTCTTTGATTTTTTTTTGCTATAAATCTTTTCTTTGATTTGGTCTTTTCTTTTTTTTTTTTAAATTTTTTATTTTTTATAAACATATATTTTTATCCCAAGGGGTACAGGTCTGTGAATCACCAAGTTTACACACTTCACAGCAGTCACCATAACACATACCCTCCCCAATGTCCATAGCCCCCCCTCCCGACCCTCCTCCCCCAGCAACCCTAAGTTTGTTTTGTGAGATTGAGTCAAACCATAAGTGACTCTTAATTAATTAAGAGCCTTAATTAATTATGATTAATTAAAATGGAGAGTCTTAATTAAGATTAAAAGTAATTAATTAAGATTAAGAGTCACTTATGGTTTGTCTCCCTCCCAATCCCATCTTGTTTCATTTATTCTTCTCCTAACCCCTTAACCCCCAATGTTGCATCTCCACTTCCTCATATCAGGGAGATCATATGATAGTTGTCTTTCTCCGATTGACGTATTTCGCTAAGCATGATACCCGCTCGTTCCATCCATGTCGTCACAAATGGCAAGATTTCATTTCTTTTGATGGCTGCATAGAATTCCATTGTGTATATATACCATGTCTTCTTTATCCATTCATCTGTTGATGGACATCTGGGTTTTTTCCATAGTTTGGTTATTGTGGACATTGCTGCTATAAACATTCGGGTGCACTACGTTTGTATCTTTAGGGTAAATACGCAGTAGTACAATTGCTGGGTCATAGGGTAGTTCTATTTTCAACATTTTGAGGAACCTCCATGCTGTTTTCCAGAGTGGTTGCACCAACGTGCTTTCCGACCAGTAGTGTAGGAGGGTTCCCCTTTCTCCGTATCCTCGCCAGCATCTGTCATTTCCGGATTTGTTAATTTTAGTCATTCTGACTGGTGTGAGGTGATATCTCATTGTGGTTTTGATTTGTATTTCCCTGATGCCGAGTGATGTGGAGCACTTTTTCATGTGTCTGTTGGCCATCTGGATGTCTTCTTTGCAGAAATGTCTGTTCATGTCCTCTGCCCATTTCTTGATTGGATTATTTGTTCTTTGGGTGTTGAGTTTGCTAAGTTCTTTATAGATTTTGGACACTAGCCCTTTACCTGATATGTCGTTTGCAAATATCTTCTCCCATTCTGTCAGTTGTCTTTTGGTTTTGTTAACTGTTTCCTTTGCTGTGCAAAAGCTTTTGATCTTGATGAAATCCCATTAGTTCATTTTTCCCTCACTTCCCTTGCCTTTGGCGATGTTCCTAGGAAGATGTTGCTGTGGCTGAGGTCAGAGAGGTTGCTTTCTGTGTTCTCAAGGATTTGGATGGATTCCTTTCTCACATTGAGGTCCTTCATCCATTTTGAGTCTGTTTTCATGTGTGGTGTAAGGAAATGGTCCAATTTCATTTTTCTGCATATGGCTGTCCAATTTTCCCAACAACATTTTTTAAAGACACTGTCCTTTTTCCATTGGACATTCTTTCTGGCTTTTGTGAAGATTATTTGACCATGGAGTTAAGGGTCCATTGCTGGGCTCTCTATTCTGTTCCATTGATCTATGTGTCTGTTTTTGTGCCAGTACCACGCTATCTTGATGATGACAGCTTTGTAATAGAGCTTGAAGTCCGGAATTGTGATGCCACCAACTTTGGCTTTCATTTTCAATATTCCTTTGGCTATTCAAGGTCTTTTTTGGTTCCATATAAATTTTAGAATTATTTGTTCCATTTCTTTGGAAAAAATGCATGGTATTTTGATAGGAATTGCATTAAATGTGTAGATTGCTTTAGGTAGCAATTGCATTAAATGTGTATACTGCTTTGTGACATTTTCACAATATTTGTTCTTCCAATTTAGGAGCATGGAACATTTTTCCTTTTCTTTGTGTCTTCCTCAATTTCTTTCATGAATATGTTATAGTTTTCTGAGTATAGATTCTTTGCCTCTTTGGTTACGTTTATTCCTAGGTATCTTATAGTTTTGGGTGCAATTGTAAATGGGATTGACTTCTTAATTTCTCTTTCTTCTGTCTTGTTGTTGGTGTAGAGAAATGCAGCTGATTTCTGTGCATTGATTTTATATCCTGACACTTTACTGAATTCCTGTATAAGTTCTAGCAGTTTTGGAGTGGAGTCTTTTGGGTTTTCCACATATAGGATCATATCATCTGCGAAGAGTGATAGTTTGAATTCTTCTTTGCCGATTGGGATGACTTTAATTTCCTTTTGTTGTCTAATTGCTGAGGCTAGGACTTCTAGTACGATGTTGAATAGCAGTGGTGGTAATAGACATCCCTGCCGTGTTCCTGACCTTAGCGGAGAAGCTTTCAGTTTTTCTCCATTGAGAATGATATTTGTGGTGGGTTTTTTGTAGATGGCTTTGATAATATTGAGGTATGTGCCCTCACTTCCTAAACTTTGAGGAGTTTTTATCAGGAAGGGATGCTGTACTTTGTCAAGTGCTTTTTCAGCATCTATTGAGGGTACCATATGGTTCTTGTTCTTTCTTTCATTAATGTGTTGTGTCACATTGGTTGATTTGCAGATGTTGAAGAAACCTCGCAGCCCTGGAATAAATCCCACTTGGTCGTGGTGAATGATCCTTTTAATGTACTGTTGAATGCATCTGTGTTCATCAAAGATATTGGTCTGTAGTTCTCTTTTTTGATGGGATCCTTGTCTGGTTTTGGGATCAAGGTGATGCTGGCTTCATAAAATGAGTTTGGAAGTTTTCCTTCCATTTCTATTTTTTGGAACAGTTTCAGGAGAATAGGAATTAGTTCTTCTTTAAATGTTTGGTAGAATTCCCCTGGGAAGCCGTTTGGCCCTGGGCTTTTGTTGGAGATTTTTGATGACTGTTTCAATCTCCTTACTGGTTATGGGTCTGTTCCGATTTTCTGTTTCTTCCTGGTTCACTTGTGGTAGTTTATATGTCTCTCGAAAGGTATCCATTTCGTCCAGATTGTCGAATTTGTTGGCGTAGAGTTGCTCATAGTATGTTCTTATAATTGTTTGTATTTCTTTGGTGTTAGTTGTGATCTCTCCTCTTTCATTCATGATTTTATTTATTTGGGTCCTTTCTCTTTTCTTTTTTTAAGTCTGGCTAGGGGTTTATCAATCTTATTAATTCTTTCAAAGAACCAACTCCTTGTTTCGTTGATATGTTCTATTGTTTTTTTGGTATCTATTTCATTGATTTCTGCTCCGATCTTTATGATTTCTCTTCTCCTGCTGGGTTTAGGGTTTCTTTCTTGTTCTTTCTCCAGCTCCTTTAGGTGTAGGGTTCGGTTGTGTACTTGAGACCTTTCTTATTTCTTGAGAAAGGCTTGTACTGCTATATATATTCTTCTCAGAACTGCCTTTGCTGTGTACCACAGATTTTGAACCGTTGTGTTTTCATTATCATTTGTTTCCATGATTTTTTTCAATTCCTCTTTAATTTCCCGGTTGACCCATTAATTATTTAGAAGGATGTTGTTTAGTCTCCATGTATTTGGGTTCTTTCCAAACTTCCTCTTGTGATTGTGTTCTGGCTTCAGAGCATTGTGGTCTGAAAATATGCAGGGAATGATCCCAATCTTTTGATACCGGTTGAGGCCTGATTTAGGACCGAGGATGTGATCTATTCTGCAGAATGTTCCATGTGCACTAGAGAAGAATGTGTATTCTGTTGCTTTGGGAAGAAATGTTCTGAATATATCTGTGATGTCCATCTGGTCCAGTGTGTCATTTAAGGCCTTTATTTCCTTGTTGATCTTTTGCTTAGATGATCTGTCCATTTCAGTGAGGGGAGTGTTAAAGTTCCTTACTATTATTGTATTATTGTTGATGTTTTTCTTTGATATTGTTATTAATTGGTTTATATAGTTGGCTGCTCCCACGTTAGAGACATAGATATTTAAAATTTTTATATCTTGTTGGACAGATCCTTTGATTATGATATAGTGTCCTTCCTCATCTCTTATTATAGTTTGGCTTAAAATCTAATTGATCTAATATGAGGATTGCCTCCCCAGCTTTCTTCTGATGTCCATTAGCATGGTAAATTGTTTTCCACCCCCTCACTTTAAATCTGGAGGTGTCTTCGGGTCTAAATTGAGTTTCTTTTAGGCAACATACAGATTTTTTTTTTAATCCATTCCGATATCCTGTGTCTTTTGATTGGGCCATTTAGCCCATTAACATTCAGCGTAACTATTGAGAGATATGAATTTCCTGTCATTGTATTGACTGTAAGGTGACTATTATAATATATTGTCTCTGTTCCTTTCTGATCTACTACTTTTAGGCTGTCTCTTTGCTCAGAGGACCCCTTTCAATATTTCCTGTAGAGCTGGTTTGGTGTTTCCAAATTCTTTCAGCTTTTGTTTGTCCTGGAATTTTTTTTATCTCTTCTTCTATTTTCAATGATAGCCTAGCTGGATATAGTATTTTTGGCTGTATGTTTTTCTCGTTTAGTGCTCTGAATATACCATGCCAGCTCTTTCTGGCCTGCCCGGTCTCTGTGGATAAATCTGCTGCCAGTCTAATATTTTTTCCATTGTATGTTACAGACTTCTTTTTGTGGGCGTCTTTCAGGATTTTCTCTTTGTCACTGAGACTTGTAAATTTTATTATTAGGTGACGGCGTGTGGACCTATTCTTGTTGATGTTGAGCGGGGTACTCTGCACCTCCTGGATTTTGATGCGTGTTCCCTTTGCCATATTAGGGAAATTCTCTCCAATAAGCCTTCTGCCTCCCCCCCTTTCTTCTTCTAGATTCCCAGTTATTCTAATATTGTTTCGTCTTATGGTGTCACTTATCTCTCGAATTCTTCCCTTGTGTTCCAGTTGCTGTTCATCCCTCTTTTGCTTAGCTTCTTTATTCTCTGTCATTTGGTCTTCTATATCGCCAATTCTTTCTTCTGCCTCATTTATCCTAGCAGTGAGAGCCTCTATTTTTGCTTTCACCTCATTAATAGCTTTTTTGATTTCAACTTGGTTAGATTTTAGTTTTTTTATTCTTCCAGAAGGGGCTTTTATACCTCCCGAGAGGATTTCTCTAATATCTTCCATGCCTTTTTCGAGCCCATCTAGAACCTTAAGAATTGTCATTCTGAACTCCAAATCTGACATGTTACCAACATCTTTATTGATTAAGTCCCTAGCCTTCGGTACTGCCTCTTGTTCTTTTTTTTTGGGGGGGGGGTGAATTTTTCTGCCTTGTCATTTTGTCCCTGTACGAGTATATGAAGGAGCAAGGAAAATAGTAAAAGCATGGCAAAGACCCCAGGAAAATACATTTTAACCAAATCAGAAGAGATCCCAAAGCGTGGGGGGAGAAAGGGGATAAAAGAGGTTCAGAAAAAAATAAAAATAAGAATAAATAATTAAAAAAAAGGGATAAAGAAAAAATATAAAAAAGAAATATAAATATATATATTAGATAATAAAAAACATTGAATTAGAAAAGGGTAAAAGTTAAAAAAAAACTTAATCGAAGAAGAAAAAAAAATTGAAAAAAAAATTAAACTAACTACAAGACTAAAAAATCATGGAGAGAAAGCCATGAGTTCTGTGTTTTGCCTTCTCCTCCTCTGGAATTCCGCTGCTCTCCTTGGTATTGAACCTGCACTCCTTGGTAGCAGAACTTGGTCCTGGTTGGATTTCTTATTGATTTTCTGGGGGAGGGGCCTGTTGTAGTGATTCTCAAGTGTCTTTGCTCCAGGCAGAATTGCACTGCCCTTACCAGGGGCCGGGCTGAGGATTTGCTTTCTGGAGCTTTTGTTCCATGAATGCTTTCCGTAGTGTTCTGGTGGAGAGGAATGAAAATGGCGTCCTCCCAGTCTCTGTCCCGGAGTAGCCAAGAGCTCCGGGCCCCACTCTTCAGTGTTCCCTCAGAGAATAGCACCCAATTAATCCCGTCTCCCTGGCCTCCGGCTGCGCTGAGGGCTCACTCCTCTCCTTGGCTCTGTCTCTGTTTCCAGTTTCCCTGTTCTAATACCTGCAAGCTCTGTGACACTCAGACACCCCCAGTCCTTCTGTGAACCTGCAGGACCTGAGGCCACACTGATCCAACGTGGGCTTCACCCCGGTTTAGCCTCTGGAGTGATGTCCCTCAGTGGAACAGACTTTTAAAAGTCCCGATTTAGTGCTCCCTTGCTGTGTTGCTCCGCCACTTGCTGGGAGCCGGCCCCTCTCCCCGCAGTCTATCTTCTTGTCACTTTGGAGTCAATTCTCTGTCAGTCCTACCTTTCATAAAGTAGTTTATTTTCTGTTTCTAGATTTGCTGTTCTTCTCTTCAATCTCCCGTTTGATTTGTAGGTGTTTGCTATCTTTAGATAATCTATCTAGCTGATCTCCTGCTACCTGATTTAGTCTCAGCCTGCTACTTCTCCTCCATCTTGACTCCTCCTCTTATCCTATTTTTAAAACTCTTCCTCTTTCCCATTGTAACTTTTTAAACAATTTCATCAATGCCTTTTAAATAATCTTTTTAAATCTTCATTGTTATACTCATATTCCACCCCTTCAATGTACTTAACCTTACATATGTATAGGTTTTACTTTCTTTAAAATTTTGGGATACATTTTCTTCTAACAGATCAAAATATACCCTAAATCAAGGGCATGGCTTTGTTCTATTCTCCAGCCTGATCACATTCTTTCCCCATTTTTTGATCTTTTTTTAACCAACTTCTTACTGTGTCAATTCCTTTTTTAGAACCTTTCTTAATTTTCATCTTTACAGTCCTATTCCATCCCTTCATTTTGTTTACCCTTTTATTTGTATATGTGGAAGTTTTTCTTTCTTTAAAAATGTTTGGAGGCAGATCCCTCTAAGAGACCAAAATACACATAAAATCAAGTGGATGGTTCTATTCTTTTCATGTCTATTGTAAATATAGGTACAGATATAGATAAAGATAATAAAATCAAGAGGCAGTAGTGACTGGTAGGAACCTAATGAACACATACGTTAATTAGATGTCGGAACAGAAGTTCAGAATGATGATTTTCAGGGTGCTATAAGGGCTCTGAAAAAACATAGAAGATACTGGAGAATCCCTTTCTTGAGAAATAAAAAAACTAAAATCTAACCAAGTTGAAATAAGAACCTATTAATGAGGTGCAATCAAAATTGGAGGTTCTTACTGCTAGGAAAAATGAGGCAAAAGAGAGAATTAGTGGTATATAAGACAAAATGACGGAAAATAAAGAACCTGAGAAAAAGAGAGATAAGCAATTACTGGATCACAAAGGAAGAATTTGAGAGATAAGTGATATCATAAGACGAAATGATATTAGAATAATTTGGATCCCAGAAGAAGAAGAAAGGTGGGGAGAAGGCACATTCGAGCAAATTATAGCAGAGAATTTCCCTAATTTGGTGACAATAAGAAACATCAATATCCAGGAGGCACAGACACCCACTTCTACCCCTTACTTACCCTTATGACATTTCTTTAAGGAAAGCTTCTTCAGGGGTGCCTGGGTGGCTCAGTGGATTAAAGCCTCTGCCTTTGGCTTGGGTCATGATCCCAGGTCCTGGGATCGAGCCCCAAATCGGGCTCTCTGCTCCGCAGGGGGCCTGCTTCCTCCTCTCTCTCCGCCTGCTTCTCTGCTTACTTGTGATCTCTGTCTGTCAAATAAATTAATAAAATCTTTTAAAAAATGACACACTAGACCATAAGGACATCCGAGATACATTCAGAATATTCCATCCCAAAGCAACTCCTAGAAAAGCAGTCAATCACTCCTATCTCCCTGGTCTCCCATTGCACTCTGTGCTCATCCAGCCTGTGACCAAGCATTTCTATCTCTGAGCACGGCCTTGTTTGGAGTCTCCAAACCCAGCAGATTCTTGCAGTGCATTCCTGTGTCACTCCTGGAGGAGGAAGAAGTGTTTCTCCCAATATCTGCCACTTGTGGTGTCCTTGCATGAAGAGCAGTGTTTCATCGGTGCCTCAGATCACGGTTTACATTAACCCCAAGCTAAGAACCCACTTCTTGACTCCGTTTCTATAGCTGGCTTTTCCACTCTGATACCTGGGAGCTCTGCCTCAGACACACACCCCTGGTCTTTTTCTGACCCTGTGGGTCCTGAGACCACACTGTCCCTGTGAGAGCTACACTTCCTTGCTTAGCCTCTGGAGCAATGTCCCTCTGTGGAGCAGACATCTATAAGTTCCAGTTTTGTGCTTCGTTGATCTACTCCTTGCCAGGAGCTGGCCTCTCTGTACCGTGGTTTGTCTTCCCGTACATCACCTCACATTCACTTTTCCACATGTCCTACCTTCCAGAAACTGGTTGCTTTTCTGTTTCTAGAATTGCTGCTCTTCTTCTCTTTGATTTCATGTTGAGTTTGTAGGTGTTCAGAATGGTTTCATAACTAACTAGCTGAACTCCTAGGACCCGATGATATTTAGGTCTCCTGCTCCTCCACCATCTTGCTCCTCCCTCTCTTTCTTTCTGATTCAGTGTTTGAAGGTTATATGTTTCTAGGACTTTATCTGTTCTTGTTTCCCAAGGTTTTCATACTATTCTCTTGTGATCCTGTATTTCTGTGGTGTCAGTTATTTCTCCTTAAGTTCTGATTTTGTTTATTTGAGTCATTTCTCTTTTTTTCTTGATGAGTCTGTCCTAGGGTTCATCATTTTTTTTTTTATCTTATAGAAGCAGTTCCTGGTTTCATTGATATGTTCTATTTTTTTTTTTTATAGTCTATTTTGCTTTGGGCTTTGCGTAGTTTTCTTTTTATAACTCCTTTAGGTTGATTTTTTTAGATTTTTCTTGGTTCTTGAAGTAGGCCTCTATTGCTATAAGCTTTCCTCTTAGCACAGCTTTTTTCCTCTCAAAGATTTTATACTCTTGTGTATTCATTTTTCTTTATCTCCATGTGTTTTTTTTTATTTCTCTTTGATTTCTTAGTTGACCCATTCCTTGTTTAGTACCATGTTATTTAGCCTCCATGTGTTTGTATTCTTTTCAAATTGTTCTTCTAACTAATTCCTCCTCGTTCATACCATTATGGTCAGAAAACATGCATGATAATGACTTCAGTCTTTTAGAATTTGTCAAGAGTTGTTTTGTGGCCTAGGTGTGATCTGTCCTGAAAATATTCCATGAGCATTTAAAACGAATGTGTATTGTGCTATTTTTGGATGGAATTTTGTGTATATATTACGTATATCATGTGGGATATTCCATAAGGCTATCAGCTGATTTCTCTTTGGAAATATTGCAGTTAATAAGAAAGTGGCATGCTGTATTTAAAGTGCTGAAAGGAAAAAATCTGCAGCCAAGAATACTTTACCCAGCAAGGTTATTACTCAGGATAGAAGAAGAGATAAAGTGTTTCCCAGATAAACAAAAATTGAAGGAATTCATAACCTTTACACTTACCTTTAAGGAAAAGTAATGCGAACTCTTTAATTGGAAAGAGAAGACCACAGTCAGGAGTAAGAACATTATGAAAGCAAAAAATTTTACAAGTAAATGCAAACATAAAATAAAAATAGCAGATTAATAACTTATAGAACCAGTATGGAGGTTAAATATAAGAATATTCAAGTCAGTTATATATTCAAAAATTAAAGGAATGACAAAAGGATGTAAAGTATGATATCATACACATAAAATGTGGAGATGGTAAAAAGTTGAGTACTTTTAGAATGGGTTTGATCTTAAGTGACTACAAACTGAATGTAGACTGCTACACACTTTAGATGTTATATATGAGCTTAATGGTAACCACAATTACCAAACCTGTAGTAGATACACAAAAAATAAAAAGAATCCAAGCATAACATATTTAAGTATAAATAAAGTGAATGCTTCAATTAAAAGACATAGGCTGACTGAATTGACAAAATTGCAAGACTCATCTGTATGCTTCCTGTAAGAGACTCCTTTCAGACATAAAGACATATGTGGATTAATAGTGAAGGTATGGAAAAACATTTATCATGCAAATGAAGTGAAAGGAAAGCTTGGGTAGCCATACTTATAATGGACAAAGTACTCTTTAAAACAAAGACTGTAACAAGATACAAAGTAGAACACTATGAACTGCTAAAGGGAACAATCCAGGTTGAGAATATAACAATTATAAATATGCACCCATCATGGAAGCATCTAAATGTATAAAGCAACTATTAAAAGACATAAAGGAAGAAATTGGTAGTAATACAGTAATAGTAAAGAACATCAACACCCCACTTACATCAGTCAATAGATCAACCAGTCAGAAGGTCAAGAAGGAAATAGTCGCCTTCAGTGACCAGATTGACCTAACAGTTGTATACAGGAGAATATAGGAAGTCTTTTTTTTTTTAGGGGAAATCTTTTAATATTAATTGTTTATTCTGAAAAATTTTCCTCCTTTTTTTCTCCTCCACAGATCCCAGAGTCATTAAGACATACTATATGGCAGAGACTGGGAAAAGGCAACTCAAGACAGATATTAGATGTTACCAGGGTAAGATTGAGCAGATACTTCCACATATAACTCAAAAAAATTGCAAGCCCTTTGAGCACTTTAAAATTTATACTACATATTTTATGTTTCTCATTTTTTTCTAAATACTTTTTATTTTTTCTAAATACTGAAAGATGAATGAGAAATTGTGTTCTTGTTAGTAGAAGCAGGGATAGATATCTTGATTGTTTTTCTACTGGAGAACTCTGTCAGACTCTTTTGAGATCAGTGCCAGCTACAGTAACATTTTTAGAATGCTTTTATAAATGTAATGGCAGTTTATTGACACTTAAATTTTCCCCAGTAATTTGTATGTGATATATGGAATATTTGCTGTAAGCTTTTCAAGTAAGTGAGTTCCTTTACCTTTGAAGATGTTCGGATGGCAGAGAGTATCAAGGGACTCTAAGCTTATTAGAGCCTCATACTTAGTTTATTTGTTGATAAGGGTTATTTTTCATTGTTAATGTAAGTAAAAGACAACTTAAAAATTTCTTAGTGCTCTAAAATTATACAGGCAATTCTCCAAGATAGAAAAGAGCTAGAAAATTAGAAGATAGCCTAAACCCTGAGTACTTCCTTTATTATTTCTTTTTGATTAGCAGTTATTTGCCATTACAAGGTATAAGACATTGTTCTAATTTATGCAGAGGCTGTAAAAGTGAATTACATTTTAATCTTTTGCTTTGTCAAAGACCTCATTATCTTGTGTGGTATTCATCAGACCCCTTGATATAATTTGTTGCTTAGTCTTTCTGAAAAAAATGTTGCAAGAAGATATTGTCAGACTAAAACTCATATTTTGATGTTTTCCCTTTAAAAATGCTTTAAGATTGTTGATCCAAGAATCAGTAAACCATTTATGGCAATTGTTTTTTTGTTCTCAACTGGCGTGAATAAGAATACACTTTTGCCTTTTGTGATTCCATTTTCATGGCTTGGCCCAAAGCTCATGCTATTATGATTTGGCATTGATACACATTTGTGTTTGTAAAGAGCTTGCCTTTCATTAATTCATTAACTATTATTATGGCTGCTGAAGAAGAATTACTATATGCATTTTTTCATTAAGTATGTTTTAATTGAGGAAAACCTTTAAATATTAGCAGGCTTCAATTTTGAGCCTAATCTTTACTTTTATTATTAAAATATTAACTATTTTATTTTCTCAAATGACTATTTTATTTTCTCCAGTAAAACTTTTATGTTTATCTAGTCTAAGAATCAGTCTTAAGACCTTTCTTTTTTTTTTTAAGATTTTATTTATTTATTTGATAGATCACAGTAGGCAGAGAGGCAGGCAGGAAGAGAGAAGGGAGGAAGCAGGCTCCCCGCTGAGCTGGGGCTTGATCCCAGGACCCTGAGACCATGACCCGAGCCGAAGGCAGAGGCTTTTACACACTGAACAACCCAGGCGCCCCCTTAAGACCTTTCTTAAAAGTAGGCAAGATGTTTGTATATTTTCAAGGCTAGTTGGGAGATTTATAGATAGCTCTGTTCTATGAGCTAATTCATTAAGCACTGAAATCTACTCTGCTCATGTGCAAGATACTGGTATAGGCAATGGGAAATACAAGAATAAAAGAGACTGTCTTTAATTTCAAAAAATTTACCATGTAATAAAGACAAAACATGTATGCATATTACTGTAGCCTATGACAGACAGACAGGAAGTATTAAAAATACTTGTACAGAAACACACAGAAGCAAGAATAAGGAAAAGAATCAGCTATGTAAAATGAATAATAAAGCAAAAAATGTATACATATATAAAGCAAGTAGAATATAATTAGTTAATTGTATGACACATTTTGCTTGCTAGTGATAGAATAATGGATTACATAGTACTATAATAGCAAATGACAGTAAGAAGGCTGGTATAAATCAAGTAGAAGTGTAGTAAGTTTTCAAATATTTCAAAAGCTATTTAGAGAAAGTAACTTCTGTATGAGTATTAGTTATATTTCAACATTCTTTGTGTAAGTGTATCCGTAAGCTAATTGTGAAGGTGTTTTGCTTTGTTATGCTAAGCTAGAGGTTATGCCTATGAATTTGTATGGGACATTAGATAAAGCTAAGTCAGAGTTTTAAAGATCCGAAATTCTGTAATAGCTGATGAACAACTTGGTATTATCTTCAACTAGGGTCTCCAGGCTTGGCCACTGATAGAAAAGAGGACATGTTGGCATGGTCATGCAGGAGGAGGACTCCACACAGACCCAAAAGAAGGGGTAAGAGTGAATAACAAGTAAATGGAAATTCTTATACATGATTATGCTTGCATAGAACACACACACACACATTCAAGATTATTATGTTCTGGAATATTTTGATTGACTCATATAACTATAGGTTTTCTAATACAGAACCTTATGAATTGACCATGGTTATAGGGATGACATTCTCTTGGGCTTAAACAAAAAAATTACATGATTTTCTAAAAACAAAAAACAGTTATCAACCTAAACATTTTAGTTCTTTATTTAAAATAGCATTGGTTGAGGTTATTTTTTATATAATCCAATCATATAAATAAATAGGTAAATTAGACTTAGCACTTAAAAGCAATTTGTGTGTGTGTGTGTGTTTTGAGGTTAACATTTCCCCTTCTCTACACTAAGTTTAGAAAGATCCTAGAATGCCTGGTGGCTTCCTGATAAATCCTCCATTTACCTCATCCATTTATTTAATTATCCATATTATTTTTTAAAAATTTTATTTTAAACCAGTGAGTTAACACAGTGTTTCAAGTGTACAATATAGTGATTCAGTGCTTCACATATATCACCCTGTGCTCATCACAACAAGTGCATTCTTTAATCCCCATCACCTATTCAACCCATTTCCCCAACCATCTACCCTCTGGTAACCATCAGTTCTTTATAATTAAGAGTCTATTTCTTACTTTCTCTCTCTCCCTCCTATTTTTTCCCTTTTCTTGTTTTATTTCTTAAATTTAATATGACTGGAATCATGTGGGTATTTGTCTTTCTCTGATTTATTTCACTTAGGATTATACTCTCCAGCTCTGTCCATGTCAATGCAAATGGCAAGATTTCATTTTTATGGCTTAATAATATTCCACATTGTGTGTGTGTGTGTGTGTGTGTGTACACACACATACATACATACATATCACATCTTCTTTATTTGTCACTTGATGGACACTTGTGCTACTTCTATATCTCGGCTGTTCTAAATAATACTGTTGTAAGCATGGGTGCATATATCCTTTTGAGTTAGTGTGCTTATTATATTCCTTGTGCAAATAGCCAGTTGTGAGATTGCCAGATGGCAAAGTAGTTCTATTTTTAACTTTTTGAGGAACCTCCATACTGTTTTCCACAGTGGGCTGCACCACTTTTGTATTCTTAACACTACTAATAAAAATTAATAATGCTGCTCAGAAGGTATTTAAATCACCTGTTTACCCAGTTTCTGTAGGGAAAGGGATTGTGAAAAAAGAGTGACAGTTTCAGTATTTGGAAGCTCTTGTTTAAAAGAGACGAATTAAGAAATTACTTGTTTTAGTGCTTGCTTCGGCACGCATATATAAGAAATTATTTGTTTTATAGTAGAATCTTCAGATTTTTGAAGAATTTTGGTGCTCTACTGCTGTTTAAACTTTTTTATTGTCCTGTTTTTGAAAAATCATATATTAGTAAATTTAGTTCATTCTGTGCTCATTATAAAATGAGTAATGAAGAACTTAAAATAAGGATGACTTTCCAGACTTTGCTTGACATACTTTTTTTATTTTAGCAACAGATCCTTATTGGATATAGTCAGAAGCTAGTAGTATTAAAAGAAAGATTAGCACTTACAAGCAGTCAGAGAACTTTGGTACAAATCTTGATATAATCAAAAGTAGTAGAACAGCAATGTGGAATTTTTAAAAATTGGAGGTTTAGGAAGATAATGGAATAATGAATTTCCAGGCTTGTTAAGATGAGTGGACACTTAGACAAATGGACAAGAATTCCTGGATGACTTGGAGAGGCTGTTTTTGTTTGTTTGTGTGTGTTTTTTTCTTTTCTTTTTTTTTTCAGAGAGAGTGAGCACAGGCAGGCAGAGTGGCAGGCAGAGGCAGAGGGAGAAGTAGGCTTCCTGCTGAGCAAGGAGCCCGATGTGGGACTCCATCCCAGGACGCTGGGATCATGACCTGAGCCGAAGGCAGCCGCTTAACCAACTGAGCCACCCAGGCATCCCGAGGCTGTTTTCTAGCTCTGATTTTATTCATCATCATGCAGCCTTATGATCTTTATTTGATTTTCCCAGTTGATTTCTCTTTGGGATAGGGGACTAACTGGCCATTGTGAATATCAGTCAGCTTGTAATATTTTTTATTATGCTATTAAATTGACTTATGGGTACCGATGCATCTCATATGTACCATAAGCTAGTTTTAGGGCCTTTTCACTGCTAGATAAACTCTTTATTTGTGGTATTAGACCAACAGAGTGTAGAAAAGAAACCTTAAGGTATAGAGAAAGTAACAATAATAGTAAAGTTTTTCCTGACAATATATCTTTCATCTCCCATCCATAAATATACTATATACTTATATCCCCAATAATATTGGAAAATTTTTCAGTTACTCTTGAGTTTTCCATTAGACATCTGTTCAACTTGCTTGTCTTTTGACCTAGTTTTTATCAAACCACTGTTATTTCTAACAATATTGAAGTAGTGGTTGAATTTATTCCTTTAATTGTACTTAGCTATCTTTAGCCTGGAGTGAAACAACAATTCTCTTCTCTGGACAGTTTCCACTGTCCATGTGGGTTACTTACAAATTATCTGCTGCTAAATTGGTTCTTTTGGGAGAAAACATTCAGTCTGTAATGCACATTTATACAAAACAAATTGAACCCGAAGTTTTTAGTATATATTTTGTTTTTCCTCACCACAGATTTTGCCCCCAAAGTAGTTTTTATTAACTAGTCCCTTGATCTAAGATTAGAAAATTTCTTGCTATTAGAATTCAAGAGTGTCTTTTTTTTTAAGTAATCTCTGCACCCACTATGGGGCTCAAACTTGTGACCCCAAGATCAAGAGTCACATGCTCTACTGAGCCAGGCAGGCGCCCCTCAATTCAGGAATATCTTTTTTTAAAAGATTTTTTTTTAAATATTTATTTGGCAGAGAGAGAGAACACAAGCAAGAGAGAGCGGCAGGCAGAGGAAGAAGAAGACTTCCCACTGAGCAGGGAGTCCGATGTAGGGCTTGATCCTAGAACCCTGGGATCACGACCTTGAGCCAAAGGCAGACACTTAACCGACTGAGCCACCCAGGTATCCTACAGGAATGTCTTTTAAACTAGAATTCTTAGGTATATTCCATATCAGTTAAAGAAAAAGTGATTCTGTTACCTTTATCAAATGATCGTTTTCTTTTTTCATACTCTTTTATTTTCTTATCAGAACCCAGTGAGCTGTACACCCTTGGAAGCAGTGGACTCTTGGTGGAAAAAATTGTTCTTGCTTGACAACCTTTTCTGCTGAAAGATACAAAATTACTGACCTGAGAAACAAAACACGTATTTAGCTTATTAATATGCAGTTTTCTTCAATATCTTAAAATTCTACCAAGTGAGCTGCTCCAGAGGTGCTTTGATTTTTTTTTTGTCCTTTTTGTGCACTATCCACATAGTTACTAGTTATAGGTATTCACTTACAGCACTTATGGCTGTTGGAGACTACATCTCTCTCTCGGGTCATACTGTTGCGTTCAGTACTACTGCATATGAACAGTGCAGTTTGTGGCTTTCCACTTATACCCAGTTGGGTCAGAGGCTTCCCATTTTATTTATGCATTTGTTTTTGGCCCACCGTGCTGTGATTGTGCTGTTTCAGCTCCCTGTATATAAGTAGATATTCCTTTATTATTTCTTTTACCTGCCCGGCCTCATAAGGCTTATGAAACTACATATTATTACTTAATAAGCAAATAATTTAAAACCTGTCAGAAGTTATGATGACTTAATAAATCAAGTAATAAGTATATCTCCTGAATATAAGTAATAATTTGTCCTCCTGTGTTTAAGAATAGATAAATTAATTTATTAATTGAATAAATACTTATTGAGCATTATTTCTGATACCAGGTTTCTTTTTGTGGCACCTGCTTTTTTTTTCTGTCGGCCCACCTTATTTTCACTTTCATCTCCTCTTTGACTGCTCTCTGATATTATCAAAAGATAACAATTTGTTACCATACAGAGGTATAGGGAGCCTATTTGAATTCTTTCCTGTATTACCTTTGTGTTTTCTTTCTGAATCCAATTGATTTCCTTTATTATGGCAAGCTAATTCCAGTATATATTTGAGACTTTTGTAAAAATGTTTATTCCTCATACTAACATAGTACTAGTTTTAATAGGGCTTAAAATGTCAGTTCACAGTTTAAATTTGAAGTTATTTAGCTATAGCAAGAAGGTCTTATTGTATTTATTGTTAGCAAAGAGGAAGATAGATTCACTTCTACTTTTATAAGCCCTTTAATGATATTTCTGTAACATTCAAATTTTGTTATCATGATACATCATCATAGTTCATTTTTTTAAAAGATTTTATTTATTTATTTGACAGAGAGAGATCACAAGTAGGCAGAGAGGCAGGCAGAGAGAGACGGAGAAGTAGGCTCCCTACGGAGCAGAGAGCCCGATGCAGGGCTCAATCCCAGGACCTTGAGATCATGCCCTGAGCCGAAGGCAGAGGCTTAAACCACTAAGCCACCCAGGCGCCCCCATAGTTCATAAGTGAAGGAATTTCATGTTTCCTTTTTACATGTAGGTGAGGCTTAAATAAAAATTAATGACATCAAAAATTATGATATGATCGCTTCAGGGATTTTGACCCCTGAGACGGAACTTCCTTTCCTTAAATCATTGTTTTTTTTTCCCTATAGTACTCCTTACACAGTATGTTTTCAGAAAAGCCAGTTTCTTATCATCCTCCTTAACCATTTCTTGTATTTTCCACCCTTTCTTTAAGAATGTGATCTTAAAGGGGTATCTATGCTGAAAATCTAAAATGAAAAGTCGGTTGAAATGAAGGTGGTTTTGATTTCGGTCTCAAGCTCATGGCTTTAGATAACCCTTTTGTCTTTTGGGATTACCATTGTCTGTCCAGTGTATGAGTTGTGGGTATCCACAGTATGATGATTCTGGTGATTTTAAAAGATATTTTGTGTTTTCAGGATCTGTATTGAGACCTCCAGTATTATTTTACTCTTGTGCAGCAAGAATGAGTTGGTTTGAAATTCTATAAAAGTGGGCCTCAGCCTCTAATAATATGCCTTTTTGATTTGAGCTCAACTTAAAAAAAGATACTTTTCAAACTTTTTAGTGTAGCTAATGTAAAACTGAAGTCATATACTTTATAGCTGAATGGATTCATAATGCATGATTACACAACTTCAGAACCCATTTTGTTAAATGAAATGGTGACATTTTATGCACTATTAAGCCAACTAGAATAATTTTCTTGCTCTTAGCCATAACTTCTGTATCCTTATTGAAAAAATTTGGGGTTTATTGTAGAAGGTTTTGATAGGAGAGAATGTTTAGAAAGATATGTAGAAACAGGGCCTTTTTGTCATTATTCCATCAAGAAAAACAAGACAGATAAAATTTGTGAAATGGGAAAATGGTTGAAATGCTTCAATTTGTGTTGTAATGCATTAAGTTATATTTATTTAGTAATAGTTTGATTGGAAAAAGTGAATTTTAAAATTATAGCCTTATTCCCATTTTTAGAAATACCTTACTGGTTATGAGAGCATATATGAGTATTTGTGTGTATGAAATAAAACATTAACAACTGTACTTTTGGCATTTCATGTTTTTGCCACCTTATATCTTTAAAGCAGCCAGGATGTAGTCCTGTATTTAGTACAATATGAACAGTTTTATTTATTTTATTGCTCTTTACTCAGTAAACTGAGACTTAAGCTAGAAAAATAGTTTGCTGAGCTTTGGGGGCAATAACCATAATATAAATCTACCCTAGGTTTCTTATATCTTGACAGTTTCCTCCATTCCTTGCTGTATAAATCTGCATGAAATTGTGTAACTTTACTCTCTCAAGGTGAACTAGATTTTTTCTTATATATGAACTACAGAAAATACAAGCAAGCAAAAAGAATGTAAAAAATTATCAATGATTCCATCTATTCACAGCTACTTATTTTAACACTTTTGGGTGTATTGCTTTCAGACCCATTTATTTGCATGTGTAAACTCATACACACATCACTTTTTTTAACATGAAAAATAAGTTTTGTACTCTGCTTTTTTCACTTTAGATGTTTCTGTGTCACTACATATATTTCTGAATGGCTATACTTTGTTGTATACATTCACTGTAAGTTGTTTTTACATTTCTCCATTATTGATCATTTAGGCTGTTTCCAAATTTTTCCTGTTGATACAGCATGTGAATAAAGATCCTATAACTAAATTTTTCATTCCTTTATTCAGTGGATACTTGTTGAGTGTACCTACTGTGTGTTAGCCACTGTATTGATATTGGGTTAAATGGTACAACAAAGTTACCACTCACGGAATTCTAACAGGAGAGCAGATAATTAATCAAATAATCACATTTCTGCATATGTAGTTTATAATCGAATTGGATGCTTTGAAAGGAGGAATACTCTCCTGTGAAATACAGCCAAGGATCCTGACTGGGGTTAGGGAAGACTTCATTGAAGAAATGCTGCCTGAGCTGACAGTTAACTATTTGGAAGACGTTGGAGAGTGAGTTGGTGTTGTACAGAAAGAGATTATTCCAGACAGAATGAAAGGCATAATGTAAATGCCCTATGGCAGGAGGGTTTATAGCATATTTGAGGCACTAAAAGAAAAGAAAGCTAGTATGGCATGGACACTGAAAAGTGGTATAAAACATCACTAGAGATGTAGTCAGGGATCAAGCCAAGCAGAGCCTCACAAGTAGTGTTACGGACTTTGATCTTCATTTTAAGAGTGGTAGGATTCAATGGAAGGTTTTAAACTATGATAATATCTGATTGCAGGGTTTACTAATTGAACAGGGAGCAGAGTGGATACAGAGAAATCATTTAGGAGGGTGTTGCAAGTATTTTAGGTGAGAGGTGACAATAGCTTTGATTAGGTTGATAGTGAAAATAGATTCAAGAAATTTTTATGAGGTAAAATTGATTCAGTTTGGCTCATATTCTTAAGTATTTTTTAAAGTATAAGTTTCCAGAAATGGAGTTCTTGACACAAAGGGCAAATTATTTTAAAAGTTGATGGTAGATACCAAAATGCTTTCTAGATAGATTGTTTGAGTTTACTTTCCCATTAACTGTGTTAGAATGCCCATTTCAGTGCAACTTCACCATCAATGAGGATTAACTTTTTGGTTTTTTTTAATACCTATTTCAGAAAGTATGTAGATAATTCAATTTTTTGAATGGAGATTATTGGTAGTTTTGGAATGTGTATGTACTAATTTTATTTTGACTTTACCAAGTATGGTTTTGATTCTTAATATTTTGCCTCTAAAAGCTGAAACTAAAACAAAAAGATTTCATGGGCATGTTGCGTCCAAAACTTGAGAGAAAGAAAAATGTAAGATGATTTAGGTCAGATTAAACGTGACTGGCAAATTGTGTGTTTGTTGAAATTTTTAATAATCCAACCTCTGTGCTTTATAATTAATACCAAGACTCCTACTTTCCTAAACATTGCATTAGAACTCTACGTTATCGTGAGTTTTGATTGAGGGCGCCAAAGTATTTTAAATAAACATATTGATAAAGAGACCAAAAGTATATAAAGATTTTGACCACAAAGATAGAAATATTGAAATGTTGATTACATTTTGTGTAATGTACTGATAGCTTAATAGATGGGAAATAAATGTATAGTACATGTCCTCTTGCTCTTACTGAATAATTCTTTGACAATATGAGAATGGCTGTAGCTGGAAGTAAAAAATTAAGGGATATAAGTCACTTTTAAAAAGCATTTTATATAGTTTCTTTTTCTCCAGGATAGTTTGAGCTTGAAAGATACTGACCTTAGATTCAGAATAAAAATGATTGCAAATATCTTTTCCCATATCATTTTGGTTTTTTCAAAAGCTTTTTATTTTTGTGTAGTAATTTTGCTTTTGTTACCTTGCCAGAAGAGACATCTAGGAAAACGTTTCTGTGGCTAATGTCAAAGAAATTACTGCTGATGTTTTCTTGTAGGAACTTTATGGTTTCCTGTCTCACATTTAGGTCTTTTATCCATTTTGAATTTATTTTTGTGTATGGTATAAGCAATTCAGTTTCATTCTTTTGTATGTAACTGTCCCAATTTTCCCAGCACCATGTGTTGAAGAGACTATCTTTTCCCCCCATTGTATATTCTTGCCTTCTTTGTCTTAGATTAATCCACCATAGAAGTATGGGTTTATTTCTGGACCTCTGTTTTCTTCCATTGATTTATGTGTCTGTTTTTGTGCCAGTACCATACTATTTTAATTACTACAGCTTTGTAGTGTATCTTGAAATCTGGGATTATGATAACCTCCAGTTTTGGTCTTTTATATTTTTTTAGTTTTTATTTTAATTCCAGTTAGTTATCATGCAGTGTAATATTAGTTCCAAGTGTATAATATAGTGATTCAGCAATTGCACGTATCACGCAGTGCTCATCATGACGGGTGCTTTCCCCGATACCCATCACATCTTTCATCCATCTCCCTACTCCCTTCCCCACTGGTAACCATTAGTTTTTTTTTTTTCTAATTAAAAGAGTCTGTTTCTCTCTCTCTCTCTCTTTTATTACTTTTTTTACTCATATTTTTTTTTGTTTCTTAAATTCCACATGAGTAAAATCATGTGGTATTAGTCTCTCTCTGACTGACATACTTCACTTTCATTACACCCTCTAGCTCCATCAGTGTTATTTCAGATGGCAAGATTTCATTCTCTTTATGACCGAGTAATATTCCATTGTGTGTGTGTGTATACACACATACATATATATATATGCTACTACTTCTTTATCCATTTATTAATCAGTGGACAGTTGGGCTGTTTCCATAATTTGGCTATTATAAAGACTGCTTTTATAAACATAGGGGTGCATATATCCCTTTGAATTAGTGTTTTTGTATTCTTTGCGTAAATACCCAGTAGTGTGATTACTGGATCATAGGGTTCTTCTTCCTTTTCATGATTGCTTTGGCTATTCAGGGTCCTTTGTGATTCTATACGTATTTTAGGATTATTTGTTCTAGTTCTGTGAAAAACATTATTGGTATTTTGATAGGGATTGCATTAACTGTATATTAATTATACTTAAATAAAAAAAGTTAAGTTTATAATGTTTGCAAATTTTTCTCAAATATGTACATAATTCTGCATTATTAAAATACAGTTATATTTGAAATGACATGTTTCTTACTTCTTTGTTTTCTCTCTCTCAACAGTTAAAAGATGTTGATACTCGGAAAATCATGAAAGCAATGGTTTCTTATGTGTGGCCCAAAGACAGGCCAGATCTACGAGCTAGAGTTGGCATTTCCTTGGGATTTTTGGGTGGTGCAAAGGTAAGAATAGGAGAAATTATGCATTGTTTGTTGCGTAACTAAGAAATTGTATGGCATTTTCTAATAATGAAACTTGAGCTGATAAAAGCTACTTTGGAGGGAGCATTATTAACTTTAAGGACCCTTATTTACATAACTCTTTTATGCAGTCAGAAATTATATGGTAATGCCCAGTTTATCTGTGGATCAGATTTAAGAGCCTCAACTTAATGGAATTCACTCCTGAAACCAGTGTAAGATACAGGATCATTAGTTGTAACAAAGCATTAAGAACTTTATAAAACAATCTCCTCAGAACCCTGTTGGCTCTTTCTTAATGCATATTTCTCATAAGCTTGGTTTTCAGCTCCCAGTAAATTGAGAAGAGAATAAAGACACATTTAGGCACACTGATAGCATAAGTGGTAAGCAACAATGTGAAGAGAAAAAAAAAAAAACAAAAAACAGGAAGACTTAAAAAAAAAATGCCCACCAAAGCTGGCCGTATTCATTTATTTATTTATTTAATAGACATATAATGTATTTTTAGCCCCGGGGTACAGGTCTGTGAATCACCAGGTTTACACACTTCACAGCACTCACCCTAGCACATACTCTCCCCAATGTTCATAACCCCACCACCCTCTTCTGGCCCTCCCTCCCCCCAGCAACCCTCAGTTTGTTTTGTGAGATTGAGAGTTTCTTATGGTTTGTCTCACTCCTGATCCCATCTTTGTTTTCATTTTCCTACCCCCCAAACCCCCCCATGTTGCATCTCCACTTCCTCATATCAGGGAGATCATATGATAGTTGTCTTTCTCCGACTGACTCACTTCGCTAAGCATGATACCCTCTAGTTCCATCCACGTTGCCGCAAATGGCAAGATTTTGTTTCTTTTGATGGCTGCACACACACACACACACCCATACACATACTCTTCTTTATCCATTCATCCGTTGATGGACATCTAGGTTCTTTCCATAGTTTGGCTATTGTGGACATTGCTGCTATAAACATTCGGGTGCACGTGCCCCTTTGGATCACTACGTTTGTATCTTTAGGGTAAATACCCAATAGTGCAATTGCTGGGTCATAGGGCAGTTCTATTTTCAACATTTTGAGGAACCTCCATGCTGTTTTCCAGAGTGGTTGCACTAGCTTCTAGCACCACTTTTTGAAAAGACTGTTTTCCCCCTACTTGGTTGCCTCTACTCCTTTGTTAAACATCAGTTGAATATATTCGTGTATATTTTTCTATTTCTGGACTCTGTTCTGTTCTGTTGGTCTATTTATTCTTTTGCCAGCACCACACTGTCTTGACTATTGCAGCTTTATGGTAAGTCTTGCAGTCAAGTAGTGTCAGCCCTCTGACAGTGGTTTTCCAATATTGTGTTTGATATTCTGGGTCTTTTGTTTTTCTCTATAATGCTTAGAATTGGTTTGTCCATATCTACCAAATAGCTGGGATTTTGATTGGGACTACATTGAATATTTAGAGCAAGTTTACGAACAACTGACATCTTGACAATATTGAGTCATTCCATCCATGAACATGGAATCTGTTCATTAAGTTCCTTTTTGATTTCTTTCATCAGAGTATTATAGTTTTCCTCATATAGATCTTGAACATGCTTTGTTAGATTTATACCTAATTATATCATTTTGGGTACAAATTTAGGTGGTCTTAATTTTTTATTTCAAATCATGTATTGTTCACTGGAGATAAATAGGAAAGCAGTTGACTTTTGTATATTAACCTCATATCCTGGTAAGCTTGCTAGAGTTGCTTATTAGTTTCAGGAGGGGTTTTTTTTGTTGTTGGTTGTTGTCACTTCTTCAGGATTTTCTACATAGCTAATCATATCATCTGCAAAAATAGTTTTATTTCTTCTTTCCTAACATGTGTGTCTTGTCTTTCCTTTTCTTATTGCATTACCTAGGACTTCCAGTACCATGTTGAACAAGAGCGATAAGAGAGGGCATTTTGCTTTGTTCCCAGATTTAGGGGTAAAGCATCTAGTTTCTCATCATTTAATATGTTGTTAGCTACAGGGTTTTGTTGTAGGTGTCTTTAATCTCGTTGAAGAAGTTTCTTTCTTGTTTTATTTTTTTTATTGTTATGTTAGTCATTGGTTTTTGATGTAGTGTTCCAAGATTCATTGTTTGCATATAACACCCACTGCTCCATGCAATATATGCCCTCCTTAATAGCCATCACTAGGCTAACCCATCCCCCTCTCCCCTCTAAAACCCTGTTTGTTTCTTGGAATCCATATTCTCATGGTTTGTCTACCCATCTGATTCCCCCCGGATAATTGGCTTTCCTGCTTGACTTATTTCACTGAGCATAATCTCCTCCAGTTCCATCCATGTTGATGCAAAGCTGATGCATCCTCTCTGATGGCTGAGTGATATTCCATTGTATATATGGACCACATCTTTATCCATTCATCTGTTGAAGGGCATCTCAGCTCTTTCCACAGTTTGGCTATTGTGGATGTTGCTGCTATGAACATTGGGGTGCTTAGGGCCCTTCTTTTCACTACATCTTTTCATTTTTGGGGTAAATACCCAGTAGTATAATTGCTAGGTCATAGAGTAGCTCTATTTTTAATTTTTTGAGGAATTTCCACACTGTTTTCCAAAGTGCTGTACCACCTTGCATTCCCACCAGTAGTGTAAGAGGGTTCCTCTTTCTCCACATCCTCTCCAACATTTGTTTCTTGCCTTTTCAATTTTTGCCATTCTGACTGGAATAAGGTGGTATCTCAATGTGGTTTTGACTTGAATTTCCCTGATGGCTAGTGGTGGTGAACATTTTTTCATGTGTCTGACACTACAGGCAAAGAGCTGATATCCAAGATCTATAAAGAA
This sequence comes from Mustela lutreola, assembly GCF_030435805.1. Taxonomy (NCBI): domain Eukaryota; kingdom Metazoa; phylum Chordata; class Mammalia; order Carnivora; family Mustelidae; genus Mustela; species Mustela lutreola. Next base: position 65,986,725 of record NC_081308.1, on the reverse strand, counting down.
GTTTCTTTCTATTTTGTTCCCAGTTTGCTGAGAGTTTTTTTTTTTTTTTATCATGAATAGGTATTGGATTTTGTCTAGTGGTTTTTTCCCTCTATTGATATCATGGGATATTTTTTCTTTAGTCTGTTGATGGGATGGATTACATTAATTGATTTTCTAATATTGAACTAGCTATGCATACCTGGAGTGAATTCCACTTGGTCATGTTATATATTTATTTTTATATAATATTGGATTTGATTTGGTAATATTTTGGTGAGAATTTTTTATCTGTAATCATGAGAGATAGTGGTCTAGAGTTTTCCTTTCTTATAATGTCTGCCTGGTTTTGGTATTAGTGTAGTGTTGGCCTCCTACAATGAGTTCAAAAATTTTCCTTCTGTCTCTCTTTTCTGGAAGGAATAGTATTTACAGATTGAATATATTGTCTACTTTTCTTTTCTTCTTGTTTTGCCTTGCTAATAATATCTCCCTTTAGTGCTCTTGTCCATTATGTTCTTTCTCTTCTTCTGATCTTTTTGAGACTCGAGAGATGAACAAAATTCTCTTTTACCTCTTCATGTATATTGGGCCCTTCTTGGCCGCACTAGTTATAGAGTCCTTAATTATCAGAGACTGCTGTGAAAGGGATTAATTTTTGAGAAATTTAGGTATTAAAAGGGTCTGGAAGAATTGCGTTCTTCAGATGACTTAGACAATACTTTCATGACCAAGAAGGGAAAAGTCACTTTAAAATCTAGAATTTGAGAACCTCAGCAAACTGATCATATGGACCAGTAAATTTGGCATCATATAGATACAGCATACTTTTGGTTGTCCTTGATGGTGATTGTACTTTTTCCTTAATTCCATTATATAATTTAATGTCCCAAGCTGTGCATTTCCAAGTTAAATTTAAACAGATTCAATTCCTTAATTATATACCAGTCCTAAAAATTCAAGAATTTAGATTATTTATATATGTGATATAAACTTTTGATCTAGGAAAGAAAAAAAAATTGTGTAGTAAGTCCTTTTATTTCTCTTGTGCTTATATTAATGGGCACATTGCAGTTATAGATGAAACATAACTTCTGTCCCATGATTATAATCCAGTGAAAACAGTTTCTTAATTTTTAGAAAACAACAGTGGGATTAAATTCCATACTGAGTCATTTTTGATTGAAATACATCAACATCTAGCCTTATTTTTAGACCTCTCCAGCCTCTAGGAAGCCAAGTCTGGTGTGGCCTGAGACACTGGCTTTATTTTTTAAATTTTGCTTTTAATATACATGCAGTAATGTGTACTCTTATGATTTTTAATACATGAATATATTCATGTAATCACTGCCATAGTCAGGATACAAAAATGTGCTACTATTGTGTAACCCCTTTGTGGATATATCCTCTTCAGACCCCTACCTGCTGGATACTACTGATTTGCCTTCTATCATTATAATTTTGTCATTTTGAGAATACCATATAAATAGAATCATGCAGTATATAATTGTTTGAGCTGGCTCTTCTCACACAACATAATGTCTTTGTCATTCATCCAATTCATTAAGTCTATCAATAGTTCATTTTTCTTTTTATTGCTGAGGTGCTGTAGTATGGATGTACTCTATTTACCTACTGGTAGACATTTGGTTTCTTTCCACCTTTTGGCAATTATAACTAGAGTGACTGTAAGCACTTACATATGGGTGTTTGTATGAACCTGAGTTTTCATTTCTCTAGGATAAATATCTAAGAGTGGAATTTCTAGGTTATGGTTGGTGTATTTTTAACTCTATAAGAAACCACTGGACTGTTTTACAGAATGGTTATTTTTGTCTTCCTAACAGCAGTGATGAGAGTTCCAGTTGCTTTACTTCTTTGCCAACACATGATATTGTCAAGCATTTAGTGATGTCTCGTGGTTTCAATATATGTTTTCCTAATGGCTAATTATATTGAATATCCTTGCATATGCTTAGTTGCCAGCCACCTATGCACTTTGGTGAAGTGTCTGTTCAAGTTTTGTCCATTTTTAGTTAGGCTTTTGTTTTTACTATTCAGTGAGTTATTTATACATTCTGGATATGAGACCTTTCTCAGATATGTAATTTGCAAAAATTTTCTCCCATCTGTAGCTTTTTAAAAAATTCCCGTAATAGTGTTTTATATAGAACAAGAGTTTTTAATTTTGATGGGTTCCAGTTTATTATTTTTTTCCTTTATGGATTATGTTTTAGTTATTATGTCTAAGAACTTTTTGCCTAACTCAAGGTCATTATGATTTTCTCCTGAGTTTTCTTCTAAAAGTTATATATTCATCTTTTACATTTATGTTTATGCTCCATTTTGAGTTAATTACTGTATCCAGTGTAGTTGGAGGTTCATTGTTTTGTCCATTTGTTCTTAACATAAACACTATACTCTCCTATTTGAATTTCCTTTGTATCCTATTGCTGTTGTAAAAACTTTTCACACTTGATAGCTTAAAACCACACATATATATTATTTTGTAAAGTTCAGAAGTCCAAAATTAGGTCTCCTGGGTCAGAATAAAAGCATTTGTCAGGGCTGTGTTCCCTCTAGAGGCTCTTGGGGGAAAAACCCATTTCCTTGCCTTTTCTATTGGCATGCCTTGACTTGTGGCTGCCCCCCCTCCATTTTAAAGCCTGCAGCATCTTCATTCTCTCTGACTCTAACTTATGTCCTCTATAGTCATGTCTTTTGTCTTGACTTTGGATCCCCTCCCACCTCCCTCTTATTATAAGATTTATAAGAACCCTTTTGATTACACTTGGCCCACCTAGGTAATTCACAATACTCTTCCCAGCTCATATTCTTTAGTTTAATCACGTGCAAAGTTTGTTTTGCTATGTAAGGTATCATCTTCCCAGGTTCTGGAGATTAGTACCTTAGCACATGGAGATTTTAGGGAGCCATTATTCTCTCTACGTGTGTGTGTGTGTGTGTGTGTGTGTCTCTTTTTCTGGACTTTGTTCTTGTCTGTTGATCTATATGTGTCTGTCTGTCCATTCATCCACACCACCTTGACTTTATTGAGATAGATAATTTGATTCTTTCAAAGTTTTTCTTTTTAAAATTTTTTTGACTGTTCTAGTTTCTTTGTCCATTAATTTTAGAATGATCTTGTCTATAGCTACAAAGAAGCCATATAGGATTTTTAAATGGATTTTTATTAAATCTCTAGAGCAACTGGGAGAATTGACATCCCTGCTACATTGAGTGTTCCAGTCAGTGAACATAGAATATCTCTTCACTTACTTAGGTCTTGTTTATTTCATCTGCACTTGTAGCTTTATCATATAGACACTGAACATGTTTGATTAGACCATTGGTTTCCAACCAGGGGTGACTTTGCCTTTCAGGGGACATTTGGCACTATCTGGAGACATTTTTGATGGTTACAGTTGGGGATGAGGGTGCCACTAGCGTATAGTAGGTAGACATTAAGGACACTGCTAAACATCCTAAAATGTACAGAATGTCTCTTCTCATAAGAAAGAATTATCTAAGACAGAATGTAGTGCTGAAGGTTGAGAAATCGTGGGTTAGGTTTGTACTTCAAGATTTCTTTGGTGGAGGGTTATTTTAATTTTTTAAAAGATTTTATTTATTTATTTGAAAGTGAGAGAGTACGAACAGGGGGAGGGGCAGAGGGAGAGGAAGCAGCAGACTCCCCCCTGAGCAGGGAGCCTGATGTGGAACTCAGTCTCAGGATCCTAGGATCATGACCTGAACTGAGGGCAGATGCTTAACTGACTGAGCCACCCAGGCACTGGGGTATTGTAGTTTTTTAAAATGTTGGTTCATTACTATATTGATATATTAATAATTATTTGCTTATATTGGTTATAATTTGTTGATCATTATATTTATAATTATTGAGAAATTTGGAGTTTGGCCTACCATTTTATTATTTGTTTTGTGCCAGTTTCATCTTTCATTACTCCATTTCATCTTTCCTTTCATCTTTTGTGTTATTTAAGCATGTTTTACTATCCCATTTTACTTTATCTATTGTGCCTTTTAATCTATGTACTCCTATAATTTTTTTGTAGTTGCTCTAGGAATTACAATATTGATACTGAACTTCTCATAGCTTCCTTAGAATCAGTATTTTACCATGTCAAGTGAAATGTAAAAGTATTACTACTCTTTAAGTCCCTTTACCTTCCCATTTATATTTATAGGTTATCTTGTGTATTACATCTGTATACAGTGAAAACTCCATCAGTCAATGATTTAACTTTTGCTTTTGTCCATCAAACATATTTTAAAGAACTTAAGAGAATAGGCTACTATATTTGCACAGATATTTACTATTTCTGTTGTTTTTCCTTCATTTCTGACGTTCCACGTTTCCATCTGCTACCATTTCCCATGTGTATGAAGAGTTTCCTTTAGAAGTTCTTTTAGAGGAGGTCTGCTAGTGACTAATTTTTAGTTTTCCTTAACCTGAAAGGGTCTTGATATTCCTTTCATTTCTGAAGGCTAATTTTGCTGATTACAGGATTCTAAATTGACAGTTCATTACTTTTACCACTTGAAAACTGTGCCACTTCCTGCTGGCCTCCCTGGAAATCTGGTTTCTTTAAATTGTTTTCCCCTTATACATAATGTATTGTTTCTATCTGGCTGCTTTTAAGATTTTTAAATTTGTCTTTAGCTTTTGGAATGCTAATTATAATGTGTCTTTATGTGAATTTTTTTGGGTTTTCCCTAATCAGGGGTTACTTATCTTCTTGAATCTGTAAGTTTATGTCTTTTGCCAGATTTAGTGAATTTTTAGTCATTATTTATTGAAATACTCTTTCCAGCCTCAGATTTTCTCTTCTTATCTTCTGAGACTCTAAAGAGGAGTGATAGATCTTTATTTTATAGTCCCATAGATCCCAGAGTCTTGTGCCCTCTCCCCCCTTTTTAGTGTTTTCTCTCTGTTGTTCATATTCAATAAATTTTATTGTTCTGTTTTCAAGTTGACTGATTTCTTTCCTTTGTCCTCTCCATTCTTCATAGAGCCCATACATTCAGATTTTTTTTTAATCAGTCATTATATTTTTTTGGTTCTGGATTTTTCGTTTGGTTCTTTATGTCCTCTTTATCTGCTGAGACATTGTATTTTTTGTTGTTTGAAACATGTTCATAAATGCTCCTTGAAGCACTTTTGTTCTGAAAACCTCATCAGGTATTTCTAACATTTGTGTGTGTTGATTGTATTCTTTTATTTCAAGTTGATGTCTTAGTAGTCCTTGGTATACTGAGTGACTTTTTATTGGAACTATGGATATTTTGAGTATTATGGTATGAGACTCTGGCTTTTTAAAAAATCTTTTGTTTAGCAGACATCCTATGATACTGTTCCAGTGGGGATGGGCTGCTGCCTCATTACTTCAGGTGGGGTTAAAAGTCTAGGTTCTCACCTTGGTCTCCATTGACTCCTAAAGCAAGGGACTCCTCATGGCTGCTAGATGGGGTAGGAGTTTAGGCTCCTCAACAGGATAAAAGACAAGCTACACACCATTAGAAAATATTTGCGAATTACAGACCCAATGAAGGCCTCTATATCTAGAAAATATAGAGAGAACTCTTAAACTCAATATAAAACAACAAAAGCAAAAAACCAGTCTAGTTACAACATTTGCAAAACACACGAACAGATATTTAACTAAAGAGGATATATGGGTGGAAAATCAGAATATGAAAAGAATATGAAATATGAAAACATCATTGCTGTTAGGGAAACCCAAATTTAAACTACAAGATATCACTATACACTTACTAAAATAGTTTCAAAATAAAAGGATGCCAGGTGGCTTAGTCTGTTGAGCATCTGACTCTAGATCTCAGCTCAGGTCTTGGACTCAGGGACATGATTCAGGCTCCCCATTGTGGAGCCTGCTTAAAAAATTGGCTTCAAAATAAAAAAAATAGTAATGATATCAAATGTTGGTGAGGATGCTGAGGAATTGGATCACTCATACTTTACTGGTGGTGGGAATATAAAATGGTATAGCCACTCAGAAAGAGTATGGCAGTTTCCTAAAAAGTTCAGTATAGACTTACCATATGATTTTTAAATTACCCATGGGAATTTATCCCAGAGAAGTGAAAACTTATGACCACCTGTATGAAAGTTTCTACAGCATCTTTTTATTTATAGTCCAAAACTACAAACAACCAAAATGTCATTTAGGGATGAATAAACTTGGTGCATCTGTGGAATAGTACTTAGCTATAAAAAATGAGCTATTGAGGGGTACCTGCGTGATACAGCTGGTTAAACATCAGACTCTTGGTTTCAGCTTAGGTCATGATATGAGGGTCATTGCTCCATGCTTGGCACAGAGTCTGCTAAAGACTCTCTCTCTCCCTCTGTCCCTCCCCTCCGTACATGTGCATACTTTTTCCCTCTCTCAAATAAATAAATCTTTAAAAATAAGCTGTTGATACATGCATCATCCTTGATGAACCCTGAGTGAAGAAAAAGGTCAGTCTCAAAAGATTATGAACTATATGATTCCATATTTTTTATATATATATATATATATATATATATATATATATATATATATATTATAAAATTCTCAAAATGACTAAACTATAGAGTTAAAGCACAGATTAGTGGTTGCCAGAGGACAGGGATTTAGGTATGGGGCAAGGTGGGATGGGAGTGATTATAAAGAGGTAGCATAAGAGATTTCTTGTTGTGATGGAGTAGTTCTGTATCTTGACTGTGGTGATGGTTACATGGATCTAAAGATGGGATAAAATGGCATAGGACCATATAGGCAATACATAGAAACCACACACATACATGAATACATATTTAAGTATGATAAAAATTAAATTAGTTCTGTAGTCTGGTTAATAGTAATGTGCCAGTGTACATTTTTGGTCTTGATATTCAACTACAGCTATATAAGATGTCATCATTAGGAGACACTGAGTGAAGGGTTATGAGTCTCTTTGTACTACTTTTGCAACTTCCTGTGAGTCTGTAATTATTTCATAAGAAAAGGTTTTTTTTTTTTTTTTTTAATTCACATTTCTCTGAGGTGGCTTAAGTGTAGTTCTTGTGAAAACAGAATATTAGGTAAAACCAATATTTGCCACCCCCTATGCTCAAAGTACCACAAGGCCACTGCAGCCAACATACATATACTAATAAAAACATCTACACATAATATACTCCTTTCTATTTCTTTGGTATTTTAAAATTTCTTTCCTTTCTAAAATTACTTTTTTGGGGGAAAACTGGAAGTAATCAGTAGTTATATTAGAGGTAGTACATGTTCTTAGAAATGTGCTAACTTCCTTTTTTCTGTCAATTAAAATACAGGGAAGATGATAATTTACATTCTTTATACATTTATAAGGATGGTCCCAAATTTGACCAGACCCAAACACATTTCCAAGAAAGTAAAATAACACAACTTTCTTGATGATACATTATTTTTAGTCACTACTCACTCTGGCTGCGACAAAGATACAATGGGCTGTAAGTTATGAGAATTGTGTGCTAGCTATAGCTATCACTTTTTCTCCTGCTCAGGAAATTCTATTAGAATGCAAGTGAGGGGATGTGGTCTTATTATACAGAAACACTGGAATCTGCTCAAATTTTTAAAAATTATTTATGTCATACTTTATGCTGGTTACAATAACACATTTGAGAGCATCTACTTTAGAGTACAAATGAAGTAGAATAATATGATCCCTTGCTTTATGAGCTGCTAATATGGCAATGGTATTCTAGAAAAAATTCTGAATTTCAAGTTAGTCTTGGATTTTAATCCTAGCTCTGCTGCTTATCAGACAGGTCATTAAACCTCATGGAACCTAAGTTTCCTCAATTACAGGGCTGTCCATTGAATGGAATTATGTCATTCAGTTCTCACCTTTGTGAAAGATACCTAGTACCATACGTGTCTCTGATAGCTGTTCACAAAATGTTTGTTTTGCCACAAAAGTTTTGTAAACTGAGGTTGAGAAGCCAGTATATGCATGAACATTGCACCTGGAAAGCAAATGATAAATATATAGTAAAAAGGACAAATACTGAGGTATATAAACTGTGAAAAAAAAGGAGTTTGCAAATGAAAAGTGTCAAATGGGTTGCAGGTTTCAGAGAAGGCATCATGATGGGAATGGTATTCAGAGTGGGTTTTAAAAAATGGAAAGGAAGAAAGATAAATCAGGCAGGCAGACCATTTCAAGCAGAAGCAAGAGCTTGAGGTTATATGATTATATAGAAATCAAAATTGAGAAATTTATCATACTTCAAACTTGCTATTCTATTAGATTATATTTTAGAAGTTAGAAAAAATGTTAAGCAATTTTTCCCGAAGTGTTACATTCTTAAACGTGGTCCAATATCTGCTGCATATTTTAATGGTATTGTTGAACCTACTTGGTTGCTAGGACACTTGTATACTTTACTTTGAAATCTTGATTGGTAAGATTTACATAGCTCCTGTCAGCTGTCAGCTAAACTTAGGCTTGTTGACAATATTTTTTATGTTTAACAAAGATGAATGATATAATAATGGGATTAACAAGAGCTGGGATTTCATTGTTTTTGTTAAGCCTTACAGACTTGCTTTCAGGGCACCTGGGTGGCTAAATCTGTTAATCTGCTGCCTTTGACTCAGGTCATGATCTCAGGGTCCTGGGATTGAGCATCACTTTGGGTTCCCTGCTCAGCAGGGAGTCTGCTTCTCCATCTCTCTCTCTCAAATAAATAAAAATTTAAAAAAAGAATTGCTTTCATATGTTATTGATATACATGAACTTAATTTCTTTAAAGCTTTGGCATTCTGATCAGTTTTCTGTTCTTAAGTGATAGTTGATGTTTTTGATACTATAACCTTGCAGAAAATGTGAAATGTGCCTTGAATATATGAAAGCAGTATACCCATAATTTTCATATTTTCTGGTGTATTCTCTTAGACAAATAGGTTGGTTTTTGAAAGCTTATTTTGGTATATAGTGAGTTTTGTTTAGTATTGGAGCAAAGGAATCTTCTTAAATTTTTATTACTGAGTTATAGTTGACATATGATGTCAAAATTAGTTTCAGGTATACAGCAAAGTGATCCAGCAATTCTGTACATTACTCAGCGCTCACCACAAAAATGCAGTCACCATACAACATTATTACAGTGTTATTGACTCTGTTTCTTATGCCATACTTTTTGTCTCCATGACTCACTTATCTTAAAACCAAAAGTTTGTACTTCTTCATTTCCTTCACCTCCTCTCTGACCAAAGGAATCTTTTTGTGGGGCAAATAGATCTACGATTTTTGTGTTTTTTCCCAAGTAGTCAGTCAGCCACAGATACTTGTAATTTATCTACTTTTGAAATACATTTTCACTAAATATTTTAGTTTTACTGTTATTTTGGTGAACAAATAATTTTATGTATTTGATTGGATATCTACTAAATACAAAGCATAGTAGTACAGAACAAGTGTAGGATTATGATACAGATCATCAAGGATCTAGTAAGAAAGAAAAATATTTACATAAATGATGATAAGACAGTTTGCCTTAAGTGTCATAAGCTCTGTAGCAATTTCAGATAATGGAGAGAGCATTTTGAGTAGATAATCAGGGATTATTTCATGGAGGCATGATCATTTGACTAATGCTTGTTGCTTTTAAATGAATATTAACATGGCAGTCAGTGTGAGGTAGAAATTCTGAAATGACAGCTCTCCACTGCCAAAGATTTTATCTTTATAAACTGGGAAAATCATTTCATTACTAATAAATGATTAATATCTAAACATTCCCATAAATACTAACTTAAGGTAAATATTTTTATTTTTAGAGAGTACATTTATTTATGATGGTTAATTGTTGCTTTTATATTTTTAGGCCATGAATATTGTGGTCCCCTTCATGTTTAAATATGCTGTAGACAGCCTCAACCAGATGTCGGGAAACATGTTGAACCTGAGTGATGCACCAAATACAGTTGCAACCATGGCAACGGCAGTTCTGATTGGCTGTATGTGTGATTCTTTGATCTGTCTACAGGTGTTGACTTTCTTCAAGAGGGTTTCATCATATTTGAGAAGATGACCTTTTCACCACAAATACATTTAGCATTTTGGACGTTTATCATTTTATGTGAGATATTTGAAATGTGGTTTTTAAAAATTCTTTTTATGGTATACTTTCTAAAAATTCTCTAACAGCCTAATTTTTCAAGTTCTAGAAAAAAATAACATGAAATAAGACATTGAAATCATAACAATGATAGTCTATCAAATAACCTTTTCAATAATTCTTTCTAGTCATTTTCTTGCTGTTGTTAATTATTTAATGGGAAATAGCTAAATAATGATATGCATACATTAATGTCTTTTTGAATTATATTCAATAACCATGACACAAATTTACCATTTGTAAAGAACAGAACATGTTGCTTTGTTCCCTCATGCATTAGGAAGGACACTTTGTGAGACTCAGGAGATTTGAATAGGGACATGCTTTAATCAAGGCACTTGATTTTTTAGGATCTCGATTTTATCATTTGTTATTTGGGGGAACTGAAGTAGATTAGAATTTGTCCACAATAAGGCCAGATAGACGTCTCTTTATTAAAAGTGTTTAGTTGGAAAAAATCTTACAACATCTGGAATTTATAGAGGGAAATAACAATGAAAGGGATCCATAGTGGTAGAAAGATTGGTAGTCACTAGGTTAGGTGCTTTCTTTCTAGGTTTCTTTTACTTTAAGTATTCTGTGATGTATTCATTTATTGTATAAACACTTTCTTACTTACTATATACTTAACATTTTATACCTATGATTCTAACGTTTATATAACCCAGTTTTTTTTTCTTTTGAATGTATTGTTAGATGGTGTATCAAGAGCTGGAGCTGCCTTTTTTAATGAAGTTCGAAATGCAGTATTTGGCAAGGTGGCCCAAAATTCAATCCGAAGAATAGCCAGAAATGTCTTTCTCCATCTGCACAACCTGGATCTGGCTTTCCACCTGAGTAGACAGACAGGAGCTTTATCAAAGGCTATTGACAGAGGGACAAGGGGTATCAGTTTTGTCCTGAGTGCTTTAGTATTTAATCTCCTTCCCATCATGTTTGAGGTGACTCTTGTCAGTGGTATTTTGGTAAGACATTTTTCATAATAAGCTTTTATCTTACATTCTCATTAGTGGCTATTTAGTATTTGAAGGTGGTGTGCTATTGAATATTCATGGTTTGAAAGCAAAATTCCATTGTATGAGAGGAGTTATGCAGTTAATTTAATTATTTGCCACAAGCTTCAAGAGACTGTCCAAAATCTTTATCATGTTGTTATTGTAAAGAGCTGGTCAGTTCAACACATCCATCAGTTGTTTAATTAGTGCTTGTAATTGTTTTGGCAGAGATATTTGTGTATGACTTTGGACTGGTATGCTCAGATTACCTCGATTGTTCACCATTTATAATCTAAGCAATTTCATATTTTATAATTTAAACTGTATATATACTCTTTATTCCTCTTAAGGCTTATTGGGTTATTTTTCATCAGCATTTGACTGTAGTATCAATGTGGCAAGTGTTTAGCTTTCTTCCCTTGCTACCTAGGGTAGCTTTTCTAAGGTATTTGATTCCTAACACATTTATTTATACAACTTCCCATCAGCATGTTTTTATTAAAATCTTTTGACTGATATTTGCTGTTGTAGATTATAAACTATTTGGCAAGAACAATGACTGTAAATTCTTCTTTTGGCTTCTCCAGTATTATAGATGTGGTGCCCAGTTTGCATTGGTAACCCTCGGGACTCTTGGTGCATACACAGCATTCACAGTTGCTGTTACACGGTGGAGGTAAAGTATTTCCCAGGAGCCAGTCAAGGTTCAGAAATTAGCTATGCTATTATAATAAAAATTTCATGCCTATGCACATCTTTGTCTTACAGAACTAGATTTAGAATAGAAATGAACAAAGCGGATAATGATGCAGGTAACGCTGCCATAGACTCGCTGCTGAATTATGAAACTGTGAAGGTAATATGTTTAATTATACTTTCCTCTGCCTTCCACATTGCACAAAGATTTGTTCTGCCATTTAATGGAATAGGTGCTGTTAAGTTAGAGTTTTAGATGAGGATAGGATCTCCAGTTATGACAGAGTAATTGGACTTTGTTATTTTTCCTTATTTGGAAATTGTCTTCTCTTTATGCCTCCATTTTTGTCTGGCAGCATCAGAATTTTACCTTCTGAATTAATTTATAAGTGAGAAAAGTATAGGTAGCACCCTTGATTCAGAATGAACACTAAGCTAGTCAAACAGACATGTAAGTTCTTGACTTTCTATCCCTCAGAGAACCTAACATACTGCTTTCCATTATTCTTTCATTTATATGTTCATTTTTCCATTTAACAAATATTACTGAATGCTTTTTATGTCCAAAGCCCTACACTTGGTCTTGTGATGGGGGAGGGTGGTAAAAAATTATTAATATTTAACCCTTGCCCTCCCGCCCTCCCAGATTTAACTCCATTAACTGGGAGAGTTAAAGTAAGTATGCAGGTAACTATATAAGAAGGTGTAATGGCGGTAGGGGCAATGAGAACTGTCATTTCGGTCTCAAGGGATCAGGGGAAGGCTTTGTGAAGGAAATGCCATTAACAGCTTTTTCTTAGGGATGCCTAGGTGGCTCAGTGGATTAAGCCTCTGCCTTTGGCTCAGGTCATGGTCCCAAGGCCCTAGGATCGAGCCCCACATTGGGCTCTCTGCTCAGCAGGGAGCCTGCTTCCCCCTCTCTCTCTGCCTGCCTCTCTGCTTACTTGTGATTTCTCTCTCTATGTCAAATAAATAAATAAAATCTTTAAAAAACCGCTTTTAAAAAAATCTTTTTTTTTTTAAAGTAATCTCTACACCATTGTGAGGCTTGAACTCAAAACCTCATGATCAAGAGTCATCTGCTCCACCGAGAGCCTGCCAGGCATCCCCATTGACAGCTGTTTTAGATCTGGATTTAAGTTAACCAGGCATTGGGGCACCTGGGTGGGTTAAGCCTCTGCCTTCTGCTCAGGTCATGATCTTGGTCCTGGGATCAAGCCCCGCATTGGGCTCTCCGCTCAGCGGGGAGCCGGTTTCTCCCTCTCTCTGTGCCTGCCTCTCTGCCTACTTGTGATCTCTCTCTCTATCAAATAAAAGAATAAAATCTTCAAAGAAAATTAACCAGACATTCATCAGAATGAGATCAATTTCATGGACTTTTCAAATACAGTTCATTGTGGAGAACTATAGGAGTACCATAGTCCAGTGTATTGAAAGTCATTTTTTAAAATGGAGTGTGCGGTATAAAATTGTATCCATACATGAGGTCTTTTTTTTTTTTTTTTTTTTTAGTTTTTAAAAAGATTTATTATTTTATTTTATTTTTATTTTATTTTATTTTATTTTATTTTATTTTATTTTATTTTTTCAATGTTCCAAGATTCATTGTTTATGCACCACACCCAGTGCTCCATGTACTACATGCCCTCCTTAATACCCACCACCAAGCTCACCCATCTCCCCACCCACATCCCTTCCAAAACCCTCAGTTTCTTTCTCAGAGTCCACAGTCTCTCATGGTTCGTCTCCCCCTCCGATTTCCCCCAATTCACTTTTCCTTTCCATCTCCTAATGTCTTCCATTTATTCCTTATGTTCCACAAGTAAGTGAAACCATATGATAATTGACTCACTCTGCTTGACTTATTTCACTCAGCATAATCTCCTCCAGTTTCGTCCATGTTGATACAAAAGTTGGGTATTCATCCTTTCTGATGGAGGCGTAATATTCCATTGTATATATGAACCATATCTTCTTTATCCATTTGTCTGTTGAAGAGCATCTTGGCTCTCTACACAGTTTGGTGACTGTGGCCATTGCTGCTATGAACACTGGGGTACAGATGGCCCTTCTTTTCACTACATCTGTATTTTTGGGGTAAATACCCAGTAGTGTAATTGCAGGGTCATAGGGACCTGGTCTATCATAGGGTCTATTTCTAATTTCTTAAGGAATCTCCACACTGTTTTCCCAAGTAGCTTCACCAACTTGCATTCCCACCAACAGCGTAAGGGGGTTCCCCTTTCTCCACATACTCTCCAACACATGTTGTTTACTATCTTGTTGATTTTGGCCATTCTAACTGGTGTAAGGTGGTATCTCAACGTGGTTTTGATTTGAATCTCCCAATGGCTAATGATGAAGAACATTTTTTCTTGTGTCTGTTAGCCATTTGTATGTCTTCATTGGAGAAGTGTCTGTTCATGTCTTCTGCCCATTTTTTAATGTGATTATCTGTTTTATGTGTGTTGAGTTTGAGGAGTTCTTTATAGATCTTGGATATAAGCCCTTTATCTGTAGTGTCATTTGCAAATATCTTCTCCCACCCCATGGATTGCCTTTAAGAGAATAAATTCTATTTGTACTTGCATATAATTACTATTTTTGTTTGTTTTGTAGTATTTTAATAATGAAAACTATGAAGCACAAAGATATGATAGATTTCTGAAGACATATGAAACTGCTTCATTGAAAAGTACCTCTACTCTGGCTATGCTGAACTTTGGTCAAAGTGCTATTTTCAGTGTTGGTTTAACAACTATTATGGTGCTCGCCAGTCAGGGAATTGTGGCAGGTAATGGATCTGCAGTGTTCACATTAAAGATACTTTACTTAACCTTTATAAATAAAGATTAATGAAAGAAATGTATATATTAGTCTTACTATAAAGCATGTTCAATAAGGTGCTTTAACATCCTTGGAGTGCTTTCCTTTTTGTATCAGAATGTGTTTTCTTAATTGTATGGTAATGTTTTTTAACTTCCTTTTGTTTGACACTGTAAGTTTAGCACTAGCTCCCTCATTAATTAGGACTACTGTTTATACATTTTGTGGGGCTACATACTGATTGTTTCAGGAGTAACTTCTTTTTTTAGCATTTAATATTTCTAATTTCCGTTTCTCTGTGGACCCGGAAAGCAGTGTAATTAATTTAGTGTTTAGTACAAAGGATTACAATTACAATTACTAGTTACATTTTAATTAGACCGATTGATTTGTAAAACATTTCAAAAGTAAATAATGTCTCTGCCTCCTTTCTATAACCTGCCCACTCAGGATTTGTTCATTCAGTGTGTCTTTAATACATGGTTTATCATTCCCAGTCATATACTCATTTGCTCCAATTTTTTAATATATATTTTATAAAAATTTCTATTTCACATTACAAAGTAACTTGCTAGTGTCTTAGGAAGAAAGGAAAGATTTCTAGCCATCCATTTCTATCTTCCCTTAAACCATTCCTTTTTTTAAAAAATATTATGTATAGTGTATGGGTAAGCAATTCCCATTCTACTTACATCAAGTTCCCTATATTCCTGAATCTTGGATTAAAATGTTTTGAAATTTGAGTAGGCCTTACAAGTTGCTAGTTATATGCATTTTTGAAGTATATTCCAGAATAATAGAATGTAAATTTTCTGTCTTAAGCTGGAAAAGTTTATAACCTCTAAAACACCGTTGTTTTTTTTTTCTTCTGCTAACTACATATTAAGGTACCCTTACTGTTGGAGATCTAGTAATGGTGAATGGACTGCTTTTTCAACTTTCATTACCCCTTAACTTTTTGGGGACTGTATATAGAGAAACTAGACAAGCACTCATAGATATGAACACCTTGTTTACTCTACTCAAGGTAGACAGTCGAATTAAAGTAAGTAATCTATTCAGTACTTTTTTAAAAGCATGTGAATATCATCCCATTAATAGAATTGTTCTAAGGGAATATTTACATCACCATGTTAGTGAACTATTCATTTTTTGTAGGAATTGGAGCTATCATGTGTATTAAGAGGTTATTAGAGCTTTACTTTGATGTTTAGAAACCTTACAGTGTTAGCAAATGTTATACCTAAAACCTGTGAACCTTGTTAACTTGAATTATTTGTACTTGCACTTGATTTACTTCTGCTAAAAACGATATAAAATGTGTGATTGCCTTTCCTCACATCCTCAACTTCCTTACACCCGTGCCCACCATCTTCCTACCTGCTCTCCAAAATTGCTCAAAAACCAAAGCATTTAAGAATTTCTGACCTTAGTGCAGAGTAAAAAAACAAATCTTTAAAAGCATGCTTGGAAGTAGTCTAGCTCTACTTACAAACCTTTTCTTCCCCCATTATTTCCATTCTTCTCTTTGTGAAATAGAAAATTGTCTTCATGGCTGTACTCTACATGGTGTCTAAAGTGGCTTTTTTTTCTCTTCCCTACTAGGACAAAGCAATGGCATCTCCCATTCAGATCACACCACAGACAGCTTCGGTGGCCTTTGATAATGTGCATTTTGAATATATTGAAGGACAGAAAGTCCTTAGTGGAATATCTTTTGAAGTTCCTGCAGGAAAGAAAGTAGCCATTGTAGGAGGTAGTGGGTCAGGGTGGGTAATTCAGTTATTTATAAAATCCTACATCATTGGTTAATGATTCTCAATATAATTTTTTTTTTTACTTTATCATAATAAAATAATTACAGTTGTTTAGAACAGGGGTTACCTAATGTTAATAATATTACATAGCCTTTCCTTGTCTCCAATTTCAGAAAAAGCACAATAGTACGGCTGTTGTTTCGCTTCTATGAGCCTCAAAAGGGTAACATTTACCTTGCTGGTCAAAATATACAAGATGTGAGCCTGGAAAGCCTTCGGAGGGCAGTGGGAGTGGTGCCTCAGGTATTTAAAAAAAAAAAAAAAAGAAAAAACCTATTTGGGGAAAGATTTATTGGGTTGGTAGATCTTTTATTAGAATAATTTGAATTCAAAGAGTCAATATAGGGGCGCCTGGATGACTCAGTTGGTTAAGCATCTGACTCTTGATTTTGGCTCAAGTCATGATCTCAGGGATTATGAGATCGAGCCCCATGTTGGCCTCTGTGCTGGGCATAGAGCTTGCTTGGGCTTATCTCTTTCCCTCTCCATCTGTCCCTCCCCACTCTGCTTGTGGGCTGGCTCTCTCTCTCTCCGCCCCCCAAATAAAAGGAAAAAAAAGGTCAATATATGCTAATTAAGTAGGAAGCAGTAGGGCCTACAGTTTAAATTCTGTTACCAAAAATATTTTAAAAATATGAATGGAAAATCTGCATGATGGAAAGATTTTTTTAAGTCTTAGAAATATAGCATAATAAAAAGGAAAGAGCCCAGACTAAAGACAAACAGATCTGGATTCTAACCCCAGCTCTAACCCTTGTAAGTTCTATGGTCTTGGTCCTCAGTTTCCTTATCTTTAAAATAAGGATAATAACCATTTGTCTTTTAGGATAGAGTTATTATGAATTAGAGATGATATACTATAAAACACCAAGCACAATGTCCGTCACATAATTATTCAGTAAATGAAAACTATTACTGTGATTTTGAACAGTTTTTGACATAGTGAAGCAATTTGGCTATCTGCTTCCATGTTCGTATGCCTTGTCTTTGTACCAACTTGTCCTGTTTGTGTCTGACCTGTAGTAAGTAGTTAATAAGTATTTGTTGAACGACTTTAAGGAGAAAAATAAATTTAGAGCAAAATCTGAGAAGACAACAGGGATGCCTTATAGAATGTGAGTTTTTCTTATGCTAAAAGCGAATGGAGAGACCTGGGAACAAGATGCAGCCTAGAATCTGAATTAAGTTGAGACAACTGTAAGAAAGGGATCAGACAGGGATATGTAACTTCTAAAAGGTCCTCAAATGAATTGACACTCTGCACTGTCCTCCCTCTTTCACTGAGAATCTCAAATATTAGTGTGCATGATTTGCCTAGGGAGATTATTGAAATTCCAACTCTTTCACGGACCTTAGTTCTGGCTTAGGAGGGCTGTGTGGGGCCCAGGAACCTGCATTTTTGAATATGCGTCCTAGATGATTCTGATAATAAGTGATCCATAGAGTCTGTGTTGAGAAACATTGACCTAAACTGTATATCAAGTGAATTGAATTCTAGGCTCTGTGTGCTTAGGGCTCGGTGTCCTCATCCATCCAGCTAGATTACTGCCATTCTCTTAGGGTATATAACAGTTGCCCTTGACCTTTTGAAAAATAAAACATTTTATTCACAAGGAAAAATATACATGGTTAAAAAATGAAAGAAAAGATGCTGATCCTCACTGGAAGGCTTACTAGTCCAAATTAAATCAACAGTGTAATAACATTTTTCACCTGCCAGCAAGGATTTTAGAATTCATAACATCCAGTTTGGCCATGGCTGTGTAAAATGGCCAGTCTGTTGTTTGGCCAGTGGAAGTATACAGCTTTCCTGACAAGCAACTTGGCAATTTGTACCAATAGCCAGAAAAATACTGATGCCATTTATTCCAGTAATTCTGCCTTTAGGAAGTTTTAAGGAAATAAACAGAGAAGTGAACAGATATTTATATGCAGAGATGTTCATTACACCATTATTTATAATAGCAGAAGTTGAAATTCACAGTGTGACTACCCAACAATAAGTAAATGGTTAAATTTATCACTATAGGATCAAATGTCATACAGCCATTTATAAATATGCTGCTTATAAATAATATTATCATAAAAAATACTCAAATACAAAGTTTCTTAAAAAGAGGATACCAAGCAAAATACAAAATCCCAATTTTATAATACTAAATGAATATATATAACTAGAGAAGAAAAGAGAAAATAAACCAAAATGGTGATAGTAGTTATTGATACATGGTAGCATTATGGATTATTTAATAAATTTTTATTTTGCCATATTTTTTGTATTTTCAAAGGTTTCAGTTAGTATTTGTTAGCTCTTTTTTGAATATAAAATATTTAAAGGTAAGTATTTTCTCTTTATAGAACTTTAAACTTAGTGGGTTTAAGTACCATTTCAAAATGAGAACATTTTATATCAGTAGTTGGTATAAAATGATTAAAATACTATTTGAAGTAATATCTCAAACTGGGGCTGATTGTTTTGTTAAAGAAGATCTTAATTATCTTGGTTAATGTGAACTAATGAGCCATTTTATTTCATCTTACTGTTGACTTCCAACCATTTGGAGACTAAAAGGAAAGTGGGAGGTTGATGTTCACTTTAAGTACATTAGCTTTAGTGTGCTATATCAGAATAAAATGAAATATCAATGAATGCTTGTAGTAACCTTTCTCCAAAAGATATCTATAGTTTATAAATCCTTTGTTTTCTGTGTCCAAGTAAAAAACTTGTTTCTGTGTCCCAGTTTAAAAGCTTCTGAGAAACATATATTCAACCTCATTAGTAATTAGGGAAGTGCTAATTTAAACAGCACGTTTTACCCCCAAAAGTAGCAACAACTGAAACTTAATTAATACGCAGTGTTGTTGAATATATAGGGATCAATTCCCTTAATATACTATGGGTTGGAGTATGTATACTGTTGGACCATTTTGGAAGATGGGCAATACTATCAAAGGATAAATGTATGCTTAACCTTTTTTAAAAGATTTCATTCAATTTACAGGTGACAGCACAAGAAGGAGAGGACTCTGGGAAGGGGGAGAGGGAGAAGCAGACTCCCTACTGATCAGGGAGCCAGATGTATGCTTACTTTTTAACTCATCAGTCTGTTTCTAGGGGTCGTTTTTACAGAAATACTCAAGTGTAAAAAGTCCTATATACAATATTTTATTCCAACATTGTTTGTAGTAGCAAAAATTTGGAAACCACATTAATGTCTATCAGTAGAGAAATAAATAAATACATTGTTAGTATCATACAACTGTTAAAAAAGTGAGGTAGAGGGGATGCCTGGTGGCTCAGATGGCTAAGCTTCTGCCTTATGTTCTCCAGGTTCTGGGATCGAGCCCCATGTCAGGCTCCCAGCTCTCTGCTTCTCTCTCTCCCTCTGCCTCTGCCCCTGCTTATGCTCTCTCTGTTTCTTTCTTTCTTTCTCTCTCTCTCTCTCAAATGAACAAATAAAATCTTAAAAAAAAAAGTGAGGTAGGATTCTGTTACTGAAGTGAGCAGTTTCCAGCATATGTTAAGTGAAAAAAGCAATTTATAAAATAACATGTATGTATGGTATGATCTCACTATGTTGAAGAAAAAAGTATGTGGCACATAAATTCATCAAAAAAGTCTGGACTGATAACTCAACAAATTGTTCATGGTGATTAGAGCTCGTAAAGGAAATGGGATTGCAGGAATGAAGGGGGTGATAAAGGAGTTACCATGTTTTACTCTTTATGCCTTTGTGTCTTTACTAAGTTGTTTGAATTTGTTGTAATGAATATACATATATATGTACGTATATATAAATCTGCTTCAGGATGCTGTCCTCTTCCACAATACCATTTACTACAACCTTTTATATGGAAACATCCATGCTTCACCTGAGGAGGTGTACGCGGTGGCAAAATTAGCTGGACTCCATGATGCAATTCTTCGAATGCCACATGGATATGACACACAAGTAGGGGAACGAGGACTCAAACTATCAGGTAATCAGATTTTAGATCTACTCCTGCTTGTGTACTCCCATCAGACTTGAATTTGTCAGAGCCATTTTCTTGAAAATGAATGACAGAGTACACACCTAGTGCTCATCTATTCACTTTCAATAAGGTCCCAGTCTCAGCCATCACTGTAAATAATTCAACATGTTGGAAACAACTGTTCTCAATCATGCAGGTCTCTTTTTTTCTTTCACTTGCAGCTGCAAACTGTAAATGCTTAATAGTAAATTGCTAATACATCCTCAGGTCAGCATTAATGTATCATCCATAATTGTAATATTAAAGGAAAGCCAATATCATTGCTCACCTGAGAAAGTAGTAGGAGTAGGGAAAAGTAATTTGATAATAAATAGTATATCTCATCATAATTTCCTAGATCATTATGGGATGTTTTCAATACTTTAGACTTCCTTATACTTGATGTACTTAACTGCTATACTTTTATTAAAGCCAGTTTCGTTTTCATGTCCTTGTTGGTTCAGTGGTCAAGTAAACTTGGGGGCTTGTACATTTCTATATAAGTGTTTAATTATGAGATTGCTATGATTAATAATTTTCCTGTAATGACTAAATTTTTTGGAGGATCCACAAAAAAGCTTTTTCACCCAAAATTATTTGAATTCCAAAAGTATGATATCTGTGCCTGAAAGTATTAATGTAACTAATATAAACACACTGTATCCTTTACATTTATTCTAGTTTAATTTAGGGGGGAAATATATAAATTAGGGATGGAGGGGAGACAAAAAGAATAAAGAATACTCTGCATGAATTTAATGAATCCCCATTCGTTTTCATTACAAACCATCTTCATTTATTCACAACATTGATTAGGTGTATATTATGTGCAAACTAACATGCTAAATGCTTTGAGAGTTAATAAGATGATGCATAGATGTACTTGCCATCAGGGAATTTGCATTCCATTAGAAAGTTTTGATCTAAGTTTAGAAAATGTTAAGCAAAGATTGATTTCAAGTTAAGTTGGTCTGTAGTATTTTGATTATCAGCTGGTAGTAGAAGATTCTTGCATCATTCCAGTCCCTGTTTATACTTCACCATTCCTCTTAACAGGAGTAGTTCCCAGCTAACTAGACCACCTCCAGATGATTTGTCCAGTTGGCTAATTTTAAAGACCTCCAAGTTTTCACATAGTATAAACTAGACCTCTCAAAATAAGACTGCCTCAGATAGCTGTGCCACATGCCATTTTCCAATCATTTTTTCCCCTCTCTGCATGCCTTTGGGAGTAGGAATGGCTAAGGAAGTTTTCTTTTTGCCTAATATCCATTGTCCTACAGCTAGACCTCTCTAAATGAGTATTATTTAGCACCTATGCTAGTATTTATGGTAGGAAACAAATATTTCTTCTCCAGTTGCCAAAATTCTATTGATTAGAATTGAAACTGGGTTGGTTTCCACTTGAAATTTGAGAGTCATGTCTAAACTAGGCTTTCCTCTGAGTATCTGCATCTTTTAGGAGGTTTCTGCCACTAATTTGCTAGGTAGGTACGGAGGTAGTGCTGGCATGATGCCTGCTTTGGTAGGAGAATTCTGATCTTATTAAATGGGGAAGAATGTGGATAGTATAAATACAAACTTATTAATATTAGAGATAAGGAGCCCTCTTTTACAAGTTGAAAATAATAATTGCAGAAATAAAACTGAAATATTTGGTGTACCAGGTAGTAAACAGGTGGCGCTTGTTTCCCTAAGAGGTTACTGAAACTGAAAAATACAAGTTTATTTCAGACATTGATAAATTAATGGATAATGGGGGAAAAAAGAAGCCAAAGGGGACATATTCAGCAAAGCATCATCCTCTATACTTTCAGCTATAGTTTATGTATGATTGATGACCTTAGACCTGTAAGAGTCGCAGTGAGGAAAGAACGATTACTTTATTTTCACCGGAGTGTTTTTAGAAACAAATACGGGGGGGCACCTGGGTGGCTCAGTGGATTAAGCCTCTGCCTTCGGCTCAGGTCATGATCTCAGGGTTCTGGGATCGAGCCCCACATCAGACTCTCTGCTCAGAAAGCCTGCTCTCCAGCCCCCACTCTCTGCCTACTTGTGATCTCTCTCTGTCTCTCTCTCTCTGTCAAATAAATAAATTAATTAATTAAAGAAAAATAATTATTAAAAACAAATACAGGCTTGCATATTATGATAGGAAGAGCACTGAACTGGGAGTCAGGTCTAGTCCAGATTCCACTAGAAGTTGCTCTGTGATCGTGGGCAAATCATTAAACCTTTCTGGGCCTCTCTTTCCTTTCGGTTTTAAAATTCTGCTATTCTAGAGACCCATAGCAAATAACTAAGGTGAAATTAGTGGTATCTAGTATACACCTTTAACTTTGAAGAGTACTGTGAAAATAATATCTGTCAAAAGAATCCTTGAGAAGGGAGTTGTTTGGGGAAGTGGGTAACAGGGTGAAGGGTATTAAGGAGGGCATGTGTTGTGACGTGTAATGGGTATTATACATAACTAATGATCATTGGACACTACATCCAAAACTAGTGGCTAACTGAGCATGATAAAAGATATTAATTAATTCTAAAAAAAAAAAGAGCCTCTTGAGAAGAATACTGGCTAGATGGTATATTTTTGTTAAGAAGTAAATGTAAATATTCATAGTTTCATGTCTTCAAGTTGCCAGGTTTCAGATATTATATTTGTTTTTGGCTTTTTTGATTCTCTAATACTGAAATTTTTCTCTCTGTGGTTGCTGTCCATTGGGAAGTGATATAAAATAACATGTAATGAACATATTCTCGGTGTGAGCATATTTTTGGTGAGAGGAGTAATTGTGGAATCAAAGCTATTACCTCTCCTCTTTGTTCTTTTCTCCTGTCACAAAGTCAGGATCCAGAATTACATTTATGTTCCAGGGTATATAGTTTGTCAAAGGATATCATATATGAACTTAGACTCTTCTAACTGAGTAAACTAACAGTGGTCAAAGTAGAGGTACATGTTGAAGGCATTGCTTTGTGGTTATGTTTGGTAGAAATACTAGAAACACAAAGTATGTCTTTATGTTATACTTTCTTAAACTAAATTTTTCTTTACCAGGAGGAGAAAAGCAAAGAGTAGCAATTGCAAGAGCCATTTTGAAGGACCCCCCAGTCATTCTCTATGATGAAGCCACTTCATCATTAGATTCAATTACTGAAGAGGTAAATGATGATGAAAATGCAGAGCTCTTCAATTCTCAATGCTTAACTTTTCTGCTTGGAAGTTTCAGTAAAATGGCTATATTCTTTTATATTTTGAATGAACTTCAGTAGGAGGTACCATAGAGCAAAATATCTGGCCCTTTGTCCCCATATGGCAAGTGCTGATAATAAGAATGTCAGGTTGCATTCAGTTATCACATTGCTAAGTCCATTTGCAAAAGTGTCTTCTTTTTGAAGCTTATGACTATTCTATTATCCTTACATCTTGCAAAGCTTGTAAGAATTGCCTAATCTGCTGACAGATGAAGAATGTTTTAGTCTTTCTGCTGTTGCTACTTACCACTCATGAAAATAGGTCATGTAAATGATTGTGACACAAGCATACACCAGAAAACCTTTCACTTACCATGGAGCAACTCACTGAAATACAAGTCAGGCACACGCAGCCTGTGGTGCTGGTATAAATTTATATTCATTTCACAAAAATATACTGTGCAGCACCGAGACGTTGTGACACTTGATGTCATGGTACAACTCAGCGACTACGTTAGACTTCATAACAACATCTTTGTATTAAATACAATAGTCTTAATAATAATGATAATTTCATGAATGGATCCCCTTAATCTAGAACTGAAGATAGGCAGATTATCTGTCAGTAACCTCCATTCATCTACATTTTATTTAAATATATAGGAAAAACCCAATGTTGAAGGATAGCCTTAATTTCAGCTTTGCAGCATGTATGGCATAATATTTGCATATGTCGTTAAGTTTCAGGGCATATTTGATCTGCCGTATGTTTAAAATAGCTTAATATCTAAGTGACTTGTTTAGCATAAAGATTCGTTATATTTAAAGGGAATCTTGGGGCGCCTGGGTGGCTCAGTCGGTTAAGTGTCCGACCCTTGATTTTAGCTCAGGTCATGATCTCAGGGTTATGAGGTGGAGTTCGGCATCTGGCTCTGCTATGGGCATGGAGCCTGCTTAAGATTCTCTCTTCCTCTCCTCCTCCTCTGTCCCTTCCAAATAGGAATCTGCTTGCAAGAACTTTATATCTACAATGGTAGTATCCACGTTTACCACAAATTAAAAGTCGTTAACAGTCATTATTTGAGTCAGGGAACTTTATTATATCACAGAGCATAACCCATTAAGAGTTAGTAGACAACCCCCCAAGGGAATGAGTTACCAGCAGATTTAGTAAATTTTAATGGGCCTTTTTAAAAGGTCCATAGCACTTAGTAGAATGTCAGAGCTTAAGTTCTTGAGAATGAGGAAGATGAGTCCCCACAAATATCACAATTTTTCTTAGAATTGGCCCCACATTTGATTTACCATCTGTCTTAGTAAAATATAAGCTCTTCCCTTCCTGGGTAGCCACATCTACTCTTGATAATTTTATTCCTTTAATAAATACAATGTTTAGAAATATCTGCAGGGAGCCATTGGGTATATGCCCAACCCCACATTGCTGTTTCCATCGTGTTAGCTGTACTTAGACCCAGGTTTCCAAGTACAGCTGAATATATATATATAGCTCCTTTACACTTTAAAAGCAGTAAACAAAAATGTGTTTTCCAAACAGATTCTTAAATATAGAAAATAAATTTGTAGTTGTCAGAGGTGAGGTTGGTGGGAGGACAGGTGAAATAAAATGATTAAGAGTATACTGATCCTGATGAGCACTGAGTAATGTATAAAATTATTGAATCATTATATTGTACACCTGAAATTAATATAACATTGTTAATTATACTGTAATAAAAAATGTTTGCCAGAGTTCCCTAAGAAGTCAGAATACTTTTTTTTCCCCATTTCCTTCCTTTTGCTCTTTATTCAATTGGGTATTCAGGGCCAGTGTGTCTCAGAGTCATTCCCTCTGTTTATAATGGGGGAGAGGGGCTGGCCTATTTTTCTGAATCTTGGATATTTTGGAGGGAAAAAAGCATTCTAAAAACTTGCTCTTCAGAATTATTTTGACAAAGATAGTCCTACACCATTTCAGTGTGCCATGCATAGAATGCTTACGTTTGGGAAAGGCCAGAGGTATTGGGAGGAAGCTGTCCTTTCTTCTAGGGCAAGGGGAAAGGGAGCCAGACATTTCGTTCTTAGCTTTATTACAATGTGTGTCTAAATTAATGGCTTTGCTCTCTGTGTAGCCATTTCCATCCTCTTGCTATTTTTCTTTTTTTTTTTTTTTTCGGTGCATTATGATATAAGGGTGTTTGTTCTTTTTAAATTTTATTTTGGTTCCAGTATAGTTAATATAGAGTGTTATATTAGTTTCAGGTGTACAATATAGTGATTCACCAGTTTACATTATTCACTGCTTATCACAACAACTGTACTCCTTAATTCCCATTACCTATTTCACCCATCCTCCTACCCATCTCCCCTCTGGTAACCACTCATTTCTTTTCTATACTTAAGAGTCATTTCTTGATTTGTCTCAGTCTCATTCTTTCTCTCTTTTTTCCTTTGCTTGTTTGTTTTGTTTCTTAAATTACTCTTATGAACGAAATCATATGGCTTTTGGTTTTTTATCTAACATATTTCATTTAGCATTATACTCTTTACCTCCATGCATGTCATTGCAAATGGCAAGATTCCATTCTTTTTTTTAATGACTGTGTTATTTTCCATTGTATAAATAAACACTTTCTAATAAATTTTTAAAATGGGCAGAGAACATAAACTGACATTTCTCCAAAGAATACATTCGAATGGCAGACAGACACATGAAAAGATGCTCAGTATCACTTATCATTGGGGAAATGCAAATCAGAACTACAATGAGATCTCACCTCCTACCTGTCAGAATGGCTAAAATCAAAAACACAAGAAACAACAGGTGTTGGCAAGGATGTTAAAAGGAACATTGGTGCCCTGTTGATGGAAATGCAAACTGGTGTAGCCACTCCGGAGAACAGTATGGAGGTTCTTCAGGAAGTTAAAAATAGAATTAGTGTACGATCTAGTGATTGTGCTACTGGGTATTTACCCCCCAAAAATACAAAAACATGAATTCAAAGTAATACATGCAACCTGTGTTTATAGCAGCATTATTTACAATAGCCAAGATATGGAAGTAGCCCAGCTCTCCATCAATTGATGATGGATAAAGAAATCAGAATACTTTTGAAAAGGAAGTTTGCTCAAGTTACCGTACATGGTTGTCTTTATTGCCCATCTGTCCTCTGAGTTTGAACTAATTAAAAGCACATGTTCCTGTACCCTTTGAATCTCCTTTCTACTGATCTGAAATTTTCTACATCCTATTGCTTGAGTCCTATCACATTTTATTTTTATTCTCATTGGCCAGATAACATCATACCCAGCTATGTTCCTAATATCATTGGATTCATCATTGTTATTTGTTCATTTTTAAGTATAGAAATATCCACCCTCTCCAGGTCTTTCTAATTTAAAGAAATGTTGCCTATCTAAAAGATAATTTTTTCCATGATAATGTGGCATATTTGCCTTCCCTTTTTGATCAGTTTTCTCCTTTTAGTAATTATTAGAATAGGTCAAATATTTGGTAGTGATATAAAGTTTATATAATAAAAAATTCATTGGCATTTTATATGTTCCTTTAAGAAATGTATGGTTATTTTAATGTACATTTACCTAATCTTTTTTTCCTACTCTTGTCAAACTTACAGACTATTCTTAGTGCCATGAAGGATGCAGTCAAACATAGAACTTCTATTTTTATTGCACACAGATTGTCAACAGTGGTTGATGCAGATGAAATCATTGTCTTGGATCAGGTAAGAGATTTAACTTTAAAGTTTAGTATGGGGGGATTTGGGGGAAGATGGTGGAGCAAGAGGATCCTGAGCTCACCTGATCCCACAGACACATCCAGATAATCACAGCAGTGCAACTAACACGAAAACACCCTGGCAGAACAGACTTTGCAGTTTATTGCAGACAGGAGGCCACCTGAAAAGCGTAGGAGGGGCAGACACAGTCTGGAACCAGAATCCCATTGAGACTAACCACAAATGGAAGGAACACCACAAGCATGGAAAAGGGAGAGGAGCAGACTCCACACCAGGCACCTTAGGCAGTGGGGGAACTACATTGGAAAGACAGGTCCCCAAAACATTAGGCTTTAAAATGGGGCTTAACTTTATGAGTTTTTACAATCAGTGAGACTTAATGCCAGGTGCTTTAAAAATCAGCTAACTTAGCTGTGGGAGGCCCACAAGGCAATTGGAAACTGAGGCTTGGGCCTTAAAGAGCCAGCAAAACCAAAAAAACCCCACCAGGGTAGAGATTATTATGAGATTTCCCTAAGAATGGAAGAGATAGTGGGCAACCATTTTGCTTCCCCCACCCCCAGCCTAGATAGCCAGACAGTTGCAGGAATCAAGAGGAACACTCTATCACCTATCTTGCCAACACCACATCCGGCATTCTGGGGGATGCACCCCACTTAGCAACCATCCCTCCAAAGCAGTTTCTGCCAAGACACACACTGCAAGCAGCCCTGGCAGGGACCTGCACCACTCCAAAGAGCCTTCTGTCCTGGGGAGAGAAGATAACCACATACAGCAGTGCAACTGCAGCAATGGCAGACAGACTGGGCAGGCATCTGGTCTGACAGTTGGCCCTACCCACCATCAAAAGCCTCTCAAGAAAAGGCAGGAAGAGCACCCTGAAGGTTGATGCTACTGCCACCATAACAGACAGACTGGGGGCAGGCATCTGGTTTGACTACAGGCACCACCCACTAATCAAAGTCTCTAAGGGGGCAACAGAGGGAAAGGACCCTGCAATTTGGTGTGACTGCAACCCATTCAGAGGGGCTGAGAGCACACATCTGGTCTGGCTGCTCACACTACTAGATTATAAGCCCACAGTGGCCCCAGACACTTCCCCTAACAGCACAGAGAGCAAACCCTGCCTGGTACACCCAGAACATGAAAAGTGGACAATGCATCTAATGACTTAAGGTAAGCACAGCTTACCACAGTAGTAGGGTACACACAACCCACTAGGAGATACCCCTGAAGCTCCTGGTTCTGGTGAACAGTGGACATGCTACAGAATACCACAAGACCTCTTCTTTATAAGGCCACTACTTTCAAGATCAGGAGACTTAGCGGACTTTTCTCATACATAGAAACAAACACAAAGAGTTAGACAAAATGAGGAGACAGACAAATATGTCCTGGATGAGAGAGAATGGGACAGAAGTAAATCAGGAGAACTAATTAAAACAGAGATGAACAATATTGCCTGATAAAGAATTCAAATGAATGATCTTAAATATACTCACTAGGCTAGACAGAAAAGTAGAGAATCTCAATGAACCTTTAGTAAAGAGATAGAAAAAATAAAAAAGAACCAGTGAGAGATGAACTTAATGACTGAAATTAAAAATACACTGGATGGGGGGCATCTGGGTGTCTCAGTCAGTTAAGTATCTGCCTTCAGCTCAGGTCATGATCCCAGCATCCTGAGATCAAGCCCTGCATTAGGCTTCCTGATCAGCAGAGAGCCTGCTTCTCCCTCTCCCTTTGCTGCTCTCCTTGCTTGCATGCTCTCTGTCTCTCTCTGTCAGATAAATAAAATCTTAAAAAAAAAAAAAAAAAACTACACTAGAGAGACTCTGGCAGATTAGAGGAGACAGAAGAATGGATCAGTGAGCTAGAAGACAGAGTAATGAAATCAAGCTGAACAACAAAAAGAAAAAGAATAATAAAAAATGAGACTAGATTAAGGGAACTCAGGGACATCAGTAAGGATCATAACAGTCACATTATAGCAATCCCAGGAGGAGGAGAGAGAAGGGTGAAGAAAATTTGTTTGAAGAAATAATAGCTGAAAACTAAAGTAAACCGACATCTGGATTCTGGAGGCACACAGAACCCAAAACAAAATCAACCCAAGGAGGTTCATACCAAGACACATAATAACCAAAAATGGCAAAAAGTAGTGATAAAGAGAGAACGTTAAAAGCAGCAAGAGAAAATAGTTACATACAAGGGAAACCCCATAAGGCTTTTTACATGATATTTCAGCAGAATCTTTATTTAGGCCAGAAGGGGGTGGCATGGTATATTCAGACTACTGACAGAAAAATAACCTGGAACCAAGAATATTCTGCCCAGTAAGACTATCTTCAGAATACAAGGAGAGAGAGTTTTCCAGGCAAATAAAAGTTTAGGGAGTTCATTACCATGAAAACAGCCTTCAAGAAAAATTAAAGGGAATCCTTTGGAAAGAAAAGGCCATAATTAAGAGTAAGAAAATTATGAAAGGAAAAAATGTCACAGGTAAATGTAAACATATAATTAAAGTAGTGTATTAATCACTTATAAAACAAGTATGGAGATTAAAGCAGAAAAACAATAAAATAAATTATATCTGTAAAAGTAATCAAGAGGGTGCCTGGGTGGCTCAGTTGGTTAACTGACTGCTTTCAGCTCAGGTCATGATCCTGGAGTCCCAGATCGAGTCCCACATCAGTCTCCCTGCTCAGCGGGGAGTCTGCTACTCTCTCTGACCCTCCCCCTTCTCATGCTTTCTCTCTCAAATAAATAAATAAATAAATCTTTAAGAAAAGCAATCAGGAGAGTCACAAAATTAAAGGATATAAAGTATAATACCACATACATAAAATGTCAGGGAAGTAAAATTTTTCTACTTTAAAAATGGCTTCAAACTTAACTATCAACCTCCATAGACTGCTATATGCATAAAATATTACATGTGAACCTAATGGTAATCACAAATCAAAAACCTGTGGTAGATACACAAAAAGCAAAGAGAAAGCAATCCAAGCATTAACACTGAAGAAAGCCATCAAATCACAAGAGAAAAGGGAAGATGGAGGAAAAAAAGAACTATAAAAACAACCATAAAACAAGTTACAAAATGGCAATAATTACATACCTGTCATTAATTACTTTGAATGTCAGTGGACTAAATGCTCCAGTTAAAACACATGGGAGGAGTAAAAACACAGAATGACTGAATGGATAAAAATTGCAAGCTCCATCTAAGTGCTACCCACATGAGACTCAGTTCAAGACCTGAAGACACATGGAGATTGAAAGGAAGGACATATTTACCATGTGAATGGAAGTGAAAAGAAAGCCAGGAGAGCAATACTTTCATTGCACAAAACACACTTTAAAACAAAGATTGTAACAAGAAACAAGGACACTACATGATGATAAAAGGGAAAAATCCAGCAAGAAGATAAAATAATTGCAAATATTTGTGTACCCAACATAGGAGCACTCCAAAACATGAATCATGTGTTAAGAGACATAAAAGAAGAAATTAACACAGTAATAATAACTGACTTTAACACCTCTCTTACATTAATGGGTATATCATCTATACAGAAAATAAAGGAAAGAGTGACTTTGAATGACATACTGGACCAGATGAAATTAACATCCTATTTATTGAACATTCTATCAAAAAACAGCAGAATGCACTTATTTTCAAGTGCACGTAGAGCATTCTCCAGAATAGATCTCATATTAGGGCACAAAACAAGTCTCTGAATTTAAGAAAATAAAACCACAGCAAGCATCTTTCCAAAACAAAAAGATACAAAACTAAAAAGCAGTTGTGAATGAGAAAAATAAGGGAAAGAACTACAAACACTTGAAAGCTTAGCAGCATGCTACTAAACAACCAATGGCTCAACAAAGAATCAAAGAAAAAATAAAAATAATACATGGAGACAAATGAAAATGAAAACACAGTGTTTCTAATTCATTAAGATGCAGCAAAAGTGTTCCAAGCTGGAAGATTATACCAGTATAGGCCTGTCTCAAGAAAGAATAAAAATCTGGAATAAACAACCTAATCTTAATAAAAATACCTAGGGATAAACTTAAGGAGATGAAAGTTCTGTACTATGGAAACTATAAAATATTGATGAAGGAAATCGAAGATGACACAAATAGATATTTCTTGTTCAGGAGTTAGAAGAATTAAGATTGGTGAAGGGTCTGTACTACCCAAAGCAGTCTATAGAGCTTCAGTGTAATCCCTATCAAAATACCAACACCATGTTCCTAGAACTGTAAAAATAATTTTATGGAACCACAAAAGACCTCAAATAGCTAAAGCAATCCAAAAAAGAACAAAGCAGGATATATTAAAATCCCTGATTTCAAGATATATTACAAAGTTGTGGTTGTCTGGTACAAAACTAGACACAAAGGTCAGTGGAAGAGAATAGAGAGTCTAAAAATGAACCCACGCTTACATGGCCAGTTAATCTATGACAGAGGAGGCAAGAATATACAAGGAGGAAAGAGTCTCTTCAACAAATGGTGCTGGGAAAACTGAACAGGTACATGTAAATGAATGAAACCAGACCACTTTCTTACTCTATACACAAAAATAAACTCAGAATGGATTAAAGACCTAAATGTGAGACCTGAAACTGTAAAAATTCCTAGAAGAAAACATAGGCAATAATTTTTTTGACATTGGCTATAGAAACTTTTTTTAGCTAAGTCTTTTCAGGCAAGAGAGACAAAGGCAAAATTAGACTGTTGTGAGTACACCAAACTAAAACACTTTTTCATAATGACAGAAACCATCAACAGAATTACAAGGCAACCTACTGAATGGGAGAAGATATTTGTAAAATGATATATTTGATAAGGGCTAAATAACCAAAAGATATAAAGAACTTATACTACTCAACACCCTCAAAAACCCAAATAATCTGATTTTTAAAATGGGCAGAGGACTTGAATAGACATTTTTCCAGAGAAGCTGTATAGATGGCCAACAAACACGTAAAAAGATGCTCACCATAACTAATCATCAGGGAAATGCAAATTAAAACACAATGAGATATCACTTTATACCTTTCAGAATGGCTAAAATCAGACACACAAGAAATAAGAAATATTGACAATGATACAGAGAAAGAGGAACCCTCATGCACCATTGCTGGGAATGTAAATTGGTGCAGCCACTGTGGAAAACAATGTGGAGGTTCTTCAAAAATTTGAAAATAGGGGCGCCTGGGTGGCTCAGTGGGTTAAAGCCTCTGCCTTCGGCTCAGGTCATCAAGCCCCACATCGGGCTCTCTGCTTGGCGGGGAGCCTGCTTCCCCTTCTCTCTCTGCCTACTTGTGATCTCTGTCTGTCAAATAAATAAATAAAATCTTTAAAAACAATTGAAAATAGGTAATTCCAATACTGGGTATTTACCCAAAGAAAATGAGATTACTAACTTGAAAAGATATATGCACCCCTGTGTTTATTGCAGCAATAATTACAATAGCCAAAATATGGAAACTTCTCACCTGTCAATCCATAGAGATTGGATAAAGAAGACTATTACCTGGCTATAAAAAAAATGAAATCTTGCCATTTGTAGCAATATGCATGAACCTTGAGGATATAGTGATGAGTGATATCAGTCAGAGAAAGATGAGTAACATACTATTTCACTCATGTGTGGAATTTAAGAAACAATCCAAATGAACAAAGAAAAACGGACACAAAAAATAGACCCTTTAAATATAGAAAACAAACTGGTGGTCTTCAGAGGTGTGGTGTGGGGGTATGGGTGAAATAGATTAAGGGGAATAAGAGTACACTTGATGAGCACTGAAAAATGTATAGAATTATTGAATAATTATATTTTAAACCTGAAACTAATAGAACATTAGATCTTAGTTGCAGTTCAATTTAAAAAAAAGTTTAGTACATGAAGAACATTGAAAATTGTCACAAACACAAATAACTTAAATATTGTTTCTAAAGAAAAATGCAGAATTTGTGTTCTTTAAATAAGAGTGAATCCTGATAGGACTCCCATTTTTACTCCTTTTGACAGGAAAACAAAGGCATTTTTCTTCCAAGAAGAAATAAACCATTAACTCACTTTTCATCGAAGTATTAAAAGCAAACTTGTATCAGGAAAGCATTAAAGCCTCATATAATAGAATCAGATTTTAGGGAGTATATACATAAAATATTTTTTTGCGTTCAGTTTTGCTCTGCACAGAATCATTGCTCATTATCATTTTTGTATTTTGTATTTTTATTTTTTCTAATATCTGCACATACCCTTGATGTCTAAAAGAAAATTACCATAAAATAGTCACTTGCAAACATGATTACTTTTATTTTTTTCCTCCTGGGGAAAGTAAGAAAATGGGTAGCCTGCTTTATCCCTTCTGAGGGCTTTACTATTAAGAGCGTACTACTTTCTAAATGTTCTGATCAACTTAGAATACCACTGTAGTGATTGGTAATTTTCCTTTTCTCTACTCTTTATAAGAATGTATTTTCCCACATCCTAGTACTTGGTTATTTCTCACACTGTTCAGTTTTTCACCTTCCATTCAGCCTTTTCTATTATTATGTTTCCCTTCTAATAAATAAACCTTCAATTCTTTATCATTTTGAAAGCCTGAATACTAGATGTTGAGAGAGGAAAAGCATTCTCATGTACTTTCTATATTGAGTTATCGAGAGAATTTTTCACACCACTAAAATTTCATATAAGCTGTTGATTTTTCTGTGGTGTGTATGTATATATATATTTTTAGATATGTACATGTATATCGTTATATAGTCTTACCTGTGTGTACTTGAGTAACCCTAGGTTTTTTGTTGTTTTTTTTTTCTCAAGTCCTTACATTCAGTAGAAAACAAACTAATTTTTTCAGTATGCTTATATACCAGAATGCCTTAAATGTGAAATGCTGTAAATACACTTTATTATCCAATTGATATTCAAAAGAGGGCAGTTGGGTGTTGTATGTATGGGTTGAGTCACTAAATTCTGCTCCCGAAACTAACATTATACTATCTGTTAACTAACTGGAATTTAAATAAAAACTTGGAGGAAAGAAATTAAAAAGAAAGAATCTGAAATAAAATTTGCTGTTGGTGCTTTTTTACTAACCTTTCCATTGTATGCAGGCATGCAGATAGGCTTTTCTTATAAAGTGGTAAAGGTACTTGAACAAGCTTGAGCTTTCTTGTCTCATACTTTGAGGTTGACAGTATCTACAGTTATATTACAACATTGCCAGTTGAAGTTTGGATTATAATTGGAACTATAATTAATATATTAATGATTATAGCACATGTATCTAAAATATCTTAGTATTTATAATTTGATCATTCTGTATTTGCTTGATTATGAAAATCAGAGACTTTCATTTTCTAGTGAAATGTATATAACCTCATGTATTCTGTCAACAGTGCCTTGTAGTATAATGTTACATCTACATAAGAAATAGAATTCTCAAGGCCCCTCCTTAACCCCACAGCCTGGTAATTACTGCTTCCCAGCCTTGGCAAGAGGCGGCAGGTTGACTTGTCAGGAAATTGAGTCATAGAGGCTCTAGACAGAAAATTGTCTAGCACGTGAACAAAGATGGGGAAGGTTAACTGGAAATCAAAGCACACCAAAAAAAGACCATAGACCCTCTTATGCCACTGGCTCCATAACCATTTCTTTATTTCTAATATCACTACTCCTTCCTTCATCAGGAGATAATTGAAGAAGTCTCTGCAGAAGACACATGTAGCCCCAGGGGGGAAAAAAAAGCTATTTGTATTTGGAGACCCCAGCAAGATGACCATGTATCCATATGATCATTCTTCAGTGAAATCCCACAGTTGAAAATCCCATTCCCATGCACATAGTTTCTAGTCAGTTTTCTAATGCTCCATTACTAAGTATCAATGGATAATAAAGGAAGACCTCTTAAACAAGCAGAAAAAAAGGAATTCGGTAGAAAATATAGACAATGAAAAGAGCATAAAGCAACTTAAATAATTAATATCGCCACAGGTCATGGAAAATAAAGCATTTCTAAAATAAGGACAGATGCTGTTAAGAGAAAAAAGTAAAGGGAGCTTTATATGGCATGATTTCTAGATATGTTGTTAAATGAAAGAAAGAACAGTTCAGAATCTGTTGTATGCTGCTATTTGCAAGGAGGATGGGGGGAAAAGGAATATGTGATATTTACTTATTTCTGTGGGAAAAAAAACCTCAGAGTTTGTACCTCTTAATCCACTTTACTTTGCCCATTCTCTCATCCACCTTTCCTTTGGCAAATAACATTTTGTTCTTTAATTAAGAGGTACAGACTTCCACTTTTAAATAAGTCGTGGATATTGAAAGTACAGCATAAGTAATATAGTCAATAATATTATAATAATGCCTTATGGTGACAGATGGTGACTACATTACCGAGGCCAGCACTGAATAATGTATACAGTTGTCTAATCACTGTGTCATACACCTGGAAGTATTAAAACATTCTATGCCAATTATATTTCAATAAAAAATTATAAAAAAAGAAATAGCCTAAGTTGAGCTGGAAAGAATTTAATATTTGATGATTCACAGTCTTTGGCTCAGAGGTATGATCGTGGATATTAATTATTACTATACTAAGGCAATACAGAACAGTGTTTAATAGTTTGATTAACATAAAATAGACTAAAACCTTTCTTTTTTGGGTTTCAATGCCAAATAAAAAGAACTCTTAGTAAAAGAAAAAGCAACAACAACAAACTCAGGAAGCATAAACTAGAAACTAAAGAAATTGACTGTTTATGGAGTGGAGATAGAAAGAGGTAAAAGGGATAGGAAAGGGAGCATGATTTTCCTGATTATACTTTTTTATATATTTTTTCAGTCTTTCAAGTTTTTAAATTCCAGTTAACATCGAGTGTGATATTAGTTTCAGGGGTAGAATTTAGTGATTCATCACAGCACCCAGTGCTTATCACAAGTGCCCTCCTTAATACTCATCACCCATTTAACCTATCTCCCCACCCACATCCCCTCCAGCATCTCTCAGTTTGTTCTCTGTAGTTAAGAGTCTGTTTTATGATTTCTCTTCTCCCCCCATGTTCATCTATTTTCTGTCTTAAATTCTACATATGAGTGAAATCATATGGTATTTATCTTTCTTTGACTTATCTCACTTAGCATAATACTCTCTAGCTCCATCCACATCCTTGCAGATGGAAGGATTTATTTTTGATGGCTGAGTAATATTCCGGTGTGTGTGCATATGTGTGCATGCATATGCACATATGTATACTACATCTTCATAATCCATTCAGTAGTCAGTGGGCATTTGGGCTCTTTTCCTAGTTTGGCTATTGGTGATAAAACAGCTTTAAACATTAGGGTACATGTATGCCTTTGAATCTGTATTTTTGTATCCTTTCAGTAAGTACCTACAAGTAGAATTGCTGGATTGTAAGGTAGTTCTCTTTTCAACTTTTTGAGGAACCTTCCTACTGTTTTTGAGAATGACTGAACCAGTTTGCATTCCCACCAATAGTGTAAGAGGGTTCCCCTTTCTCCACATCCTTTCCAACGCCTATTGTTTCTTGTGTTGATTTTAGCAATCCTAATATGTGTGAGATGGTATATCGTCATGGTTTTGATTTGTATTTCCCTGATGATGAGAGATGTTGAGCACCTTTTCATGTTCCTGGTAGCCGTGTGGGTATCTTCTTTGGAAAAATGTCTATTCACGTCTTCTGCCCATTTTTTAACTGGATTATTTGGTTTTCTGGGTGTTGAGTTTAATAAATTCTTTATAGATTTTTGATACTAACCCTTTATCGGATATGTCATTTGCAAATACCTTCTCCCATTTTGGAGGTTGCCTTTTAGTCTTGCCAGTTGTTTTCCTTCACTGTGCAGAAACTTTTTATCTTGAAAAGTCCCGATAGTTTATTTATTTATTTTTTAACATATAATGTATTATTTGTTTCAGGGGTACAGGTCTATGATTCATCAGTCTTAAAATACACAGTGCTTATTACAACACATACCCCCCAATGTCCATCACCCAGTTACGTTATTCCCCTACCCCCGCACCCCTCCAGCAAATCTCAGTTTGTCTCCTAAGATTAATGGTTTGTCTCCCTCTTTGGTTGTATCTTGTTTTATTTTTTCTTCTCTTCCCCTATGATCCTCTGTTTTGTTTTCTAAAGTCCACAAACCAGTGAGATCATACAATAATTGTCTTTCTCTGATTGACCTGTTTTGCTTAGCATAATACCCTCTAGTTCCAACTATGTCATTGCAAATGGCAAGACTTCATTTTTTTTGATGACTGAGTAATGTTCCTGTGTGTGTGTGTGTGTGTGTGTGTACACACAGTGGATATATTTATCCATTAATATATTGATGGACATCTGGGCTCTTTCCCTAGTTTGGCTATTGTGGACATTGCTGCTATAAACATCGGGGTGCTGATGCCCCTTCAAATCACTGTGTTTGTATCCTTTGGATAAATACCTGGCCATGCAGTTCCTGGGTTGTAGGGTAGCTCTGCTTTCAACTTTTGAGGAACTTCCATACCGTTTTCCAAAGTGGCTGCACCAGCTTGCATTCCCAACAGTGTAGGAGGGTTCTCCTTTCTCTGCATCCTCCCCAATATCTTTCATTTCCTGACTTGTTAATTTTAGCCATTCTGGCTGGTGTGAGGTGGTATTCATGGTTTTGGTTTGTATTTCCCTGATGCCAAGTGATGTTGAGCACTTTTTCATGGGTCTTTTGGCCATTTGGGTGTCTTTGGAAAAATGTCTATTCATGTCTTCTGCCCATTTTTGGACTGGATTATTTGTTTTTTAGGTGTTGAGTTTCATACAGTCTTTAGAGATTTTGGATACTAGCCCTT
The DNA here is from genome assembly GCF_030435805.1 of Mustela lutreola. Lineage (NCBI taxonomy): Eukaryota > Metazoa > Chordata > Mammalia > Carnivora > Mustelidae > Mustela > Mustela lutreola. The sequence goes on along the minus strand of NC_081308.1, from coordinate 65,948,364 downwards.
TATATGATATGTCATTTGCAAACATCTTCTCCCATTCTCTTCGTTGTCTTTTGGTTTTGTCAACTGTTTGCTTTGCTGTGGAGAAACTTTTTATCTTGATGAAATCCCAATAGTTCATTTTTGCCTTTGTTTCCTGTGCTTTTGGAGGTGTGTCTAGAAAGAAGTTGCTGTGACCAACATCACAGAAGTTGCTGCCTGTGTTCTTCTCTAGGATTTTGATTAATTCCTGTCTCATGTTTAGGTCTTTCATCCATTTTGAGTCAATGTTTGTGTATGGTGTAAAGAAATGGTCCAGTTTCATTCTTTTGCATCTGTCTGTCCAGTTTTCCCAACACCATTTGTGGAAGAGACTGCCTTTTTTCCGTTGGATGTTCTTTCCTGCTTTGTTGAAGATAAGTTGACCACAGAGTTGAGGGTCCGTTTCTGGGTTCTTGTTCTGTTCCATTGATCTATACATCTGTTTCTGTGCTAGTACCATACTGTCTTGATGATTACAGCTTTGTAATAGAGCTTGAAGTCCAGAATTGTGATGCTACCAGCTTTGGTTTTCTTTTTCAACATTTCTTTGGTGCTTCAGGGTCTTTTGTTTCATACAGATTTTAGGATTATTAGTTCTAGTTCTGTGAAAAAAGTTGATGGTATTTTAATAGGGATTGCATTGAATTTGTGTATTGCTCTAGATAGTATAGACATTTTAACAATATTTGTTCTTCCAATTCATGAGCATGAATGGTTTTCCATTTCTTTATGTTTTCCTCAATTTCTTTCTTGAGTACTCTGTAGTTTTCTGAGTACAGATCCTTTGCCTCTTTGATTAGATTTATTCCTAGGTATCTTATGGTTCTGGGTGCAACTATAAATAGCATCAACTCCTTAATTTCTTTTTCTTTAATCACATTGTTAGTGTATAGAAATGCAACTGATTTCTGTGCGTTGCTTTTATATCCTGCCACTTTACTGAATGTGCCAACAAATTAGGCAATCTGGAAGAAATGGATGCGTTCCTAGAGACATATAAACTACCAAAACTGAACCAGGAAGAAATAGAAAGCCTGAATAGACCCATAACCAGGAAAGAAATTGAAGCAGTAATCAAAAATCTCCCATCCAAAAAAAAAAAAAAAAAAAAATCTTCCAACAAACAAGAGCCCAGTGCCAGAAGGCTTCCAGGGGAATTCTACCAAACATTTAAAGAGGAATTAATAGCTATTCTCCTGAAACTGACAGAATAGAAATGGAAGGAAAACTTTACAAATTCATTTTATGAGGACAGCATTACCTTGATCCCAAAACGAGACAAAGACTCCACCAAAAAGGAGAATTACAGACCGATGTCCCTGATGGTCATGGATGCAAAAATTTTCACCAGAATAATAGCCAGTAAGATCTAACAGTACATTAAAAGGATTATTCACCAGGATGAAGTGGGATTTGTTTCTGGACTGCAAGGGTACTTCCGCATCCACAAATCAATCAGTGTGATATACTACATAAATAAAAGAACTTTATGATACTCTCAATAGATATTGAAAAGCATTTGACAAAGTACAGCATCCTTTCTTGATTAAAACTATCCACAGTGTAGGAATAGAGAGAACATACCTCAGTATCATAAAAGCCATCTATGAAAAATCCACAGCAAATATCATTCTCGGTGGGGAAAAACTGAGAGTTTTTCTCCTAAGGTCAGGAACACAGCAGGGATGTCCACTATCACCACTGCTGGTTAGCATAGTACTAGAAGTCCTAGCCTCAGCAGACAGACAACACAAAGAGATAAAAGGCATCTGAATTGGCAAAGAAGTCAAACTCTCACTCTCCACAGATGACCTGATACTTTATGTGAAAAACCCAAAAGACTCCACCCCAAAATTGCTAGAACTCATATGGGAATTCAGTAAAGTGGTAGGAAAAGTCCTGATAAATTCATTATTGCTTTTGTTTGCCTTGCTTCTTAAGACATACCAAGTAAGAAGATATGCTATGGCTGATGTCATAGAGGCTATTGCCTGTTTTCTTCTCTGGGATTTTGATGGTTTCCTGTCTCACAGTTAGGCATTTCATCCATTTTGAGTTTATTTTTGTTTATGATGTAAGGAAGTGTACAGTTTCATTCTTTTGTATGTTTCTGTCCAGAAACATACAAAACATGCATTTGACCATGTATTTTGGGGTCCATTTCTGGGTTCTCTGTTCTGTTCCATTCATCTGTGTGTCTGTTTTTGTACCAGTACTATACCATCCAGATTACTACAGACAACTTGAAGTCCAGAATTGTGATGCCTCTAGCTTTTGTCCCATACAAATTTTAAGATTCTTTGTTCTAGCTCTGTGAAAAATGCTGTTTGTATTTTGATAAAGATTGCGTTAAATGTATAGATTGCTTTCAGTAGTATAGTCATTTGAACAACACTTGTTCTTCCAATTCATGTGCATGGAATGTTTTCCCCTTTCTTTGTGTCATCTTCAGTTTCTTTCATCAGTGTTTTCTAAGTTTTCATAATACAGATCTTTTACCTCTTTGGTTAGGTTTCTTCCTAGGTGTCTTAACAGTTTTTGTACAGTTGTAAATGGGATTGATTTCTTGGTTTTTCTTTCTGCTGCTTCATTATAGGTTTATAGAAATGCAACAGATTTCTGTATGTTGATTCTGTATCCTGCAACTGGACAGAATGCATGTATGAGTTCCAGCAATTTTTTGGTGGAGTCTTTCGGATTTTTTTTAAGATAATTTTTTATTTATTTGACAGAGAGAGTGGGGGGGTGTCACAAGTAGGCAGAGAGGCAGGCAGAGAGAGAGAGGGAAACAGGCTCCCCGCCAAGCAGAGAGCCCGACGCAGGGCTCGATCCCAGGACCCTGGGATCATGACCCGAGCCCAAGGCAGAGGCTTTAACCCACTGAGCCACCCAGGCGCCCCTCTTTCGGATTTTCTATATAGAGTATCCTGTCATCTGCAAATAGTGAAAGTTTGACTTCTTCTTTGCTGATTTGGATACATTTTTATTTGTTTTTGTTATCTGTTTGCTGAGGTGAGGACTTCTAATACTGTGTTAAATGAAAGTGGTGAGAGTAAACATCCCTTTTTCCTGATGCTAGATGAAAAGCACTCCGTTTTTCCCCATTGAGGATGATAATAGCTGTGGTCTTTCATATATGGCCTTTATAGTATCAAGGTATGTTCCCTCTGTCCCTCGGTTTTTGAGGGTTTTTAATCAAGAATGGATGCTGTATGTTTTCAAATGTTTTTTTCTGCATCTATCGAGAGGATCATATGGTTCTTACCCTCTTTTATTAATGTGGTGTATCGCATTGATTTATTTGAAAATATTGAACCACTCCTGTTGCGCAGGAATAAATCCCAATTGATCGTGGTGATTGATTCTTTTTCTGTACTGTTGTATTCAATTTGATAGTATTTTGTTGAGAATTTTTACATCCATAGCCATCAGAGATATTCGCCTGTAGTTCTCTTTCTTAGTGGAGTCTTTGATTTGGGGAATCAGAATAATGTGGGCCTCATTGAATGAGTTTAGAAGTTTTCCTTCCATTTCTATTTAAGAAAAATAGGTATTAACTCTTCTTTAAAGATTTAATAGAATTCCCACGTGAAGCCATATGGCCCTGGACTTTTGTTTGTTGGTAGATTTTTTTATTACTGATTCAGTTTCTTCACTGGTTATGTCTGTTCAAGGTTTTTGTTTCTTCCTGTTTCAGTTTTGGTAGTTTATATGTGTCTAGCAATTTATCCATTTCTTCCAGATTACTCAGTTTGTTGACATATAATTTTTCATAATATTATTTTATTTGTATTTTTGTATTATTATTTGAGCTCTCCTCTATTTTAATTTTTTGGAGCCACCTTCTTTTTTATAAGTCTGGCCAGGGGGTTATCAATTTTATTAATTTTTTCAGAGAACCAGCTCCTGGTTTCATTGTTCTATTCTCCTGTGTTTTTGATTTCTATATTATTTATTTCTAGTCTAATCTTATTTCACTTCTGCTAGTGTTAGCCTTCATTTGTTGTTCTTTTTCCTTTGTTTCATTTTTTAAATTTAAATTCAATTAGCCAAAATCATTAGTTTTTGATGTAATGTTCAATGATTCATTAGTTGCATATAACACCCAGTGCTCATCGTTGTTCTTTTTCTAGCTCCTTTATGTGTAAGGTTATGTTGCGTATTCGAGATTTTTCTATTTGAGTTAGGCCTGTATTTCTGTATACTCCCTCTTATGACTGTTTTTGAAACATCCCAAATATTAAGGGCTGTCATGTTTTCATTTTCATTTGTTTCTGTGTTTTTTCCTAATTTACTTTCTGATTGATTTATTGTTTAGTAGCATGTTATTTACCTTCCATGTATTTGTGGTTTTTCTCAAATTTTATCTTGTGGTTGATTTCAGGGTCATAGCATTGTGGTCAGAAAGTATGCATGGTATGATTTCATTCTTTTTGTACTTGTTGAGGCTTGATTTTTGACCAGTATGTGATCTGTTCTGGAGACTGTCCCATGTGTATTTGAAAAGAATATGTATTCTGCTTAAGATGAAATTCTTTTCTGAATCAATCTCTCTCTCTCTCCATATATATATATATATATATATATATATATATATATATATATATATATGTTATTGTGTTATGTTGGTCACCATAAAATACATCAGTAGTTTTTGATGCAGTGTTCCAAGATTCATTGTTTATGTGCAACACCCAGTGCTCCATGCAATATGTGCCCTTCTTAATACCCACCACCAGGTTTCCCCCACCCCACTCCCCTCAAAAAGCCTCAGATTGTTTCACCCTCCATAGCCCCTCATGGTTCATCTCCCTCTGATTTGCCCCAATTCACTTTTCCTTTCCTTTGCCTGATGTCCTCCATGTTATTCCTTATGTTCCACAAGTAAGTGAAACCATATGGATCTCTCTTAAATCCATCTAATCTAGTATATCATTCAAAGCCAGTTTTTTTAAAAAGATTTTGTTTATTTATTTGACAGACAGAGATCACAAGTAGGTAGAGAGGCAGGCAGAGAGAGAGAGGAGGAGGAAGCAGGCCCCTTGCTGAGCAGAGAGCCCGATGCGGGGCTCGATCCCAGGACCCTGGGATCATGACCTGAGCCAAAGGCAGAGGCTTTAACCCACTGAGCCACCCAGGCGCCCCAAAGCCATTGTTTTCTTACTGATTTTCTGTTTAGATGATCTTCACTTGATATAAGCGTGCCCTACTGTTTTTTGTATTATTATCAATGAGTTCTTTTATTTTTTTATTAAATTTTTTATTTATTTGAATTCTCCCAAGGTGGGGGAGATCTTCTTAATTGGGTAGACTCCCTTTTTATTATATAATGCCCTTCTCCATCTTTTCTTACAGTCTTTGTTTCAAAGTCTAGTTTGTCTGTTATAAGTATTGCTATTCTGGCTTTTTTTGATGTCCGTTTGCATGGTAAATATTTCTCCATCCCCTCACTTTGAATCTGCAGGTCTCTTTAGGTCTAAAATGAGTCTCTTGTAGGCAGCATATAGGTGGGTCTTGTTTTGTTTTGTTTTGTTTTAATCCCATCTGATACCGTACATCTTCTGATTGGAGCATTTAGTCCATTTACATTACAGTAATTATTGTTAGATATGAATTTAGTACCATTTTATTACTTGTTTTGTCATTGTTCCTGACAGTTTTCTGTGTTACTTTCAAGTCTTTGTCAGTTTTGGTCTTTCCCACTCAAAGAGTCCCCTTTAATATTTCTTGTAGGGCTGGTTTAGTGGTCACGAAATCCTTTACTGTCTGGGAAACTCTCTCTCTCTCTTTCTATTCTGAATGACAGCCTTGCTGGATAGAGTATTCTTGCTTGGGTATTTTTCCTTCAGCCCATTGAATATATCATGCCTCTCTCTTCCAGGCCGCTAAGTTTTTATGGACAGGTCTGCTGCTAATATAGTTTGTCTTCCCTCTTAAGTTACGTATTCCTTTTGTCTGGCTACTTTTAGGATTTTTTCTGTGTCTCTGTTTGTTTTGTTTTTTAACTTTAACTACAGTATGCTCTGATGTTGGCATGCTTTTTTGTTGATTTTGATGGGAGTTCTCTGTGTCTTCTGGACTTGGAAGTCTGTTTCTTTCCCTAGATTAGGTAATTTTTCAGCTCTGGTTTCCTCGAATTAACCTTCTCTCCCCTTTTTCCTCTTCTTCTGGGACTCCTGTGATACAAATGTAATTACTTTTCGAGGAGTCACTGAGTTCTTATACGTCTGCTCGCGAGGTCCTAGATGTTCCCCCTTTTTATCAGCTTCCTTATTTTCTGTAATTGTATCTTCATTGTCACTTATTCATTTCTTTTCTTCTTCCATGTGGTCATTGCACCCAGTCAGTTTTTAATCTGTTACTGCATTTTTCATTTTGTCACGATTGTTTTTAAGCTCTTGTCTCTCTGTGGTATGGATCTTCCTGATGTCGTCTATGCTTTTCTCAAGCCCAGATAATATCCTTAATGACTGTTGCTTTAATTTCTCAGGCCTGTTATTTATATGTATTTTGTTTAGATCCCTGGCCATGACCTTGTTCTTTCTTTTGTGATGAATTCCTGTCTTGGCATTTTGTCTAGGTATCTGTATTCTTCTCTGTGTTAGGAAAGCCTGTTGTGGTGTTTCCTGCTCTTGAGATGTAATGGTGTTATGAAGAAGAGGTCATATAATGTCTAGGGCCTGTCACTTCAGGAAGTGTCTCTGATGTCTGCTGTGTGCACTCTGCTGCTGTGATATGGCTGTTGTACCCCTCAGATCAGTGCTCTATAGAGTTTCTCCTTGCCTGCAGTGAGTAGTGTCTGGACCTTGGCCAGAGTGTGGCAAGTTTTAACTAGTTATGTTCTTGTCTGCTTGTTTAAAAAGACCTGGTGCCATTTCCACTAGAGCTGAAGCTTTGCAGAAGTCTGTGGTCAGTAGACATGATGCCTGTGGGGGTTTGTGCTGGTCTCCTGGGGGAGGAGCCTGCTGTACTGGTTCTCAGGCACACTTGCCTGAGATGAGCAATACCAGTAGAGTGCAGAGGAGCAGGGTTGATGTAAGCAATTAAGCAGCCTGTGTTGATACTCTTCTATTTACTGAAGTGAGTTTATGCTGAAGGCTAGTGGAGGGAAGTGGCACCAGCCAGTTCTTTTTTCCCTTGAGAGGGGAGTTCGTGCTTACTTAATGTCAGGGAAGCACTCCCAGAGGAATGAATAAACTCCCTTCATACACCCTAAGTGTTTATTAGATCATTGTTTCCTCAGTGTCGGTGTCTGGGTTGCTTGCCTTCCTGTTGCAGAACAGTGTGAACTTTAGCTCTTCCCCAGTCAGGCTGGCTGAGTTTTAAAATTCTAATCTTGAGAGACCTGATGTACTGGGGACCTGTTCTGGTCTGAGGGTGGTGTAGGTTTGACCCAGAAGGGCAATCTCACCAGAGCCCAGAAGTGTGCAGTTTGGAGCAGAGCTCACTAAGCAGCCATTGTCTGACTTTGCTGTCCTCACCAGGTGTCTCTGTACCTATTCTTAGGGTTGGGGGACAGAAATGCTGCCCACTGACTCCTTTGTCCCCAGAGAGGCAATGACATCTCCCTCAAAAGCACTCCAGGAAAGGGGATCCACCTCTCGCAGTGAATGTCAGGAAATCCTCAGATCATGCCATCCGACCTCGGTTTACCTTCCTGCCTTCTTCAGGAGAACTTCAGCACCCTCAGGATTCTCTGTCAGCTGTGCCAGGAAAAAACCCATAGAACTCATCCCCTTATTTTCTCAGTTAATGAGTTTGGGAAGTATTTTCATTGTGTGATCCCCTCTGCATTCCTTTCTCTCTCACCTCCCTCTGCAACCTGGGCTCCTTCCTCTCTGCAGCACCAATTATCTATTTCTCTCCCAAACCAGGTCTCTGCATCTCTTATTTTCCACAATGTAGCCTCTTCTCCCTCTAATTGTGCGATTTGTTCTGTCAGTCCTCAAATTGATTTCTTGGCTATTCAGAATGAGTTGATATTTATCCAGCTGTGTTTGAGGGATGTAGCAAGCCTGCGGTCTCTTACTCTGCCATCTTAGCTCCTTTTTTTGTATTATTTTTACTTTTGAACCATGGTAATGTTTTTATATATTTAAATTTTTGAATCTCAGCAAGGACAGAGAAAAGCAAAAAGTGATTACAAAGAGAAGTGGAACTAACTGCATAACAAATTGATAATAAACATGCAAAAGAAAAGCAATCCAAGTGACTGTTGAACACATTACTCTGATTATTACCATTAGTGGAATATAAGGTCAAAAGTAAATAAAAATTTGAAACTAATTTTGTTATAATTAGTAGTATGGAAGGAGCCTATTCAAAATTCGTTTTTGTATATTTTAAGAATGCGCATATGAGTAAACATATTAATGTTGTTGTAAAACAGTACTCTTGGGAGAAGAAAGATAAAAATGGAATGTGGGAAGAAGAGGGGCAACCTTGTGATGTTATACTGGAACAGAATTATCAGAAGATGATAAAGAAGTTCCTAACTTTTCACTGAAAAGACCTAGAAGCAGTGAAATCCCAGTGGTAATAAGTATAACTAGCACATAGATCTTGAGCACTAAATACTGTTCCTCACTAAAAGGAACCAAAATTCTTTGAATAAATGACTATTGCAGTATCTGGAGTGAGAAAACTAATGAATACCTATCACAAAGACACAAAAACCATTTTGTGTGGGCTCCCACTGGCCCAATGTGGGATAATTCGAACATCAAAAAAAAAAAAAAATGATACTTGGGGCGCCTGGGTGGCTCAGTGGGTTAAGCCGCTGCCTTCGGCTCAGGTCATGATCTCGGGGTCCTGGGATCGAGTCCCGCATCGGGCTCTCTGCTCGGCAGGGAGCCTGCTTCTCTCTCTCTCTCTGCCTGCTTCTCCATCTACTTGTGATTTCTCTCTGTCAAATAAATAAATAAAATCTTAAAAAAAAATGATACTTATGAATTAACGCATGTTCAGTAAAAACAACTAACCTATAATTTCACAACAATACAGAAGTATGGGGAAAGGTCTTCTTTAAGAAGCATGCCAACTATCACTTGTAGAAGGAATGATAAATTTAGAAAATCACATTTTGCAACTACCATTGTAATAATGACTACAGGTAAGCATCATCATTGATTGCTAAAACCCTATGGTGAAAAAAAATATTGGGGAATGGATTATTTATACAGTTTGAAAATGTAACCCATAGATTAATTTCAAAGAGAAAAAGTACCTTTAAAATAGAGAAATTTCTCCTCGTCTTGCTTGAAACCGGGGCGCCGCCAGGATGCCGGCTTACCACTCATCTCTTATGGATCTGGACACCAAACTCATTGGAAATGTGGCACTGTTGCCTATCAGAAGTCAGTTCAAAGGACCTGCCTCTAGAGAGACAAAAGATACAGATATTGTGGGTGAAGCCATCTATTACTTCAAGGCCAATGTCTTCTTCAAAAACGATGAGATTAAGAATGAAGCTGATAGAACCTTGATATATATAACTCTCTACATTTCTGAGTGCCTAAAGAAACTCCAAAAGTGCAGTTCCAAAAGCCAAGGTGAAAAAGAAATGTATACGCTGGGCATCACTAATTTTCCCATTCCTGGAGAGCCTGGTTTTCCATGATTTATTTTATTTATTTATTTATTTCCATGCAATTTATGCCAAACCGGCAAACAGGAAGATGAGGTGATGAGGGCCTACTTACAGCGGTTGAGACAAGAGACTGGACTGAGACTTTGTGGGAAAGTTTTTGACCTTCATAATGATAAACCTAGCAAGTGGTGGACTTGCTTTGTGAAGAAGAGATAGTTCATGAACAAGAGTCTTTTAGGACTTGGACAGTGAAAAGAGCCTGGGCAGACATTTTCCATAGCCATGAGCAGCATTTTACAGCAAGATGTACACAGTTATTTGCTTTTATTTGATAAAGTTTTATACAGAAGAGAGAAGAGAGCGAAGTGAAGAGAAGTATCTTCACTCAAAGAGCTCTTTATCAAGAATTTGGTTGGGGGAGGGAAGAATGGGTTGTTGAAGGGTGATTGGAACTTTCTGTAGTATTAAGCTGGTGCTTAATAAAAATTAAGTAAGAATTTTAAAAAATAGAGAAATCTGGTACACTCCCTTAACCAAAGGATCAAACTTAATATTGTTAATTGTGGAGTAAATTGATGTTGTGTACTTCCTGAACTGATGCAGGGGGCCACATCATCACCTGTATTGTATTTCTACCAAAAATGTTTAGCCTGGATCTAAAATCAGGAGCACTAAACAAAAACAACTTAAATGGCATTCTTTAAAAAACACACCTGGGTATTGTAGAAATGTCAGTGTCATACACACCCCACATACTCGAAAACTTATAAATTCAATGTATTGATCCTAATTGGATTCTGGTGGAAAAATATGTAAATAAAGGATATATTATTGGGACAGCAGGTGAAATTTGACTATGGACTATATGTTCGATAAATTTCTATAAATATTTGTATTCTATTCTATAAATATTTATATTCTAGTCAATATGAAAATATTCTTGTTTTTAGGAGATACATGCTAATGAAATATTTAGGAGCGAAATGTAATGATGTTTGCAACTCATTCTCAAATGAATTAGCAAAAAATAGTGTAAATTTAGATGATGAAGTGAGAAAAAGCAAATGTGGCAGTTGCTAAACTGGGAGAAGCATGAGTTTCCATATTAAAAGGGCCTACCAAGTATCCAGCACAATGAATGGAAAAGAAAACCCACACACGCCAGAACACATACCATAAAATTTTAGAATTGAGGATAAATAAAACAGCCTTAAAAGTTGTGAGAGGATTGTCTCAAAGCGGTGATCGTCATGGGGGATTGAACTAATAGATCCCCTAATACAATTGATTATGAGAAAAATAGTATTTAAACAGTCTTTATAATTCTGGAAGAAAGTTTTGAGAGAATTACCAATAGTGACATAGAAAACTAAGAAAACAAAAAAAAATGTGGCAGTTACTAAGTCCAGGAAGAACAAAAATTTTACAAGAAAAAATATATAAAATTCTAGTATCTTACTTGACTCAGCAGGTAATGCTTTACATGGTCATAATAAGGTAAACACTGAATATTAACTTAAACAACACTTGTGCTATAACCAATTTTATTAGAAGAGTGTAAAAATTAAACAGTGGTGGGGTAATAAAGGAGTGCTGAATTTCATAATATATGTATATATTCATATATGTATTTTTAAATACCAGAAGAAATAGCTATGAATTTGTGGATAGGAAGGAGATAGGTATGAAGGAGGAGACAAAAGACTTTTTTGCTATAAGCTTTTTTTTTTTTTAAAGATTTTATTTATTATTTATTTGACAGAGAGAGAAATCACAAGTAGGCGGAGAGTCAGGCAGAGAGAGAGAGAGAAGCAGGCTCCCGCTGAGCAAAGAGCCCGATGCGGGGCTCGATCCCAGGACACTGAGATCATGACCTGAGCCGAAGGCAGCGGCTTAATCCACTGAGCCACCCAGGCGCCCCTGCTATAAGCTTTTAATCTTACTTTTTAAGATACATACATTTGTGCTTTAATATAAATAAAAGTAATTTAAAATATATTTTATACATTTTTACTATAGGATAATTATTTGTGATTTATTTCATTGGTGTTTCCACAAAAATAATTTTATTTTTTCTAGAAACTTTTGATGAAGTTTTCACTGAGGATTTTGTTTTTGACAATGGTAAATAGAAAAATATAAACCATGTAATCCAAGGGGAGTTTTGTGCCAATGAAGTGATCCACACATACCTAGGTTGAGAACTATGTTCTTCATAATCCAGAGGAATTTAAATAGCTGAGCAAAATAGTTCTTTTTTAAACTGCCTAGCTAGCAATGAAAGAGGAGTCTTAAATTAACCACTCAGATGTGGAACAAATTTTAGTTGTTTTGCTTAAGGGTATATTTGTAAAGGTCCTATAACTGGGAGTACCAGTAAAAGTGACAAAACTCCTTTTGTCTCTCACCATGTTTAACAGTAGCTGTCAGAGGCAAATTAATTGTAGATAGGAGCTTGGAATCTATACCAAATCTGTAATGTTAAGTTTAATATCCATTGTTAACAAAAATAGCTACTGGAAGAGATAAGCTTTTCATGGAGAAATCTTTTATTTTAAAGTATACATAAGGATTTCAGGGTATTTAAGTCCCTGTTACAAATCACAGTGCTTTTGATTAAATATTTACCAATTATAATCACCTTTAAAATTTTTCACCTTCCTTTTCTGCCCTTCAAAATTAAAAATAAAACATTAAAATTTCATTTCTTTTAAGTTAAATGGTTTACAGTATATGGGATTTCATAGATTTTTGTTTGTTCACTACAGTAATACCTTAATAGTGAAGAAAGCATCCTTACCTCAATTTTTCCTACTTGTGCTATGGATAAAGAATTGGGAGAGGTATTTTAATGAACGGAAATCCTTCAAAATCCTTAGTTAGAAATTATTATGTATTTTCAGTTATTATGCTAGTTATATGACCTTTTTCTATGTTTCTCTTGCTTTTGCTTTTTAGGGTAAGATAGCTGAACGTGGTACCCACCATGGTTTGCTTGCAAACCCTGGCAGTATCTATTCAGAAATGTGGCATACACAAAGTAGCCGTGTGCAGAACCATAATAACCCCACATGGGATGCAAAGAAAGAAAATATGTCCAAAGAGGAGGAAAGGAAGAAACTACAAGAAGAAATTGTCAACAGTGTGAAAGGCTGTGGAAACTGTTCCTGCTAAGTTGCATGAGACTTTTTTTTTTGACACATTTGCACTGAAGCAGAATTGTTTTATTAAAAAAAATCATACATTCCCATTTTCTATAATCCTTTTTAGATAAGATTTGTTTGAAAAGAAATTTGAGTTTTACATCTTTCACAATATTTAATGTGACATATGCATTTAGCTCCAAATTACCTTCTTGTTAGTGCCTTAGTTATGCCTAAAGCATGTTTTTTGTTACTATTTCACTTTGCCCCATTTCCGTTTTGGGGGGCCTGATAGCCATTTGATATCCATATTCAGATGAATTACATTGGATTCCAAATTTTAATAGTTTTTTATTTTAAGTCTCCTTTATGCTCACAGTTTAGATGAAAAGTATCCATTACTTTTTTTTTTTTCTTTTTAAAAGAGGACAGTGTAGGTTCATTGTTTCTCCTCTTCCCTCCCCGCTGACATACTTCAAAGATAGATACCTATACCTTCATTTTTTAAAGTCTGCCACTGTATAGTTTTTGGAGGAAAAACCTTAATTCTCATGTATGTATGTAGAATGTTCTTCATCATTAACCAGCATCTCTAGCAGTGGGAATTTTAATTTTTCATCAGGATGAGTTATTGCTCTTGTTTGGGACCAAAATTTATGCCTTTCTCTTTAACACTTAAAACCCTGATGTAATTTGACAGTTGTCGTACTGGGAATGATCTAAAAAGCTTAGAAAGTTAATTGCCCTTCTATTTCCATCTTAACTATACTGCTTTTGCTGTCTGAAGCTATATGAAGAAAAAACTAAATGGAATGTATGCATACACAGATATGTGTGTGTGCACATGCTCACAATTGTATATAGAGCAACAACCACTTAAAGATTATTAATGACCTTGAGGTAAATAGGAGAAAGTTATGTATATGTACTCTAGATGATTGGGACTTTAATCAGTGACATGTCAGAATTTATTACAAGATCTTCCCTTCCTTCTTCAGTAATTTAATGAGTTCCTTTAAATGTGACTTAACAAGGAAGAGCCCAAACAAAATGATCAAGTTTTACCTGTTAATAAAATGTTGGTATATGTTCACTTAGAAGCTCCTCTCTTTTCCAATTTAAATAGCTTCTTTTCTTTCTGAAAAAGCTATTTTCTTTTCATATGATTAGAGATGGTCTCAAGACCATTGGATCACGTGGTCATTAGCCAGTATTTTCAGCTACTAAAAACTTGAATAACCTAAAAAACAGTTATTGTTAGGGCCATTAAGTAAGTCTTAAATATTTTCTCTTAACTTCATCATATTAAGATGGTTCCATACAGTGAAATAATGAACAAAAGGAAAGCTTCCTAGGATGACTCACTCAGAAGAAAATGTCAAGAAAAGTGGCATTTATTATAACAATAATTTTATATTACAATATTACATATTCACATAAAGGTGTATAAAGTATAAAGTTTTTAAATCAATATTGCAACGTAATTTTTTAATAGATTGGGATGAATAAGCTACAGTTTTAGAATATGGGCTCTGAAAATGGAGTAAGATGATGGGGTTTTATTTCTTATATCCCTGTATTTTTAAAATCGCATATTTCCTTCCTAAAGGGAATCCCAATTTGCAAAAATTGAAACGAGTAATTTGGGATCAGAAAAACTGATGCCTTCCTTAGGGTTTTTAACATAAAAATATCATATCTTGGTGAATGGATAGGTTCATTTGGAAGTTTTTTTCAGCAGTTCAAATGTGAGGGTTAACTATGAGAATCAAAAAGAGGCCTAGGCATGTGGACAAACTCAAAGTATACATTTACTTTAACTCTAAAGGGATGTGCACCTTTTATAAACCTTATGATAAGTATTTTGCCTTTTCCCTTAGATGTTGACGAAGATCAGTTTGTACAAACGGTTAGTATAAAAATAAGTTTTAAGGGGCACCTCCATGGCTCAGTCTGTTAAGTGTTCAACTCTTGCTTTCAGGTCATGATCTCAGGGTCATGGGATCAAGCCCTGCGTTGGGCACTGAGTTGGGCATTGAACTGCTTAAGATTCTCTCTCTCCCACCGTGCCCCCCACACAGATAGATAGATAGATAGATAGATAATTTTGCTTTCAGGATAAGGTATTTAAAGATTATATGAATTTTTGTTTCTGGGTCACTTTGTCCATGTTGTCATCTTGCTGTCATCCTTCCTAACTGCTGGATGTATCAGTGAGTAGCAGCTTTTGCCAGTGCATATTTATAATTCATATATACCTTCTACCTTTATCATAGGATGTTCTGTTGTAGAGTAATAATTGAAAGCTTTTAAATATATTTGCATTGGCAGCTTTCTTAAATTATAAAAAGTCCCTTTCCCCCTGCTTTGAGTATATAGATTTTGAATGTAAACTATATAGTAAAGGACATACTAAATCAAATACGCTAGTTAAAACTATTTAGTTAAGACAAAAACAGCTCAGCAATGGAGTTTCTTTATTAGTTTTATTGTTATAGCAATTTGTATAGATAATCATTACTAAATAAACAATATATCTTTGTGACTAGAAATGGGTGGCCCATTGAAGCAACTTTTTTCTGCAGTGCATAGGGAGAACTGATATTTTGTCATTCACACACTCAGAGTAAGTATGAATAATTAATAGACACCCTGGGGTGTGGCCTTAGAGCCTTATGCTGAAGGTAAAAACTTGGAATTGTCACAGAGAGAAAGTAATTATTTGCAGATTTCATAATATAAGTAAAATGGTAGTAAATTATAGTGCTTTAACTTAGCATTAAGCTGTTATATTTTTGATGACCAGTCAGTGAAAGGCAACTTTCCGTTGCCCCAAGTTTTTCAGTTCTAATGATTAGGAAGGAAACCTTTGGGGTGAGAAATTTTTTTTACTGCAAAGCATGCAAAACTAGTATTTTGATTAAGTAAAATTAGAATTAATTGTTCTAATTAAAAACAAGTTGGAACAGTTTTGGCTTAAAAAGGCAGTGGATTGTTTTCTTATTTCTTGTTCTCACACAGCTGCAGAGCATTTTTCACTGATTACCTTCTATTCTCATTTCTACTTTATAAAAGCATAGGGTATTTAGAGTTGCAATATAGAGGCCTTTAATGTAATTTCCTCATTCGGAAACCGAATTTCAGGAGAAATCACTGGTTTTGCGAGAGACCAAGTTGGAATGAAAACCCTGGCTCTTGACACCTACTCCATTTCTCTTTTTGCTGGACATTTCCACTAAGAAGCTAAATTTAAAAATGTATTGAAGGCTGAGATTTCCAGAATGTTGAAGTGAGCAGCTCAGTAGACCTTCTCTGCAGCAAAACAACTTAACTGTTAGAAATTATTTTTTAAAAACAATAATTTAAAAATCTCTAGAAATTATGCAAAGGTCATATGTCAATTGGAAAAACATTGATTCAAGAAAACCTATTAAATATCAGTAAGAATAGCAAGAGTCTGGCATCTGAAGAATCAACTGCATAACCTCTACCATACCAGGTCTGTGTTACAGAAGCTTGACCTTGGGTATTCTATTTAGGCAGGTGTGGTAAAGATGCTGGGAGGAGCTAGGGCTCCTCCCCCCAGCTCCCACTCCAGGGCTGTGATTTCATCCTGGCAGGGGTAGCTGCCTGCATTTTTTACCCCCCAACTCTGTGTTGAAGAAATTTATTCCTCACAGGCACAGCCAAGAGGACTGATGATACCTTCACCATCCAGCCTCCATTCTTTGAGTGGAAGCAAACTATTCTGTGTGCAGGGTGAGAATACTGAGGCCCTGATTTTTCCACACTAGCTTACACAAAGTTTGGACGTTTCACTCAAGGAGAGGATAACTCAGAATACCAGGGACTGACACCATGGCCCAGTGTCCACTTAGGGAGTGGTGTTTTCACTCTTCGCCCCTTGCCCCCACACCCCCAGCTTTGGTTCAGTGGTGCACAGGTCCTTTCTTAGTGCGAAGGTATGCGATGAGAACAAAGAATTCCACCTCTCTGCCTGGGGATTCCACCTCTCTGCCTGGGGGACTGACTTCATTTGAAACAGCATGGAGAACTCTATCCCTAAGGACATTGTCAAAAACAATGGGGATCTTGGTGGAGAGCAATTAGGAGGAGCTGGTGCTAGCAAAGCAGCAGAGCAGCCAGAATTTTAGTAAAGAGAAACCAAAAGGGAACCAGAAAGAGCCTTCCTGGGAGCAAAGTCAACTCAGGATTGAAGAGATTTGCGTGTGCTAGGCTGCACCTAATCAGGACAATTAGAGCAGAACATGGGACAGACTGAAAAGCATTTCCCAGTATATGTAGACCCATCAATACAGAGCAAACACTTTGTTGGCAAAAGGAACTTGACCAAACACTGAACAATAAGTTGTTCTCATCTAGAGGTGACTATTAGGAACACAGGCTTAAAAACAAAATCACACTCCTCCTTGGCAGTCTAGAAGACTGTGTTATATGTCTAAAACTGTGCCCTCCCAGAAAAGAGAAGGATCCTCCCAGTTACCAGTCCCTGGCTGAACATGGGTCAAAAGAAAACTGCCTGACAACAGCCTCCAAGTACATTCACATCCAATGGTAAAAGGTAAAAATCTTAGCAATAAGTGCATTATGCCCACCCAGAGATAACCCTTAGGTGGCTAGACTAAAAGAGATAATATCAGGCTGCATACTGCGGGGGAAATAACCAAGTAAATGCTGATCCCTTATAGGAGGAGGATCATTATCCAGAGTTGCTATAAGATACTATAATAAAAAGTCTGCTTTATAATAAAAGATTATAAGAAATGCAAAGAAACAGGAATGTGCCATGCACACACAGGAAAAACAGGCAGTAAATACTGCTTAAAGGGGCCCAGGTGGTAGCTATAGCATATAAAGATTTATTAATAAAGAAATAGAAATTACTTTTAAAGACCCAAATGGAAATCCTGAAGTTGAGAAGTACAGTAACTGAAATGAGAAATCTACTAGAGAAACTCAATAGTGTATTTGAGCTGGCCAAAGAAAATCCACTAAGTTGAAGATGTATCAGTAGAGATTATTCAATCTGAGGAACAGAGATAAAAAATGAAAAATGTCTTCAAGAGAAATGTGGGGCACCATTAAAAATTCAACATATTCAAAATGTAAGTAGCCAAGGAGAGGAAAGGAGCAGAAAAAATACTCAAAGAGATGAACGGGAGCATCTAAATTTGACAAGAAATACTACACATCAACAAAGCTTAACGCCAATTAAGAAAAACACAGATGTTCAAAGCTAAAGATAAGGCGAAAATTATAAAAGCTGTAAGAGATAAATGACTCCTCACATACCAGGAAACTCCCATATGATTAACAGGTGAGGTTTCTCATAAACAGTGGAAGCCAGAAGACAGAGGGATTGCATATGCAAATTGCTGAAATTAAAAATCAAGGGACACCTGGGTTGAGCGTCTGCCTTTGGCTCAGTTCATGATCCCAGGGTGTTGGGATCGGATCCCACAACGGGCTCCCTGCCTGCCACTCCCCATCGTTGTGTTTGTGCACTCTCTGACAAATAAGTGAAACCTTTAAAAAATATTTAAAAATAAGTATCACTCAGGGTGCCTGGGTGGCTCAGTGGGTTAAAGCCTCTGCCTTCAGCTCAGGTCATGATCCCAGGGTCCTGGGATTGAGCCCTGCATCGGGCTCTCTGCTCAGCAGGGAGCCTGCTTCCTCCTCTCTCCCTGCCTCTCTGCCTACTTACGATCTCTGTCTGAAAATAAAGTAAATTAAAAAAATCTTAAATAAGTATCACTCAAGAATATTATATCCAAAACTATCACTCGAAACTGAAGGTGAAATAAAGATGTTATCATTTAAGTAAAAAGAAAACACATGGCTAATAAATCTGTATTACAAGAAATACAAAGGCAAAGGCAAAGATCAGGTGACACCAGATAGTAATTCAAATCCATACACACACACACCCCAGAGCACCAGTATAGATACATCCGAGTCACTCATGTAGATAATTAGTAAAAGACAGTATAATTGCATGTTTCTTCTTTCTTTTAGAAGAATTTGTTTCTCCCCTGGAAGATAATGTTTATTGAAATCCCAGCAGTTGTGCAAGCTGCTCTTGACATTAAGCAGCTGCTTCTTCCAGTTTGTTCTTTCATAAGTAGTCCCATGAATGTTTCCTTATCCTTCACAGTCTGGAATCAGCCATGGTCAAACTTAGAGGTGATGTCAATGAACTTAAGGTTAATCTCCAGGGCCCGTCATTTGATCTGCACGGTTAACAACTTGTGGAGAGTAAGCACTTGCTTCTTGGTTATCATCACATGGCCTTTCTGCATGACAAAGTCATTGGACACTTCATCATAGTGGACAAAGCCAACATGGAGGGTTGATGCTCTTGTCAGATCAAAATCAGTGGAAACATTGTTCTTGGTAAGTTTGCCATCCTTGATGAGGTAGCCCTGGCCAACCTTGTAGATCTTCTTGTTGATCTCAGTGCAGTGATGGTAGACTTTTTGCCCAGCCCATTGCACGGAGAAGGCCACTTGGGCAGGATGCTATACCCCAATACAGCCCACCTTGCACAGTTCCTGGTGGGTCTTGCAGGGTAGCTTCTTGGTGTGCCAGTGGCTGGTGACACTAATGACATCTATCATCTCATCCTGCCCAAACACTAGGTTCATAAGAACCTACTGTTCCAGGTTCTCATGGGCCTATTCCAGCTTCTCAGTCACTGTGCATCTAGTCTCCTGGATCTCCATGAGGTGGGCTTTCTTCTGGCATAGAGGAAGCAGGGGCATCTGGGTGTGGGCGATGACACAGATGATTTGCCTGTACTTCTTCATGCTGTTGAGGTCCTTCTCTAGCTGCTGCTTGCCAGTCATCATCCTGCCACTTGCAGTATTTGGTTGAAAGTCTTAGACTGATGCCAATTCTTATAGAAGTGCCCTTTAACTCATCATGAATGTGCTCAGCAAAGATGGTCTTAAACACAGAGACCTTGAGTGGTTTCTTCATAGCCCATCATGTCCACAACTACCGTGGATGGTACCTCCACAATGGTCACGTCTTCCACAATTTCCTTCTTTTTCACCTGGATTCTGGCCTGTTGACCCCTCACACAACGTGAGTCATGCCAGCACTGTAGATGAGGAAAGCTGTGAGGTGAATAGAGTCATCCTTGGGGATGCAAGTCAACTTCCATGGTGCCAGTCACTGTGTTTCTGGGGCGAGAAGCCCAGGGACCCATGCCTGGGAAGGGAGAGTTTCCTATGAGACATTCTGCCACCAAATGCTGTCAGTAGAGTAAGAAAATTTTAAAACTTCACTTAAGTTGACTTAGAAAACAACCACATGAATCAATGTGTATTCTTTCATTGGGAGTAGAAACAGAGATATCTTGGATTAATGAAAATAATTCTTGGAAATGAAACCAGATGATATTCAGAATCCACAAGAACAAACTATGGACTCTGAAAAACAACCTGAGGGTTTTGAAGGGGCGGGGAGTGGGAGGTTGGGGGAACCAGATGGTGGGTATTAGAGAGGGCACGGATTGTATGGAGCAGTGGGTGCGGTGCAAAAACAATGAATACTGTTACACTGAAAAGAAAAAAAAAAGAATATCTGATAGGCATGCTATGAATCATATATTAAATTGTGTTCTGACTTAAATTTAAAGCATTAGCTTAAACAATTCTCTATGGAAAATAGTATCTTGAAAAAAAGAACAAATGAAGAGAGATAAAATTGTATGTATGATGATTAATATAACAAATTCTATGAATATACTTATCCTTCTCTTCGATGTTTTGAAAGATATAAGATCATATAAACAAATAATTTTAACTATGTATTGTTGAGTTTGATACTATACACACACACACAAATGTAACATATATAAATGTAATACATATAACAATAGTACAAAAAGGTGGTATGGAAAGGAGCTATATAGGACTAACGGTTATATACTTCTTTGGAACTAATCAGTGGAAATGCAAAGTGAATTCTGAGAAGTTTGGATGTATATTTTAAGACCTAGAACAACCACTAAGAAAGTAACTGTAAGAAATATACTTAAAATATTAAAGGGATCAGGATGGTACGCTGGAACATATCCACTTAATACAAGAAAAAGGCAATAAAGTGAGAATAGAAAAAAAGACATGAGGCATATAGAAATAGTTAAAGTAGAAGATGTATCAATATTAAATATGAATTAAATCAAAAGGCAGAGACTGTCAGATTGAATTACAAAAATCAAGATCCTCTGCAAAGAGTGATAGTTTCTTTCTCTTAGCTGATTCAGATGCCTTTTATTTCTTTTTGTTGTCTGATTGCTGAGGCTAGGACTTCTAGTACAATGTTGAATAGTAGTAGTGATGGTGGACATCCCTGCCATGTTCCTGACCTTAGGGGAAATGATCTCAGTTTTTCCCCATTGAGAATGATATTCGCTGTGGATTTTTCATAGATAGCCTCATTGTCCAAAGTCATCTGGACAATGCCTTTGAGATATATACATTCTGTCCCTACACTTTGAAGAGTTTTGATCAAGGTGCCTTTGAGATATATACCCTCTGTCCCTTTGAGATATGCCTTTGAGATATATACCTTCTGTCCCTACACTTTGAAGAGTTTTGATCAAGAAAGTATGCTGTACTTTGTCAAATGCTTTTTCAGCATCTATTGAGAGTATCATATGGTTCTTGTTCTTTAAATGTATTGTATCACATTGATTGATTTGCGGATGTTGAACCAACCTTGCAGCCCAGGAATAAATCCCACTTGGTCACGGTGAATAATCCTTTTAATGTAATGTTGGATCCTATTGGCTAGTATTTTGGTGAGAATTTTTGCTTCTGTGTTCATCAAGTATATTGGTCTGTAATTCTCTTTTTTGGTGGGGCCTTTGGTTATGGGGTCAAGGTAATGTTGGCCTCATAAAATGAGTTTGGAAAGTTTTCCTTCCATTTCTATTTTTTGGAACAGTTTGAGGAGAATAGGTATTAATTCTTCTTTAAATGATTGGTAGAAATCCCCTGGGAAGCCGTCTGGACCTGGGCTCTTGTTTGTTGGGAGATTTTTGATGACTGCTTCAATTTCCTTACTGGTTATGGGTCTGTTTAGGTTTTCTATTTCTTCCTGGTTCAGTTTTGATAGTTCATAAGTCTCTAGGAATTAGGAATGCCTCCATTTCTTTCAGATTGTGAAATTTGCTGGCGTATAGTTGCTCATAATATGTTCTTATAATTGTGTGTATTTCTTAGTGTTGGTTCTGATTTCTCCTCTTTCATTCATGATTTTATTTATTTGGGTCCTTTCTCTTTTCTTTTTGTAAGTCTGGCCAGGGGTTTATCAATCTTATTCTTTAAAAGAATCAGATCCTCGTTTCATTGATCTGTTCTTTTGGTTTCTTTTTCATTGATTTCTGCTCTGATCTTTTGGTTTCTATTTCATTGATTTCTTGTTCTTTTGGTTTCTTTTTCATTGATTTCTGCTCTGATCTTTATTATTTCTCTTCTCTTGCTGGGTTTAGGCTTTCTTTGCTGTTTGCTCTCCAGCTCCTGTAGTTGTAGGGTTAGGTTTTGTACTTGAGACCTTTCTTGTTTCTTGAGAAAGGCTTGTATCACTATATACTTTCCCCTCAGGACTGACTTTTCTGTGTCCCACAGATTTTGAACCATTGTGTTTTCATTTTCGTTTGTTTCCATGAATTTTTTCAATTCTTCTTTAATTTCCTTGTTGACCCATTCATTCCTTGGTAGGATGCTCTTTAGCCTCCATGTATTTGAGTTCTTTCCAACTTTCCACTTGTGATTGAGGTCTAGTTTCAGAGCATTGTGGTCTGAAAATATGTAGGGAATGATCCCAATCTTTTGGTACTGATTGAGACCTGATGTGTGACCCAGGATGTGACCTATTCTGGAGAATGTTCCATGTGCACTAGAGCAGAATGTGTATTTTGTTGTTTTAGAGTGGAATGTTCTGAACAGATCTGTGATGTCCATCTGGTCCAGTGTGTTATTTAAGGCCTTTATTTCCTTGTTGATCTTTTGCTTGGATAATTTGTCCGTTTCAGTGAGGGGTGTGTTAAAGTCCCCTACTATTACTGTGTTATTGTCAATGTGTTTCCTTGATTTTGTTATTAGTTGGTTTATATAGTTGGCTCTTTCCATGTAGGGCATAGATATTTAAAATTGTTAGATATTCTTGTTGGACAGGCCTTTAAAGTATGATATAGTGTCCTTCCTCATCTCTTATTATAATTTTGGCTTAAAATCAAATTTATCTGCTATAAGGATTGCCACCACAGCTTTCTTTTGATGTCCATTAGCATGGTAAATTGTTTTCCACCCCCTCACTTTAAGTCTGGAGGTGTCTTTGGGTCTAAAATGAGTTTCTTGTAGACAGCATATTGATTTTTTTTTTATCCATTCTTATACCTTGTGTCTTTTGATCGGGGCATTAAACCCATTTACATTCAGGGTAACTATTGAAAGATATGAATTTAATGCCATTGTATTGCCTGTAAGGTGACTGTTACTGTATATTGTCCCTGTTTCTTTCTGGTCTACTACATTTAGACTCTCTCTTTGCTTAGAGGACCCCTTTCAATATTTCCTGTAGGGCTGGTTCTTTTAATTTTTGTTTGTCCTGAAAGCTTTTTATATCTCCTTCTACGATACTTTATGTGGAAAACCGAAAAGACTAGAACTCATAACAGGAATCCAGTAAAGTGGCAGGATATAAAATCAGTGCACAGAAATTAGTTGCATTTCAATACACCAAGAAAAGACAGAAAAGAGACAGAAGAAAGAGAAATTAAGGAGTCAATCCCATTTACAATTGCACCCAAAACCATAAGATACCTAGGAATAAACCTAACCAAAGAGGCAAAGAATCTGTACTCAGAAAACTATAAAGTACTCATGAAAGAAATTAAGGAAGACACAAAGAAATGGAAAAACATACCATGGTCATGGATTGCAAGAACAAGTACTGTGAAAATGTCTATGCTACCTAAAGCAATCTACACATTTAATGCAATCCCTATCCAAATACCATCAATTTTCTTCAAAGAAATGGAACAAATAATCCTAAAATTTGTATGGAACTGGAAAAGACCCCAAATAGCTAGAAGAATGTTGAAAAAGAAAGCCAAAGTTGGTAGCATCACAACTCCAGACTTCAAGCTCTATTACAAAGCTGTAATCATCAAGACTGTAAGGTCCTAGCACAAAAACAGACACATAGATCAGTGGAACACAATAGAGAGCCCAGAAATAGACCCTCAACTCTATGGTCAAATAATTTTTGACAAAGCAGGAAACACTGTCCAATGGAAAAAAGACAGTCTCCTCCACAAATGGTGGGAAAATTGGACAGCCACATGCAAAAGAATGAAACTGGACCACATCCTTACACCAGGTAAAAAGAGACTGAAAATGGATGAAAGACCTCATCCATCAAAATTTTTGAGGAGAACACAGGCAGCAACCTCTTCGACCTCAGCCACAGCAACTTCTTCCTAGAAACATCACCAAAGGCAAGGGAAGCAAGCGCAAAATGAACTCTTGGAACTTCATCAAATCAAAAGCTTTTTTGCACATCAAAGGAAACAGTGAACAAAACCACAAGACAACTGACAGAATCGGAGAAACTATTCGCAAATGACATATCAGATAAAGGGCTAGTATCCAAAATCTATAAAGAACTTATCAAAATCAATACCCAAAGAACAAATAGTCCAATCAAGAAAGGAGCAGAAGATATGAACAGACATTTCTGCAACGACATCTAAATGGCCAACAGACACATAAAAATTGCTCAATGTCACTTGGCATCAGGGAAATACAAATCAAAACCACAATGAGATACCACCTCACACCAGCCAGAATGGCTGAAATTAACAAGTCAGGAAATGACAGATGTTAGAGAGGATGCAGAGATAGGGGAACCCTCCTACTCTGTTGGTGGGAAGGCAAGCTGGTGCAGCCACTCTGGAAAACAGCATGGAGGTTCCTCAAAATGTTGAAAACAGAGCTACCCTATGACCCAGCAATCACACTACTGGTTATTTACCCAAAAGATACAATTGTAGTGATCCGAAGGGGCATATGCACCTGAAAGTTTATAGCAGCAGTGTCCACAATAGCCAAACTATGGAAAGAACCTAGATGTTCATCAACAGATGAATGGATAAAGAAGATGTGGTACATACAATGGAATACTATGCAGCCATCAAAAGAAATGAAATCTTGCCATTTGCAACAATGTGGATGGAAATAGAGGGTATTATGCTTAGCGAAATAAGTCAATCAGAGAAAGACAATTATATGATCTCCCTGATATGAGGAATTTGAGAGGCAGAGTGGGGGAAAAAAATGAAACAAGATGGAATCAGGAAGGAGACAAACTATAGGAGACTCTTAATCTCACAAAACAAACTGAGGGTTGCTGTGGGGGAGTGGGTGTGTGGAGAGGGTGGTTGGGTTATGGACATTGGGGAGGGTATATGATATGGTGAGTGCTGTGAAGTTTGTAAGCCTAACGATTTACAGACCTGTACCCCTGGGGCAATAATACATTATATGTTAATAAAAATAATTAATGAAAATATATTTTAAAAATTCAGATCCAACTTGATCCAACAGGTATTGTGTCTATAGGTGAACCACTTCATATTCAAAGATATAAATAGGTTGAAAATAAAAGATAGGAAGGGTGCCTGAGTGGCTCAATTGGTTAGCGTCTAACACTTGGTTTTAGCTTAGGTCATGATCTCATGGGTTGTGAGATTGAGCCCCATATTGGGCTCCATATTCAGCGTGGAGTCTGCTTAAAGATTATTTCCCTTTGCCCCTCTCCTCACTTTATCAAATAAATAAATAAATCTTTTTTTAATGAATGAGAAATAGGGACCTGGGTGACTCAGTGGGTGAAGCTTCTGCCTTCAGCTCAGGTCATGATCCCAGGGTTCTGGGATTGAGCCCCGCATCAGGCTCTCTTCTCCACAGCGAGCCTGCTTCCTCTTCTCTCTCTCTATGCCTGCCTCTCTGCCTACTTGTGATCTCTGTCAAATAAGAAAAATCTTTTAAAAATAAAGGGGAGGTGAACCATGAAAGACTATGGACTCTGAAAAACAATCTGAGGGGTTTTAAGTGGTGGTGGGGTGGAAGGTTGGGGGAACCAGGTGGTGGGTATTAGAGAGGGCACGGATTGCATGGAGCACTGGGTGTGGTACAAAAACAATGAATACTGTTCTGCTGAAAATAAATAAAAAATAAAAAAAAATTTTAAAAAGAATGAGAAATATATATATGTGTGTGTATATATATATATCTATAGGTACATATATGTATATTCTCCAAGAAAGAACTGTAAGAGAGTTGAAGTACTTGTACTAATATTACAGAAAATAAACTTTAAAACAAATAAATGCTACTAGAGATAAAAATGGATATTTCATAATGATTAGAAATTCAATCTATGAGGAAGATATGACAATTTTAAACATATATACACCTAAGAACCTATCTAAATACATGAAACAAAAACTGACAGAATTGAAGGGAGAAATAGACAATTTAACAACAATAGTGGAAAATCTCAAGGCCTCTTTCAATAATGGTTAGAACAACTAGCCAGAAGATCAAGGGAATAGAAGACTTAAACAGAATACACTTTTTGCCAAAGTGCACATGGAACATTCTTCAGGATAGATTAAATGCTAGGCCAAAAAAAAGTGTGTTGATAAATTTTAAAAGATTGAAATCATATAAAACATGTTCTCTGGCCATAATAAAAATATTAAAAGTCAATAATAGGGGAACAAAATATGAGTACTTCAGAAGGGAATTATGTCACTTTAAATATGGATCAAAGAGGAAATCACAAGGGGAAACTATGGAGATGAATGAAGATGGAAAAACACAAATGTATGGGATGCAGTTAAAGCTGTCATTCAAGGGAATTTTGTAACTATAAATGCTTATATTTTAAGGCAAGGAATATCTCAAATCACTAACCTAAACTTCTGCCTTAGGGAAATAAAAAAGTGCAAACTGAACCAAAAGCTAGCAGAAAGAAAATTTAGAGCATAAGTCAGTGAAATAGAGAATACAAAATCAGTAGAAAAAATTAACAAAGCCACAAGTTGGTTCTTTGGAAAGATTAAAAAAACTGAATTTTTAAAAAATATTTTATTTATTTATTTGACAGACTGATCAAAAGTAGGCAGAGAAGCAGGCAGAGAGAGAGGGGAGGAAGCAGGCTCCCTGCTGAGCAGAAAGCCTGATGTGGGGCTTGATCCCAGGACCCTGAGATCATGACCTGAGCTGAAGGCAGAGGATTTAACCCACTGAGCCACCCAGGCGCCCCCAAAACTAAATTTTTTAAACTAGGTTGATGAGTAACAAAATACTGAAGACTCAAATTGGTGGGAAAAAAAGAATGAAAGGATATCACTGCCAATTTTACAGGTAAAAACAAACTAAAAATATGAACAGGGAGGGGAGGCATAATGGTGGAAGAGTAGGGGACCTTGTTTCAACTGGATTTAACCACATAGTTATCAAATCTGAACACCCATGAATTCAACTAGAGATGAAAGAAAAGAATATTTGGAACTCTACAAGTAGAAAAGGGACCACTTTTTGCAAGGTAGGATATGAAGAGGAGTGTTTTTGAGGAGATATATCAGAAGATAAATGGGCGGAGGAATTTGGTGCACCATGATTGGGCAGCTGCTCTCCATGCCAGGACCATACAAAGTGCAGAAGCACATCCTTCCCCTGGGAGGATAGGGGTGCGTGCACACCACAGGAGTCTGCAGAGTTTGGCACATGCAGAAGTGAAGACCATTTATCCCTGATGATTTACTAAAGAGAGGGGAGTGAGATCTTTCTACTCTGATCCTGAAGATTGGGCATGGCCATTTTTATTTTGATGCTCTAAAGAGGCGCAGAAAACCTTCAGGGATCAGAAGACACACAGAGCAACTTAAAACAGCTTACACTGAGCCCAGTCCTCCGGCAAGGGGTAGTGCAACTCTGCCCAGGCAAAGACACCTGAGAATCAGTGCAGCAGGCCCCTCCCTCAGAAGACCAACTGGAAGAACAGGTAAATAGCAAGTTTACAGACCATACAGGACTGTAAAACTCCAGTGCTAGGGAAAAATATTATGTAGAATTTAAGGTTTTTTTTTTTTTTTTCTCATGATTTCCTTATCCTTCAGTTTAAAATTTCCCATTTCTTTTTTTCTTTTTTCCCTTTCCAACTAGGTTCTTATTTTATCAACTCTTTGTTTTTAAGTCCTTTTTTAGCTTTTATTTTTTAAATTTACATTTTATAGATATATTCTTCACTTTTTTTTAAAGATTTTATTTATTTATTTTACAGAGATCACAAGTAGACAGAGAGGCAGGCAGAGAGAGAGGAGGAAGCAGGCTCCCTGCTGAGCAGAGAGCCCGATGTGGGGCTCGATCCCAGGACCCTGGGATCATGATCTGAGCCGAAGGCAGAGGCTTTAACCCACTGAGCCACCCAGGCACCCCTATTCTTCACTTTTGTCTTCCTTTCACTATATTGAATTTTCTCTGTGTGTGTGTGTGTGTGTGTGTGTGTGTGTGTGTGTGTAATTTGCTTTCTTTGTTTTGGGGATTTATTGTCTTCTAAAACACAGACCAAAATACATTCAGGACCAAGTTGATCATCCTGTTTTTTCCACCCTGTAAGATTATATTCTCTCCCCCCACATTTTTTTCCCTTTTTCTTCCCTTTTTCTTTTTCTTTTCTGATTTCTGACCTCTTTGGATTTGTCTAGTGTATATTTTGCTTGGGTTGTGGTTGATTTTTTTGATAGTGCTCACTTCTTCATCCATTCTTCTCTGGGCAGAATGACTAGAAGGAGAAATTCACAACAAAAGAAAGAACCAGAGGTAATACTCTGCCACAGAGCTAATCAATATGAATATAAAATGTCAGAACTAGAATTCAGGATAACAATTATCAAGTTACTAGCTGGACTTGAAAAAAGCATAAAAAACATTAGAGAATCACTTCATGCAAAAATGTGGTCTAATCAGGCCCAAATAAAAAATGCTCCAATTGAGATGCAGTCTAAATTGGATTCTCTAACAGCTAGGGTAAATGAGGCTGAAAAGAGTCAGTGACATAGAAGACAAGTTAAAGGAAAGTAAGGAGGCTGAGGAGAAGAGAGAAAAAACAAGTAGTGGACCATGAGGGGAGGCTTCAAGAAATCAGTGATGCCGTAAAACAAATTATATCAGAATTGTTGGGATGTCAAAGGAGAAGAAAAAGAGACAGGGCCAGAAGGTATATTTGAGCAAATTGTAGCTGAAATCTTCCTTAATCTGGGGCGGGAAATAGGCATTCATGGCCCAGAGACAGAGAAGACCCTTCCCAAAATCAATAAAAAATAGATCAACAACCAAACATGTAATAGTGAAGCCTGCAAATTTCAGAGATAAAGAGAAAATTCTGAAAGCAGCTTCAAACAGTAAGTTCCTAACCTACAGGGATAGGAATATTAGACTGGCATCAGACCTATCCACAGAACCTGGAAGTCCAGAAAATGCTGGCATAATATACTCGGGGTACTAAATGAGAAAAACATGCAGCCAAGAATACTTTAACCAGCAAAGCTGTTATTCAGAATAGAAAGAGAGATAAAGAGCTTCCAGGACAGACAGAAACTAAAAGACTATGTGACCGCCAAGCCAGTCCTGCAAGAAATATTAAAGGGGATTCTGTAAGCAAAGAGAGAGCCCAAGAGTAAGATAAACCAGAAAGGAACAGAGACAATCTACAGGAATGGAGACTTTACAGGTAATATAATGGCACCAAATTAATTTCTTTCTATAGTTACTCTGAATGTAAATGGGCTACATGCTCCAATAAAAAGACACAGAATATCAGATTTGATTAAAAAAAAAAAAAAGCAAGGCCCACCCCTATGCTGTGTACAAGAGACTCATGTTAGATTTAAAGACACCTCCACACTAAAACTGAGGGGGTGGAAAACCATTTTTCATGGTAATGGACTTCAAAAGAAAGCTGAGGTAGCAATCCTCATATCAGACAAACTAGATTTTAAACCAAAGACTATAGTATGAGTTGAAGAGGGACACAATGTCATACTTAAAGGGTCTACCCAGCAAGAAGATCAAACAATTATAAATACTTCTGCTTCTAATTTGGTAGCAGCCAATTATATAAACCAATTAATAATCATATTAAACACATTGATAATAATACAGTAATATTAGGGGAGTTCAATACCACACAAACAGCAATGGACAGATCATCTAAACAGAAGATCAACAAGGAAATGAGGGCATTTAATGAGACATTGGACCAGATGGACTTCACAGATGTTTACAGAGCATTCTATGCTAAAGCAACAGAATGCACATTCTCGAGTGCACATGGAACTTTCCCTAGAATAGACTACAATAGATTACAAATAAAGTCTCAAACAACACCAAAAGATTAGGATTATTCCCTGCATATTTTCAGACCACAACGCTTTGAAACTTGAACTCAATCACAAGAGGAAATCTGGAAGGTATTAAAACACTTGGAGATTAAAGAGCATACTATTAAAGAATGAATGAGTTAAGCAGGAAATTAACACAGATTAAAAACTTTGTTTAAGTTTTAAAGATTAAAAACAAAAATGTAAAACTTCATGGAAACTAATTAAAATAAGAACACAACTGTTCAAAACCTTTGGGACACAGCAAAGGTGATCCTAAGAGGGAAGGATATTGCAATACCAGCCTCTCAAATAATTAGAAAAATCCCAAATGCACAAACTAACCTCATACCTAAAGGACCTGGAGAAGGAACAGGAAGTAGAGTCTAAACCACAAAGAAGAGAAATAACCAAGATTAGAGCAGAAATCAATGAAATAGAAATGAGAAGAACAGTAGGACAGATAAATGAAATTAGAATCAGTTTCCTTGAAAGAATTAATAAGATTGATAAACCCCTGGCCAGACTTATCAAAAAGAAAAGAGAGAGAATAAAAACATGAATGAAAGAGATCACAACCACCACCAAAGAAATACAATTTAAAGAACATTTTATAAGCAACTAAATGCCAAAAACTAGGCAATCTGGAACAAATGGATGCATTTCCTGTAAATTATAAAGTACCAAGACTGAAACAGGAAGAAATAGAAAATATGAACAGAACCAGCAAGGAAATTGAAACAGTAATCAAAAACTTCCCCCTCAAAACCCCTAAGAGTTCAGGCCAGGCCACATGGCTTCCAAAAGGAATTCTATGAAATGTTTAAAGAAGAAATAATGCCTATTCTACTGAACCTATTTCAAAAAGTCAAAATGGAAGGAAAACTTCCAAAATTACTCTATGAGGCCAGTGTTACCTTGATCCCCAAACTGGACAAAGACCCCATCAAAAAGGAGAATTACAGACCAGTATCACTGCTGAACATGGATACCAAAATTATCACCAAGATACTAGCCAAAGGATCCAACGGTACCTTGAAAAAAACTATTCACCATGACCAAGTGGGATTTATTGCTGGGCTGCAAGGGTGAGTCAACATTTGCAAATTACTAAATGTGTGATACAGTACATTAATAAAAGAAAGGACAAGAGCCATATGATCCTCTCAACTGATGTAGAAAAAGCATTTGACAAAATACAACATCTTTCTTGATTAAAACTCTCCACAGTGTAGGGAAATACCTCAATATCATAAAAGCCATCTATAAAAAATCCACAGCGAATATGATTCTTAATGGAGAAAAACTGAGAGCTTTTCCCCTAAGGTCAGGAACACAACAGCAGTGCCGATTGGCACCACTGTTGTTCAACATAGTATTAGAAGCCCTAGCCTCAGCAGTCAGACAACAAAAAGAAATAAAGTCATTCAAAATGGCAAAGAAGAAGTCAAATTCTCATTCTTTATAGATGTCATGATATTCTATGCTATTCTATATTCAATATTCTATGATATTCTAATTGCTAGATCTGATACATTCAGCATCATGGCAGGATATAAAATCAATGCACAGAAATCAGTTGCATTTCTATACACTAACAAAGAGAAAGAAGAAAGAGAAATTAAGGCATTGATCCCATTTACAGTTGCACCCAAACCCATAAGATTCCTAGGAATAAACCTAACCAAGGACACAAAGGATGTGTACTCTGAAAACTATAGAACACTTATGAAAGGAATTGAGCAAGACACAAAGGAATGGAAAAACATTCCATGCTCACGGATTGGAAGAATAAATATTGTTAAAATCTCTATGCTACAGAAGCAATCTACACATTCAAGACAATATCTATCAAAATATCATTGATATTTTCCACAAAGCTGGAACAAATAATCCTAAAATTTGTATGGAACCAGAAAAGGCACTGAATAGCCAGAGTAAGGTTGAAAAACCAAACCTGGTGGCATCACAATGCCAGAATTCAAAGTATATTACAAAGCTATAATCATCAAGACATTATGGTATGGGTACAATTGTGGACACAGAGATCAATAGAACAGAACAGAGAACCTAGAAATGGATCCTCAACTCTAGGGGCAACTAATCTTCAACAAAGCTGGAAAGAAAATCCAATGGAAAAAGACAGTCTCTTCAGTATATTGTGCTGGGAAATTTGAATAGCCACATGTAGAAGAATGAAAGTGTACCATTTTCTTACACCATACACAAAGATAAGCTCAAAATAGATGACAGACCTCAATGTGAGACAGTAATCTATCAAAATCCCAGAGGAGAACACAGGCAGCAACCTCAGCCACAGCAACTTCTTGCTAGATACCTTTCCAATGACAAGGGAGACAAAAGCAAAAGTGAACTACTGGGACTTCAAGATAAAAAGCTTCTTTACAGCAAAAGAAACAGTCTACAAAATTAAAAGGCAACCTGTGGAATGGGAGAAGATAGCTGAAGATGATATAACAGATAAAGAGCTTATATCCAAGATCTATAAAGAAATTCTCAAACTCAACTACCCCCCCAAAATAATCCAGTCAAGAAATGACCTGAAGACATAAACAGACACTTCTCCAAAGAAGACATACAAATGGTTAACAGATACATGAAAAAATGTTCAAAATCACTAGCCATCAGGGAAATACATATAAAAACCACAATGAGATACTGCCTTATACCAGTTAGAATAGCTAAAATTAACAAGACATGAAACAGCAAATATTGATGAGGATGTGGAAAAAGGGGAACCCTCGTACACTGTTGGTGGGCATGCAAGCTGGTACAACCACTCTGGAAAACAGTATGGAGGTTCCTCAAGATGTTAATAATAGAGCTATCCTATGACTCAGGAACTGAACTACTAGGTATTTACCCCAAAGATACAGATGTAGTGAAAAGAAGCAGCACCTGCACCCCAATGTTCATAGCAGCAATGTCTGCAATAGCCAAACTGGAAGGAGCTGAGACATCCTTCAACAGATGAATGGATAAAGAAGATGTGGTACATATGTACAATGGAATATTAGCCATCAGAAAGGATAAATATCTAAAATTTACATTGACATGGATGGAACCAGAAGGGATTATGCTAAGTGAATTAAGTCAAGCAGAGAAAGACACTTATCATATGGTTTCACTCATATGTGGAACATAAGGAATACTATGGAGGACCACAGGGGAAGGTCAGGAAAACTGAATGGGAAGAAATCAGAGAGGGAGACAAGCCACATGAAACTCATGACTCCAGGAAACAGACTGAGGGTTATGGAAGAGAGAGGGGTGAGGGGATGTGTAACTGGGTGATGGCTATGAAGATGGCATGTGTTGTGATGTGCACTGGGTGTTAAACACACGTAATGAATCATTGAACACTACATGAAAAACTAATGATGTACTGTATGTTGGTTAATTGAATAGAATAATAAATAAACATATAAGTAAATAAATAATAAAGTAAATATTTTTAAAAAGTGAAAAGACACTTAGAGTGTGAGAAAATATTTTCCAATAATATATCTGATAAGAAACTGTATCCAGAATATATAAATAAAATTACAACTCAATAACAAAAATCCTAATAACCCAATTAAAAATGGGTGGAAGATCTGAATAAAATTTTCCAGAGAAGATGTACAAATATCCAATAAGCATATGAAAAGTTGCTCAACATCATTTGCCATTAGGGACGTGCAAATCAAAACTAGAGGGAGATACCACTTCACACTCACCAGATGAGTATAATTAATAAGACAAAATAGGATTGTTTACAAGGATGTGGAGAAATTCGAACCTTCCTACAGTGCTAGTAGGAATGTAAAATGGTGCAGTTATTTGGAAAACAGTCTGATAGTTCCTCAAAGCACCACTCCTAGATAGGAGCCCATTCATAATAGCCCAAATATGTAATAACCTAAATGCCCAACAACTGATGAATGGACAAATAAAATATTTTATATCCTGGATATATCATGGAATATCATGGCAATAAAAATGAAGAATGAAGTACTAATCCATGTTACATATGTATTACATATGGATCCCATATTGTGTGCTTCCACTTTAGAACATGCAAATCTATAGAGACAGAAGGTAGAATAAGCTGCCTAGGGATGTGACTGTGTTTTGGAGGAATGAAAAGTTACTGTTAATGGGCACAAAGTTAAGAATATTGACTATAGTCTGTGTTGTCCTGAGGCTCATGACAAAATATGTCTTTTGTACATATGCTGTGTTAACCTTAAAAAATAAAACTGTCCATTATTCTATCAGTAAAAGATGGGTTTATTCAGAAATAGCAGAGAATTCCAATCTAAGGAAAGCATGCTATGACAAAACCGTGGGAAAATCCACCAAAGGAGAAGAATGCTCTTTTATAGAGGAAAGTGAGAAGTTGGGAAGGCTGTTTGTAAACAAAAAAGTTTCTTGGAGAAAATTGGGAGTTCCAGGTATAGTGGCTGAGATGTTGCTGGGGGAGGAGGATACTTTCCTTCCTCCTGCTGGGGTAGTAAGGTAATGTCCATGGGGCAAGGTCTATTTCAGGGTCTATTCCTATACTCTGCAATGACTATGAGTGGTAGAGTGTGATAGCTCCCCATGTTGAACCTCCCAATTCCATTTCCTTTTATTAATTTTCACCTTTCCCCCTTTTTTAAATTAAATTTATTTATTTTCAGAAAAACAGTTTTCGTTATTTTTTCACCACACCCAGTGCTCCACGAATCCGTGCCCTCTATAATACCCACAACTTGTCACCCCAACCTCCCAAACCCCCACCACTTCAAACCCCTTAGATTGTTTTTCAGAGTCCATAGTCTCTCATGATTCACCTCCCCTTCCAATTTACCTCAACTCCCTTCTCCTCTCTACCACCCTTGTCCTCCATAATATTTGTTATGCTCCACAAATAAGTGAAACCATATGATAATTAGCTCTCTCTGCTTGACTTATTTCACTCAGCATAATCTCTTCCAGTCCCGTCCATGTTGCTACAAAAGTTGGGTATTCATCCTTTCTGATGGAGGCATAATATTCCATAGTATATATGGACCACATCTTCCTTATCCATTTGTCCATTGAAGGGAATCTTGGTTCTTTCCATAGTTTGGTGACCGTGGCCATTGCTGCTATAAACAGATGGCCTTTATTTTCACTACATCTGTATCTTTGGGGTAGATACCCAGGAGTGCAATTTCAGGGTCATAGGGAAGTTCTATTTTTAATTTCTTGAGGAATCTCCACACTGTTCTCCAAAGAGGCTGCACCAACTTGCATTCCCACCAACAGTGGAAGAGGGTTCCCCTTTCTCCACATCCTCTCCAACACATGTTGTTTCCTGTCTTGTTAATTTTGGCCATTCTAACTGGTGTAAGGTGATATCTCAATGTGGTTTTAATTTGAATCTCCCTGAGGGCTAGTGATGATGAACATTTTTTCATGTGTCTGATAGCCATTTGTATGTCTTCATTGGAGAAGTGTCTGTTCATATCTTCTGCCCATTTTTTGATATGATTGTCTGTTTTGTGTGTGTTGAGTTTGAGGAGTTCTTTATAGACCTGGATATCAACCTTTTGTCTGAACTGTCATTTGTAAATATCTTCTCCCATTCCGTGGGTTGCCTCTTTGTTTTTTGACTGTTTCCTTTGCTGTGCAGAAGCTTTTGATTTTGATGAAGTCCCAAAAGTTTATATTTGCTTTTCTTTCCTTTGCCTTTGGAGACATATCTTGAAAGAAGTTGCTGTGGCTGATATCGAAGAGGTTACTGCCTATGTTCTCCTCTAGGATTGTGATGGATTCCTGTCTCACCATTGAGGTCTTTTATCCATTTTGAGTTTATCTTTGTCTACAGTGTAAAAGAATGGTCGAGTTTCATTCTTCTACATATAGCTGTCCAGTTCTCCCAGCACCAGTTATTGAAGAGACTGTCTTTTTTCCACTGTATATTTTTTCCTGTTTTGTCGAAGATTAATTGACCATAGAGTTGAGGGTCCATATCAGGGCTCTCTACTCTGTTCCGCTGGTCTATGTGTCTGTTTTTATGCCAGTAACATGCTGTCTTGGTGATAACAGCTTTGTAGTAAAGCTTGAAATCAGGTAAAGTGATGCCCCAGCTTTATTTTTGTTTTTCAACATTTCCTTAGCGATTCAGGGTCTCTTCTGATTCCATACAAATTTTTGGATTATTTGCTCCAGCTCTTTGAAGAAGACTGGTGGAATTTTGATCGGAATGGCATTAAAATTATATATTGCTCTAGGCAGTATAGACATTTTAACAATGTTTATTCTTCTGATCCAAGAGCATGGAATGGTCTTCCATCTTTTTGTGTCTTCTTCAATTTCTTTCAGGAGTGTTCTGTAGTTCCTCAAGTACAGATCCTTTACCTCTTTGGTTAGGTTTATTCCCAGGTATCTTATGGTTCTTGGTGCTATAGTAAATGGAATCGATTCTCTACTTTACCTTTCTGTATTTCATTGTTAGTGTATAAGAAAGCCACTGATTTCTGCACATTGACTTTGTATCCAGTCACGTTGCTGAATTGCTGTATGAGTTCTAGTAGTTTGGGGGTGGAGTCTTTTGGGTTTTCCATATAAAGAATCATGTCATCTGCGAAGAGAGAGAGTTTGACTTCTTCATTACCAATTTGGATACCTTTTATTTCTCTTTGTTGTCTGATTGCTGTTTCTAGGACTTCTAATACGATGTTGAGCAAGAGTGGTGAAAGTGGGCATCTGTGTCTTGTTCCTGATCTCAACGGGAAAGCTGCAAGCTTTTTCCCATTGAGGGTGATATTTGCTGTGGGTCTTTCATAGATAGATTTGATGAGGTTCAGGAATGTTCCCTCTATCCCTATACTTTGAAGTGTTTTAATCAAGAACGGATGCTGGATTTTGTCAAATGCTTTTTCTGCATCAATTGAGAGGACCATATGGTTCTTCTCTCTTCTCATATTAATTTGTTGTATCACATTGATTGATTTGCGAATGTTGAACCATCCTTGTAGCCCAGGGATGAATCCCACCTGATCATGGTGGATAATCTTTTTAATGTGCTGTTGGATCCTCTTGGCTAGGATCTTGTTGAGTATCTTAGCATCCATATTCATCAGTGATATTGGTCTGAAATTCTCCTTTTGGTAGGGTCTTTGCCTGGTTTGGGGATCAGGGTAATGCTGGCTTCATAGAAAGAGTCTGGAAGTTTTCCTTCTGCTTCAATTTTTTGAAACAGCTTCAATAGAATAGGTGTTATTTCTTCTTTGAAAGTTTGGTAGAATTCCCCAGGGAATCTGTCAGGTCCTGGGCTTTTGTTTTTTGGGAGGTTTTTGATCACTGCTTCAATCTCATTATTAGATATCGGTCTGTTCAGGTTGTTGATCTCTTCCTGGTTCAATTTTGGTAGTTTATAGTTTTCCAGGAATGCATCCATTTCATCTAGGTTGCTAAGCTTATTGGCATATAACTGTTGATAATAACTTCTGATGATTGTTTCTCCTTCCTTGGTGTTCGTTGTGATCTCTCCCTTTTCATTCATAATTTCATGAATTTGGGCTTTCTCTCCTTTTTTTTTTTTGGATTAGTGTTGCCAATGGTTTATCGATCTTACTGATTCTTTCAAAAAAACCAGCTTCTAGTTTCATTGATACGTTCTACTCTGTCTCTGGTTTCTACCTCATTGATCTCAGCTCTAATCTTGATGATTTCCCTTCTTATGTGTGGAGTTGGTTTGATTTGTTGTTGATACTCCAGTTCTTTAAGGTGTAGAGACAGCTGGTGAATTCTGGATTTTTCAATTTTTTTTGAGGGAGGCTTGGATGGCTATGTATTTCCCCCTTACAACCGCCTTTGCTGTATCCCATAGGTTTTGGACCCAAGTATCTTCATTCTCATTGGTTTCCGTGAATTGTTTCAGTTCTTCTTTGATCTCCTGGTTGATCCAAACATTCTTAAGCACGGTGGTCTTTAGCTTCCAGGTGTTTGAGTTCCTTCTGAACTTTTCCTTGTGATTGAGCTTCAGTTTCAAAGCATTGTGATCTGAGAATATGCAGGGAATAATTTCAGTCTTTTGGTATCGGTTGAGTCCTGATTTGTGACCCAGTATGTGGGAACGTTTGAGAAGGTTCCATGTGCACTTGAGAAGAATGAGTATTCTGTTGTTTTAGGGTGGAATGTTCTGTATATATCTATGAGGTCCATATGGTCCAATGTGTCATTCAATGCTCTTGTTTCTTTATTGATTTTCTGCTTCGATGTTCTGTCTGTTTCTGAGAGAGGCATGTTGAGATCTCCTACGATTAGTGTATTCATATCAATATGACTCTTTATCTTGATTAACAGTTTTCTTAAGTAATTGGCTGCTCCCATATTGGGAGCATAGATATTTACAATTGTTAGATCATCTTGGTGGATAGTCCCTTCAAGGATTATGTAGTGTCCTTCTGTATCTCTGACTACAGTTTTTAGTTTAAAATCTAATTTATCTGATATGAGAATCACTACCCCAGCCTTCTTTTGAGGCCCATTGGCATGAAAGATGCTTCTGCATCCCTTCACTTTCAGTCTGCGTGTATCTTTAGGTTCAAAATGGGTCTCCTGTAGACAACATATGGATGGGTCTTGTCGTTTTATCCAATCTGCAACCCTGTGCCATTTTATGGGCGCATTTAGGCCCTTCACATTGAGAGTGATTATTGATAGATATGTTTTTATTGCCATTGAGTTAGCTTTGAAGTCTTTCTTTCTGTAGACTGTCTCTATATTTCTGTTCAATGCTATTCTTGGGATTTTTCCTCTTTTATAGAACCCCCCTTAATATTTCCTGCAGTGTTGGCTTGGTGGTTGCATAGTCTTTTAAGCCTTGCCGGTCTTGGAAACTCTTTATCTCTCCATCCATTTTGAATGTCAGTCTTGCTGGATAAAGTATTCTTGGCTGCATGTTCTTCTCATTCAGTGCCCTGAATATATCTTTCCAGCCTCTTCTGGCTTGCCAGGTCTCTGTGGACAGGTCTGACGTTATTCTGATGGGCTTCCCTCTGTAAGTAAGGAGCCTCTTTGCCCTGGCAGCTTTCAAGAGATTATACCTACAATTATAATTCCTCAATTTGACTATCAGGTGTCATGATGTTTTTTTGGAATGTATAATCTTGGGTGGAGACCGTTCAGCCTCTAGTACATGATCGCTGGTTCCATTCGTGAGATTGGGAAAATTTTCATGAAGGACTTGTTCCACTATATCTTTTAGACTTCTTTCTTTCTCCTTCCCTTCAGCGATTCCAATAATTCTGATGTTGGAATGCTTTATGGCATCATTTATTTCCCTGATTCTGTTTTCGTGGTTTCTAAGCTGTTTGTTCCAGGCTTCTTCCTGATCCTTTCTCTCTGTTTGTTTTCCAGATCACTAATTCTATCTGCTGTCTCAGTTACCCTAGCTTTGAGAGAGTTTAGATTAGATTGGAACTGATTGAGAGCATTGTGAACCTCCTCCCTGGTAGCTTTAAGCTCTGCCCTAACATTGCCAACATCCTGTCTGGTCGCTTTCAGTTCGGCCCTAATCAATTCTGTTTGGTCATCCATGGCTTTCTCCAACCTAGCTATTGCCTGGATAATGGTTAACCTGAATTCTCTTTCCAACATATTGTCTATGTTGATAGCCATTAGCTCTGTTGCAGAAGGTCCATCCTCTGTATTTTTCTTCTTTTGGGCATTTGTCCTCCTAGTCATTTTGGTGGGAGATGACTGAACAGATGTAGCTGGATGTGTCAACTGTAGTGCAGTGAAGGTGCACCGTGGAACACTTCTGAGCAATCAGGATTCCTCACCCAAATGAGAGACAAAAGAAAAGAAAAAAATAAAACGAAAAAAAAAGAAAAAAAAAGAAAAGAAGAAAGAAAAAGTGAGAGAGAGAGAGACAGGAAAGAAAGAGAAGATGAAAAAGAAGGTTCAGCCCAGAGGGGCCCCAAGGTAAGATTTATGAGGCAGACAAACAAAAAGAGATAAAAAGACAGATACAAGTATATGACAAGAGAATATATATATATATATATATATATATATATATATGCAAATAAAGAAAGAACCTCATCAAAAAGAACCCCAAGTGTAAAATTTATATGCTATCAGGACAAACACAAAAAACACAGAAACACAGGTGGAAGAAGATGGGAGAGTTCTTATAAATTCTCAGTGTGTGCGAGGAAGGTTGTTTTGATTCTTCCTGGATGTATCTTGATATCTTTGTTAAGGACTCAACTTTCCTAAGATAAAGGGGATTGAAAATTGGTTTACCTATAGGGGTAGTATTGATTGGGGAAATGGGATTACTTTGAAGTTTAACTCTATGTGAATATTAGAGGATAAAAATAAAAAGCAATAAACTAGACTAAACTAAAGTAAAATTTTAAAAAAGGAATTCAAAAAAATAAAAATGCAAAAGAAAAACATAGGTGTATGTATCAAAAAGTTCAGGTTAGAAAGGTATTATGGAATTTGATGTACTGTACAGCTCGCTGTGATGGTAAAAAGGTTAAAAAATTACCTATGTGTAAAAAAAAAAATGAACTGGAATAGTGGGAATGAGTGAACAATACAGGCATTCCTAGGAAATAGTGGTTGTTCTCTTGTAGTCCTTTTTTTCTTTTTTTTTTTTTTCTTGGTTTGTTTTCTGGGGGAGGGGCCTGCCACGTGAGTTGTCAGTCAATGATGTTTCCTGAGTTAAGTCCTCCCACCCCCCTCAAGGGGGTGGGCTCTGAGGAAACTGGTTTTTTTTCAGGCTTTTGTTCTCTGGCGGTTTTTATGCTCGTTCACTTTTTTTTTTCTCTCACCTTGACCGCCTTTGATGGTTTTTGTAGTTTTAGAGGAAAAGAAACCACACCCTGATCTCCCTCTCAGAGAGAAGCCTCAGTCTGGGTGCAGAGCCTAAATAAGTTCCCCCTTGGCTGCTGGCAGAGCAGGTTCCAAGTTGCAGACCCTGGGGGCGCAGGATCTTTTGCTTGTACCCAAAGCCAAGGCAGCGTCAGCTGTCTGGGAGCTCCTGATCCCCAGAGAGGTCCCAAGCAGTGATCGCACACTGAGATTTTGCCGCTGGCCAGGGCTGGGAGTGCCCGGCTTGCGCGCACCTCTTTCAGAGGCGGCTATGGGTTGCGCGCACGTCTCAGGCACTGAGAAAGGGGCGCAAGTCGGTAAGCACCAGACTGGGCTTTTGCGCACCTCTGTCAGGGGAGCGTTTGGGGCGCGCGGCTTAGGCTTTGAAACAATGGCGTGGGTCAAAGAGCGCCGGCCAGGCCTTTGTAACTCAGGGGAGCATGAGGGATGTGCGCACATATCTCAAGCTTTGTGGTAGGGCTTGCGCGTTCTGCCGACTGGTGTGGCTCCCATCCCCTCACAGGAGCCAGAACCCACGCATTCTGCATTCTCGGGCGCACTGGCAGCTTAGGGACCAAGAGCTGGTTTCTCCGCCGCACTCTCTCTGCCTCAGCGCCGGGGAGGCTGTCCTGGGACCAGGGACTTAAGTCCCTGTCCTTAGCCGCCCCGATTCTCACAATTTCCCCCCCGTGATTTTTTGCTCTTTTGGAGTGCTTTCAACCAGTCTCCAAGTTAATGCTGGTCCCCAGACGCAGGGCACTCTCGCTCGTATTGGGGTATTACTTTCCAACCGGTAGACTCTGGTGGCTCCCTCCTCCTTGTGTTTATCTTCCGATATCAGTCACCGTTCCCACTCCGCTTTACCTGCCCACTGGTGTCTTCTGCCCCTGTAGAGATCCAGACGTGTATAATTCTAATCTCAGGCTGATTTCATGGGTGCTCAGAGTTCTTTGGTAGGTAATCAGCTCACTTTGGGGTACTGGCTGAAAAGGCGCTTCCTCCTACTCCCCCGGCATCTTGTCCCCCCCCCCCCCCACCACTACAGCTTTCTAATATAACTTGAAGTCTGGATCTGTGGTGTCTTTAACTTTGTTTTTCTTTTTCAAGGTCGCTTTGGTTATTTGGGGTCTTTTGTGGTTCCATATAAATTTTAGGATTCTTTGAACTCTGAAAAATGTTGGTGGTATTTTGATAGGGCTTGCCTTAAATGTGTAGATTGCTTTGGGAAGTATAGCCACTTTAACAGTATTGGTTCTTCCAATCCCTGAGAAGGGATTGCATTTCCATTTCTTTGTGCCATTTTCAATTTTTTTCAGCAGTATTTTACAGTTTTCAGATATAGATCTTCTGCCTCCTGAGGGCTGATTAGGTTTATTCCTAGGTATCTTACATTATTTGGTGCAATTATAAAGGGAACTGATTCCTTGATTTCTCTTTCTGCTGCTTCATTATTGGCACATAGAAATGCAGCAGATTTCTCTATACTGATCTTATGCATCATGACTTGACTGACTTTGTGTATCAGTTCTAGCAATTTTTTTAGTGGAGTCTTTCAAGTTTTCTATATAGAGTATTATGTCATCTGCAAATAGGGTGACTTTGAATTCTTCCTTGCTGAGTTGGATGTCTTTTATTTCTTTTTGTTGTCTGATTGCTGAGCCTAGAACTTTCAGTACGATGTTGAATAAAAGTGATGAGAGTGGATATCCATGTCTTTTTTCTGACTCTATAGGTAAAGGTCTCAGTTTTTCCCCATGAGGATGATTTTGGCTATGTGTTTTTCATACACGGCCTTTATGATGTTGAGGTGTGTTCTCTCTAGCCTTACTCTGTTGAGGGTTTTTAACATGAATTGATGTACTTCATCAAATGCATTTTCTGCATCCATTGACAGGATTATATGGTTCTTATC
This sequence comes from Mustela lutreola, assembly GCF_030435805.1. Lineage (NCBI taxonomy): Eukaryota > Metazoa > Chordata > Mammalia > Carnivora > Mustelidae > Mustela > Mustela lutreola. Next base: position 65,905,354 of record NC_081308.1, on the reverse strand, counting down.
CTTTATCATATTAATGTGATGTGTAATGTTAATTGATTTGTGGGTATTGGATGACCCTTGCAACCCAGGAATAAATCCCACTTGAACTTGATGAATGATGTTTTAATGTATTGTTTAATTTGGTTTGCTTGCATTTTGTTGAGGACTTTTGTATCTATGTTCATCAGCTATACTGACATATACTTCTCTTTCTTAGTGGAATATTTTCTGATTTTGGTATTAGGGTAATGCTGGCCTCATAGAATGAATTTTGAAGTTTTCCTTCCAATTATTTTTTTTAGTATTTTGAGAAGAATAGGAATATTAATTTTCCTTTAAATATTGGTAGAATTTTCTTGTGAATGGTCCTGGAATTTTATGTGTTGGGAGTTTTTTGATTACTGATATAATTTCATTGCTGGTTATCAGTCTTCAAGTTTCCCATTTCTTCTTGTTTCAGTTTTGGTAATTGATATGGTTCTAGGAATATGTCCATTTCCTCTAGGTTGTACAGTTTGTTAACATATTGGGTTTTTTTCTTTCAAGATTTTATTTAAATTCAATTTTAGCTCACAGACAGCATATTATTAGTTTCAGGGATAGAATTAATGATTCATCAGTTGCGTACATCACCCAGTGCTCATCACATCATGTGCCCTCCTTAATGCCCACCACCCTGTTACCCCATCTCCCCACCTCCCTTTCTGCACACCTCAGTTTGTTTCACAGAGTCAAGAGTCTCTCATGATTTGTCTGCCTCTCTGATTTCTTCCCATTCAGTTTTTCCGACATTCCCCTATGATCCTCTGCGGTATTTTTTATATTCCACATATGAATGAAACCCTATGATAATTGCCTTTTCTAATTGACTTATTTCACTTAGCATAATACTCTCCATTTCCATATATATCAATGTAAATTGTAGGTATTCATCCTTTGTGATGACTGAGTAATATATATATGAACTGCATCTTCTTTATCCATACATCTGTTGAAGGACATCTCAACTCCTTCCATTATTTGGCTATTGTGGACATTGCTGCTATGAACATTGGGGTACATATGCTCCTTCTGTTCACTACATCTGTATCTTTAGGGCAAATAGTAGTTCAATTGCTGCATCATATAGTAGCTCCCTTTTTAGTATCCTGAGGAACCTCCATACTGTTTTCCAGACTGGCTGTACCAGCTTGCATTCCCACCAACAGTGTAAGAGGGTTCCCGTTCTCCACAACCACTCCAACATTTGTTGTTTCCTGTCTTGTTAATTTAGCCATTCTTTTTTTTTTAATTTTTTATTTTTTATAAACATATATTTTTATCCCCAGGGGTACAGGTCTGTGAATCACCAGGTTTACACAACTCACAGCACTCACCAAAGCACATACCCTCCCCAATGTCCATAATCCCACCCCCTTCTCCCAAACCCCCTCCCCCCAGCAACCATCAGTTTGTTTTGTGAGATTAAGAGTCACTTATGGTTTGTCTCCCTCCCAATCCCATCTTGTTTCATTGATTCTTCTCCTACCCACTTAAGCCCCCATGTTGCATCACCACTTCCTCATATCAGGGAGATCATATGATAGTTGTCTTTCTCTGCTTGACTTATTTCGCTAAGCATGATATGCTCTAGTTCCATCCATGTTGTGGCAAATGGCAAGATTTCATTTCTTTTGATGGCTGCATAGTATTCCATTGTGTATATATACCACATCTTCTTGATCCATCCATTTGTTGATGGACATCTAGGTTCTTTCCATAGTTTGGCTATTGTGGACATTGCTGCTATAAATATTCGGGTGCATGTGCCCCTTTGGATCACTACGTTTGATTCTTTAGGGTAAATACCCAATAGTGCAATTGCTGGGTCATAGGGCAGTTCTATTTTCAACATTTTGAGGAACCTCCATGCTGTTTTCCAGAGTGGCTGCACAAGTTTGCATTCCCACCAACAGTGTAGGAGGGTTCCCCTTTCTCCGCATCCTCGCCAGCATCTGTCATTTCCTGACTTGTTGATTTTAGCCATTCTGACTGGTGTGAGGTGATATCGCATTGTGGTTTTGATTTGTATTTCCCTGATGCCGAGTGATATGGAGCACTTTTTCATGTGTCTGTTGGCCATCTGGATGTCTTCTTTGCAGAAATGTCTGTTCATGTCCTCTGCCCATTTCTTGATTGGATTATTTGTTCTTTGGGTGTTGAGTTTGCTAAGTTCTTTATAGATTCTGGACACTAGACCTTTATCTGATATGTCATTTGCAAATATCTTCTCCCATTCTGTCAGTTGTCTTTTGATTTTGTTAACTGTTTCCTTTGCTGTGCGAAAGCTTTTGATCTTGATGAAATCCCAATAGTTCATTTTTGCCCTTGCTTCCCTTGCCTTTGGCGTTGTTCCTAGGAAGATGTTGCTGTGGCTGAGGTCGATGAGGTTGCTGCCTGTGTTCTCCTCAAGGATTTTGATGGATTCCTTTCTTACATTGAGGTCCTTCATCCATTTTGAGTCTAACTTTGTGTGTGGTGTGAGGAAATGGTCCAATTTCATTTTTCTGCATGTGGCTGTCCAATTTTCCCAGCACCATTTATTGAAGAGGCTAATTTAGCCATTCTAACTGGTGTAAGGTTTTGATTTTTATTTCCCTGATGCCCAGTGATGTGGAGCATTTTTTCATGTATCTGATGGCCATTTGTATGTCTTCTCTGGTGAAATGTCCATTCATGTCTTCTGCCCATTTCTTGACTGGATTATTTGTTGTTTGGGTGTTGAGCTTGAGAAGTTTTTTGTTTTTTTTTTTAAAAGATTTTATTTATTTATTTGACAAACAGAGATCACAAGTAGGCAGAGAGGCAGGTGGGGTGGTGGTGGTGGTGGAGCATATTCTCCGCTGAGCAGAGAGCCTGATGTGGGACTCGATCCAAGGACCCTGAGATCACAACCCAAGCTGAAGGCAGAGGCTTAACCCACTGAGTCACCCAGGCGCCTGGAGAAGTTCTTTATAGATCTTGGACCTGATATGTCATTTGCAAATATCTTCTCCCATTCCATAGGTTACCTTTTAGTTTTGTTGACTGTTTCCTTTACTGTGCAGAAGCTTTTGTCTTGATTAATCCGCAATAGTTTATTTTTGGTTTTATTTCTGTTGCATCCAGAGACAAGTCTAACAGGAAGCTGCTGCAGCCAATGTCAATAAAATTGCTGCCTGTGTTCTCCTCTAGGATTTTGATGGTTTCCTGTCTCACATTTAGGTCTTTCAACCATTTTGAGTTTATTTTTGTATATGGTGTAAGAAAGCAGTCCAGTTTCATTCATCTGCATGTGGATGACCAATTTTCCCAATGCCATTTGTGAAGAGACTGTCTTTTTTTTCTATTGGATGTTCTTTCCTACTGTGTCAAAGATTAGTTGACCATAGAGTTGAGGATCCATTTCTGGATTCTCTATTATTTTCCATTTCCCTATTTGTCAGATTTTGTGCTAGTACACAGTCTTAATGATTATGGCTTTGTAATACAGCATGAAGTCTGGCATTGTGATGCCCCAAGCTTTGGTTTGCTTTTCCAACATTCCTCATTCATAGTCTTTTCTGGTTCCATACAAATTTTAGGATTATTTTTCCAGCTCTTCAAAAAATGCTGGTAGTATTTTGATAGGGATTGCACTGAATGTGTAGATTGCTCTGGGTAGCAGAGACATTTTAACAGTATTCATTCTTCCAATTCTGGAGCATGGAATGTTTTTCCATTTCTTTGTGTCTTCCTTTGCTGCATCCGGAAGGTTTTGAACTGTCATGTCTTAAACTCATTTGTTTCAAAGTAATTTTTAAATTCTTTTTTATATTATTTTATTTATTTTCAGCATAACAGTATTCATTATTTTTGCACCACGCCCAGTGCTCCATGCAATCCATACCCTCTATAATACACACCACCTGGTACCCCAACCTCCCCACCCCCGCCACTTCAAACCCCTCAGTTTGTTTTTCAGAGACCATAGTCTCTCATGATTCAGCTCCCCTTCCAATTTACCCCAATTCCCTTCTCCTCACTAACTCCCCATGTCCTCCATGCTATTTGTTATGCTCCACAAATAAGTGAAACCATATGATAACTGACTCTCTCTGCTTGACTTATTTCACTCAGCATAATCTCTTCGAGTCCCGTCCTTGTTGCTACAAAAGTTGGGTATTCATCCTTTCTGATGGAGACATAATACTCCATAGTGTATATGGACCACATCTTCCTTATCCATTCGACCGTTGAAGGGCATCTTGGTTCTTTCCACAGTTTGGCGACCGTGGCCATTGCTGCTATAAACATTGGGGTACAGATGGCCCTTCTTTCACGACATCTGTATCTTTGGGGTAAATACCCAGGAGTGCAATGGCAGGGTCATAGGGAAGTTCTATTTTTAATTTCTTGAGGAATCTCCACACTGTTATCCAAAGAGGCTGCACCAACTTGCATTCCCACCAATAGTGTAAGAGGGTTCCCCTTTCTCCACATCCCCTCCAACACATGTTGTTTCCTTCCTTGCTAATTATGGCCATTCTAACTGGTTTAAGGTGATATCTCAATGTGGTTTTATTTTGAATCTCCCTGAGGGCTAGTGATGATGAACGTTTTTCATGTGTCTGATACCCATTTGTATGTCTTCATGGAGTAGTGTCTGTTCATATCTTCTGCCCATTTTTTTATATAATTGCCTGTTTTGTGTGGGTTGAGTTTGAGGAGTTCACTATAGATCCTGGATATCAACCTTTTGTCTGTACTGTCATTTGCAAATATCTTCTTCCATTTCGTGGGTTGCCTCTTTGTTTTTTTGACTGTTTGCAGTGCAGAAGCTTTTGATTTTTTAATTTAATTAATTAATTAATTTTCAGAAAACCAATATTCATTATTTTTTCACCACACCCAGTGCTCCATGCAATCCGTGCCCTCTATAATACCCACCACCTGGTACCCCAACCTCCCACACCCCCGCCACTTCAAACCCCTCAGTTGTTTCTCAGAGTCCATAGTCTCTCATGATTCAGCTTCCCTTCCAATTTACCCCAACTCCCTTCTCCTCTCTAACACCCCTTGTCCTCCATGCTATTTGTTATGCTCCACAAATAAGTGAAACCATATGATAACTGCCTCTCTCTGCTTGAGTTATTTCACTCAGCATAATCTCTTCCAGTCCCATCCATGTTGCTACAAAAGTTGGGTATTCATCCTTTCTGCTGGAGGCATAATACTCCATAGTGTATATGGACCACATCTTCCTTATCCATTCGTCCATTGAAGGGCATCTTGGTTCTTTCCATAGTTTGGCGATCGTGGCCATTGCTGCTATAAACATTGGGGTACAGATGACCCTTCTTTTCACAACATCTGTATCTTTGGGGTAGATACCCAAGAGTGCAATGGCAGGGTCATAGGGAAGTTCTATTTTTAATTTCTTGAGGAATCTCCACACTGTTCTCCAAAGAGGCTGCACCAACTTGCATTCGCACCAACAGTGTAAGAGGGTTCCCCTTTCTCCACATCCTCTCCAACACATGTTGTTTCCTGTTTTGTTAATTTTGGCCATTCTAACTGGTGTAAGGTGATATCTCAATGTGGTTTTCTTTTGAATCTCCCTGAGGGCTAGTGATGATGAACATTTTTTTCATGTGTCTGATAGCCATTTGTATGTCTTCATTGGAAAAGTATCTGTTCATATCTTCTGCCAATTTTTTGATATGTTTGCCTGTTTTGTGTGTGTTGAGTTTGAGGAGATCATTATAGATCCTGGATATCAACCTTTTGTCTGTACTGTCATTTGCAAATATCATCTCCCATTCCATGGGTTGCCTCTTTGTTTTTTTGACTGTTTCCTTTGCAGTGCAGAAGCTTCTGATTTTGATGAAGTCCCAAAAGTTTATTTTCGCTTTTGTTTCCTTTGCCTTTGGAGACATATTTTGAAAGAAGTTGCTGTGGTTGATATCAAAGAGGTTACTGCCTATGTTCTCCTCTAGGATTCTGATGGATTCCTGTCTCTCGTTGAGGTCTTTTATCCATTTTGAGTTTATCTTTGTGTACGGTGTAAGAGAATGGTTGAGTTTCATTCTTCTACATATAGCTGTCCAGTTTTCCCAGCACCAGTTATTGAAGAGACTGTCTTTTTTCCACTGTATATTTTTTCCTGTTTTGTCGAGGATTAATTGTCTATAGAGTTGAGGGTCCATATCTGGGCTCTCTACTCTGTTCCACTGGTCTATGTGTCTGTTTTTCTGCCAGTAACATGCTGTCTTGGTGATCACAGCTTTGTAGTAAAGCTTGAAATCAGGTAACGTGATGCCCCGTTTTGTTTTTCAACATTTCCTTAGCAATTCGGGGGCTCTTCTGATTCCATACAAATTTTTGGATTATTTGCTCCAGCTCTTTGAAGAATACCGGTGGAATTTTGATCGGAATGGCATTAAAAGTATAGATTGCTCTAGCCAGTAGAGACATTTTAACAATGTTTATTCTTCTGATCCAAGAGCATGGAATGGTCTTCCATCTTTTTGTGTCTTCTTCAATTTCTTTCATGAGTGTTCTGTAGTTCCTCAAGTACAGATCCTTTACCTCTTTGGTTAGGTTTATTCCCAGGTATCTTATGGTTCTTGGTGCTATAGTAAATGGAATCGATTCTCTAATTTCCCCTTCTGCATTTTCATTGTTAGTGTATAAGAAAGCCACTGATTTCTGTACATTGACTTTGTATCCTGCCACGTTGCTGAATTGCTGTATGAGTTCTAGTAGTTTGGGGGTGGAGTCTTTTGGGTTTTCCATATAAAGAATCATGTCATCTGCGAAGAGAGAGAGTTTGACTTCTTCATTGCCAATTTGGATACCTTTTATTTCTCTTTGTTTTCTGATTGCTGTTGCTAGGACTTCTAATACTATGTTGAACAAGAGTGGTGAAAGTGGGTATCCTTGTCTTGTTCCTGATCTCAATGGGAAGGCTGCAAGCTTTTTCCCATTGAGGATGATATTTGCTGTGGGTCTTTCATAGATAGATTTGATGAGGTTCAGGAATGTTCCCTCCATCCCTATACTTTGAAGCGTTTTAATCAGAAACGGATGCTGGATTTTGTCAAATACTTTTTCTGCATCGATTGAGAGAACCATGTTGTTCTTCTCTCTTCTCATATTAATTTGTTGTTTCACATTGATTGATTTGCGAATGTTGAACCATCCTTGTAGCCCAACGATGAATCCCACCTGATCATGGTGGATAATCTTTTTAATGTGCTGTTGATTTTGATTTTGATGAAGTCCCAAAAGTTTATTTTCACTTTTGTTTCCTTTGCCTTTGGAGACATATCTTGAAAGAAGTTGCTGTGGCTGATATCGAAGAGGTTACTGCCTATGTTCTCCTCCAGGATTCTGATGGATTCCTGTCTCACGTTGAGGTCACTTATCCATTTTGAGTTAATCTTTGTGTACGGTGTAAGAGATTAGTTGATTTTCATTCTTCTACATATAGCTTCCTAGTTTTCCCAGCACCATTTATTGAAGAGACTGTCTTTTTTCCACTGTATATTTTTTCCTGTTTTTCGAAGATTATTTGACCATAGAGTTGAGGGTCCATATCTGGGCTCTCTACTTTGTTCCACTGGTCTATGTGTCTTTTTTTATGCCAGTAACATGCTGTCTTGGTGATCACAGCTTTGTAGTAAAGCTTGAAATCAGGTAACGTGATGCCCCCTGTTTTATTTTTGTTTTTCAACATTTCCTTAGCAATTCAGGGTCTCTTCTTATTCCATACAAATTTTAGGATTATTTGCTCCAGCTCTTTGATGAATACCGGTGTAATTTTGATCGGAATAGCATTAAAAGTATATATTGCTCTAGGCAGTATAGACATTTTAACAATGTTTATTCTTCCGATCCAAGAGCATGGAATGGTCTTCCATCTTTTTGTGTCTTCAATTTCTTTCATGAGTGTTCTGTAGTTCCTCAAGTACAGATCCTTCACCTCTTTGGTTAGGTTTATTCCCAGGTATCTTATGGTTCTTGGTGCTAGTAAATGGAATTGATTCTCTAATTTCCCTTTCTCATCACTAGCCAAATTTCTTGAAAGAATTTGCTGTGGCTGATATCGAAGAGATTACTGCCTATGTTCTCCTCTAGGATTCTGATGGATTCCTGTCTCACGTTGAGGTCTTTTACCCATTTTGAGTTTATCTTTGTGTACGGTATAAGAGAATGGTCGAGTTTCATTCTTCTACATATAGCTGTCCTGTTTACCCAGCACCATTTATTGAAAAGACTGTCTTCTTTAATTTCATGGTTGACCCATTAATTCTTTATTTTTTAACTTTTATTGTGTTATGATAGTTACCATAAAATACATCATTACTTTTTGATGCAGTGTTTATGAACAACACCTAGTGCTCCATGCAATATGTGCCCTCCTTAATTTCAACCACAATTCATTCTTTAAAAAGGATGTTGTTTAACCCCCATGTATTTGTGGTCCTTCCAATTTTATTCTTGTGAGTGACTTCAAGTTTCATAGCATTGTGGTCTGAAATGATGCATGGTATGATCTCAATCTTTTTGTACCAGTTCAGTCCTTATTTGTGACCTTGTATGTGGTCTGTTCTGGAGAATATTCCATGTGCACTTAAAAATCATTTATATTCTGCAGCTTTAAGTTGATATGCTCTGAATATATCTGTTAAAACCATATGTCCAGTTTGTCATTGAATACCTTTGTTTCCTTATTGATATTCTGCTTAGATCATCTGTCTGTTGCTGTGAGTGTGGTGATAAAGGCTATACTATCATTGTATTATTATCAATGATTTCCTTTTTTAAAAAAGATTTTATTTATTTATTTGATAGAGAACATAATTAGGTAGAGCAGCAAGCAGAAGGAGAGAGAAAAGCAGGCTCTCTGCTGAGAAGGGAGCCTGATGTGGGACTCGATCCCAGGACCCTGGGATCATTATCCAATCTGAAGACAGCTGCTTAACCAACTGAGCTACCCAGGCACCCTCAGTGTGTTTCATTAATTTTGTTATTCATTGGCTTATATAATTGTCTGCTCCAAAGTTAGGATCCCAAATATTTATAATTGTTAGATCTTCTTGTTGAATAGAATGCTTTATTATGATATAGTGTCCTTCTTCGTCTCTATCACACTCTTTGGCTTAAAATCTAATTTGTCTGATATAAAGATGGCTACTCTAGCATACTTTTGATGTCCATTACCGTGATAAATTTTTCTGTACCCCCTTACTTTCAATTTGGATATGCCTTTGGTCCTAAAACGACTCTTGTAAGCAGCATATCAATGACCATTTTTAAAAAATCCATTCTGATACCCTTATATATTTTGATTGGAGCATTTAGTCCATTTACATTCAGATTGGTAATTGAAAGAGGGGTGCCTCATTGGCTCAGTTGGTTAAGCGTTTGCCTTCAGCTCAGGTCCTGATTTCAGGGTCCTTTGATTGAGCCCCACATCAGGCTCCCTGCTCAATGGGGAGCCTGTTTCTCCCTCTTCTTTGCCTGTTGCTTCCTCTAGTTATGCTCTCTCTGTCAAATAAATAAATAATTTTAAAAGTGCTCCTAAAAAAAGATCAATCATCGAAAGATATGAGTTTAGTGCCATTGTATTACCTGTAATGTCACTGTTTCTGTAGATTGTCTCTGTTCCTTTCCCATCTTTGTTACTTTGGGGCCCTCCCTGTCTGCTCAAAGGACTCCCTTTGATATTCTTGCACGACTTATTTACTGTTCACAAATTCATTTAGTTTTTGCTTGTCCTGGAAACTCTTTATCTCTATTTTGTGTGACAGCATTTCTGCATAAAATATTATTGGCTGCATATTTTTACCACCTAACAATTGAATATATCATTCCAGTCCTTTCTGGTCTGCCAGGTCTCTGTGTACAGGTCTGCTGCCAACCTACCTACCCCTGTAGGATAGGGATCTCTTGTTGTGAGTTGGTTTCCACAATTTTCCCTTTATCTTTGTAATTTTTAAGCTTCATTATAATATATTGAGGTATTGACCTGGTTTTGTTAATTTTGAGGGGGAGGTTCTCTCTGCCTCCTGGACTTGAATGTCAGTTTTCTTCCCTAGATTAGGGAAGTTCTGAGCTACATTTTGTTCAAATAAATCCTTTGCTCTTTTTCCCCCTCTTCTCTCTCTGGAACTCCTATAATAGAGATAGTATTTTGCTTTATTGCATTGCTGCTTTCCCAAATTCTACCTTCATGATCTAATAGTTTTGTTTCCCTCTTCTTTTTAGCTTCCTTATTTTGCATAATTTTATCTGCTGTATCATTGTGTCACTCTTCTGCTTTGTTCATCCTCATTTTTATGGCCTCTAATTGGAACTGCATCTCCATAAAAGCATTCTTAATTTTGACCTGACTAGATTTTAGTTCTTTTACCTCTACAATAAGGGATTCTCTAGTGTCTTCTATGCTTTTTTCCAAGCCCAGATATTATCTTTATAATTTTTGTTTAAATTTCTAGTTCAGACATCTTACTTATATCCATATTGATTAAAACTGTGGCAGTGAGTACTACCTCCTGTTCTTTCTTTCAGGGTGATTTTCTCCATCTTGTCATTTTGTCCAGAAAAGAAAAGAAGAAAGAAAGAGAAAAGAACATAAAAAACAAAAACAAGAATAAAAACAACAAAAAGAAAAAAAACTAAATCCTGCATGTGTTTTCTTCTACTTCTTAAAAGAAAATAGATTCCAAAATAAGAAAGAAAAACATATATATCTATATTTATCCATGTATCTATATAAAATAAAATACAATGAAAGGAAATAAAAATACATAAAAGATATATAAAATTAAAAATGAATTAAAAGGAATTTAAAAAATAAGAAAATAACAAAAAATTATACTAAGAGACTAAAGGATAAAAATACAAAGAATGCCATATACAGTTTTTCCTAAGAGCTGCAGCATTTTAGGCTTCTCTGATCAGTAAACTTGATGATAGCTAGTTATCTGTGCTGGTCTTCTGGGGGAGGGGACTGTTGCCCTAATTCACAGGTGGACATGTCCTGGTGGAAATTGTCCTCCAGCAGGTGGAGGCAAGTCTTGGTATAAGCAGCTCCAGACTCCATTAGGTGTAACTGTTTTGCTCCCTGAAGGCTTTCAGCACTGATGGGTAGGATGAATATAGCTATGCCCACTCTCTAGCCTGTAGTGGAAAATTCACACCTCCAGTATTCAGTGAGCTCTCAGTCAACCACTGTTGTCTCCCCAGTTTCTATCAGAACTCTGCATTCACCTGGCCTGTGAGGGAGTGCTTTTATCTCAGCCATGTGACTGAGTTCCAAAACTTCAAATTTTACAAACTCCTGCAGCAAGGACCCACGTTGTTTCTTCTGGGGGTGTAGAAGGGTCTTATCATTCTTCTGCCTTTTACTGGACCTCTCCCAGTAAAGTGGTCCTCAACAGAGTAGCAGTTTGTAGTTTATGGAAACACAGAGCAGAAAGCCAGCACCGAGATTTGCTGTTCTCCCCTGGCTTCTATGCTTCTATGACTGGAAATTCTGCCATACTCAGGCATCACCTATTGTTCTTGGGATTCCAGGGATCCTGAGACCAGGCTGTCACAGCAGGGATTCTGCCCCACTATGATGCCTGAGTAGCTTTAAGCCAGGCATTTCCGCCGCTGCAGCAGACTTCTGAAAGTTCCCATTTTGCACTCTGCTGCTTATAATACTTCACAGTAGCCTCCTTAATCAGGTTCCCTTCTCTCTGCTGTATCCTCAGCTATATCACAAGTTTCTGCATCTCCTATCTTCCAAATGGTGGTACTTTTCTATTGATAGAGACTTGCAGCATTTGTTTTGTTAGAACTCCAATTGATTTCTTAGGTGTTCAGAATGATTTGATAACTATCTAATTGTATTTGAGGAACAAGACAAACCTAGGGTCCCTCTTATTTCCTACATCCCCCATTAATAGTCTTGCTGGGATGGTTTAGTGACCATTGTTTCCTTTAGTTTTGTTCTTTAGTTTTTGATTGTCTGGGAAATGATCTCTACTACTCTGAATGATAGCATTGCTGGTTAGAGTATTCTTGGTTGCAAATTTTTCCCACTTAGTACTTTGAATATATCATGCCACTCCCTTCTGGCTTTCCTAGGTTTTGTTGAGAAACCTCCAGCTAGCCTTGTGGATTTTCCCTTGTAAGTAAATGACTACTTTTCTCTTTCTGTGTTTAAGGATTTTTCCTTATTCACTATATTTTGCAAATTTAATTACACTATATGCTGGTGTTTGTGGGAATTCACAGTGCTTGGATAGATAAAATCTGACTTGTATATGCCTTCCTGGATGAAACTGACTTAAAAGCAAAGGAACATGCCATGAACGATGGGACTTCTTTGAAGTTTCTTGGCTGAAAGTGGCCAGATTCTTACCGCAGCTCAGGTTCTCATCTAGGGAGTATATGTTTAAATTTTGAAGAAAAACATGCACCTCTGGGGCCCTTGGGTGGCTTGGTGGGTTAGGCCTTTGCCTTCCACTCAGGTCATGATCTCAGGGTCCTGGGATCAAGCCCCACACCGGGATCTCTGCTCAGCAGGGAGCCTGCTTCCCCCTCTCTCTCTGTTTGCCTCTCTGCCTACTTATGATCTCTCCCTCTGTGAAATAAATAAATAAAATCTTTAAAAAAAAAAAAAACCAAACAGGCACCTCTGCTGGTCATGAACGTCACAAACTCCTTGCTTTTTATGCATTTCACAAGCGCTGCTTGCCCTTATCACACACTGCTCCATATATTACTGTCCTGATCATTAAAATTACACATTCCTTCTTGTTTTGCTCTTGCACTCGGTGTATTGATAAAACTCATAATAAAAGCTGAGACAAAACTTGGCTCAGAGCCTTTCGCCACTAGACTATCTGGTCCCCAAGCCCCCTCCTCTTATCCTACCAAGGTGTCTGGAGTAATCTTTTCATTCACTGTCTCAGGGTTTGCTGGGTAAACCTGACAGGTGCTGACCTGCTCTTGTTGATTTTTATGGGAGTTCTCTGTGCCTCCTGCGTCAGGATGTATGTTTCCTCCCCTAGATTATGGAAGTTTTCAGCTATTATTTTTTCAAATGAATTTTCTAACTCCTGTTCTCTCTTATTCTGGGATTCTTATAACACAAATATTACATTTGATGGAGTCACTGAGTTCCTGAAGTATGTTCTCCTTTTGCATAATTCTTCTTTCTCTCTTTCATTCACCTTCATTGCTTTGCATTACTTTGTCTTCTATGTCATTAATTCATTCCACTGCTTCTTCCAGTCTGCTGTTCATAGCATCCAGCACAATTCTAATCTCATTTATTGAATTCCATCTTTGATTGATTCTTTTTAACATTTTATCATTGTGGTAAGGGTCACATTGAAGTCTTCTATTTTTGTCTGTAGCCCAGTGAGTTTTCTTATGATGCTTTAAATTCTCCATCAGGCATATTACTTATATCTGCTTTGGTAGATCTCTGGCCTTGGTCTTACCTTTTTTTTTTTTTTTTAAGACTTTATTTATTTATTTGTCACAGAGAGAGAGAGTGCACCAGCAGTTAGAGTGGCAGTCATGGGCAGGGAGAGAAGGAGGCTCCCCACCGAGTAAGGAACCTGATGTGGGACTTGATCAAGGACCCTGGATCATGACCTGAGCCAAAGGTAGACGCTTAACTGACTGAGCCACCCAGGCATCTCACCTTGCTCTTTTATTTGGGATAAATTCCTCTGTATTTGCATTTGTCTAAGCCTCTGTTTTCTTCTCTGTGTTAGAAAAGCCAATTATGTCCCCTGCTTCTGAAAGTAATATCCTTGTGAAGAGGTCATGTAGTGTCCTGTTCCTAGTGCTTCAGGGAGTAACTCTGGTGTGCACTGCCTGTACTCTGATGTTTTGTTCTTCTTGCTCTATCATTTATTCCAGTCACCTGCAGAGGCTCTCCTTGCCTGCAGTGGGCAGTTTACTTCTTGGCCTAAATGTGGTGAGTTTGAACTAGGCATGCTCTGGTCTGCTTTAGAAATGAGACCTGTCACCACCTCCACCAGAACTGAGGCCCTGCAAAACTCTCTGGTTGGGAGATGTGGTATGGGAAGGGGTTTGTTCTGGTCTTCTGGGGGAGAGCCCTAACATGCTGAGAATGAGGCAAGCATAACTGGCAAGGACAGTTCCCCCAGAGCACAACAGGGTGGGGCTTGCTGTGAGCATGTTAGGCAGCCAATGTCCATACTGCACTGCTTCCCACAGGTGGCTCTGTGTTTAATGTGAGGGGTGGGGGAGGGAAATGTCACCCATCAGCTCCTTTGTTTCTGGAGAGGTATGTCCATGAATGCTACTTCTCAGGTATGTGCTCTGAGAATAGTGAATAATCTCCCCACAGTGTGGCTCAGGAGCTCTTCAGATTGCTGTTTCAACACTGTTTGCCACTGGATTTTTTGCCTGCCATCTCACTAGCAACAGCACAGCACCCTCTATGCTCTATCCCAGTGAAACCCACTGACCTTTAAAACTTCAGACTTTCAGCCCTGTTGGTTGCAAGACTTCAAGAAATTATGCCCCTCTCATTTCCTAAGCCAATGGCTTTAGGGAAATGTTCTCCTTGTGCATTCCCCTGTGTTCTCCTCTCTGTCACCCTTCTCCACTACTATGGCTCCCTCCCATCCATAGCACTTTCAATCCATTTCTTCCCTAAACCTCATTTCTGAACTTTTAACCTTCTCTCATGTGGCTTCTTTTCTTCTTTAGTTGTGAAGTTTGCTCTATCAGCCTTTAGGTCAATTTCTAGGGTATTTAGGATGACTTAGGAGCTTTCAAGTTGTCTTCATAGGATGAGGCAAGCCTAGGGTCCTCCTGCTCTGCAGCTATCTTCATGCCTCAGAGATTTTCTTTTTTGATGCAGTCATTTACAGCAACAAGTTTCCCTCTTAGCACTGCTTTTAATACATCTCACGAATTTGGGTATATTTTTGTTTTCATTCATTGAAAAATACTGTCCAAGTTCCCTTGTAATTTCTACTTTATTTTATTTTTTTTTAAAAATTTTTATTTGTTTATTTGACAGACAGAGATCACAAGTAGGCAGACAGGCAAGCAGTGGGGGGGTAAGGGGGGAGGGAAGTAGGCTCCCCACTGAGCAGAGAGCCCGATGCAGGGCTTGATCCCAGGACCCTGGAACCATGACCCAAGCCAAAGGCAGAGGCTTTAACCCACTGAGCCACCCAGGCACCCCTGTAATTTCTACTTTAATCCATTGGCTAATACTGTGCTGTTTAATATATACCCATTTGTGAATTTTTCAATTTTCTTTCTCTTATTTCTTTTTAGTTTTATTCTATTGTGGTTGGGAAACACACTTTGTACAGTTTCACTCTTTTATTTTATTTTATTATTATTTTTTTAATATAATTTTTTATTTTTTATAAACATATATTTTTATCCCCAGGGGTACAGGTCTGTGAATCACCAGGTTTACACACTTCACAGCACTCACCAAAACACATACCCTCCCCAATGTCCATAATACCACCCCCTTCTCCCAAACCCCCTCCCCCCAGCAACCATCAGTTTGTTTTGTGAGATTAAGAGTCACTTATGGTTTGTCTCCCTCCCAATCCCATCTTCTTTCATTTATTCTTCTTGTACCCACTTAAGCCCCCATGTTGCATCACCACTTCCTCATATCAGGGAGATCATATGATAGTTGTCTTTCTCCGCTTGACTTATTTCGCTAAGCATGATACGCTCTAGTTCCATCCATGTTGTGGCAAATGGCAAGATTTCATTTCTTTTGATGGCTGCATAGTATTCCATTGTGTATATATACCACCTCTTCTTGATCCATTCATCTGTTGATGGACATCTAGGTTCTTTCCATAGTTTGGCTATTGTGGACATTGCTGCTAAAAACATTCGAGTACACGTGCCCCTTTGGATCACTATGTTTGTATCTTTAGGGTAAATACCCAATAGTGCAATTGCTGGGTCATAGGGCAGTTCTATTTTCAACATTTTGAGGAACCTCCATGCTGTTTTCCAGAGTGGCTGCACCAGCTTGCATTCCCACCAACAGTGTAGGAGGGTTCCCCTTTCTCCGCATCCTCGCCAGCATCTGTCATTTCCTGACTTGTTGATTTTAGCCATTCTGACTGGTGTGAGGTGATATCTCATTGTGGTTTTGATTTGTATTTCCCTGATGCCGAGTGATATGGAGCACTTTTTCATGTGTCTGTTGGCCATCTGGATGTCTTCTTTGCAGAAATGTCTGTTCATGTCCTCTGCCCATTTCTTGATTGGATTATTTGTTCTTTGGGTGTTGAGTTTGCTAAGTTCTTTATAGATTTTGGACACTAGTCCTTTATCTGATATGTCGTTTGCAAATATCTTCTCCCATTCTGTCAGTTGTCTTTTGATTTTGTTAACTGTTTCCTTTGCTGTGCAAAAGCTTTTGATCTTGATGAAATCCCAATAGTTCATTTTTGCCCTTGCTTCCCTTGCCTTTGGCGTTGTTCCTAGGAAGATGTTGCTGCGGCTGAGGTCGAAGAGGTTGCTGCCTGTGTTCTCCTCAAGGATTTGGATGGATTCCTTTCGCACATTGAGGTCCTTCATCCATTTTGAGTCTATTTTCGTGTGTGGTGTAAGGAAATGGTCCAATTTCATTTTTCTGCATGTGGCTGTCCAATTTTCCCAGCACCATTTATTGAAGAGGCTGTCTTTTTTCCATTGGACATTCTTTCCTGCTTTGTCGAAGATTAGTTGACCATAGAGTTGAGAGTCTATTTCTGGGCTCTCTATTCTGTTCCATTGATCTATGTGTCTGTTTTTGTGCCAGTACCATGCTGTCTTGATGATGACAGCTTTGTAATAGAGCTTGAAGTCCGGAATTGTGATGCCACCAACGTTGGCTTTCTTTTTCAATATCCCTTTAGCTATTCGAGGTCTTTTCTGGTTCCATATAAATTTTAGAATTATTTGTTTCATTTCTTTGAAAAAGATGGATGGTACTTTGATAGGAATTGCATTAAATGTGTAGATTGCTTTAGGTAGCATAGACATTTTCACAATATTTATTCTTCCAATCCAGGAGCATGGAACATTTTTCCATTTCTTTGTGTCTTCCTCAATTTCTTTCATGAGTACTTTATAGTTTTCTGAGTATAGATTCTGTGTCTCTTTGGTTAGGTTTATTCCTAGGTATCTTATGGTTTTGGATGCAATTGTAAATGGGATTGACTCCTTAATATCTCTTTCTTCTGTCTTGCTGTTGGTGTAGAGAAATGCAACTGATTTCTGTGCATTGATTTTATATCCTGACACTTTACTGAATTCCTGTATAAGTTCTAGCAGTTTTGGAGTGGAGTCTTTTGGGTTTTCCACATATAGTATCATATCATCTGCGAAGAGAATGAATGGGTCAACCGGGAAATTAAAGAAGAATTGAAAAAAATCACGGAAACAAATGATAATGAAAATACAACGGTTCAAAATCTGTGGGACACAACAAAGGCAGTCCTGAGAGGAAAATATATAGCGGTACAAGCCTTTCTCAAGAAACAAGAAAGGTCTCAGGTACACAATCTAACCCTACACCTAAAGGAGCTGGAGAAAGAACAAGAAAGAAACCCTAAGCCTAGCAGGAGAAGAGAAATCATAAAGATCAGAGCAGAAATCAATGAAATAGAAACCAAAAAAACAATAGAACAAATCAACGAAAGTAGGAGCTGGTTCTTTGAAAGAATTAATAAAATTGATAAACCCCTGGCCAGACTTATCAAAAAGAAAAGAGAAAGGACCCAAATAAATAAAATCATGAATGAAAGAGGAGAGATCACAACTAACACCAAAGAAATACAAACTATTATAAGAACATACTATGAGCAACTCTACGGCAATAAATTTAACAATCTGGAAGAAATGGATGCATTCCTAGAAACATATAAACTACCACAACTGAACCAGGAAGAAATAGAAAGCCTGAACATACCCATAACCAGTAAGGAGATTGAAACAGTCATTAAAAATCTCCAAACAAACAAAAGCCCAGGGCCAGACGGCTTCCCGGGAGAATTCTACCAAACATTTAAAGAAGAACTAATTCCTATTCTCCTAAAACTGTTCCAAAAAATAGAAATGGAAGGAAAACTTCCAAACTCATTTTATGAGGCCAGCATCACCTTGATCCCAAAACCAGACAAGGATCCCACCAAAAAAGAGAGCTATAGACCAATATCCTTGATGAACACAGATGCGAAAATACTCAACAAAATACTAGCCAATAGGATTCAACAGTACATTAAAAAGATTATTCACCACGACCAAGTGGGATTTATTCCAGGGCTGCAAGGTTGGTTCAACATCCTCAAATCAGTCAATGTGATACAACACATCAATAAAAGTAAGAACAAGAACCATATGATACTCTCAATAGATGCTGAAAAAGCATTTGACAAAGTACAGCATCCCTTCCTGATCAAAACTCTTCAAAGTGTAGGGATAGAGGGCACATACCTCAATATCATCAAAGCCATCTATGAAAAACCCACCGCAAATATCATTCTCAATGGAGAAAAACTGAAAGCTTTTCTGTTAAGGTCAGGAACACGGCAGGGATGTCCATTATCACCACTGCTATTCAACATAGTACTAGAGGTCCTAGCCTTAGCAATCAGACAACAAAAGGAAATTAAAGGCATCCAAATCGGCAAAGAAGAAGTTTCAATCTTTTAAAAATTTATTCATGTGCCTGCAATGTCACCAATCCCACGCATTGTGTCTTTGGCCACCACTGCACTTTAAAGCAGTTGAGCCTGGACTACCAGCTTAGTTCAAATTTTGATAACACTTTGTATGTGCACTGCCCATCCACCACCCACAGAGATGCTGCATGCCACTGGCCACCAAAAACATGCCCCTGTACCAGGCACTAGGAAGCCACCCAAATTTGAGGGATTCAGCCTAAGACTAGAGGCTCAATGCAAATTTTGCTAACACTACCCCCTACCACTGAGCCCTTCTGTAGTTATGCCCATTCAGAGCTGACTTGCCTTTGTCTCACTAACATTACACAGAGAGCAAGATCAACCCACAACAGGCACTCATTGTATACATCTGGACTGAAAGGAAAAGTGTCTCTGACACAATAGTAGGACACGAGCACCACACACAGGAAACTCCTCTGAATTGCCAGTTTCTGGTAAACAGGGGACTCTGCACTTCAGGTTAATACAGGACCCCCTTCTTCATAGAGCCCTACTTTCAAGAGCAGAAAACATACCTGACTTTCCTAAAATGCAGAAACAGACACAGAGAGATAGACAAAATGAGGAGACAGAGAAATAAGTCCTAAAAGAAAGGACACAACAAAGTCTCAGCAGGAGATCTAAGCAAAACAGAAATAAGTAGTATTCCTGATAGAAAATTTAATCCCATTATCATAAAGATACTCTAGACTTCAGAAAAGGATGGAAAACATCAGTGAGACTTGTGAAAATAGGTAAAAAGTAATATATCAGAGAAGAACTCAATAAATGAAATTGAAAATACAATAGATAGAAAATAATATGTTACAAGAAGCAGAGGGATGTATCAGTGACCTGAAGATAGAGTAAAGGAAAGCAGTCAAGCTGAACAGGTGAGAGATAAACAAATACTGCATAGTGAGAATAAAGGTAGAGAACACAGTGACTCCTTTAAGTGTAATAACAATCCCATTACAAAGTTCCCAGAAGAAGAGAGAGAAAGGTGGGCAGGATATGCACTTGAAGAAATAATAGCTGAAAATTTCCTGAACATGGGTAGGGACACAGATGCAGATTCAGGAATTTCCCCAATAAATTAAACCCAAACAGGTCCACACCAAGACTTATAATAATTAAAGTGGGAAAAATAGTGATTAAAAAAATGTAAAGATTACACGAGAAGAGAGTTACAAAGGAATCCCACCAAGTCTGTCAGCTGACTTTGCAGCAGAAACTTTGCAGGCCAGATGAGAATGTATTCAAAGTGATGAAAGGGAAACATCTGAAGGCAGGAATACTTTACCCAGTGAGGCTAACATTCAGAATGGAAGGGGACAGAGAGTTTTCCGTACAAAGAGAAGTTAAAATAATTGATCCGTAAACCAGCCCTACAAGAAATGTGACCAGGGACTCTGTGAGTAGAAAACGAAAACCATAAATAAGAGTAAGAATAATAGGAAGCACAAAATAAAAGGATGTAAAAGATGCTACCAAATATCTGAAATGTGGAGGGGAGTGTAGTAAAGATAGAATTCAAAAATATGTGATCATCTATGGTCAGGGAGAAGACAGGGATGTCCACTCTTATCATTGTTATTTAACATAGCACTGGAAGTCCTACCCTCGGCAGTCAGAAAACAAAAAGATATATAAAACACCCCAAATGGAAAGGAATAAGTCAGACTTTCACTATTTGCAGATGACATCATACTTTGTAGAAAGCCTGAAAGACTTCATGAAAACATTGCTAGAACTGATACATGAATTCAGCAAAGACAGGATACAAAATCAACATATAAAAATTTGTTGCATGTCTATACAGTACATGTCTATACATTTATATATATAATGAAGCAGCAGAAAGAGAAATCAAGGAATCCATCCTGTTTACAATTGCACCAAAAACCATAAAATACCTAGGGTAAATGTAACCAATGAAGTAAAAGATCTGTGCTCTGAAAACTATAGAAAACTTATGAAAGAAATTAAAGATGATACAAATAAATGGAAAGGCATGCCATGTTCATGGACTAGACGAACAAATATTGTGAAAAGGTCTAAGCTACCCAAAGCAATTTACATACTTAATGCAAACCTTATCAAGATACCATCAACATTTCCCACAGAGCTCGAAAAAACAATCCTAAAATTTGTATGAAACCACAAAAGACCCTGAATAGCCAAAGCAATTCTGAAATAGAAAAACAAAGCTGCAGACATCACAATTACAGACTTAAAGTTATATTACAAAGCAGTAGTCATCAAGACAAAATGGTACTGGCACGAAGATAGACAAATAGATCAATGGAACAGAATAGAAAACTTGGAAATGGACTCATAACTATATGGTCAAGTAATAATTAACAAAGCAAGAAAGAACATTCAGTGGAAAAAAGACAGTCTCTTTAACAAATGGTATTGGGAAAACTGGACAATCACATGCAAAAGAATGAAACTGGACCACTTTCTTAGCCTGCACAAAAAAGTAAATTCAAAATGGATAAGACAGGAAACTGTCAAAATCCTAGAGGAGAACATAGGCAGAAATGTCTTTGACATTGATCATACCAACTTCTTACCAGATAGGTCTCCAGACACAAGGAAAACAAAAGAAAAACTGAGCTATTGTGACTTCATCAAGATAAAGTTTCTTCATAGTTAAGGAAGCAATCAAAAAAGCTAAAAGGCAACCTGCAGAATGGGAGAAGATATTTGCAAATGATATATATGATTAAGGGCCAGTATCCAAAATCTAAAAAGACTTACCAAACTCAACACCCAAAACACAAAGAGTCCAGTTATAAGGCACGAGCAGAAGACATGAATTCACATTTTTCCAAAGACACATGAAAAGATACTCAACGTCACTCATCATCAGGGAAATACAAATCAAAACCATAGTGAGATATGATCTCACCCTTGTCAGAATGGCTAAAATAAACAACACAGGAAACAACAGATGTTGGCAAGAATGTGTAGAAAGGGGATCCCTCTTACATTGTTGATGGGAATGCAAACTGGTACAGCCACTCTGGAAAACAGCATGGAGTTTCCTCAAAAAGTTACAAATAGAACTACACTATGACCCAATAATTGCACTAACTAGGTATTTACCCAAAGGATAATAAAGGCTGATTCTGATAATAAAGGCTGACACAAGCACCATAGTGTTTATAACACCATTATCAACAATAGTGAAATTACGGAAAAAGCCCCAATATCCATTAACTGGTAAATGAATTTAAATAAAAACTTGAAACAAACAAACAAAAAATAGAATACCATCAGTAAACCACATATTACTAAAAAAAAAAAAAGATCACCAGCTTAATATAGACTGCTATATACAGAAGCTGTTATATTTAAACTAAGTTGTAACCACCAATCACATAGCGGTAATGGATATGAAAACATAAAGGATAAAGAACCCAAGTATATCACTAAAGAAAACCAGAAAATCATGAAAGTAAGAAAGAGAAGAATCAATCAGACAATGAGCTAGAAAAACAACCACAAGACAAGTAACAGAATGGCAAGAAATATTTATCTATGTGGTGAAAAAATAATGAATACTGTTATGCTGAAAATAAATAAAAAAGAAATTAAAAAAAGAAATATTTATCTATAATAATTACTTTGAATGTAAATTGTCTAAATGTTCTAATCAAAAGAGAGATAGGGTGATAGAATGAATATAAACAAGACATCTTATTTTTGAGAGGGAGAGGCAGAGAGAGGGAGCATGAGTTAGAAGGTAGGGGAAGAAGGAAAGAGAGAGAGAGATCATCTTAAGCAAGCTCCATACCCACAGCAGAGATGAAGATGGGGTTCAATCTCATGACCATGAGATCACAACCTGAGCTGAAATCAAGAGTTGGATGTAGTCGCCAAACTGGAAAGAATCAAGATGCTTCAATGGATGAATGGATAAAGAAGATGTGGTCCATATATGCTATGGAGTATTATGCCTCCATTAGAAAGGATGAATACCCAACTTTTGTAGCAACATGGATGGGACTGGAAGCGATTATGCTGAGTGAAATAAGTCAAGCAGAGAGAGTCAATTACCATATGGTTTCGCTTATTTGTGGAGCATAAGGAATAACATGGAGGACATGGGGAGCTGGAAAGGAGAAAGGAGTTGGGGGAAATTGGAGGGGAAGACAAACCATGGGAGACTGTGGATTCTGAACAACTAACTGAGGGTTTGGGGGTGGGTAGGAAGTTGGGTAAACCTGGTGGTAGGTATTGTGGAGGGCACGTATTGCATGGAGCACTGGGTGTGGTACATAAACAATGAATTCTGGAACACTGAAAAGAAATCTAAAAAATTTTTTTAAAAAAGAGTTGGATGCTTAACCAACTAAACCACCCAGACACTCC
Source organism: Mustela lutreola (assembly GCF_030435805.1). NCBI lineage: Eukaryota > Metazoa > Chordata > Mammalia > Carnivora > Mustelidae > Mustela > Mustela lutreola. Next base: position 65,882,252 of record NC_081308.1, on the reverse strand, counting down.
AAAACAAGACCTATCTATATGCCATCTATAAGAGACTCAAGTCAGACTGAAAGATATCTGCATAATGAAAGTGAAAAGATGGAGAAACATTTTTCATGCAAATGGTGGTCAAAATAGAGATAGATTAACAATATTTATATAGGACAAAATAGATTTTCAAACAAAGTCTGTAAAAAGAGACAAAGAAGGACACTATATAATAATAAGGGAGGCAAACAAACAAGAAGATATAAGAATTGTAAATATATAAATATATATGCCCCCAACCTGGGAGCACCCAAATACATGCAACATTTAATGACAAACATAAAGGAATGAATCCATAGTAATAAAATAATAGTAGAGGACTTTAACACCACACTTAGAGCAATGGACAGATCATCTAAATAATAAATCAACAAGGAAACAGTGACTTTGAAAGACACACTAAACCAGATGTCTCTAACAGATATACTCAGAACATGCCATCCTGAAAAAGTAAAATACACATTCTTTTCAAGTGCACTTGGAACATTCACCAGAATAGGTCACATATTAGGCCACAAAACAAGCCCCAACAAATTAAAAAAAAAAAAAAAATCCGGTCATAACATGCATCTTTTCTGACCACAACACTGTGAATTAGAAATCAACCACAAGAAAAAAAATCTTGAAAGAGCACAAATACATGAAGATTAAATAACATGCTACTAAAGAATGAATAGGTCATCCAAAACATCAATGGAGAAATGAAAAAGTACAAGGAAACAAATGAAAATGAAAACACAATGATCCAATACCTTTGGGATGGAACAACAAAGAATAGTTCTAAGAGAGAAGTTTATAGCATTACAGGCCTATCTCAAAAAGAAAGAAAATCCTGAAATAAACAACTTAAACTTACACCTAAAGCCTAAAGGAGCTAGAAAAATAACAAAAAACCCAAAAAGCAGCAGAAGGAAGGAAATAACAAAGATTTGAGCGTAAAAACATGAAATAGAAACTAGAAAAACAATGGAACAGTTCAATATAACCAGGAGCAGATTCTTTGAAAAGATCAACAAAATTAATAAAACTCTGGCCAGACTCATCAATATAAAAGGAAGGACTCAAACAAAATCACCACTGAGAGAAGAGAATTAGCAACCAACACCACAATAGTACAAACAATTGTTAGAGAATATTGTAAAAACTAGGGGCACATGGCTGGCTTAGTCAGAAGAGCATGTGACTTGATCTTGTAGTCATGAGAGAAGATTACTAAAAAAAAAAGAAAGAAAAAAAAGAATAAACTTTAAAAAAGGAAAAAATTATATGCCAAAAAACCACAGTCTAGAAGTGGATAAATTCCTAGAAACATAAAAGTGAAATAGAAAGAAGTAGAAAATCTGAACAGACTGATAACCAGCAAAGAAATCAAATCAGTAGTCAAAAAAACTCCCAAAAAAGAAAAGTCCAGGACCAGATGGCTTCATAGGTGAATTCTACCAAATATTTAAAGAAGACTTAATACATATTCTTCTCAAATTATTTTGAAAAATAGAAGATGAAGATGAGAGTTGAGATGGTGGAGGAGTAGGGGGACCCTAAGTATGTCTCATTCCCTGAATACAAATAGATTGTTGTCAAATCATTCTGAGCACCTGAGAAATCAATCAACAACCTGAGAAAACAAATACTGCAAGTCTACAAGGAGAAAAACCACTCCCTTTTGGATAGTAGGAGGTGTGGAGACTTGAGTCAGGTGTGATATAGATGAGGATAAGGGGGTGGGGGAGGCTGTTGAAGCAGGCCAGCACAAAGTATTACAATAAGTAACAATAAGTACAATAAGTAGCAAAGGACAGAATCCAGACTTTTAGAAGTCTGCTACAGTAGGGGATGTGCCTGACCTAAAGGTGCTCAGATGGTGAAGTGGGGCAGAATCCCAGGTGTGACAGTGTGGTCTGAGGGATCCCCTGGTCTCAAGAAGAATGGGTAACACCTTAGTGAAGCACTGTTCCCAGGCCTAGAAGCATAGAAGCTAGCTGAGGACATTGAGTCTAGGTGCTAGCTTTCTGCTCTCTGTTGCCTTAAACTGCAAACCACAAATTTGTTGTGCCACTGCTTTCCTGGGATGAGTCCAGCAAAACGCAAAAGACTGGAGAAACCCTCCCCAGGAGGAACAGCACAGGTAAGCACCATAGTAGTCCCAACAATTTGGAGTTTTAAAACTCCATCTTGTGTCTGAGATAAAAAAAAAAAAAAAAAAAAAAAAAAAAAAGCAAGCTTGGACACAGGCAGGGTGAACTAGAGCACAGTTATGACAGAAACCAGAGAGACAAGAGTGATTGATTGCTCTTTTGTGAGTGCTCATTGAAGACTGGGGGCTGCGAATTTCTAGCACCGGGGCTAGAGAGCAGGGCACCACCATATTCATGCTGCCCATCAGTGCTGAAAGCCTTCAGAGAGCAAAATAGCTCCACCTAGAGGTGGAGTCTGGAGCCTTGGACACCAATTGCTGCCTCCCTGTGCACAGTAGGTGCTTGCCCTTCCACTAGGGCAAGCCCACCTGAGAATTAGTGCAACAGGCCCCTCCCCCAGAAGACCAACACAAATTATTCATACTGTTTACTGGTCATAGATGGCTGCAAAGCTTTAGCTCTAGGGGAAAATAGTATCTAGCATACTTCCTACTTTTATTCTTTAGTTTATTATTATTTTTTCAGTTATTTTTCTTATTTTTTCAATTCTTTTTAAATTTTTGTATTTATATGTGCTTTATATATATTTTTATTCTTTCCTTTTATTGTCTCATATATATTTTTTTTCTTTATTTTCAAATCTAGTTTCTTTTTTTTAAAAGATTTTATTTATTTGTCAGAGAGAGAGAGAGAGAGAGAGAGGGCACAGGCATCCAGAATGGTAGGCAGAGACAGAGGGAGAAGCAGGCTCCATGTGGAGCAAGGAGCCTGATGTGGGACTCGATCCCAGGACGCTGGGATCATGACCTGAGCCGAAGGCAGCTGCTTAACCAACTGAGTCACCCAGGCATCCCCAAATCTAGTTTCTTTTAACAAGGAGACCAAACACACTGAGGATCTAGAGAGTTTGTTGTTGTTGTTATTGTTGTTTTTCTTTTTCTTTCTTCTTTACTATTCTGGAAAAAATGATGAGATGGAGAAATCCAAATACCAAAAGAAAGAACAGAAGGTAGTACTCACAGCCAGGGATTTAATTAATATAAATATAAGTAAGATCTCTGAATTATTATTTAAAACAACAATTATAAGGATAATAATTGATAATAATATATAACAAATATAAGGATAATAGTTGATAATAAATGGGCTTGAAAAATGCATGGGAGACACTAGAGAATCCATTATGGTAGAGATAAAAGAACTAAAATCTAGTCAGGCCAAAACTATAAATGCTATAACCAATATGTACTCCTAAGTGGAAGCCATAAAAAAATTAGGATGAACAAAGCAGAAGAGTGAATAAATGATATAGAAGATAAAATTATGGGAAATAATGCATTTGAAAAGAAGAAACAAAACTATTAGATCACAAAGGTAGACTTAGGGAATGCAGCGATTCCCTAAAGCAAAATAATATCCATATTATGGACATTTCAGAAGAAGAGTGTGAAAAGATGGCAAAAGGTTTATTTGAACAAATTATATCTGATAGCTTCCCTAATCTGGGGAAGGAAATAGACATTCAAGTCCAAGAGGCACAGAGAACTCCCCTTAAAATAAACAAAAATAGGTCAAAATCACAATATATTTTGGTGAAACTTGCAAATTTTAGACATAAAGAGAAAATCCTGAAAGGAGCTTGAGGCAAGAGCTCCTTAACCTATAAAGGTAGAAACAATAGACTGGCAGCAGACCTATCCACAAAGAATTGGCAGGCCAGAAAGGACTGGCATGACATTCAACATGCTAATGGGAAAATATATGCAACCAAGAATATTTATCCCACAAGGTTATCACTCAGAATAAGGAGAGATAAAAAGTTTCCCAAACAAACAAAAACTACATACTAAACCTGTCCTGCAAGAAATATTAAAGGGGATGCTTTGAGTGGAAAGAGAACTAAAAATTGACAATGACCAGAAAGGAACAGAGACAAGGTACAGGAACAGCAACATTACAGGAAATACGATGGCAATAAATTTGTATTTTTTAAATTACTAATACAAATGTAAATGGACTAAATGCTCCAATCAAAGAATATAAGGTATCAGAACGGATTTTTAAAAAGGCCCACTGATATGTTGCTTGCAAGAGACTCATTTTATTTTTTAATGTTTTTGTATCATTATTTCTTAGTTTTTTTTTAATTAAAATTTTTTTTACTATGTTAATTTACTCACCATACAGTAAATCATTCATTTTGGATGGAGTGTTCCATGATACAGTATTTACATATAACACCCAGTGCTCCATAATATATAATATATATAATATGCCCTCCTTAGTAGCCATTACTGTTTTATCCCGTTCCTCTTGCACCTCCCCTTTAAAACCCTCAGTTTGTTTCTTGGGGTCCATGGTTTCTCATGGTTCATCTTATCCTCATTTTGTCTCCTTCATTTAAGAGACTCATTTTAGACACAAAGGCATGCCCACATTGAAAGTGAGAGAATGGAGAAGAATTTATCATGCTAATTGACATCAAAAGAAAATTAGAGTAACCATACTTATATCAGATGAACTATATTTTAAACCAAAGAGTGTAATATGAGATGAAGAAGGACACTATATCACAATAAAGGGGTCTATCCAACAAGAGGCTCTAACAATGATAAATATTTAGTCCCCTAACTTGGGAGCAGCCAAATATATAGACCAATTAACAACAGAAATAAAGAAACTCATTGATAATAATACAATAATAGGAGAAGACTTCAACACCCCACTCACAGCAATGGACTGATCATGGAAACAGAAAATCAACAAGGAAATAAGGGCTTTGAGTGACACACTGGATCAGACGGACTTCACAGATATATTGAGAGCATTTCATCTTAAAGCAGCAGAACACACATTCTTTTTGAGTGTCCATGGAACATTCTCCAGAATAGATCACATACTGGGTCACAAATCAGGTCTCAACCAGTACAAAAAGATTGAGATCATACCATGTACTTTCAGACCACATCAGTTTGAAACTTGAAGACAACCACAAGAAGAAATTTGGAAGGACCACAAATACATGGAGGTTAAGGACCATACTATTAGAGTGGATGGATCAACAGGAAATTAGAGACAAATTTAAAAAATACACAGAAGCAAATGAAAATAAAACAGGACAGGTCAACCTTTGACTACCTTTGTAACAAAGGTAGTCCTAAGAGGGAAGTATATAGCCACACAGGCCTTCCTCGAGAACAAAGAAAAGTCTCAAATACACAACCAAACATTACACATAAAGGACCTGGAAAAAAAAACCCAGCTGTTAAGACTTAAATCCAGCAGAAAAAGGAAAATAATAAAGGTCAGAGCAGAAATCAATGATACAGAAATAAAAAAATAAGTAGAACAGATCAGCAAAACTAGGAGCTATTTCTCTGAAATAATTAATAGATTGATAGCCTTCTAGCCAGACTTATCAAAAAGAAAAGAGAAAAGACCCAAATAAAGTCATGAATAGACGAGGAGAGATCACAACCAACACCACAGAAATTCAAACAATTATAAGGGAATATTATGAGCAATTATGTGAAGAAATTAGGCCATCTGGAATAGATACATTACTAGAAACACAAACTACCAAAACTGGAACAAGAAGTGATAGAAAACCTGAAAGAACCCATAAACAGCAAAGAAAAGGAACCAATCATCAAAGATATCCCAACAAACAAGATTCCAGTGCTGGATGGCTTCCTGGGGGGAATTCTACTAAACATTTAAAGAAGAATTAATACCTATCTTCTGAAAATATTCCAAAAATTAGAAATGGAATGAAAACTTCCAAATTCATTCTATGATGCCAACATTACTTTGATCCCAAAACCAAGTCCCCCACTATATGTACATATAAAAGTGAAAAAATTATACTGAAAGGCTGAAGAATCAAAAAACAAACCCAACAAATTCTATATACCGTTTTCCCCAAGAGCTGAAGCTTTGCAATTTTCTATAATGAGGAAACTTGGTGCTAGCCAGTTATTCCTGCTGGTCTTCTGGGGGAAGGTCCTGTTGCATTGATTCTTGGGGGCACTTGCACTTGTGGAAATGCACCTCCACTGCCAGGGTCTAGTCTCAGTGTAAGTGGCTCCAGATTCCACTATGTGGCACTGTTTTGCTCTCTGAAGGCTTTCAGCCCCAATGGGCTGGATGAAAATATGGTGTCCCAGAGCTGAAAGTTCGTACCCCCTACTCTTCAGTGAGCCCTCACAGAAAGCATTCACTTTTGTCTTCCTGGTTTCCATCCAAACTTTGTGTTTTCCCAACCCACGACCAATAATTTTTATCTCAGGCACATGATTGAGTTTCAAGTCTCCAAATTTTATAGACACCTACATCATGGACCCATGCTGTTACTCTCAGGGGGAGGGAGGGGTGTCTTGTCACACTTCTCCCTATTGCTGGCCCCTGCCAGGAAAGCAGTTCTGTGACCATGCAGCAGTTCACATTTACAGCAACACAGAGCAGAAAGCCAGCACCAAGACTCACTGTTTTCGCCCAGCTTACCTGCTCCAATACCTGGGAACTCTGCCACATTCTGCCATCCCAGTTCTCCTTTGACCCCAGGGATTCTGAGACCATGCTGTCCCACCTGAGATTTCCCCTGCTTCACCACCTGAGCACCTTTAAGCCAGGGACATCCCCCACTGTAGTAGAATTCTAAAAGTTCTGATTTTGTGCTCTGCTGCCTATAATACTTTGTGGTAGCCTCCTTAAGCCAGCTCTATCACCACTCCCATATCCTCTGTTATATAGCCTTGGATTCAAGTTTCTACACCTCCTACCTTCCCCAAAGTCGTCACTTTTCTATTTGTAGAATTGCAATATTTCTTTTTCTCAGATCTCTGATTGATTTCACAGATGTTCAGAATGATTTGATATCTAGCTGAATTCCAGGAACCAGATGAATTTAGGGGCCCCCTACTCCTGTGCTGTCTTAACTCCTCTTCTAACAAACATTTAAAGAAGAATTAATACCTATTATTCTGAAATGATTCCAAAAATAGAAATGAATGCAAACTTCCAAACTCATTCTAGCAACATTACCCTGATCCCCAAACCAGACAAAGGCACATTAAGGGAGAATTGCAGATCAATATTCCTGATGATCATGGATGGAAAATTCCCAAAAGATACTTGCTAATCAAATTCAAGAGTACATAAAAAGGATTATTCACAACCATTAAGCAGGATTTATCCAGGGTTGCAGGGGTGGTTCAACATCCACAAATCAACTGGAATGAGATACCACTAACATATAGAATTGTATACAATATCCCTAATGAGCGTAGATGTAAAAATCCTCAAAGAAATACTAGAAAACTGAGCAGAAGAATACCTTAAAAAACCATTCACACAATCAACTGAGATTTATTCTTGTATCAATAGTTCAATATTCACAAATCAATCAGCGTGATACATCATATCAATAAGTGAAAGGATAAGAACCATACAATCATTTAGATAGATTGCAGAAAAAACATTTGAGAAAGTACAATATCCATTCATGATAAAAGCCCTCAACAAAGTTTGTTGACATGGGTATATTTCAACATAATAAAAGCTGCATATTAAAATCCCAGAACTAAAATCATCCTCAATAATGAAAAGCAGAAATCTTTTCCTCTATGGTCAGGAGTAAGACAGGAATGTCAACTCTCACCACTTCTATTCAACATAGTATACTGTAAGTCCTAACCACAGTAATCAGATAACAAAAAGAAAAAAAAGTATCCAAGTCAATAGGGAAGAAGTCAAACTATCACTATCTGCAGATGACATCATACTTTATGTAGAAATCCTGAAAGATTCCACCAAAAAACTGTTAGAACTGATACAGGAATTCTTCAGTCAGGTCACAGGATACAATATCAACATATAGAGTTCTGTTGCATTGCTATACATCAAAAATGAAGCAGCAGAAAGAGAAAATAAGGAATCAGTTCCATGTACAATTGCAACAAAATTAATAAAATACCTAACCAATAATAATAATAATAATATAATAATAATAATATAACTAACCAAAGTGCTGAAAGACCTATACTCTGAAAACTAGAAAACACTGATGAAAGAAATTGAAGATGACACAAAGAATTGGAAAGATATTCCTTTCTTATGGATTTGAAGAAAGAATAATGTTAAATTGGCTATACTACCCAAAACATTCTACACATTTAATGCAATACCTATCAAAATACCAAAAGCATTTTTCACAGAATTTTAAAAAAAATCAAAAATGTATATTTAGCCATAAAAGACCCTTCATTGCCAAATCAATTTTGAAAAAAAGCAGACCAAAACTAGACTTTTGCAAAAATGGTGGAAGATAGGGGACCTTGTTTTATGTAGTCCCTTGAATTTAGCACCTATGAATTCAACCTGAGATGGAAGAAAAGAATTGCTGGAATTCTACAATTAGAACACTGACCACATTTCCCAAGGTAGGAGATGCAAAGAAGTGAATCTGAGGGGTATGTATCAGAAGATAAATGGCAGGGGGTGGGGAGGAAACTCCTGAAAACCAGCTACTGGAAAGTGATAAAGCAGCAGAGCTCAATATCAGAACTTTTAGAAGTCTGCTCCAGTGAGAGACATCCCTGCCTGAAAGGTGCTCAGGTGCTGAAGCAGGGCAGAATCCTAGGTGGGATAGTGTTGTCTTAGGATCCCCAGAATCCAAGAAAGAACAGGGGTGCCTGAACTGGCAGAGTTCCCAAGCATTGGAGTGGGAATTCAGCTATGGTCAGTGAGCCTAACTCAGTTTGCCATAAACTGCAAACCAGGGAAGGATTGGGTGAATACTTTCTGTTTGGGGAACCCTGCAAGCAGTAGGCCAGTGGCGACCCCCCTCCTTCTCCTTGGAAGATCAGCACAGGTGCACACCACAGGAATCTGCAGAGTTTGGGGGCACACAAAAGTGAAGAGTGCATTTCCCTGAGGGTTTACTGAAGAGAAAGGGCCGTGATATTTCAGCTCTGGTGCTGGAGATTAAGGCACTGCCATTTTAATTTTCAACTTCTAAAGCCATATAGAGAGCCTTCAGGGAATGAAAGCTACATAGAGCAACCCAAAGCAACTTACACTGAGCCTGGCCCACTAAAATGAGTGGTGAAACTCTGCCCAAGTAGACACCTGAGATTCCATGAAGCAGGCATCTCCCCCAGAAGACCAGCTAGAATGTCAGATGGATATCAACTTTACCAAACACACAAAACTGCAAAACTCCTGTGCTAGGGGAAATTAGTATATAGAATTTGAGGTTGTTTCCTCATGATTCTTTGATCTTTCAGTTTAAATTTTTTATGCTTTTTTCTTTTTTTTCCTTTTCAACTAGGTTTTTATTTTATCAATTCTTTGTTTTAAAGTTTTCTTTTAATTTTCATTTTACATTTACTTTTTTTTTATTTTTAAATTTTTTATTTTTTATAAACATATTTTTATCCCCAGGGGTACAGGTCTGTGAATCGCCAGGTTTACACACTTTACAGCACTCACCAAAGCACATACCCTCCCCAGTGTCCATAACCCCACCCCCCTTCTATGAACCCCCCTCCCCCCAGCAACCCTAAGTTTGTTTTGTGAGATTAAGAGTCACTTATGGTTTGTCTCCCTCCCAATCCCATCTTGTTTCATTGATTCTTCTCCTACCCACTTAAGCCCCCATGTTGCATCACCACTTCCTCATATCAGGGAGATCATATGATAGTTGTTTTTCTCTGCTTGACTTATTTCGCTAAGCATGATATGCTCTAGTTCCATCCATGTTGTCACAAATGGCAAGATTTCATTTCTTTTGATGGCTTTACATTTACATTTTATAGATATATTCTTCATTTTTATTTTCCTTTTACTGTATTCAACCTATTTTTGTAGATACAGAAGTTTTGCTTTCTTTACAATTTTGGGATTTAGAATCTTCTAAAAAGCATACCAAAAATACACTCAGGACCAAATGGATTTCCCTGTTTTATATACTTGGGAGATTATATTCTCTCTTTTTTTGCTTCTCTTTCTTTTCTTTTTTGGTTTCCAAATTCTTCAGATTTGTCTAGTGTGGATTTTTTTGGGGTCATGGTTGATATTTTTGATTTGGTTTTCTCATTAATCCATTCTTCTCTGGGCAGAATAACTAGAAGATGGTAATGCTCCCTGACATGGATATAGTCAATATGGCTAGATGTAAAATATTGGAGCTGAAATTCAGGATGATGATTATAAAGTTACTAGCTGGGCTTTAAAAAATCATGAAAGACACTAGAGAATCTTAGTGCAGAAATAAAATCTAATCAGGCCAAAACTAAAAGTGCTTACCTGAGATACTGTCTAAAATGGATGCTCTAACAGCAAGGGTAAATGAGGCAGAAGAGAGAGTCAGGGACATAGAAGACAAGATGATGGGAAGGAATGGGCTGAGGAACAGAGAGAAAAATGACTAATGGATGATGAGGAGAGGCTTTGAGAAATCAACAATACCATAAAGCAAAAAATATTAGATATTGGGGTCCAAGAAGAAGGAGAGGGAAAGAAGGCATATTTGAGCAAAGAATTGCTATGGACATTCCTAATCTGGGGAATAAAACAGGCATTTAAGTTTAGGAGGTAGAAAGACGCCCACTCAAAATCAATAAAAATAGATCAACACACAGGCACATAATAGTGAAGCTCGCAAATTTCAGAGATAAAGAGAAAATCCTGAAAGCAGCTCAAAGCAAATGTTTCTACCATTAACCTATAATGGTAGAAACATTAGACTGGCAGCAGACCTATCCACAGAGACTTGGCAGGTCAGAAAGACTGGCATGATATAATCAGGGTACTAAATGAGAAAAACATGCAGCCAAGAGTACTTTATCCAGCAAGGCTGTCATTCAGAATGTAAAGAGAGATAAAGAGTCTCCAGGACAAAGAGAAATGAGAAAAATTTGAGATCACGAAACCAGCCTTGCAAGAAATATTAAAGGGGATCATATAAATGAAGAGAGAGCCCAGAAGCAGCATAGGCCAGAAAGAAACAGAGACAATCTACAGAAACGGGGACTTTGTGGGGACTGCATCAGCACTAAATTCCTGTCAGTAGGTACAATGAATATAAATGGTTTACATGTTCCAATCAAAAGACACAGAGTATCAGACTGGATAAAAAAGCAAAACCCATTCATATGCTCTCTATACATTTTAGACCTAAAGATGCCTCCAGATTGAAAGTGAGAGGTTGGAGTACCACTGATCATGGAAATGGACATCAAAAGAAATCTGGAGTAGCAATCACCATATCAGCCAAATTAGATTTTAAGCCAAAGACTCTAATAAGGGATGAAGAGGGACACTATATCATACTTAAATGGTCTACCCAACAAAAGGTCTAACAATTCTAAATATTTATGCTCCTAACTCAGGAACAGACAATTATGTCAACCAATTAATAATAAAATTAAAGAAACACATTGATAGTAATACAATAATGGTAGGGGATTTCAACACCCCACTCGCAGCAATAGACAGATCATACAAGCAGAAGACCAACAAGGAAACAGGGGCTTTGAATGAGACACTGGACCAAATGGACTTCATGGATAAATACAGAGCATTCTATCCTAATACACATTCTTCTCTAGTGCCCATGAAACATTCTCCAAAATTGATCACATACTGGATTACAAATCAGGTCTCAAGAGGTACCAAAAGATTGGGATTATTCCCTGTATAAACACTGTATGTTTTCAGACCACAATGCTTTGAAATGTAATCTCAACCACAAGAGAGAATTTTGAAGGAACTCAAATACTTGGAGGTTAAATGCACCCCATTAAAGAATGAGTCAACCAGGAAAAAGAAAAACTTTAACATCACGGAAACAAATGAAAATGAAACACAGCTACCCAAACCTTTAGGATGCAGCAAAGTCAGTCCTAAGAGGCAAGTAAATAACAATACAATAACAATACAACAAATAACAATACAACAAATAACAATACAACAAAAAAAAATTAGAAAAGTCTCAAAATCCAAGCTAAACTTACACCTAAATGAGTGGGAGAAGGAACAGCAAATAAAGCCTAAACCAAACAGGAACAGAGAAATAATAAAGATTAGAGCAGAAATCAATGAAATAGAAACCAAAAGAACAGAAGAAGAGACAGTGAAACTAGAAGCTTATTCTTTGAAAGAATAAGATAGAGAGCCTGGTGATGGGTATTATAGAGGGCACATATTGCATGGAGCACTGGGTGTGGTGCATAAACAATGAATTCTGGAGCACTGAAAAGAAAAAAAAAAAAGAATAAGACCAAGAAGCCCCCTGGCCAGATATATCAAAAGGAAAAGGGAAAGGAACAAAATTAACAAAATCATGAATGAAAGAGGAGAGATCACGAACAATACCAAGGAAATACAAATTATTTTAAGAACATATTATGAGGTTCCCCCAACCTCCCACCCCCCACCACTTAAAACCCCTCAGATTGCTTTTCAGAGTCCATAGTCTCTCATGGTTCTCTTCCCCTTCCAATTTCCCCCAACTTCCTTCTCCTAACTCCCCATGTCCACCATGCTATATGTTATGCTCCACAAATAAGTGAAACCATATGATAATTGACTCTCTCTGCTTGACTTATTTCACTCAGCATGATCTCCTCCAGTCCTGTCCATGTTGCTACAAAAGTTGGGTATTTATCCTTTCTGTTGGAGGCATAATACTCCATAGTGTATATGGACCACATCTTCCTTATCCATTCGTCCATTGAAGGGCATCTTGGTTCTTTCCACAGTTGTATAGAGCACTGGGTGTGGTACAAAAACAATGAATACTCTTATGCTGAAAATAAATAAAAAATAAATATAAAAAAAAAGAACATATTATGAGGGGCGGCTGGGTGGCTCAGTGGGTTAAAGCCTCTGCTTTCAGTTCAGGTCATGATCCCAGGGTCCTGGGATCGAGCCCCACATTGGGCTCTCTGCTCAGCAGGGAGCCTGCTTTCCTTCCTCTCTCTCTGCCTGCCTCTCTGCCTACTTGTGATCTCTGTCTGTCAAATAAATTTTTTAAAATTTTTTTAAAAAAAGAACATATTATGAACAACAATATGCCAACAAATTAGGCAATCTGGAAGGAATGGATGCATTCCTGGAAACATAAACACCAAAACTGACATAAGAAGAAATAGAAAACTGGAACAGAGCTATAACCAGCAAAGAAATTGAATTGGTCTTCAAAAATCTCCCAAGAAAAAAGAGTCCAGTACCAGATAGCTTCCCAGGGAAATTCTACAAAACACTTAAGGAAGAATTAATACCTATTCTTCTGAAAGTTTTCAAAAAGTTAGAAATGGAAGGGAAACCTCCAAACTCATTCTATGAGGCCAGCATTACCTTGATATAAAAATCAGACAAAGACCCCAATCAAAGAGGAGAATTACAGACCAATAATGCTGATGAACATGGATGCCAAAATTCTCACCAAGGTAATCATCAGTAGGATCCAACAGTACATCAAAATGACTATTTACAACCACTAAGAGAGTTTTATTCCTGGTCTGCAGGTAGGTTCCATATTGGCAAATCAATCAACATGATGCATCACATTAATAAAAGAAAGGACAAGATCTTCTTAATCAATTGCAGAAAAAGAATTTGACAAAATACAGCATTCTTCCTTAATTAAACTCTCCACAGACTGGGGATAGTGGAAACATAACTTAATATCATAAATGCCATCTATGAAAGCCCACAGCAAATATGATTCTCAATTGGGGAAAACAGAGTTTTTCCCTGAAAGTCAGGAGCATGACAGGGATGCTCACTGCCACCACTATTGTTGAACACAGTACTCGAAGTCCTAGCCTCAGCAATTAGACAACAAAAGGAAATAAAAGGCATTTAACTTGGCAAAGAAGAAGTCAAAATCTCACTCCTCACAGATGACATGTTACTTTATGTGGAAAACCCAAAAGTGTCCACCCCCAAATTCTTAGAACTCCTACAGGAATTCAGCATCATGACAGGATATAAAATCAATGCACAGAGGTCAGTAGCATTTCTATACACTAACAATGTGACTGAAGAATGAGAAATTAAAGAATTGATCCCATTTGCAATTGTGCAAAAAACCCATAGGTTATCTAGGAATAAACCTAACTGAAGAGGTAAAGAATCTTTACCCTAAAAATTGCAGAACATTTATGAAAGAAGTTGAGGAAGACAGAAAGAAATGGAAAAATATTCCATGTTCATGGATTGGAAGAACAAACATTATTAAAATTTCTATGCTACACAGAGCAATCTACAAATTCAATGCAATCTCTATCAAAATACTATTGACATTTTTCACAGAACTAGAACAAATAATCCTAAAAGTTTTATGGAATCAGAAAAGACCCCAAACAGCTGGAGAAATGTTGAAAAAGAAAACCAAACCTGGTGGCATCACAGTGACAGACTTCAAGCTATATTACAAAGCTGTGATCATCAAGACAGTATGGTCCTGGCACAAACACAGATGCATAGATCAATGAAACAGAATAGAGGTCCCAGAAATGGACCCTCAACTCTATGGTCAATTAATTTTTGACAAAGCAGGAATGAAGTTCCAATGGAAAAAGACAGTTTCTTCAAAAATGGTGTTGGTAAAATTGGGCAACTACACGTAGAAGAATGAAACTAAACAATTTTCTTATACCATACACAAAAATAAACTTGAAACGGATGAAAAACTTAAATGGATCCATCAAAATCCTAGAAGAGAAAACATGCAGCAACTTCTTTGACCTCAGTCACAGCAACTTCTTGCTAGATGGATTTCCAAAGGTAAGAAAAACAAAAGTAAAAATGCATTATTGGGACTTCATCAAGATAAAAAGCTTCTGCACAGAAAAAGAAACAGTTAACAAACTAAAGGCAATTTACAGAATGGAAGAAGATATTTGTAAATGACATCAAATAAAGGGCTAGTATCCAGGACTATTAATCACTTTTAAAAACTCAACACCCAAAAAACAAATAATCCAATCAACAAATGGGCAGAAATCATGAACAGATAATTCTCCAAAGAAGACATACAAATGGCCAACAGACACATGAAAAAATGCTCCACATCGCTGGGCATCAGGGAAATGTAAATCAAAACCACAATGAGATACCACCTCTGACCAGTCTGAATGGCTAAAATTAAAAAGACAGGAGAAAAATGTTGGTGGGGTGAAGAAAGGGGAGCCCTTTAACACTATTGGTGGGAATGCAAGCTAGTATAGCCACTCTGGAAAACAGTATGGAGATTCCTCAAGAAGTTAAAAATAAGGGAGGAGTCAAGATGGCAGAGAAGTAGCAGGCTGAGACTACATCAGGTAGCAGGAGATCAGCTAGATAGCTTATCAAACCATTGCAAACACCTACAAATCCAACAGGAGATCAAAGAGAAGAAGAGCAGCAATTTCAGAAACAGAAAATCCACCACTTTCTGAAAGGTAGGACCAGTGGAGAAGTGAATCCAAAGTGATGGAAAGATAGACCGTGGGGGGAGGGGTCAGCCCCCAGCAAGCGGCAGAACAATGGAGCAGTAAATCAGGATTTTTTTTTAAAGTCTGCTCCATTGAGGGACATTGCTCCAGAGGCTAAACCGAGATGAAGCCCATGGAGGGACAGTGTGGCCGCAAGTCCTGCAGGGTCCCAGAAGGATCGGGGGTGTCTGAGTGTCACAGAGCTCACAGGTGTTAGAGTGGGGAAACCAGCTACAGAGACAGAGCCAAGGAGTGAGCTCTCAGCTTGGGGTTACCTTGAACCAGTTACAGGCTGGGTGAGCTCGTAGTGCAGCAGGAGGCCAGGGAGACGGGAGTGATTGAGTGATTTTCTCTGAGGGCATACTGAGGAGTGGGGCCCAAGCTCTCAGCTCCTCCGGGCCAGAGATTGTGAGGCCGCCATTTTCATTCCTGTCCTCTGGAACTCTATGGAAAGCATTCAGGGAACAAAAGCTCCCGAAAGCCAACCCAAGTGGATTACTTAGCCTGGCCTCTGCTAAGGGCGGTGCAATTCCGCCTCAGGAAGACACTTAAGAATCCCTACAACAAGCCCCTCCCACAGAAGATCAACAAGAAATCCGGCCAAGACCAAGTTCACTTACCAAGGAGAACAGCGGAGTTCCAGAGGAGGAGAAAACAAAGCATGAAACTCGGCTTTCTCCACATGATTCTTTAGTCTTGCAGAGAATTTAATTTTTTAAAAAATTTGTTGTTGCTGTAAACATTGGGCTACAGATGGCCCTTCTTTTCATGACATCTGTATCTTTGGGGTAAATACCCAGGAGTGCAATTGCAGGATCATAGGGAAGTTCTATTTTTAATTTCTCGAGGAATCTCCACACTGTTCTCCAAAGAGACTGCACCAACTTGCATTCCCACCAACAGTAGAAGAGGGTTCCCCTTTCTCCACATCCTCTCCAACACATGTTGTTTCCTGTCTTGCTAATTTGGGTCATTCTAACTGGTGTAAGGTGATACCTCAATGTGGTTTAATTTGAATCTCCCTGACGGCTAGTGATGATGAACGTTTTTTCATGTGTCTGATAGCCATTTGTATGTCTTCATTGGAGAAGTGTCTGTTCATATCTTCTGCCCGTTTTTTGATAAGATTGTCTGTTTTGTGTATGTTGAGTTTGAGGAGTTCATTATAGATCCTGGATATCAACCTTTTGTCTGTACTATCATTTGCAAATATCTTCTCCCATTCTGTGGGTTGCCTTTTTGTTTTTTTGACTGTTTACTTTGCTCCACAGAAGCTTTTGATTTTGATGAAGTCCCAAAAGTTTATTTTTGCTTTTGTTTCCTTTGCCTTTGGAGACATATCTTGAAAGAAGTTGCTGTGGCTGATATTGAAGAGATTACTGCCTATGTTCTCCTCTAGGGGAAAGAACCAAGATGCCCTTCAACGAATGAATGGATAAGGAAAATGTGGTCCATATACACTATGGAGTATTATGCCTCCATCAGAAAGGATGAATACCCAACTTTTGTAGCAACATGGATGGGACTGGAAGGGATTATGCTGAGTGAAATAAGTCAAGCAGAGTCAATTATCATATGGTTTCACTTATTTGTGGAGCGTAACTAATAGCATGGAGGACATGGGGACTTAGAGAGGAGAAGGGAGTTGGGGGAAATTGGAAGGGGGGGAGAACCATGAGAGACTATGGACTCTGAAAAACAACCTGAGGGGTTTGAAGTGGCAGTGGGGTGGGAGGTTGGGGTACCAGGTGGTGGGTATTATAGAGGGCACGGATTGCATGGAGCACTGGGTGTGGTGAAAAAATAATGAATACTGTTATGCTGAAAATAAAAAAAAAAATGGTAAAAAAAATTTGTTTTTTTCTTCTGCTAAATTTTTTAAACTTTTACCCTTTATCTTTTAATGTCTTTTAACTAGTTTATCTTAACAATACCTTTCATAAAAAATAATCTTTTTTGAACCTTCATTACTATTGTCATATTTTATCCTTCATTGTATCTAACTTTATTTTTTTTTGTATACACATAGGGTTTTTTGCCTGTAAAAAATTGGGGTACCACATCTTCTAATAGATCAAAATATACCCTAAATCTTGCTCCAGGTTTGTTCTAGTCTCCAGCCCAAGCAAGTTCTCTCCACTTTCTTTTTCTTTATTCTCCCAACCAACTTACTTTATCAACTCCTTTTTTAGAAATTAAGAAAAAGTTTTTTCATCTTAGAGGCATATTCCATCCCTTCATTGTTTTTACCCTTATATATGTTTTTCATTCCTTAAAATTTGGGGAGGTAGTTTCTTCTAAGATACCAAAATAATCCCAAAATTAAATGGGTGACCCTGTTCCAGTCACCAGTCTAATATATATATATATATATATATATATATATATATATATATAATTTTCTTTTTTTATATTTTTCTTTGTTTTCTTTTTTTAAATTTTCTTTACTGAACTTCTTTTTATCCCCCCCACACTATTTGGGGTCTCTTCTGATTTTGTTAAAGCACATTTTCCTGGGGTCTTTGCCACCCTTTTAGTATTTTATTTGCTCCTTCATATATTATTATCTGGACAAAATGACAAGGCAGAAAATCTCACCACAAAAGAAGAACAAGAGGCAGTACTGAAGGCTAGGAACCTAATCAATATGGACATTGGTAATATGTCAGATCTAGAGTTCAGAATTACAGTTCTCAGGGTTCTAGCTGGGCTCAAAAAAGGCATGGAAGATATTAGAGAAACCCTCTCCAGAGAGATAAAAGCCTTTTCTGGAGAAACAAAAAAACTAAAACCTAACCAAGTTGATATTAAAAAAGCTATTAATGAGGTGCAATGTGCTCTTACTGCTAGGATAAATGAGGCAGGTAAAGAATTAGTGATATAGAAGAAGAATGACAGAGAATAAAGAAGCTAATCAAAATAGGGAAAAACAAATACTGGACCACAAGGGGGAGAATTTGAGAGATAAGTGACACCATAAGACGATACAACATTAGAATGGCTGGGATCCCAGAAGAAAAAGAAAGAGAGAGGGGAGCAGACGGTATATTGAAGAGAATTATTGTAGAGAATGTCCCTAATATGGCAAAGGGAACAAACATCAAAATCCAGAAGATGCAAAGAATGCCCTTCAAAATCAATAAAAATAGGTCCACACACCGCCACCTGATAGTAAAATTTACAAGTCTTAGCGACAAAGAGAAAATCCTGAAAGCAGCCCGGGAAAAGAAGTCTGAAACATACAAGGGTAAAAACATTAGATTGGCAACAGACTTATCCACAGAGACCTGGCAGGCCAGAAAGAACTGGCATGATGTATTCAGAGCACTAAACAAGAAAAACATGCAGCCAAGAATACTATATCCAGCTAGGCTATCATTGAAAATAGAAGGAGAGATACAAAGCTTCCAGGCAAACCAAAGCTGAAAGAACTTGGAAACACCAAACCAGCTCCACAGGAAATATTGAAAGGCGTCCTCTAAGCAAAGAGAGACCCTAAAAGTAGTAGATCAGAAAGGAACAGAGACAATATACAGTAACAGTCACCTTACAGGCAATACAATGGCACTAAATTCATATCTCTCAACAGTTACCCTGAATGTAAATGGGCTCAATGCCCCTATCAAAAGACACAGCGTATCAGAATGGATAAAAAAAAAACAAAACCCATCAATATGTTGCCTACGAGAAACTCATTTTAGACCTGAAGACACCTCCAGACTTAAAGTGAGGGGGTGGAAAACAATTTACCATGCTAATGGACATCAGAAGAAAGCTGGGGTGACAATCCTTATATCATATCAATTAGATTTTAAGCCAAAGACTATAATAAGAGATGAGGAAGGGAACTATATCATACTCAAAGGGTCTGTCCAACAAGAAGATCTAACAATTTTAAATATCTATGCCCCTAACATGGGAGCAGCCAACTATATAAACCAATTAATAACAAAATCAAAGAAACACATTGACAATAATATAAAAATACTAGGGGAATTTAATACCCCCCTCACTGAAAGGGACAGATCATCCAAGCAAAAGACCAACAAGGAAATAAAGGCCTTAAATGACACATTGGAGCAGAGGGACATCACAGATCTATTCAGAACATTTCATCCCAAAGCAACAGAATACACATTCTTCTCTAGTGCACATGGAACATGCTCCAGAATATATCGCAACCTGGGTCATAAATCAGGTCTCAACTGGTATCAAAACATTGGGATCAGTCCCTGCATGTTTTCAGACCACAATGCTCTGAAGCTAGAACTCAATCACAAGAGGAAATTTGGAAAGAATACAAATACATGGAGACAAAAGAGCATCTTTCTAAAGAATGAATGGGTCAACCAGGAAATTAGAGAAGAATTGAAAAAAATTCATGGAAACAAATGATAATGAAAACACACTGGTTCATAATCAGGAAGTCCTGAGAAGAAAATATATAGTGGTACAAGCCCTTCTCAAAAAACAAGAAAGGTCTCAAGTACACAACCTAACCCTACAACTAAAGGAGCTGGAGAAAGAATGGGAGGAGAAGAGAAATCATAAAGATTGGAGCAGAAATCAATGAAATAGAAACAAACAAACAAACAAAAAACCCAATAGAACAAATCAACAAAACTAGAAGCTGGTTCTTTGAAAGACTTAATAAGAATGATAAACCCCTGGCCAGACTTAACAAAGAGAAAAGAGAAAGGACCCAAATAAATGAAATCATGAATGAAAGAGGAGAGATCACAACCAACACCAAAGATATACAAACAATTATAAGAACATACTATGAGCAACTCTACACCAACAAATTCGACAATCTGGAAGCAATGGATGCATTCCTAGAGACATATAAACTACCAAAACTGAACCAGGGAGAAGTAGAAAACCTGAACAGACCCATAACTAGTAAGGAGATTGAAACAGTCATCAATAATCTCCAAACAAACAAAAGTCCAGAGCCAGACGGCTTCCCAGGGGAATTCTACCAAACATTTAAAGAAGAATAACTTCTTATTCTCCTGAAACTGTTCCAAAATATAGAAATGGAAGGAAAACTTCCAAACTCATTTTATGAGGCCAGCATCACCTTGAACCTGAAGAATTACAGACCAATATCCTTGATGAACACAGATGCGAAAGTTCTCACCATAATACTAGCCATTAGGATCCAACAGTACATTAAAAGAATTATTCATCACGACCAAGTGGGATTAATTCCAGGGCTGCAAGGTTGGTTCAACATCCACAAATCAATCACTGTGATACAATACATTAATAAAAGAAAGAACAAGAACCATATGATACTCTCAATAGACGCTGAAAAAGCATTTGACAAAGTATAGCATCCCTTCCTGATCAAAACTCTTCAAAGTGTAGGGATAGAGGGCACATACCTCAATATTATCAAAGCCATCTATGAGAAACCCACCGCAAATATCATTCTCAATGGAGAAAAACTGAAAGCTTTTCTGCTAAGGTCAGGAACACGTCAGGGATGTCCATTATCACCACTGCTATTCAACATCGTACTAGAAGTCCTAGCCTCAGCAATCAGACAACAAAAAGAAATTAAAGGCATCCAAATCAGCAAAGAAGAAGTCAAACTATCACTCTTTGCAGATGATATTATACTTTGTGTGGAAAACCCAAAAGACTCCACTCCAAAACTGCTAGAACTTGTACAGGAATTCAGTAAAGTGTCAGGATATAAAGTCAATGCACGGAAATCAACAACAAGACAGAAGAAAGAGAAATTAAGGAGTCAATCCCATTATCAATTGCACCCAAAACCATAAGATACCTAGGAATGAATCTAATCAAAGAGGCAAAGAATCTATACTCAGAAAACTATAAAGTACTCATGAAAGAAATTGAGGAAGACACAAAGAAATGGAAAAACGTTCCATGCTCCTGGATTGGAAGAACAAACATTGTGAAAATGTCTATGCAATCTACACATTTAATGCATTCCCTATCAAAATCCCATCCATTTATTTCAAAGAAATGGAACAAATAATCCTAAAATTTATATGGAACCAGAAAAGACCTCAAATATCCAAAGGAATATTGAAAAAGAAAGCCAAAGTTGGTGGCATCACAATTCCAGACTTCAAGCTCTATTAAAAAGCTGTCATCATCAAGGCAGTATAGATCAATGGAACAGAATAGAGAGCCCAGAAATAGACCCTCTACTCTATGGTCAACTAATCTTCGACAAAGCAGGAAAGAATGTCCAATGGAAAAAAGACAGCCTCTTCAATAAATCATGTTGGGAAAATTGGATGGCCACATGCAGAAAAATGAAATTGGACCATTTCCTTACACCACACATGAAAATAGACTCAAAATGGATGAAGGATCTCAATGTGAGAAAGGAATCCATCCAAATCCTTGAGGAGAACACAGGCAGCAACCTCTTCAACCTCAGCCACAGCAACTTCTTTCTAGAAACATCGCCAAAGCCAACAGAAGCAAGGGCAAAAATGAACTATTGGGACTTCATCAAAATCAAAAGCTTTTGCACAAAATCAAAAGCTAAAGCTTTTCCTTTAGCAAAGGAAACAGTTAACAAAACCAAAAGATAGCTGACAGAATGGGAGAAGATATTTGCAAACGACATATCAGATAAAGGGCTAGTGTCCAAAATCTATAAAGAGTTTGGCAAACTCAACACCCAAGGAACAAATAATCCAATCAAGAAAGGGGCAGAGGACATGAACAGACATTTCTGCAAAGAAGACATCCAGATGGCCTACAGACACATGAAAAAATGCTTCACATCACTCAGCATCAGGGAAATACAAATCAAAACCACAATGGGATACCACCTCACACCAGTCAGAATGGCTAAAATTAACAAGTCAAGAAATGACAGATGCTGGCGAGGATGCGGAGAGAGAGGAACATTCCTACACTGTTGGTGGGAATGCAAGCTGGTGCAGCCACTCTGGAAAACAGTGTGGAGGTTCCTCAAAAAACTGAAAATAGAGCTACCCTATGACCCAGCAATTGCACTGCTGGGTTTATATCTTAAAGATACAAACGTGTTGCTCCAAAGGGGCACATGCACCCAAATGTTTATAGCAGCAATGTCGGCAATAGCCAAACTGTGGAAAGAACCTAGATGTCCATCAGCAGATGAATTAATAAAGCAGAGGTGATATATATATATATATATATATATATATATATATATATATATATATATATATATATAATGGAATACTATGCAGCCATCAAAAGAAATGAAATCTTGCCATTTGCCATGACGTGGGTGGAACTGGAGGGTATTATGCTTAGTGAAATAAGTCAATCAGAGAAAGACAACTATCATATGATCTCCCCGATATGAGGAAATAGAGATGCAACATGGGGAGTTTGGGGGGTAGGAAAAGAATAAATGAAACAAGATGGGATCGGGATGGAGACAAACCATAAGTGACTCTTAATCTCACAAAACAAACTGAGGGTTACGGGGCGGGGGGTGGTCAGGTGGGGGCTGGGATTATGGACATTGGGGAGGGTATGTGCTGTGGTGAGTGCTGTGAAGTGTGTAAACCTGGGGATTCACAGACCTGTACCCCTGGGGATAATAATACATTTTATGTTTATAAAAAAAATTTTTAATAAATTTTTTAAAAAGTTAAAAATAGAACTACCCTAAACCCAGCAATTGTGATACTAGTTCTTTACCCCAAAGATACAGATGTATTGATCTGTGGGGCACCTGCACTGAAATGTTTATAGCAACAATGTCCACAATAGCCAAACTACAGAAAGAGCTTAGATGTCCATTGACAGACAAACAGGGAAAGAACAAGTGGTATATATACCAATGGAATATTTCTTGGCCATCAAAAAGAATGAAATCTTGCCATTTGTAATGATATGTGGAACTAGAGGGGATTATGCTTAGAGAAATAAGTCAGTCAGAGAAAGACAAATACCATATGATTTCACTCATGTGGAATTTAAGAAACAAAACAGATGAACACAGAGGGAGGTAAGGAAAAATAAAATAAGATAAAAACAGAGAAGGAGGGGCGCCTGGGTGGCTCAGTGGGTTAAGCCGCTGCCTTCGGCTCAGGTCATGATCTCAGGGTCCTGGGATCGAGTCCCGCATCGGGCTCTCTGCTCAGCAGGGAGCCTGCTTCCCTCTCTCTCTCTGCCTGCCTCTCCGACTACTTGTGATTTCTCTCTGTCAAATAAATAAATAAAATCTTAAAAAAAAAAAAAACAGAGAAAGAGGCAAACCACAAGAGATGCTGAACTCTCAGAAATGAATTAAGGGATGCTGGAGGGGAGGTAGGTGAGGGGAAAGGATAACTGGGTGATAGGCATTAAGGAGGGCTCTTGATGTAATGAGCACTGGGTGTCATATGCAATTGATGTATCACTATATTATATCTCTGAAACTAATAATAAACAAACTAAAGTTTATTTAAAGTTGAACACTCCTGGAGGGTATCTGCGTGGCTTAGTCAAAAGAGCATGTGACCATGGGTTCAAGCCCCACGTTCGATATAGAGATTACATATATATGTATGTATGTGTGTGTGTGTATATATGTATATATATATATATATATATAAAATCTTGGTATGACTGACTGTAAAAGGGTAGTAGAAGAGATCTTCTTCCTGATGATAGTATAGTGTTGTGTTCTGATGGTTGTGATAGTTACACATGGTAAGATTTCATCAAAAAGCACCCAGACAAATGAATAGATGAATGCATGTAAAATTTGTTGAACTCTGTATAAGGTCTATGATTTACTTAATAGTATTGTACCAATGTCAATGTCCTGGTTTTGATAATGTACTATGGTTATATAAGATTTTATCATTGGGGAAAACTGGATAAAGAGTATATGGGAACTCCACTATTTTTGCATTTTATCTTGATTCTTTCCTTACTTCCAAATTGAAAAAGAAAAGAAGAACTGGACATCCTTAGATCTCTGGTACCATCCCAGAAATTACTTTCTGAAATTGCTAACCTGATCCAGATTATGGATCAAGTGAAAAGTGTTTTAACAAAGTGTTAACCATGAGACAATTGCTAAACCCCAGCCCTACAACAGAATCACAAAACACCTGGAAATGAGAGGCTTTTTCTCAGACTGCTCTATCAATATCAGTGATATGAACACACTCTGAAAAAATACTATGTCTCTCAATCCTCTAACTCACTCTTTACCTTCCAAGCCTAAACCGGGCATCTCTCTTATGGGAATTAACACCCAGAAATTAGGAGCAGAGTTGTGCTAAGGAAAGGTCAATAACATTGTTATTTACTGATTGCAATCAAAGCCCTCAAGCCTCTGATTTATATGTCATATGCCACATGACTTTGCTTATTGTCATATCCCTTCTAATCATCTCTGTGACTTGATAATGTGATGAACTGTCCCAAAGGCTGTGCTTGACATAGATACAATGAGACACTCAAGGAGAAAAAGACTCTGTACTAAGTAGCTGTTCACTAGGGCTATGTCCCTCCTGAGAGAATTCAGGCTCCTAACATGGTAGCTTCCTGTTTTACCATACAAACAGCAGGTTTTACAGATGTCTTCATTTTCTTCCTTCCTCTCTCTTTTTAAGTCTTTGTTTAAAAAATCCATCTTTGCTCTTCTTCAAACTCCATGCTTACAGAGCCACAGTGATCACATCATTCACCCCTGGCTTAAAGCAGAGGGAAAGACAATTTTTCAAAGGAGGACAGGAGTGAAATAATATATAAGAACCTTTTGCCTGGACTGGTATTGGTGTAAGGTAGTTTTAAAAAACAGCTTGAGTTCTAAACTTAACCAGATGGAAATGTGCCTGTTGAGAGTTGGACCTAATTCAGAAAAGATTGTTAGCCAATAGACAAACTAATTTAGACCAGCACATGCCAAAAATGGTCAATCATGTTGTCCCGAGTGTGACTCCCCCATAGCAGATGTCACTGTCTCTCTGAAGGCTTTTGAGTGTCATTTTTCAACATGGAGGTGGGTTTTTATGTGTACACATAGACATAAATAAAACGTTGGTCTGTAACTACCTTTCATTTTATTGCACTATGGCCCTATCACTCTATCAGTGAAGAGCATAAGCTCTCTCTTAGGAATTTTAAATGAATACAGATTTTGCAAATCAAACAGAAGCTATGAACATGCACAATTAACCCAAGCAACTGTTTTCACTTTTCTTATCTTTCTATGTTCCTCTATCATAAAAACAACAGAAATCTATAACTGTACTTGTCCACACTGTCATCACCTAATAAAACTGTATTTTTATTTGTAGAGGTCACCTTTCACTCCTTGCCATTTTGTTTTCCAATTTTGGCATTTAAGTTTTCTTTAATATAGGCTAAATGAAAAGTTTCCCCCCTAAAATAATCATACACTGGAAGGTCTCTTCTTTCCCAAAGCTGGAAAATAAAGGGATATCAAAAATGCAATAATGACCTTTACAGTACTTATTGATTCAAAAGGCCCATTCAAATCCATTGCCTCATCACATCCTTATGACAAGCTTGTGAGGCAAGCAGGACTCTAGAAACTGACAAAAGGTAGAGGTTCTCTCGTCAGTCCTTCTTTCTGGATAAACCAGAATAAGAACCCTTCTCTTCCCTGCAAAGAGCTTCGGAAACACAGAGGAAGTTGAGGTCATTTCAACTG
Organism: Mustela lutreola; assembly: GCF_030435805.1. Classification (NCBI taxonomy): domain Eukaryota; kingdom Metazoa; phylum Chordata; class Mammalia; order Carnivora; family Mustelidae; genus Mustela; species Mustela lutreola. Next base: position 65,855,943 of record NC_081308.1, on the reverse strand, counting down.
AGTATTAAAAGCTGGGTAACACCTGGACCTGGAGAGAGCCCAAGGAAGAGAATAGAAGGTAACACGGCCAAAGCAACGAGTTAAGAAACCATGTGACATATTCAGCAAGCTGTTTGATAGAGTGTAAGATAGATGAAGACAAATCTAGGAGACAAAGCTGGAGAGACAGGCTGCAGCCAGATCATGGAGGGTCTTGAATGCCATATTTCAATTGTTTTCAGTAGACAGAATGTTTTTAGGAAGAGAAAGTATGCCAAAGATTCCTTGAATTATTTGGGTTCTTTTACTCTAGTGGGCTTGGAAAAGTTAGCCTCTCTGTGCTTCAGTTTCCTCATTTGTAAAATGGGTATAATAACAATTCCTATTCCAGAGAATAATTTTAAGGATTAAGTGAGATAATGCATGTAAAACACTTAGGACAGTGCCTGGCACAAAGGAAGCATTCTGTAATTGCTAGATGTTGTTATTATCATAACAACTCATCTTCATAATCAGGCTGTTTCCTCAACTGTAAAATGAGACAATTGGACTATTTAATTTCTAAAATTCCTTGACATCTTAAACACTATTATCATCATCTTCTTGCTCCCTCCTATACTTGTTATCCAAGAACCCTAACTCTGAGATGGTGGAAATTTTAGCTTTTTTTTTTTTTTTTTTTAATCAAGAGAGAGAGGTTAGAAGTGATCCCAAGGCCCTTAAATATTTCTTCCAAGGGACGCCTGGGTGGCTCAGTTGGTTAAGCAGCTGCCTTTGGCTCAGGTCATGATCCCAGCGTCCTGGGATTGAGTCCCACATCGGGCTCCTTGCTCAGCAGGGAGCCTGCTTCTCCCTCTGCCTCTGTCTGCCATTCTGTCTGCCTGTGCTCGCTCTCTCCCTCTCTCTCTGATAAATAAATAAAATCTTTTAAAAAAATATTTCTTCCAAATAAGTAAACTACCAGTGGTTAGAACATGCAAGCCCTCTGTCATAAAAAAGATAATCAGTTCAGATGAGAAGTCCCAATAGTTGTTAGATGTACTGGATTGAAGAAGACCAGCTTCTTCTAAAAATAGCAACAACAGCAACAGCAACAACAACAGCTACCCAATCCACAGGGACACGATTGCATAAATTATGAAGCAGTTTCACATTTGAGGTTCATATCAACTCTGTGAGATTAGTATTAACATCTTTATTTTTAGAATATGAGGAAATAAAGGTATAGAGATAGGAATGACTCTCCCAAGGTCACACAGCTGGCTAGTGGTAGAGTCAGCTCTCAAACCAAGTTCTCTAATATTGTGCTTGTCGTGCCAATACAGATCAGCAACTTCACTACATTGTTTAGAGACCTAGCAATCTATTAATTTGCATAGTTTAAGTCAAAGAGGTGGACTTAGCCTGCAGGAGAAATGGTAGCCCATTTGGCTTTCTGTGGAAATACTAATAACCATATGTAACAACAGAACTTTGAGGGAAAGCAGTTGAAACAATTACCAAAAAAAATGAGGTCTTTGACTTATGTGAAAAATTTCTGCCCTTCCTCATTTGTGTGGAGAACAGAAGGTGGACCTAAGCTCTGTTTTCATTGAGAACAAGTAGATGGTAACAAGTTCCTGGATCTCTAGTTAAGATACATAGGTAAATGATTTAAATGAATAAAGGATCTTCTGTCAAGAGATAATGTTTCAAGACATTAGGAGAAATTGACCACATTTTATGTTAACCTATTTGCACTCACCACATTGGGTCTTGCATTAAAGTTGTGTTTTCTAAGAACAAAGTTTGTTTGCTTGTTTGTTTAATTTATTTGGGATAGAGCACAAGCAGGGGGAGGGGCAGAGGTAGAGGGAGATGCAGACTCCCCACTCAGTGGAGGACCAAATGCAGGGTTTGATCCCAGAACCCTGAGATCACAACTCAAGCAGAAGTCACATGCTTAACTGACTGAGCCACCCAGGGATACTTAAAGTTTTTTCTTTTTTTTAAAACAGAGATTAAAAAAAAATTATTTATATATATTTATTTAACAGAGAGACAGCAAGAGAAGGAACACAAGCAGGAGGAGTGGGAGAGGGAGAAGCCAACTTCCTGCCAGGCAGGGAGCCCAATATGGGACTTGATCTCAGGATCCTGGGATCAGACTCTTAATGACTGAGCCATCGAGGCACCCCAAGTTGTATTTTCTTATCTTATTCACTGAACAGTAAGTGTCTCATGAGCAAAGAAGGCATCTTCCTTACCTGGGTCCCTATGGTGGGGCTTTCTGCGCTTTGATTTGGACTTCGCATATTGTAGAAACTAGATAAATAACTACTTGTTCAGTGAATCAATCAGCTCTTTTTATAACTTAAGCCAACGATTCCCATCCTGTTACCATTTTTGTGAAGTGAAGTGAAAAGGTTACCTTGTTTCCTCCCATAATGAAAAGTCATAGAGTGAAATTAAGTTTGTAAATCTAAGTGAACAGCTAAAATCACTAGCAACCTTCATTAACCAACACTTGTGATCTTTAAATGTTACAATAGCTGATGGAGAAAGATGGCAGAGTAGGAAGATCCTAAGCTCATCCTATCCCATGTTTACAAATAATTACCACTCACATCTTAGGCAATAAACTGAAGAGCAATTGGAAGACTGGCAGAATAAACTCCACAATTAAATGTAGAGATGAAGCCACATCAGAGAGGTTAGATACGCAGAAACTCGTTGGGAGCTGCCAGCAGGAAGGAGGGAGCTGTGGCCATGGAGAGGGGAAAACACCAAGGGACTCACACAGGGAAATAAATCCTCCTAATGCCTGACCTTGAAAACCAGAGGGACTGAATTCCATGAGTTTGTATAACCAAAAGGACTTGGATCCTGGGAACTTTAAAAGCCAGCTTAACATTAGTTGAATGATAGCTAGGCACCTTGCCTTTAAAAAGACAACAGCCCACAGGGAGGAAATAGAATTGTGCAATGCCTGGGGCAAATGGGACGGAGATATGTTAATAAGGGTTTATGGAGCATGTTGAAGTGGCAGACACGATTTTCCTCCCACTGCCCCTAGCATAAACATAACCACCTGTAGGAGGTGGCACGGCACAGACACATAGCTACCTAACCTGCTAGCAGTGTGCCCAGCCCATGAGTCCTCCTGAGGACTCACCCACTCCAAGTCTGCTGACCTAGCCCCAGAGCTCAGCACAAATTTAACCCTGAGCAGGCCTCCCCCAGCTACTGCTTCTGCAATCCACTCTAGTGCCCATCACACTTCAGTGGATCTGACCTAGGACAAATGGCTCAGCTCAAATTTTGCTAATGGCGGGTGCACCACACATGCCCACCTTGTGCAGACACTGAATGTTCCCAGCTGCCATTGTACTTCATATTCATCCACCACAAACAGAGACAACCTGCACCCCTTGCTGCTGCCACAGGCCTTGTCCCTGGCCACTGCTACTAAACCATGCCATGCCACAAGCCGCTGCCATGCTTTAGGGGATCTGACCTAAGACTAACAGCCAAATACAAATTTTGCTAACATTGTGTGTGCTTTGCCCAACCACAGCAAGCCACCTCATTCTGTGCACAGCTTCTGCATACACAGATGCCATTTGCCATGCCTAGTTGCTGCATGCCCCTGGCTGCTATGGCAGCTTCCAGCCTTCTTCTCAGCTGTTACCACTAATGTGCACTGCACCCCAGGCCACTGCCATGATTTAGGAGATCCAGCCTAGGACTAGCAACTCAGTACAAATTTTGTTAATGCTGCTGCCCTGCCCCCTGAGTCCTTCTATTGCTATGCCCCCTCAGACCTGGTCTCATCAACACCACAGAGAGAAAGCATAGCCCACAACAGTCAATGCAGACATCTGGACTGAAAGTAAAAGTGACTCGGACATAATAGCAGGACACAAACATCACATGTAGGTGACTCCCCTGAAGTTCCAGTTTCTGGTGAACAGGGGGCACTGCACTGTAGAGCACTCCAGGATCTCTTCTTCATAGTGACATTATTTTCAAGAACAGAAGACATAGCTGACATTCCTAACACAGACACAATCACAAAGAGTTAGACAAAATGAGGAGACAGAGGAATTTGTCTCAAATGAAAGATCACAACAAAATCACAGCAGGAGATCTAATTGAAACAGAAATATGTTTGATAGAGAACTTAAATGCTTTATAGAGAACTTAAAATAATGATCATAAAGGTACTCACTGGACTAACAATATTGTATCCAAGCAAGGATAATATTCAAAATAGAAAGAGAGATAAGGAATTTCTCAGATAAACTAAAGGGGTCCGTGACCACTTAACCAGTTCTACAAGAAATAGAAAAGGGTGAAGGATGTCAGTGACAAAAAGATAAAAACTAACATCAGAGATGAAGAATTTAATAAATGAAATTAAAAATACAATAGATGGGATAAATAGTAGGTTACAGAAAACAAAAGAATGTATCAGTGACCTGTAGGATAAAGGAAAACAATCAAGCTGAACAGGTGAGAGACAAACAAATACTGTATAGTGAGAATAGATGTAGAGAACTCGGTGACTCCATCAAGAATAATAAGTTGCATTAAAGGGTTCCAGAAGAAGAGAGAGAAAGGGGGACAGAAAATGAAATTGAAGAAATAATAGCTGAAAACTTAACAAATGTAAGGAGAGGAACAGAGATCCAGATTCAGGATGCATAGAGATCCTCCAACATACCCAACCCCAAGAGGTTTACACTGAAACACATAATAATTAAAATGGCAAAAAAATAGTGATAAAGAAAAAAAGGGTAAAGGTTGCAAAAGAAAAGAAGATAGTTACACACAAAGGAAATGTCATAAGGCTATCAGGATTTTTCAGCAGAAACACTGTAGGCCAGAAGGGAGTGGCATGATATATTCAAAGTGCTGAAAAGCAAAATTCTGCTGCCAACAATATTGTATCCAAGCAAGGATAATATTCAAAATAGAAAGAGAGATAAGGAATTTCTCAGATAAACTAAAGGGGTCCGTGACCACTTAACCAGTTCTACAAGAAATAGTAAAGGGGACACTTTGAGTAGAAAGGAAAGATCATAAATGAGAGTATAAAATGTAAAAAGCACAAAAGAAGAAAAATAAGTATTTCTGTAAAAATCAGTCCAGGGACTCACATAGCAAAAAGATATAAATTAAGATACTAAATATCTCTAACATGGAGGGAAGAGGAGTAAAGAATGAGTTCAACATTAAGCAACCATCAGCCTAATATAGATTACTATATGCAGAAAATGGGATATAAGAAACAAAACAGATGAATATAGGGGGGAAAAAAGAGAGGCAAACCAAAGAACAGACTCAACTGTAGAGGACAAATTTAGGGTTGCTGGAGGTGAGGTAGGTGGGGAAGGGGCTAAATGGGTGATGTGTATTAAACAGGGCATTTGTTGTAATGGGTGCTGGGTGTTATATGTAAGTGATGATTCACTAAAGTCCATGCCTGAAACTAATATTACACTATATATTAACTAAAAGGAATTTAAATAAAACCTAAAACAGACAAAAGAGGGGCGCCTGGATGGCTCAGTGGATTAAAGCCTCTGCCTTTGGCTCAGATCATGATCCCAGGGTCCTGGGATCAAGCCCCACATCAGGATCTCTGCTCAGCAGGGACCCTGCTTCCCCCTCTCTCTCTCTGCCTGCCTCTCTGCCTACTTGTGATCTCTGCTGTCAAATAAATAAATAAAATCTTTAAAAACAAAACAGACAAAAGAAGTAAATGCAATGGTAAGCACAAATCAAAAATCAGTAATAGATATAAAAAAATAAAGAATAAGGAGCCAAAGTATATCATTAAAGAAAAGCAACAAACCATGAAAGAGATAGAGTGGAAAGGATTAGAGAAAAGCTACAAAAACAACTACAAAACAAGTAACAAAATAGCAATAAATACATATCTACCAATAATTACCTTGAATGTGGACTAAATGCTCCAAACAAAAGACATGGGGTGTCAAAATTAATTAAAAACAGAACAAAACAAAACAAAAAAACACCTATCCAGGGACTCCTGGGTGTCTCAGTTGGTAAAGTGCTCAACTCTTGATTTTGGCTCAGGTTAAGATCTCAGGGTTGTGGGATGCAGCCCCGTGTTGGGCTCTGTGCTCAGTTGGGATTCTCCTTGAGATTCTTTTCCCCTCTCTCTTGCCCTCCCCACAATCATGCTTTTTCTCTTAAATTAATAAATCTTTAAAAAAATCTATTCATATGCTACCAATAAGAGACTCATTTCAGATGTAAAAACATGGGCAGGTTGAAAGTCAGAGAATGGAGAAATATTTACAATAAAAACTGATGTTATTTTGGTAAGAAAGCCAAAGTACTACTTACATCAGAAAAACTAGAAAAACTAGACTTTAAAACAAACATTGTAACAAGTGACAAAGAAGGACAATATATAAAACTAAAGGGACAATCCAACAAGAAGAGCTAGAAACTTTAAATATATACACATCCAACATGGGAGCACCCAGATATATAAAACAGATAATAAACATAAAGAAACTAATCAATAATAATACAAAAATAGTAGGAGACTTTAATACCTCACTTACATCAATGGACAGATCATCTAAACAGAACATCAACAAGGAAACAGTTGCTTTGAATGACACACTAGACCAGATGGTTTTAACAGATATATTCAGAACACTTCATCCTAAAACAGCAGAATACATCTTCTTTTCAAATGCGCATGGAATATTCTCCAGAATGGTCACATATAAGGCCACAAAACAAGCCTTAACAAATTAAGAAAGACCGAAGTTATAACATGAATCTTTTCTGACCACAATACTATAAAACTAGAAGTCAACCACATGAAAAAAATATAGAAGGATCACAAATACATGGAGTTTAAAGAACATGATATTAAATAATGAATGGGCTACCAGGAAATCAAAGTAGAAATGAAAAAGTACATGGAAACAAAGGAAAATGAAAACACAAGAGTCCAAAATCTTTGGATGCAATAAAAGTGGTTCTAAGGATTATGTTGAGTGAAATTAAGTCAAGCAGAGAAAGTCAATTATCATATGGTTTCACTTACTTGTGGAGCATAACAAATAACATGGAGGACATGGGGAGATGGAGAGGAGAAGGGAGTTGAGGGAAATTGGAAGGGGAGGTGAATCATGAGAGACTATGGACTCTGAAAAACAACCCGAGGGTTTTGAAGGGGCAGGGGTTGGGAAGTTGGGGCAGCCAGGTGGTGGGTATTAAGGAGGGCACGTATTACATGGAGCACTGGGTGTGGTGCAAAAACAATGAATACTGTTATGCTGAAAAGATATTAAAAAAATAAATAAAAAAAATTAAAAACAAACAAACAAAAAGTGGTTCTAAGAAGGAAGATTATAGCATTACAGGCCTACCTAAAGAAGCAAGAAAAATCTCAAATAAACAACCTACACTTACATGTAAAGGAGTTAGAAAAAGAACAACAACAACAACAAAAATCTAAAACCAGCAGAAGGAAGAAAATAATAAGGATGAGAGAAGAAATAAATGATATAGAAACTGAGAAAAAAAAACCTAAAAGGATGGATTAATAAAAATAAATGTTCATTCTTTTTCAAATTTATTTATGTATTTATTTGCCAGAGAGAGAGGGAGAGCATACAAGAAGTCAGAGTGACAGAATACAAGAAGTCAGAAGCAAGCTCCCTGCTGAACAAGGAGCTCAATATGGGACTCCATCCCAGGACCCTGGGATCATGACCTGAGCCAAAGGGAGTGGCTCAACCGACTGAGTCACCTAGGCATTCCCATGTTCATTCTTTTTTAAAAAACATTTTATTTATTTATTTGAGAGAAAGAGAGAGAGAGAAAGAGAGACAGCATGTACAAGAGCAAGGGGGAAGGGCAGAGGGAAAAGAAGAAGCAGACTCCCCAGTGAGCAGGGAGCCCAACATAGGGCTTGATCCCAGGACCCCAGGAATGCAACCTGAGCTGAAGGCAGGAGCTTAATCAACTGAGCCACACAGGTGCCCAAACAAGTGCTCGTTCTTTGAAAAAATTCAATAAAATTGATAAAAGTCTAGCCAGACTTATCAAGGAAAAAAAGGGAAAGGACTCAAATAAATAAAATTATGAATGAGAAAGGAGATATAACAACCAACACCACAGAGATACGATTATAAGAGAATACTGTGAGAAACTATATGCCAAAACATTGGACAACCTGGAAGAACTGGATAAATTCCTAGAAACATATAAATGATCAAAATGAAATAGGATCAAACAGAAAATTTGAGCAGACAGTAATTTTTTAAAAATCTCCCCAGGGGCGCCTGGGTGGCTCTGTGGGTTAAGCCTCTGCCTTCAGCTCAGGTCAGGATTTCAGGGTCCTGGGATTGAGCCCCACATCAGGCTCTCTGCTCAGCAGGGATCCTGCACCCCCAGCCTGCCTCTCTCCCTACTTGTGATCTCTCCCTCAAATGAGTGGATAGAATCTTAAAAAAAAAAAAAATCTCCCCAGAAAACAAAAGTCTAAGGGCAGATGGCATCACAGGTAAATTCTACCAAACATTTGAAGAAGAATCAATACCCATTATTCTCAAACTAGTCCAAAAAATAGAAATGGGAGGAAATTTCCAAATTCATTCTATGAAGCCAGCATTATCCTGATACCAAAACTGGATTAAGAGAACACTATAACAGACAGGTCAATGTCTTTGATAAAAAGAGATGTTAAAATTCTCAAGAAAATATTAAACCAAATTGAGGAATATAGAAAAAATTATTCACCATGATCAAGTGAGATTTATTCCTGGCTTGCAAGGGTGGTTCAGTATTCCTTAATCAATCAATGTGATATATTGCAACAATAAGAGAAATGATAAGAACCATATGATCATTTCAATAGATGCAGAAGAAGTATATGACAAAGAACAGGATCCATTCGTCATAAAAGCCCTCAACAAAATAGGGGGAACATACTTCAACATAATAACACCATATATGAAAAATACACAACTAACATCATCCTCAATGGAGAAACATTGGGACCTTTCCCCCTAACATCAGGAAGAAGACAAGGATGTCCACCCTCATCACTTCTATTCAACATACTACTGGAAATTCTAGCCACAGCAGTCAGACAACAAAAAGAAATATTATTCCGATCAGTAATGAAGAAGTAAAATTTACAATATTTGTAGATGACAAAATACTATATATAGAAAACCTTAACTGATACATGAATTCAGTAAAGTCACAGGATGCAAAATCAATGTTCAGAAATCTGTTGCATTTCTATACATCAATAATGAAGTAGCAGAAAGAGAAGATAAGGAATCAGTCCCATTTACAATTGCACCAAAACCCATAAGATACCTATGAATAAACCTAACCAAAGAGGTAAAAGATCTGTACTCTGAAAATTATAAAACAATGATGAAAGAAATTGAAGGTGATACAAAGGAATGGAAACACATTCCAAGGTCATGAATTGTAAGAAAAAAATATTGTTAAAATGTCTATATTACCCAAACCAATCTACATATGTAATGCTCTCTCCATCAAAATACCAACAGTATTATTCACAGAACTAGAACAAACAATCCTGAAATGTGTATGAAAGTGCAGACTTAAATAACGAAATAACAAAAGCAACCTGAAAAAAGAAAAGTGAAGCTAGAGGCATCACAATTCTGGACTTCAAATTATATTACAAAGCTGTAGTAATCAAAAACAATGTGGCACTGTCACAAAAGTGCACATATAGATCAATGGAACAGAAATATACCCACAACCCTATGGTAAGTTAATCTTCAATAAAGCAAGGAACAATACCCAATGGGAAAAGAATAATCTCTTGAACAACTGGTGTTTGGAAAACTGTATGGCAACATGCAAAAGAAAGAAACTAGACCACTTTGTTACACCATACAGAAAAATAAATTAAAAATGGACAAAAGACATATAGGTGAGACCCAAAACCTTAAAAGTCTTTAAAGAGAACACCTGGAGTAATCTGTTTGACCTCTGCTGTAGCAAATTTTTCTATATAGGTCCCCTGAGGTAAGGAAAACAAAAGCTAAAATAACTATTAGGATTGCATCAAAATAAAAATCTTCTGCACCAGGAAGGAAAGAATCAACAAAACAAATAGCATGGAGGACATGGGGAGTTAGAGAGGAGAAGGGAGTTGGAGTAAATTGGAAGGGGAGGTGAATTATGAGAGACTATGGACTCTGAAAAACAATCTGAGGGGTTTGAAGTCAGGGGCGGTGGGAGGTTGGGGTACCAGGTGGTGGGTATTATAGAGGGCATGGATTGCATGGAGCACTGGGTGTGGTGAAAAAATAATGAATACTGTTATGCTGAAAATAAATAAATTAAAAAAAAAAACTAAAGGCAACCTATGGAATGGAAGAAGATATTTGCAAATTCCATATCCACTAGGGGTTAGTATCCAAAATATATAAAGATCTTAAAGAAGTCAACATCCAAAAAACAGTCTTATTACAAAATAAGCAGAAGGCATAAACTGACATTTCTTCAAAGAAGACATTGAGATGGCAATAGACATATGAAAGACTCTCATCATTAATTATCATCAGGGAAATGGAAATAAAAACTTCAATGAGCTATCATTCATCTGTCAGAATGTCAGAATGGCTAAAATTGAAAACACAAGAAACAACAGGTGTTGGTGAGGTTGTGGAAACAGTGGAACCCTCTTGCACTGTTGGTGAGAAAGCAAACTGGTACAACCACTCTGGAAAATAGTATGGAGGTTCGTCAAAAAGTTAAAGTAGATCCCAATAAGCAGACTAGTGGGTATTTACCCAATGAATACAATAAAACTAATTCAAAGGGATACATGCACCCTTATGTTTATAGCAGCATTATTTACAATAGCCAAATTATGGGAGCAGCCCAAGTGTTCATAGATCGATTAATGGATAAAGAAGTGATAAACACACATACACACAAAGTGGAATATAATTTAGCCATTAAAATAATGAAATCTTGTCATTTGCAATGACATGGATGGAACTAGAGTGTATAATGCTAAACAAGTAAACTTTGCAAGGGAAGACAAATACCGTATGATATAACTTATATGTGAAATTTAAGAAACAAAATAAATGAGCAGGAGTAAGAAAGAGAGAGGCAAACCAAGAAACAGACTCTGAACTGTAGAGAATAAATTGATGGTTACCAGAGAGGAGAGGTGGCAGATGTATGAAATAGGTGATGGGGATTCAGGAGTATACACGTCATGATGAACACTGGGTGATGCATGGAATTGTTGAATAAGTATGTTATACAATAGAAACTACTATAGTACTGTATATTAACTATACTGGAAATAAAAAGTAAAAAATTAAAATTATTAAAATTAAATCAATAGCCATCAGGGAGATTCAAATTAAAACTACATTGAGATATCACCTTACACCAGTTAGAATGGCCAAAATTAGCAAGACAGGAAACAACATGTGTTGGAGAGGATGTGGAGAAAGGGGAACCCTCTTCCACTGTTGGTGGGAATGCAAGTTGGTGTAGCCTGTTTGGAGAACAGTGTGGAGATTCCTCAAGAAATTAAAAATAGAACTTCCCTATGACCCTGAAATTGCACTCCTGGCTATTTACCCCAAAGATACAGATGTCGTGAAAAGAAGGGCCATCTGTACCCCAATGTTTATAGCAGCAATGGCCACGGTCGCCAAACTGTGGAAAGAGCCAAGATGCCCTTCAACTGACGAATGGATAAGGAAGATGTGGTCTATATGCACTATGGAGTATTATGCCTCCATCAGAAAGGACGAATACCCAACCTTTGTAGCAACATGGACGGGACTGGAAGAGATTATGCTGAGTAAAATAAATCAAGCAGAGAGAGTCAATTATCATATGGTTTCACTTATTTGTGGAACATAACAAATAGCATGGAGGACATGGGGAGATAGAGAGAAGGGAGTTGGGGAAAATTAGAAGGGGAGGTGAACCATGAGAGACTATGGACTCTGAAAAACAATCTGAGGGTTTTGAAGGGATGGGGGGTGGGAGGTCGGGGTACTAGGTGGTGGGTATTATAGAGGGCATGGATTGCATGGAGCACTGGGTGTGGTGCAAAAATAATGAATACTGTTATGCTGAAAATAAAAAATAAATTTAAAAAATTAAATCACTTTTATATTTAAAAAATAAAGTTACAATAGTCAAGATTTGGAAGTAACCAAGTGTCCATTGATAGATTAATGGATAAGTAGATGTGATATATATACACAATGAAATATTAGGCAGCCATAAAAAATGAGATCATGCCATTTGCAACAAAATGCATAGACTTAGAGGGTATTATGCTAAGTGAAATAAGTCAGACTGAGAAAGACAAAAGCCATATGAGTCCACTTATATGTGGAATTTTAAAGAACAAATGAATAAACAAAAAGCAGAATCAGATCTACAGTGAGGACAAACTGATAGTTCCTTGAGAGGAGGGGAATGGGATGGAGGGCAAAATGAATGAAGGACAGTAGAAAATACAGGCTCCCAGTTATGAAATCAATAGCTCAGGGGAATAAAGGGCAGGTGTAAAGACTTAATCAAAGTTTTATGAAGAAGTAAAAAAAAAACAACCAAGATTTTTTATTAACATATAATGTATTATTTGCTTCAGGGGTACAGACCTGTGAATCATCAGTCTTAACAATTCACAGCACTTACCACAGCACATACCCTCTCCAATGTCCATAACCCAGCCACCCTATCCCTCTCCCCAACCCCCTAACAACCCTCAGTTTGTTTCTTGAGATTAAGTCTCTTATGGTTTGTCTCCCTCCCCAGTGCCATCTTGTTTCATTTTTTCCCTCCCTACCCCCCACAACTTCTCATCCTGCCTCTCGAGTTCCTCATATCAGAGAGATCATATAATAATTGTCTTTCTCTAATTGATTTATTTCGCTTAGCATAATACCCTCTAGTTCCATCCATGTCATTGCAAATGGCAGGAATTCATTTTTGATGGCTGCATAGTATTCCATTACACACACACACACCACATCTTCTTTATCCATTCATCTATTGATGGACATCCATCTAGTTTCTTTCCATAGATTGGCTATTGTGGACATTGCTGCTATAAACATTCAGGTACATGTGCCCCTTCAGATCACTACATTTGTATTTTTAGAAAACCAAGATATTTTTAATTGAAAAACTCTACATGCTGCAAAATTCAAGCAGCTCCATATGATCATTTGTAAGCTGCACTCCAATAATAACAACCATTATTGATCACTTATTACTAGAATAAAGTTACCTTGCTTAATCCTTAGAACCTATTGCATATCTGGTAAAACTGAACTTCAGTAAGTTTAAGAAGCTTGCTTATGGTCACCAGGGTTCTAAATGCCCAAGACCAACTGATACTAGACTCAGTAACTCTGGCTAACTATGTTATATTCCTCTCAAATACTTGCTAGAGATTTTTTACACATGAGGGAAAGCCAGCATGTGGGAAAATTGGCCCTAAAAGAAATCATGAGATAAAGAATGATCCTTAAATAAAAATATATCCTGAATCTATCAAGATATTGTAACTTTCAATTATAAGCAGTTCAAAAATTATTGATTAAATAAAAAGAGACTAGCAATTTATTATTTTAAAAGGATATTTACTTTTTAAAAATTTTTAAAATTTATTTTTTCAGTGTTCCAAGATTCATTGATTATGCACCACACCCAGTGCTCCATGCAATACATGCCCTCCTTAATAACTACCACCAGGCTTACCCATCTCCAAATGCTCAGTTTGTTTCTCAGGGTCCACAGTCTCCAAAACCCTCAGTTTGTTTCTCAGGGTCCACAGTCTCTTGTGGTTCATTTCCCCCTCCAGTTTCCCCCAACTCACTTCTTAAAAGGATATTTACTAAAGGTGATCAGTTTCTGTTCTTATACTTATTTTTTGAACGCAGGGTACTAATTGTACTTTTTGGATTGTGTTGAGAATTTTTCTTAATATTTTTTCAGACAATGAACTCCATTCCCCTTAACTGTCATTTTCAAAGAGTTCTTGCATTCTTGAATGTGTGTTTTTTAATTTATCATTTGGTCCCAATTCTTCCTATTATGGAAGGCCATCTCTGGTTTTGTAGTGAAAGGCAATGAAAATGATATTTGATTGAGACTGTATAAATCTGTAGATTTCTTTGGGTAGTATGGGCATTTTAACAATATGTCTTTTAATACATGATAATGGAACATCTATGCTTTTCTTTGGGTCATCTTCAGGTTTATCAATGTTTTATACCTTTTGGAGTCTTTCACTCCCTTGGTTAAGTTTATTGCTAGGTATTTTAATCTTTTTGGTGCAATTCTAAGTAGGATTGCTTCCTTAATTTCTCTTTCTGCAACTTCATTATTAATGTATAGAAATGCAACAGATTTCTTTTTTTTCTTTTTTAAACTGATTAATGTTTAACGCAGGTGTTAAGTTTCTTTTTTTAAAATTTTTTAATTTTTTATAAACATATATTTTTATTCCCAGGGGTACAGGTCTGTGAATCACCAGGTTTACACACTTCACAGCACTCACCAAAGCACATACCCTCCCCAATGTCCATAACACCACCCCCTTCTCCCAACCCCACTCCCCCCAGCAACGCTCAGTTTGTTTTTTGAGATTAAGAGTCACTTATGGTTTGTCTCCCTCCCAATCCCATCTTGTTTCATTGGTTCTTCTCCTACCCACTTAAGCCCCCATGTTGCATCACCACTTCCTCATATCAGGGAGATCATATGATAGTTGTCTTTCTCTGCTTGACTTATTTCACTAAGCATGATACGCTCTAGCACTACTGGGTATTTACCCTAAAGATACAAACGTAGTGATCCGAAGGGGCACGTGCACCCGAATGTTTATAGCAGCAATGTCCACAATAGCCAAACTATGGAAAGAACCTAGATGTCCATCAACAGATGAATGGATCAAGAAGATGTGGTATATATACACAATGGAATACTATGCAGCCATCAAAAGAAATGAAATCTTGCCATTTGGGGCAACAGATTTCTGTATATTAATTTTTTATACTGCAACAGTACTGAATTTGTTCATCAGTTCTAGTCATTTTTTGGTGGACTCTTTTTTCTATATACAGTTTCATATCATCTGCAAATAGTGAAGTTTTACTTCTTTACCAATTTTAATCACTTTTTTTCTTTTTTGGTATGGCTGGGGCTTCCACTGCTATAGTGAATAAAAGTGGTAAGAGTGGACATCCTTGTCCTTGTTCCTGATCTTAGAGGAAAAGTTCTCAGATTTTCACTGAAGAGTATGATGTTGGCTGTGGGTGTTTCATATATGACCTTTATCATGTTGAGGTATGTTCCCCCAAACCTATTTTGTTAAAAGCTTTTATCATGAATGGGTCTTGTACTTTGTCAAATGCCTATTCTGCATCTGTTTAGATGGTCATATGGTTTTTATCCTTTCTCTTATTGATGTGATGTATCATGTTGATATATTTGAGAATATCATATCCCTGGAATAACTCCCACTTAATTGTGGTGAGTGATTTTTTAAATGTATTGTTAGATTAGGTTTGCTAACATTTGTTGAGAATTTTTGCATCTTTGTTCATCAGAGATGTTGGCCTATAACTTTCTTTTTCTGTAGTGATTTTGGTATCAGGGTAATGCTGGTGGGAATGCCCATTGGTGCAGCCACTGTGAAAAACAGTATGAAGGTTCCTCAAAAAATTAAAAATAAAATTACCATATGATCCAGTAATCCCACGACTGGGCATTTACCTCCAAAACCAAAATCACTAATTCGAAAAGATATATGCACCTCCATGTTTATTGCAACAGTATTTATAGCATCAAAGATATGGAAGCAACCCAAGTGTCCATCCATAGATGAAAGGATAAGAAATGTATAAACACACATGTACATACTCACACACACACATACACAATGGAATATTATTTGGCTATGAAATGAATGGAAATTCTGCCTTTTGCTACAACATGGATAGAGACATAGTGTGTATGCTAAGCAAAATAAGTAAGTTAAAAATAGAGCTACCCTATGACTCAGCAATTGTACTACTAGGTATTTATTCAAAGGATACAAATACTGTGATCTGAAGGGGCATCTGGACCCCAATCTTTATAGCAGCAATGTCCAAAATAGCCAAATTATAGAAAGAACCCACATGTCCACCAACAGATGAATGGATAAAAAAGATGTGGTATATATACACAATGGAATATTACTCAGTCATCAAAAGGATGAAATCTTACCATTTGCAATGACATGGATGGAACTGGAAGGTATTAAGCTAAGCAAAATAAGTCAGTCAGAGAAGGACAATTAAAGCATGGTTTCACTCATATGTGGAACTTAAGAAACAAAACAGAAGATCATAGAAGAAAGGAGGAAAAAATAAAATAAGACAAAATCAGAGGGGGAGAAAAACCGTAAGAGGCTCTTAACCATAAAAAACAAATAGTGTTGATGGAGAGGAGGTGGGTGAGATGATGGGGTAACTGGGTAATGGGCATTAAGGAGGGCATGTGATGCACACTGGGTGTTACATGCAATTGATGAATAATTGAACTCTATACATTTGAAACTAATGATACACTATGTAAATTAATTGATCTTAAATAAAAGAAGATTTTAAAAAGTTAAATAAGTCAGAGAAAAACAAATGTCATATGATTTCACTCATATGTGAAATATGTGAAAGAAAACAAATGAACAAACAAGAAAAATGAGAAACAAAAAAAAACAGACTCAAGTACAGAGAGCAAATTGGTGGTTCCCAGTTGGGAGGTTGGGGGGATGAGTGAAATAATAAAAGGGATTAAGAATAAAGTTTATATTAATGAACACTGAAAATGTATAGAATTGTTGGATCATTGTACCTATGAAACTTAAATAACATTATGTTAATTACATCTTAATAAAAAAGAAAATGTCATTTAATTAACAAATATGCTTCATGATAAGGCAGATTTTATTTAAAGTCAATATATTTAAATCACAGATAAGGAAGATTTGATTTTATAAAACCACAAAATATTGGCATTGGGAGAAAAAATAGGAGTCAGTGAGAATAATCCTATATTTAAATCATGAATTAGATTATTAACTACAACATCTCTGACATTTTTCTTAGAAAAGTGTTTTCTTGCTCTTTGCTGTAGACTTAATGCAAGTTCTTCAACTTAGCAGTAGATGTATATTTCATTTTAGAACGTACACACTAACACATTTTTAAAGCAATATATTGGGTGTTAGATGTAAACAATGAATCTTGAAACACTGCATCAAAAACTAATGATATACTTACTGTATGGTAACTAACATGATGTAATAAAAAATAATTTTTTTAAAAAGGCAATGTATTATTTTTTCACTTTTTTCAGATTAATTTTTCACTTACATGAGGACACTAAATAATGTCTTTTTTATTTGCTAAAGCTAATTGAAGTAGATGGTTGTGAAGTCATTGGAAGGCAAACCACTTATTATTCAGCAGACTAATCATCAATATTGTTAAGTTATTTTTGTCTAGACCATATTTTAAAAAGGAAATTAAGGTGTTTTCTTTTTTAATTAATTAACTTATTTTCAGAAAAAGAGTATTCATTATTTTTTCACCACACCCAGTGCTCCATGCAATCCGTGCCCTTTATAATACCCACCACCTGGTACCCCAACCTCCCACCCCCCCACCACTTCAAAACCCTCAGATTGTTTTTCAGAGTCCATAGTCTCTCATGATTCACCTCCCCTTCCAATTTCCCCCAACTCCCTTCTCCTCTCTAATACCCCTTGTCCTCCATGATATTTGTTATGCTCCACAAATAAGTGAAACCATACGATAATTGACTCTCTCTGCTTCACATTTCACTCAGCATGATCTCTTCCAGTCCGGTCCATGTTGCTACAAAAGTTGAGTATTCATCCTTTCTGATAGAGGCATAATACTCCATAGTGTATATGGACCACATCTTCCTTATCCATTTGTCCGTTGAAGGGCATCTTGGTTCTTTCCATAGTTTGGCGACCGTGGCCATTGCTGCTATAAACATTGGGGTGCAGATGCCCTTCTTTTCACGACATCTGTATCTTTGGGGTAAATACCCAGGAGTGCAATGGCCCGGTCATAGGGAAGTTCTATTTTTAATTTCTTGAGGAATCTCCACACTGTTCTCCAAACAGGCTGCACCAACTTGCATTCCCACCAACAGTGGAAGAGGGTTCCCCTTTCTCCACATCCTCTCCAACACATGTTGTTTCCTGTTTTGTTAATTTGGGCCATTCTAACTGGTGTAGGGTGATATCTCAATGTGGTTTTAATTTGAATCTCCCTGAGGGCTAGTGATGATGAACATTTTTTCATGTGTCTGATAGCCATTTGTATGTCTTCATTGGAGAAGTGTCTGTTCATATCTTCTGCCCATTGTTTGATATGTTTGCCTGTTTCGTGTGTGTTGAGTTTGAGGAGCTCATTATAGATCCTGGATATCAACCTTTTGTCTGTACTGTCATTTGCAAATATCTTCTCCCATTCTGTGGGTTGCCTCTTTGTTTGTTGACTGTTTCCTTTGCTGTGCAGAAGCTTTTGATTTTGATGAAGTCCCAAAAGTTTATTTTCGCTTTTGTGAGGTGTTTTCTTTAACAAATCAACCCTTTCTGGAATATCTTCCTTTGCTAAAATATATACATTTATTTTAACAAGAAATGAATATGGACTCTCAAATTATTCACTTAATGATGTCTGTGTATATTTAACTACCGTTTTAAATAAAATCAAGTCCCTTTCCACCCATAAAATTAAAAATATTTTACTAAAGAACTTGGTTTTCATCTTCAAATTCCTATTTATACACTTGAGAGACTAATATTCTTTTTTATATTTTCAAAATTCTCAAAAATGAAAATGTCTAATGGGAGAAAATAGTCCCTCTTTGTCTGTATAATAAGCTTTCTAGGATTAAAACCCAGATCCATCACTGTGAGCATCTGAATTCAAGTATATATGGGCTTTCTATTTATTCATTTGCCAGTGTACTTTGCTGAAGCCTCAACAGCAAAACTATATTATTGAAGGATTTACCATTGAAAAATATTTTCTGAGTGCCTGCTTTATATCCAGTGTTGCGCTGGAGACTGGGGATGTAAAGATAATTCCAACTCAGATCCAGTCCTTACAATTGGGTTCAATGGAGGAGACAAAAATGTTAAGAAAGCAATTATAATGCAATGTGCTAACACAGGATTATACACAACATAGAGAACACATTTACTAACACTGCCTTAGGAAGCCAGGGAAGTCTTCACAAGGAACTGACTTAGGAGTTGAACTGATAGATAAATAGGAGGTCACTAAGCAGAGCTAGTGGGAAGGGCATTCCAAGCATAGGGAATAACATGTACAAAAACATGGAGGTATGAATAAGCATGGCATATTAGTAAACTTTTTAAAAGGTTAGTATGACTGAAGGGGACACATGTGGTAATTAAGTGGTAGAATATGAAGTTGAAAAGATGAACCAGCCGTAACTTGTGAAGAACCCTGTATTCTAATGATGTAAGGATGCTTTTCCTGTAGGCATTGAAATGTTATTAATGGTTTTCAACAAGGCAATTATAGGATGAGTTTTCTAGCTTTTAAAAAGATCACACCAGCTGTGATATGAAGGATTAAATAGGGTCAACAAGACTAAAATAGTGAAACTGGTGAGTTTTCCACAGTAGTCCAGAATGAGGGTTTGGCCTAGAAGAGTGGCAGAAGGACAAAAAGGGAAGGGAACATATCCAAAAAAGATTGCTGAGGTAGAATAGATTTGGATACAGGAGATAAGGGAGAAAATGATGACTCAGATTTTCAGGGTACAGGGTGAAATTGAAGGGAGGGTCACAAGTTCAGTTTGAAAGTCTTGAAAGATAGCTATGTAAAGAGGGCATGTTCTGTACTTACTTAGTTCAGAAATCTATGGCAGAGAATGTTGTGGCAGGATGCTTGCTAGACTTTTATGTCAGATTCTGTCTTTTCATCTTGGCAAGGTCCAATTATTGACAATTCTCTGAGAGAGAGCATCACACACTATAGTGTGAAGGTACCTTGTAAACCTTTGAGACTTCTTGATTTGTTAAGAACACTTTTTCCAAGAGGTTTTACTATCATTATACTATAATTTCTATTTCACATGAAGCTCAGAATGCACAAAGATTGGTTCTCCAGTTCCTATTGAATAAATGTCTTTTTTCTAGGCAAGGCCCTGTACTAGATGCTGAGGATACCAGGAATGAGTGAAAATTTAGTTTCAGCCCTTCCAGTTCTCAAGGCCTAGTGAGAAGTATGTAGAAATCTTTTTTTTTTTTTTTGTATTCCCTCATACATTAAAGTAAACTCCCTGTTCTGGAGTTTAACCCAGATTTGGGGAGAAGGTGGGTAAGCTTTGAAAAGAAGACCCCATTGTCTTTCTAACTTAAGGTTATATTAAGGTGAAATTCTCACAGAGACTTCAACTTCATCAGCTATTCCTTTACAGTTTTATAGCAAGAAGTGGGCTATTGGTTTGTACTTAGAAATGTTTGTATCATACAGACTTTTGTCTTTATTTTGGGAGAACAGAATTCTAATTACAATGGCTAAAACACCAAGGTCATTAAAGCACTTAATTATCACCAAACCGATTAAATATTTTTCTTACATGTGTACTTTATTTTTTTTCTTTCTGTGCAAGTAATAGAAAGCCTCAAAGCAAAGAGGCTTTCAAGAATGAGCCTACTGGGGGTATGGAAGTTAAATGCCCAAATCTTGGTTTTGGCTCAAGTCATGATCTCAGGGATATGCAATTGAGCCCTGAGTTGGGCTCTGTAGGGAGTCTCCTTGAGATTATCTCCCTCTCCTTCTGCTCCCACCTCTTCAAATAAATAAATAGCTAAATAAAGAAATAAATAAAATCTTTAAAAAGAGAATGCACCTGCTGAAGCAGTGACTTAGGTTATTGTACTTGCTCTTATACAAAGTAGTATTTCTTTTTTTCTTTCCATTTAAAAAATAATGTGGATTTTCTCATATTATTATTTTCTTGGATTTTTTATTTCATCTCATTTGATACAAAGAAAAAAGCTTTTAGCAGAACCTAATACCTTTTCATGATAAAAAAGAATTAATTATACTAGGTATAAGGGGAACTTCCTCAACATAATATAAGCCATATATTAAAAAGCCCACAGATAACATAATATTCAATGATGAAAGACTAAAAGCTTTCCCCCTAAGATCAGGAAGAATATAAGGATGCCCACTTTCACAATTTCTATTCAATATTGGAATGGAAGTGCTATCTAGAGTATTTAGACAAGAAAAAGAAATACAAAGCATCCAAATTGGAGGGGCCCCTGGATGGTTCAGTCATTAAGCATCTGCCTTCAGCTCAGGTCATGATCTCAGGGTCTTAGGATCAAGCCCTGCATTGGGCTCCCTGCTCAGCGGGAAGCCTGCTTCCCCCTCTCACACTCCCCCTGCTTGTGTTCCCTCTCTCACTGTGTCTCTTTCTGTCAAATAAATAAATAAAATCTTTTTTTAAAAGCATCCAAATTGGAAAGGAAAACATAACGCTATTTCCTATTCATTGATGACATAATCTTTTATCCCAGAAACCCTCAAAATCCACAAAAAACCTAATAGAGCAAATTCAGCAAAGTTCTAGGATTAAAAAATCAGTGCACAAAATCACTAGTATTTCTATACAGTAGCAATGAACAATTCAAAAATGAAATTCAGAAAATGGTTCCATTTATATAGCATCAAAATAAAATATTTAGCAATAAATCTAAAAATAGAAGAACAAAACATAAGCCTTAAAAACTATAAAACATTGTTATAAGAAATGTAAAAAGATATTAAAGTTAAAACATCCCATGTTTATGGATTGAGAGATTTAATATTGCTAAAATGACAATACTCCCACTTCGATCTATAGGTCTTACAAAAATCCCAGCTGAATTGTTTCTTTTTCCTTTCTTTCTCCAAATTTTTATTTAAATTCCAAATAGTTAGCATACACTGTAATATTAGTTCCAGGTGTAGAATTTGTGATTCATCACTTGCACACAACACCCAGTGTTCATCACAAGTGCCCTCCTTAATATCCACCACCTACTGAACCTATCTCCTTGCCCAACTCTCCTCTGGTAACTTTTAGAACAGTTTGTTCTCTATAGTTTAGACTCTATTTCTTGTTTTGTTTCTTTTCTCCCTGTGTTTGTTTGCTTGTTCCACATATGAGTGAAATCATATGGTATTTGTCTTTCTCTGACTGACTTATTTCACTTAATATAATAATTTCTAGCTCCATCCACAGCATTACAAATGGAAAGATTTTGTTATTTTTTGTGGCTGAGTGATATATATAATATCTTCTTTATCCATTCATCAGTCATTGGCCATCTGGGCTCTTTCCATAATTTGGCTATTGTATACAATGCTGCTATAAACATCCGGATGCATTTATCTCTTTGAATTAGCATTTTTACACCCTTTGGGTAAATACCTAGTAGTGCAATTCCTGGGTTGTAGGATAGTTCTATTTTTAACTTTTTGAGGAAACTTCATGCTGTTTTCCAGAGTGGTTGCACCAATTTGTATTCCAAAGAAAACAGTGTAAAAGTGTTCCCCTTTTCCACATCCTCACTAACACATGTTGTTTCCTGTATCATTCACTTTTGCCGTTCTGACTGGTGTGAGGTGGTATCACATTGTAATTTTGATTTGTATTTCCCTGATGGTGAGTGATGTTGAACACTTTTTTATGTGTATGCTAGTCATCTATAGTTCTTCTTTGGAGAAATGTCTATTCATGTCTTCTTTCCATGTTGTAGCTGGATTCTCCTTTGAATTTTGGTGTTGAGTTTGAAAGTTCTTTATAGATTTTGGATACTATCCATTTATCAGTTATGTCATTTGCAAATATCTTCTCCCATTCTGCAAGTTACTTTTTAGTTTTGTTGATTGTTTCCTTTACTGTGAGGAAGTTATTTATTTATTTTTAAAGATTTTATTTGTTTATTTATGTATTTGACAGACAGAGTTCACAGGTAGGCAGAGAGGAAGGTGGGGGGGGGGGAAGCAGGCTCCCCACTGAGCAGAGAGCCTGATGCAGGGCTCTATCCCAGGACCCTGAATCATGACCTGAGCTGAAGGCAGAGCCTTCGGAGCCCTTGCTTTAATCCACTGAGCCACCCAGGATCCCTTGTTTTATGAAGTCCCAATAGTTTATTTTTGCTATTTGCTATTTATTTAATTTCTGAGTTTTCTATTCTGTTCCATTGATCTACGTGGCTATTTCCGTGCCAGTACCATACTGTCTTGATCACTACAGCTTTGTAATATAACTTGAAGTCTGTAATTGTGATGCCTGCAGCTTTACTTTTCTTTTTCAAGGTTGCTTTGCTATTCAGGGTCTTTCTAGTTCCATATAAATTTTAGGATTGTTTGCTCTAGCTCTTTGAAAAATGCTGGTGCTATATTGATAGGGATTGCATTACATGTGTAGATTTCTTTGGATAATATAGACATTTTAACAATGTTTTTTTCTTCCAGTCCATGAACATGGATGGAATGTTTTCTTATTTCTTTGTGCCACCTTCCATTTCTTTCATCAGTGTTTTGTAAGTTTCAGAATATAGATCTTTTACCTCTCAGCTGAATTCTTTACCAAAATTGACAAGCTGATCATAAAATCTATTTGGAAGTTCAATGGATGAAGAATAGCCAAAACATTTTTTTAAAGAGAACAAAGTTGGAACATTCACACTTGTCAATTTAAAAACATACTGAAAAGGTAGAGAGACAAGATGGCGGTGAAGTAGGAGGAGGCACTGTTTCAACCTGTACCCTAAAGTGACTACCAAAGAACTCTGATCACCCATGAAATCAGCTTGAGTTCAGAATTATACACGTCTGGATCTCTACAGGGGCAGAAGATGCCAGTGGGCAGGTAAAGCAGAGTCGGAAGTCGGACTGATATCAGAAGGTAAACAAAAGGGGGAGGGAGCCACCAGAGGTGACCGACTGGAAAGTAATACTTCTAATACAAGAGTGCCCTGCATCTGGAGGCCAGCATTAACTTGGAGACTGGTTGAAAGCACTCAAAAAGAGCAAAGGATTGCGGGGGGGGGGGATTGTGGGAATTGGGGCAGCTAGGGACAGGAGCCAGAGAAAGTGTGGTGGAGAAACCAGGTCTTGGTCCCTGAGCTGCCAGCGCGCCCGATATTGTGTGGGGTCCGGCTCCTGTGAGGGGCTGGGAGCCTCGCCAGACAGCAGAGCACAGAGCTGTGCTACAGAGCCTGAGACACACACACTCCTCACCCTCCTTTGAGAGAGGTGTGCGAAGGCCCAGCCTGGTGCTCTCAGACCCGCACCCTACTCTCAGAGTCTGAGATGCGCATGCGACCCACAGCCTCCCCTGAGAAAGTTGTGCACAAGCCCGGTGCTCTTAGACCCAGAAAGACCAGGAACTCCCAGCCTAGGCCAGCAGGAAAATCTCAGTGTGCGATTGCTGCTTGGAACCTCTCTGGTGGTCTGGAGCTGCCCAGACAGCCGCCGCTGCCGTGGTTTTGGGGAAAAGCAGAAGATCCTGCATTCCCAAGGACCGTGATTCAGAACCTGCTCTGCCAGCGGCCAAGGGGGAATTTATATGGGCTCTGAAGCACCCACAGGAGAGCAAACTGAGGCTTCTCTCTGAGAGGGAGGTCAGGGTGCAGTGTGCTTTCCTCTAAACCTACAAAACCCATCAAAAGCTGTCAAGGTGAGAGAAAAAAAAAAGTGAACAAACATAAAAACCTCCAGAGAACAAAAGCCTGAAAAAACTGGTTTCCTCAGAGCCCACCCCCTTGAGGGGGACTGGAGGACTTAACTCAGGGAACATCATTGACTGAAAATCCACGTGGCAGGCCCCTCCCCCAGAAAACCAATCAGGAAAGAAAGAAAAAAAAAGACTACAAGAGAAAAATTACCACTACTTCATAGGACAATTTTATTTTTAATTCGTTCCCACTATTCTGGCTCATTTTTTTATATGCATAATTTTTTAACCTATTTACCATCACAGTGAGATGTCCAGTACATCAAATTCCATAATAAACCTTCTAACCTGAACTTTTTGATACATACAACTGTGTTTTTCTTTTGCATTTCTATTTTTTTAATTTCTTTTTAAAAAAATTTTATTTTAGTCTAGCTTATTCCTTTTTTATTGTTATTTTCTAATATTCATATAGAATTAAACTTCAAAGTAATCCCCTTTCCCCAATCAATACTACTCCTATAGGTAAACCAATTTTTAATCCCCCTTTATCTTAGGAAAGTTGAGTCCTTTAACAAAGATATCAAGATGCATCCAGGAAGAATCAAAACAACCTTCCTCACCCACACTGAGAATTTATAACCACTCTCCCACCTTTTTATTCCACTAGTGTTTCTTTGTTTTTTGTGTTTGTCCTGATAGTATATAAATCTTACACTTGGGGCTCTTTTTGATGATGTTCTTCCTTTATTTACATATATATATTTCTCTTGTCATATACTTTTATCAGTCTTTTTGTTTGTCTGTTTTTGTTTGTATACTTCATAAATCTTACCATGGGGCCCATTTGGGCCGAACCTTCTCTATTATCTTTCCTTTATTTCCTGTCTTTCTCTCTCTCTCTTTTTCTTTTTCTTTTCTTTTTTCTCTCCTTTGGGTGGGGAACCCTGATTGCTTAGAAGCATTCCAGGGGGCACCTTGACGGCACCACAGTCGATACATCCAGCTACATCCATTCAGTCATCTCTTATCAAAATGACTAGGAGGAGGAATGCCCAACAGAAGAACAATACAGAGGATGGGCCTTCTGCAACAGGGCTAATGGCTATCAACATAGACAATATGTCGGAAAGAGAATTCAGGCTAACAGTTATCCAGGCAATAGCTAGGTTGGAGAAATCCATGGATGACCAAATGGAATTGATTAGGGCAGAACTGAAAGCCACCAGGGATAATGTTCACAATGTTAGGGCAGAGCTGAAAGCTATGAGGGATGAGGTTCACAATGCTCTCAATGAGTTCCAATCTAATCTAAATTCTCTCAAAGCTAGGGTAACTGAGACAGAAGATAGAATTAGTGATCTGGAGGACAAACAGATAGAAAGGATCAGGAGGAAACCTGGAACAAACAGCTTAGAAACCACAAAAACAGAATCAGGGAAATAAATGATGCCATGAAAAGTTCCAACATCAGAATTATTGGAATCCCTGAAGGGGAGGAGAAAGAAAGAAGTCTAGAAGATATAGTGGAACAAGTTCTTCATGAAAACTTTCCCAATCTTGCGAATGGAACCAGCATTCATGTACTAGAGGCCAAATGGTCTCCACCCAAGATTATAGATTCCAAAAAAACATCAAGCTACCTGATAGTCAAATTGAGGAATCATAATTGTGGGTATAATCTCTTGAAAGCTGCTGGGACAAAGAGGCTCCGTACTTACAGAGGAAAGCCCATCAGAATAACGTCAGACCTGTCCACAGAGACCTGACAAGCCAGAAAGGGCTGGCGAGATATATTCAGGGCACTAAATGAGAAGAACATGCAGCCAAGAATACAATACAAGAATACCCAGCAAGAATGACATTCAAAATGGATGGAGAGAGAAAGGGTTTCCAAAACTGGCAAGGCTTAAAAGACTATGCAACCACCAAGCCCACACTGCAGGAAATATTAAGAGGGGTTCTATAAAAGAGGAGAAATACTAAGAATAGCATTGAACAGAAATACAGAGACAATCTACAGAAAGAAAGACTTCAAAGGAAACACGATGTCAATAAAAACGTATCTATCAATAATCACTCTCAATGGAAATGGCCTAAAGCTGTGATCACCAAGACAGCACGGTGCTGGCATAAAAACAGACACATAGACCAGTGGAACAGAGTAGAGAGCCCAAATATGGACCCTCAACTCTATGGTTAATTAATCTCTGACAAAACAGGAAAAAATATACAGTGGAGAAAAGACAGTCTCTTCAATAAATGGTGCTGGGAAAACTGGACAGCTATAAGTAGAAGAATGAAACTCGATCATTCTCTTACACCTTACACAAAGATAAACTCAAAATGGATAAAAGACCTCAATGTAAGACAGGAATCCATCAGAATCCTAGAGGAGAACATAGGCAGTAATCTCTTCAATATCAGCCACAGCAACTTCTTTCAAGATATGTCACCAAAGGCAAAGGAAACAAAAGTGAAGATGAACTTTTGGGACTTCATCAAAATCAGAAGCTTCTGAACAGCAAAGGAAACAGGCAAGAAAACAAAGAGGCAACCCACGGAATTGGAGAAGATATTTGCAAATGACAGTACAGACAAAAGGTTGATATCCAGGATCTATAATGAACTCCTCAAACTCAACACACATGAAACAGGCAAACATATCAAACAATGGACAGAAGATATGAACAGACACTTCTCCAATGAAGACATACAAATGGCTATCAGACACATGAAAAAATGTTCATCATCACTAGCCCTCAGGGAGATTCAAATTAAAACCACATTGAGATATCACCTTACACCAGTTAGAAAGGCCAAAATTAGCAAGACAGGAAACAACATGTGTTGGAGAGGATGTGGAGAAAGGGGAACCCTCTTCCACTGTTGGTGGGAATGCAAGTTGGTGCAGCCTGTTTGGAGAACAGTGTGGAGATTCCTCAAGAAATTAAAAATAGAACTTCCCTATGACCCTGAAATTGCACTCCTGGGTATTTACCCCAAAGATACAGATGTCGTGAAAAGAAGGGTCATCTGCACTCCAATGTTTATAGCAGCAATGGCCACGGTCACCAAACTATGGAAAGAACCAAGATGCCCTTCAACGGACGAATGGATAAGGAAGATGTGGTCCATATACACTATGGGGTATTATGCCTCCATCAGAAAGGATGAATACTCAACTTTTGTAGCAACATGGACCGGACTGGAAGAGATCATGCTGAGTGAAATGTGAGGCAGAGAGAGTCAATTATCGTATGGTTTCACTTATTTGTGGAGCATAACAAATATCATGGAGGATAAGGGGTGTTAGAGAGGAGAAGGGAGTTGGGGTAAATTGGAAGGGGAAGTGAATCATGAGAGACTATGGGCTCTGAAAAACAATCTGAGGGGTTTGAAGTGGCGGGGGGGTGGGAGGTTGGGGTACCTGGTGGTGGGTATTATAGAGGGCACGGATTGCATGGAGCATTGGGTGTGGTGAAAAAATAATGAATACTGTTTTTCTGAAAATAAATAAATTGAAAAAATTTAAAAAATAAATTAATTTTAAAAAATGGCACAGGGTGAGATTAAGAGTCACTTATGGTTTGTCTCCCTCCCAATCCCATCTTGTTTCATTTATTCTTCTACCCACTTAAGCCTCCATGTTGCATCACCACTTCCTCATATCAGGGAGATCATATGATAGTTGTCTTTCTCTGCTTGACTTATTTAAAAAAAAAAATGGCACAGGGTTGCAGATTGGATAAAACGACAGGGCCCATCCATATGTTGTCTACAAGAGACCCATTTTGAACCTAAAGATAACCCGGACTTAAAGTGAAGGGACCGAGAATCATCTTTCATGCCAATGGGCCTCAAAAGAAGGCTGGGGTAGTGATTCTCATATCAGACAAATTAGATTTTAAACTAAAGACTGTAGTCAGAGATACAGAAGTACCCAACATCATTCTTAAAGGGACTATCCACCAAGATGATCTAACAATTGTAAATATCTATGCCCCCAATATGGGAGCAGCCAATTACATAAGAAAACTGTTAATCAAGATAAAGAGTCATATTGATATGAATACATTAATAGTCAGAGATCTTAACACACCTCTCTCAGAAATAGACAGATCATTGAAGCAGAAAATCAGTAAAGAAACAAGAGCATTGAATGACACATTAGGCCAGATGGACCTCAGAGATATATACAGAACATTCCACCCTAAAACAACAGAATACTCATTCTTGTCAAGTTCACATGGAACCTTCTCAAGAATAGACCACATACAGGGTCACAAATCAGGACTCAACTGACACCAAAAGACTGAAATTATTCCCTGCATATTCTCAGATCACAATGCTTTGAAACTGGAGCTCAATCACAAGGAAAAGTTCCAAAGGAACTCAAACACCTGGAGGCTAAAGACCACCTTGCTTATGAATGTTTGGATCAACCAGGAGATCAAAGAAGAACTGAAACAATTCATGGAAACCAATGAGAATGAAGACACTTGGGTCCAAAACCTATGGGATACAGCAAAGGCAGTTTTAAGGGGGAAATACATAGCCATCCAAGCCTCCCTCAAAAAAACTGAAAAATCCAGAATACACCAGCTGTCTCTACACCTTAAAGAACTGGAGAATCAACAACAAATCAAACCAACTCCACACATAAGAAGGGAAATCATCAAGATTAGAGCTGAGATCAATGTGGTAGAAACCAGAGATAGAGTAGAACGTATCAATGAAACTAGAAGCTTGTTTTTTGAAAGAATAAATAAGATTGATAAACCATTGGCAACACTAATCCAAAAGAAAAGAGAGAAAGCCCAAATTCATAAAATTATGAATGAAAAGGGAGAGATCACAACGAACATCAAGGAAGTAGAAACAATCATCAGAAGTTATTATCAACAGTTATATGCCAATAAGCTTAGCAGCCTAGATGAAATGGATGCATTCCTGGAAAACTCTAAACTCCCAAAATTGAACCAGGAAGAAATTGACAACCTGAATAGACCAATATCTAATAACGAGATTGAAGCAGTGATCAAAAACCTCCCAAAAAACAAGAGCCCAGGACCTGACGGATTCCCTGGGGAATTCTACCAAACCTTCAAAGAAGAAATAGCACCCATCCTCCTGAAGCTGTTTCAAAAAATTGAAGCAGAAGGAAAACTTGCTGACTCTTTCTATGAAGCCAGCATTACCCTGACCCCCAAACCAGGCAAAGACCCTACCAAAAAGGAGAATTTCAGACCAATATCACTGATGAATATGGATGCTAAGATTCTCAACAAGATCCTAGCAAACAGGATCCAATAGCACATTAAAAAAGCTATCCACCATGACCAGGCGGGATTCATCCCTGGGCTACAAGGATGGTTCAACATTTTCAAATTAATCAATGTGATAGAACAAATTAATATGAGAAGAGAGAAGAACCACATGGTCCTCTCAATTGATGCAGAAAAAGCATTTGACAAAATCCAGCATCCATTCCTGATTAAAACACTTCAAAGTATAGGGATACAGGAAACATTCCTGAACTTCATAAAATCTATCTATGAAAGACCCATAGCAAATATCATCCTCAATGGAAAAAAGCTTGCAGCTTTCCCGTTGATATCAGGAACACGACAAGGATGTCCATTTTCCCCACTCTTGTTCAACATAGTATTAGAAGTCCTAGCAACAGCAATCAGACAACAAAGAGAAATAAAACGTATCCAAATTGGCAATGAAGAAGTCAAACTCTCTCTCTTCGCGGATGACATGATTCTTTATATGGAAAACCCAAAAGACTCCACCCCCAAACTACTAGAACTCATACAGCAATTCAGTAATGTGGCAGGATACAAAGTCAATGTACAGAAATCAGTGGCTTTCTTAAACACTAACAATGAAAATACAGAAAGGGAAATTAGAGAATCGATTCCATTTACTATAGCACCAAGAACCATAAGATACCTGGGAATAACCCTAACCAAACAGGTAAAGGATCTGTACTTGAGGAACTACAGAACACTCATGAAAGAAATTGAAGAAGACACAAAAAGATGGAAAACCATTCCATGCTCTTCGATTGGAAGAATAAACATTGTTAAAATGTCTATACTGTCTAAAGCAATCTATACCGTTAATGCCATTCCGATCAAAATTCCACTGATATTTTTCAAAGAGCTGGAGCAAATAATCCTAAAATTTGTATGGAATCAGAAGAGACCCTGAATTGCTAAGGAAATGTTGAAAAACAACAATAAAACTGGGGGCATCATTTTACTTGATTTCAAGCTTTACTACAAAGCTGTGATCACCAAGACAGCATGGTACTGGCATAAAAACAGACACATAGACCAGTGGAACAGAGTAGAGAGCCCAGATATGGACCCTGAACTCTATGGGCAAATAATCTTCAACAAAACAGGAAAAAATATACAGTGGAAAAAAGATAGTCTCTTCAATAAATGGTGCTGGGAAAATTGGACAGCTATATGTAGAAGAATGAAACTCGATCATTCTCTTACACAGTATGCAAAGATAAACTCGAAATGGATAAAAGACCTCAACGTGAGACAGGAATCCATCAGAATCCTAGAGGAGAACATAGGCAGTAATCTCTTCGATATCAGCCACAGAAACTTCTTTCAAGACATGTCTCCAAAGGCAAAGGAAACTAAAGTGAAGATGAACTTTTGGGACTTCATCAAAATCAGAAGCTTCTGAACCACAAAGGAAACAGGCAAGAAAACAAAGAGGCAACCCACGGAATTGGAGAAGATATTTGCAAATGACAGTACAGATAAAAGGTTGATATCCAGGATCTATAATGAACTCCTCAAACTCAACACACATGAAACAGTCAAACATATCCAACAATGGGCAGAAGATATGAACAGACACTTCTCCATTGAAAACATACAAATGGCTATCAGACACATGAAAAAATGTTCATTATCACTAGCCATCAGGGAGATTCAAATTAAAACCACATTGAGATATCACCTTACACCAGTTAGAATGGCCAAAATTAGCAAGACAGGAAGCAACATGTATTGGAGGGTATGTGGAGAAAGGGGAACCCTCTTCCACTGTTGGTGGGAATGCAAGTTGGTGCAGCCACTTTGGAGAACAGTGAGGAGATTCCTCAAGAAATTAAAAATAGAGCTTCCCTATGACCCTGCAATTGCACTCCTGGGTATTTATCCCAAAGATACAGATGTAGTGAAAAGAAGGGCCATCTGTACCCCAATGTTTATAGCAGCAATGGCCACGGTCGCCAAACTGTGGAAAGAACCAAGATGCCCTTCAACGGATGAATGGATAAGGAAGATGTGGTTCATATACACTATGCAGTATTATGCCTCCATCAGAACGGATGAATACCCAACTTTTGTAGCAACATGGGCGGGACTGGAAGAGATTATGCTGAGTGAAATAAGTCAAGCAGAGAGAGTCAATTATCGTATGGTTTCACTTATTTGTGGAGCATAACAAATAGCATGGAGGACAATGGGTGTTACAGAGGAGAACCGAGTTGAGGGAAATTGAAAGGGGTGGTGAACCATGAGAGACTATGGACTCTGAAAAACAATCTGAGGGGTTTGAAGGGGTGGAGGGTGGTAGGTTGGGGGAACCAGGTGTTGGGTATTAGAGAGGGTACGGATTACCTGGAGCATGGGTGTGGTGCAAAAACAATGAATACTGTTATGCGAAAATAAACTTTAAAAATTTAAAAAAGAAAGAAAAAAAGGAAATAAAAATACTGAAAAGGTATAGTAATCAAGACTATGGTACTGGCTTAAGTATAAAAATATATATCAGTTCAGTACAATTGAGAGTCCAGAAAAAAAAAAACAACATACATTTATGTTCACTTGTTTTTCAGAAAATGTGCCAAGACGATTTAATAGGGTGGGGGGAAGAATAGTGTTTTCAACATTTTGTACTGGGACAACTGAATATCCATCTGGAAAAGACCTTGTTTGGACACCTACCTCAGACTACATAAGAATATTAATTCAAGATTGATCAGAGACCTAAAAGTAAATGCTAAAATTATAAAAATCTTAGAAGAAAACATGAACAAATCTTTGTGACTTGTAGGAGAGGAGACAGTACTGACTCCATTTTGGTCCTCCATTTTGTTCATGCCTGTACAATGACATCCCTTGAGGCTATGTTCTCTAGGCCCCTTGGAGTTTAATGTATGCCATGAGTGGAATTTGAATGATTTGTTCTGATCTTCTCTACGTGGCACACAGAGGGTGCCACTTTAGATAACCAATAGAGATGACTAGCACACAGATGACATGACATTGGATAATTATCCTTGGACCTCACTGCAGTGCCACTCACCATACAAAAGCTGTGTATGACAATCCAGAGTGTGTGGACAATATATACATAGCACCTGAATCCTTTGTCTGCACATTCCCCCAGTCAGTACAGTACCCTGAATAAAATTGTGTAAATGGTATATGGTAGCTTGCTCTGTTATTCAGTCTTAAAATGCCTTCTGGGTCTAGAGGATACTTTACTGTCCCTCCTCCACCTTCTAACATGACCTTGGGTTAGACATTAGTCTTTGAAATATAACATCAAAAGCACAGTGATGAAAGCAAAAATAGATAATTTGTCTTTGTCAAAATTAAAATATTTCATGTTTCAAAAGATGTCATTAAGATAGGAGACGAATAGCCCAATTAAAGGGAGAAAATATTTGTAGCTGTTTTTGCCATGGAGTATATAGAGAATTCTTACAACTCAATAATAAAAGACATATAACCCAATTAAAAGTGGGGAAATAATCTGAATAAACTTTTTTTCCAAAGAAGATATACAAATTGCCAATAAGAACATTACAAGATGCTCAACATCATTACCCATTAAGTCTATGGAAATTAAGCCCACAATGGTTTACCATCTCACCCCCTGGGTTGGTGAGAATGTGGAAAAAGTAAAATCTTCATACATTGTTGGTGGGAATATAAAATCATACATAGAAAATTGAAAACAGGGGCGCCTAGGTGGCTCAGGTGTTAAGCATCTGCCTTTGGCTCAGGTCATGATCTCAGGGTCCTGGGATCAAGCCCTGCATTGGGCTCCCTGCTCAGTGGGAAGCCTTCTTCTCCCTCTCCCACTCTCCCTGCTGTGTTCCCCCTCTCACTGTGTCACTCTCTATCAAATAAATAAATAAAATCTTAAAAAAAAAAGAAAATGGAAAACTGTGTGGCAGTTACTCCAAAAATGAAACATAGATTTTCAATATAACCATGAAATCCTGCCATCAGGTATATACATAGAGAAGTGAAAATAAAAACTTGTAAAGGAATGTGCATAGCAGCATTATTTATAGTAGCCCAAAAGTGGAAACAGCCAAAATGTCCATCAGTTGATGAGTGGATAAATAAAATGGTATTTCTATCCAGTTGAATATTAATCAATAAAAGGGAATGACATTCTGATATGTGGCACAGCATGGATGAACCTTGAAAACATTATAATAAGTAAAAGAAGTCAGTCACAATATTGTATGACCCATTTAGTTTCATGAAATATTCAGAATAGGTAAATCAATAGAGACAGAAAAGAGATTAGTGATTGCCTAGGATCAAGGAGGTTGAGGAAAATAGAAAGTTACTGTTAATGGGTACAGGGTTTCTTGTTCCTTTTAGGGGTAATGATAGTATTCTAAAATTGATTGCACAACTCTGTCAATGTACTAAAACCACTGAGGTGAGGCTGGAAAGATGGTGGAGTAGGAGAATCCTATGCTTGCCTCATCTCATGCATACAGATAGGTAACACTCACATCAGTGTAAATAACCCAGAAAATAAACCAATGCCTGGCAGAACAACTCCAGAACTAAAGGTAGAGAGGAGGCCACATTGGAAAATGTAGGAAGGACAGAAATTTAAATAGTAACAGTGAGAGTGGTCATCCTTGTCTTGTTCCTGACTACAGGAGAAAAGATCTCAGTTTTTCCCCATTGAGGATGATATTATCTGTGGGACTTTCTTATATGACCTTTATGATGTTGAGGTACGTTACATCTACCCCTACTTTGTTGAGGGTTTTTAATCAAGAAAGGATGCTGCATTATGTCAAGTGGTTTTTCTGCATCTATTGACCATATGTAGTTCTTATCCTTTCTTTTATTAATGTATTTTGCAAGTGTTGAACCACCCCTGCAATCAAGGAATAAATTCCACTTGATCCTGGTCAATAATTCCTTTAATGTATTGTTGAATTCAATTTGCTAGTACTTTTAATGAAACTGAAACCACCATCATTCTATTCTATTCTATTTAGAGAAAAAAAGAGTGTGAGAGGGGACAGGATCAGAAGGAGATGGAGAAAGAGAATCTTAAGCAGACTCAACACCCAGCCTGGAGCCTATGCAGAGCTTGATCTCATAACCCTGAGATCATGACTGAAGCCAAAATCAAGAGTTGGTCGCCTAACTGACAGAACCACCGAGGTGTCCCTTGATTTGCTAATATTCTCTTGAGAATTTTTGCATTCATGTTCATCAGGGATATTGACCTGTAATTCTCCTTTTTAATAGGATCTTCGTCTGATCTTGGAATTGGGGTAATTCTGCCCTATAGAATGAGTTTGCTAGTTTTTCTTCCATTTCTATTCTTTGGAACAGTTTGAGGAGGACAGGTATTAACTCTTCTTTAAATATCTGGTAGGGGAGGGACGCCTGGGTGGCTCAGTTGGTTAAGCAGCTGCCTTCGGCTCAGGTCATGATCCCAGCGTCCTGGGATCGAGTCCCACATCGGGCTCCTTGCTCCGCAGGGAGCCTGCTTCTCCCTCTGACTCTGCCTTCCACTCTGTCTGCCTGTGCTCGCTCTCAATCTCTCTCTCTCTTACAAATAAATAAATAAAATCTTTAAAATAAATA
Organism: Mustela lutreola; assembly: GCF_030435805.1. NCBI lineage: Eukaryota > Metazoa > Chordata > Mammalia > Carnivora > Mustelidae > Mustela > Mustela lutreola. The sequence continues at coordinate 65,820,241 of NC_081308.1, read as the reverse complement.
AATAAATAAATAAATAAATATCTGGTAATATATCAACTGGGTGGCACAGTTGATTAAACATTTGACTTGATTTCGGCTAAGGTCATGCTCTCAGGGTCATGAGATTGAGCCCTGCATTCAGCTCTGTGCTGGGTGTGGAATCTGCTTCAGAATCTCTCTCTCCATATCTGTCCCTTCCCTGACCGCAACTCTCACTATATTTCTCTCTCTCTCTCTCTCTCTCTCTCTAAAAGTGATGGTGTAGAATTCCCCTGGGAATCCATGTGGACCTGGATTTCTGTTTGTTGGGAGATTTTTGATTACTGCTTCAATTTCTTTTTTTAAACTTTATTTTATTTTTTCAGTGTTCCAAGGTTCATTGTTTATGCATCACACCCAGTGCTCCCTTGAGCAATCTATACTTTCAATGCCATCCCGATCAAAATTCCACCTGCAGTTTTCAAAGTGTTGGAATAAACAATCCTAAAATTTGTATGGAACCAGGGGATATCCTGAATTGCTAAGGAAATGTTGAAAAGGAAAACAAAACTGGGGGCATCATGTTGCCTGATTTCAAGCTTTACTACAAAGCTATGATCACCAAGACAGCATAGTAGTGTCACAAAAACAGACACATAGACCAGAAGAACAGAGTAGAGAGCCCAGATATGAACCCTCAACTCTATGGTCAAATAGTCTTTGACAAAGCAGGAAAAAATATGCAGTGGAAAAAATAAAGCCTCTTCAATAAATTGTCCTGGGAAAATTGAACAGCTATGTATAGAAGGATGAAACTCGACCTTTCTATTACACCATACACAAAGATAAACTCAAAATGGGTAAAAAACCTCAATGTGAGGCAGGAATCTATCAAAATCAAAGAGGAGAACATAGGTAGTAACCTCTTCAACATCAACCACAGCAACTTCTTTCAAGATATGTCCATAAAGGCAAAGGAAACAAAAGTGAAAATGAATATTTGGGACTTCATCAAGATAAAAACTTTCTGCAGAGCAAAAGAAACAGTCAACAAAACAAAGAGTCAACCCATGGAATGGGAGAAGACATTTGCAAATGATGCTAGAGACAAGGGGTTGATATCTAAGATCTATAAAGAACTCCTCAAACTAAACACACACAAAGCAGATAATCACATCAAAAAATGGGCAGAAGGCATGAACAAACACTTCTCCAAAGAAGACATACAAATGGCTAGCAGACATATGAAAAAATGTTCATTATCATTAGCCATCAGGGAGATTCATATCAAAACCACATTGAGATACCACCTTACATCAGTCAGAATGGCCAAAATTAACAAGGCAGGAAGCAAAAAGTGTTGGAGAGGATGTGGAGAAAGGGGAATTCTCTTACATTGATGGTGGGAATGCAAGTTGGTGTAGACACTTTGGAAAACAATGTGGAAATTACTTAAGAAATTAAAAATAGAGCTACCCTACGGCCCTGCAATTTCACTACTGGGTATTTACCCTCAAGATACAGATGTAGTGAAAAGATGGGCCACATACACCCCAATGTTCCTAGCAGCAATGGCGACAGTTGTCAAACTGTAGAAAGAGCCAAGATGCCCTTCAACAGATGAATGGATAAAGAAGATATGGTACATATATACAATGGAATATTATGCCTCCATTAGAAAGGATGAATACCCAACTCTTGTATCAATATGGACAGGACTGGAGGAAATTATGCTGAGTGAAATAAGTCAAGCAGAGAGAGTCAATCATGATATGGTTTCACTTACTTGTGGAGCATAAAGAATAACTCGGAGGACATTGGGAGAAGGAGAGGAGAAGGGTGTTCGGTGAAATAGGAGATAGAGTCAAACCACGAGAGACTGTGGACTCTGAGAAACAAACTGAGAGTTTTGGAGGGAGTGGGGGGTTGGTTGAGCCTGATGGTGGGTACTGCTTCAATTTCTTTGCTGCTTATGGGTCTGTTCAAATTTTCTACTTCTTCCTATTTTAGCTTTGGTAGTTTGTACATTCCTAGGAATTTGTCCATTTTTTCCAGGTTTCCCAGCTTGTTGGCATGTATTTTTCATACTATTCTCTTATCATTGTTTGTATTTCTGTGATATTCGTTTGTGATCCCTTCTCTTTCATTCATGATTTTATCTATTTGGGTCCTTTCACTTTTTACTTTTCTTTCTGCTAAGTATGGTTAGGGGCTTATCAATTTTCTAAACTCTTTTGATGACCCACTGCTTAATTTCTTTAATCTGCTCTCCTTTTTTTGGTTTCTATATCATTTGTTTCTTCTCTAATCATTATTTCTCTTCTGCTGGATTTAGGCTTTATTTGCCGTTCCTTTTTTAACTCCTTTAGTTGTAAGTTTAGGTTATGTATTTGAGACTTTTCTCACTTCTTGAGGTAAGCCTGTATTGTAATGTGCTTCCCTCTTAGGACTTCCCAGAACCATTATTTGACCATATACATGAGGGTCCATATCTGGGCTCTCTGCATCCACGTTTTGGACTGTTGTGTTTTTTATTTCATTTGTTCTAATGAAATTTTAAAAATTTCTTTCTTAATTTCCTGGTTAACCCATTCATTCTTTAATAGGATATTCTTTAACTTTCATGTATTTGAGGTCTTTCCAATTTTTTTCTTGTGATTGACCTCACGTTTCATAGTGTTGTGGTCTGAGAATATGCATGGTGGGGATCTCGATTTTTTGTATTTGTTGAGGCCTAATTTGTGACCCAGTCAGTATGTGTTCTATTCTGGAGAATGGTCCATAGGCACTCAAAAAGAATGTGTATTCTGCTACTTTAAAATGAAATGCTCTGAATATATCTGTGAAGTCCATCTGGTCCAGTTTATCATTCAAAGCCCTTGTTTCCTTGTTGATCTTCTGCTTTGATGATATGCCCATTGTTGTGAGTGGGGTTTTAAAGTCCCCTACTATTATTGTATTATTATTAATAGTTTTATTATGTCTATTATTAATTGTAGTATATATTTGGCTATTCCAAAGTATTTATAAGTATAAGCATAAGTATTTATAATTGTTAGATCTTCTTGATGGATCAACCCCTTAATTATGATATAATGTCCTTCCTCATCTCTTGTTACAGTATTTGGTTTAAAATCTAGTTTGTTTGATATAAGTATTGCTACTCCTGCTTTATTTTGACATCCATTAACATCAGAGATTTTTCTCCAACCTCTCACTTTCAATCTTCAGGTGTTTTTGGGTCTAAAATGAGTCTCCTGTGGGCAGCATATAAATGGGTCTAGTAGATAAACATTTTTTTAATCCAATTTGATTCCCTATGTCTTTTGATTGGAGCATTTAGTCCATTTATATTCAGACTGATTATTGAAAGATGAATTTAGTGCCATTTCATTACTTGTAGAGTTAGTGTTTGTAGTGATGTTCTCTGTTCTTTCTAGTCTTTGGTGCTTTTTTTTCTCTACTCAAGGATTGCCCCTTAAAAAATTTGCAGGTCTGGTTTAGTGTTCATGAACTCCTGTAGGGTTTTTGTTTGTTTTTGTTTTTGTTTTGGTCTGGGAACTTCTTTATCTCTCCTTCAATTCAGAACGACGGCCTTACTGAATAAAGAATCCTTGGCTGCATATTTTCCCCATTCAGCATGTTGAGTATCTCCTGCCACTTGCTTCTGGCCTACCATGTTTTTGTGAACAGATCTTCTGCAAACCTGATATGTCTTCCTTTATAGTTTAAGGACCTTTTTCCCCCTTGCTGCTTTCAGAATTCTTCCCTTGTCTGTGTATTTTGTGAATTTGACTCTGATATGCCTTGGGAAATGTTGGTTTTGTTGAATTTAATGTGAGTTCTCTGTGCCTCTTGGATTATGTTAGCTATGTCCTTCCCCAGATTAGGGATGTTTTCAGCTCTAATTTGTTTAAATAAATCTTCTGTCCTGTTTAATCTCTCTTCATTTTCTGGGATTACTGTGATACAAATGTTATTATGTCTGAGTAAGTCTCTGAGTTCCCCAACTCTACCTTCATGATCCATTACTTTTCTCTCCCTCTTCTTTTCAACTTCATTATTTTCTATAATTATATCTTCTGTAACACTGATTCAATCCTCTGCTTCGTCCATCCTCATTTTTATGGCTTTCATTTGGGTTTGCATCTTGTTTCTAGTGTTTTCAATTTCGGTCTGACTAGATTTCAGTTCTTTCATCTCTCCAGTAAGGGATTCTCTAATGTCTTCTATGCTTTCAAGCCCAGCTAGTATCCTTATAATCATTGTTTTAAATTCTAGTTCAATGATCTTACTTACATCTGTATTGACTAAATCCTTGGTCATGAGTTCTACTTCCTGCTTTTATTGGGGGGGGGTGAATTTCTCTATATCATCATTTTGTCCAGAAAAGAAGGAGAAAAAAAAAATAAAAAGCAAAGACAAAAAAGAAAAACAACAACAAAAAAAAAAAAAAACAAACAAAAAAACACCTAGATCTTGGGTGTGTTTTTATCTGTTTGTTAACAGAATCCCAAACATATATACATATATACACTTATACATACACATATACATATACATATATGTAATGAAAACAAATAAAAATAAAATATAAAATATATAATATATAAATAAGAGTGAAAAATAAGAAAATAAAAATAGGGAAGAAAAATAAATGAAAAAATAATGGTAAACATATAGAATAAGAGTAAAAATGAAGCTATGTCCTGTTTTCCCTAGAGCTGAAGTTTTGCGGCACTGTGTTTGGTATAAACTTGGTGTGAGCAAGTTTATCTAGTCTTCTGTGGGAAGGAACTGCTATGCTGATACTTAGGCTGACTTGTTTCAATAGAAATATGCTCCAGAGCAGGAGTGGGTGGGCTTGGTGTAAATGGTTCTAGCTTCCACTAACTGGTGCTCTTTTGCTCCCTGAGATCTGATGGGTGGGATAAATATGATGGTGCCCTGTTTTCTCTACTACTGGAGCTTAAAATTTGCATTCCCCACTCCCCAGTGAGCCCTCACAGAAGAGCAATCAACTGGCCCTGTCATGTCTCTGGTTTCTCTCTGAACCCTGCATGTGTCCAGGCTTCACTTTTTTTTATTTCAGGCAGGTGACCAAGTTTCAAAACTCCTAATTTCAGGGGCTCCCATGGTCCAGACCCACACTGTTCCTCCAGGGGAAGGTCTGGCCATATGCAGTGGTTTGCAGTTTATGGCAACACAGAACAGAAAACCAGCACCATGTCTCACTCCTCCCACCTGGTTTTCCTGCTCCTATGCCTGGGAACAGTGAAGCACATTGGTATTACCTGACCTTCCAACCCAGGGCATCCTCAGACCATCTCACCCCTAGAATTCTGCCCTGCTACACCACCTGAGCACTTTTAATCCAGGAAGGACCCCTCAGTAGAAGACTTCTAAAAGTTCAGATTTTGCACTCTGCTGCTTATTATAATTTGCAGTAGCCTCCTTATATAGACTTTCTCCCCACCACCATATCCACAGCTATATCACACTGGATTCAAGTCTCCACATTTCCTACCTTCCAAAAAGTGGTCACTTTTCTATTTGTAGACTTGAAGTGTTTGTTTTCTCGGGTCTCTGATTTATTTCTGAGGTGTTCAGAATGATTTGATAACTGCTAGCTGTGTTCAAGGGATGAGAGAAGCTTAGGGTCTCCATATACTTCCTCCATCTTAACCCCTCACTCATAAATTCTGAATTTTAAAAATCAGTGAGCTTGGCTCTTGGAGACCCAAGAGGACATTAAGAAGTTGAATTCTGGGGCACCTGGGTGGCTCAGTGGGTTAAAGCCTCTGCCTTTGGCTCAGTTCATGATCCAGGGTCCTGGGATTGAGCCCCATGTTGGGCTCTCTGCTCAGTGGGGAGCCTGCTTCCTCCTGCCTCTCTGCCTACTTGTGACCCACCCCCCATCAAATAAATAAAAAAATATCTTAAAAAAATTGAGTGCCTGTATTTAATAAGATAGTTTGCAAAACAGCCTGTGTAAATACAGCATGGATACAGCAGTCTGAAAATGGCCTAAGGCACCAAGGAGGAATATTTATTTACTCATCACAGAGCATGGCCTAGAAAGACAGGGATTCCAGGAAGATTCCTCCAGGAACAAAGGAGGTGACAGGCACCATCTTCCTTCCCTGCTCCCCAGCATAAACACAAGGCCACCTGCCGGAACAACACAAGGTCAACACTATCTACTTAACTTGCTTATGTCATTCCTGCACCCACTGGCTTCAGTGGATCCACCCTGTGCCTCAGTCACCCTCATCTCAGGCCTTATGCTATAGGTCACCTGCTCTAGAAGACCAACTCTATTCCCACCAGCACTGCTCCTTCCCAGCTCTAATCCCACCAGCATTGCTTCATCCCACCTGGGGCCTCAGTTTCAATTGTGGCAGAAGGAGGTCTTGTTCTGCAGACAGAATAGCACACATCTTGTTAAAATGTGCCACATACAGCTGGGGACCAAATATTGCCCACAACAAGCAAAAATAGCTTCTGAAGAGAACTTAACTGAAGGAGAAGTCAGCCAGGATACAACAGTGGGGCACATGCAACACACATAGAAGACACTCCCTGAAGTACTCAGTCCTAAAGAATAGGGGGCATGGCACTGCAAGGCACTATAGGAACTGTTCCTCATAAAGTCATTACCTTTAAGAGCAGGAGATGTAGCTGGATTTCCTAACACAAAGAAACAGACACAGAGAGTTAAACAAAAGGGGGAAACAGAGGAAACCTTCCCAAATGAAAGGATAGGACAAAAGCACAGCAAGAGACCTAAGCAAAATGGATATAAGTAATATAACTGGTAAGGACTTTAAAGGAATGATCATAAGGATACTTACTGGACTTGAGAAAAGAGTGGAAGGAATCAGTGAAATGCTTAACAAAGACATAAAAAAGAACAAATCAGAGGTGAAGAACACAATAAATGAAATTTAAAAATATACTTGACGTAATGAATAGTAAGCTAGAGGAATCAGAAGAATGAATTAATGACCTGGAAGACAGAGTAATGGAAAGTAAACAAACTGAATAAGTGAGAGAAAGAAATTAAGCAAAATGAGAACAGATTTAGAGGTTCAGTGACTCCATCAAGCATAATAACATTCACATTATAGAGATTCGAGAGAAGAGAGAGAAAAAGTGGGCAGAAGATTTATTTGAAGAAATATGACTGAAAACTGTCCTAATCTAGGGAAGGAAACAGATATACGGATCCAAGAGGCACAGAGATGTCCCAGCAAAATCAACTCAAGGCAATCTATGCCAAGACACATAGTAATTAAAATGGCAAAAAGTAGTGACAAGTAAAAAAATTTAAAGCAGCAAGGGAAAAAAAAAAAGAAGAAGATGGTTACATATAAGGGAAACCTCATAAGGCAATCAGTGGATTTTTCATCAGAAACTTTGAAGGCCCAAATGGATTGGAATGATTTATTCAAAGTGCTGAAAGGAAAAAAAAAATCTGCTGCCAAGAATACCCTATCCAACAAAGATATCACTCAGAATAGGAGCGATAAACAGTTTCTCAGACAAACAAATGCTGGAGGAGGTCATGACCACCAAACCAGCCCTAAAAGAAATATTAAAGGGGGCTTTTTAAGTAGAAAGAAAAGACCATAATTGAGGTATGAAAAGTAAGAAACACAAAAGCAATAAAAATAGGTATAGCTATAAAAATCAGTCAAGGGATTCAAAACATAAAAGGTGTAAAATATGGCACCATATTCCTAAAACATGGTGGAAAGAGGAGTAAAGAATGGGCTCAAACTTAAGTGACTATCAACTTAGTATAGACTGATATATGCAGAAAATAATGCACAGACCTAATAGTAACCACAAATTAAAAAAAAACAGGAATAGATATGCAAAGAATAAAAATAAAGGAATCTAAGAATATAACTAAAGAAAGCCAACAAACTATGAAAGAAGACAAGAGAAGAAAGGATCAGAGAAAATCTACAAAAACAATCACAAAACAAGTAACAAAATGGCAACAAATACATATCTATCAGAAAGTAATGTGAAGTAAGTGGATAAATGCTTCAGTCAAAAGACATAAGGTGACAGAGAGGAAAAAAACAAGACCCACCCATGTATTACTTACAAGAGACTCTTTCAAGTATATGCCTAACATGAGGCTCAAACTCATGACCCTGAGATCAAGAGTCATATGCTCTACCAACTGAGCCAGCCAGGTGCTCCTAGAGACTCATTTCAGACCTAAAGCCATGTGCAGATCGAAAGTGAGGAGATGGAGAAATATTTATCATGCAAATGTATGTCAAAAGAAAGCCAGAGTAGCAAAACGTATATCTGACAAAATAGACATTAAAACAAAGACTGTAACAAGAGACAAGGAAGGACACTATGTAATCATAAAGGGGACAAACCAAAAAGAAGATAAAACAATTGTAAATATGTATCCAAACAATGAGGGAGCACCCAAATACATGAAATTGCTAATAACAAATGTAAGAGAACTAATTGATATCAATACAAAAATAGAAGGAGCCTTTAACTTACATGAATGGACAAGTCATCCAAATAGAATATGAACAAGGAGACAGTGCTTTGAATGACACTGGAGCAGATGGACTTAACAATCTCAGAACATTCCATCCTAAAACAGCAAAATGCTCATTCTTTTCTAAAGCACATGGAATATTCTTCAGGTTAGATCATATATTCAACCACAAAAACAGTCTCAATAAATTTAAAAAGATCAAAGTCATACCATTAGTCTTTTATGATCTCAGTACTACAAAACTAGAAATAAAATACAAGAACAAATCTGGAAAGATCACAATTGCATGGAGGTTAAATAACATGCTATTAAATAATGAACGAGTTAACAAAGAAATAAAAAAAGTACGTGGAAACAAATGAAAATGAAAACAGAATTGTCAAAAATATTTGGAATGCAGCAAAATTGATACTAAGAGGGATGTATATAGCAATAAAGGTCTACTCAAGAAGCAAGTAAAAGCTCAAATAACCTATCCTTACACCTAAAGGAGTTATAAAAAGAAAACACCCAATTCATAAAGATTAGAGCTAAAACCAACGATATAGAAACTTAAAAAAAATAGAATAAATTAATGAATCCAGGATGAAACACAATGAAACCAGGAGCTGGTTCTTTGAAAAGATTAACAAAATTGACAAATCTCTAGTCAGACTCATCAGAGAGAGAAAGAGAGAGAGAGAGAGAGAGGATTCAAAGAAAATCACAAATGAGAAAGGAGAAATAACAACCAACACCTCAGAAATGCAAACAATTGTAACAGAATATTGTGAAAAATTATATGCCAACAAATTGGACAACCTAGAAGAAATAGAAAAATCCCCAGAAACGTATAACCTACTAAAACTGAGGCAGGAAGAAATAGAAAATTTGAATAGACTTATTACCAGCAATGAAATTGAATGAATAATTTTAAAATTTCCTAACAAATCAGGACCAGACAGCTTCATAAGTATACATTCTACCAAACATTTAAAGAAGAGTTAAAACCTATTCTTCTCAAACTATACAAAAAAATAGACAGAAGGAAAATTTCTAAATTTATTCTGTGAAGCCAGTATTACCCTGATACTAAAACCAGATAAAGACATCACAAATCTATGATGAACATAGATGCAAAAATTCTCAACATACTACTGGCAAACTAAATTCAACAGTACATTAAAGAAATCATTCACCATGTTCAAGTGGGATCTTTTCCTGGGTTGCAAGAGCAGTTAAATATTCACAAATCAATCAGTGTGATACATCACATCAAAAAAAGAAAGGATAAAAACCACATGATCATCTAAATAGATGCAGAAAAAGCATTTGACAAAATACAGTATCCCTTCATGATAAAAAAAAAAACAACCTCAACGTGATAGGTCTAGCAGGAACATACCTCAACATAATAAAGGCCTTATATGAAAAACACACAGTGAACATCATACTCAATGGGGAAAAACTGATAGCTTTTCCTCTAAGGTCAGGAATAAGACAAAGATTTTCACTTTCACCACTTTTATTCGACATAGTACTAGACAGCCTAGCCACAGCAATGACAACCACAAGAAAAAAATGTATCCAAATTGATAAGAAAGAAGTAAAACTTACACTATTTGTGGATGACATGGTGCTATATACACAAAACCCTAAAGACACCACCAAAAAACTACTAGAATTGATAAAGGGGCTCAATAAAGTTGCAGGATACAAATTCAATGTACAGAAATCTGTTGTATTTTATACACTAATCATGAAGTAGCAGAAGGAAAACTTGAGAAAACCATTTCTTTTACAATTGCACCAAAATAATAAAATAATTAGGAATAAAATTAATCAAAGAGGAAAATACCTGTATTCTGAAAACTATAAAACATTGATGAAAGAAATTTAAGATGACACAAAGAAATATTCCATACTTATAGATTGGAAGAACAAATATTCTTAAAACATCTATACTACCCAAAGCTATGTACACATTGAATGCAATCCCTATCAAAATACCAACAGCATTTTTCATAGTACTGGAACAAACAATATCAAAGTCCGTATGGAAACACAAAATACCCTGAATACTCAAAGCAATGTTTTTTTAAAAAAGATTTTATTCATTTATTTGACAGAGAGAGAACACAAGCAGGGGGAGGGGCAGAGGGAGAAGGAGGCCTCCCACCGAGCAGGGAGCCTGATGCGGGGCTCAATCCCAGGACCCTGAGACCACAACCCAAGCTGAAGGCAAATGCCCAATGACTGAGCCATCCAGGTGCCCCAAAGCAATCTTTTTTTTTTTTTTTTTTCATTATGCTATGTTAGTCACCATACAGTACACCATTAGTTTTTGATGTAGTGTTCCAAGATTCATTGTTTACATATTACACCCAGTGCTCCAGGCAATACCTGCGCTCCTTAATACCCACCACCAGGCTTACCCATCCCCTCACTGCCCCTCCCTTCTAAAACCCTCTGTTTGTTTCTTAGAGTCTACAGTCTCTCATGGTTCATCTACCCCTCCAGTTTCCCCCACTTTACTTTTCCTTTCCTTCTCATAATGTCCTCCATGTTATTCCTTATGCTCCACAAGTGAAACTATATGATAATTGACTTTCTCTGCTTGATTTATTTCACTCAGCATAATCTCCTCCAGTCCCATCCATGTTGAGGCAAAAGTTGGGTATTCATCCTTTCTGATGGCTGAGTAATATTTTATTGTACACATGGACCACATCTTCTTTAACCATTTTTCTGTCAAAAGGCATCTTGTCTCTTTCCACAGTTTGGCAATTGTGGACATTTCTGCTATGAACATTGGGGTACATATGGTCCTTCCTTTCACTACATCTCTATCTTTGGGGTAAATACCCAGACACATAGATCAATGGAATAGAATAGAAAACCCAGAAATACATCCACAGTTATATGGTCAGTAAATCTTGACAAAGGAGGAAAGAATATACAATGTGAAAGATGTCTCTTCAACAAATAATGTTGGGAAAACCTGATAGCTACATGCAAAAGAATGAAACTGGATCATTTTCTTACACCACACACAAAATTGAACTCAGAATCGATTGAAGACCTACATGTAAGACATAAAATCATAAAAATCCTGGAAGAGAGCACAGACAATAATGTCTCTGAAATCAACTGCAGCAACATTTTTCTAGATATGTCTCTGGAGGCAAGGTAAATAAAAGTAGATGTCAACTATTTGGATTACATCAAAATAAAAAGCTTTGGCACAGTGAAGGAAACAATCAACAAAACTGAAAGGCAACCTAATAAATGAAAGAAGATATTTGCAAATGACATATCTGATAAAGGGTTAGTATCCAAATATATAAAGAACTCATACAACTCAACACCTGAAAAAGAGATATCCAATTACCAATGAGCAGAAGACATGAATAGACATTTCTCCAAAGAAGACATACAGATGGCCAACAGACACATGAATAGATGCTCAACATCACTCATCATCAGGGAAATGCAAATCAAAAATATAGTGAGATATCACCTTACACCTTTCTGAATGACTAAAATCAACAACACAAGAAACAACAAGTGTTGGCGAGGATGTGGAGAAAAAGGAACACTTGTGCACTGGTAGTGGGAAAGCAAACTGGTGCAGTCATTGTGGAAAATAGTATGGAAGTTCCTTAAAAAGTTAAAAATGGGAGCCTCTGGGTGGCTCAATCAGCTAAGCGTCAGACTTTTGATTTCTACTCAGATCATGATCTCAGGGTTATGGGGTTGAGCCCTGCATTGAGCTCCACCCTGGCTGTGGAGCCTGCTTAAGATTCTTTCTCTCCCTCCCTCTTCCTCTGCTCCCCACCACCCCGCTTGGGGTCTCTCTCTCTCAAAAAAAAAAAAAAGGTTAAAAATAGAACTAACCTATGACCCAGTAATTGCACTACTGGATATTTACCCAAAAAATATGAGAATGCTTATTCAAAGGGATACAAGCACATTAAATGCCATGCAGCATTATCTATATCAGCTAAATTATGGAAGCAGCCCAAATGTCCATCCATAGATAATAGATAAAGATGTAGTGGCATACATACAATGTAATATTACTCAGCCATTAAAAAGAATGAAATCTTGTCATTTGTAACAACATAGATGGATCTAGAGAGTATATTGCAAAGTGAAATAAGTCAGTCAGAGAAAGACAAACACTGTATGATTTCATTCATATATGGAATTTAAGAAAGAAAAAAAATGGAAGAAAGGAAAAAAGAGAAAAAGTGAGGCAAACCCAGGAACAGGTCACCAAATGGGAAGGGGACAGAAGGAATGGGTTAATTAGGTGATGGGGATTGAGGAGTGCACTTGGCATAACGAGCACTGCATGATGTATGACATTGTTGAATCACTATATTGTATATCTGATACTAATATAAAACTGTATGTTAACTATACTGGAATTTTAAAAAATGAAAAATAAAACCATTGAATTGTACACTTCAAAATAGTGAAATGTTTGATATGTGTGTTATGTTTTGTAAAGCTGTTATTTTTAATAAAAAATAAAACATAACCAGTTGAAAGCATGGGGGTAAGGAGAGATGTAAATGATGCTGAAAAGTGCTGGAATGACTGGGGCAGTGGAGACTAGGTGATTACAGGACAGAGAACATCCTAAAGTTGTCAAAGTACGTTCTATAAATTTAAAATCTTGGGCAGGGACTAGATATTGTAACATAATCATGTTCAAGTGTTAACCAGGAAATGTGCTTACAAGAACAGTCCTCTCATTTGAAGCTCATTTTCCACCATTTTCTTTTTCCTGTGGTACTTAGCTTAAGGCCTCTGCTGTTCCAGAACTCCTGTGGCCACTTTTGCCATTGCTTCTACCACTGCCACCACTGCCACTGTACACCAATGACGGTGCTACCACCAGAAGTTAATGTTAAGGGCCTTATTTTCTATGCCATGTGCCTTCTTCAAGCCAGTATATGCCTCCATTTTTGAGCTACATTTAACAAGAAAGCTCCCAAAGCATGGCTGCCTTATGTCTCTTATATCTACTCTGTTTTTGGCAGAAGAGCTGTCACTGTTTTTCTTCCTGTCATACACTTTAAAAATCAGATCTTGAGTGTCCCAAGATCTGGGCCAAAGAACAAGCTAAGTGGTAGACACTGAAACCAGTGCTCTATTCAGTTTTACCTTTCTTTCTCATGCTATTGATCTGATCTTGTGGGCCTCTATTCTTTTTTCGTTAGGCTGAATTCTTTTCCAGAAGACTCCTCAGTCTCTCATCTAAATAGATCCCTAAATAGACTATGCTATCAGTCCTCTAGACATGTCTGTATCCTATGCTAAAATGTATTGCTTAAGCTAAGACCCTCTGCTCCATCCCATAAATGGCACATTTTTTTTCAATTATTCATACCTTATCTACTAAACACCTATTATATGCCAAGTTCTATTTTAGACAATAAACACAATGAAATCTCTGCTCTTGCAAAGCCTCCATCTGGAGGCAGACAGAAACCAAACAAAACATTATGCAATTTGGTATTTAATTGCAGGTGTGCTCTATAGGAAAAGTATAGGCTGTAGTGACAAGATTTGATATGACCAACACAAAAGTGGCAGGAAAGCATCTTGAGGAAGTGATATTTCTGTTGCATTCTGGAACCTGTGGAGAAGCTAATCAGATGAGGGAGACTGAGGAAGAGAGATGACTTTTGCAAACAAAGGAAGCAACACTCATCGTTCATTCGTCTCTTCATTCCTTCCTCCCTTCATTCACTCACCTACCATGTAACGGGAATTGTTCCAGGTGCTAAGGATACAATAGTATAGGAAAAAATATGGATGTGCTGTTGCATTGCTTACATTCTAATAGAATGGGGGCCAAAAATAAACAGCACAAATATGTAAAATAATTAGTATGTTAGATGATAAGTGCTGTGAAGATCAAAAAGCAATGAAGCATGGGGTGCCTGTCTGACTCAGTCAGTAGGGCATGGAACTCTTGATCTTGTGGTCATGAGTTCAAGCCCCACATTGAGTGTAGAGCTTACTTAATTTCTTTTAAGCAATGACACATGGGGGTGCCTGAGTGACACAGTCAGTTAAAGAGTCTGACTCTTGGTTTTGGCTCAGGTCTGATCTCAGGGTCATGAGATTGAGTCCTGGATTGGCCTCCACACTGAGCTTGGAGTCTGAGTTTCTCCCTCCCTCTCCCTCTGATCCTCCCCACTTCTGCTTGCTCATGTTCTCTCTCTCTCTCTCTCATAAATAAATAGATCTTTCAAAAAAAGCAATGAAGCATGATTAGGAGTACTGATGATAGCTACTGGGGAGGGGTAGGAGCAGATATAAGGTAGGAAGTTTCCTACTACTTTCTAGAGGCTGAAGGTAAGCAACCATGTCTGTGAGACTAAGAGTGGATGCTTATACTGCTGTTACAGTATACTATCAGTAGTACTATCTTCTATTTATATGGCACTTTGTTTTCAGGTATATTTCATATACTGCCCAATCTTGTCCAGTCCTTGCCAACACAACACAGTTGACCTTTCTTCAAAAAAGGTCTTTTTAAAGTCTTTTTAAAAAAGACTTTATTTATTTATTTATTTGACAGATAGAGAGACAGCGAGAGCGGGAACACAAGCAGGAGGAGTGGGAAAGGGAGAAGCAGGCTTCCTGCCGAGCAGGGAGCCCAATGTAGGACTTGATCCCAGGACCCCAGGATCATGACCTGAGTTGAAGGCAGACATTTAATGACTGAGCTACCCAGGCACCCCTTCACCAAAAGCTTTTGATTCAGTGTTTTGTGGGGACAGTTTCCATGGGAAAATACCTTCAACTTTATAGTGGAAGTCATTAGAGAATTAGGATTCTCTTTACAGAAATCTGTTTCAGCCAGCTTTCCTGGGTTGCAAACTTGTTTGTGGAAATTAATATTTTATAGCTTTAAATTCTAGCTGATTAGGCCAAAATTGAAAGCATATTAGCAGAATGACCAAATATGCAAAGGAAGATAATTCTGACTTCTGGGAAAAGACAATATTCAATGACTTCTGCAAGGCAGGGAAGTGGTGGATCTGGCTTTCATAGGTGGTGATATGTAGCTAAACGTTCAGAAGTCATGTCTCCTCTAATAAAAAAGCAAGTCAAAGTCATCAGCATGTTTATAGAGGATGCATCTATACTGCATTTCCAGAATGAGCTCCTGACACACTTGACACACTGCATGGCGTTAAAGAAAGCACTGAGAAATAATTTAGTATTGGGTTTAAAGTAGAAAGAAGGGAGACTTTAATAGCTGGTGAGCAAACACTTTTTAGTCTGGGATCTGTCATTTACTACATATATAAGTTTGAACAATTTTGAACCTGCCTCCTTTCCTGTAAAATGAGAATGGAAATACATCTTTCACAGGATGTTGTGAGAAATAAATGAGATGATGAATATGGAAAGTACTTCAGGATAGCAATAGCTAATTTTTATTGAGGTCTTAGTATCTGCCAGGAACAGTTTTAAGCATTTGACATAAATGAACTCATTTGATCCCCACAATAACTATAGGAAATTTGTACTATTTTAATTCCTCCCACTTTACAGTTGGGGAAACTGAAGCTCAAAAACGTTAAGTGATTTACTCCTGGTGACAGAGTAAACCAGAGTTAAAATTCTAGAGGCCATGCTCCTAACTTTCATACTACAGCTGGGTAGGAATTCAAAGGGTGATGGAGTTAATTTCTCAGAAGAAGAATATAAAATCTGACTAGTGAGGAGGAGTCAAGATGGCGGAGAAGTAGCAGGCTGAGACTACTTCAGCTAGCCGGAGATCAGCTAGATAGCTTATCTAAAGATTGCAAACACCTGAAAATCCATCGGCAGATCGAAGAGAAGAAGAACAGCAATTCTGGAAACAGAAAAACAACCACTTTCTGAAAGGTAGGACCGGCGGAGAAGTGAATCCAAAGCGACGGGAAGATAGACCCCGGGGGGAGGGGCCGGCTCCCGGCAAGCGGCAGAGCAACGGCGCACAAAATCAGGACTTTTAAAAGTCTGTTCCGCTGAGGGACATCGCTCCAGAGGCTAAACCGGGGCGAAGCCCACGCGGGGTCAGCATGGCCTCAGGTCCCGCAGGGTCACAGAAGGATCGGGGGTGTCTGAGTGTCGCAGAGCTTGCGGGTATTGGAATGGGAAAGCCAGTTACAGAGACAGAGCCGACAGTAAGCTCCCAGCTCGGTGTTACCTTGAACCGGTCGCAGGCTCGGT
Source organism: Mustela lutreola (assembly GCF_030435805.1). NCBI lineage: Eukaryota > Metazoa > Chordata > Mammalia > Carnivora > Mustelidae > Mustela > Mustela lutreola. Next base: position 65,803,518 of record NC_081308.1, on the reverse strand, counting down.
GAGCTCGGAGCGCGGCCGGGGGTCAGGCAGACGGGAGTAACTGGGCGCTGTTCTCTGAGGGCGCACTGAGAAGTGGGGCCCTGGGCTCTCGGCTCCTCCGGGCCGGAGACCAGGAGGCTGCCATTTCTATTCCCGTCCTCTGGAACTCTACGGAAAGCGCTCAGGGAACAAAAGCTCCTGAAAGCAAACCTGAGGGGATTACTCACCCCGCCTCTGATAAGGGCGGTGCAATTCCGCCTGGGGCAAAGACACTTGAGAATCACTACAACAGGCCCCTCCCCCAGAAGATCAACAAGAAATCCAGCCGAGACCAAGTTCACCTACCAAGGAGTGCGGTTTCAATACCAAGGAGAGCAGCAGGATTCCAGAGGAGGAGAAAGCAAAGCACAGAACTCATGGCTTTTTCCCTGTGATTTTTTTTTGTTTTGCAGTTAATTTAATTTTTTTCTTTTTCATTTTTTTGTTTTTTTTTTCTCGCCTTCTGGGAAAATATTTTTTAACTTTTAACTTTTTCTTTTTTAACGTTTTTTAACTAGTTTATCTAATATATATATTTTTTCTTTTTTATATTTTTCTTATTTGTTTACTTTTTAAAATTCTTTTCTTTTCTTTTTTTTTCTTTTTTCTTTTTTTTTCTTTCTTCTTTTTTGAACCTCTTTTTATCCCCTTTCTCCCCCCTCACGATTTGGGATCTCCTCTAATTTGGTTAAAGTATATTTTCCTGGGGTTGTTGCCACCCTTTTAGTATTTTCCTTGCTCCTTCATATACTCTTATCTGGACAAAATGATAAGACGGAAAAATTCACCACAAAAAAAAGAACAAGAGGCAGTACCGAAGGCTAGGGACCAAATCAATACAGACATTGGTAATATGTCAGATCTAGAGTTCAGAATGACAATTCTCAAGGTTCTAGCCAGAACCTTGGCTCGAAAAAGGCATGGAAGATATTAGAGAAACCCTCTCGAGAGATATAAAAGCCCTTTCTGTAGAAAGAAAAGAACTAAAACCAAACCAAGTTGAAATCAAAAAAGCTATTAATGAGGTGCAATCAAAAATGGAGGCTCTCACTGCTAGGATAAATGAGGCAGAAGAAAGAATTAGTGATATAGAAGACCAAATGACAGAGAATAAAGAAGCTGAGCAAAAGAGGGACAAACAGCTACTGGACCACGAGGGGAGAATTCGAGAGATAAGTGACACCATAAGACGAAACATTAGAATAATTGGGATTCCAGAAGAAGAAGAAAGAGAGAGGGGAGCAGAAGGTATACTGGAGAGAATTATTGGGGAGAATTTCCCCCATATGGCAAAGGGAACGAGCATCAAAATTCAGGAGGTTCAGAGAATGCCCCTCAAAATCAATAAGAATAGGCCCACACCCCGTCACCTAATAGTAAAATTTACAAGTCTTAATGACAAAGAGAAAATCCTGAAAGCAGCCCGGGAAAAGAAGTCTGTAACATACAATGGTAAAAATATTAGATTGGCAGGTGACTTATCCACAGAGACCTGGTAGGCCAGAAAGAGCTGGCATGATATTTTCAGAGCACTAAACGAGAAAAACATGCAGCCAAGAATACTATATCCAGCTAGGCTATCATTGAAAATAGAAGGAGAGATTAAAAGCTTCCAGGACAAACAAAAACAGAAAGAATTTGCAAACACCAAACCAGCTCTACAGGAAATATTGAAAGGGTCCTCTAAGCAAAGAGAGAGCCTACAAGTGGTAGATTAGAAAGGAACAGAGACCATATACAGTAACAGTCACCTTACAGGCAATACAATGGCACTAAATTCATATCTCTCAATAGTTTCCCTGAATGTTAATGGGCTAAATGCCCCTGTCAAAAGACACAGGGTATCAGAATGGATAAAAAAACAAAACCCATCTCTATGTTGCCTCCAAGAAACTCATTTTAAGCCCGAAGACACCTCCAGATTTAAAGTGAGGGGGTGGAAAAGAATTTACCATGCTAATGGACATCAGAAGAAAGCAGGAGTGGCAATCCTTATAACAGATCAATTAGATTTTAAGCCAAAGACTATAATAAGAGATGAGGAAGGACACTATATCATACTCAAAGGGTCTGTCCAACAAGAAGATCTAACAATTTTAAATATCTATGCCCCCAACGTGGGAGCAGCCAACTATATAAAGCAATTAAAAACAAAATCAAAGAAACACATCAACAATAATACAATAAGTAGGGGACTTTAACACTCCCCTCACTGACATGGACAGATCATCCAAGCAAAAGATCAGCAAGGAAATAAAGGCCTTAAACGACACACTGGATCAGATGGACATCACAGATATATTCAGAACATTTCATCCCAAGGCAACAGAATACACATTCTTCTCTAGTGCACAGTGCACATGGAACATTCTCCAGAATAGATCACATTCTCGGTCCTAAAACAGGACTCAACCGGTATCAAAAGATTGGGATCATTCCCTGCATATTTTCAGACCACAATGCTCTAAAGCTAGAACTCAACCACAAAAGGAAGTTTGGAAAGAACCCAAATACATGGAGACTAAACAGCATCCTTCTAAAGAATGAATGGGTCAACCAGGAAATTAAAGAGGAATTGAAAAAAATCATGGAAACAAATGATAATGAAAATACAACGGTTCAAAATCTGTGGGACACAACAAAGGCAGTCCTGAGAGGAAAATATATAGCGGTACAAGCCTTTCTCAAGAAAGAAGAAAGGTCTCAGGTACACAACCTAACCCTACACCTAAAGGAGAAAAAACAAGAAAGAAACCCTAAGCCCAGAAGGAGAAGGAAAATCATAAAGATCAGAGCAGAAATCAATGAAATAGAAACCAAAAAACAATAGAACAAATAAACGAAACTAGGAGCTGGTTCTTTGAAAGAATTAATAAAATTGATAAACCACTGGCCAGACTTATCAAAAAGAAAAGAGAAAGGACCCAAATAAATAAAATCATGAATGAAAGAGGAGAGATCACAATTAACACCAAAGTAATACAAACTATTATAAGAACATACTATGAGCAACTCTACGCCAACAAATTTGACAATCTGGAAGAAATGGATGCATTCCTAGAAACATATAAACTACCACAACTGAACCAGGAAGAAATAGAAAGCCGGAACAGACCCATAACTGGTAAGGAGATTGAAACAGTCATTAAAAATCTCCAAACAAACAAAAGCCCAGAGCCAGATGGCTTCCCGGGGGAATTCTACCAAACATTTAAAGAAGAACTAATTCCTATTCTCCTGAAACTGTTCCAAAAAATAGAGGTGGAAGGAAAACTTCCAAACTCATTTTATGAGGCCAGCATCACCTTGATCCCAAAACCAGACAAGGAGCCCATCAAAAAAGAGAGCTATAGACCAATATCCTTGATGAACACAGATGCAAAAATTCTCAACAAAATACTAGCAAATAGGATTCAACAGTATATTAAAAGGATTATTCACCACGACCAAGTGGGATTTATTCCAGGGCTGCAAGTTTGGTTCAACATCCGCAAATCAGTCAATGTGATACAACACATCAATAAAAGAAAGAACAAGAACCATATGATACTCTCCATAGATGCTGAAAAAGCATTTGACAAAGTACAGCATCCCTTCCTGATCAAAACTCTTGAAAGTGTAGGGATAGAGGGCACATACCTCAATATCACCAAAGCCATCTATGAAAAACCCACCGCAAATATCATTCTCAATGGAGAAAAACTGAAAGCTTTTCCGCTAAGGTCAGGAACACGGCAGGGATGTCCATTATCACCACTGCTATTCAACATAGTACTAGAGGTCCTAGCCTCAGCAATCAGACAACAAAAGGAAATTAAAGGCATCCAAATTGGCAAAGAAGAAGTCAAATTATCACTCTTCGCAGATGATATGATCCTATATGTGGAAAACCCAAAAGACTCCACTCCAAAACTGCTAGAACTTATACAGGAATTCAGTAAAGTGTCAGGATATAAAATCAATGCACAGAAATCAGTTGCATTTCTCTACACCAACAGCAAGACAGAAGAAAGAGATATTAAGGAGTCAATCCCATTTACAATTGCATCCAAAACCATAAGATACCTAGGAATAAACCTAACCAAAGAGACACAGAATCTATACTCAGAAAACTATAAAGTACTCATGAAAGAAATTGAGGAAGACACAAAGAAATGGAAAAATGTTCCATGCTCCTGGATTGGACGAATAAATATTGTGAAAATGTCTATGCTACTTAAAACAATCTACACATTTAATGCAATTTCTATCAAAGTACCATCCATCTTTTTCAAAGAAATGGAACAAATAATTCTAAAATTTATATGGAACCAGAAAAGTCCTCGAATAGCCAAAGGGATATTGAAAAAGAAAGCCAAAGTTGGTGGCATCACAATTCCGGACTTCAAGCTCTATTACAAAGCTATCATCATCAAGACAGCATGGTACTGGCACAAAAACGGACACATAGATCAATGGAACAGAATAGAGAGCCCAGAAATAGACCCTCAACTCTACAGTCAACTAATCTTCGACAAGCAGGAAAGAATGTCCAATGGAAAAAAGACAGCCTCTTCAATAAATGGTGCTGGGAAAATTGGACAGCCACATGCAGAAAAATGAAATTGGACCATTTCCTTACACCACACACAAAAATAGACTCAAAATGGATGAAGGACCTCAATGTGCGAAAGGAATCCATCAAAATCCTTGAGGAGAACACAGGCAGCAACCTCTTCGACCTCAGCTGCAGCAACATCTTCCTAGGAACAACGCCAAAGGCAAGGGAAGCAAGGGCAAAAATGAACTATTGGGATTTCATCAAGATCACAAGCTTTTGCACAGCAAAGGAAACAGTGAACAAAATCAAAAGACAACTGACAGAATGGGAGAAGATATTTGCAAACGACATATCAGATAAAGGACTAGTGTCCAGAATCTATAAAGAACTTAGCAAACTCAACACCCAAAGAACAAATAATCCAATCAAGAAATGGGCAGAGGACATGAACAGACATTTCTGCAAAGAAGACATCCAGATGGCCAACAGACACATGAAAAAGTGCTCCATATCACTCGGCATCAGGGAAATACAAATCAAAACCACAATGAGATATCACCTCACACCAGTCAGAATGGCTAAAATCAACAAGTCAGGAAATGACAGATGCTGGCGAGGATGTGGAGAAAGGGGAACCCTCCTACACTGTTGGTGGGAATGCAAGCTGGTGCAGCCACTCTGGAAAACAGCATGGAGGTTCCTCAAAATGTTGAAAATAGAACTGCCCTATGACCCAGCAATTGCACTATTGGGTATTTACCCTAAAGATACAAACGTAGTGATCCAAAGGGGCACATGCACCCGAATGTTTATAGCAGCCATGTCCACAATAGCCAAACTATGGAAAGAACCTAGATGTCCATCAACAGATGAATGGATCAAGAAGAGGTGGTATATATACACAATGAAATACTATGCAGCCATCAAAAGAAATGAAATCTTGCCATTTGCGACACCATGGATGGAACTAGAGTGTATCATGCTTAGCGAAATAAGTCAAGCAGAGAAAGACAACTATCATATGATCTCCCTGATATGAGGAAGTGGTGATGCAACATGGGGGCTTAAGTGGGTCAGAGAAGAATCAATGAAACAAGATGGGATTGGGAGGGAGACAAACCATAAGTGACTCTTAATCTCACAAAACAAACTGAGGGTTGCTGGGGGGAGGGGGTTTGGGAGAAGGGGGTGAGATTATGGACATTGGGGAGGGTATGTGCTTTGGTGAGTGCTGTGAAGTGTGTAAACCTGGTGATTCACAGACCTGTACCCCTGGGGATAAAAATATATGTTTATAAAAAATAAAAAATTATAATAAAAGAAATAAAATCTGACTAGGAAATGGTGGAAATATTGTCTAAACCTTGATCTTTCTTCAAAGTCTATGCTTTTTTCACTGTGCAACCTCTTGACAGCCCATAATAATAGTAGCTATCATTTGCTGACTGTCTATTTCATATACAGGCATTATATATTTATATATATATATATATATATATATTTATATATATATATATATTTATATATATATATATATTGTGCCACTTTGTATATACTTTATATAAAGAACATATATACACTTTGTATATACCTTATATATAATACCACCAATCTTCATAAAATAAAATAGTCCTCTATGTCGATATCATCCTATATCCTGTATACGGGTATGAAACTTTATACCCAAAGTCCCACAGTTCAGAAGGTTTTTTGTTGTTTTTGTTGTTGTTGTTGTTTTGTTTGTTTGGTTTTTGTTTTTGTTAAAGTGGCACTTGAATTCAATACCCTGAGATCAAGACCTGAGCCCACAGCTCAGAGTTTTAATCCACATCTGTCTCATACCAGACACTATGTCAATGGTACCTTGCTATTATTGCAGAGTATAAAGGACACAGGTATTCATTGTCAGAATGCATGACAAGAAGCCTCAGCTACATGATTTTGGGAATTCAATCAATATTATTTTATGTAAGGATAGCACCAATTAAACTAACTTCTACAACATCCATCATCTGATTCAATGTGGCACATCTGCTTATTTCTGATATCCCCTCCCTTCTAGCTCTTTCTCTCCTTTGTATCTTTCCCTCCTTTTCTTCTTTCTTTTTCCTTCCCTACTCTCCTTTTTTTCTCCTTCTATTTCCTCCTTCAACCCTCTTCCCATCTGAATTCAGCCAGGAAGACATAAGGGCATCTTCTGTGGGCATCATCTAAGTTGTCTTCAGGGTTATACTTACCCTGGAACTGAACCTCTTATAAGGACAGTGGTCCTTGTCAGGATAACTTCATATTGTATAAGGATCCTGGTAATTGTCCTAGTCTCATCAGATTTTCAATAAAGATGTTGATTAAGCCAGGCTCAAAAAGAACCAGTCATTCTTTGGAGATATCCATTAGTCTTAGCACTGACTGAAGATCAGAGAAATAAAGAGAAGAAAGTGAGGTCCTTGACCTCAAAAAGATAGAAATTCTCAGTTCATTGTGGGAGCAGACACATGCTCAAATACTTACAATACATGGAAATAAGTACTTTAATAGATATTTATATGATACTAGGTGTCATAAGATCCCAATTATTCTTTTGGGGAGGGGCAAGGAGGTGGCATTTAAGTTAGGCCTTGACAGGTTAGCAGCAGACCATCAGAGAAATAGGGAAGGACATGCCAGGCAGAACAAAGAACTTGTGCAAAAGCACAGAAGCATGAAAGAACATGCAGCTTCTGGAAACAAGTAGTTGAGTATTTCTGGTAAGAGTCCAACTTTATCACTTATCAACTATGTGACTGGACTAAGTCACTTGACCTCCTTGGCTTGTTCTCTCCCTTATTAAATGGTAAGTACATAACAATTATCATTTATTCCACACTCTGTATCAAACGGAATGGTTAACATGGAATTCTGGCATCATGTGGAGTTATGAATTTGATCATTCTTTTCAATCTTCAAAGGCTTTGTGAAAGTATATGTGAAATAACTTTATAAATTATAAAACATCATACATGTGTGCACTTGTAATATTATAAATCTCATGGACCAAAATTGTAAAACCCCAGGAAAGCTAAAAAGGTTACATTTCAGCCACAATATCCAGCTACCTGGATCCAATCCCTCCCCTGGTTAGTTTGGTGCCAGGATTCCTCCTTCCATCCCCTCACCCCATGGCTACTTTTCATTAGTTTATGTGGGAGAATATGTGAAAAAGAGTATTTTCCTGTACCCAGCCCTCATTCTATTCTTTGCTCCTTATCTTTTTGTCTCTGGGCCCCAAAGGAGAATGTATATCCTTCAACTCTCCCCTCCTTACTCCACTCTCCTCTACTTCATTCCAGGAGTTTCAGGCAGCCTGTTAAAAGTTCATACTTTATTCAAGAATCTTAATTCCAGCATCTGGGATCCTGGACTGACAGTTCCAAAATCCTACTCACAGTGTCTTCCATGGTGGCGGGGTAGCATGTGTCTAGAAAACATCATGCAAATAGACCTCTTGGTCCTTGCTGTTTGAACTATAATACCACAGGGAGTTACAATTGCCTCCTAGTGATAGGGGAGCCAATACTTTCCCAGAGGCAGGCACTTATTCTACATCATAACTCTGATGGTTAAGAAGTACATTGTTGCATCCAGCGTGCCTCTCACAGTTGCTTCCCTTTATCCTGGGAATGAAAGGTAAATAACCATTTTGAAATATAAACAATGGTTAATTGAATACCTAATATATGTCAGGCATTGAGATAAGCAATGGGTTACACAGAGATGAATAAGACATAGTCACTGGCATTGAAGAATATGCCCTCTGGTCAGAGAGAGAGACTTGTATTCACAAACTTATGATATAGAAGACGGAAAGTGTTGTGTAAATTCAAAAGAAAAGGATATTAATTCAGTCTTGTAGTGCATTGAATGGTGGCCCCAAAAAGATATATCCAAGTCCTAATGTCTGAAACAGGTGAAAGTAAATTTATCTGGAGAAAGGATTTTTCCAGATGCAATTAATTAATGGACCTCGAGATAACACTATCCTGGATTAACTAGATAAGACCTAAATCCAATGACAAGTGTCTATATATGAAGAAGAACAATAGAGATATAGGCAAGAAGGTCATGTGAAGATGGAGGCAGAGATTGTAGTTATGCTGTCACAAGCTAAGGAATACCAGGAGCCACCAGAAGTTGGAAGAGTCAAGGAAGGATCCTTCCCTAAAGCCTTGAGGGGAGCCTGGCCCTGCCGACACCTTGATTTTAGACTTTTGGATTCCAGAATTGGGAAAGAATAAATTTCTATTGTTTTAAGCCACCAAGTTTATGGTAATTTATTGAACAGCTCTAGGGAAATAATACAGGATATGATGCTTCAATTAGATCTTAAATGAAGAGAAGAATTTTGATGTGCAGAGGAAGGAAAAGGGCGTTCCAGGCTGAGGGAACAGCATGAACAAAGACATGAAGGTATAAAATAGAGAATGTTCATGAGGTTCAAGTGTCAGCTACTATGTAGAGCTGGAAAGGTATTGGGACTGTTTCATGATTATTAATTTAGGGATTTGAACATGTTGTTATTCAGAGTTTAGTGAGCCATTGAAGATTTTGAAGGTTTGAAATAATAAGAGAGAATGTCAAAGCTGAGGACACTCATTGACTGCTCTGAACAAGTAACCACACTGGGTAGTGTGTTGATTCCACATTTCCTAGATGCCAATGGATTGGTTTGTGTATAGCCAAAAAGGATGCTTAGGGAATATTTGTGCTAGATGAATCTCTTTTCTTGCCTTGTTCTGCACTTACTCTTTTGAATACTTATACTGGGCAGGATCTACTTAGAGACTGCATAATCTCCAGAGAAATGCCCTTGGGGATTTGGCATGATTGCCTATATGGATGGACCCAAAGAGCCTAGTTCAGGGATATAACACCCTTGAACCCAGCCAGAGCTTGTTTCCTTCCTAATGTAATTTTCTCTCATTCTCCTTTACTTATATTATTTTTATAGTATTTTACTATGGTCTGAGCCAGTCATCACTCTCCATTATACTATCACTATCACCATCACCATCATCACCACTATTATCAAAATTAGCAGCAGGAGCAGCAGCTTCTAAAGGGCAAAAGGAGAATATCATGGGAACTGCTACTGTAGATAGAAGGAAGCTCGCAACTTCCCCATCAATGACTTAGAAAAGACTTACTGCAGAAAGCGAGATTTTAGAAACTTCTGGAGTACATTCACAGACACGTTTATTATATGCCACTATATGCCAAGACTTTTGCCAGGTATTTTTATACACCTTAAATCATAAACTTCTCACAAGTTCTCTGTGAGGTAGAGATTATTATTATTAGCCTCTTTTTACAGATGAGGAGATTATGGCTTTGAGAAGACTCAGTAAAACCATCCAGGATCACATCAGTAAGGGACAGACCCAGGGTCATTTGATTCAAAGTCCAGTGCTTTTCTACCATAACACGGCTTACCCTGCTTTCCTCTACTTTGGTTGGTGGGGGTGTGGGAATGAGGTACATGCTAAGGTGTAGGATTTTATATGAAAAGAAGTGCTTTATGGTCCTTTCCTTAAAGTAGAAGAGATAAGCATGAATAAGAAGCCCTGGACCAGATGTTTCTGGGGCTAGTTGAGCTCAGTTTGACTGGGTCTCCTTACTCTAGGATTACTACTACTCAAACTACATTGAAATTTCCAACAGTGTACATTTGACACTCCTAATACCTCCCACACTGAATAAGACCTGTGAATTCGTGCCTGAGGGAGCCCACACTGTGCAGGTCACTCTGGGTGGTGCCTAACTCAGGGAAGCCCCAAACCCACATCATACATTCTACACATTATCCACAGATTGCCATGACACTTGGGCACACAGCTGCATACTGGAGAGCTATATTACACTAGGATGATCTGGTTAAAGACTGCTCATCCCTGTCCGAGATCCTGTCCCTAGTCTAAACACACTTCCTCACCACCCACACCTCTGTTCCCACATTGTCAGGACCTCCTCAATGATGCCAGGCCACAAACATTTGGCCTGTAGCTTCATCTAGGGCTTCTCCAAGCCCTAGATGGATGAGGATGGAAATGGTTTTCTCCAGACCTCAATTCCCTAAATTTGAGTCACTAATCCTGCCTCAGCGTGTTTCAAAGGCTCACCCTAAGTAAGACTGGCAGAAGATATTTCTGCTTAGGCTGGCTTTGAACACAACAGCCAAGGCAACTAAACATGCTGGGAAAATAGAGTCAGGACTAGACACTCTTGACTGGAACCAGCACTTCACTCATCTTTTGTCAGTTCATGGGTTCAGCTGTTGCAACTCATCTCAATCACCATAAAGACAATGAGTTCAACCAACAAATTTTGTTTATTTGTTTGTTTTAAGGTTTAAGGAAGCAAGCTTCAAAGAGGAGACTATTTGCATTGGAGCATTATTTTTAAATATATTGTCATGAACAAATATCATGATGTATGTGAAAGTTCATCATAATTCATAAATGTTCATCATTGTTATAATTTGAACCCAAAGATTCAGTGTCTCATCTAGCTATCTATCTAGTACGTGGCCATGACCTTTATTGCCCACATTTATAAAGTTGAGATCAAGAATTCAAGGTAAAGTATCCTAGAGTTCTAAAACTTTCCCAGTCTGACCCCATTCAACCTATCCAAATCTGGCAAGTGGAGCGAGCCCTGGCTCTAGTCACATTACACATATCACTGATTTCCAAATATATTTCTTACCATCCTATCTCTGTACTTCCTCAGCTCCTTCTCTTTTCCATGTTCAATATATTCTTCTCACTGCTTATCATAGTTCTATTTCTCCCTTTGGGCAACCAAACCTGGTGCATGCCAAGGGATCCCCAAACTCCTTTGGTCTCCTGACTAAAAGGCCCTGACTTAACTCTCACCTCTCATACAATCCTCATTCTGCACAGCCTGAGCATTGCTTTCCTGTGTTTTCATCCCTAGGCTAACAGACTTCTCTGAGGTAGTAATATGCCTTTAACTGTCTCTGTTTTCTCCTCTTGATACCTAACACAGGGCCCCAGCCAATCACTAGCTGAATAACTCATAGAATGAGGATTCCCCCATCTGTATATTGTCTAGAGAGAGAGAGCTATTTTTTAAAAATGCAATTTAGGACAAAGGAAAGATGGATTGAGGTAGCTTGTCAATTCCATTCTGTTTAATGGGACTCCTCAGCGTGTTGGGTGCTACCCCTAAAATAAGAGGAACAAGTAATGCTAGTTTCAGATCTGGATCCCTGAGTTCCCTTTGGGCCATTCTTTGGAATTTATCAGGGAAAGGTGCCATAAAGTCCCAGTCAGGCATCATTATTGTGATTGTTATATAGTCTCTGGACACAGTAATAATACATTATATGAAAAACAATACGGTAGTTTCCTCCCTCATATACGTACTTGATACTGTGATAATGTGATAATGTTTTTTCTGCCATTCATCTTATTTCACCCTTTTCAAATAAGGAGAACATAAATTTGAGCTGAAAAACACACTGTCTCTCCTCAGCATGATAAAAAACTTCCTAGGTCCAGCTTCAGGATGCAAGCATCTCTTATGCCCCCCCCAAATTCCAGACACTATAGTTCCCTTCCCTGAGAACAGGCTGCATTGTGGGACTGTTAGGAAGAATGGCAGACTGAAAACCACAAAATCCGTGACGCTTGGCTGGTATCTGAAAGGCTTTGGCCATTTTGGAGTACCAGTACCAGAGGCTAAGAATTATCCAGGCATGTAACATAGAAGTAATGGAGGAGTTAAATGTTTTCTCCAAAGAGAAACTCCAGTAAATGCTCTTTAATCTTCACTATCAAGCTCTATTAGCCAGTGAATAGATTATTCTCTCAATTTCCCCCGTGGAAAAACTAAGGGTCAGAGAAGTTCAACGATTTGCTGAATATCACAAGTTTGTCAGTGGCAAACTTAAGGTCAAAACCCAAGATTCTAGGTCTTAGTCTCATGCTTCCACTACCTTAATTTGCCCCAAACTGGACAAGCTACAATGGACTGTTAAATAGCAGGAACCGATTGTTCCTAAATGGCACCTTCTTGCATTGAGGCCTCCCAGTGATTCTCTCCTTAGATCTACCTTCCAGGGAGAGCAACTATAGAAGAGATCCTTTGTTACCTTTTTAGTCAATAAAATCCCAGGGAAAGGGATGATGTTGGCCAAGACAGCTGTCTTGACCTGAGTTTCACCTTAGACAAAGAAAAGAATGTAGTGAAAATCTGATCAGTGCCTTTATGTTGAGTTCCTCTGTTGGGCTAGGTACTGTGCTCAGACATGGACACCAAAGTTAAAAGTACCTACTGTCAAGGGAATTCATTATCTTGAAGAGATATATACACTTCCTTGTTCACTGTAGCATTATTCATAATAGCCAAGGAATGGAAACAGCCTAAGTGTCTGTAGATGGATAAATGGAAAAACAAAACATTTCACACACAGAGACAGACAGAGAGGAGTAGAGAGAGAGAGAGAGAAATATTATTTAGCCTTTAAAAAGAAGGAACTCTTGCCACTTGTGACATGGATGAACCTGAAGGACTATTATAGTGAAGTAAGCCAGACACAAAAAGACGTATACCAAATGATCTCACTTCTATTTGGAACCTGAAAAAAGTTGAATTCATAAAAGCAGAGACAAGAGTGGTGCTTTACTGTGGGCTGGGGATGGGGACCGGTTGGTCAAAGGGTAAAGTTTCATTTATGCAGGATGAGTATGTTCTGGAGATCTAAAACACAGCATGGTAACTGTAGTTAACAATGCTGTATTTTATACTTGAAATTTGCTAAGAGAATTTGTTTTAAGTGTTCATATCAAAAAATTATAACTATGTGAGGTCATTGATGTGTTAACTAGCTTGATTATGATAACCTAACCATTTTAAAATGAATACATATATCAAAACATCACAGTGTACACCTTAAATATAAACCCATTTTACTTGTTAATTAAAAAGTACCTGGCTCTCCTCTCTTTAAGTGAACATTGCGGAAGAGGAAGAAGACACATAAGTAGAGAGTGTTAGTATCATATGCCGAGTATAGCAATTTAAGTTAAACCCAGGTTCAATGGGAACACCAAGGAAGGCACCTAGGCTACAGGTAAAGCCTTGAAAACTTTCTTGAAGTAACTGCAACAACAGTGCCTTGCCCATTGAGAGCACTCAATAAAAGTTGGCTATTATTACTATGGAAGTACACAATATTCCTGCCCTCAAAAAGCTCACACTGTAGCAGGGATAAAGTACCAACACATTACTATTATAACTTGCAATTTGTGCTCAAGGGTCTGTTGAAGAAAACAAAAGTGGATAATAGCTCACATCCAATGAATGCTACCTATGTACCATGCACTGTTCAAAGGATATCATATATATTCTTTCATTTGGTTCCCACAACTATCCTATGCTTACTTCCATTTCTCTCAGTTATAGATAGGGAAACTGAGGTACAGAGAAGTAAAGTAACTTGATTAAGTCCAAGTTATGACTAATAAATGGTGTTAAGTAGTATGGGGAGGAGGGGGAAGCAGCTCCTGATATGAGAAAGCTGGCTTGGCACACACAGGTAGGTCATGTTGCTCTCCTGTTGGATATACACAATCTCACAAAATACCAACATCAGACAAGTTTACTCTGAAAACATGATAAAGTGAAACAAAATAAGGGCACTTCATAATGTAATCTAAGCATAAACAAAAACAAGTTCACTACATCACCCAGAAAAGCTTTATCCTCACTTTAGTCTACCCAAATTTTATAGATAAGATTTATTAAGATGTCTAATCATAAAATTGCTCTTGCTTGCTGATGGCATTTAATACAGAATGAACTCCTACTTCCTAAGACTCTCCCCCAAATTACCCAACCAAAGCCCAAAACCTGTTATACATCCTTTTCTACCACTCTTTTACTAGAACACCCCATGAGTCCTTATTGTACTAGTATCCTAGGGCTGCAATAACAAAATAACTCAGACTGAGTGGTTCAATAAGAGCAATTTATTTTCTCACAGTTCTGGAAGCTAGAAGTTCAATATAAAGGTATTGGCACATTAGGTTTCTCCTCCAACTTCTCTCTGACTTGCAGATGGCTGCCTTTTCACTGTGTCCTCACATCAGTTTTTCTCTGTATGCATATGCCCTTGGTGTCTCTTTGTATGTACAAATTTTCTCTTCTTATAAGAACTCAAGTCATGTTGAATTTGGACCCAGCAGTAATGCCTCATTTTAACTTATTCACCTCTTTAAAAGTCCTGCCTCTAAATACAGTCACCTTCTGAGGTACTGGGAGTTAGGGCTTCAACATATGAATTTGGGAGGGGACACAGTTCAGCCCATAATATCTATAATGTGCATTCTCGTTCACTGTAACAAGTAGTAAACCTAACTTTTTCAACAATAGGTATGTTCCTGGTAGTCTTTGGGTGGAGAGCACTGATGCAAATTATAACTGGTCACTAATAAATGACAACTTTAAAAAGGAAGAATAGCATATGTGGTTAATAAAGGTGAAAAGAATGTGCTTTCCAACAATGGGAAAAGAGCAATTCATTGTGGCTATTGAGATCCAGCCAATACATGGTATAGCATTTCATATGTTTAATATAATTTGTTTTTGTTTTTGAGGCAGGAGCCAAATCTTTTTTTTTTCTTCATATTTACCCCAGTGCCTGGAAGGTGCAAATGTATTTGTGTAGAGCTTGACAAATACAAGGTAAAGAAGATATTGTTTCTATTTTCAAGATGTGTACATCTAACTTCTTTGTTACCCAATTTTCTCAATTGTAAAATGGGAGTAATGCAATTGTGAGGATTAAGTAAAATAATTTGTGTAAATACTTGGCACAGTATCTGACACATAATAAGTAAGTGGACATACACATAAGTAAGTGTCCATTATTTAAGGATAAGCTATTATTTATGGGTGAATTTCATAGATATGAAATGAGAGGGAGAAAGAACAAGAATGCTCCAAGCAGTTGGAATGGTAGAAATCAAGACAGAGAGGTGACAAATTGTAAAAGAGCCCCTATGCCCAGACAGACACCATACTGCTCAGCAATGAAAGACCCATGGAGAGTATCTCAAACTAGATAAGGAAACCCGTATTTTGTTGACAATGGGGTATCTAGAACATTTGCCTCTTGTGCTTTGCCAGGGAAAGAGAAATCCCACCTCCCTGCCCAACCTGTGCTGTTTCTGGGGAGGGGTTGTGTGACAGGCCATAGAGGCTCTGTTGAGGGTGACAGTGACAAGTTGCACACATCCAGTCTGAAAGCCTGAGCAGTGGCAGTAAAATGAGGCTGCAGCTGTGGCAGTAGAGAAACCTGAAATTGGGCCCTGATTGACTGGAGAAGCTGTGCTTTGGCACTGGGTGGCTGGAGCAAGTGTACATAAGTAACTTAGTTTTACTCCTTCTGCTCTAGCACCGACCTTTGCATGGCTTGCCATAGCTCCTAGTGGTGGTGGTTCAGAGGCTCAGACCCCAACCTTACCCCCAGGGCTCCAGGGTGCTAGAGTCCCTTCTAAGTTGCTCTACAATCCCTTGCCATTTCCCGTTGGGTTTCCAGGAATTCTGAAGGGTAATGGTCATCTAAGGGATTTCTCAAGGACTGCATTCAGGCAGATTCCTTTTCCTTCCTTGCGTATTCATGTTCCCTTCTTCTCTTCTTCTTTATTCAAGAAAACTTCCCTTTCCAATTCTCTGGGGAAGGGCCTTGCACCCCACCTTTCATGACCCAACCCTTGGGGGCCTAGGCTCTGAAGTTAAAGGTAGGTAGAGATCATAGAGATCGAATGGTTAGATGCTTGATGGAAGAAGCCATTGGACTATTCTCCCCCAAACTTCAGAGCGCCCCTCTATGTACACATAACTGTCCTAAAAGATGTGGGAGAGTGGTGTCCAGCTGCGGGTCTGCCTAGGAAAGAACGCGCCACTGGCGCGGTGGACTGGGCTGGTTGCAAGAATGCGAGTGGGGGGCGGGGTGGGGTGGGGAAGGGGGGTGCGCGCCCTTTATGACAGGTGGCCGCGCAGTGCGCGCTCCCGGGCGCCTAAGGGGAGGGAGGGACAGACGGACAGAGTGGGAGGGGGCACATGGGGAAGGGACTATAGACAAGGTAGAGAGCAGGAGGGAAAGGAAAGGCTGTGGTGGGGAAGGGAGACAGAGGGGAGAACGCGGCCAGCAAGAACAACCGTGTTGGAGGAAACAATGGCAGGGGCAATAGCGATGGTGGCAGCCGAGGCAGTCCCACTCTGGGCACCTTTCTGAATGGGCAGAGGCATCTCAGGGAGAAGAGAAGAGCAGGCAGCGCCCGCTGAGGCTCTGAGAAAAGCGGCGGAGGGAGGGGAAGGAGGAGGAGGAGGAGAGAGGGGGGAGGGGGACGAGGTAGGGGGAGAACCCGGGACGGAAAACCAGTAGCATCAGCATCAGCATCAGCAGCCGCAACCGCCACACCAGTAGCAGTAGCAGTAGCGGCAGTAACAGCATTTAGCAATAGCTTTAACGACTACAGAGACAGTAGCAGCCGCCCTCCTTCTATCTCCCTCCCGCGGACCGCCGCAGCCACCGCACCGAGAGGGCTCCAGCGCCGCGCGCGCAGCCCGCTGCTGAGGTAGCCTCGGCCGGAGCAAGCTGTCGTGCACCCGAAGCACGGAATCCGGGAGCAGCACCACAGTCACCGAGGTGCTGAGTTTCAGGGCCAGAGCCCGACAGCTCTGACTCCATCTAGCGCGGCGGCGGCGGCGGCGGCGGCGGCGGCGGCGCCTGAGGGACACAGGCGCGTCCACCTGGCGGGCCTGGCGCATGGAGCTGAGGCAGAGGCGGCGGCGGCGGCGGCAGCAGTAGCAGCGGCGGCGGCTGCAGCTCAAGCAGCTGCGGCGACGGCGGCAGCCCAGCCTTGACTGAGACCGCGCTAGTTCCAGCGCCCGCTGCCTGAGCCCGCCAGCGACTTGCGCCTGCTGAGTCGGCCTGTGAGGTGAGTACGAGCGTTATCGACCAGCTCCCTGGCCTTCTCGCAGGCTCCCGGGCTGGCTCGAGGTGGCAAGGGGTGGAACGAATTGCGGGAAGCCAAGATCCAAGAGGAGGAAGGAAAAACGGAAGGGAGGACCTCTGTGTGAGAATGGCGTGCATCTGTGTGTCTGTGTGTGAGGGAGCAAGGCAGTAAGGGCGAGAGATCTCGGGTAGCCCTGATAGGCACTGCAATCTAGGAAAGGCCTCTGCCTGCGCTGGGAGAGGGGGGAGGGGAAGCGAGCGGGCCGGAGCCTTGGCGCTCACACGCACACAGCCCGGCATCGAAGACAGCAGTGTGCCTCCTCCTTTCGGGCTGCTGCTGGAGAGATCCTGGCCAGGGAACTGGCACCAACACTGCACGCTTCCGCGCAAGCGGGAAAACCCACGCGGCGGCCGCGACTGGGAGCCAGGGCCAAAACGGCAAAGGTGCGAAGTACGGTCGCCAGCGCCCCCTACGCGCTTGGGGCTGCCCGGCCAACCTCGGAGCGCTCCCCAGCACACGCGGACCGACCGAGGGCCGCGGGCGGGTTTGTGTTGGGGGCCCCAGCGAGCCTCGCCCAGCCGGTCACCTTCTCTGAAATTGGCCCTCGGCCCCTTTCCCGTTTTCGGCAATCGAATTGACACTCTCCTGCGTAGTTTCTGGTGCTTCGCTCTGCCGCGCCCCGCTGCACATGTCCGCTGGGGTCTCGCACACCCGGTGGGGCTGGGAGGCTGCGAGCCGTGTGGGGAGCAGGGCCCGCTCCGGGAAAGTATGGAAAACGCGCCGCTGAGTTGGCGCCGTTCTGCTTAGGAATCCAGTGGTTTCAGCATGACTGCTTCTCTGTCTGATTCGTGAGGGACCGAATCACCCGCGCAAGGTTTCCTGTCTTTTTCGAAGTTGAAAAAAAAAAAAAAATTGGCATCTCCATTTCAACATCGGCACACTTGATTTTTGTCGAGCTTCTGGTTGCATTTTGGAATCAGTGGGTTTCATATTTTGCTTTTGGGTTTTGGCTCCCAGCATATTGTTGAATTCTGTGCACAGCAGTGTACTTAGCTTATGTGGCCTTTTCCTAACGTTCCATTTTCTAGACTTATCTGAAGAGACGTGATTTGTGTGTAGGGCTGTTAGAGCTGTTTTTAAAAAGCATCGAAAGCATGTCACCAGTGATTTAAATATCTCCTCGATTGTTTTTGGCGGAGGAGCGGTGTGCTGATAGTTCCTGAAATATTTTGCTTGCTGAGAAAAGGTGTTCCAGTAGCCTTCTCTGAACTACAGAGACCATTTGGGGTTCAGAGAATGAATCTCCCTTAAATCTTGTACACATAGGGTGCTATAATCAAACATTTTATTTGCAGCAGTGATGTTCCGGTGGCTGAGGAGAATTTACACTTATTTAAAATATATTTTTAGAAGGGAACAGAAAAACCCTAAGTGACTGTCATTTTACATATTAACTGGGAAACTGGATAATCAAATAAAACTGGCTGAGTGTCTGAAACTATCCCAGTGAAATATGTGGCTGTGAATATAATTAACCATCTGTCTAGTGAGCAATTTAAATTTGGGCTGGTACATTTTTATTACAGTGTCTAATTTCTGGAAGTCTTGTACATTTTACCCAGCAGTTACAACAAAAACGTATTTGCTTACTAGGTCAAAGATTTTCTTGTGTGGTGGTGGGATTCCCCCTCCTCTCCGCCCCACCCCCATGTTTCCTAGCCCTCACACTTTGACCTGTGAGATCAAATTGAGCCTCTTGTTTTCTCGTATGGCATGTTTACAGTAGAAGAACTCAGACTGGTAGCTAGTGATTAGACATTTTTGTTTCTCAGAAATACCTTCCAGTTGCATGCATTTGAGTTGAACAAAATGTAATTTTTTTTGTGCACATGTGTTCAGATGGAGTAGGGTGATTCAACAAAATTCAAGACTTCAAAATTGACTTCATTTACTTTCTTTTATTCTAATTATCCACCTAGCTCTTCCCTAGCTGTTCCAACCACCTTTCCACACTCCACAAACACACACACTCACACACACAAAATCATATCCTTTTGTCCTTATAGCCAGTTTCTTAGGTTAACAGTATTCAAATCTGTGATTTTATCAGTATGTTGAGAAGCTGCTTTTTCTGGAAGTCAAGAGTGTAAAATATAATAAGATGAAAGGACCTTGTATGTATTTTTAAATTTTTCTCTATGATGTGATTTTAACCAGAAATTTACTAGGGAGGAAAAAAGGAATAGATTTTGGGTGGAGATGGAACGGCCCTAGAAGATTAAATTTAAAATAGCTGTTGTTAACATAACAGAACAGAACAAAATAAAAATGAACCACTGACTGATTGTGCAGTGAACTAGAAAAAGTCATTTAAAGGAAAATACTTTTAAAACAAATATTTGGCTAAATAATAGCTTTGATTAATGGGTAACAATTATGTAAGCACATGGTAGAATTTGACATATGTCAAGTTTGTTAAATAAATCAGCCTGTTCAGTGAATAAATCTTTGATGCATCATTGCTTTTTAAAACATACAGGCGTGCGTTGCGTGCGCGTGAGCACACACACACACACACACACATGCAAGCAAACCTGTAACACCCTGTTGCCAAAGTCAAACAAGTACAGAACACTGCCACTTTCTCTCTGTTTCAGAGCCTCTTTTCTCCCTTTTTCTTTTTTTCACAATCCTCTGGTTACCTGTAAACTACCTGGTGTGCAGAGAGAACTAAAGATATGGTGGTTGCCTGTGTTTAGGAGTGGGATAAAAGAGATGAGGAAACTGATTAAGTGCTGGATTTTAAACATTCAAAAATGTGCTCATCTGTCAAAATCACCGTGGAGGTCCTGGTTTCACCAAAATATTTGCTTAACCAAGAGTGACTAGCCTAACCAAAAAGCTTTCGTTGATGGCAGTTTCTCTGTTCCTAAGTCCAGTTACAGGGAATACTTTTTTTTCCTCCTAATACATTAGTAAAGGGAGAGAAAGAGATTCTAACTGGCCTTTGATTGTCACATTATCTTTGTACTTATTTATCTGGTGACACATACGAGGTTTAAGTGTTCCTGCTTGTAGCAACCAAAAAGAGAAGAACCAAAGTGTATAATAGGGAAGGGAAATGATATAATAAGGAGTAGGTCATTCTGGCTACCCTGCTTTTCCCCTCTTAAAGATTTCAGTGGCAATAGCCAGACCTCCAGGATCCTCTAAGTCTTTTTTTTTAACATACAAAAATC
Organism: Mustela lutreola; assembly: GCF_030435805.1. Classification (NCBI taxonomy): domain Eukaryota; kingdom Metazoa; phylum Chordata; class Mammalia; order Carnivora; family Mustelidae; genus Mustela; species Mustela lutreola. The sequence continues at coordinate 65,782,696 of NC_081308.1, read as the reverse complement.
CTTTTAGAAACTTCCTTTATCTCTATTAAGTTGATCTCCCCCAGCTTAAAAGTATATAATCAATTGCTCCTCACAATCACAGTACAGTTCTTTCTGCTCACAGGTCTTGTCCCCATGTTTTAATACAAACACATAATTGCACAGAAAAGCAAAACAAAACAAAACAAAATTTCAGGTTTGCACATTTTTTTCCCATTGCCTCCTATGAAAAATTGCCCATCAACTAGCTCCCTCATTAACAGTTTCTCCACCAGAAAACACCCTTTCAAACCCAAAGTCATAGGATTGGACATAAAGCACTTGCCATGTTCTTTGTGCCACTTTTTCATGGATGCCTTAAAACAAGACAAAGGGCACTGGATGAAACTGCATCATCACTTGGGCCTACCTTTAATTTCAGACCTTTACTCTCACCAAGAAATTCTCATTTTAGGCAGAGATCAACATCCCTTTCTTCTCAAACAACACTGGCCTTCTGCAATAGTAATAAGCACATCACAACCTTGGGGAAATCTGGTCTGGGTTGGGGTCTGCCTGGAGGATGGAGGGTGGTGTGGAGAAGCTGCCTTATACTGATGGTAGAGCCTTTTCTGGGCCAGCTCTAGGTAAGGGGTGAAGATGCTCTTTGTCCCTCTTCCATTCACTCTTTCATTTGCCTTGGTGATTTGCTAGGGAATGTGCTCTTTTTGGTCTCTTTTTCTGTTGATAATCACTATAACCTGATGTCTTTCCCTCCCTTGTTCTCTGGTAGAAAAAGGACTGAAGTCTTCAGGACAAACTATTATGTATATATTTTTAATTTTTCTAAAAAGCATTTTAAAGGGTCATCTATTTTATCCATCCCCAACAAAATGATTTTGATATAACAATTACTACTATTTTCTCAAACACTCCCAAACCTCATTTAAAAAGTTACATTTTTGATCCATTCATCTGTTGATGGACATCTAGGTTCTTTCCATAGTTTGGCTATTGTGGACAATGGAATACTATGCAGCCATCAAAAGAAATGAAATCTTGCCATTTGCAACAACATGGATGGAACTAGAGCGTATCATGCTTAGCGAAATAAGTCAAGCAGAGAAAGACAACTATCATATGATCTCCCTGATATGAGGAAGTGGTGATGCAACATGGAGGCTTAAGTGGGTAGAAGAATAAATGAAACAAGATGGGATTGGGAGGGAGACAAACCATAAGTGACTCTTAATCTCACAAAACAAACTGAGGGTTGCCGGGGGGAGGGGGTTGGGGAGAAGGGGGTGGGATTATGGACATTGGGGAGGGTATGTGATTTGGTGAGTGCTGTGAAGTGTGTAAACCTGGTGATTCACAGACCTGGGGATAAAAATATATGTATATAAAAAATATATGTTTATAAAAAATAAAAAATTAAAAAAAAAGTTACATTTTTTCCTCTCTTAGTATCCCATTTTAAGTATTACACAACTAGGCTAAGCAAGCAGCTACTCCTAATATTTAACCTGAGGGGGTTTAGAGGTTAGAGCCCAAGGTTGTACTGTGGGCCTGACTACTAGAGTAATGCCAAGAAAAGGCACAGGGATTGATTTTTCTGTAGGGCAAGTTAAACCATTTCCTCTATGGAGGTCTGTAAGTGGTGTGGCCATATGTTATGGTTGAAACCTCTTGTCCCAGCATACTTACATCACCCTTAAAGACAAAAAAGTTCTATGGTCATCCTAACTATAGGGCACCTTTAAATCAAACAAAGAGGTGCTATTTTAATTCTGGAGCAGGGCTATTCTTCTTTTCGTGGAAGACTGGTGATAGGTAATAACCTTAAAGCATACCAGGAGGCATTTGGGTTTAGGAAGATCATCTTTACCATGGCTGTTGTAAAACAAAAGAGGGTCGTACCAACAGAAGTGTGAATTTGTCTTTTTAGAATATGTTTTGAGAAATGCACAAGTAATTTTCTCTCTGTCCCAAATAGTTTTCATGTGGTAAATATGTAGATATTACATGTATTTACATTTGCTTTCTCTGTAATGGCAAAGATGACCTTTTTTTTTTTTTTAAAGATTTTATTTATTTATTTGACAGACAGAGATCACAAGTAGGCAGAGAGGCAGGCAGAGAGAGAGGAGGAAGCAGGCTCCCCGCTGAGCAGAGAGCCTGATGCGGGACTTAATCCCGGGACCCCGAGATCATGACCTGAGCCGAAGGCAGCGGTTTAACCCACTGAGCCACCCAGGCGCCCCAAATATGACCTTTTAAACTACTTTCAGTTCTTAGTATCTATGACTGGCCTTCATTGATCTAGGGCTGGGTCAAAAGAAACTTGGTTCACAGGCCAAATCTGGCCCAGTATGGAAAAGAATAATGCAAACAAGAAGAAAATATGGAGCTATTTAAAGTTGCTTTTGCAAATGTTTTCAAGTGCTCCCTTCATAATCGAGCTTTACTTAGGCCAGTGTTAAAGTGGGTCCACATTTCCTGAATATGTATGTATCAGCTGATAGTTAGGGTTTCAGAGATTGTTCAGATCCTGGTGGAGTGGCTGGGTGATGACCCTAAAGGTAAAATCCACATGTGAATCTGTTTGTTTGAGTCCAAACATTAATAGTGGTCTTTTCTTTCTTGCCTATTGGAGTAACATAAATTTTGTGGTGCTACTAAATTCTTTCTGGCCTTCTTTCCAGCATTTGCCACATTATTCCAAGTACGTATGTGATTTATTAACCTAGAGACCAGGTCTCAGTAACTTGCTTCAACAAAGGCCTTCTGTCTCTTTAGTTACTAAATAACTGGAACACATTCTGAAGACATATACTTTACTGAGTAATAGAGTAGGAAAAGTGGGCCATCACCACCTAGCCTAGTGGAACATAACCCTTATTTTTGGCATGAACTCCTGTGAAAATTTGATGAATGCCAAGGAAACTGTCTTCAGAAAAGTGCACATTTACGTATATGACACCTGCATACATTTTTAGGAAGTCCAACCATACATTCTGAGTTAAAACCTCTGCACTAGCCTTTGCTTGATTGTTAAAAGAAGTCCTGTTGCATGGTTGTCATGGTCTTGGTAGTTTGAAATGGAAGCCATGAAAACGATTCTTTCAAGAGAGGCTGTTATTAAGATACTTCTGGTCCATATCTCTCAGCTATAGTTATAAATATTTTTCTGAATAGCCTGCACAGGTATTTTTTATTATGGAAAAGAATCACTTAGCACTCACTTTGGCTTACTATTCTGACCAAAAATAAGTCAAGGATAGTATCCTTAAATCTTTGATTTGTCAGTTCTCAGATTCTTAAGAATGCCTATTCAACACTCACTCTTCACAAATTCATTATTAATATATAAAATATATTTTAGAAAAACTAATCCTTGTTTGCATGCCCCCATCTCTCTTTCGTCTATCTCTTTTTATATGTTTATCTTAGCCAATGGCCTTGACCAAAATAAGGAACTCTTGCTAGCATCAATTTTTAGGTGGCGTCAGAGAGGAAGGTGGTATCCAGGTATCTTCATGAGGACTCCTGCTTCTTATGGGCATTTTGGATTATTAGCAAACTTGGTCATCTAACATGACGTATTTAAAGCAAGGCTCCTTAAGCTCTGCAAACAAGAATATATGCTATATCTGTGTCTTACAGTTGAAGTGGTAGGAATAGGTGGTATCCTATCCATGAATCAATGTTTATTGCTTGTCTCTGCTTTTCATCTCAGCAGTTTGGAGTGTGGCAGAGTATGAGGGCTAATAGAATCCTAAATATGGAAGTGTCCTTAATCATTATATCTACTTTAATCAGCAACATTTATTGGGTACCTACTATGTGCTAAGCACTGAGATACTGGGAACAGAAAAGAATAAAACAGATTGTCTTGTCTCACAGGAAGTTAGCTTTGTTCCTAGCTGGGTCTTTTTATCATCTGTAACCCCAGCATTTTTCTAATTCAATGCATTTTTCTATTGTTTCTGTATTCTCCCCTTTAGAAAATAAGTGTAGATCTCCTATTTTTTAAAAAAGATTTTATTTATTTCTTTGACAGAGAGAGATGACAAGCAGGCAGAGAGGCAGGCAGAGAGAGAGTAGGAAGTAGGCTCCCTGCTGAGCAGAGAGCCCGATGCAGGACTCGATCCCAGGACCCTGAGATCATGACCTGAGCCGAAGGCAGTGGCTTAACCCACTGAGCCACCCAGGTGCCCTGATCTCCTATTTTTTTAAAAAAGATATTTATTTATTTATTTACACACACACACACACACAGAGAGAGAGAGAGAGAGAGAGAGAGAGAGAGCGCCCAAGCAGGTGGAGGGGCAGGTAAAGGGAGAGGGAGAATCCAGGACCTGGGACCATGACCTGAACTGAAGGTAGTTGCTTAACTGACTGAGCCACCCAGGCACAAACCCCTACCCCTTTTTAAGATTTTTAAAAATTTATTTAAGATGCCTTCTTTTAACATGGCAGAAAAGTTCATTGCAAACATGTATCTGTAGCTGATGCTATTTCCAGCCATCATGGCACAAATGCTTCTGTTCTTATTTCTGCGTTAACTTAGCAGGCCCTATTTAATAAGGAGTAACATGTTTCTTTTCCCTGCAGTTGTTCTGAGGCAATATTTCTATCATTGCTATCATTGGTGATGTGGAATTGCAAATAGCATTAGCCATGATGTATTAACCATTGAGCTAAGATTATAGTGGAGAGTTATTGACTTTTGAGTAATGAATTAAATGTTCTCTGCAAAAAGCCAGCCACCCATCTTTGAGTGACTCAATTTTGTTTTTGTTTTAAGATTTTATTTATTTATTTGAGAGAGAGAGAGAGAGAGAGATCACAAGTAGGCAGAAAGGCAAACAGAGAGAGGAGGGGAAGCAGGCTCCCCGCTGAGCAGAGAGCCCAATGCAGAGCTCAGTCCCAGGACCCTGAGATCAGGACCTGAGCCCAAGGCAGAGGCTTAATCCTCTGAGCCACTCAGGTGCCCCGGGTGACTTAGTTTTTAACCACTAGCTGGGGATTATTTTAGTTTGCTATGGCTGCTGTAACAAATTACCAAAAACCTAGTAGTTTATAAACAGCATGAATTTATTTTCTCACAGTTCTAGAAGTCAGAAATCTGAAATTGGTCTCACTGGGCTAAAGTCAAGGTGTGGGCAGGGCTGCATTTTTTCTGGAGACTCTAGGAGAAACTCTTTTTCTTTGCTCTTTCTAACTTCTAGAGTTTTTCCACATTTCTTGGCTCAAGGGCCCCCTCCATCCTCAAAGTCAGCAACAGTAGATGGATTCCTTATGTCGCATTCCTTCAATCTTGCTTTCACGGTCACATGTCCTTCTCTGACTCTCACACTTCTGTCTCCCTACTCCACTTTTAAAGACCTCTGTGACTACATAAAGTCTACCTGAATGGATAATACAGAATAATTTCCTCATCTCAAGGTTGGTTGATTTGCCAACTTAATTTCATCTGCAACCTTAATTCCCCTCATGACATATAACGTAACATATTCACAGGTTCTAGAAATAGGATGTGGACTACTTTAGAGGGTCATTACTCTGCTTACCACAGCAACTTGATTATTTTTTCTTTTTCTTTTGAAATAATTGTAGATTCACAATATGTTGTAAGGATAGAAAGGTATTATATACCCTTCACCCTGTGTCCCCCCAGTGTTACATCTTACACGCATATATATAGTATATGATCAAAATCATGAACTTGACATTGGAACAATGGGTGTCTTTAGTTTTATGTCATTTCATCACATGTGTAGATTTGTGTAACTACTACTACTGTTAAGATAAAGTACTGTTCCATAAATACAAAAGAGCTTTCTTATGACATTCCTTTATTTTCTTTATAGTTACATTTACTCTGCTCACTCCCACTATCCCTAACTCCTAGCAGTCATTAATCTTTTTTTAATATCTATAATTTCAGCATTTCAAAAATATATAAATGGAGTCATGGAGTATGTTACCTTTTCAGGTTGATTTTTTTATCAGCATGATTCTCTTGAGATCTATCCAAGTTGCTTTATGTATAAACAGTACTTTCTTTTTTACTATTGAACAGTATTCCATGTTATGAATGTATCACAGTTTGTTTAACACTTACCTGTTGAGGAACATTTTGGTTGTCTCCAGTTTTTAGCTCTTACAAATAAAGCTGTACAGGTTAGTGTGCAGGTTTTCATGTAAATGTAAGCTTTCATTTCTTTGGAGAAAATGCCCAGAGTGTAGTTGCTGGATCATATGGTAAGTGCATATTTCATTTTTTAAAAACTGCAAAACTATCTTCCAGAGTGACTGCACATAACTTATCACTATCTACTAGTATCAATATTTTACCTGTTTGAGTAAACTTAACCTTTTAACCCTCCCTTATTTATAATATAGTTGAATTAAGTATTTCCTCTACATATATTCAGAACCACATCAGACAGTGTTATAATTTTTGTTTCAACCATCAAACATAATTGAGAAAACTCAACAGGAGAAGCAAAACCAATTGTATTTACTCTTCCTTTAGCTTTTTCTCTTGTTCTTCTTTCGTTCCTGAGGTTCTGCAATTCCTTCTTTTATATTTTCTTTCCATTTAGAGAACTTTCTTTTGCCATTCTTTTAGTGCAAGTTGTTGGCAACCCTTAGTTTTCCTTCATCTGGGACTTTCTTTTCTTTTTTTTTTTAAAGATTTTATTTATTTATTTGACAAAGAGAGAGATCACAAGCAAGCAGAGCAGCAGGCAGAAAGAGAGGGGGGAGCCGGCTCCCCTCAGAGCAGAGAACCCAATGCATGGCTTGATCCCAGGACCCTGGGATCATGACCTGAGCCAAAGACAGAGGCTTAACCCATTGAGCCATGCAGGTGCCCCTATCTGGGAATTTCTTAATTCCCCCTTTATTCCTGAAGGGTGTTTTCACAGGATATAAGATTCTGAGTTAACAGTTCTTTTCTTTCATCACTTGCAAAAAGTTTGTGCCACTGCCTTCTGGCCTCCATGCTTTCTGATGAGAAATCAAATTGTTTTCTTCCCTTATAGTTAAAGTATCATTTCTCTCTCACTGCTTTCAAGATTATTTCCCACATCTTTAGAGTTTTCAGAACTTTGACTATAAGGTGTTGTGGCATGGATTTCATTGGGTTCATCTAGTTTGGAATATTCTCAACTTCTTGAATCTGTAGGTATGTATCTTATGCCAGGTTTGGGAAGTTTTCAGCTATGATTCCTTTGAATACTTTTTCTGTCCTGCCTTCTCATATTTTATTTTTCCAGACCTCCTCTGATGACAGGAAAGTCAGATAATTTTTTTAGTCTCACAGGTCCCTGAGGCTCTGTTTATTTTTTTTCAGTCTACTTTATTCTGTTGTTCAGATGAATAATTTCTATTATTCTATTTTCAAGTTGGCTGATTCTTTCCAAAGTCCTCTCCATTCTGCTGTGGAACCCATCTGTTCAGATTTTTTTAAGTTTCAGTTATTATATTTTTCATATCTAAAATTTCCACTTGGTTCTTCCATGTGTCTTCTATTTCTTTGTTGATCCTTTTTTTTCAAGAGTGTAATTGATTATTGAAACATTTTTATCATGACTGCTTTAAAATATTTGTGAGATAATTCTAATATCTCTGTCATCTTGGCAGAGATGACTACTAGGGAGATACGGGCAACAGGGAACTCACCTGGATAGTATGGACCCAGCAGAGTTGGTAGAAACTATATCATAGTATTAACCAAAGTTTTTCCTCTTAACTCTTGGAAGAAAGATGGAGTGGCATGCTGAAGATTCATAACAACAAATACTCCATCTCCATGACTGAAATAACCATTGATTGAGGAAATATTAACAGAAAGGGGGTATTTATTCTTTTTTTCTTTAGAATCCAGGGTTTATCTGGCATCTTTGTGGCCCCAGTGTTCTCTGCTCCTTGAAGCTTCCAGCATCTCAGCCAGGTGGGAAGCATTTGTGAAAGGACTTTGTCCTTCACAGAGCTCCATGTTAACTTCTTGTCACTTTTTGTCCAAAGCTCAGAGAATCAGCTGACCCTGTTGCACAGCTTCTTTTTTTAAAAATTTTTTATTTTTTTATAAACATATATTTTTATCCCCAGGGGTACAGGTCTGTGAATCACCAGGTTTACACACTTCACAGCACTCACCAAAGCACATACCCTCCCCAATGTCCATAATCCTACCCCCTTCTCCCAAACCTCCTCCCCCCAGCAACCCTCAGTTTGTTTTGTGAGATTAAGAGTCACTTATGGTTTGTCTCCCTCCCAATCCCATCTTGTTTCATTGATTCTTCTCCTACCCACATAAGCCCCCATGTTGCATCACCACTTCCTCATATCAGGGAGATCATATGATAGTTGTCTTTCTCCGCTTGACTTATTTCGCTAAGCATGATATGCTCTAGTTCCATCCATGTTGTCGCAAATGGCAAGATTTCATTTCTTTTGATGGCTGCATAGTATTCCATTGTGTATATATACCACCTCTTCTTGATCCATTCATCTGTTGATGGACATTTAGGTTCTTTCCATAGTTTGGCTATTGTGGACATTGCTGCTATAAACATTCGGGTGCATGTGCCCCTTTGGATCACTACGTTTGTATCTTTAGGGTAAATACCCAATAGTGCAATTGCTGGGTCATAGGGCAGTTCTATTTTCAACATTTTGAGGAACCTCCATGCTGTTTTCCAGAGTGGCTGCACCAGCTTGCATTCCCACCAACAGTGTAGGAGGGTTCCCCTTTCTCCACATCCTCGCCAGCATCTGTCATTTCCTGACTTGTTGATTTTAGCCATTCTAACTGGTGTGAGGTGATATCTCATTGTGGTTTTGATTTGTATTTCCCTGATGCCGAGTGATATGGAGCACTTTTTCATGTGTCTGTTGGCCATGTGGATGTCTTCTTTGCAGAAATGTCTGTTCATGTCCTCTGCCCATTTCTTGATTGGATTATTTGTTCTTTGGGTGTTGAGTTTGCTAAGTTCTTTATAGATTCTGGACACTAGTCCTTTATCTGATATGTCGTTTGCAAATATCTTCTCCCATTCTGTCAGTTGTCTTTTGATTTTGTTCACTGTTTCCTTTGCTGTGCAAAAGCTTGTGATCTTGATGAAATCCCAATAGTTCATTTTTGCCCTTGCTTCCCTTGCCTTTGGCGTTGTTCCTAGGAAGATGTTGCTGCAGCTGAGGTCGAAGAGGTTGCTGCCTGTGTTCTCCTCAAGGATTTTGATGGATTCCTTTCGCACATTGAGGTCCTTCATCCATTTTGAGTCTATTTTTGTGTGTGATGTAAGGAAATGGTCCAATTTCATTTTTCTGCATGTGGCTGTCCAAATTTCCCAGCACCATTTATTGAAGAGGTTGTCTTTTTTCCATTGGACATTCTTTCCTGCTTTGTCGAAGATTAGTTGACCATAGAGTTGAGGGTCTATTTCTGGGCTCTCTATTCTGTTCCATTGATCTAGGTGTCTGTTTTTGTGTTGCACAGCTTCTTTGTGCACTGGCATAACTATTGCTTTCTGAAGTCTTTCTTTCCTTTGACTTATAGGGGTTTCCTCAATGTAGATTCAGTGTTTTTGATCTACCTTTGGGGCAGTTCAGTAACGTTTTCCTTACTGGCGATCTGTATTTGTATGTATATACCAGTGTGCTTGTTTTTATGGACTGCTTATCTACTGTACCTCTTGGCAAAGAAAGAAATATACCCACTGTTTATTGAGGCACATTGCCTTTTCCTATAACAAATCTTATATGTGCAAAGCTGTAGCCTTGACATGTTAAGATGTTTCATAAATGACATAGTCAAATCCATTTGAATAAATAGGTGAAAGGAAGAGGAATTTTGACAGGCTATAGGGAGTTTTTCAGATTTATGTGGTTTGACTTAAAGCTAAACAAAAACACATATGCATCTGAAGAGGAAGTGGTTTGGAATTTTGTGTGGTAAAGAGAAAGATAAGCATGCTTTATAAACCAAAGCCAAAGTGTTGGTTGTTAAACCCTAGGCTGTGACTTACCTAGATCCTTTCATGTGTGTGTTTGTGGGGAAGAGATGAGTATGCCTGGTCTCTTACTCAGAGATATGGAGATGATATAGTGGGCAAAACAAAAATCCCAATTTGTCGCTTTGTCTCTCAAGAGGGCTCCAATGTTCTATTTAATTCTGAAGACAATGATCACCAGTTAAGCAGAGGGACCAAAGGATCAGGATGCTGCTATACAGATCTGGGAAGAGAACTTAGAATCAACTTTCCTTGCCATTGATCTTACTCCTTTCCTATAAGCCACTGTTTTGTTTTGGTTTGGTTTGGTTTGGTTTGGTGGCCCTATTTCAACAGTTCTTTGGTAGCTACACATTTCTATATATTTAGCACTTGAATAAATGGAAAGATGAACTTGTTTATTATTTAGATAAGACGGTGATGTCATGATATTGCTGATCCCAGTGATTCACAATTCATCAAGGCCAAGTTACATCTAGCCAACCACTGAAAGATGCTAAAGAACAGGTAGATGGACTAATCTCTTGATTTCACATCTACATTCTATCCTCAGGGATGACTTGGATATCTTCCAGCATGGAATCCCATTGAATAATGGAAGACTAAAGTGATTATGGCTAATACCAGGAATGGGGGTTCTTTATTTTCTGAAAATTCAGTTTATTAGACTGAAAAATCCACAAGACTGTCTCAGGTATGTAGGCCATATACTAGACAAAACCATCCTCAAATTACTTTCTTTTTTAAGAGAGAGAGGGAGTGAGAGAGAGGGGGCGAACTGGTGGGGTAAGGGGCAGAGGGAGAAGCAGGCTCCCACTGAGCAGGGAGCCCAGTGCAGAGCTCTATTCTGGGACTCCAGGATCATTAGTTGAACCTAAGGTGGATGCTTGACCAACTGAGTCACATTGGCATCCCCTCTTTTATTTTATTTTTTTTTAAGATTTTTATCTATTTGTCAGAAAGAGAGGGAGAGCAAGTGAGCACAAGCAGACAGAATGGCAGGCAGAGGCAGAGGGAGAAGCAGGCTCCCTGCCGAGCAAGGAGCCCGATGTGGGGCTCGATCCCAGGACGCTGGGATCATGACCTGAGCCGAAGGCAGCTGCTTAGCCAACTGAGCCACCCAGGCATCCCCATCCCCTCTTTTAAATGAAAAGCCATTTGGCATAATATGTACTGAAAGGAAAAGCATGATCCTATCTCTTTATTTTGGCCTCTGTCCTTTTGGACTTTAGCCTTTTTCTGACATCTGTGGTTTTGATACCTCTCCCAGTAACCCTATAGGAGGCCCTTGGTAAGGAACTTCTCCCTGGTCCACGTCATCTACTTAGGAACTGAAATGCCATGTGTCACAGGATGTCAGGTATCACTAGTCATCTGTGCCCAGAGGAGGGTGCAGGGAGGACCAGCTATTTCTAGAACCTCAGGTAGAAGGAGTGCTCAAACTGTTGAGACAATCTGAGGTGGGAGAGGTTGCAGTGAACAACAAGGCAGAGAGCTGCTGTCTTGTTGCTGACATGGCCAGGTGAAGGAGACAGCTGTGTGTTTAGTAGACCTGAGGAAGTGAAAATCCAGACTGGTGTGTCTTCATTCAAGAGACTAAGTTATGTTAGTGGAGTATAGGCACTAATACTGCCAATAATACCACCTTATAATTCTATAGCCCTTCTCTTCTAAAGAATTTAATAGGCTCCAATATTTTATTTCATTTGGCCTCACAAACAACCTATTAGACTTAGGAAAGGTAAATATTGAAGACCGTGTATGACAAGTTACTTCCCAACCCTGGGCCTCAGAGTTTTTAAACTGTGAATGGGGGGCTTAGTGGAGGGCTGATCTCTAAGGTCTTTTTCCACAGTAAGTTTCCATGACGGTAACTTTTCCAAATGGGGGGTCTCAGATATTTTATATTGAGTTGTTCAAAGTCACAGTATAAATCAAGGACAGAGTGATCATTAAAGACCAGGCCCTGATCCCTCCCTTTAGAATGCCCTATCAGTGGTCTTTTTGAACAGTGAGGTACGGAGGATTCTAGTTTCTGAACACATGAAGCTTGTGCTTATCCATTCAACACTCTCTCCTACTTAACCATCTCCTCAACCTACCCCCCTCACTTATCAGCAGAAACTTTAAACTTCCCCTTGATATTGCCTGGGATCCATAGCTTATTTGACTGAAGCTGCTTTCCTTGCATATTGTGTGGCTGGATGCAAGTCACTGCTACCCATAGAGAGCAAAGTCTGGAGCTAGCACTTCAGTTACATCAGCTGAGAAAGGTTATGGCTCTTGGGTGTGGCATATGGTTGGGGCAGAGTCATTTAAAAACATCATATTGTGACGTGCCCACAAAAAGCAAGGAGGAGGGGTGCCTGGGTGGCTCAGTGGGTTAAGCCTCTGCCTTTGGCTCAGGTCATGATCTCAGGGTCCTGGGATCGAGCCCCTCATCGGGCTCTCTGCTCAGCAGGGAGCCTGCTTCCCCGCCCTCTCTCTTTGCCTGCCTCTCTGTCTGCTTGTGATTTCTGTCTGTCAAATAAATAAATAAAATCTTAATTTTAAAAAAAGCAAGGAGGGTTTGGGGGAATGGGCTGACAAAAGGGGCCATGGGGGAAATCAAGAGATAGATAGTGAGTTGATAAAATCAAATGGATTCAGTTGTTGATCAGTATACAACAAAGAGCCAAGATATGTCTCCAAAGGCAAAGGAAACAAAAGCGAAAATAAACTTTTGGGACTTCATCAAAATCAAAAGCTTCTGCACAGCAAAGGAAACAGTCAAAAAAGCAAAGAGGCAACCCACGGAATGGGAGAAGATATTTGCAAATGACAGTACAGACAAAAGGTTGATATCCAGGATCTATAATGAACTCCTCAAACTCAACACACATGAAACAGGCAAACATATCAAAAAATGGGCAGAAGATATGAAGAGACACTTCTCCAATGAACACATGCAAATGGCTATCAGACACATGAAAAAATGTTAATCATCACTAGCCATCAGGGAGATTCAAATTAAAACCACATTGAGATATCACCTTACACCAGTTAGAATGGCCAAAATTAGCAAGACGGGAAACAACATGTGTTGAAGGGGATGTGGAGAAAGGGGAACTCTCTTCCACTGTTGGTGGGAATGCAAGTTGGTGCAGCCTCTTTGGAGAACAGTGTGGAGATTCCTCAAGAAATTAAAAATAGAACTTCCCTATGACCCTGCAATTGCACTACAGGGTATTTACCCCAAAGATACAGATGTAGTGAAAAGAAGCGCCATCTTTACCCCAGTGTTTATAGCAGCAATGGCCACGGTCGCCAAACTGTGGAAAGAACCAAGATGCCCTTCAACAGACGAATGGATAAGGAAGATGTGGTCCATATACACTATGGAGTATTATGCCTCCATCAGAAAGGATGAATACCCAACTTTTGTAGCAACATAGACGGGATTGGAGGAGATTATGCTGAGTGAAATAAGTCAAGCAGAGAGAGTCAACTATCATATGGTTTCACTTATTTGTGAAGCATAACAAATATCATGGAGGACAAGGGGTATTAGAGAGGAGAAGGGAGTTGGGGTAAATTGGAAGGGGAGGTGAATCATAAGAGACTATGGACTCTGAAAAACAATCTGAGGGGTTTGAAGTGGCGGGGGGGGGTGGGAGGTTGGCGTACCAGGTGATGGGTATTATAGAGGGCACGGATTGCATGGAGCACTGGGTGTGGTGAAAAAATAATGAATACTGTTTTTCTGAATATAAATAAATTAATTTAAATGTTTAATTAATTAATTAATTAATTATTTTTCAAAAGAGCCAAGATGACTGAGATTTCTTCAGAGTTGGGCTAAAATGGCATTTCTGACTGTGACAGGGATTAGGTTGGGGGAGGCCAGTAGGGGAATAAGGAAAGCTTTATCTTCAGCATGTTCAGCTTTTATAGTAAAACATTTCATTTAAGAAATGTTGTGAGCTGAGTACTGTGAGGCAATAAATTCAGAGAACCACATTTCCCATATGATTCCTGGAAACCAGTAGGAATTTGGCTGAAGAAGGGATGACAGTAGGTGATTCATGGCATTCTAATAGTCACCTCGGAAGCTCAGATGGAAAATATGACCCTGAAAGGCTAAGCGGTTGGAGGAGACTCCCTGGAAGTTTCTGTCCAGAGAAAATAATTGAAACACAGTGGAATTTTAAATATATGGTGGAGGATGGAAGCTGAAACATTCAGGGGTTCCCATCTTATAATAGGTCCACTTGTTAAGTCTTTGGCTTATGAACTAAAATGTAAATTTGTTGGTTCCTTTTGGGCAAAAAGTTCCTGAGGTTCCCAGGGCTTTATCTAATCCCAGTGTTACCCCTCTTTCATTTTTCTTTGTCCTGTTACTTTTTTCTCTTTTCCATTTTCCTAGTTTTGAGATTAAAATAATTTGTCATTTAGCAAAACAATCCATGAACATTTCACAGATCTTGAAAAAATAGAGAAGAAATACAATCTTTTACTTTCAACAATGATTTATGGTTTTATTTTTATTTTTTTTAAAGATTTTATTTATTTATTTGAGATAGAGAGAGAGTGCCCATGCATTGGTGGGGGGTGGGGAGCATAGGAGAGGGAGAAGCAGGCTCCTCACAGAGCAGGGAGCAGGTTGGAGGGCTCAATCCCAGGACTCAGAGATCATGACCTGAAATAAGGAGATGCTTATCCTACTGAACTACCCAGGGGCCCCTACAAATAATATTTCAATGAATTCCTGTGAAACTCTCTTTTCATGTTTTTTTTTTTTCAACATAGCTTTGTAGTAGATTTCTAGAAGTGGGATTGCTAAATCAAAGCATAAGTGCTTGGGTAATTCTGCTATATATTGACAAACTCCAATCACTGCAGAAGTTAGAAGACATCCAGATGGCCAACAGACACATGAAAAAGTATTCCATATCACTTGGCATCAGGGAAATACAAATCAAAACCACAATGAGATATCACCTCACACCAGTCAGAATGGCTAAAATCAACAAGTCAGGAAATGATAGATGCTGGCGAGGATGCGGAGAAAGGGGAACCCTCCTACACTGTTGGTGGGAATGCAAGCTGGTGCAGCCACTCTGGAAAACAGCATGGAGGTTCCTCAAAATGTTGAAAATAGAACTGCCCTATGACCTAGCAATTGCACTACTGGGTATTTACCCTAAAGATACAAACGTAGTGATCCAAAGGGGCACGTGCACCCGAATGTTTATAGCAGCAATGTCCACAATAACCAAACTATGGAAAGAACCTAGATGTCCATCAACAGATGAATGGATCAAGAAGAGGTGGTATATATACACAATGGAATACTATGCAGCCATCAAAAGAAATATGTTTTTATTTTGAGTAATTAGAAAAATACTGAAAAGTACCAAGAATCAATGATGTAACAAACACACTTGTATCTCTACTCATAATAGATGAATGTAAGTTTTTTTAATTGTGGTAAGTACACTTAACAAATTTTTAAGTGTACAACACAGTATTGTTAAATAAAGCACTGTGTTATATAGTGGACCTCTAGAACTTATTCATGTTGAATAATGACTATTATGATTTTTAAGTTTCTTTTATTTTTTCACCGTAACTGAGATGTAATTGACAAATAAAGCTAAGACTTTTTATTCAAGTGTAATTTGACATACAATATTGTATTAGTTTCAGATGCACAGCATAGTGATTTAACATTTATGTACATTATGAGGTGATCATCACAATAAATCCAGCTATCATCTGTCACCAATACAAAATTATTATATATTATTAACTATATTCCTTACACTGTACATCATATCCCCATCTCCTATTTATTTTATAACTGGACTTTTATACCTTTTAATCACCTTTCCCTATTTCACCCGCCCCCACTCTCCCCTCTGGTAACCACCAGATTGTTCTCTGTTACCATTTTTAACATCAAGTTTGCTTTAGATTTTTTTCTAGAGATTTTTTTTTAGTGGGAAAATAAAATGTTACAGACAAGTTAAATTCTGTCCCCTACTTCCAATTCCATTCCTCTCTATCCATTCCTAGAGGCAAAAATGAATTTGGTATGTATTTGTTATGTATTCTTCCATTTCATTCATGTACATATATATGTATATGTGAATACATATTATATAGACTATATATATGAATATAGAATATATATTCTATATATATATGAATATATAGACAGGATTGTTCTGTGTGTTTTTCTTAATCTACATAAGTAATATCCTAATGTATGTGTCATTTTGCAATGTGTTTCTTCTTTTATTTTATTTTTAAAGAAAAAATTTATTTGAGAGAAAGAGCACAAACAAATGGGGGGAGGGGCAGAGGGAGAGGCGCACTCCCTGCTGAGCAGGGAGACTGACATGGGACTCCATCCCAGAACCCTGAGTTCATGATCTGAGTCAAAGACAGATGCTTAACCAACTGAGCCACTGAGGTCCCCTGTTTCTTTTTTTCATTCAACATCTTGTTTGGGGTTATACTTAATTTTCCTTTTATATTCCCTTTTCCACTCTAACCATACTCTAAAAACCAATGACATGTACATTACTTTTTCATGATAAAATAATTTATAATCACAATAGAGGAAAATTGGAAAATTCTATCAACTGCTAGCTCTTAGGACCAGAGAGCTCTAAGTCCTCCTGTAGACTTTAATTTGCAAAGGCTGTAGGCAGATCAGTCAGTTCAGTGACTTTGGCTATAAAACATTAAATACCAAAATTAGAAGGGTCTCTAGGGATACCTTCTTATCAGTCTCCTACCCTATTTTATGAGAGTAATAGAGGCCCGGAGAAAGTAAAAGACTTAGCAAGGGCACACATCCATTTAATATTGTACTTGAGACTTTTGGCTTCCTGTACTGTATGTGAAACCTTTCCATGTTCAAAAAAGGAAATACAGAGAAAAGAAATGGAAAACTGTATGTTTTTCTTTATAAAAATAATTCATTTTAATAACGCGAGGGAAACAAAAGAATAGAAAAATGAAGAAATCAAGGACTGCCTATTTTAATATTTTGATCTTCTAATCTTTTTTTCCTGTGTATTTTTCTCTTTCTATGGTTTTGCCCATGTTGGTTTTCTTCCACTTAACATTATAATGTCATAATGCACTGTTTTCAAAAGGCAGATTTCTACATTGAAATCTTGCCAGTGAATAATTTTTAAGACACAATTTACTATTTAGCCATTTAAATAACACAGGAAAGGACTTGTGCAGAAAAAGAAATGAGGATTATGGTATAAACCCCAGAAAGTTTGTTCCTGTCCTTTGACCAGATCTTGTTCTTCTAAAGGACAAAACAGCAACAAGATTGACATTTCCATGATTCCTGTTCCTGAAGTATTCATTCAAAACAGTTAGTTGTGCTCAGAAATGGCTTGGGGTGTGACCAAGGGATGCCCTGATAGACACCTTCACCTCCAAGCCAAGATTAAGAGGTGCCCTTGAGGCTCACAGAGAACCAATTCTGGACATGCTCAGCTCAAAGAAGCCAACCCTAAGAAAAAGACAGTGGCTGATTTCCCTGGTCAGGGTGTGGGGGTGGAATGGGGTGTGTAATTTTTCCAGAGCTGGAGCTCAAAGAGGATGATGATCTTTAAAATTTTTTCAACATTAACTGTGAAAAAGAGTAATCCATCCCTGATAAACCACACCATTTCTATGCACACACACATACATGATTAGAATCTATTGAGTATAATTTGTTTGCATTTGTTGTAGTACATGCAAAACTGCATTCAACAATCAAGACATGCTGGGACAGAGGTGATGGTTTATCATCCCAGACAGTTCAATGTATTTGAAACAACAAAGCACTGAGAAATTAAGCCACTTGCTCAAGTTTGTATAGCAAAAAATCACCATGCTGAAATTAAAAAATAAATTTTTTAAAAAATGAAAGCACTGTTATTCCCGGTCTAAGGTCTTGGAAAACCAGAACTTAGTCCACAGAAGCTTGCTGTGCTTCTGGTTTTATCAGTTTAATTCTTTGCTAGCTGGCCCTTGCTGTCTTTGATTCTGTTTACATTGGTTAAGTGTCTATTTGTAGCTGTTCAGAAGCTCTTGACAGTTTCAATTTTTCAGTTCTGGGCTCTATTCTTCTGCGCAGTCATACCAGTGAGTAGCTGCATCTCTGCCCTAAACTCACTGGGGTTCTGTGTATGTTTGTTTGCATGTGCATGTATGCCTGTGAGTTAGTGAAGACTGTAGGATTGGGAATATTTAAGATTTTAAATTGATTTAAAATCAATTATTTAAGATTTAAATTTTAACCATTTTAAAAATCCCTCTTAAAAAACCCTCCCCGCTGCCAAAAGATTTTATTTCATTTTTAAAATTTTTAAAAAGATTATATTTATTTATTTGACAGAGAGAGACACAGCAAGAGAGGGAACACAAGCAGGGGAAGTGGGAGAGAGAGAATCAGGCTTCCCACCAAGCAGGGAGCCCAACGTGGGGCTCCATCCCAGGACGACCTGATCATGACCAGAGCCACCCAGCACCCCCAAAAGATTCTATTTTTAAGGATACTTATTTCTGCAGTTGATTGGGATTTAGAAATAGTGAGGATGAGGCTCAGCAAACATTCATTTCCCGGGGATATAGGGTACTATTATTCCCAGACCGTAGAACCCAATGTTGGAAAAAGTCCCAGTCGTGTTTACCCCAAGATTCAAGTTTCAATTTAAGGGAGCTTCTTTCCACCCCCTTTCCCCTCTCCCCAGCAAAAGCTGCTGAGCTAAAGCTGCTTTTAACAAGGAGTGGCTTTAGGCACCGAGTAGCATTTTCCCCTTCAAATTGGGCAGATAACCTCTCTGTGGGAGTCTTAAGTTGGGGGAACCAGGTGGTGGGTATTGGAGAGGGCATGGATTGCATGGAGCACTGGGTGTGGTGCAAAAACAATGAATACTGTTATGCTGAAAATAAATTTAAAAAATGTTATAAAAAGGCTTTGGGAAATATGAAGTGGCACTTACTGCATCTAGACTCTAGAGAACTTGCCTGCATGCTGACCATCTTGGTTGTGGGAAACCTTGCAATATTTTTGCCAATCCAAAGGCCCCCCCCCCTTAACCAATCAGGTCTGAATGTGTGGGTTAGGGGGCATATGTGGACTGTAGAACACTTACAGCTGTTCTCAGACTCAAGGAGGGTGGCAGACCGAGAAGTCCATTATTCATCTGTTTCTAGTGTCTCAGGTAAGTATATATTGCAGTCCTCACTGGAAAAGACAAGAGAAGTGAGATACACACACACACACACACACACACACACACACACACACACTATAATTTCTTATTGGTTCTGTTTCTCTGGAGAATTCTAATACAGATTTTTTAAAAGATTTTATTTATTTATTTGACAGACAGAGATCACAAGTAGGCAGAGAGGCAGGCAGAGAGAGAGGAGGATGCGGGGCTCAATCCCAGGACCCTGGGATCATGACCTGAGCCAAAGGCTTTAACCCACTGAGCCACCCAGGTGCCCCTTTAATACAGATTTTGACCAAAAGCCCCCTTCGTGACATTTACAAAAAATCTGATCATAGATGAGTCAAAGTTATAGGCCAAAAGTGTCGGGAAGAAAGCCAAGAAAGCAACTGGCCTCGAATAGGGTAAATTTTAATCCCAGTTAAGATTAACTTTCTATTTGGCCAAAAGCCTTACTTGGTGACTCAAAAATGGAGGGGGGAGGAGCTAATGACATCAGTGATTCCCAGCCTGAAGTCTCTGGTCATTTTAATGGACCGCAAAGGTAATCATTGGAATTCTTAACTCATTTTCAGTATTTCAAACTTTAAAGAAAATAAAACACTTAACTATCATACAGCTATCCCAGTTATCTAACTGTCAGGTTTGTTTTTCCCCAAATTACACCAACCAAGCACAATAACATTGTTTATCCGTGCTGATCAGGAAGTCTGACGCATAAGTGTGTGTGTGCACCCCTGAACATGGAAAAGTTACTATTTAATAAATGCAATTTTTTCAGAAGAAAAAAAAACTCATTGAAGCCCTAGGCCTTATTTAAAAAAAAATATCAGAAGGGTTTGGAAAGGTATGAAAATATTGAGAAGAACTGATCTAACTGATCTGTGGCTGAGGTCCCTTGCAATTCTTTTGGACTTCCTCATCTATTTACCTCTCTTATCTTTTCCAGTGAGGACTGCAATATATACTTACCTGAGACACTGGAAACAGATGAATAATGGACTTCTTGGTCTAGGAGAGCCAATTGTGTAAGTTCCAGTCCCAGGATAGGAAACCAGTGTCCCACCTTTAACTGTCAGGCAGAGACACTTTAATATACATTAAAGGCACACAGTGTGGTTGGGAATTGTCTTGAGATTTGAGACGGGTTCTCAGTTTCTGGAAGGTATTAAAGGAGCTATCTCATTCCATTTATCTGAAGCTCAGTTGTTCATAGATACAATATACTTAAAAAGACTACCTACTAAGTTTAAGATACTACAGCTGGGAAGAAGGTGGTAGGAGTAATCATGGAGTGGTAGGTCAGTAATGTAGCCCTCATTTCAGGGAAATTCTTTTATTAGGGAAGAAATATGTGCACAGGACTATTTGAAGGCAACATGTAAGATAGTACATGCCTCTGGGGATTGTAAATTGCGTACATAATACTTTGTTCAGCAGGAACCAAAAAAAAGATAAATGTAAAAAAATGATAGATGTATAATGGAAAAGGAGGTAAACCCAACAACTGTCCTATTTCTAATTGCCTGCTAGAAGAAGACAAATATAAATTTTGCCTCCCTGGTGCTTTGTGCAGCAAATCACAACAAAATTTGGAAAACCCACCTTCCTTGCTATTGTATATTTATCAACTAAGTGTCACATTGATTCTTGGACACAAATTTTCTGCCTCCTGGTAATAAATAGATCATGTCAACCATTTTTATTTAATACATTAATCACTTTTCTAGATTACCTCTCTTAGACATATCTATAGATAAGCAACTACCTCCAAAGGCAGTCCTTGCCAGAACACTAGTCTTTTTTATTTTATTATTTTAATTGTGCTAAAATACACATAACATATAATTTCCCATCTTAATTATTTTTAAGTGTACAGTTCTGTGACATTAAGTACATTCACATTGTTATGCAATCATAGCCACCATCCATCTCCAGAACTCTATTCATCTTGCAAAACTAAAACTTAGTACTCACTAAATAATAACTTCCAATTTTCCAACTTTCCCCTCCCTCAATCCCCTGATGCCACCATATTATTTTCTGTCTTTATGAACTTGACTATTCTAGGTTCCTCATATAAGTGGAATCATGCAGTACTTATTTGTCCTTTTGTAACTTGCTTATTTTACTTAGCATAAAGTCCTCAAGGTTCATCTCTGTTATAGCATGTGTCAGAATTTCCTTCTTAAGGCTGAATAATACTCTATTATATGTACATATCATATTTTGTTTATCCAGTCATTTGTTGATACACATTTACTTCCACCTTTTGGCTATTCTGAAGAACGCTTCTATGAACAAATACTGCTTCAAGACTCTGCTCTCAAATCTTTCAGATATATATCCAGAAGTGAAATTTATAGATCATATAATTCTATCTTTAATTTTTTAACAGACTATTTTCCATAGCAGCTGAACCATTTTACATTCCCACCAAGAGTTGCACAAGGGTTCCAAACTATCAATATCCTTGCCAAGGTTTGTTATTTTCCTTTTTATCTAATAAGAGCCATCTTAATGTTTGTGCAGTAATATCACACTGTGTTTTAAATATCCATTTCCCTAAAGATTAGTGATATTAAGCAACTTTTTTGTGCTTATTGGCCATTTAAAAAAATCTTTCTTTGAAGAAATGTCTAAGATTTTGTTCATTTTTTATTTGGGTTATTTGGGGTTCTTTGTTGCTGAGTTGTAGGAGTTCTTTATTTTGTATATCAATCCCTTTTCAGATATATGATTTACAAATATTTTTCCCATTCCATGGATTGCCTTTTCATTTGTTTTATTTAAATTCAATCAGCCAACATGTACTGCTTCTTTAGTTTTTGATATAGTGTTCAATAACTCATCAGTTGCCTGTAACACACAGTGCTCTCAGCACATCTCATGTCCTTCTTAATGCCCATCACCCAATTATCCCAGCTCCCCGTCCAGCCCCGCTCCAGCAATGCTCAGTTTGTTTGCTATAATTAAGAGCCTCTCATGATTTTTCTCCCCTCTGATGACTTCTTATTTACTTTTCCCTTCCTTCCACTATGATGCTCTTCAGTTTCTAATATTCTGCATGTGATTGAACCTATATAATAATTTCTTCCTCTGACAGACTTATTTCACTCAGCCTCCAGTTCCATCCATGTCAAGGTAAATTGCAAGTATTAATCCTTTCTGATGACTGAGTAATATTCCATTGTGTATGTGTGTGTGTGTGTGTGTGTGTATGCATGTGTATACACACACACACACACACACATATATATTTCTATATATATCTATATATAGATATAGATATATATATCTATATATTTCTATCTACCTATCTATCTATATATATATGCATGTGTACACACACACACACATATATATATTTCTATATATATCTATATATAGATATAGATATATATATCTATATATTTCTATCTACCTATCTATCTATCTATATATATATGCATGTGTACACACACACACACACACACACACATCTTTATCCATTCATCTGTTGATGGACATTGGGGCTCTTTCCACAGTCTGGGTATTGTGGACATTGCTGCTATAAACATTGAGATGCAGGTGCCCCATCAGATCAGTACATTTGTATCTTTGGGGTAAATACCCAGTGGTGCAACTGCTGGTTTAGGGTATCTCTATTTTTAACTTCTTAAGGAACCTCCATACTCTTTTCTAGAGTGGTTGTACCAGCCTGAATTACCACTAGCAGCAGAAGAGGTTTCCTCTTTCTCCACATCCTTGCAACATCTATTGTTTCCTGACTTACTAATTTTAGCCATTCTGACTGGTGTGGGGTGGTATCTCATTATGGTTTTGTACTGTATTTCCCTGATGGCAAGTGATGTGGAGCATTTTTTTTTATGTGTTTGTGGCCATTTGTATGTCTTCTTTGGAGAAATGCCTGTTCGTGCCTTCTGCCCATTTCCTGACTGGATTATTTGTTATTTGGGTGTTGAGTTTGATAAGTTATTCATAGATCTTGGACACTAGCCCTTTATCTGTCATTTGCAAATACCTTCTCCCATTCCATAGGCTGCCCTTTAGTTTTGTTGACTGTTTCCTTTACTGTGTGAAAGATTTTGTCTGGATGAATCCCCAATAGTTCATTTCTACTTTTTTCCCCCTTGCCTTTAGAGATGTGTCTAGCAAGAAGTTGCTGTAGCCGAGGTCAAAGAGGCTGCTGCTTGTGTTCTCCTCCAGGATTTTGATGGATTCCTGTCTCACATTTAGATCTTTCATCCATTTTGAGTTTATTTTTGTGTGTGGTATAAGAAAATGGTCCAGTTTCATTATTTTTCATGTGGCTGTCCAATTTTCCTGACACCATTTATTGAAGAGGTTGTCTTTTGTCCATTGGACATTCTTTCCTGATTTGTTGGAGATTAGTTGTCCAGGGTTGAGGGTCCATTTATGGGTTTTCTATTCTGTTCTATTGATCTATATGTCTGTTTCTATGTTAGTACCATGCTGTCTTGATTATTACAGCTTTGTATAGAGCTTAAAGTCTGGTATTGTGATGCCCCCAGCTTTGGTTTTCTTTTTCAACGTTCTTCTGGCTATTCAGAGTCTTTTCTGGTTCCATACAAATTTTAGCATTATTTTTTCCAGTTCTGTGAAAAATGTTGATGGTATTTTGTACCATTATTTTATACCATTATACTTGAAGCAGTATTTGTGCTTTGAATGTGTAGATTGATCTGGGTAGCATAGACATTTTAATAATATTTGTTCTCCCAACCCATGAGCATAGAATGTTTTTCTATCTCTTTGTGTTCTTCTCAATTTCTTTCACAAGTGTTCTGTAGTTTTTAGAGTATAGATCCTCTACCTCTTTGGTTAGATTTATTCCTAGGGATCTTATGGTTTTTGATGCAATTATAAATGGGATTGACTCCTTAATTCATCATTCTTCTATCTCATTTTTCCTGTATAGAAACACAACTGACTTCTGTGCATTGATATTGTATCCTCCCACATTGCCGGATTTCTTTGAGTTCTAGCAATTTTGGGATGGAGTCTTATGGGTTTTCCACATAAAGTATCATGTCATTTGCAACAAGTTAGAGTTTGACTTCTGCTTTGGTGATTTGGATGCCTTTTATTATTTTCTTTGTTTGTTTGTTTTTCTGATTGTTGAGGCTAGGACTTCTAGTTCTATGTGTGAACAACAGTGGTGAAAGAAGGCTTCCATCTCCTGTTCCTGACTTTAAGGGAAAAGCTCTCAGTTTTCCCCCATTGAGAATGATTTTTGCTGAGGGCTTTTCATATATGGATTTTATGATATTGAGGTATGTTTCCTCTATGTCTACACTGTGAAGAGTTTTAATCAAGAAATGATGCCTTATTTTGTCAAATGCTTTTTCTGCATCCATTGAGAGGATCATATGGTTCTTGTCCTTTCTTTTATTAATGTGATGCATCACATTGATTGATTTGTGAACGTTGAACCACCTTGCAGCCCAGAAATAAATCCTACTTCATTGTGGTGAATCATTGTTTTAATATACTGTCGGATCCTATTGGCTAGTATCTTAGTGAGAATATTGGCATCCATTTTCATCAGTTGATACTGGTCTGTAATTCTCCTTTTTAATTTGGTATTTGTCTGGTTTTGGGATCAAGATAATGCTGACCTCATGGAATAAGTTTGGAACTTTTCCTTCCATTTTGCTTTTTATAAACAGCTTCAGAAGAATAGGTATTAGTTATTCTTTAAAAGTTTGGTAAAATTCCCTTGGGAAGCCCCAGCCCTGGACTCTTGTTTGTTGGGAGATCTTTGATTACTGCTTCAATTTCCTTGCTGGTTCTGAGTCTGTTCAGGTTTTCTTGTTTCTTCCTGTTTCAATTTTTGTAGTTTTTAAGTTTAGGGAATGTATCCAATCCATTTTTCCCAGATTGACTAATTTGTTAGTATGTAGCTGCACATAATATGTTCTAAAAATTGTTTGGTAAATTTCCTTGGTATTACTTATGATCTCTCCCCTATCGTTCATGATTTTATTAATTTGGGTCCTTTCTCTTTTCTTTTTGATAAGTGTGGCTAAGGGTGTATTGATCTAATTAATTCTTACAAAGAACCAACTTCTAGTTTCATTGACCTGTTCTACTGATCTTTTGGGTTCTATTTCACTGATTTCTACCCTAATCTTTATTGTTTCTTTTGTCATGTTTGGTTTGGGCTTTATTTGTTTTTCTTTCTTTAGTTTCTTTTGGTGTAATGTTAACGTGTATTTGAGACTTTTCTAATTTTTTGAGAAAGGCTTGTATTGCTATGTACTCCCCTCTTAGGACCACCTTTGGTGCATCCCAAAGGTTCTGAACAGTTGTGTTTTCTTTTCCATTTGTTTCCATGAATTTTTTAAATTCTTTAATTTCCTGGTTGACCCATTCATTCTTTAGTAGGATACACTTTAACTTCCAAGTGTTTGAGTTCCTTCCAAATTTGATTGAGTTCAAGTTTCAAAGCACTGTGGTCTGAAAATATGCAGGGAATAATTCCAGTATTTTGGTACTGGTTGAGACTTGATTTGTTACCCAGTATGTGATCTATTCTGGAGAATGTTCCATGTGCATTCAAGAAGAATGTGTATTTTGTTGCTCTAGGATGGAATACTCTGTATATATCTGTGAAGTCCATCTGGTCTATTGTGTCATTCAGAGCCTTTGTTTCCTTGTTGATTTTCTGCTTAGATGATCTGTTCATTGCTATGAGTGGGGTGTTAAATTCCCCTCCCATTATTGTATTATTATCAATGTGTTTCTTTAATTTTTTTATTAATTGGTTGATATAATTGTCTGCTCCTGAGTTAGGAGCATAAATAATTAGAATTGTTAGATCTTCCTGTTGGATAGACCCTTTAGGTATGATATAAGGTCCCTCTTTATCCCTTACTACAGTCTTTAAAGTCTAATTTGTCTGATATAAGGATTGTTACCCCAGCTTTCTTTTGATGTCCACTTGGATGACAAATTGTTCTCCACCCTCCTCATTTTCAATCTGGAGATATTCTTGGGTTTAAAATGAGTCTCTTGTAGACAGCATATGGATGGATCTTGCTTTTTAATCCAATCTGATACCCTGTGTCTTTTTATTGAAGCATTTATCCTATTTACATTCATTGTACCTACTGACAGATAGGAATTTAGTGCCATTGTATCCCCATTAAGTCCCTGTTTCTGTAGATGGTCTCTGTTTCTTTCTGATATATGCTGCTTTTGGGCTCTCTCTTTGCTTACAGGATCTCTTTTAATGTTTCTCACAGGGCTGGTTTAGTGATCACAAATTCTCTTAGTTTCTGTT
Source organism: Mustela lutreola (assembly GCF_030435805.1). Taxonomy (NCBI): domain Eukaryota; kingdom Metazoa; phylum Chordata; class Mammalia; order Carnivora; family Mustelidae; genus Mustela; species Mustela lutreola. Next base: position 65,756,165 of record NC_081308.1, on the reverse strand, counting down.
TGTCCTGGAAGCTCTTTATCTCTCCTTCCATTCTGAATGATATCCTTGCCAGATAAAGTATTCTTGGCTGCATATTTTTCTCAGATAGTTCCCTGAATATATCATGCCAGCCCTTTCTGGTCTGCCAGGTCTCTGTGGATAGGTCTGCTCAATCTCATGTTTCTACCATTGTAGGTTAAGAAGCTCTTGCCTCGAGCTGCTTTCAGGATCTTCTCTTTATGTCTGAAATTTGCAAGCTGCACTATTACCTGTTGGTTCCTTAACCTATTTCATTGATTTTGAAGAGGTTTCTCTCTACATCTTGGACTTAAATGCCTGTTTTCTTCCCTAAATTAGGCGCATTCACAGCTCTGATTTCCTCAAATACATCTGTCCTTCCTCTCTCTTTCTTCTTCTTCTGGGACACCAATGATTCTAATATTGTTTTTGCTTTATGGTATTGTTGATTTCTTGAAGCTCCCTTCATGATCACATTGTTTTTCTTTATTTTCCTCAGCTTCCTTCCTTTCTACCATCTTGTCTACATCACTGACTCTCTCTTTTGCCTTGTACTGTAGCTATTAGAGCATCCACTTTAGACTTCATCTCAGTTACAGAATTGTTAATTTCAGCCTGATTAGATTTTATTTCTGCACTAAGAGATTCTCTGATGTCTTTTATTCTATTTTCAAGCCTAGCTAATGCATTTATAATCATTATCCTGAATTCCAGCTCTGATATTTTATTTCTATCCATATTGATTAGATGTTTGGCAGAGAGTATTACCTCTGGTTCATTCTTTTGCTGTGAATTTCTCCTTCTAGTCACTTTGTCCAGAGAAGACTAGATGAAGAAGGGAATAAAATGAAAAATAGCATCCACAACCCCAGTGAAATACACATTAGACAAATCTGAAGAGTTCAGAAACCACAAAAAGAAAGAAAGAAAGAAAGAAAGAAAGAAAGAAAGAAAGAAAGAAAGGTAAAGAAAAAGGAAGAAAGAAAAAGCTAAAAAGAAAGACAAGGGCAAAAAAAGAGAGAACATACTCTCCCAGGTGGACAAAATTGTGTGATCCACTTGGTCTGTGTTTATTTTGGTTTCTTTGTTAGAAGACATTAAGTCCCAAAATTGTAAAGAAAACAAAACTTACATATATACAAAAATAAAATTGAATATAATGAAAGGAAACCAAAAATGAAGAATATATCTCTAAAATGTATCTAAAAAATGAAAATTGGAAGACTTAAAAACAAATATTTGATGGAATAAGAAACTAACTGAAAAGGGAGAAAAAGGGAAAAAATCTTAAACTGAAGGATTGAAGATTCATGGGAAAAAAACCTTGAATTCTATATACTATTTACCCCTAGCCCAGGAGTTGTTCAGTTCTGAGTGATCCATAAACTTGGTATTCGTGAGATGTTCTAACTGGTCTTCTGGTGGAGGGGCCTGTTGCATTGATCTGTGGTGTCTTTGCCTCGGAGAAGTTGCACCTCCCTTTGCCAGGGTTCCAGGCTCAATGTAAGCTGCTTTGGGTGGCTCTATGTGGCTTTTGTTTCCTGAAGTCTTTCCCCACTGCTTTAGAGGATGAAAAAAAATTAAAAATATTAGTTCCTTGATCTCCAGCCCCAGAGCTGAAGGATCTCTGCCCCCACTCTTATGTGCTCCCTCAGGGAAAAGCAGTCAAATTCTTTTGTGTGCACCAAACTCTGCAGACTCCCGTGGTGCACACCGGTACCTATCCTGGGTGGGGGAGGGTTTTCTCACCACAGCCCCTCCTTTTGCTGGGTCCCTGCTGAGGAGAGGTCTCATGGGGATGGAGCAAAGTCTCCCAGGGTTTGTCATTTGCCCCACTGTCCCAACTAGGATTTTGCCCCACTTCTCCACCTGAGCACATTTTAGGCAAGGATGTTCCTTACAGCAACATACTTCTAATAGTTCTGATTTTGTACTCCCCTGCTATATCACCTTCCAGTAGCCAGCTTAAGGTAGTTCCCTTCTCCTGGGGTTTATCTTCTGATATATCCCCTCAGATTCATGTCACTGCACCTCTTACCTTGCAAAAAGTGGTGACTTCTCTATTTGTAGAATTGCAGAAGAGAATTTGCCATCTTCTTCAACTCTCTGGATTGCCTCTTCAAAATATCTTTTCATGTAGATTTTTTTTCAATTTTTATGTAGTTCAATTTATCTACTTTTTTCTTTTGTTGCCCAGGCTTTTGGTATCCCAGCCAAGAAATCATTGCCAAATCCAGCACTATGAACTTTTCATGTATGTTTTCGTCTAAGAGTTTTATAGTTTTAACTGTTGCATTTAGGTCTTTGGTTCATTTTCAGTTAATTCTTATATATGGTGTGAGGTAAGAGACAAACTTCATTCTTTTGCATGTGGATATCCCATTTTCCCAACACCATTTATTGAGAACAGTGTCTCTTTCCCATTGAATTGTCTTGAAACTCTTGTTGAAAAATTATGTGACTATTAATTTGAAAGTTTATTTCTGTGCTCTATTCTCTCTCTCTCTCTCTCTCTCTATATATATATATATATATATATATATATATATATATATATGATGTATGATGCCCCCAACTCTTCTCCAACTCTTCTTTTCAAGATTTTTTTGGGTTATTTGAGGTCCCTTATGATACCATATGAATTTTAGGATTGTTTTGAATCTATAGATCACTGTGGGTGGTATTGACAGCTTAACATCTTAACATTAAGTCTTCCAATCCATAAACATGAATGTCTTTTTATTTGTTGTTTTCTTTAGTTTCTTTCAGCAACATTTTGTACTTTCCAGTGTACAAGTCTTTAAGTTTCTTGGTTAAGTTCATTCCTAAATATTTTATTCTTTTTGATCCTTGTGTAAATGGAATAGTTTCCTTAATTTTTTTGGATTGTTCATTGTTAGTGTATAGAAACATAACTGCTATTTGTGTGTTAGTTTAGTATCCTACAACTTTGCTAAATTTGTTTATTAAATCTAAGAGGGTTTTTGTGGACTCTTTAGGGTTTTCTATATATAAGGTCATGTCATCTTTTTTTTAAAAAGATTTTATTTATTTATTTGACAGAGAAAAATCACAAGTAGATGGAGAGGCAGGCAGAGAGAGAGAGAGAGGGAAGCAGGCTCCCCGCTGAGCAGAGAGCCCGATGCAGGACTCGATCCCAGGGCCCTGAGATCATGACCTGAGCCGAAGGCAGCGGCCTAACCCACTGAGCCACCCAGGCGCCCCGGTCATGTCATCTTAATAGAGAAAAATTTCTTCTTCATTTCCAACTTGAATACTTTTTATTTCTTTTCAGAAATCCTATTTTTAAACTGAGCCAAAATGTGTTTTCTTGTAGGTTTCCCTGTTTGTTTTTTAGAAGTTTTTATTTATTTATTTTGAGAGAAAGAGTGAGGGGAGAGGCAGAGAGGTAGAAGGAGAATCTGAAGCAGATTCTACACTGAGTGCTGAGCCCAATGCATGACTCGATCTCATAACCCTATGATCATGACCTGAGCCAAAATAGAGTTGGTCACTCAACCACCTGAGCCAGCCAGCTTCCCCTCCCTGTTTTTTAAAAAATATCCTTTTTTAGGGTAAATACCCTAAAGATACAAACGTAGTGATCTGAAGGGGCACATGCACCCGAATGTTTATAGAAGCATTGTCCACAATAGCCAAACTATGGAAAGAACCTAGATGTCCCTCAACAGATGAATGGATCAAGAAGATGTGGTCTATATACACAATGGAATACTATGCAGCCATCAAAAGAAATGAAATCTTGCCATTTGCGACAACATGGATGGAACTAGAGCGTATCATGCTTAGCGAAATAAGTCAAGCAGAGAAAGACAACTATCATATGATCTCCCTGATATGAGGAAGTGGTGATGCAACATGGGGGCTTAAGTGGGTAGGAGAAGAATCAATGAAACAAGATGGGATTGCGAGGGAGACAAACCATAAGTGACTCTTAATCTCACAAAACAAACTGAGGGTTGCTGGGGGAAGGGGGTTGGGAGAAGGGGGGTGGGATTATGGACATTGGGGAGGGTATGTGCTTTGGTGAGTGCTGTGAAGTGTGTAAACCTGGTGATTCACAGACCTGTAGCCCTGGGGATAAAAATATATGTTTATAAAAAATAAAAAATTAAAAGGCTAATAAATAAATAAATAAATAAAATAAATTAAAAAATTAAAAAAATATATCCTTTTTTTTTTAGAACAATTTTCGATCTACAGAAACACTGTGGCCATAGTATAGAATTTTCATATACCACATATCTAGTTTCTTCTATTATTATTATCTTGCATTGCTATGGTACATTTATCACAGCTAACAAACCAATACCAATATATTATTATTAACTAAAGCCTGTATTTGTATTTTCTTACTAATTCCCTAAAGATTTTTTCCATGTCCCATCCAAGACATCACACTACATTTAGTCATCATGTCTCTTTAGCCCCTCTTGACTGCCAGCTTCTCAGACTTTCCCTGACCACTTTTAAGGGTTAGTGGTCAAGCATTTTGTAGAATGTCCCTCCTTCATGATTCCTCTGATCTTTTTTAACATGATTAGACTTGGGTAATGTGTTTTAGAGTGGAAAACCAGAGAGGTAATATGCTGTTTTCATCACACCATATCATGGGTACATACTATCAACATGACTTATCACTGTTGATGTTCACTGTGATGACTTGGCTAAGGTGTGTTTGTCATGTATCTCTACTATAAAGTTACTTTTTAAAATTTGCATAATGTGTTCTTTGGAAGGAGTTACTTTGGGCAGTCCACATTTTAAGACTGGAGAATTGTGTAACACTTCCCCAAGAATGGAGTATTTATATGTATCATTTGGAAATCTTGTGCACTGAAGATGTGCCTGTTCTCTCTCATTTATTTATTCAATCATTTATTTATATCAATATGGGTTCATGGATTTTTTATGAAATGTTTAAAATTCCAGTATAGTTAACATGATGTGTTGTATTAGTTCCTGGTGTACAATATAGTGATTCAATAATTCTATACATTACTCAGTGCTCATTAATATAAGCATACTCTTTAATCCCCACCGCCAATTTAACCCATTCCCTCACCCAGGATCTTGGGTAGTAATCAGTTTGTTCTCTATAGTTAAGAATCCATTTCCTCATTTTATTTCATTCTCCTTTTTCCCTTTGCTCATTTGTTTTCTTTATTTCTTTTTTATTAATTATTTTTATTAACATATAATGTATTATTTGCCCCAGGGGTACAGGTATGTGAATCATCATGCTTGCACAATTTACAGCACTCACGATAGCACATACCCTCTCCAATATCCATAACCCAGCCACCCTCTCCACACACCACCTCCCACAGCAACCCTCAGGTTGTTTTGTGCTTAATAATCTCTTATGGTTTGTCTCCCTCCCAATCCCATTTTATTTCATTTTTTTCCTTCCCTACCACCAACCCCCCACTCTGCCTCTCAATTCCTCATATCAGGGAGATCATATGATAATTTTCTTTTTCCAATTCACTTATTTCACTCAGTGTAATACCTTCTAGTTCCATCCATGTTGCTGCAAATGGCAAGATTTCATTTCTTTTAATGGCTGCATAGTATTCCATTGTATATATACCAGTTCTTCTTTATTCATTCATCTGTTGAGGGACATCTAGGTTCTTTCCATAGTTTGGCTGTTGTGGACACTGCTGCTATAAACATTTGGGTGTAGGTGCCCATTCATATCACTACATTTGTATCTTTAGGGTAAATACCCAATAGTGCAATTTCTGGGCCATAGGGTAGCTCTATTTTCAACTTTTTGAGGAACCTCAATGCTGTTTTCCAGAATGGCTGCACCAGCTTGCATTCCTACGAACAGTGTAGGAGGGTTCCACTTTCTCCACATCCTCGCCAGCATCTTTTGTTTCCTGGATTGTTAATTTTAGCCATTCTGACTGGAGTGAGGTGGTATCTCATTGGGGTTTTGATTTGCATTTCCTTGATGCTGAGTGATGTGGAGAATTTTTTTCATGTGTCTGTTGGCCATCTGGAGGTCTTGTTTGCAGAAATGTCTGTTCATGTCCTCTGCCCATTTCTTGATTGGGTTATTTGTTCTTTGGGTGTTGTATTTGGTAAGTTCTTCAAAGATTTTGGATACTACCCCTTTATCTGATATGTCACTTGCGAATATCTTCTCCCATTCTGTCAGTTGTCTTTTGGTTTTGTTAACTGTTTTTTTTGCTGTCCAGAAGCTTTTGATCTTGATGAAGTCCCAAGAGTTCATTTTTGGCCTTGCTTTCCTTGCTTTGGCAGATGTTTCTAGGAAGAAGTTGCTGTGACTGAGGTCGAAGAGGTTGCTGCCTGTGTTCTCCTCAAGGATTTTGATGGATTCCTGTCTCACATTGAGGTCTTTCATCCATTTTGAGTCTATTTTTGTGTGTGGTGTAAGAAAATGGTCCAGTTTCCTTCTTCTGCATGTGGCAACACCATTTGTTGAAGATACTGTCTTTATTCCTTGGACATTCTTTCCTGCTTTGTCGAGGATTAGTTGATCATAGAATTGAGGGTCTATTTCTGGGCTCACTATTCGATTCCATTGATCCATGTGTCTGTTTTTGTGCCAGTACCATACTGTCTTAATGATTACAGCTTTGTAATAGTGCTTGATGTCTGAAATTGTGATGCCACCAACTTTGGCTTTTTTTTTTTTTTTTTTCAACATTTCTCTGGCTATTCGGGGACTTTTCTGGTTCCATATAATTTTTTTTTTAGTTCCATATAAATTTTAAGATTATTTATTCCATTTCTTTGAAAAAAATTGATGGTATTTTGATAGGGATTGCATGAAATGTGTAGATTGCTTTAGGTAGCATAGACATTTTCACAATGTTTGTTCTTCTAATCCATGAGCATGGAACATTTTTTCATTTCTTTGTGTCTTCCTCAATTTCTTTCATGAGTACTTTATAGTTATACTGAATACAGATTCTTTACCTCTTTTTTTAGGTTTCTAGATATCTTATGTTTTGGGAGGCAATTGTAAATGGGATTGACTCCTTAATTTCTCTTTCTTCTGTCTTGCTGATGGTGTATAGAAATGAAACTGATTTCTGTGCATTGATTTTTATATCCTGCCACTTTACTGGATGCCTGAAAGAGTTCTAGCAGTTTTGAAGTGGAGTCTTTTGGGTTTTCCACATAAAGTATCATATCATCTGGAAAAAGTTAGAGTTTGACTTTTGCTTTGCCATTTCAGATGCCTTTTATTTCTTTTTGGTGTCTGATTGCTGAGGCTAGGACCTCTAGTACTATGTTAAATAACACGTGATAGTGGACATTCCTGCCATGTTCCTGACCTTGGGGAAATGCTCTCAGTTTTTCCTCATTGAGAATGATATTTGCTGAGGGTTTTTCATAGATAGCTTTGATGATATTGAGGTATGTTCCCTCTGTCCCTACACTTTGAACAATTTTGATCAATAAAGGATGCTGTACTTTGTCAAATGCTTTTTCAGTGTCTATTGAGAGTATCATATGGTTCTTTTTTTAAAGATTTTATTTATTTATTCGACAGAGAGAGATCATAAGTAGGCAGAGAGGCAGGCAGAGAGAGAGAGAGAGAGGAGGAAGCAGGCTCCCTGCTGAGCACAGAGCCCGATGTGGGACTCGATCCCAGGACCCTGAGATCATGACCTGAGCTGAAGGCAGCGGCTTAACCCACTGAGCCACCCAGGTGCCCCTATCATATGGTTCTTGTTCTTTCTTTTATTAACGTATTGTATTACATTGGTTGATTTGTGGATGTTGAACCAACCTTCCAGCTCAAGAATAAATCCCACTTGGTTGTGGTTAATAATCCTTTTAATGTACTGTTGGATCCTATTGGCTAGTATTTTGGTGAGAATTTTTGCACCTGTGTTCCTCAAGAATATTGGTCTGTAATTCTCCTCTTTGGTAGGGGCTTTGTCTGGTTTTGGGGTCAAGGTAATGCTGGCCTCATAAAATGAGTTTGGAAGTTTTCCTTCCATTTCTAATTTTTGGAACAGTTTCAGGAGAATAGGAATTAATTCTTCTTTAAATGTTTGGTAGAATTCCCCTGGGAAGCCGTCTGGACCTGGGCTCTTATTTGTTTGGAGATTTTTTTTTAATGATTTTTATTTATTTATTTGATCGACAGAGAGAGATCACAAGTAGGCAGAGAGGCAGGCAGAGAGAGAGGGGGAAGCCGACTCCCCGCTGAGCAGAGAGCCCGATGTGGGGCTCCATCCCAGGACCCTGAGATCATGACCCAAGCTGAAGGCAGAGGCTTAAACCACTGAGCCACCCAGGCGCCCCATGTTTGGAGATTTTTGATGACTACTTCAATCTCCTTACTTGTTATGGGTTTGTTCAGGTTTTCTATTTCTTCCTAATGCAGTTTTGGTAGTTTATACGTCCCTAGGAATGCATCCATTTCTTTCAGATTGTCAAATTTGCTGGCTTATAGCTGCTCATAATATGTTCTTATAATTGTTTGCATTTCTTTGGTGTAGGTTGTGACCTCTCCTCTATCATTCATGATTTTATAAATTTGGGTCCTTTCTCTTTTCTTTTTGATAAGTCTGGTCAGGGGTTTATCAATCTTATTAATTCTTTCAAAGAACCAGATCCTAGTTTCATTAGTTTGTTCTACTCTTCTTTTGGTTTCATTTCATTGATTTCTGCTCTGATGTTTATTATTTCTCTTCTCTTGCTGGGTTTAGGCTTTCTTTGCTGTTATTTCTCCAGCTCCTTTAGGTGTAGGGTTAGGTTTTGTATTTGAGACCTTTCTTGTTTCTTGAGAAAGGCTTGTATCACTATATACTTTCCTCTCAGGACTGCCTTTGTTGTGTCCCACAGATTTTGAGCAATTGTGTTTTCATTTTCATTTGTTTTGATGAATTTTTAAAATTCTTCTTTAATTTCCTGGTTGACCCATTCATTCTTTAGAAGGATGCTCTTTAGCCTCCATGTATCTGAGTTCTTTCCAACTTTCCACTTGTGATTGAATTCTAGCTTCAGAGCATTATGGCCTGAAAATATTCAGGAAATGATCCCAATCTTTTGGTACAGGTTGAGACCTGATTTGTGACCCAGGGTGTGATCTATTCTGATGAATGTTCCCTGTGCACTAGAGAAGAATGTGTATTCTGTTGCTTTGGGATGAAATCTTCTGAATATATCTGTGATGTCCATCTGGTCCAGTGTGTAATTTAAGGCCTTTATTTCCTTGTTGATCGTTTGCTTGGATGATCTCTCCATTTCAGTGAGGGGGATGTTAAAGTCCCCTATTACTGTATTATTGTCAATGTTTTCCTTTGATTTTTTTTATTAATTGGTTTATATAGTTGGCTGCTCCCATGTTAAGGGCATAGATATTTGAAATTGTTAGATCTTTTTGTTGGATAGAGCCTTTAAGTATGATATAGTTCCCTTCCTCATCTCTTATTATAGTCTTTGTCTTAAAATATAGTTTATCTCCTATAAGGATTGCCACCCAGCTTTCTTTTGATGTCCATTAGCATGGTAAATTGTTTTCCACCCCCTCACTTTAAATCTGGAGGTGTCTTTGGGTCTAAAATGAGTTTCTTGTAGGCAACATATTGATGGGTTTTGTTTTTTTATCCATTCTGATAACCTGTGTCTTTTGATTGGAGCACTTAGACCATTTACACTCAGGGTAACTATTGAGAGATATGAGTTTAGTGCCATTGTATTGCCTGTAAGGTGACTGTTACTGTATATTGTCTCTGTTCCTTTCTGGTCTGTTACTTTTAGGCTCTGTCTTTGCTTAGAGGACCCCTTTCAATATTTCCTGTAGGGCTTGTTTGGTGTTTGCAAGTTCTTTTGATTTTTTTTTTTTTTTTGTCCTGCAAGCTTTTTATCTCTTCTTCTGTTTTCAGTGATAGCCTAGCTTGATATATTATTTTTGACTGCATGTTTTTTCTCATTTAGTGTTCTGAATATATCATGCCAGTTCTTTCCTGCCAGGTCTCTGTGGATAATTCTGCTGCCAATCTAATATTTCTACTATTGTATGTTACAGACTTCTTGTCCCAAGCTGCTTTCAAGATTTTCTCTTTGTCACTAAGACTTGTAATTTTTACTATTAGATGATAGGGTGTGGACCTATTTTTATTGATTTTGAGGGGTATTTTCTGTGCCTCCTGGATTTTGATGTTTGTTTCCTTTGCCATATTAGGGAAATTCTCTACTATAATTCACTCCAATATACCTTCTTCTTCCTCTCTCTTTCTTCTTCTTCTGGAATCCCAATTATTCTAGTATTGTTTCATGTTATGGTATCACTTATCTCTCGAATTCTCCCCTTGTGCCAGTAGTTGTTTGTCTCTTTTGCTCGGATCCTTTACTCTCTGTCATTTGGTTTCTATATCACTAATTTTCTCTTCTGCCTCATTTATCCTAGCAATAAGAGCCTCCATTTTTTATTGCACCTCATTAATAGCTTTTTAAATTTCAACTTGGTTAGATTTTAGTTCTTTTATTTCTCCAGAAGGGGTTTCTCTAATATCTTCCACGCCTTTTTCATGCCCAGGTAGCACCTTGAGAATTGTCATTCTGAACTCTAGTTCTGACATATTATGAATGTCCATATTTATTAGGTCCCTAGCCTTTGGTACTGCCTCTTTTTCTTTTCTTTTTTTTGTGGTGAGTTTTTCTGCCTTGTCATTTTATCCTGATAAGAATATATGAATGAGAGAATAAAATACTAAAAGTGTGGCAAAGACCCCCCAAAAATATAAACTAAAGAAGACAGAAGAGATCCAAAACCAAGGAGAGAAGAAGGGGAGAAATAAAAAAAGATAAATAATTATACATATAATTATTATATAATAATTATATTATTATTATTATACATATAATTATATATAATAATTATATTATTAGATGATAGGGTGTGGACCTATTTTTATTGATTTTGAGGGGTATATATAATTATATTATTATATATAATTATATGTATAATTATTTATTTTTTTATTTCTCCCCTATTATATATAATTATATGTATAATTATTTATCTTTTTTTATTTCTCCCCTTCTTCTCTTTATTATATATAATAATTTATAATTATTATATATTATATATTGTATATAATAAATATTTATTTATATATATATATTTTATATATTTATACATATATATTTTTAATTTTCATCTTTACAGTCATTTCCATCCCTTCATCATGTTTACCCTTATTTTTGTATATATATAAGTTTTTCTTCCTTTAAAATTTTGGGAGGTAGTTTCCTCTAAGAGACCAAAATATACCCAAAGTCAGGTGGGTGGCTCTGTTCTATTCACCAATCCAATACACACACACACATATATAGATATATAATAATCATTTATAATATATAATAATATATAATATATAAATATAATATATAATAAAAAGATAAATAAATAATTATATATGATTATTTATTATTCATATAATTTATTTGTATAAGCAATAAATCATATAAATATATATTTATATGATTTATTAATATATTATATTTTGATTAATTAATAAACATATAAATATTTATTTATATGTATAACTTATTTTTATAATTTATTATTTATTAGAAGAATCTGTATCCCAAAATTTTTTTGAAAAAAATAAACCTATATGTATACAAAAAATAAGGTTCAATATAATGAAGGGATAAAATAAGACTATAACAATGAAGGTTTAGCAATATTTTTTAAGAAGGGTATTGTTAATTTAAACTTGTTAAAAATGTTAAAAGAAGAAAGAGGAAAAGTGGAAAAAAATAGAATAAGAGAAAAAATAAAATAAAAAAATATTATCTTCGCAAGACTAAAGGATCATGTGGATAAATCCATGAATTCTATGTGTTGTTTTCCCCTAGCTCTGGATTTCTGCTGTTCTCCTTGATCAGTGAGCTTGTTCTTGACTGGATGTTATTCCTGATCTTCTGTGGGAGGGGCCTGTTGCAGTGATTCTCAGATGTTTTTGCCGGAGGCAGAATTGCACCACCCTTGCCAGGGACCAGGCTAAGTAATCTTCTCAGGTTCGCTCTTGGAGCTTTTGTTCTCTGAACACTTTCTGTAGAGCTTTTGAGGATGGAAATGAAAATGGTTGACTCTCAGTCTCTGGCGTGGAGGAGCTGAGAGCTTAGGGTCCCACTCCTCAGTGTGCTTTTAGAGATAAACAGTCAATCACTCCTGTCTCCGTGGTCTCTGGCCACAATCTGAGTTCATCTGGCCTGTGACTGAGCATTTCTATCTCTGGGGCACAGCCCCTTTTAGAGTCTCCAAACCCAGCATATTCCTGCCATGCTGTTCCTCCTGGAGGAGGAAGGTGAGTCTCTCCAGATCTGCCAATTGTGGGGTCCCTGCTTGAAGAGAAGTGGTCCGACTATGACATGCATCATGGTTTAAAGTAATCCTGATCTGAAAGCTCACTCCTCGGCTATGTCTCCATAGTCAGCTTCCCCGCTCTGATTCCTGGCAGCTCTGCCACACTCCAACACCCCCAATCTTTCTGTGACCTCGCGGGACCTGAGACCACACTGTCCCACTGAGGACTCCACCTCCTCTTAGCCTCTGGAGTGATGTCCCTCAGTTGAGCAGACTTGTAGGTGTTTGGAATGGTTTGATACCTACTTAGCTGAACTCCAGGGATCTGATATTATTTCAGTCTGCTACTTCCTGCCATCTTGCCTTTCCTCCCATTTGTTTTATGTCTTAAATTCCACATATGAGTGAAATCATATGGTTTTTGTCTTTCTCTGATTGACTTATTTTACTTAATATTGTACTCTCTAGCTCTATCCACATCATTGCAAATGGCAAGATTTCATTCATTTTTATGGTTGAATAATATTCCATTTATATAACCACTTCTTTATCCATTTTTTTATTGATGGACACTTGGGCTGCTTCCATAATTTGGATATTATAACTAATGCTGCTGTAGACATAAGGGTGCATATATACCTTCGAATTAGTATTTCTGTATTCCTTGGGTAAGTACCAAGCAGTGCAATTACTGGATCATAAGGTAGTTCTATTTTTAACTTTCTGAGGAACCTCCATACTGTTTTCAGAGTGGCTGCACCAGTTTGTATTCCTACCAGCATTGCAAAAGGGTTACTTTTTCCACATCCTCATGAACACCTGTTGTTTCTTGTGTTGTTGATTTTAGCTACTCTTACATGTGCAAGGTGATATCTCATTGTAGTTTTGATTTGCATTTTCCCAGTGGATTTTTATTTTAAACTTTGGATTATAGTCCAATTCTACTCTATCTTATTTCTCAATTCATTCCACTTTTGACCATTAGGAGCTTTTTCAATTGGCTCCTGTGCCCCTTTGACATACCTCCACTATTGTGAGTTAATTTTGTTTTCTTTTGAGACTGGTTAGTTTTTGTTTTGCCTTCTGCCTCCCACCCCAAACACACACACACACACACACACACACACACACACACACATCTCTGTTATGTGTAACAACCCATCATATTTCTGAAAATAACTATCATCACCCCATCTAGTCTTCTCTCCAGACTAAACATTTCCCACCCATATCTTTAGACACTCCTCATGTGACAGATTTATTGACTCTTTTCTCTCCTTGTTGCTTTCTTCTGGAAACATTCCATTTTCTCAGTCACTTGAACTACCTCCTTTCACTCTCTTTACCTTCCACAACATTGTTATAAAGTTTGACAGAAATCAAAAGTAGTTTCACTTTTGGAAACTATTCATAATAGTACCTAGCACAAAAGCTTTATCATGGATAAATGGTCCTGTATTAGAATGAATACCTGTAGGAGAAATATAATGCTCCTTCTCTGTGCAAAGCTTAATATTTTTCAAGACAACATTTCTTTGACCCTTTTAACCCTTTTGTGAAGCAGATAGGGCAAGTAGTGGTATGTCCAGAAAAGGAAGGCTTAGAAAAGGTGCCTGGTCCAAAATCACCCTGTAAGTTAGATGGTACTGGCTTCTTCTGACACTTATTCTGGTAACATTTATATTTTGTTTAAATTTTGACTGTGTGAGCTAATATTTGTTTGTAAGCCCTTCCACGTAATCAGAATTTCCAGTATATTTGCATATGAGCTGAACTTAGCCTCCTGATATAAAATGATACATGAAATGTAAGTCTGGAGGGCAAACGTGTATAAAACGCTTTTAAAAATAAAAATCACGTTTGTATGTTTGTAGATATCAATTGGGTGGTCAAGCCAGAGCCTAGAAAAGATATGGTTAACTTTGGCAATAGAAGTGTGAACAGAACAAAAATAAATGTTTTCTAATTGTCCTTGCTTGTTGTGGATATTAGGCAGCTAGCTTTGTCCCTTTTTCACCACTTACCACATTCTAATGGAAAGGTTCTCAGGTGTAGCTAATCCCAAGCAGGGTATAATCCCTAGGTAATTTATACAGTAATATTTTGTTACACATACACACCCCAGTGCCCAGTTTACCCTAAAGATACAAATGTAGTGATCCAAAGGAGCACATGCACCCGAATGTTTATAGCAGCAATGTCCACAATAGCCAAACTATGGAAAGAACCTAGATGTCCATCAACAGATGAATGGATCAAGAAGATGTGGTATATATACACAATGGAATACTATGCAGCCATCAAAAGAAATGAAATCTTGCCATTTGCAACAACATGGATGGAACTAGAGCGTATCATGCTTAGCGAAATAAGTCAAGCAGAGAAAGACAACTATCATATGATCTCCCTGATATGAGGAAGTGGTGATGCAACATGGAGGCTTAAGTGGGTAGAAGAAGAATAAATGAAACAAGATGGGATTGGGAGGGAGAGAAACCATAAGTGACTCATAATCTCACAAAACAAACTGAGGGTTGCCGGGGGGAGGGGGTTTGGGAGAAGGGGTTGGGATTATGGACATTGGGGAGGGCATGTGATTTGGTGAGTGCTGTGAAGTGTGTAAACCTGGTGATTCACAGACCTGTACCCCTGGGGATAAAAATATATGTTTATAAAAAATTAAAAAATTAAAAAATAAAAAAAAAAAAAAAAAAGAGTGGAGGTTGATAAAGAAGATCTCTTAGCTTTAATATTTTATGGATCTCTGAGATGGAGGGTTGATAGAGAACCTGGAAAGCATGACTAAGTAGATGAACTTGCTATAGAAAACAAGGAGAGTGGGTGGGCTTTTAATTATGTGAAACCATGAACTTTATTTCTTTGCTACCCGAAAGAGGTTCTTAGTTACATTGAATAAGAAATGTAAATTCTGCTGATATTTTTTTTAACTAGAGAAAAACTAAGTCCTTTTGAAATCTGAGTTTTGCAATCCTCCTTAATCCCCATTCCCCAAGTATTAATCATTGTAAATGTGATCAACATGTTCCTTCCCTAGATAGGGGTATCTACATTAATGGCAGAGCCAGGTAATGACTATAGGTCCAAATGGCCCTGACTAGCTCTGGTTGTTGGTCAGCTTTGAGTAAATTTAGGAGAAAAGACTTTCTGGAAAGGGTCTGATGAGCCCAAAATGAGACTTTGAAGAAAAGCTTCCACATCATCCATAGACATTCTTTTATTATGGGTATATGGGTACTAATTATTTAAAATTTTTTCTAATTTATCTGAACCCAGGCCTTCCATTTCTATCTTGGGTGTCAAATTTCCTACATTATCTCATCTCTTCTTTCTCCCATGTTTGCTGAATGCACAGGATTAAGTATAATATTGCACACAAAATAAAATGGCTTGCTTAGCTGTGACTTTAAGGTCAGGTATGTGATAGTCTATACAGATCTTAGTTCCCTCCTCAGATAAACCTTTTAAGTCTTTTTAAAAATGTGAAAGGAAGAAACAAATAAACTTTCAGATTTTAATTCTTACATTTGTTCTGCAACCTTAGAACTTAGAACTAGGTGGCAAAGATAGATAGTAAACTTAAAAAAAAAAAAAGGCTAAGTCCCTTTCCCCCCTTAGCTTCTAGAGTAATACAGTGAGACACACTAAGTTTTCTTTATCTGAATTCATCTTCTTTGTATTGTTTCTTTATGCTTCGGCTGTTCAGTGTCACTTCTAAAATTTATGTGTGTGTGTGTGTGTGTGTGTGTGTGCGCGCGTGCGTGTGTGTGTGTGTTTGTGTGACACCTGTGTCTATCTATCTATCTATATATCTTTCTAATCTATATTTCTGAGTCTACCAGGAGAGCAGTTGCAGGGCTTAGGCATGCAGAGGTAAAGAGAAAAACATGGGGACAAAAATCAGTCCATTTTCTAGTACTTTAATTCCTTCATATCTAAGTTATCATCTTTAGTTTTAAAAATATAATTATCTAGCTCCTCCTCCTTGCTCCTCTTTTTCTTCTCTCTCTCCCTCACCCTCTTCCCTTCTTTCTCTCTTTAGCAAGTCCAGTGGACAGACTAGTCTGACACCTCAAAATACTCTAAGAAAGAAACTAAACTCTGCCTCTGACATTCTATTCCCACTGTGGTTTTAATTAGGTGTAAATTCTTCAATGCTTGGTTTGAAACATGCCTCAGGATCTTAGGGAAATTGCAGGCAGATGGGGTATTAATGCAGGGTGATGTTTCTCACTTCACAGTGCCCATGCAACATTTATTGTCATTAAAATAGTGCCATTTAAATGAGGTGGCTGATGTTAGAAAATGAATATAGAGTTGAACACTGTTCTGTGAATCCGAGCTTTGATGAAGTAGCTGAATTAAAGGCAGTCCTTCAACTCTG
This sequence comes from Mustela lutreola, assembly GCF_030435805.1. NCBI lineage: Eukaryota > Metazoa > Chordata > Mammalia > Carnivora > Mustelidae > Mustela > Mustela lutreola. The sequence continues at coordinate 65,739,432 of NC_081308.1, read as the reverse complement.
CTTATGCAATATGTATCTGTGTATCACTCAACAGTGAAACCCTAGAGACTCTGACAGGAGGACAAAGCCTCTAAAGCTTTATTAGGGTGGTGAGGATAAAAGTACCTGCTTTTTCTACTTTACCAGGCTGTGAGGAAAATGACAAATATACTATGTGTACAGTGGCCTGAGTGCTTAAAAAGAAAAATGTAGAAACTTTATTAGTTGTGTGTAAGATCTTTGGTTAATTCCCCACAGCCCTATAGAGTCCTGGAAGCCCTGCCACTAATATTTCTTTTCCCTCGTTGGGTTTTTGTTTTTCCCTAGATCCCAGGTTAAAGAGAAATTGATTCCTTTCTATCTTCTGCTTCGTTTTTGTCTCTCTGCATTGAAGCTTTGAATTCAGAAAGCCTCATTGGGTCCGTTTGGCTGTCCATTAATGTTTAGGCTTAAGCATTGAATGACTTCACAGAACGAATTAGGTTTTATGGCCTGTGGCCAAGTCAACTAATACTGCTTTGTAGAATTTCCAAGAGGAAAAAAAAAATACATATTTAGGACTTGGTAAAACTTCCCTCAAGATATATCATTGTACATGCAAGTATTGCTGAACCTGGGGAAATATTTTGTACTAGCCTAGCTTGGGAACATCCTGTTTTTTATGCTGTATTCTTTATGACTTCACTCTGGGCTGAACTGTGAAAAGGTGAGGGAGACAGGAGCCATTTTGGAGAAATAGAATAGACTGAACCAAATATATAAAGAACACGGCTTGAGTAATTCAAAACTGAAGACTTGGGCTCCTCAGTCTCATGCTCCAAGGCAATAATTTCTCATTGACCAGAGACCTAAGCATCTGCGTCCAAATCCCATACTCTTTCCTGGACAATTCAAGTCAATCTTGGGTTTGCTTGGGTTTTTTCCCCCCTGCATCATCCTCTAATTTAAGTTAAGTTTAAAAATGAGAGCCATTAAATAATAAAACAAACAAACACACAACAATAACAGGACATTATGTCCTGGCCCTTGGAAGTCAATTTAATATGATTAGCAGCATAAAACTTCACAAAAGCTTTTGCTGGAGGATTACCAGAAACAGCATCATTCAATATGTTGCCATGCATTGCCATTCTTTCACTTCGGCATTATTTATTGATTGTAGCTGAAGCACAATATTTGTACCTATTAAGCCTTTTAGTTTCCTTTCAGCTTTTTCTGAGCAAAATTGGAACTGTACCATTATTGTTAAACCATTCTCAAGGCCAGAAAACCTCTTGAATATTGTTTACATCCCTGGTTACAAAGCCAAGTACTGAGGTGGAGTTGCTCTGCCGCTTTGATTCACTTCAAGGATAACACATGTGTGTGCGCATGCCTGTGTGTGTGTGTGTGTGTGTGTGTGTGTGTGTATTCACACAGGAGGGGTAGTGAGTGAAGCAAGAGTTTTAAGGAAGGAGGGGGGGCTGGAAAGGAATGTAACTTTAATGAATTGAAACTGCATAATAAAAAAGGTTCTGAAATTTAATTGCAAAAAAGTGGCTGTGTTTTTTCTCTCACCTCCTCCTCTCTCTCTTCCTTCTTCCCCACCCTCCCCAAAGCACTGAAGTAAAATGAGACTTTCAGATCAAAGCTACACACCCACTCTAGGTCTGTTTTGAGCAAAGAATTTTTTTTCTCCCCTTATTTACTTTGTGGCAGTGACAGAATGGATACTGCAAGATGCAGTTATGATGTAGACATTTGCCACTGTTTGGTTTAGTTCCTCTTCACTGTACTGCTCTCTGGTCTGGCAAGCAAGGTCAAAGCTTCAAAAGCTTGCTGTGGGCACATTTCTAACCAGCTCTTGTGGTTTCACACTTGGCCATTCAGTATTCAGTCATTGTCCTTCTGACAAATGGCCTGAAAAAGTTGGAAGTTTAGTTTACAAGTTTGGAAATGCTTAAGTGTTGCAGTGGAATGTGGGTTTTTCCTCATAGCTGCAGGTTCCATTGAGGATTTTTGGAAAAGGAATAAGATGTCTTTTTTTTAATATAATTTTTTATTTTTTATAAACATATATTTTTATCCCCAGGGGTACAGGTCTGTGAATCACCAGGTTTACACACTTCACAGCACTCACCAAAACACATAACCTCTCCAATGTCCATAATACCACCCCTTTCTCCCAAACCCCCTCCCCCCAGCAACCCTCAGTTTGTTTTGTGAGATTAAGAGTCACTTATGGTTTGTCTCCCTCCCAATCCCATCTTCTTTCATTTATTCTTCTCGTACCCACTTAAGCCCCCATGTTGCATCACCACTTCCTCATATCAGGGAGATCATATGATAGTTGTCTTTTTAATTTAGTAATCAAGAATATGTTTGTGAGCACATACATAATTCAAATAATGTATTTTGGAGCATGCTTGCATTATTTAATACTGGGGTTTCTCTTTTAACTTTTATCTAGGACTCTTTAGAGTGCCTATACCTGATTCCCTTAATGTGTTTTCAGGCTAGTTGTCAGTTTTCAGTTGCTCTAAAATGTAGCTTCTGGATTTTCTTTCTCCTGGCTTCTCTTCTCTTCTAGTTTGTGTTTTCTTTGCAAAGTAAAATTATGCCTTATTAATAAGGGTAGATGGGTATTCAGTTTCAACACTGTGCGTGAAAACCTGTCTCCCATACTTGCTCTTTTAGGGGTATCTTTCTCACTTAGAGCATAAACCTCTCCCATAGGTGGTTGAGAGAAACATGTAGGTCTTTGATCAAAGTCCTAAAATAGGATCAAGATCATCAGACATGTAACCAAGATGAATACAGAGGTCCATGGGACAAGAGCTGGAATGTGAAATGTAGTGAGCTATGGGGAGGAGAAAGAAACTAAGTGTGAGTTTGGTTGAGAGAAGAAGAGGGAAACAGAGAGAGAAACTGGGTCAGGAAGAACCTGAAGTAGGAAGGTAGAGAGGGAAGCTAAAGCAAACTCAGGAGAAGTGTGTTTTTAGTTATGGCTGTTCACTGAACACCCCTCACTGCTCTCTCTTCTTATCTTTCACCTGACTCTGAGATATAAACAATGTAGATCTTTCAACTCATTTCTTTAATGAATTCATCACTTTCACAGTCTTTTTTAGCTCTCTCTTTTTCATAGTATTTGGGAGTTCAGAACTTGATGTGCTACCTCAAGAAAAATTTGATCAGTGATCTGGGAGGATAGATTTACCATGCTTTTTTGTATTTGTAACATGAAACCACATGTACACTCAACAACAACATTGACTGACTCATTTTCTTTATAGTCCATTGTGATCCTGAAATCCTTTGAGTGTTACATGTCTCAATTGGATCTTAACAGAAATATAAATAAATGAATGAATGAGTGAGCGAATGAATGAATGAATGATAAATAAGAAATAGATTTCTCAAGTCAAATGTATTTAGGAAATAATGGATTAAACCAAGTAAAACAATTTATTTACTAAAAGTGTTCCAGAGTCTTCCTGTTAATGTATATTGTGTATCTGGGGAGATGTAACTTCTCCCAAACTCATTTGCTGAAAATTCCTTTTAGTAATATTTTGAAACATACTTGTTGAGTTCTTTTTTTAAATTTATTTTTTATTTATTTTCAGCATAACTGTACTCATTATTTTGCACCACATCCAGTGCTCCATGCAATCGGTGCTTTCTATATTACCCACCACCTGGTACCCCGACCTCCCACCCCCCGCCCCTTCAAAACCCTAAGATTGTTTTTCAGAGTCCATAGTCTCTCATGATTCACCTTCCCTTCCAATTTCCCCCAACCCCCTTCTCCTCTCAATCTCCCCATGTCCTCCATGCCATTTGTTATGCTCCACAAATAAGTGAAACCATATGATAATTGACTCACTCAGCATAATCTCTTCCAGTCCCGTCCATGTTGCTACAAAAGTTGGGTATTCCTCCTTTCTGATGGAGGCGTACTACTCCATAGTGTATATGGACCACATCTTCTTTATCCATTCGTCCATTGAAGGGCATCTTGGTTCTTTCCACAGTTTGGCGACCGTGGCCATTGCTGCTATAATCATTGGGGTACAGATGGCCCTTCTTTTCACGACATCTGTTATCATTGGTGTAAATACCCTGTAGTGCAATGGCAGGGTCATAGGGAAGTTCTATTTTTAATTTCTTGAGGAATCTCCACACTGTTCTCCAAAGAGGCTGTACCAACTTGCATTCCCAACAACAATGGAAAAGGGTTCCCCTTTCTCCATATCCCCTCCAACACATGTGGTTTCCTGCCTTGCTAATTTTGGCCATTCTAACTGGTGTAAGGTGATATCTCAATGTGGTTTTAATTTGAATCTCCCTGACGGCTAGTGATGATTAACATTTTTTCATGTGTCTGATAGCCATTTGTATGTCTTCATTGGAGAAGTGTCTGTTCATATCTTCTGCCCATTTTTTGATATGATTGTCTGTTTTGTGTGTGTTGAGTTTGATGAGTTCTTTATAGATCCTGGATATCAACCTTTTGTCTGTACTGTCATTTGCAAATATCTTCTCCCATTATGTGGGTTGCCTCTTTGTTTTCTTGACTGTTTCCTTCGCTACAAAGCTGTGATCACCAAGACAGCATGGTACAGGCATAAAAGAGACACATAGACCAGTCTAACAGAGTAGAGAATCCAGATATGGGCCCTCAACTCTATGGGCAAATAATCTTCGACAAAACAGGAAAAAATATACAGTGGAAAAAAGCCAGTCTCTTCAATAAATGGTGCTGGGAAAACTGGGCAGCTATATGTAGAAGAATGAAACTCGACCATTCTCTTACACCGTACACAAAGATATACTCAAAATGGATAAAAGACCTCAATGTGAGACAGGAATCCATCAGAATCCTAGAGGAGAACATAGGCAGTAAACTCTTCGATATCAGCCACAGCAACTTCTTTCAAGATATGTCTCCAAAGGCAAAGGAAACAAAAGTGAAGATGAACTTTTAGGACTTCATCAAAATCAAAAGCTTCTGCACAGCAAAGGAAACAGTCAAGAATACTTGTTGAGTTCTAATGTATACAGTTTGAGAAACACTGTTTTTGAAATTTAGAGGACTTGAAGCTTTTAAATCAAATGCTATTTCCTTTATAATTTTGGTTTCCATGCTCATTTTGTCTTTGTCACTTCTGTGCCCCAACAAAAGAAAGCCTTTTATCATCTGATGTTTTTACCTAGCATCTACCCATCTCACTGTAGTGTTCATTTCAAAGCCTAAAAAGTTGCTTTCCCATCCTGTTCCATTCTTTCTTACTTTTTCACTTTGGCCCTGGAAATTAAAGTATCCTATCCTGCCCACAGAGCTGATTTCATCTTAGTTTTGAAGAACTGGACATCAATGGAAACAATAAGAACATTATAATTGTATTTTCGAAGTACCTTCACATCCACTATCTCATTTGATTCTCTTCACACTTCAGTAGATAGGCAGAGCATACCCCATTCTAGCTCAAGGCCATACAACTAAATAAGGATAGAGACAATAAGATTTTTAGATGAATAACTTTTCACTCTACAACCCACCCATACATATATATGTATGTTTGTGTGTGTGTATATATACATATATATGTATATATACACATATACATACATACACATATGTATGTATATACACATACATATATATGTATGTTTGTGTGTATATACATATATGTGTATGTGTACATATACATGTATATACATATATGTATGTGTATGTGTATATATACATATATATGCATGTGTGTGTATGTATATATGTGTGTATATACACACACAAAACATGCATATATATGTATGGGTGGGCTGTAGAGTGAAATGTATGTGTATATATATACACACACACACATATATGTGTATATATATATACACACACATATACATATATATAATGGATTTGCTTGGCAAATGTGAGAACTTGCTGAGAGAGCAAATGTGGAAAATTGTTTGACAGGAAATCACATGTGGAGGGGCCCAGCTGTGTCGCTTGATTCTCAAACACTATGTGGGAAGTTATGTCAGAAAAGAAGCCAAGACAATCCTAGATTAGGCTGTCACAGAAAAGACTCATTACTAGCTGTCAGGGACCCTTTCCCATTGCTGAGTGGGACTTCTGGTCATGAAAGTCTCTAACCTCCTCCCTGACTCTGTACGGGAAGGACTGACTAGTTTATCTTACATCTATTTTTTTTTAAGATTTTATTTATTTATTTGGCAGACAGAGATCACAAGTAGGCAGAGAGACAGGCAGAGAGAGAGAAGGAAGCAGGCTCCCCACTGAGCAGAGAGCCAGGTTCGGGGCTCAATCCCAGGACCCTGGGATTATGACCTGAGCCGAAGGCAGAGGCTTTAACACACTGAGCCACCCAGGTGCCCCCTTACATATATTTTTGTGATGTATTTTGTAATGTGTCAGTTTTCATGCTGACTGGAGCCATAGTGGAGGAAACCTTCTAGTCTAAAGCAGTGGTATTCATTTATTATTATTTTTTTATTGTGTTATGTTAGTCACCATACAGTGCATCATTAGTTTTTGATGTAATGTTCCATGATTCATTGTTTGCGTATAACAACCAGTGCTCCGGGCAATCCTTGCCCTCTTTAATACCCATCACCAGGCTCACCTATTCCCCCACCCCGCTGTCTTCTAAAGCAGTGGCCTTCAAGGCAGAAGGAAGAAAATTTGGGACATTTGTTAATGTCCGGAGACATTTTTGGTCACAAGTGGGGGGTGGAGAAGATGTTAAGTGGCATCTAATGGGTAAAGCCAGGAATGCTTCTAAACTTTATACAACTCATAGAACCCTTTGTCCTCACCACACAAACAAGACAAAAGATTATCTAACTCACCATATCAGTAATGCCCAGATTGAGAAACTCTTGACCTAAGTAAAGATTCTGGATCCCATAAGAGTTGTTTTGATTTACTCTCCGCTTCTTTTCCCTGTACTTGTTCTTTGTGTGTGTTTCTCTGTGTGTGTATGTGTGTGTGCACATGCATACATATGTTGGAGGCTTATCTAAGTAAATGTAGGAAAAGCTCTCAGAACACCTGCATAATATTATTGTGCTGTGAGGAAATGATTGTGTATCACAGTCCACTTGAGGGGAGATTCATGAAGGTTATTGGGCTCCTCTGGGGTTGTAGGTACAGTGCACACATCCAAGGACACAGAATCAACCGACATTTGTCTGAGAGTGACTGTTTTTTTTTATGTCTTGCTTCTAGCAATTCCCAGACTCCATACACCTCAGTACTTACTTGCAAATTAGGCATCAGCATTTCCTGTCAGCTTTAGGAAACAAATCTGGCCGGAAGTGTCTAGAAGCTGTCTCAAAAAGTGCTCTTGAGGTTTGAGAACGAATTGGGTACTTTCATTTAGGTTGAGTTATTAGGAAAGTTTGGGGGTGGGTGGCTTTTGTGATGGTTGCCTAGGGTTTTCTCTGATTGTCTTAAGTGGAAGAAGATATTGTGATACACTCAGCTGCTACAGATGTGAGCATATGGGATCCAAATAGAGAGCAGTGCACATGGGAGGAAGGGGTATAGCTATTTGGAGTGTTAAAGGGATGCCTGAGCATTTGGGTATGTGTTTGTGGTTTTATATTTGGGCTTCAATTCAAAGCTCCTTCATTCATGTGGTAAATAATTTGCTATCCACTCCTAATTTCCACTGACTAATGTTGATTAACCTTTTCAATTTTGACATTATAGATAACAAATGAAGCTCATTCTTCCAGGGTTTACCACAGTGTTTGTGTTTGAGTAAAAACAAAGGCTGGAATAAGCATTCTTCAGTGCATTCAATGTGTCCCTTAAAGGAATTGCAAACTCATAAAACCTCTACTTGCAGTGTGCAGAATATTAAGTTTTGTAGTGTAGGGGTAGGGTTCTGCAAATTACCGAATGTAATCAAGGGCAAGTGTTGATAAAGTCCTGGAAGCCTGGCCTTTTTCAGTTTTATCCTTCCCTCTTCTCTTAGGCCCTCCTTAGTATGTCAGCGAAATTCACTGGTGGCAGACACTATGCTGAGGTTTGAGCTCTGTTGCTTTTGAAAGAGGGAGTTAAGGTCTATGGCCTTCCTTGGGAAGTTATGTTTGATTTCCATTCTTCCTCCTTTGCTGTTCCCTCCAAGTTTGTGTAGGGTTTATGCATTGGGAAGTAGGGAGTGTTTTCTCAAAAAGGGTGTAAGATAAGGTAATGTAGAAATGAGATAGTCCTCTAATTGTAGTTCACCTTGCATAAAATCTCTGCCATTTGAAATAGATGTATTTAAGTTCTTAGAGGTTGAGTTAAGCCTGGCAGCCATTAGCAAATGTGATATGGTTCAATGGTGAATACTTATGAATTTATATATGTACACATAATGTTGGAAATATTTTATTGGTATGTTAATTAGAAAATACATTTGAATATCAATATGTGATTATTTCTCCATTATCCATGACTAGGAAGAAAAAAAGTGTTTCAACTTGTCCCAAGCATCAGATGATTTTAAAATCTTTCCTGTTGACTTTTCAAGTAGATTATTATGATTTTTTTTATATTTGCTATTCTTTTTTTTAATTTATTTTTTATTTTCAGCATAACAGTATTCATTATTTTTTGCACCACACCCAGTGCTCCATGCAATCCGTGCCCTCTATAATACCCACCACCTGGTACCCCAGCCTCCCACCCCCCGCCACTTCAAACCCCTCAGATTGTTTTTCAGAGTCCATAGTCTCTCATGATTCACCTCCCCTTCCAATTTACCCCAACTCCCTTCTCTCTAACTCCCCATGTCTTCCATACTATTTGTTATGCTCCACAAATTTTAAGTGATAAATAATTCTTTAAATATCTTAGCATTTTCCTCTTTGTTTTTTCTTTATTTCTTTCATACTAGCCACTTTTCTCCCATTTTATACTATCATCTAAATAAAATGATTCCTGATGAATTTATCATAGATGTCTGATATGTCTAGGTGTAGATCTCTTTTTGTTTATTGTTTTGGAATTTGGAGCCATGGGGATTATTGATTAATGTTTCTTATCAAATTTGGAAAGATTTTGGCCATTATTTCTTCAAATATTCTTTCTGTCTCTGTTTTCTCTCTCTTCTTCTGGGGTTCCTATCATGTGTATGTTGGTATATTTGATGGCATTCCACAGGTGTGTAAAACTTTGTTTAATTTTCTTCATGTTTTTGAGTTTTGCTTTGACTTGTTAATGTAAATTAGCTTTTCTTCAAGTTCATTGATTCTCTCTTCTGCCTGCTCAAATGTGCAGTTTTGCCCTCCTAGTGAATAATTTTACACTTTTTGGCTCCACAATTTCTATTAATTTATTTTTATAATTTCTCTGTTTTTATTGATATCTTTACTTGGTGATGCATCATTCTCATAATTTTCTTTAGTTCTTTAGATATGATTCCTGTTAGTTAATGAAAATATTTATAATAGCTGATTTAAAGTCTAGTAAGTTCAACATTTGGGCTATCTCAGGGACAGTTTCTATTGACTGCTTTTTTTCCCCTGTGTATAAGCCATACTTTCTTGGCTTTTTGCATATATGGTAATGTTTTTATTGGAAATTGGATATTTGAAATAATAGCGTGGCATATCTGGAAATCAGATCCTCTACTACCTCCACAGGGTTAGTTATTGTTGATTTTCTGAACTAATTTGATAGAGTCTGTATTCTTTGTCATATATGGCCACTGAAGTCTCTGCTTGACTAACTTAATGGCCAGCTAATGATTAGACCGAGATTTCCTTAAATACCTTGAACCAATGAATCTCCCAGTCTTTGGCAAGGAGCTTTGTGTGCATGTTGGGGCTGCGTCTTCAACACTCAGGCAGTTAATTGACAACTTTACCTTAGCTTTTACCTCTTGTTTGTGTAGAAATTTGAAGTTAGCCAGAGGTGAGAACTTAGACCCTTCTTGGGTATTTCCTGAGCATATATATAGCCCTGGGCGTGTGTGTGTGTGTACATATATATGTATATGTGTGTGTGTGTGTGTGTGTGTGTATGTGTGTGTGTGTATGGCCCTACACATGCATATATGGCCATTGAGATTCCCAAGAATATGTCAGAGTATTTCAAATCCTTATACATATTTCTCCAGCTTTCCTTTTAAGCTTTTTGGTTAGCCTATTGTTTGCCCCATCTGTTATCCACTGTCCCAAACAGCCATCTTGTGAAACAGTTGCCACTGATTGTTTTTAACAAATGCCTCTGGGGGAAAGGCTATTTACACTGGGATAAGTCCCAGTCAGGTCAAATAAAGATGTAGTGAAAAGAAGGCTTGTAATTGGGATCTTCCGAACCACCAGACAAATTAAATAATGACAGTTCTCTGAAAATGAGGGTTCTAAGGGGCTCCAACTTCATTCTACCCCCTGTAGTAACTACTAGATTTTGCTGTGATTATGGGGTATTTGTTTTTAAGGTAATTTAGCATTGCAGAAGGGAGACAGGACTAGGAAAAGTTAAAGAAAAGAAACTACCAAAGTTCACTGTTCTTACTGTGATACAACCATTTTTCTTGAATAAATACTCCCTGAATTGCTGCAGACCTTTAATATTAATTCTGACACTGTTTGCCAGTAGTGTCATTGGATAAAGGAGAAGCTTTTCCTGCTGATGTCACTCTAAATTCCCAGATATGTAATTTGACTTTTCTGGTGCTGGTAGAGAGATAGTCCTCTTAGTGGGACTTTTAAAAAAAAAACTTTTTACTTGGAGGGGCACCTGGGTGGCTCAGTGGGTTAAACCTCTGCCTTCAGCTTGGGTCATGATCTCAGGGTCCTGGGATTGAGCCCCACATCAGGCTCTCTGCTCAGCATGGAGCCTGCTTCCCCCTGTCTCTCTGCCTGCCTCTCTGCCTATTTATGATCTCTGTCAAATAAATAAATAAATAAATAAAATCTTAAAAAAGACTTCTTACTTGGAAATAATTTTTAATTTACAGAAAGTTTGGAAAGAATAATACAAAGAATAACTGCATACTCTTCATCCAGATTCATCTATTGTTAATATTTGGCCCCATTTGGCATATCATTTTTTCTCATGCATATATATTTATGTAAAATCTTCTTCCTGAGCCATTTAAGAATAAGTTGCATATATTATGGCCCTTTAACCTAACTGCTTTAGTGTGTGTTTCCAAAGAGTTAGAAAATTCTCTTAAATAGTTACAGATCAGTTATGAAATTCAGTATATTTAACACTGGAGCAATACTTTATCTTCTGTATCCTTCTTATTTCGTCAATTGACCCAATAATGTCCATAGCATTTTTTTCTCCATTTCAGGATTGTTTCTAGAGTCATGTACTACATTCATTTGTTATGTGTTTTTAGTCTCCTAAATAGATCCCTCTATTTGCTTATAAGTTTATAAGAGAGAAGAGTCATGGTAGTTTCTCTAGAAATAATATTTCAATAAATAAGCCTAAATAGTGGCTTGTGAAACTGTCTTTATTTCTCCTTAATTCTGAAATCTTCCAACCCAGGTCCAAAAGTGGTTGTAAAGTTAACAAAAAGGTGAGATATGTAACTTTCTGAATTACTGTAAATGATGAGAGTACCCCTAGCCATTGACATTCTTCTGCCTCTCTCATTTAGTTTAATGTCAAACTCATCTCCTTCCCTTTCTGACTGTTCTCTCTTTGGTACCTAGCATGAACAGATATGATTTGTAACCCAATGTTTATAGCATCAATGTCCACAATAGCCAAAATATGGAAAGAGCCCAGATGTCCATCAACAGTTGAATGGATAAAGCCCTGAGAATGGAAATTTTATTTATCAATGTTACCCAATTCTTTGAACTCCTGTCAAGTTATTTGACACAAATTAAACTGATCTATTACCAAAAATTATTTTAATTATATATAAGCTGAATATCCTTTAATTGTGTTTAAAGTAAAAAATTAGATGCTATCTGCCCGGCAAAATATGCATTACCTAGTTAACAGAATAATTGACTTTCTCAACTGCTATGATATTTGAAATTATTCCTGTATTTAATGACTTGGAGACTTTTTGACCTGAAACTTTGCACATATTAAGATTCAGAATAAGTGAGAAGTATACATTTCTTGAGTAGAGACAAGGAAAGGCCATAGTGAAATGAACTCCTTAACCACAGATTCTTTCTCAGGCAGTTCATATTGAAGAAAGAATATGTATGGAATTCAAAGGAATTCCCCTGAAACTATCATTGCCTTCTTATTTACTGAAAAATATTCGTGATACAAGCCACAATTTTAAGACCACTACCATATAGCACTTAACACATTCCTATGTTTGCTGAGTACTCCAAAATGAGTAACTGTACACTTAAGTTTATTAAAAATGTGGAATGGAAGTGTTACTACTAAAATCCTTCGGTTGGTGAGTCATCATCCTTAAGGTGTGCTGAAGATAATCCATCTTTATCCCAAACTGATAAGAATATCACTGTTTTTAAAGATAGTATTTTTTAGTTCACTGTTTTTAGATATCTTGCTTCCCATACGTATGCTTATCATCTTCCACTCTCAAGATAACCTCTTATTAAATGTTCATGGTTTTAGGGGTGCCTGGGTAGCTCAGTTGGTTAGGCACCTAACTCTTGATTTCAGCTCAGGTCATGATCTCCCTGTCACGGGATTGAGCCCTGTGCTGAGCTCCATGCTGGGTATGGAGCTTGCTTAAGTTTCCCTCTCCCTCTGCCTCTATGCCTCTCCACACCCAGCTTATGCTCTATCTCTCTCTAAAAAAAGAAAAGAAATCTGTAGTTTTATAGGCTTATATTTATTATTTTAAACATAGTGACACTGTAAGTTGTACTTTTTTTGAAATCTCTGTGCCCACCATGAGGCTTGAACTCATGACCCTAAGATCAAGAGATGCATTCCCTACTGGTGAGGCACCAAGGTACACCAAGTTGTATAATATTACAGGCAAAAGTAACTGAAAAGATGAAATTTGTGTCTGTTTGCATATTTAACTAATATCCTTATTGTTTTTGTAAGCATATTAATAATTGCCATTTTTTATTTTTTAAATTTTTTTATTATGTTATGTTAGTCCCCATACAGTACATCATTAGTTTTTGATGCAGTGTTCCAAGATTCATTGTTTATGTATAACACCCAGTGCTCCATGCAATATATGCCCTCCTTAATACCTATCACCATGCCAACCCATCCCCCCCTCCCCTCTAAAACCCTCAGTTTGTTTCTTGGAGTCCACAGTCTCTTACGGTTCATGTCCCCCTCCACTTTCCATGCCCTTCATTTTCCCTTCCTTCTTCTAATGTCCTCCATGCTATTCCTTATGTTCCACAAATAAGTAAAACCATATGATAATTGACTTTCTCTGCTTGATTTATTTCACTCAGCATAATCTCTTCCAGTCCCATCCATGCTGATGCAAATGGTGTGTATTCATCCTTTCTGATGGTTGAGTAATATTCCATTGTATATATGGACCATATTTTCTTTATCCATTTGTCTGTTGGAGGGCATTTGGGCTCTTTCCACAGTTTGGCTATTGTGCACATTGCTGCTATGAACATTGGGGTGCATATGGCCCTTCTTTTCACTACATCTGTATCTTTGAGGTAAATACCCAGCAGTGCAATTGCCGGGTCATAGAATAATTACCATTTTTTAAATATTCAGCTCTTTATCAAGACCTCCTTATTAGTTTTTCAGCTATTCTGAATTTGTTAAGTAGGTACCAATAAGGGTTTTTATTTTTTAAACATTGATTATTGTAGTGGACTGAATAGTAGCCCTCAAAAGGATCTGTCAATGCCCTAATCCCCAGAATCATGAAAGTTACCTTATTTGAAAAAAAGAGCTTTTGTAGGTTTAATAAAGTTAAGGACCTCAAAATGAGGAGATCACCCTGTATTATTTGGGTGGAGCCTAAGCACCATCACATGTGCTTTATAAGAAATGAACAAGGGAAAATACCACAGGTACACAGAAGAAAAGAGACATGTAGAGGAGAAAGCAACATGAAGATGGAGCAGAGAAAGATGCAGGCACAAGGCAAGAATTGGCAGTAACTACCAGAAACTGCAAAAAATGAACTCTCCCCTGGAGCATCCAGAGGAGAGTGTGACTTGCTGACTCCTTGATTTTAGACTTCTGGCCTCTTAAAATGTGAGAGAATAAATTGTTATTCTTTTATGCCACCATGTTTGTGATAATTTTTTTTGAGGACATGAGCCCAATCATTATTAAACATCTTGTTTCTTTGTTTGGTGGCTTGAATTTGGTTTGTTTATCATGGAGGAGTAGGTCATTTGTGTTAATTACTTGCCCAACCAGTAGTTTTGCTTTCTTGATTTTTCAAATAAGTAAGAACACATATTTTTGACCACAGGAGAAAAATCAGGCATAGATAATAATCATAACCTGTGAATGTTATTCAACAGGAAGGGCTTTTGTGGAAATGCAGACTAAAATTGGTAAATAAGCAATCCAGACCAGACATGAGTTGTATCAATGATTATAAGGCAAATAAATATTTCAGTTGTGGGATTGAACAATTCAATAGCAGGAATGGGGAGGAGTCAGTTAAGTCTGAGTTGCCAGACCATTTAGTTGATCGATGAGCCATTTAATGTGTGAAATGAATCTATATGCTCAGCAAGTGTCTTACACATAGCATGAACTTAAGTTTTAATTTTAGATTGTTATTATCATTACCATCAATTATCTTGTAACTTTGTGTTGACATAATTACCTTTTAAGAGCTATGAAGAGGGTGTTATAGGCTTTGCACACTGCCACCTAGAAAGTGTCCTTGCCAACAAGCACTTGTAATTGAGGTGGAGAGAGAAGGAAATAGAGGCAACCCATGGAATGGGAGAAGATATTTGCAAATGACAGTACAGACAAAAGGTTGATATCCAGGATCTATAAAGAACTCCTCAAACTTAACACACACAAAACAAACAATCATATAAAAAAATGGGCAGAAGATATGAACAGACACTTCTCCAATGAAGACATACAAGTGGCTATCAGACACATGAAAAAATGATCATCATCACTAGCCGTCAGGGAGATTCAAATTAAAACCACATTGAGATATCACCTTACACCAGTTAGAATGGCCAAAATTAGCAAGGCAGGAAACAACATGTGTTGGAGGGGATGTGGAGAAAGGGGAACCCTCTTCCACTGTTGGTGGGAATGCAAGTTAGTGCAGCCTCTTTGGAGAACAGTGTGAAGATTCCTCAAGAAATTAAAAATAGAACTTCCCTGTGACCCTGCCATTGCACTCCTGGGTATTTACCCCAAAGATACAGATGTAGTGAAAAGAAGGGCCATCTGTACCCCAGTGTTTATAGCAGCAATGGCCACGGTCGCCAAACTGTGGAAAGAACCAAGATGCCCTTCAACAGACGAATGGATAAGGAAGATGTGGTCCATATACACTATGGAGTATTATGCCTCCATCAGAAAGGACGAAAACCCAACTTTTGTAGCAACATGGACGAGACTGGAAGAGATTATGCTGATGAAATAAGTCAAGCAGAGAGAGTCAATTATCGTATGGTTTCACTTATTTGTGGAACATAACAAATAGCATGGAGGACATGGGGAGATAGAGAAGAGAAGGGAGTTGGGGGAAATTGGAAGGGGAGGTGAACCATGAGAGACTATAGACTCTGAAAAACAATCTGAGGGTTTTGAAGTGGTGGGGGGTGGGAGGTCAGGGTACCAGGTGGTGGGTATTATAGAGGGCATGGATTGCATGGCACACTGGGTGTGGTACAAAAACAATGAATACTGTTATGCTGAAAATAAATTAAAAAAATTGTTTTTTAAAAGTCAGCAAGAAGAGCCAGAAAAATCCTGGAAAAAAAAAGATAAGGGGAATGAGATATTATCTTATCATATTTTCAAATAATTCAAACAATTTCTATATATAAAATAGTTAAACACTGACTCATGAATGGAGTACAAAGAACAGAATAGAATATCCAGACATAGATCATATGGAATAGAGAAATTTTGTACAGATTAAAGGCAGTGTTCTCAAAAATAAATAAATAAATAAATAAATAAATAAATATTGCTTTTAAAAATAGCATTTGCATATGGAAATGCATATTGCCCCTTTCCAAATCAATCATTTTAGGAAACATACTATTTTCACAAAACTGCCATTGCTTAAGGGTGGTTTTGGCACTTCTTCCTTGAGTTTATCTTCAAAGCCTGCAACAAATTTCTTGAAATCTACTCTGGGATGGCAGGTCTTTGTCCTTTGAGCAGCTTTATCATTTGGGATCAAGCTCAAGTTTTCTAGGGTGACTTCTTTGAAGTAGAACACATGTATATGCATGCACTTGTATTTGTTTTCTAAACACAGGTTTGTTTCATTACTTTATGGACAGACCCCATATAACATCAGCATTGAAATGGGACATTTTTTTAAAAATTTAAGTTTACCTCCCACAGTTCTGATGAAAAGAACTGATTACTTTGTAAGATACACTATTCCCTTGTTACCTAGTTATATTGTTAGAAGAACCTCCAGTAGTTAACTGATACAAGATGTGCATATGTGCCCAATTTAGTACATGGAACATAGTACATGATAAACATTTATAACTTATTCATGTAGTCCTCAAATGTACTTCCTACAAACTCTACCTTCTGGAGCAGCACAGGTTAATTCTTAATTCTTCTTCTATATGACAAAACTTTAATTATTTAAAAATATATTTACTTAATGTTGCCCTGAAACATCTCTTCTGTAGACCAAGGAGGTCCTTCTGTCATCCTCACATATCAGAATTTCTAGACAGGAGGATATGGATATGGTTGAAATAGGTAATAGGTAATAGCTATTACCTATAGCTATTACTATAGGTAATAGTACTAGCTAGTGTATGATAAGGGAGAAATGCGTGATACAGAAAACTAGTAAAATATTCTGTAAATGGGATATCCATAGGCCAGAATGGTCTTGAGGTTTTATGATGGAGATAGAACCTACACTGGGCTTTAAAATTCAAGTAAAATTTAGACAGATTGAAAACAGAATGGAGTATATCTCTTAAGTGAGGTGAAGGGGCTTTTGATTAAATCCTATACAGTGATGAGTAGGCATACTATTTGTTCTATCTGCCTGGGAAAGGAGGACTTGTTTTAAGAGGTGTGGGGAAAAATATTAGTAGATAAAATTGAAGATGATTTCATCCTTTAAAACTGGGCCTTTTGCCTAGCAGCTACAGCAGTTCAGGGTGGCTAGGAGGAGAATCAACTGTTTCTGGCAGAGCAGAACTGCTAGTTTTGGGAAATATGTTAATTACAATGGGTGCTAATTGTTTCTATTTGAAAATTCTTGTAGCAGGTTTTCTGAAAACACTTATGTTAAGTAAGGATTAGGTGAGCAACTAAATTGCTGCCAGTAAAGTTTCTACTACTTATGTGTAAAGACTCAGCTGCATAATGAAATTAGCTTGGTGCCTCTTCTGTTATACTGTTCTTGGGAGCTGATAATTAGAAATGTTTTGAGAGAGAAGATTATAGTTAGGTCTTCAGGAGTTTGTTGTATAGGTTCTTTCCCTGCCTTTTGATTTTATCATTTTGTTTTAAGACAAATTGTAACTCACTTTAAGGAGGAAAGGCTGAGTTTTTGTTAGTGTTCAAATAAATACATTGTCCACTTGAATTCTTGAATTACATTACAATTGTGTTTGTGTGATGTTGAAATAACACTGTGAATACTGGGAATAGTAGAACTTGAATCACTTGTTACTTTAATGGCCATATAGGCACATCTTCACTTTCCCTTCCTCTATTCTCACTGTCCCCTTCATTCTCCACCCCCCACCAATACAACCTGAGCTCTTAATCTATATCTGTTGCATGCCAACATGCTTGAATCTATATCTGTTGCATGCCAAGATGCTTAAATTGGAGTTTCTAGTTCTCACCACAAATAAGGACATGTAATGTGAGTTATTTTAAGTGTCTCAAGTGAGACCCTGTAGATGGGCTTTTTTGTGGAAACAGAACTTTTATTTGTGTATCCTCATAGGAGATCATCCATTTCCTGAAGCAGAGAAACAAGACATAGCATATTAGTGGTAGAGCAAGGACCTCTGTTGGCCTCTATTTTATACTAGAGGAAAAATTGTAATTCTCTCATCTTTATTTAGCATGACTTCTACTTCTTTATGTAGCTCCTCCCCTTCAGCACCAATTACTGAGTAATGTACATAGTACATTAAATAAGGTCGAGTTTAGCAATCTTAATTCCTGTGGCTAGGGAGCATTTAAGCACTTAGTAGTTAACAAGTGATATATGTAGATGACCATTAATTATCTTTGCAAATAGGTGCTCTGAGGGAGTTTGTTTGGGTTGTTTGTTTATCTGTCTATCCATTGCTGTGTCTGCCAACCACCAAGCAATCAGGGCAAGCAAGCCCTGAGCCCCTTTTAAAACATTTATGTCCAACTGGTTTTGCTGAAAAAATGGTGGTAGATGTATTACTAGATACAGCTAAGTTAATATTTCAGTCTCTTAAGCTTGTATTTTTTCTTACCTCACCTTGTACATAAAAAGCATTATAAAAATGCTTATTTGAGGGTGCCTGGGTGACTCAGTTAGTTAACCACCTGACTCTTGATTTCAGCTCAGGTCATGATCTCAGGGTCATGAGATCAAGCCTCAATTCAGGCTCTATGCTGGGTGTGGAGCTTATTTAAGATTCTCTCTCTCTCTCTCTCTCTCCCTCTGCTCTCCACTCTCTCTCTAAAAAATGCATATTGAATTGCTGAGTTTAATCAGAGATCTAATAACTATCAAATCAGCACCAGCATCTCTTCCAAAATGTTTTGGAGCTCTGGTATAATTACAGCCAAAAGTAGAGCAAAGGTCTGTTATTTTGGTTTAGATGAGTAACCAAGACACCTGAGCTCACTTAAAAAGAAATCAGACAGGTCATCTGTGGACTAGAAATCTCCTCAGTCTCTCCTCTCTAGCCCCCCTGTATTAGTGTTCATGAGGCTCGCCAGGGGAGTTGAGGAGGTTTACTGAAAGCAACTATTCTTTGTTCTCTTGAGGTAAATGATGTGGGGAGGAAGGAGACTTAGGAGGCAGTGGAAAGTATTGAAACCCAAAACAGGACCCATTAGTTTTGAAAGCTTTTATTAATGATAATAATTTTGAAATCTTAGGTTAAGCAATGACGAATGCTTCAGTTATAAATAGAAGGCTCACCCAAGTGATGCAGCACAAAGAAGAGTTGGAACCTGGGATAGTTTTCTTAGATCTCTAGGAGAGTGCCTGAAGTGCCTGAAGGATCATTCTTACTACTGTGGGTAATGCAGAGTTAAACAGAATCCCGCCCCCTGCCACCATCTAGTTTTTAGTTTAATTAAATGAAGAGAAATAAAGAACAATATAAGGAAAATTATGTTAACTGTCCTAAATGGTATAAGGTGCTGAGATGCAATAAAAGTGATCTGTAAATAACTTTGAATGAGACTATCACAGGGTAGGGAATACATGTTCCACCTACCCCACCCCCAGGATAATTATTTTTAATAGCTACTGGACTTAATTAATAGTGACAAGAGACTGCACTCCTTTGAGAAAAGAAGGATAATTTATATCTTAAGTAAAAATTGAACAGGTACTAGAATTTAGCCACAAAACTATACAGAAGAGTTAAAATTATGTTTATTTTTGTATGTATTTACAGGTTCTCATTAAATTTTTGCCATTCCATGCTCTCTTTATACCATAATGATATACGGCGATAGTACTAAATGATGTATGAGAACCCTGTTTTCCTTATACCTGGATATGGTAGGATGCAGTTTGTAAGGGAGAGCTCTTCACTTATGGCATGACTGAGAACTTAAAGAGCCTCAAAAACCCAACAGTTTAAAGAAAAGCCGGGACCTTGGAGCAGAGCAAAAGCTGTGCACACTGTCTGGAGCTTTCAAAAGACATTCATGTATCATTTCCATGTGTTGTTAATAGCACCTATCCAAGGAATAGCCCATTGGCAAATTGGGAGTGACCAGTTCACGTACAGAGGATTCTTCATTGGGAGCATAATAAAATATTAATCAAAAGATATTGTTGCTTGTTTTTAAAACATGCCTTGAAAAATAAATTTAATGTAAAATTAAGATTTTAAAAAAAGATTTTATTTATTTATTTGACAGAAATCACAAGTAGGCAGAGAGAGATGGAGAAGCAGGCTCCATGCAGAGCAGAGAGCCTGATGTGGGACTTGATCCCAGGAACCTGGGATCATGACCTGAGCTGAAGGCAGAGGCTTTAACCCACTGAGCCACACAGGTGCCCTAAAATTATACTACTTTGATTCTATTTTTAAAATTATTTTATTTTATTTTATTTTAATTCTGGTATAGCTAACAGTGTTATATTAGTTTCACTGTACAATATAGTGATTCAACAATTCCATACATCACCCATTGCTCATCATGACAAGTGTCCTCCTAAGCCCCATCACCTTTGTAATCCATTCTCATATCCATCTCCCCTCTGGTAACCATCAGTTTGTTCTCTATAGTTAAGAGTTTGTTTTCTTGGGACGCCTGGGTGGCACAGTTGGTTAAACAGCTGCCTTCAGCTCAGGTCATGATCCCGGCGTCCTGGGATCGAGTCTCACATCAGGCTCCTTGCTTGGCGGGGAGCCGGCTTCTCCCTCTGCCTCTGCCTGCCACTCTGTCTGCCTGTGCTCGCTCTCGCTCCTCTCTCTCTGACAAATAAATAAAATTTTAAAAAAAAGTCTGATTTCTTGATTTGTCTCTCTTATTTTTTAACTTTTGCTTATTTGTTTTGTTTCTTAAATTCCACATATGAGTGAAATCATAATAGCATTTTTCTCTGACTTATTTCACTTAGCATTATACTTTCTAGCTCCATCCATGTTGCAAATGGCAAGATTTCATTATTTTTATGGCTGAAAAATATTCTATTGTAGATATATACCACATGTTCTTTATCCATTCATCTATTGATGGACACTTGGGCTGCTTTTCATTGCAAGTGTATACAAATACAACTTATTATTATTATTTTTTTGTATATTGGCCTTTGTCCTGGAATGTTGCTGAACCCATTTATTAGTTCTTGTGCTTTTAGAAGTTTCTTGGGATATACAAATACACACACACACACACACACACACACATATAAAATCTATGAATAGAGATTGCTTTATTTCTTCCTTACCAATCTAAATATGTTTATTTTTTCTTGCCTAGTTGCACTGGATAAAAATTCCAATATAATGTTAAAATTATATAAGTGGACATTATTGTCTTGTTCTCAATTTTAGGGGGAATATATTTAGTCTTTCATCATTAAGTGTGACGTTAACTATGGGGTTGTTGTAGATGCTCTTTTTTTTTAAAATTTATTTTTTATTAATTTTTAGCCTAACAGTATTCATTATTTTAACACCACACCCAGTGCTCCATGCAATCCGTGCCCTCTATAATACCCACCACCTGGTACCCTGACCTCCCACCCTCCGCCCCTTCAAAACCCTCAGATTGTTTTTCAGAGTCCATAGTCTCTCATGGTTCACCTCCCCTTCCAATTTCCCCCAACTCCCTTCTCTTCTCTATCTCCCCATGTCCTCCATGCCATTTGTTATGCTCCACAAATAAGTGAAACCATATGATAATTGACTCTCTCTGCTTGACTTATTTCACTCAGCATAATCTCTTCCAGTCCCGTCCATGTTGCTACAAAAGTTGGGTATTTGTCCTTTCTGATGGAGGCATACTACTCCATAGTGTATATGGACCACATCTTCCTTATCCATTCGTCCATTGAAGGGCATCTTGGTTCTTTCCACAGTTTGGCGACCGTGGCCATTGCTGCTATAAACATTGGGGTACAGATGGCCCTTCTTTTCACTATATCTGTTATCATTGGGGTAAATACCCTGTAGTGCAATGGCAGGGTCATAGGGAAGTTCTATTTTTAATTTCTTGAGGAATCTCCACACTGTTCTCCAAAGAGGCTGCACTAACTTGCATTCCCACCAACAGTGGAAGAGGGTTCCCCTTTCTCCACATCCCTTCCAACACATGTTGTTTCCTGCCTTGCTAATTTTGGCCATTCTAACTGGTGTAAGGTGATATCTCAATGTGGTTTTAATTTGAATCTCCCTGACGGCTAGTGATGATGAACATTTTTTCATGTGTCTGATAGCCATTTGTATGTCTTCATTGGAGAAGTGTCTGTTCATGTCTTCTGCCCATTTTTTGATATGATTTTCTGTTTTGTGTGTGTTGAGTTTGAGGAGTTCTTTATAGATATTTAGATCTATAGATCTATAGTTCTTTATAGATCCTTTTGTCTGTACTGTCATTTGCAAATATCTTCTCCCATTCCGTGGGTTGCCTCTTTGTTTTGTTGACTGTTTCCTTTGCCTGTGCAGAAGCTTTTGATTTTGATGAAGTCCCAAAAGTTCATTTTCTCTTTTGTTTCCTTTGCCTTTGGAGGCATATCTTGAAAGAAGTTGCTGTGGCTGATATTGAAGAGATTACTGCCTATGTTCTCCTCTAGGATTCTGATGGATTCCTGTCTCACATTGAGGTCTTTTATCCATTTTGAGTTTATCTTTGTGTATGGTGTAAGAGAATGGTCGAGTTTCATTATTCTAATATAGCTGCCCAGTCTTTTTCAAGTTGAGGGAATTTTCTTCTTCTTAACTGTTGAGTGTTTTTTCAGAAAAGGGGATTAGACTTTGTCAGATACTTTTTCTGCATCTATATAGATCATCATTTGGTTTTGAACACTCTTCTGTTATTATGGTGTATTACACTGGTCGATTTTGGGAGGTTATGCCAACTTTGCATTCCTAGGATAAATTCCACTTAGCCATGATATATAATTCTTATATGTTGCTGACATCAGTTTGCTAGTACTTTGTTGAGGGTTTTTGTGTCTATATTCATAAGAGATACTTAGACCAGTTATTTTTTAAACGTCTCTCAATTTGGGTTTGTCTATTTGTTTTTCTAATGATTAGATACAGATTATGTATTTTTGGCAAGAACACCTCAGAAGTATTTTGTACTTCTCAGTGTATCATGTCAGAAAGTACATAATGCCAATTTATGTTATTACTAGTGATATTAATTTTGATCATATAAGTGTTTCTTAAATGGGTCTCTTGGAATTTTACCCGAGATGAGCAGTACTTGAAGACCAGAATAGCAAAGATATATCTGCATAAATAATTAGCAAACCTCTCTTTGACCTTTGGGGGGCCAAGGACAGCAAACTATTAAAAATGTTTTTTCGGGGCACCTGGGTGGCTCAGTGGATTAAAGCCTCTGCCTTCAGCTCAGGTCAAGATCCTGGGGTCCTGGGATCAAGCCCCATATTGGATTCTCTGCTCTGCGGACAGTCTGCTTCCTCCTCTCTCTCTGCCTGCCTCTCTGCCTACTTGTGATCTCTGTCTGTCAAATAAGTAAAATCTTTTAAAAACTGAGGGTTGCCGGGGGGAAGGGGTTGGGGAGAAGGGGGTGGGATTATGGACATTGGGGAGGGTATGTGATTTGGTGAGTGCTGTGAAGTGTGTAAACCCGGTGATTCACAGACCTGGGGATAAAAATATATGTATATAAAAAATATATGTTTATATTGGGCGCCTGGGTGGCTCAGTGGGTTACGCCGCTGCCTTCGGCTCAGGTCATGATCTCAGGTTCCTGGGATCGAGTCCCGCATCGGGCTCTCTGCTCAGCAGGGAGCCTGCTTCCTCCTCTCTCTCTCTGCCTGCCTCTCTGCCTACTTGTGGTCTCTCTCTGTCAAATAAATAAATAAAATCTTTAAAAATATATATATATGTTTATAAAAAATAAAAAATTAAAAAAAAATTAAAAAAAAATTTCAGAAAAAAAAATGGTTTTTCAAGTTGCTGATTACTGCTATTTTGTCATATTCAGTTGCTTGGAGAGAGTCACTATGATTATACCAATTTTCTGGAGTATTGGGTATAGCTTTGGACAATGAAGCACAAAGAAGGTGAACTCTGGAATCTAGTTGTTTGTGTTTAAATTTTAGCTCTGCAATTCATAATTTTGTGACGATGGGTAAATTAATTAGCTTCAGTAAGATTTAGTTTTCTGACTTGTGAAAGAGGCTAATAATAGTATATACTTTGTACAGATTATAAGGAATAAATGAAATAATGTTCAGTGCTTAGATTTTAATGAACACTCAAATGTTAACTATTGATGATAAGAAGATAAATGTATAGCATCTGGCCCACATACCAATAAAAGTAAATCCATTTTATTTGCAAATAAATGTCAAAGATTGCCATGCCACTCCCTGCCCTAAGACTTTCAGTTCCAATCTTTCCCAAGCTTTTATTATATTCTGAAAGTAAGTATGCTTATCTTTTTATAAGATACCTCTAAGAAGCAACATCTAGAATTTGAAGAGGTCAAACATTTTAAGGAAGCCCACAAGAAGGTACATAATGAGGCACAAAGATGACTTGTGCCTAATTTTCAATCACTTTAAATTTTATCAACATATTGTTTTGTTTTTCATATTCTTCTGTGGTTGCCTCCCACTTTGTCCTTCTAACACCTCCACAAAGGAAAGAGTAGAGAGAAATAAGGGAAAATGAAATCAGTCAAACTTGTTAGTTTGGCAATAGAGGGGAAAGAAGAAGGTTGAAAATGAATGAGTTAAATGAGGTTTGATGTAGTTTTCATGATTAACTTTTTCTCTGTCCCCTAACATCTTAAGATATTGAGAGCTGATTGTCTGTAGGAATAACAGAAAATGAGGAAGTGCTAAAGAAATACCTCATGGCAAAGGCAAAGTACTTTTTTCCCTTTCAGGAAACCCTGACCCAAAATAAATAAAAGTAAAAAAGAAACCTTAGTTATAGCTTTTTTCTAGATTTATTGAGATATAATTGATATATAACATTGTGTAAGTTTAAGGTATACAACATGATGATTTGCTACACATATATGTTGCAAAATCATTGCCACAATAAGGTTAATGAACACATCCATCTCCTTACATAATTGCCATTTCTTTTTGGTGGTGAGAATATTTAAGATATATCTTTTAGAAACTTTCAAGTATATGCTACAGTATTGTTAACTGTAATCACCATGATGTACTTTAGATTCCCAGAACTTATTCATCTTATGACACTAAATTTGTACCTTTGACAAAAGCTCCCCATTTCCCTCACCTCACAGCCCCTGGAAACCACCTGATTTTTTTTTTTTTTAGGATTCCACATATAAAAGCCTCATAAAATCTATACAAAGACAAACTCACCTACCATATTTTAAAAATTTAGAATGGGAATCAAGTATATATCACAAATAATTTAAATGTTCTTCACTTTTATATCATGGTCAGTTAAAAGAGGAAAAAGAAGAGAGGGGGAGGAGAGAAAGAAGATAATTAATGTTGGGAAAGGAATGGAGGAGGTATAGGAAGAGAAGACAGAAAATGTTCCTTCTTTTAAAAAGCAGACAGTTGTTCTACTAGAGCTCCATGATTGAAGGTTAATATTTCTACTGTGTAAGATCACTTAGGACTAAATAAATTAGGGATATTAATATTAAGAAAGTAGTGTTGTAGAAAAATTGAAGAGGATTGTTTACCTAAAAAAAAAAAAGACCACTGAAAAGAAGTGGCATGATTTCTTTCTTTACATATTTTAAAGATTTAAAGAAAGAAGAATCGGACTTCTATTATATGGCAGAAGCTATACGGAAAAAAAGTTTGTTTCAACATAGGTGAGCATGGATAGGGTGACTACTTTTAGGAGTCAACTGGAGGGGATTATGTTAACTGAAATAAGTCAAGCCGAGAAAGAGAGTTTTCATTTGGTTTCACTCATATGCAGAACATAAGGAAGAGCACAGAGGACCACAGAGGAAGGGAGGGAAAACTGAATGGGAAGAAATCAGAAAGGGAGACAAATGGGAGACTCTGGACTCTGGGAAATAAACTGAGGGTTACAGAAGGGTTACAGGGTCTGGGGGATGGGGTAACCATCTGATGGGTATTAAGGATGGCATGTGTGGTGATGAACACCAGGTGCTATATGCAACTAATGAATCATTGAACACTACATTAAAAACTAGTGATGTACTATATGCTGGCTAGTTAAACATAATAATAGAAAGAAATAATAAAAGAAGGCTATAAGGAGGTACTTCAGCATCAGATGAACCATCAGATGAGGCTTTAGTTTAGGTGACTTTTAAGGTCTTCCTGACCCCATGGTATGTGTGTTATTAAAGTAATCTGGTGTGTTACTTTCCATAATTCATTAAAGTTTGTGTGGAAAGCTTGTTGTCTTGCCTTAATTTTCTGGAAGGTAGGCTATGATGTTGTATGAACTGTAGGATGATGAGCATATTGTGGGGCTTCTTCAATAGGAACTAACAGTTTAAGACTTAGGCAACAGCATTGATGTTACAGTAATCTTCCATTCTGAGAGTCCATTTGTAATGAATAAGATAAGAAACAAAGAATAAAAATAGCAAATTAATGTATTAAATTCTGTTTAGCTTTCTATTTTCAACACTAGGTATTGGTTTCACTGTGAGCTTTTGCTTAAATTAGAAGTTTAGCTAAATAAAAACATCTCTGAATCTCTAAAGTTCTTTTATTTCACACCAGGGAACGAAATACACTTTTATATTCTCCATCAACCCTTAGTTTGTTCTCTATTATTAAGAGTCTCCTATGGTTTGCTTCCCTATTCTAATGGTACAAATAAATAAGGGTGAATAAGAATCAATCATTTAAATGGATAAATCACATTTCAAATTGGACTTTAAAGTGTATAAAATGCATTGTGTAAGAAATCTGTACAAAGTATGTGTTAATAAGTTAACGTTCACAGATTTTATTACATTATCATTTAAGTTATTGGGAAGAGTTTAATAAGTCACAGAAGATGCTATGCTATACCCATTTTCTGGCCAAGTCCTCAACTGCTGGAGAAAAGGAGTTACTTGTGATACGGATGTTTTGCTTACTTTTAAATAAAAGTAAGAAATTTTAGGGTTAAGTATACATTCAGGAAATATATGTTTACTGATGTGGTTTTAAAGAAAGTCATATCAAGTGAAGGAGAAGCACTTAAGCAGGAGGATCATCAAGAACTATTAAAGTGTTAATCTAGCTTTTAAAAGTAATGCTTTTATCTCTAAGTGTAAAGAGGTTGTTTGTTTATTCATTACCTATTCGTTCTAAATAGAATAAATCATTTGGGAATTAAGAAAGCAGGAACTCATCTTTTCCAATCTATAAAGAAAATGATTGACTAAATTAGCTACAAGAGCCAATATTTTAGTTTCTTTTCATATTGACTGGGCTTGAATTTCTTAAAAAAAACCTTACCTTAGATTTGTAAGTTTCAAGGATACGTTCACTTAATTTAACACATAGATAATTTTGCTCTAAATAAAAATAGCATAAATGCTCATTGTTTTTGGTGAGAAACAATCGACAAAATGAAAAGGCAGCCTATGGCATGAGAGAAAATATTTGCAAGTCATATATCTGATAAGGGATTAATATCCAAAATAAAGAACTGACACCACTCAATGGCAAATGAAACAAAACAAAACAAAAAATCCAATTTAAAAAATGGACAGAGGAACTAAACAGACATCTTTCTAAAGAGTATGTACAAATGGCCAACAGATACATGCAAAGGTGCTCAACATAACTAATCATCAGAAAAATGCAAATTAAATCCATGATAAATTATTACTTCACACTTGTTAGGGTGGTCATCAAAAAGGCAAGAAATACCAAGCGTTGTCACGAATGAGGAGAAAACGGTATCCATGTGCACTGTTGGTGGGAAAGTAAATTCGTTCAGCCACTCTGCAAAACAGTATGGTGGTTCCTCAAAAAATTAAAACTAGGACTACTCTATGATCTAGAAATCCCAGTTCTTGGTATATATATATATAAAAAAAATCCTATCAGGGTCCTGAAGGAGTTATCTGCATTTCCATGTTCATTGCAGGATTGTTCACAATAGGAAAGATATGAAAATGATCTAAGTGTCAGCAGAAGAATGGATAAAGATGTGAGATGTGTGTGTGTGTGTGTGTGTGTGTGTGTGTGTGTGTGTGTGTGTTATTCAGCTATAAGAAAGAAGGAAATCCTGCCATTTGGACAACATGGGTAGAACTTGAAGGCATTGTCCTAAGTGAAATAAGTCAGACAAAAATAAATGCTGTATGATATCATTATGTATGGAATTTTAAAAAGCCAAACTCATGGAAACAGAGTAGAATGGTGGTTGCTAGGATCTGGGGGTTGAGGGAAATGGGGAGATGCTGGTGAAAGGTAATGTCCATTATCTCTCAATAAAGCTGAAGAAAAATTTTAAATAAATAAATTTAAAAAGGAACCTAGAGGTCATTGCGAGCTGGGGTAATTGAAGAAAACTTTTTGAAAAAGGTATAACTTGAACAGGATAATGAAAGGAACTCGAATTTAAGGAAAATAATGTAATTTCTTATTTGATTAACGAACGGTGTTAAGGTGCAGAGACAGAAATGGAAATAATGCTGTATGGGGGAGCCAGTAATGCAGCAGTTTGTTTAAGGGGTAAGAATTAATATTAGGGAAAAGTGGCAGAGGATGTTGAAATATATTAGCTTCAGATCATGAAGTGTCTTAATACCAGGCTAGGAAACCACTGTAAGCAGTGGGGAACCACTGTTGGTTTTTGAGTAAGGAGATAATGACATGTGCAAAGAGGATGTTTTTCAAGAGAGAGTTTTTGCTAAGCAGTGTAGAAAATGTTTTGGAGGCACAGAGAGCAGCTGGAAAGCTCTTGCTCTAACCCAGCTGGGGGAGAATGAGGGCCTAGCACCTAGCACAGGCATTGCAAAAAGATACAATAGTGATTAGATTTGGTGACTCCGATAGAGTTAGGGCAAAGGAATGGCTCTTAGTTGCTCAGATTTGAAACCCTGAAATGATTGTGACTTTGACAGAAATAAGATAGTGGTTATAATTCCAGACATTTTTCAGTGATCCTGAAAGGATTTATTTCTGTCAGCTTTGATATATAAAATAAGAAATCATTCATTTTCATGATGAAGCTGAAAATTAATATTAAAAATGTAAAATAGAAGTCACTATTTTAATTATATACCTACATATCTTCTAAAAATAAACTCTGGATCTGAGTTGGAAAAATATGTATATTAAGGTTGAATCAAACAAGCGTACATTTTTATAGAAATATTAATTAAATTGAGTTGTCTTGATTAGTGATTTAAATCAACATACTTTATTCCATTAATGCAAAGATTTTGTGCCCTCTGTGGGGGTCTCTGGAAAGGCAAGACAGCTTACTGACAGCAGGGTCTGGAACATTGCCAAGCCAGTTCCAGAGCTCAGCCCACTTTGTCTAGAAATTAAAGCCAATAGAAAGTTCCCTGAAGCTCCACAACAACACAAATATGTGTGGGGTGTCATTTATGAACCAACATAGAGTTGAAAAGCAAGAAGTCAATTATATTCAATCTCACATTGTTCTGTAATTGTTCCATGTCAGTTATATATTCAGTTGCGTATTGTTGGCTAATTGTTTTGTGTCAGTTACATATTCTTCCTTCCATTATTGTTGAATTTCTTATTTCACATACATTAGACACAGTATTCCTAGGTAAACTGGAAGCTCCCCAGGGACAGAGACTATGCGTCCCTTTTGTTCCCTCCAATGAATAGCATGATACTTGGCACATAGTTAAGAGTTGAGGTAGAATAAGGCATATTAGAATATTTGTCTGGATCCATAGTACTATTGTACACTTCTGTAGCACTTTAGATTTCACAACAGTACTGTAAATGTTGACTTTATACCAGCAAGATGATTTTATATTCCTAGCACAGCTAGTCCCAGATATACTGGGATGTTTATATATAATCATGCAGACACAAACTAAGAAGTAGAAATATATACTTCTCTGTCAAATGAGTGGATCTGACCAATTAATGACCTGTTCTTGGCTTTTCCACTCAGGCCTGCTAGTTAAATTCACTGAGCTCAGAATTTCCTTAACTACAAAATAGGATGAGAATATTTCTACTGTGGCAACTAGTTGTGATGATTAAATACAATAACAGGTAAATATCCTGGCAGTACCAGTTCCTGGGAGTGAGAACAAATAAACCATTGTCCATTTTGTTGAGATGTGCTAGAGGGATGGAAAAAAAAAAAAAAGAAAAGAAATCCCTTAAAAAATTTTTTTTAATTTATTTTTTATTTATTTTCAGCATAACAGTATTCATTATTTTTGCACCACACTCAGTGCTTCATGCAATCCGTGCCCTCTATAATACCCACCACCTGGTACCCCAACCTCCCATCCCCCCCCCGCCACTTCAAACCCTTCAGATTGTTTTTCAGAGTCCATAGTCTCTCATGGTTCACCTCCCCTTTTTTTGACAAATCTATTCAGAAATTCTGGTTCTGAGTTACGGTATCTGTGGCCAATATTAAGGTACTGTTAAGCTCTAAAATACTGTGATTATAATGTTCACGATCCCTCTTCATGTATATTGTCATTTATGGTAAAATGCTTTCACAGCTTTTATCTCATTTGATCTTCACAACAGAAAGAAATGTGTTAAAAGCATTAATCTATTTATTTAGTCCTTAATACATGCTAAATCAATTCATGTACTCAATAAAAACATTGAGTACTAGTGATGTGGCGATGTATCAGTGAAAATACAGATGATACAGATAAAAATTCCTGCTGTCATGGAACTCATATTCTGGTGGATTGAACTCTGAGTGAAGAAATCTGGCCACTAGTTCTGATGTAGTTGTTAACTCACCAGTTTTAAGAGAAATATGTCTGTGTTTACATTCGTATATGCGTGTGTTCTTATACAAATGTTTTCCCAAGACTTTTATTGTTTCAAATAGATTATTGTCTCCAATAGAATACTGGTTTAATCCCACACAAAGTTAACAAAATTTGTTTTTAGAATCCATAGTATTGGTCTGGTCTCTGGTAGCATCTCTGGCCAGCACTTGGTAAAGTGCTTTGTCTCCAGGAGGGTTCCCTGGAACTCTCTCCAGGAGAGTTGCTGTGTTTTTTCCCAGCATGTTTTTTTATACATCTGCTTTTCATTTTGCTTTTTGTTTTGTTTCAGTTTGGAGTTTAATGAAAAGTAATGTAGAGCCTCTGTATTGTTTGCTTTCCTTTTTTTTTTTTTTAATTAAGGCTGTACCATCTAATTAATACAGCTCCTTAAAGATTCTCAATTGAATAAAATAATTATTTTCTAAGTGTTTTCTCACCTCTCTTCTTTATTTTCACATCCTTCCTAGGAATTTGGGGCCTGTTATTATGATTGCTGTTTGACAGCAGGAGGAACTAAGGTATAAAGAAAGTAAATACTCTCTAGGATTAAAAAGCTGTAAGTGTTACTTGTAGACTTGTGCTCTGTTCATTATAGCAGCTTTCCCCAGCTCAGCCAGCCAGTAATCTATCACACCAAGAGAGAAGGCAGCAGTTATGCTGAACTTGGAGCCAGAAGACTTGACCTCTGGACCTAGTTCTGCCTCTTTTATGATCTTGGACAAGCAGCTAAGCATTCTGGATGTCAATAAAATGGGATAAGTGATAAGCTTTTCTAAAACTCTCTTTTTGTATACCTTTCTCTAATCGTCTCTTTTTTTTATTTTTAATCTCACCTTTTCTTTCTTCTATTTATTATTAAGCTGAGACTAGCTTTGTCTCTTGTATCCTTGACTGATTTTTCTTTGTATTTAGAGAGAGAGAGAGAGTGAGATCAGGGAGAGAGAGAATCTTAAGCAGACTCCATGCCCAGTGTGGAGCCAGACACAGGGCTCAATCTCAGGACCCTATCAGACCTAAGCTGAAATCAAGCCAGACACTTAGCCAAATGAGCCATCCAGGTACCCCTGACTCTGCTTTAGTCTGCCCCTCAACCTCTTGGTATCATTTTGTCCTATGTAATATTTATTTGTCTGTTTCTTGCATCATCCTTGAATGAACAGAAAGTGAACCTAATTTGGCATCTTTACAAAGGATATAATATCTTAATTCATTGCTTATCAAAAGAATATGAAATATTAAACACAATGAAGATTAAAGATCCTAAATAACTTGGTAAAGATTTATTTTACTTTAAGGAGCTAATGAAGAAGTTTATTTAAATACATTTTTAAAAAGAGGCTATCAAGCTAAGGAAACTCTATACTACATTAGTGTGGGGGATACATAGATGTATGTGTATAATTTTAATTAAGTTTGGATGTTATTTCGATCTGATACATGTACCAAAGGAGTTATGTGTGTACCAAAGGAGTTATCGTTAGTGATTAATAGTGAGTAGAATAGCTTTTGAAATGTGTAGGTTACTGTTTACTGAGTCTCAATGCTAGACATACTGATAGCATGAAACTCTACCTCCTAATTACTCCCAGGGTCCAGTTCTGCTTTCTGTCTAATCTTCACTAAATCATAGAATATTTTTCAGAACATTATAATTTAGATATCTGATTGAAAGGAGAGGTTAGTCAAACAACACAAATGTTCTCTTTGAAGCTAGATTTTTCCTTCTTCTATACCCAACCCCCCCTTATTTTAAGATTTTTCTAGATGCCTGAGAGGCAAGGGCAAAGAGCACAGAGTCTTTCTTCCTATCACTTAGTTTAGCATCCTGGGACCTTGTGGGAAATAAAGGAATCTTGTTACTGTGCTGTGGGGAGTCAAGAAAGTGGGAAGCTGGCTTATAAGATGCTGCTAGTCTCTCCCAGTCTGGAGGAGGTTGGGTTCAAAGAATTTAACTAACCTACTGGCTCAGAGAGATGGCTAAGTTACACTACCTTACTTAGAGGAATGGATGGCTTTTCCTGATGGTATGTGAACTTAGTCTTACCCCTCATTGCTAGTCTCCTCAATTTACACTCTGTGACATCTGCTGCTAGCTAAGGAATGAGCTATAAGTGAATACCTGAAGCTAGTGGAGGGTTTGTATTTGTCTATAGGATTTCGCTAAATATATGAATTGTAGTTGTAACACCAGACACAAGAGAATGTTATCAACAATGAGGCCCTGAAATGGAGACAGCTTCTACTTCAGGTAGGATGCTTTCTTACACACTTTCTATGGGAAGGAGTCATTCCCATGCCACATAGCCTACAAATAATATATGGAAAGAAAGGGAAAATGAAAGGAGAAATAATACTGAGAGATGACATTAGAAAGTAAACAATGTACATCTTATCTTGGAAGATCTTGGATACCAGGCTGAGGAACCTAAAATTTATAGTTTACATATATAGTTAGAACAAGTCTTTATTGTGATCTGGGTTATAAAAGAAGAGTGTAGCCTTGAGATTTAAACAAACCTGGCTTTGAATTACTCTTTCTGATACTTACTATGGGATTTTCCCTATGTTGCTGCTTCTTCAATGTGCTTCAGCTTTCTCTTTTGTAGAATATGGGTAATAATAATTTAGCTTAAATAATTATTAATATTAAATGTTGCAAATATTAAGTGAGATAATGTACTTAAAGTTTAGTGCCTATCATGTTTTAGGTACTCAATAAATAATACCTATTATGAGTAATCTTTGGACCTCCTTATAGCCCTTTGATTCCAGTTTGGTGAATAAGCTTTGGAAGAAGGAAATGAGGTTGGTCTCTGTTTAGCCATTATATCACTTCCAATCTGTAGAGCACTTGATAACACAGAAAATTGAAGTCTGGAGGAGAAATAGATAGCCTAAGGTGACATAATAATGTCAGAGCTAGGACTAGAACCCAGATCTCCTAATGCTAAATTCAGTGCCCTTTTCATTGCACCATAGTCCTCAAAATTGGAGCTTAGGTCACTTCTATGATTTGTTTCTACCAAGGCTATGGTAGTCGATACTGAGTAGCTTTTAAAGTTATAGCTATATGAATGGCACAAGATTAAGCAAGAATAGTTATTTGCATACTAATGTACATTGTTTATGGTAAACCCACTAGAAAAACTGCACGCTTCTCTCCCCATTTTGTCCTTAAAAACCAGTATTTATTAAAAATTAATATAACCGGGGCCCCTGGGTGGCTCAGAACGTTAAGCCTCTGCCTTTGGCTCAGGTCATGATCTCAGGTTCCTGGGATCAAGCTCCGCATCGGGCTCTCTGCTCAGCAGGGAACCTGTTTATACCTCTCTCTTGGCCTGCCTCTCTGCCTACTTGTGATCTCTTTGTCTGTCAAATAAATAAATAAAATCATTAAAAAATTTAATATAATCAAAAGACCTCTAATCATCAAGACAATCTTTCATAATGGTAATTTTCTTTAAAAAATCCTAATTTCAAAGGAATGCAGTTTTCAAGTTGTACAAGGATGATTCATTTTATAAATTGCAGCCATTATCTTACTCTGTCTAGAGAAAAAATACATTGAAATTTTCTTTGTTTCAAAAGTACCAAAACAGCATTGATATGTTTTCTTTTTTCTTCTGGATAAAGCCTACTTTCATTGAATTATTTTGTAATTCAATTTATTTTTTAAGTTTTTATTTAAATTCTGGTTCATTAACATACAGTATAGTATTTGTTTCAGGTATACAATACAGTGATTCAACACTTACATCCAAAACCTGGTCCTCATCTCAGCAAGTGCACTCCTTAATCCTCATCACTATTTCATCCATCCCTCCACCAACATCCCCTCTGGTAACCATCAGTTTGCTCTCTATACACGACTCTGTTTCTTTGTTTGACTCTCTCTCTCTCTCTCAACACCCCTCTCATTTTACCTCTTTGCTCATTTGTTTTGTTTCCAAAATTCTACATATGAGTAAAATCACATGGTATTTGTCTTTGTCTTACATATTTCACTTAGCATAATAATCTCTAGATCCATCCACATCATTACAAATTACAAGATTTCATTCTTTTTTGGTGGTGGAGTAATATTCCACTAAATATATAAATAACATCCTTTTATATTTTCATCAGTCAATAGAAACTTGAGCTGTTTCCATATTTGGCTATTGTAGATTTTGCTGGTATAAACATTAAGGTGTATGTAGCCATCTGAAATAGTATTTTGGGGGTAAATATCTAGTAGTGCAATTGCTGGATAATAGGGTAGTTCTATTTTTAACTTTTTGAGGAAGCTCAATAATGTTATCCAGAGTGGCTGCACCAGTTTGTATTCCCACCAACAGTGCAAGAGTGTTCCCCTTCCTCTACATCCTTACCAACATATGCTGTTCCTTGTGTTGTTGATTTTAGTCATTCTGACAGGTGTGATATGATAACTCATTGTAGTTTTAATTTGTATTTCCCTGATGATGAGTTATGTTAAGCATCTTTTCACGTGTCTGTAGGCCATATAGATGTCTCGGAAAAAATGTTTATTCATGTTTTCTGCCCATATTTAATTGGATTACTTGTTTTTTAGGTACTGAGTTTTATAAAGTTCTTTATAGATTTTGGATACTAACATTTGATCAGATATGTCCTTTGCAGCTATCTTTCCCATTCCATAGGTTGCCTTTTCATTTTCTTGACTGTTACCTTCCCTGTGGAGAAACTTTTTATTTTTATGAAGTCCCAATAGTTTACTTTTTGCCTTTGCTTCCCTTGTTTCAGGAGATGTATCTATAAAGAAATTGCAATGGCGGTATCAAAGAAGTTGTGGCCAGTGTTCTTTTCAAGGATTTCAATGGTTTCCTGTCTCACATTTAGGTCTCTAATCCATTTTGAAATTATTTTTTTGTGTATGGTGTAAAAAAGTTGTTCAATTTCATTATTTTGCATGTTGTTGTCCAGTTTACCCCCCACATCATTTGTTGAAGAGACTGTCTTTTTTCCATTGGATATTCCTTTCTGTTTTGTGGAAGATTAACCATAAATTTTTGGGTCTATTTCCTAGTTTTCTATTCTATTCCGTTGATCTATGTGTCTATTTTTGTACCAATACCATACTGTTTTGATCACTACAGCTTTGTAATATAATATGAAATCTGGAATAGTGACGCTTGCAGCCTTGCTTTTCTTTTTCAAGGTTTCTTTGGTTATTTGGAGTCTTCTCTGGTTCCATACAAATTTTAGGATTGTTTGTTCTAGCTTTGTGAAAAATGATGGTGGCATTTTGATAGAGATTGCATTAAATGTGTAGATTGCTTTGGGTAGTATGGACACATTAACAATACTTATTTTTGTAATCCATGAGGGTGGAATGTCTTTTCATTTCTTTGTGTCCTCTTCAATTTCTTTCATTAGGGGCGCCTGGGTGGCTCAGTGGGTTAAGCCACTGCCTTTGGCTCAGGTCATGATCTCAGGGTCCTGGGATCGAGTCCCGCATCGGGCTCTCTGCTCGGCAGGGAGCCTGCTTCCCTCTCTCTCTCTCTCTCTCTGTCTGCCTCTCCATCTACTTGTGATTTCTCTCTGTCAAATAAATAAATAAAATCTTTTAAAAAAATGATATGCTGACTTAAAAAAAAATTTCTTTCATTAGTGTTCTGTAGTTTTCAGAGCACAGGTCATTCCCCTCTTTGGCTAAGTTTATTCCTAGATATCTTATTGTTTTGGGTTCAGTTGTAAGTGGGATTGATTTCTTAATTTCTCTGCTGATTCATTATTGATGTGTAGAAATGCAACAGGTTTCTGTATGTTGATTTTGTATCTTTCAACTTGACTTATTTGTGTATCAGTTCTAGCAGCTTTTTGTTGGAATATTTTGGGTTTTCTATATAGAGTATCATGCCATCTGCAAATAATATAAGTACTACTACCTCCTTGCCTATTTGGATGCCTTTTATTGTTGTCTGATTGTTGTGGCTAAGAATTCCAGTACTCTGTTAAATAAAAGTGGAGAGAATGCACATCCCTGTCTTGTTACTTACTATAGAGGAAAAGGTCTCAGTTTTTCCCCATTGAGGATGATATTAGCTGTGGATTTTTCATAGATGGTTTTTACTATGGTGAGATGTGTTCCCTCTAACCCTACTTTGTGGGAGGGTTTTTATCATGAATAGATGCTATACTTTGTTAAATGCCCTTTATTCATCTATTAAAATTATCACATTCTTTTTTTTCCATAGGCTTTTTTTTAAATTAATTTTTTATTTTTTATAAACATATATATTTATCCCCAGGGGTACAGGTGTGTGAATCACCAGGTTTACACACTTCACATTCTTTTTAATTAATGTGATGTATTACATTGATTGATTTGTGAATACCAGACCACCCTTGCATCCCAGGAATGAATCTCACTTGATTATGGTGAGTAGTTTTTTCAAATGTATTATTGATTTCAGTTTGCTGGTATTATATTGAAAATTTTTGTATCCATGTTCATCAGAGATATTGGATTATAGTTCTATTGTTTAGTGGAGTCTTTATCTGGATTTGGTATCAGGGTAAAGCTGGCCTCATAAAAGAAATTTGGAAGTTTTCTTTCCATTTCTATTTTTGGAACATTTGACAAGAATGGTATAAATTCTTCTGTAAATTTTAGGTAGAATTCACCTGGAAAGCTATGTGGTCCTGGATTTTTTGTTTTGGGGATTTTTTGATTCAATTTCTTTGCTATTTATTGGTCTGTTCAAGTTTTCTATTTTTTCCTATTTCAGTTTAGGTAATTTACATGTTTCTAGGAATTTATCTATTTCTTCCAGTTTGTCCAATTTGGTGGCATGTATTTTTCAATAATATTCTCTTATATTGCTTATATTTCTGTGGTGTTGCTTGTGGTATCTCCTCTATCATTTGTGATTTTATTTATTTGGGTCTTTTCTCCTTTCTTTTTGATAAGTCTGGCTAGGAGGCTATCAATTTAAATAATGTTATCAAAGAAATATCTCCTTGATTCATTGATTTGTTCTACTGTGGTTTTTTTTTTTTTTTTTTTTTTTTTAGTGTCTGTATCATTTATTTCTTCTCCAATATTTATTATTTCCTTCCTTCTGCTGGCTTTAGCCTTTGCTTGCTGTTCTTTTACTAGTTCCGTTAGGTGTTTGGTTAGGTTATTTGAGATTTTTCTTGCTTCTTAGGTAGGCCTGTGTTGTTATACACTAACCTTTTAGGACTGCTATTACTGCATCCCAAATGTTTTGGACCATTGTGTTTTCATTTTCATTTGTTTCCATGTATTTAACAATATTTTCTTTGGTTTCCCAGTTGACCTATTCATTATTTAGTAGCATGTTATTTAACTTTCAAGTGCTTGTGGTTTTTCCAGATTTTTTTCTTGTGGTTGACTTCTAGTTTCATTTCATTCTGGTCAGAGGAGGTGCATAGTATGAAATCAGTCTTTTTGTTCTTGTTGAGGCTTAATTTGTGACCCAGTATGTGATCTATTCTGGAGAATGTTCCCTGTGCATTTGAAAAGAATGTGTATTCTGCTACTTCAGGAGGAAATGTTCTGAATATATCTGTTAAGTCTATGTGGTCCAGTGTGTGATTCAAAGCCATTGTTTCCTTGTTGATTTTCCTGTTTGGATGATCTGTCTATTGATGTAAGTGGGGGTGTTAAAGTCCCCTGCTATTATTGCATTATTACCAATTAGCTCCTTTATAATTGTTATTAATTATTTCATATTTTGCTTACTCCATGCTAGATGCATAAATATTTATAGTTGTTATATCTTCTTGTTGGATAGTTCCCTTTACTATGATATAGTGCCCTTCTTCATCTCTTTTTACAGGCTTTGGTGCAAAGTCTATTTTGTCCGATATAAGTATTGTTACTCTGGATTTCTTTTGACATCCATTTGTGTGGTAAATATTTCTCCATTCCCTCACTTCCAATCTGCAGGTGTCCTTAGGAATAAAATGAGTCTCTTGTACGCAACATACAGATGGGCCTTGTTTTTTCATTCATTCTGATACCCTATGTCTTTTGATTGGAGTGTTGAGTGCATTTATATTTAAAATGATTGATGATAGATATGTATTTATTGCCATTTTATTACCTGTTTTGTCATTGCTTCTGGAGTTTTTGTCTGTTCCTTTCTACTCTTTGTCAATTTTGGTCTTCCTTTCCACTCAAAGAGTCCCCTTTAATATTTCTTGCTTGGTTGGTTTAGTGTCATGAACTCCTTTAGTTTTTATTTTTCTGGCAAACTCTTTATCTCTCCTTCTATTCTTAATGATAGACTTGCTGGATAGAGTATTCTTGGCTACAGAGTTTTCCCATTCAGTACTTCAAATACATCTGCCATGCCAAATTTCTGTTAAGAAATCTCCAGCTAGGCTTATGGGTCTTCCCTTATAAGTTAAGAGCTTCTTTGGTCTTGATACTTTTAAGATTTTTTTTAATAATCTGACTTGGTGTTGGCCTTTTTTGTTGATTTTGATGGGGGGTGGTTCTCTATGCCTGCTGCATCTGGATGTCTGTTTCTTTCTCCAGATTAGCAAAGTTTTCAGCTATTATTTCTTCAAATAAATTTTCTTCCCTGTTTTCTCTCTCCAGTTCTTCTGGGACTCTTATGATAAGAATATTATTACATTTGATGGAGTCACTTAGTTCCCATAGTCTGTTCTAATGTTGCATACTTCTTTCTTCTTTGAGCTTCTTTACTTTCCATTACTGTCTCTTTTAGG
Source organism: Mustela lutreola (assembly GCF_030435805.1). Lineage (NCBI taxonomy): Eukaryota > Metazoa > Chordata > Mammalia > Carnivora > Mustelidae > Mustela > Mustela lutreola. The sequence goes on along the minus strand of NC_081308.1, from coordinate 65,699,819 downwards.
AGACTGATTTGCTCCTCTGCTTCTTTAAGCCTGCTGTTCATTGCATCAAGTGTGTTTCTAACCTCATTTATTTCACTCTTCATCTCTGATTGACTTTTTTTAACCAATTATTTTTTTTATTTCTTTTCAGTGTAACAGTATTCATTGTTTTTGCACCACACCCAGTGCTCCATGCAATCTGTGCCCTCTCTAGTACCTACCACCCGGTTCCCCCAACCTCCCATCCCCCGCCCCTTCAAAACCCTCAGATTGTTTTTCAGAGTCCATAGTCTCTCATGGTTCACCTCCCCTTCTCCTCACCATCTCCCCTTGTCCTCCATGCTATTTGTTATATGCTCCACAAATAAGTGAAATCATATGATAAGTGACTCTCTCTGCTTGACTTATTTCACTCAGCATAATCTCTTCCAGTCCCGTCCATGTTGCTACAAAAGTTGGGTATTCACCCTTTCTGATGGAGGCATAATACTCCATAGTGTATATGGACCACATCTTCCTTATCCATTTGTCCATTGAAGGGCATCTTGGTTCTTTCCACAGTTTGGCAACCGTGGCCATTGCTGCTATAAACATTGGGGTACAGATGGCCCTTCTTTTCACTACGTCTGACTTTTTAAACTTTTTTTTATTTCTGTAAGTGTCTCGCTGATATCATTTATTCTTTTCTCAAGCCCAGTGAGTATCCTTATGATTGTTGCTTTAAATTCTCCATCAGGCATTTTATTTATATCTGTTTCACTTAGCTCTCTGGATATGGTCCTATCTTGTTCTTTCATTTGGGATAAATTCTTCTGTCTTCTTATTTTGTCTAAGTCTCTGTCTTCTTCTGTGTTACAAAAGCAAGACATGTTTCCTGTTCCTGGAAGTAGTGACTTTATGAAGAAGTCATGGCTACAGCTCCCCACTCTCCACAGCAACTGTAATCCATTTCTTCCCTACACCACATCTCTGTACTTCCTACATTTTTGATGTGGCCTTCTCTCTCCTTTTATCGGTAGAGTTTGTTCTGTAAGTCATAAGGTTTATTTCTGGGATATTTAGAAAGATTTGATAGTTATCTAGTTGTGTTTGTGGGATGAAGCAAGCCTAGGGTCCTCCTACTGTGCCACCTTCTTCCTCTCCTTCATGTATATGACACTTTGGTTGTCTATTCATTTACTGATGTACATTTGACTATTGTGAATAGTGTTATTGTGAGTAGTACTGCCATGAATATTCAAACAAGTTTTTGTTTGTACAATTGCTGTCAGTTCTTTTAGGTATACACCAAGGAGTAGAATTACAGGATCATGATAGTTTGATGTTCAACTTTTTGAGGACCTATGAAACAGATTTCTATAGTGGCTATAGCATTTTCCATTCCAACCAGTGATGTTTCAGTGTTCCAGTTTTTCCACATCCTCACCAACACTTGTTATTTTTCTTATTTTTTGTTATAACAGCCATCCTAGTAGATGTGATGTGATATTTCATTGTACTTTTGGCCTTCATGTCTCTAATGACTAACGACATTAAATATCTTTTCATGTGCTTATTAGTCATCTGTATATTTTCTTTGGAGAAATGTCTGTTCAAGTCTTTTGCTCAAGGTTATTTGTCTTTTGGTTGTTTAGTTGTAAGCTTTCTTTATATATTCAGGATACCAGAGTACATTTTGTGGATTATATTTTCTCTTTCTTGATAGTTTCCTTTGAGGCACAAAAGTTATTAATTTTCATGAATTCCAGTTTAGTTTTTCTTTTGTTGCTTACACTTTTAGTGTCATATATAAGAAACTATCATCAAACCTAAGGTAATAAAGATTTACCTGTATAGTTTTCATCTAAGAGTTTTATAGTTTCATCTCTTATACTTAAATTTTTAAACCCTTTTTAGTAAATATTTTCCATATGCTATGGTAGAAATATATGTCATTCTTTTGCATGCTGATATAGTTGTCTTAGCAACATTTGTTGATGAGATTATTCTTTCCTGATTGAATGTCTTCCCTATCCCTGTCAAATTTAATTAACCCTAGGTGTATGGGTTTATTTCTGAAATCTAAATTCTATTCCATTGATCTATATTTTTATCCTTATGTGAGTATCACACTGTTTTGTTTACTGTAGCTTTGCAATAAGTTTAGAAATTAGGAAATGCAAGTCTCCCAATTGGTTGGGGTTTATTTTCAAGATTGTTATGGTTATTCTGAGTCCCTTAAAATTCCAAATGAATTTAAAGATTAGATATTTTTTCCCACTTTGTCAAATATTATTTGACCATAGAGTTTAGGGTCCATATCTGGGCTCTCTATTCTGTTCCATTGGTCTATGTGTCTGTTTTTGTGCCAGTACCATACTGTCTTGGTGATCACAGCTTTGTAGTATAGATTGAAGTCTGTCAACATTTTTCCCCACTTTGTTTCTCTTTTTCAACATTCTCTTAGTGATTCAGAGTCTCTTCTGGTTCCATACAAATTTTAAGATTGTTTGTTCCAACACTTTAAAAAATGCCATTGCTATTTTGATTGGGATGGTGTTAAAAGTGTAGATTGTCTGGGCAGCATAGACATCTTAACAATGTTTATTCTTCTGATCCATGAGCATGGAATGTTTTCCCATCTTCTTGTGTCTTCCTTGATTTCTTTCATGAGTGTTCTGTAGTTCCTAGAGTATAGATCTTTTACCTCTTTTTTTTTTTTTAATTTTTTATTTTTTATAAACATATATTTTTATCCCCAGGGGTACAGGTCTGTGAATCACCAGGTTTACACACTTCACAGCACTCACCAAATCACATACCCTCCCCAATGTCCATAATCCCTCCCCCTTCTCCCAAACCCCCTCCCCCCGGCAACCCTCAGTTTGTTTTGTGAGATTAAGAGTCACTTATGGTTTGTCTCCCTCCCAATCCCATCTTGTTTCATTTATTCTTCTTCTACCCACTTAAGCCTCATGTTGCATCACCACTTCCTCATATCAGGGAGATCATATGATAGTTGTCTTTCTCTGCTTGACTTATTTCGCTAAGCATGATACACTCTAGTTCCATCCATGGTGTCGCAAATGGCAAGATTTCATTTCTTTTGATGGCTGCATAGTATTCCATTGTGTATATATACCACATCTTCTTGATCCATTCATCTGTTGATGGACATCTAGGTTCTTTCCATAGTTTGGCTATTGTGGACATTGCTGCTATAAACATTCGGGTGCATGTGTCCCTTTGGATCACTACATTTGTATCTTTAGGGTAAATACCCAATAGTGCAATTGCTGGGTCATAGGGCAGTTCTATTTTCAACATTTTGAGGAACCTCCATGCTGTTTTCCAGAGTGGCTGCACCAGCTTGCATTCCCACCAACAGTGTAGGAGGGTTCCCCTTTCTCCGCATCCTCGCCAGCATCTGTCATTTCCTGACTTGTTGATTTTAGCCATTCTGACTGGTGTGAGGTGATATCTCATTGTGGTTTTGATTTGTATTTCCCTGATGCCGAGTGATATGGAGCACTTTTTCATGTGTCTGTTGGCCATCTGGATGTCTTCGTTGCAGAAATGTCTGTTCATGTCCTCTGCCCATTTCTTGATTGGATTATTTGTTCTTTGGATGTTGAGTTTGCTAAGTTCTTTATAGATTCTGGACACTAGTCCTTTATCTGATATGTCGTTTGCAAATATCTTCTCCCATTCTGTCAGTTGTCTTTTGATTTTGTTCACTGTTTCCTTTGCTGTGCAAAAGCTTGTGATCTTGATGAAATCCCAGTAGTTCATTTTTTCCCTTGCTTCCCTTGCCTTTTGCGTTGTTCCTAGGAAGATGTTGCTGCGGCAGAGGTCGAAGAGGTTGCTGCCCGTGTTCTCCTCAAGGATTTTGATGGATTCCTTTCGTACATTGAGGTCCTTCATCCATTTTGAGTCTATTTTTGTGTGTGGTGTAAGGAAATGGTCCAATTTCATTTTTCTGCATGTGGCTGTCCAATTTTCCCAGCACCATTTATTGAAGAGGCTGTCTTTTTTCCATTGGACATTCTTTCCTGCTTTGTCGAAGATTAGATGACCATAGATTTGAGGGTCTATTTCTGGGCTCTCTATTCTGTTCCATTGATCTATGTGTCTGTTTTTGTGCCAGTACCATGCTGTCTTGATGATGACAGCTTTGTAATAGAGCTTGAAGTCCGGAATTGTGATGCCACCAACGTTGGCTTTCTTTTTCAATATCCCTTTGGCTATTCGAGGTCTTTTCTGGTTCCATATAAATTTTAGAATTATTTGTTCCATTTCTTTGAAAAAGATGGATGGTACTTTGATAGGAATTGCATTAAATGTGTAGATTGCTTTAGGTAGCATAGACATTTTCACAATATTTATTCTTCCAATCCAGGAGCATGGACATTTTTCCATTTCTTTGTGTCTTCCTCAATTTCTTTCATGAGTACTTTATAGTTTTCTGAGTATAGATTCTGTGTCTCTTTGGTTAGGTTTATTCCTAGGTATCTTATGGTTTTGGATGCAATTGTAAATGGGATTGACTCCTTAATATCTCTTTCTTCTGTCTTGCTGTTGGTGTAGAGAAATGCAACTGATTTCTGTGCATTGATTTTATATCCAGACACTTTACTGAATTCCTGTATAAGTTCTAGCAGTTTTGGAGTGGAGTCTTTTGGGTTTTCCACATATAGTATCATATCATCTGCGAAGAGTGATAATTTGACTTCTTCTTTGCCGATTTGGATGCCTTTAATTTCCTTTTGTTGTCTGATTGCTGAGGCTAGGACCTCTAGTACGATGTTGAATAGCAGTGGTGATAATGGACATCCCTGCCGTGTTCCTGACCTTAGCGGAAAAGCTTTCAGTTTTTCTCCATTGAGAATGATATTTACGGTGGGTTTTTCATATATGGCTTTGATGATATTGAGGTATGTGCCCTCTATCCCTACACTTTGAAGAGTTTTGATCAGGAAGGGATGCTGTACTTTGTCAAATGCTTTTTCAGCATCTATTGAGAGTATCATATGGTTCTTGTTCTTTCTTTTATTGATGTGTTGTATCACATTGACTGATTTGCGGATGTTGAACCAACCTTGCAGCCCTGGAATAAATCCCACTTGGTCGTGGTGAATAATCTTTTTAATGTACTGTTGGATCCTATTGGCTAGTATTTTGTTGAGTATTTTCGCATCTGTGTTCATCAAGGATATCGGTCTATAGCTCTCTTTTTTGGTGGGATCCTTGTCTGGTTTTGGGATCAAGGTGATGCTGGCCTCATAAAATGAGTTTGGAAGTTTTCCTTCCATTTCTATTTTTTGGAACAGTTTCAGGAGAATAGGAATTAGTTCTTCTTTAAATGTTTGGTAGAATTCCCCCGGGAAGCCGTCTGGCCCTGGGCTTTTTTTTGTTTGGAGATTTTTAATGACTGTTTCAATCTCCTTACTGGTTATGGGTCTGTTCAGGCTTTCTATTTCTTCCTGGTTCAGTTGTGGTAGTTTATATGTTTCTAGGAATGCATCCATTTCTTCCAGATTGTCAAATTTATTGCCGTAGAGTTGCTCATAGTATGTTCTTATAATAGTTTGTATTTCCTTGGTGTTAGTTGTGATCTCTCCTCTTTCATTCATTATTTTATTTATTTGGGTCCTTTCTCTTTTCTTTTTGATAAGTCGGGCCAGGGGTTTATCAATTTTATTAATTCTTTCAAAGAACCAGCTCCTAGTTTCGTTGATTTGTTCTATTGTTTTTTTGGTTTCTATTTCATTGATTTCTGCTCTGATCTTTATGATTTCTCTTCTCCTGCTGGGCTTAGGGTTTCTTTCTTGTTCTTTCTCCAGCTCCTTTAGGTGTAGGGTTAGGTTGTGTACCTGAGACCTTTCTTGTTTCTTGAGAAAGGCTTGTACCGCTATATATTTTCCTCTCAGGACTACCTTTGTTGTGTCCCACAGATTTTGAACCGTTGTATTTTCATTATCATTTGTTTCCATGATTTTTTTCAATTCTTCTTTAATTTCCCGGTTGACCCATTCATTCTTTAGAAGGATACTGTTTAGTCTCCATGTATTTGGGTTCTTTCCAAACTTCCTTTTGTGGTTGAGTTCTAGCTTTAGAGCATTGTGGTCTGAAAATATGCAGGGAATGATCCCAATCTTTTGATACCGGTTGAGTCCTGATTTAGGACCGAGGATGTGATCTATTCTGGAGAATGTTCCATGTGCACTAGAGAAGAATGTGTATTCTGTTGCTTTGGGATGAAATATTCTGAATATATCTGTGATGTCCATCTGGTCCAGTGTGTCGTTTAAGGCCTTTATTTCCTTGCTGATCTTTTGCTTGGATGACCTGTCCATTTCAGTGAGGGGAGTGTTAAAGTCCCCTACTATTATTGTATTATTGTTGATGTGTTTCTTTGATTTTGTTATTAATTGGTTTATATAGTTGGCTGCTCCCACATTGGGGGCATAGATATTTAAAATTGTTAAATCTTCTTGTTGGACTGACCCTTTGAGTATGATATAGTGTCCTTCCTCATCTCTTATTATAGTCTTTGGCTTAAAATCTAATTGATCTGATATAAGGATTGCCACTCCTGCTTTCTTCTGATGTTCATTAGCATGGTAAATTCTTTTCCACCCCCTCACTTTAAATCTGGAGGTGTCTTCGGGCTTAAAATGTGTTTCTTGGAGGCAACATAGAGATGGGTTTTGTTTTTTTATCCATTCTGATACCCTGTGTCTTTTGACAGGGGCATTTAGCCCATTCACATTCAGGGTAACTATTGAGAGATATGAATTTAGTGCCATTGTATTGCCTGTAAGGTGACTGCTACTGTATATGGTCTCTGTTCCTTTCTGATCTACCACTTGTAGGCTCTCTCTTTGCTTAGAGGACCCCTTTCAAGATTTCCTGTAGAGCTGGTTTGGTATTTGCAAATTCTTTCAGTTGTTGTTTGTCCTGGAAGCTTTTAATCTCTCCTTCTATTTTCAATGATAGCCTAGCTGGATATAGTATTCTTGGCTGCATGTTTTTCTCGTTTAGTGCTCTGAAAATATCATGCCAGCTCTTTCTGGCCTGCCAGGTCTCTGTGGATAAGTCAGCTGCCAATCTAATATTTTTACCATTGTATGTTACAGACTTCTTTTCCCGGGCTGCTTTCAGGATTTTCTCTTTGTCGTTGAGACTTGTAAATTTTACTATTAGGTGACGGGGTGTGGGCCTATTCTTATTGATTTTGAGGGGCATTCTCTGAACCTCCTGAATTTTGATGCTCATTCCCTTTGCCATATTGGGGAAATTCTCCCCAATAATTCTCTCCAGTATACCTTCTGCTCCCTTCTCACTTTCTTCTTCTTCTGGAATCCCAATTATTCTAATGTTGTTTCGTCTTATGGTGTCACTTATCTCTCGAATTCTCCCCTCGTGGTCCAGTAGCTGTTTGTCCCTCTTTTGATCAGCTTCTTTATTCTCTGTCATTTGGTCTTCTATATCACTAATTCTTTCTTCTGCCTCATTTATCCTAGCAGTTAGAGCCTCCATTTTTGATTGCACCTCATTAATAGCTTTTTTGATTTCACCTTGGTTAGATTTTAGTTCTTTTATTTCTCCAGAAAGGGCTTTTATATCTCTCGAGAGGGTTTCTCTAATATCTTCCATGCCTTTTTCGAGCCCGGCTAGAACCTTGAGAATTGTCATTCTGAACTCTAGATCTGACATATTACCGATGTCTGTATTGATTAGTTCCCTAGCCTTCGGTACTGCCTCTTGTTCTTTTTTTTGTGTTGAATTTTTACGTCTTGTCATTTTGTCCAGATAAGAGTAAATGAAGGGGCAAGTAAAATACTAAAAGGGTGGCAACAACCCCAGGAAAATATGCTTTAACCAAATTAGAAGAGATCCAAAATCGTGAGTGGGGGGAAAGGGGATAAAAAGAGGTTCAAAAAGGAAGAAAGAAAAAAAAAACAAAAAGAAAAGAAAAAGAAAAAAAAAAAGAAAAGAAAAGAATTTTTTTAAAAAAAGAAAACACCTAAGAAAAATGTAAAATATATATATATATATATATATATATATATATATTAGATAAACTAGTAGAAAATCGTTAAAAAAGAAAAAGGTAACAGTTAAAAAAAATTTTACCCGAAGGCGAGAGAAAAAAAAAAAAATGAAAAAGAAAAAATTAAATTAACTGCAAGACTAAAAAAAATCACAGGAAAAAAGCCATGAGTTCCGTGCTTGGCTTTCTCCTCCTCTGGAATTCTGCTTCTCTCCTTGGTATTGAAACCGCACTCCTTGGTAGGTGAACTTGGTCTCGGCTGGATTTCTTGTTGATCTTCTGGGGGAGGGGCCTGTTGTAGTGATTCTCAAGTGTCTTTGCCCCTGGCGGAATTACACCGCCCTTACCCGGGGCCGGGGTGAGTAATCCGCTCGGGTTTGCTTTCAGGAGCTTTTGTTCCCTGAGCGCTTTCCGTAGAGTTCCAGAGGACGGGAATACAAATGGCGGCCTCCTGGTCTCCGGCCCGGAGGAGCCGAGAGCCCAGGGCCCCACTCCTCAGTGCGCCCTCAGAGAACAGCGCCAGTTACTCCCGTCTGCCTGACCTCCGGCCACGCTCCGAGCTCACCGAGCCTGCGACCGGTTCAAGGTAACACGGAGCTGCGAGCTTACTGTCAGCTCTGTCTCTGTAGCCGGCTTTCCCGTTCCAATACCCGCAAGCTCTGCGACACTCAGACACCCCCGATCCTTCTGTGACCCTGCGGGACCTGAGGCCACGCTGACCCCGCGTGGGCTTCGCCCCGGTTTAGCCTCTGGAGCGATGTCCCTCAGCGGAACAGACTTTTAAAAGTCCTGATTTTGTGCGCGGTTGCTCCGCCGCTTGCCGGGAGCCGGCCCCTCCCCCCGGGGTCTATCTTCCCGTCGCTTTGGATTCACTTCTCCACCGGTCCTACCTTTCAGAAAGTGGTTGTTTTTCTGTTTCCAGAATTGCTGTTGTTCTTCTCTTCGATCTGCCGATGGATTTTCAGGTGTTTGCAATCTTTAGATAAGCTATCTAGCTGATCTCCGGCTAGCTGAAGCAGTCTCAGCTTGCTACTTCTCCGCCATCTTGACTCCTCCCCCCCCGATCTTTTACCTCTTTGGTTAAGTTTATTCCAAGGCATCTTATGGGTTTTGGTGCTATGATAAATGGAATTGATTCTCTAATTTCTCTTTCTACAGTTCCACTGTTAATGTATAAGAAAGCAACTGATTTTTGTGTATTGATTTTGTATCCTGCCACATTACTGAATTGCTGTTTGAGTTCTAGTAATTTGGGAATGGACTCATTTGGGTTTTCCACATAAAGAATCATGCCGTCTGCAAGGAGAGAGAGTTTGATTTCTTCTTTGCCAGTTTGGATACATTTTGTTGTTGTTGTTGTTGTTGTTTGTTAGCTATTGCTAAGGCTTCCAGCACTATGTTGAAAAATGGTGGTGAGAGTGGGTATCCTTGTCCTGTTCCTGATCTAAAGGGAAAGGTTCTCAGCTTTTCCCCATTGGAATGATATTTGCTGTAGGTTTTCTTAGATGGATTTTATGAAATTGAAGAATGTTCCCTCTATCTCTATACTCTGAAGAGTTTCAATCAGGAAATAATGCTGTATTTTGTCAAATGCTTTTTCTGCATCAATTGAGAGGACCATGTGGTTATTCTCGCCTCTTATTAATGTGTTCTATCACATTGATTGATTTATGAATGTTGAGCCACCCTTGCATGCCAGGGATAAATCCCACCTGTTTGTGTTGGATAATCCTTTTGGTGTACTGTCGTATCCTATTAGCTAGGATCTTGTTGAGAATTTTGGCATCTATATTCATCAGGGATATTGGTCTGAAATTCTTTTTGGTGGTATCTTTGCTTGGTTTTGAGATCAAGGTAATGCTGGACTCATAGAAAAGTATGGAAGTTTTCCTTCTGTTTCTACTTTTTGAAACAGCTTCCAGAGAATAGGTATTTCTTCTTTGAATGTTTGGCAGAATTTCCCAGGGAATCTATCAGGCCCTGGGCTTTTGTTTTTTGGGAGGTTTTTGATCACTGCTTTAATCTTGCTACTGATCTATTCAGGTTGTCAATTTTTTCCTGTAGTTTATAGGTTTCCAGGAATACACCCATTTCTTCTAGGTTGCTTAATTTATTTGCATATAGCTGTTGATAATAATTTCTGATTATTATTTCTATTTCCTTGGTGTTAGTTGTGATCTCTCCCTTTTCAGTCACAATTTTATTAATTTCAGTCCTCTTTCTTTTTTTTTTTAATAAGATTTTATTTATTTATTTGACGGGGAGAGACACAGAAAGAGAGGGAACACAAGTAGGGGGAGTGGGAGAGGGAGAAGCAGGTTTTCTGCTGAGCAGGGAGCCTGATGCAGGACTCTGGGATCATGACCTGAGCCAAAGGCAGATACTTAATGACTGAGCCACCCAGATGCCCCATCCTTTTGCTTTTGTTTTGGATAATTCTGTCCAGTGGCTTATTGGTCTTACTAAATCTTCAAAGAACAAGCTTCTAGTTTTGTTGATGTGTTCTACTGTATTTCTGGTTTCTAATTCATTGATCTCTGCTCTAATCTTAATTATTTCTCTTACTGTGCATGGGTTAGGCTTAATTTGTTGTTGATTCTCTGGTTCTTTAAGGTGTAAAGAAAGTTTGTGTATTCAGAATTTCTCTCTCTCTCTCTCTCCTTTTTTTTTTTTTTTTTTTTTTTTTGAGTGAGGCTTGGATGGCTATGTATTTCCCCAATAGGACCACCTTTACCATATCCCATAGGTTTTGGACCAGTGTGTTTTTGTTCTCATTGGTTTCCATGAAATGTTTAAGATCTTTTTTTTTAAATAAACATATATTTTTATCCCTAGGGGTACAGGTCTGTGAATCATCAGGCTTACACATTTCACAGCACTCACCATAGCCCATACTCTCCCCAGTGTCCATAACCTAGCTACCCCATCCCTACCCCCCACCCCTCAGCAACCCTCAGTTTATTTTCTGAGATTAAATGTCTCTTATGGTTTGTTTCCCTCCTGATCCCACCTTATTTCATTTTTACCTTCCCTACCCCCCAAACTCAAATTCCTCATATTGGAGAGGTCATATGATAATTGTCTTTCTCAGGTTGACTTATTTTGTTCAGCATAATACCCTCTAGTTCTATCCATGTCGTTGCAAATGGCAAGATTTCATTTCTTTTGATGGCTGCATAGTATTCCATTATACATATATATTTATATATGTATATAGCAGATGTGAGATAGATTCTATCTATCTATCTATCTATCTCACGTCTTCTTTATCCATTTGATGCAAACATTCTTGAGCAGGATGGTCTTTAGCTTCCAAGTGTTTGAATTTCTTCCAGACTTTTTCTTGTGATTGAGTTCCAGTTTTAAAGCATTGTGGTCTGAGAATATGCAGGGAATAATCTCAGTCTTTTGGTATCAGCTGATACCTGATTTGTGACACAGTATGTGGTATAGTCTAGAGAAAGTTCCATGTGCACTCAAGAAGAATGGGTATTCTGTTGTTTTAGGGTATATGTTCTGTATATATCTATTAGGTTCATCTGGTCCAATGTGTCATTCAGAGTTCTTGTTTCTTCGTTGATTTCCTGCTTAAATGATAACTCCATTGCTGAGAGTGGAGTGTTGAGGTCTTCTACTATTAACATATTATTATCAATATATCTCTCTCTTTTTGTTAACCATTGGCTTATGTAGTTGACTGCTCCCATGTCGGGGTCATACATATTTACAATTGTTATATCTTCTTGTTGGATAGACCCTTTAAGAATAATATAGTGCCTCTCTGTATCTCTAACTAGTCTTTAGCTTAAAATCTATTTTGTCTGATATGAGAATTGCTACCCTAGCTTTCTTTTAAGGTCTGTTGGCAGCAAAGAGGGTTCTCCATCCCTTCACTTTCAGTCTTTAGGTTCAAAATTAGTCTCTTGTAGATAGCATATGGATGGGTCCTGTGTTTTTATCCAGTCTGCAACCTTGTGCCATTTCACGGGAGCATTTAGGCCACTCTCATTGAGAGTGATTATTGAAAGATACGATTTTATTGTCATCATTTTGCCTATGAAGTCCTCATTTCTATAGATTTTTTTTGTAAATTTATGTTCTATATAACTTTTGGGGTCTTTCTCCTTTTGTAGACCCCCCCTTAATATTTCTTGCAGGGTTTTCTTAGTGGTCACATAGTCTTTCAGTTTCTGCCAGTCCTGGAAGCTATCTTTCCATCCATGCTAAATGACAGCCTTGATGGATAAAGCATTCTTGGCTGCATGTTATTCTCTTTTAACACCCTGAATATGTCTTGCCAGTTCTTTCTGGCTTGCCAGGATGCTTTGGGCAGGTCTGACGTTATTCTGGTGTGCCTCCCTCTGTATGTAAGGAATCTCTTGCCCCTCACTGCCCTTTAGATGACTTCCTTGCTTCTAATATTTGTGAGTTTTACTATTACATGCCTGGGCATTGGTTTGTTCTCCTTGATCTCGGGAGGGGTCTTCTCTCCCTCTAGGACATAAATGCTTATTTCCTTCCCCAGATTAGGGAAGTTCTAAGCTAGGATTTGCTCAAATATATCTTCTAGTCCTCTCTGTCTCCACCCCTCAGGGATCCCAATAATTCTGACATTGGAACATTTCACTCCACCATTTATTCCTCTAGTTCTGTTTCCATGGATTTTAGCTGTTTGTTCCAGGCCTCCTCCTGTTCCTTATTTTCTATCAGTTTGTCTTCTAGATCACTAATTCATTCTTCTGCCTTATTTACCTTACCTGTTAGAGTATCTAGATTAGATTGGATTTCATTGATAACATTTTTTAGCTCTGCCAGATCAGCTCTCATTTCTGCCCTTGAAGAATCTATGTTGCCCTTAATGGTTTTCTCCATCCTAGGTATTGTCTGAATAACTGTTTCCCTGAAGTCTATTTCTGACATCTTGCTTATATCCATATTCATTAGCTCTGTGGCAGAGGTCACAGTCTCTGAATTTTTCCTGTGGTGGGTGTTCCTCCTCTTAGTCATTCTGTTGAGGGGTGGTTGAGGGAATGTACAAAATCCAAATTATTGATCACAACCCAAGCAAGATGCACCTGTTTTATAGCGACCCTGGGGTTGTCAACCTCTTGTTCTTCCAGCCTGTCTTCTGGAGGAGGAGCCTGCCATGCTGTTACTCAGGCAACACTTTTTTGGCAGAGTTGCCCTGCCCCCTGTGTGTGTGGAGGGGTTGGGCTCAGTGAAAATTGGTTTTTGGAGGGCTTTTGTTTTCTGGCGGCTTTCTCTGGTGGCTTTCCATGTCCCTCACCCCACCCAAGAGTCAGAGCAGAAGTGACCATATCCAAACTTCTGTCTCAGAACAGAGATTCACAGTCTGCCCTTCAGTGCACTCTCCAGGTCACACTGTCTCCTTTTCTGTCTGTGATGCTAAAAACCACATTGTCCTGGGTTGTGCCCCCACAGCAGCACTCCCAGCCCTTGCTTCCAGGTCCAGGCATGTCTCTGCCCTTTGTGCTTCTAAAACCGCTAGTCACCCCCCATTTGTACACAAACCCCTGCAGCTCCAAGTTTCAGTCTGGGGGGCTGCCCTAAAGTCCTTTCCCCACTGCTACTGGTCTGTGAGTCTGTGCCCAGTTCCCATTGAAGGAGGCTTTTGCATTCTGGTGGCACAGCATCCCAGAGGCTCCCTCCTCCTTTCATTTATCTTCTAGTATCTGCCTGCAGAATAACAACTCCCTGCTTTATACCTCTTGACCAGCCACCTGAGATATTCTGTTTGGAGAGATCCAAATATATCTTCTTACATCTCAGTTGATTTCATTGGTATTCAAAATGGTCTGGTAGATATCCAGCTCAATTCAGGGGACCAGTTGAAATAGGATCCTCTACTCCTCCACAACTTCCCCCCAACCCCCTGCCATTCCATATGTTGCCTTTTAGTCTTATTGTTCCCTTCACTGTAAAGAATCTATTTATTTTATTGATGTTCCAATAGTTTATTTTTGCTTTTATTTCCCTTGCCTCAGGAGACACATTTAGTAAGATGATGCTATGGCTAATATCAAAGAGATTACTGCCTGTGTTATTCTCTAGGATCTCAGTAGTTTACTGTCTCACAATTAGGTCTTTAATCCATTTTGAAATTATTTTTATATATGGTGTAAGAAAGTGGTCCAGTTTCATTCTTTTGTATGTTGCTGTCCAGTTTTCCCCCACACCATTTGTTGAAGAGACTTTTTCCCATTGGACATTCCTTCTGGTTTTGTGGAAGATTAATCAACCATATATTTATGGTTTCATTTCTGGGATTTTTATTCCGTTCCATTGATCTATGTGTCCATTTTTATGCCAGTACCAGACAATACTGATGACTACAGCTTTGTAATATAGCTTGATACCTAGAATTGTGATGCCTCCTGTTTCGGTTTTCTTTAACAAGATTGATTTGGATATTCAGGGTCTTTTGTTCCATACAAATTTTAGGATTGTTTTTTTTCTAGCTCTGTGAAAAATGCTGGTGATATTTTGATAGGGATTGAATTAAATGTGTAGATTACTTTGGGTAGTATAGACATTTTAACAATCTTTGTTATTCCAATCCTTGAGCATGAAAAATTTTTCTATTTCTGTGTGTCCTTTTCAATTTCTTTCATCAGTGTTTTTGTTTTCAGAGTACAGGTCTTTTATCTCTTTAGTTAGGTTTATCCTAGGTGTCTTATGGTTTTTGATGCAGTTATAAATGGAACTTATTCCTTGACTGCTCTTTCTGCTGCTTCATTATTGCTGTATAGAAATGGAACAGGATCTCTGTATGTTGAATTTTTGTCTTGTGAGTGACTGAATTCATGTATCACTTCTAGTAATTTTTGGTGGAGTCCTTTGGGTTTTCTATATGAACTCTCACGTCATCTGTAAATATGCAAGTTTGACTTCTTCCTTGCCAATTTGGATGTCTTTTATTTCTTTCTGTTGTTTGATTGTTGAGGCTAGGGCTTACAGTACTATGTTTAATAGAAGTAGGGAGAATGGACTTTTCTATTTTATTCCTTACTATAGGGGAAAATGTCTGTTTTTCTCTTTCAAGGATGATATTAACTGTGGGTTTTTCATATATGATCTTTATTATGTTGAGGTAAGTTCACTCTAGTCTTTGTTGAAGGTTTTATATCATGAGTTGACGTACTTTGTTAAATGCTTTTTCTGCATTTATTGAAGTGATCATACAGTTCTTATACTCTCTTTTATTAATGTGATATATCATATTGATTGATTTACAAATAGTGAACCATGCTTACAATTCAGGAATGAATCTCACTTGATTGTGGTGAATGATTCCTTTAATGCACTGTTGGATTTACTAGTCTATTATTGAGAATTCTTGCATGCATATTCATTAGGCATTTTGGCCTGTAGTTCTCCTTTTTAGTGGAGTATGTCTGGTTTTAGTATTAGCATAATGCTGGCCTCATAGGATGAATTTGGAAGCTTTCCTTCCATTTTTATTTTTTGGAATAGTTTGACAATAATAGGTATTAAATTTTCCTTAATATTGGAAAAACTCACTTGTGAAGCCATGTGGTTCTGGACTTCTCATTATTGAGAAATTTTTGATTACTTATTCAATTTCTTTGCTGGTTGTTAGTCTGTTCAAGTTTTTTTTAATTTCTTCCTGTTTCAGTTTTGGTATTTATCCATTTCTTCCACATTGTCCAATTTGTTAGCATATATTTTTCAATAATATTCTCTTATAATTATTTTTATTTTTGTTGTGTTGGTTGTTATTTCTCCTCTCTTATTTATGATTTTATTTATTTGTATCCTTTCTCCTTTCTTTTTGATAAGTCTGTCTAGTGGGTTATCAATTTTATTAATGTTCCAAAGAACGAGTGCCTGGACTCTTTGATCTGTTCTATGGTGGGTTTTTTTCTTTGTTTGTTTCTATATCATTTATTTTTGCCCTAGTCTTTATTATTTCCTTCCTTCTACTAGTTTTAGATTTTGTTTTTTGTTATTTTTCTAGCTTCTTTAGGTATAGAATTAGATTGTTTATTTGAGATTTTTCTTGCTTCTTGAGGTGGGCTTGTATTCTCATATATTTCCTTCTTAGGACTGCTATTGTTGCATCCCGAGGGTTTTGGATCATTGTGTTTTCATTTTCACTTGCTTCCATGTATTTTTATTTTAATTTTTATTTTATTTATTTATTTAGAAATGTTTTATTTTTTATTTGACAGAGAGAGATCACAAGTAGACAGAGAGGCAGGCAGAGAGAGAGAGGGAAGCAGGCCCCCTGCTGAGCAGAGAGCCCAATGCAGGACTCGATCCCAGGACCCTGAGATCATGACCTGAGCCGAAGGCAGCCGCTTAACCCACTGAGCCACCCAGGCGCCCACTTCCATGTATTTTTTTTTAATTTTTTATTTTTTATAAACATATATTTTTATCCCCAGGGGTACAGGTCTGTGAATCACCAGGTTTACACACTTCCCAGCACTCACCTAAGCACATACCCTCCCCAATGTCCATAATCCCACCCCCTTCTCCCAAACCCCCTCCCCCCAGCAACCCTCAGTTTGTTTTGTGAGATTAAGAGTCACTTATGGTTTGTCTCCCTCCCAATCCCATCTTGGAACTAGAGCGTATCATGCTTAGCAAAATAAGTCAAGCAGAGAAAGACAACTATCATATGATCTCCCTGATATGAGGAAGTGGTGATGCAACATGGGGGCTTAAGTGGGTAGGAGAAGAATCAATGACACTTCCATGTATTTTTAAAATTTCTTCTTTAACTTCCTGGTTGACCCACTCATAGTTTAATAGCATGTTGTTTAACTTCCATATATTTGTGGTCTTTCCAAGTTTTTTCTTTTGGTTGATTTCAAATTTCATAGCCTTGTGATCAGAAAAGATGCATGATATGATGTCAATCTTCTTGTATTTGTTGAGGGTTGATTTGTGACCCAGTATGTGATCTATTCTTGAGAATGTCCCATGTTCACTTGAAAAGAATGTGTATCCTGATGTTTTAGGATGGAATGTTCTGTATGTATCTGTTAAGTCCATCTGATCCAGTGATGCCTAGGTGACTCAGTCAGTTGGGCTTCTGCCTTTGGTTTGGGTGATGATCCCAAGGTTCTGGGATTGAACCCCATGTTAGGCTTCCTAGAGCCTGTTTCTCCCTCTGTCTACTTCTACCTCTGCCTGCCACTCCCCCTGCTTGTGCTTTCTCTTATCTCTCTGACAAATAAGTAAATAAAATCTTAAGAAAAATGTCCATGTGATCCAGTGTGTCATTTATTTTTTTAAAGATTTTTTTTAATTTATTTGACAGACAGAGACCACAAGTAGGCAGAGAGACAGGCAGAGAGAGGAAGGGAAGCAGGCTCTGCAGAGAGGCGATGTGGGGCTCGATCCCAGGACCCTAGGATCATGACCTGAGCTGAAGGCAGAGACTTTAACTCACTAAGCCACCCTGGCGCCCCTCCAGTGTGTCATTTAAAGCTATCATTTCCTTGTTGATTTTCTGTTTTGATGATCTGTTCAGTGATGTAAGTGGAGTGTTAAAGTCCCCTACTATTATTGCATTATGATCATTTAGTTCCTTTATATTTGTTATTGATTGTTTTACATGTTTTGGTGCTCCCATGTGGGGTGCATAAATATTTGCAGTTGTTAGATCTTCTTGTTGGATTGTCCCTTTTAATATTATATAGTATCCTTCTTTATCTCTTTTTAAGTCTTTGTTTTAAAGTCTATTTTGTCCAATATAAGTATTCCTACCCTGGCTTTCATTTGAAATCCATTTGCATGATAAATGTTTCTCCATCCCTTCACTTTAAATCTGCAGCTGTCTTCAGGTCTAAAATGAGTCTCTTGTAGGCAGCACATGGATGGGTCTTGTTTTTTTGGTTTTGGGGTTTTTTTTTGTTTTGTTTTTATCCAATCTGACACCCTGAGTCTTTTGATTGGACCATTCCGCTCAATTATATTCAGAGTAATTATTTATAGATAGGTATTTATTGCCATTTTATTACTTGATTTGTCATTGTTTCTGGAGATTTTTCTCTGTTCCTTTCTAGTCTTTTTCACTTTGGGTCTTTCTTTGTGCTCAAAATATCTTTTAATATTTCTTGCAGGACTGATTTAGTGATCATAAACTCCTTCAGGTTTTTTATGGGAAGCTCTTTATCTCTTTTATTCTGAATGTTAGGCTTGTTGGACAGAGTATTGTGGGTGCAGATTTTTCCCATTTGGCACTTTGCATATATCATGCCACTTTTTCCTGGCTTGCCAAGTTTTTGTCGAGAAATTTCTAGTTAACTTTATGGGTCTTTCCTTGTAAATTAAAAACTTCTTTTGTCTTGGTGTTTTTAAGATTTTTTTTGTCACTGTATTTTGCAAATTTACTTATAATATGTGTTGGTGTTGGCCTGCTTTTGTTAATTTTGATGGGGAGTTCTCTGTGCCTCCTCGATATGGATGTCTGTTTTCATCCCCAGATTAGTTAAGCTTTCAGCTATTATTTATTCAAACAAATTTTCTGTCCCCTTTTCTTTCTCTTCTGGGGTTCCTATAATATGTGTGCTGTTTTGACTGATGGAATCACTGAGTTTCCTATGTATTTTTGTGCTAACTTTTTTTTTAATTTTTTATTTTTTATAAACATATATTTTTATCCCCAGGGGTACAGGTCTGTGAATCACCAGGTTTACACACTTCACAGCACTCACCAAAGCACATACCCTCCCCAATGTCCATAATCCCACCCCCTTCTCCCAAACGCCCTCCCCCCAGCAACCCTCAGTTTGTTTTGTGAGATTAAGAGTCACTTATGGTTGGTCTCCCTCCCAATCCCATCTTGTTTCATTTATTCTTCTCCTACCCACTTAAGCCCCCATGTTGCATCACCACTTCCTCATATCAGGGAGATCATATGATAGTTGTCTTTCTCTGCTTGACTTATTTCGCTAAGCATGATACACTCTAGTTCCATCCATGTTGTCGCAAATGGCAAGATTTCATTTCTTTTGATGGCTGCATAGTATTCCATTGTGTATATATACCACATCTTCTTGATCCATTCATCTGTTGATGGACATCTAGGTTCTTTCCATAGTTTGGCTATTGTGGACATTGCTGCTATAAACATTCGGGTGCACGTGCCCCTTTGGATCAATACGTTTGTATCTTTAGGGTAAATACCCAATAGTGCAATTGCTTTTATATCACTTATTCATCTCTCTGCTTCTTCCAGACTTCTGTTCATTGTATGAAGTCTGTTTCCAATCTGTAATTGCGTTTTTCATTTCTGATTCTTTTTTAACTCTTATATCTGTGGTATGATATCCCTGATATCTTCCATTATTTTCTCAAGTCCAGCTAGTATCCTTATGATTTTTCTTTTAAATTTTCCATCAACATTTTACTTATATTTGTTTCATTTAAATCTCTGACTGTGACCTTATCTTGTTTTTTCATTTAGGATGAATTCTTCCATCTAGGTATTTTGTCTAAGTCTCTTGCTTCTTCTCTGTGTTATATAAACCCATTATGTTTTGTAGTCCTGAGAACCATGGCTTTATGAAGAACAGGTCATATAATGTCCAGGGCGTGGCATTTTAGGGAGGGTCTCATGTGTGCTGCATGGACTCTGCTATTGTATTTTGGCTGCACTATCCTTCAGGTCAGTCTTCTGCAGAGGTTCTTCTTGCCTGCAGTGAGGAGTACTTGGTCCTTGCCCAGAACATGGCATGTTTAGACTAGGTGTACTCTGGTCTGCTTATTAAATGAGAGCTGATATTACTTCCACTAGAACTGAAGTGCTGCAGAACTCTCAAGTTGGGAGACTTGGTGTGGGCAGGGATTTCTGCTGGTCTTATGGGAAAGGAGCCCATCATGCTGGAACTGAGACAAACTGGAGTCTGAGAAGAGTGCAGGGGTGTAAGACTTGGTGTAAGCAAGTTGAGTTAAGCAGATTAAGTGTTTATGCTGAAGAGTGATGGAGGGAAATGGTGCCATCCAGGTCCTATGTCTACAGAGAGGTTTCTCTTTGAACACTGCTTCTCTCAGGAGCACTCCAAGAAGAGGAGATAATCTCCCCCCTGTACACCCTAGGCACTCTTCAGATTGCTGTTTCCACAGTCTGCCTCTAGGTTGTTTCCTGTCTTCTCTTCAGGATTAGGGCAGTGGCCTTAGGGTTTTATTCCAGCCAAGCCTGCTGACCTTTCAAACTCCAGTCTCTAAACCTTGCTTGTTGTAAGAACTCAGGAAAATCAGCCCCTCTTGTTTTCCCAACCAATGGCTTTGGGAAAATATTCTCCTTGTGCATTCCTCTGTGTTCTCCTCTCTCTTGTTTTTCTCCATGACCACAGCTCCCTCTCCTCCACAGCATCCACAATCTGTTTCTCCCCTAAATCACATCTCTGCACTTCCTACCTTTTCAGTGTGGCTTATTTCTCTTCATTTAGTTGTGGAGTTTGTTCTTTCAGTCTTCAGGTTCATTTCTGGGTTATTTAGGATGATTTGATAGTTACCTAGTTGTTTTTGTGGGATGAGGCAAGCTTAGGTTCTTCCTACTCTTCTGCCATCATAGTTTTGTTTTTTCCTTTATTCTATTAATGTGGTATATTATATTGATAGGTTTTTGAACATGAAACCACCCTTTCATTGCTGGGATAAATCACACTTGGTCGTGGTATATAATCCTTTTAATATGATGCTGGATTCTATTTGATAGTTTTTGGTTGAAGATTTTTCCATCTATATTTATAAGAGATACTGGTTTGTAATTTTTTTCTTGTGATGTCTTCATTTGGCTTTGGTAATGGCCTCATAGAATGAGTTAGAAATTTTTATTCTATTTTTTTGAAAATCTTGAGAATAGTTTATTCCAATTTTTCTTTAATGTTTTACAGAATTCGCCAATAGCTTCATTCAAAAGTCTTACACTTTTTTTTTTTTTTTAGGAAGGTTTTGGCTCAAACTTATTAGTAGTAATCAGTCTGCTTAGATTTTCTATTTCTACTTGAGCCACTTTGTGTAGTTTGTGTTTCTAGGAATTTGTACATTTTATCTAGCTTGCCCACCTTTTTGGCATACAACCGTTCATAATATTCTCTTATAATCTTGTTTATTTCTGTAAGGCCAGTAGAACATCTCCACTTTAATTTATGATTTAATAATTTCACTCTTGCCTTCTTTTTTCTTAATCAGTCTAGCTAATGGTTTATGACCTTTGCTGATCTTTTCAAAGAAAAACTTATAACTGCAATGATTCTTTTTTTGACTAATATCTTCTATCCTGAATATAGAAGCATTTTTATTTTAAAAAATTTTTAAGTTGAATTAGGCAACATATAGTACATCATTAATTTTCTAATGTGATGTTCAGTGATTCATTAGTTGTGTATAACACCCAGTGCTCATCACATCACATGCCCTTCTTAATACCCACCACCAGGTTAACCCATCCCCTTACCCCCTTCCTTCTGCAACCCTCTTACACTATTGGTGGGAATGCCAACTGGTAGAGCCACTCTGGAAAACAGTATGGAGGTTCCTCAAGATGTTAAAAATAGAGCTACCTTATGACCCAGCAATTGCACTACTGGGTATTTACCCAAAGACACAGATGTAGTGAAAAGAAGGGACAACTGCTCCCCGGTGTTCATAGCAGCAAGGTCCACAATAGTCAAACTGTGGAAAGAGCCAAGATATCCTTCAACAGACAAATTGAAAGAAGCTCAACATCACTCATCATCAGGGAGATACAAATCAAAACCACAATGAGATACCACCTGATACAAGTTAGAATGCAAAAATTAGCAAGATAGGAAACAACAAATATTGGTGATAAAGTGGAGAAAGGGGAACCCTCTTCCATTGTGGGTGGGAATGCAAGCTGATACAACCACTTTGGAAAACAGTATGGAGGTTCCTTAATAAGTTAAAAATAGAGTTGCTCTATGACCCAACAATTGCACTGTGTATTTACCCCCAAAGATACAGATTTAGTGAAAAAAGGGGCACATGCACCCCATTGTCCCAATGTTAATAGCAGCAATATCCATAACAGCCAAACCATGGAAGGAGCCCAGATGTCCTTCAGCAAATGAATGGATAAAGAAGAGAATGTGGTTCATATACACAATGATTCTCTCTTTTGATCTTATGTTCTTTATTTTATTTACCTGCACTGTGGTCTTTATTATCTTTCCTTCTGCTATCTTTGGGCTTAGTTTGCCTTTCTTTTTATAGTTCCTTAAGTTATGTATGTGGATTAATAATTTGAGCTACTCCTTTTTAAATATTGGTGCATCCAGCTATAAATCTCACTTTGAGCAATGTTTTTGGTGCCTCCCATAACTTTTAGTATGTTGTTTTGTTTTCATCTTAAAGTATTTTCAAATTTCCTTTGTGACTTCTTCTTTGACCCACTGATTAGTTAAGAGTGTATTGTTTAGCTATAAAGATGGTGGAAGGGTGGGGGGCCTTGTTTCATCTGGTCCCTTGAATTCAGCTAGATAACTATCAAATCATTCTGAACACCCATGAATTAAACTTGAGATATAAGAAAAGAATTGCTGGAATTCTACAAATAAAAACGTGACCACTTTTTGCAAGGCAGAAGGTGTGGAGAAGTGACTCAAAAGGGATATATTGGAAGATAAATGGTGGGTGGAGGGAGCTTCCTTTGGCCAGATACCAGAAAGTGATACAGTCCCAGAGTGCAAAATCAGAACTTTTAGAAGTCTGTTCCAGTAAGAGATGTCCCTCCCTGAAAGGTACTCAGGTGGCAAAATAGGGCAGAATCCTAGGTGGGATAGTGTGGTCTCAGGATCTCAGGGTTCACAGAAAGAACAGGAATGTCTCAGTGTGGCAGTTCCAAAGCACTGGAGTGGGGAAGCCAACTACAGTTAGCGAGCTCGAAAGTGGCAGCATTTATCTAGGTGTGGCCCTAAACCATGAACCATGGCAAGACCAGGTGCCCACTCTCTGAGTGGGGGCCCTGAAAGTGGCAGGCATGCCTTGATCCTCCTTCCTCCCCTGGAAGGATCAGCACTCGTGTGCACTGTAGGAATCTGCAGAGTTTGGGGCACATGAAAATGAAGGCCATATTTCCCTGGGGGTTTAATGAAGAGAGGGAGCTGCAATCTTTCAGCTCTGGGTCTAGAGACTGGGGCATGGTCATTTTTATTTTCATCCTCTAAAGCAATGTGGAAAGCCTTCAGGGACCAAAGCCACACAGAACAATACAAAGCAATTTACACTGAGCTGACTCCCTAGCAAGGGACAGCAACTCCACCCAGGCAAAGATAGGAGAGAATCAGTGCAGCAGGCCCCTTCCCCAGAAGATCAGGTGGAACATTATGCAAATACCAAGTTTACCAAACACATAGAACTGCAAAACTCCACTGCTAGGGGAAAATGGTATATAGAACTTAAGGTTTGTTCTCATGATTCTTCTAACTTTTTGTTTAAAATTTTCTTTTCCTTTTTCTTTTTTCCCCTTTTTCAACTAGTTTCTTATTCCATCAAATCTTTGTTTTTAAGTCTTTTAATTTTCATTTTTCTAGATACATTTTATAGATATATTCTTCATTTTTGGTTTCTTTTCAATATCTTTGATTTTATTTTTCTTTACAATTTTGGGACATAGTGTCTTCTAACAAACAGACCAAAATATACCCAGGTCCAAGTGGATCACCCAGTTTTGTCCACCTGTGGGATTATGCTCTTTCTCTTTCCTTTTTTTTTTTTTTTTTTTTTTTGGCTTCTGTACTATTCAGATTTGTCTGGTGTGTATTTCACTGGGGCTGTGGTTGATATTTTTCATGTTATTCCCTTGTTCATCTATTCTGCTCTGGACAAAATTACAAGGGCTTTGAATGACAAACTGGACCAGATGAACTTCACAGATATATACAGAACATTTCATCCTAGAGCAACAGAATACACATTCTTCTCAAATACTATGGAACATTTTCCATAATAGATCACATACTGGGTAACAAATCAGGTCTCAGCTGGCACCAAAATATTGGGATTATTCCTTGCATATATTCAGAGCACAACTCTTTGAAACGTGAACTCAATCACAAGAGGAAGTTTGGAATGAACTCAAACACCTGGAGGTTAAAGAACATCCTACTAGAGTAAATGGGTCAACTAGGAAATTAAAGAAGAATTTTTAAAATCATGAAAATGTCTATGCTACCTAAAGCAATCTACACATTTAATGCAATTCCTATCAAAGTACCATCCATCTTTTTCAAAGAAATGGAACAAATAATGCTAAAATTTATATGGAACCAGAAAAGACCTCGAATAGCCAAAGGGATATTGAAAAAGAAAGCCAACGTTGGTGGCATCACAATTCCGGACTTCAAGCTCTATTACAAAGCTGTCATCATCAAGACAGCATGGTACTGGCACAAAAAGACACATAGATCAATGGAACAGAATAGAGAGCCCAGAAATAGACCCTCAAATCTATGGTCAACTAATCTTCGACAAAGCAGGAAAGAATGTCCAATGGAAAAAAGACAGCCTCTTCAATAAATGGTGCTGGGAAAATTGGACAGCCACATGCAGAAAAATGAAATTGGACCATTTCCTTACACCACACACAAAAATAGACTCAAAATGGATGAAGGACCTCAATGTGCGAAAGGAATCCATCAAAATCCTTGAGGAGAACACGGGCAGCAACCTCTGCAACCTCTGCCGCAGCAACATCTTCCTAGGAACAACGCAAAAGGCAAGGGAAGCAAGGGAAGAAATGAACTACTGGGATTTCATCAAGATCAAAAGCTTTTGCACAGCAAAGGAAACAGTTAACAAAATCAAAAGACAACTGACAGAATGGGAGAAGATATTTGCAAACGACATATCAGATAAAGGACTAGTGTCCAGAATCTATAAAGAACTTAGCAAACTCAACACCCAAAGAACAAATAATCCAATCAAGAAATGGGCAGAGGACATGAACAGACATTTCTGCAAAGAAGACATCCAGATGGCCAACAGACACATAAAAAAGTGCTCCATATCACTCGGCATCAGGGAAATACAAATCAAAACCACAATAAGATATCACCTCACACCAATCAGAATGGCTAAAATCAACAAGTCAGGAAATGACAGATGCTGGCGAGGATGCGGAGAAAGGGGAACCCTCCTACACTGTTGGTGGGAATGCAAGCTGGTGCAGCCACTCTGGAAAACAGCATGGAGGTTCCTCAAAATGTTGAAAATAGAACTGCCCTATGACCCAGCAATTGCACTATTGGTTATTTACCCTAAAGATACAAATGTAGTGATCCAAAGGGACACATGCACCCGAATGTTTATAGCAGCAATGTCCACAATAGCCAAACTATGGAAAGAACCTAGATGTCCATCAACAGATGAATGGATCAAGAAGAGGTGGTATATATACACAATGGAATACTATGCAGCCATCAAAAGAAATGAAATCTTGCCATTTGCGACAACATGGATGGAACTAGAGTGTATCATGCTTAGCGAAATAAGTCAAGCAGAGAAAGACAACTATCATATGATCTCCCTGATATGAGGAAGTGGTGATGCAACATGGGGGCTTAAGTGGGTAGGAGAAGAATAAATGAAACAAGATGGGATTGGAAGGGAGACCAACCATAAGTGACTCTTAATCTCACAAAACAAACTGAGGGTTGCTGGGGGGAGGGGGTTTGGGAGAACGGGGTGGGATTATGGACATTGGGGAGGGTATGTGCTTTGGTGAGTGCTGTGAAGTGTGTAAACCTGGTAATTCACAGACATGTACCCCTGGGGATAAAAATATATGTTTATAAAAAATAAAAAATTAATAAAAAAAAATCATGAAAACAAAAATATAACTGTTCAAAACCTTTAGGATGCAGCAAAGACAGTCTTAAGAAGGAGATACAAGCATTTCTTAAAAAATTAGAAAAGTCTCAAATACACAAGCTAACCTTATACCTAAAGGAACTAGAGAAGAAAACAGAAAATAAAGCCTAAAGCAAGGAGGAGAAGAAAAATGATAAAGATAGAGCAGAAATCAATGAAAAGAAACCAAAAAAGAAAAAAAAAAAGATCTATGAAATAGAAGCTGGCTCTTTGAAAGAATTTAAAGAATCAGTAAACCACTAGCCAGACTTATCAAAATGAAAAGAGAAGGGATTTAAATAAATATATATATAAAATCATGAATGAAAGAGGAGAGATAATGACCAAGGAAATACAATTTTAAGAATGTATTATAAGCAACTATATGCCAACAAATAAGCAATCTGGAAGAAATGGAAGCATTCCTGGAACTTATAAACTACCAAAACTGAAAGTGAAAGAAATAGAAAACATGAACAGGCCTATAACCAGCAAGGAAATTGAAGCAATAACCAAAAATCTCACAATAAACAGGAGTCTGGGGCCAGATGGTTTCCTAGGGTAATTCTACCAAACATTTGAAGAACTAATACCAGTATGCCTATGTGACTCAGTTGTTAAGTGTCTGCCTTCACTCAGGTCATTATCCCAGGGTCCTGGGATCGAGCCCTGTATTGGGCTCCCTGCTCAGCAAGAAGCCTGCTTTTCCCTCTCTCACTCCCCCTGCTTGTGTCTCTCTTAGTCAAATATATAAATAAAGTCTTTTTTTAAAGACTTCTTCTAAAGCTGTTTCAAAGAAACAAAATTGAGAGAAAACTTCCAAACTCATTGTATGAGGCCAGCATTACCTTGATCCAATACCAGAGGCCCCGCCAAAAAAGAGAATTACAGACCAGTATCATTTATGAACATGGGTGCCAAAATTCTCACCAAGATACTAGCCAATAGGATCCAACAGTACATTAAAAGGATTATTCACCATGACCAAGTGGGATTTATTCCTGGGCTCCAAGTATGGTTCAGAATTCACAAATCAATCAATGTGATACACTGCATTAATAAAAGAAAGAACAAGAATTATATGATCCACTCAATGGATGCAGAAAAAGCATTTGACAAAATAGAGCAAACTTTCTTGATTAAAACTCTTCAAAGCATATGGATAGAGGAAACATTACCTCAATATCATCAAAGCCATCTATGAAAAGCCCACAGTGAATATCATATTCAGTGAGGAAAACTGAGAGCTTTTCCTGAAGGTCAGGAACATAACAGGGATGCCCACTCTCACCATTATTGTTCAACATAGTATTCGAAGTCCTTGCCTTAGCCCTCAGAGAACAAAAAGAAATAAAAAGCATTCAAGTTGGCAAAGAAGAAGTCAAATTTGCAGTCTTCATAGATGACATGGTACTTTATGTGAAAAACCCCAAAGACTTCACCCCAAAATTACTAGAACTCATAAAGAAATAAAGCAATGTTGCAGGATACAAAATCCATGCACAGAAATCAGTTGCATTTCTATACAGGAACAATGTGATAGAAGAATGATAAATTAAGGAATGGATCCCATTTACAATTGCACCAAAAAATTATAAGATATGTAAGAATAAACCTAACCAAAGAGGTAAAGGATCTGTACTCTAAAAACTACAGGACACTTATGAAAGAAATTGAGGAAGACACAGAGAGGTGGAAAGACATTCCCTGCTCATGGATTAGAAGAACAAATATTGTTAAATTTTCTATGTTACTGGGATGTCTGGTGGTTCAGTTGGTTAAGCATCTGACTTTAGCTCATGTCATGATCCTAGGGTCCTAGGATCGAGTCCCACATCAGGCTCCCTGCTGAGTGGGGAGTCTGCTTCATCCTCTCCCTCTGCCTGCTGCTTCCCCTGCTTATGCTCTCTGTCAAATAAATAAAATATTTTTAAAAATGTCTATGTTACCCAGAGCAATCTACACATTCAATGCAATCCCTATCAACATACCATCAACATTTTTCACAAAGCTATAACAAATAGTCCTAAAATTTGTATGGAATCAGAAAAGAACCCAAATAGCCAGAGGAATGTTGAAAAAGAAAACCAAAGCTGGTGGCATCACAATTCTGGACTTCAAGCTATATTACAAAGCTATAATCATCAAGACAGTATGGTAGGGGCACAATAGCAGACACATAGATCAATATAACAGATTAGATAACGTAAAAATGAACCCTTAACTCCATGGGCAACTAATCTTTGACAAAGCAGGAAAGAATGTCCAATAGAAAAAAGACAGTCTCTTCAACAAATGGTGTTGGGAAAATTGTACATCCATGTGCAGAAGAACGCAACTGGAACCATTTTCTTATACCATACACAAAAACAAACTCAAAATGGATGAAAGACTAAATGTGGATAGGACTCCATCAAAATCCTCGAGGGAAACAGAGGCAGCAATCTCTTTGATCTTGGCCATAGCAACTTCCTAGACACATCTCCAAAGGCAAGAGAAACAAAAGCAAAAATGAACTATTGGGACTTCATCAAGATAAAAAAACAAAACAAACAAACAAAACCTTCTGCACAGCAAAGGAAACAGTCAACAAAACTAAAAGTCAACTTATAGAATGGGACAAGATATTTGCAAATGTCATATCAGATAAAGGGCTAGTATCCAGTATCTGTAAAGAACTTATCAAACTCAACACCCAAAAAACAAATAAACCAGTCAAAAAATGGGTAGAAGGCATCCTGGAGGAGAACATAGGCAGTAACCTCTTCGATATCAGCCACAGCAACTTCTTTCAAGATACGTCTCCAAAGGCAAAGGAAACAAAAGCGAAGATGAACTTTTGGGACTTCATCAAAATCAAAAGCTTCTGCACAGCAAAGGAAACAGTCAACAAAACAAAGAGGCAACCCACGGAATGGGAAAAGATATTTGCAAATGACAGTACAGACAAAAGGTTGATATCCAGGATCTATAATGAACTCCTCAAACTCAACACACACAAAACAGACAATCATATCAAAAAATGGGCAGAAGATATGGACAGACACTTCTCCAATGAAGACATACAAATGGCTATCAGACACATGAGCAAATGTTCATCATCATTAGCCATCAGGGAGATTCAAATTAAAACCACATTGAAGTATCACCTTACACCAGTTAGAATGGCCAAAATTAGCAAGACAGGAAACAACATGTGTTGGAGAGGATGTGGAGAAAGGGGAACCCTCTTCCACTGTTGGTGGGAATGCAAGTTGGTGCAGCCTCTTTGGAGAACAGTGTGGAGATTCCTCAAGAAATTAAAAATAGAACTTCCCTATGACCCTGCCATTGCACTCCTGGGTATTTACCCCAAAGATACAGATGTCATGAAAAGAAGGGCCATCTGTACCCCAATGGCAGCAATGGCCACTGTCACCAAACTGTGGAAAGAACCAAGATGCCCTTCAACGGATGAATGGATAAGGAAGATGTGGTCCATATACACTATGGAGTATTATGCCTCCATCAGAAAGGACGAAAACCCAACTTTTGTAGCAACATGGACGGGACTGGAAAAGATTATGCTGAGTGAAATAAGTCAAGCAGAGAGAGTTCATTATCATATGGTTTCACTTATTTGTGGAGCATAACAAAAAGCATGGAGGACATGGGGAGTTAGAGAGAAGGGGGTTAGGGTAAATTGGAAGGGGAGGTAAATCATGGGAGACTATGGACTCTGAAAAACAATCTGAGGGTTTTGAAGTGGCGGGGGGGTGAGAGGTCGGGGTACCAGGTGGTGAGCATTATAGAGGGCACGGATTGCATGGAACACTGGGTGTGGTGAAAAAATAATGATACTGTTATGCTGAAAATAAATAAATGGAAAAAATGGGTAGAAGGCACGAGGAGATATTTCTCCAAAGAAGATATACAAATGGCCAATAGACACATGAAAAAGTGTTTCATATTGCTTGGCATCAGGGAAATACAAATTAAAACCACAATGAGATACCATCTCTCACAAGTCAAAATGGGTAAAATTAACAAGACAGGAAACAATAAATGTTAGCTAGGATGCAGAGAAAGGGAAACCCTTTTATATTGTTTGTTGGAATGCAAGGTGGTACAGCCACTCTGGAAAACAGTATGGAGGTTCCTCAAGAAGTTAAAAAGAGAGTTACACTACAACCCAGAAATTGTACTACTAGGTATTTACTCCAAAGATACAAATGTAGTGAAAAGAAGGGCTCCTTCATCCCAATGTTCCTAGCACCAATGTTCACAATCGCCAAACTGTGGAAATAGCTGTGATGTCCACTGACAGATGAATGGACTAAGATGTGGTGTGTATACAATGGACTATTACTCAGCCATCAGAAATAATACTTACCTTTTACATCAATGTAGGTCAAACTGGAGGTTTTTATGCTTACCGAAATAAGTCTCTCAGAGAAGGGCAGTTATCATATGCTTTCACTCATATGTGGAACATAAGAAACAGTACAGAGGATCATAAGGGAAGGTAGGGAAAACTGGAAAGCCATCAGAGAAGGAGAAAAACCATGAGAGACTCTTAATAGGAAAAAAAAAAACTGAGGGTTGCTGGAGGTGGGTGGGAGGATAAGGTAATTGGGTGATGAGCATTAATGAGGACGTGTGATATGATGAACACTGGGTTTTATACACAACTGATAAATTATTGAATACTACCTCTGAAACTAATGATGTACTCGATGTTGGCTAACTGAATTTAAATAAAAAACATACATGAAGTCTCTTCAAACTATCTTTAAAAAGTGTGTTTAAGTCAAGCAGAGAGAGTCAATTATCATATGGTTTGACTTATTTATGGAGCATAACAAATAGCATGGAGGACATGGGGGGATAGAGAGGAGAAGGGAGTTGGGGGAAATTGGAAGGGGAGGTGAACCATGAGAGACTATGGACTCTGAAAAACAATCTGAGGGTTTTGAAGGAGCGGGAAGTGGGAGGTCGTGGTACCAGGTGGTGGGTATTATAGAGGGCACGTATTGCATGGAGCACTGGGTGTGATGCAAAAATAATGAATACTGTTATGCTTAAAATAAATAAAAAATAATTTTTTTAAGATTTTATTTATTTTATTTGACAGACAGAGATCACAAGTAGGCAGAGAGGCAGGCAGAGAGAGAGAGAGAGAGAGAGAGAGGAGGAAGCAGGCTCCCTGCAGAGCAGAGAGCCCAATGTGGGGCTCGATCCCAGGACCCTGGGATCATGACCTGAGCGGAAGGCAGAGGCTTTAACCCACTGAGCCACCCAGGCGCCCCAATAAAAAGTAAATTTTTAAAATAAGTGTGTTTTTAAATTTCCAAATATTTGTGAGATTCTAATTCTCTATTTTTTATTTGTGGTTTAGAGAAGGTACTTTGTATGATTCCAGTTTTTTTCAGTCTATCGAGACTTGTTATGTGGCCTAAAAAGTGGCCAATCCTGGAGAATGTTCCATGTGCATTTGAGAACAATGTGTATTCTGCTGTTCTGGGGTTTAGTTTTCTCCATATTTCTGTTAGGTCTTAGTTTGGATTGTTGTTAAAGTCCTCTGTTTCTTCATAGATCTTCTTTTCATTTGTTTTATCTGTCACTAAAAGTTGAGTAATGAAGTCTCCAGCTATTTTTATACAACTATCTCTCATTCTAATTCTGTCATGTTTTGCTTCATATATTTGGGGGCTCTGATGTTAGGTATGTATATGTTTTTGGTATATCTTTTTGATGAATTGACTCTTCTTTTACTGGATTTTGAGAGTTTTTATTGTTTGGAGCCAACGAAATTCCCCAATTTGAGGAAGTGTGTGTGTGTGTGTGTGTGTGTGTGTGTGTGTGTGTGTGTGTATGTGTGTGTACATGTGTATTCATATGCTACTGGCTGGTAGGGAAAAAAAGCTTACTTGATCTTTAACTCTGTGAGATGTCAGAAGCATTTTTGGTTGGCATCTCTGAAATGAGCTTGTATCATTAACTTCCTACTCTAATAAAATCCTATACTGGGTTGAGAATGAGTCCATGGATTTATTGTGAAGGAGAGCCAAACCTTCATTTAGGCTTTTGTGAAAATCTCCCTGTACACAGAAATGACAACTGGAATTAAATCTATTCCACACTCAGCAACAAATATCTTAGGTCTACAGTATTACTACTTGATAAAATTAGAAATAAGTGGCAATTTGAGGCTTTTCTTCATTGTTTTCTTGTTTCATTGTCATCTTTTTTTAAATGCTTCTTTTTCTTTCTTTTTCTCCAGTCATTTCGTTTTCCATCTTTCTTTTTTCTTCTTCTTCACTTCCCCTTTTCTTGTCCTTATCTCTTGCATTTCTCTGATTTCTTCTTTCCTCTATTATTTCCTTTACCCTGTTACCATTGCATTATTACACACTGGATGTGAAACTAAATATTTTAAATTAGCATCAATAGAGAATGTTAATAGAAGGAATAAACTAATTTTGTCTTGTGGGGGAAAGGTGTACAAATTAAAATAAAAAGCCTATGCTATCTCACAAACTGGAGTTCAGTGTTGACAGCAAGGTTTAATTTTTTTTTTATGTTTAAGAAAGGTTTAATTTTTTTAAAAACCTGTTAAGAAAATTATATTATCTGGACCCAAATGTCCACATTGCTCTTTATGAAAATTATCTAAATATAAAGAGGGAAGCAAGACTCTTCTCTAAGAAATACCTTCAACATAAATCCCCTTTGGCTTCAAAGCAGCGAAATTCTAGCAAAAGCCAGATTTCCTCAGGTTGTCTGTTACACTGACAGAACTGTTGACTGATTGGGGGAAAGAATGAAATATAATAGCAGCTATCGGGTTTAAGCACAGCTAAATATGGTGGTGGCAGTAATAGCCATGTGTTCCTTTCTGAGTAAAGCACTCCTTTAATTCTCTTGCAGGTTGATAAGATTTGGAAATATCCATTGAATTTTGGTTCATTTTCTATTTCTATTAATTTAATCGTTCCCTTCCTGCCTAGGCTGTAGGCAGGCTGGAATGAGCTAGAAATAGTTTTGGTGGTTCAAATTTTTATAAGACTTTATCTATCCCTTCAGTTTTGAGGTTGGTGTACTGTGTGTTAGTATATATATCTATA
This sequence comes from Mustela lutreola, assembly GCF_030435805.1. Classification (NCBI taxonomy): domain Eukaryota; kingdom Metazoa; phylum Chordata; class Mammalia; order Carnivora; family Mustelidae; genus Mustela; species Mustela lutreola. Next base: position 65,666,828 of record NC_081308.1, on the reverse strand, counting down.
TAAATATATATAGATATATATTTATCACATGCAGTCACTATCTTAGAAAGTGAGGGTGCACATCTTTCTCTCTCAGCCATCTCTTACCTGTAAAGCCATTGAAGTAATTTCAAGGTCTGAAACTAGCACATTCTGATTCTAGGCAGGCAAGGCTTGTTTCCTTGTGAAGTCTGACCTGACAAAGGTCCTTTATGAATAATGAATAAGGAGTAATATTAGTGTGATTGCCATGAGTGGCCTCACCTCTTCCTTGGGAAGTAGGCATTGCTTTCAAATATTACTTCCCCACATCTGGTGAATAGAAAGAGTAACATTTGGGGGTACCTGTGTGGTTCAGTCAGTTAAGCATCCAACTCGATTTCAGCTCAGGTTATGATCTCAGGGTCACGAGACCAAGCCTTGTGCTGTGCTCCATGTTCAGTGGGGAGTGGGCTTCTGTCTCTCTCTTCCTCTCCCTCTGCCCCTCCCCTATTCTAAAATAAATAAATAAATATTTTTTAAAAAGAAAAGAAAGTGACATTTTGAAGGCAACTTGGTTTACTTGCAATATGCCTTTACTTAGAGTGATTGAGAAGTGGTGGCTCAACAAGAAACAACTTATCTCTTAACCATACAACTACAAGTTTTGGTTCATTTTCTCCTTTTCTTAAACTCCATCTATATATGGTTTTCACATTGCCCTCATTTCTTGGAGAACACAGAACTTTTCTCAGAAAGGAGGCTTCTACCATGCTCAGTTCCATCCTGCTTCTTACTGAACCCATCTCTCTGGGATTACTAGCAATTAGAACTCACATGGAACATTCCACTTTGAGCTTGTGTTGCTAAAACAGCTGGTATTCTTAAGCAAACCCAAGGGAAGCTTTTGGGTTCTGTTCCTGCCTCCCAAACAGCTAAAAAGGAGTCCAAACTAGGTAGATTTGAAAGGGCTTTTGGAGACCATCTGGTTCAACCCCTCATGGTACAGATGGAAAATTTAAACTCAGAGTTGAAAAAAGGAACTCACTTAAGATTATAGGCAGGTAATAGTGGACCTCTGACCTTCAGAAGACTGTTCTAATCCTTAACTGAGTGTTAAGGAACAATCTGACATATATTTACATATATGTTTAAACTACTAATTGTGTGTGTATGTGTGTGTGTGTGTGTGTGTGTGTGTGCATTTCCATATATTCCATATAATTTAAGTATTTAAAAACTTTATTTTGGATTAATTTATATTTACAGAAAATTTTCAAAAATAGCAGAGAACTCCCATACATTCCTCACCCATTTATGTTGTCAGCTTACATTACTATGCAGCATTTATCAAAACTAAGAAACCAACATTGGTATATTACTGTTAACTAAACTTCAAACTTCATTCAGAGGTCACCAGTTTTACCATTAACATCCTTTTTAAAATGGCAGGATCCAATCCAGGTTACCAGGTTACCACATTGCATTTAATCATCATGTGTCTTCAATCTTCTGTGGTCTTTGTCAGTTTTTCAGTTTTTCATGATTTTAACGTTTTTGTAGAATACTGGTCAGTTGTTTTGCAAAATGTCCCTCCCTTTGTGTTAGTCTGATGTTTCTGATGTTTTTCTCATGATCACAGTGGGGTTATTGGTTTGGGAGAATACCAAAGAGGTTGAGGTTAAGTACCATTTTCATCACATTTTATCAAGGGATACATAGTACAAACAAGAGTTGTCACCAGTAATTATCACTACTTAATTGTAATCACTTAGCTAAGATAGTGTTTGCCATGTTTGTCCACTGTAAACTTATTATTTTTTTGTTTTTTATATTCTCTATTCTTTGGAAGTAAGTCACTAAGTCCAGTTCATACCCCAGTTTACACTTCTTGAAGGGGGAGTACACACACACACACACACACACACACAATTTGGAATTATCTATGAAGAGGATATTTCTTCTTTAGCATTTATTTATTCAATCATTCATTTACATGTATGGACTCAGGGTACCAGGGTACTTTCTGGTGCATAATATATTTATTATGTCCTTTGAGTTTTCATTCAGTACTATCTCATTTATTTTGTTGCTCAAATTGTTCCAGCTTTGATCATTGGGAGTTCTTTTAGATTGACTTCTGTGTGCCTTTGAAATGCCCCCTCTTCCTTTGGTCTTTTCACTACTTCCTTATTTTCTGGTACTACAAACTATTCTGTAGTCATGTTGTATTTACCCTTTCCTCGCCTTAGATTCAGCCATTACTCCAAGGAACACAAGTTGTTTTTATTTAGAATTTATTTAGAAATTAAAACCTGGGAATGGCCATTGTTACTAAGCTATCATTGCTTCTAGGTTTCTAAGTGTACAGATCTAGGAAATATATATTTGTATGTTAACCCATGTAAACATATATATCCATAATCTCTCTCTCTCTCTCTGACTAATATTCCATTGCAAAGGTGTTTATCCATTATCCTGTTGAAGGATGTCTCGAATACTTATAACTTTTGGAAATTATTAATACAGTTGCTATATACATTTACATGCAGGTTTTTGTAAAGACATAAGTTTTTAATTCACTTGGATATATACCTAGGAGAGCACTTGCTGGATTGTATGGTATGTCTATGTTTAAACTACAAACTTTTAACATTATCCCTTTCAAAGAAGTATGGCTTGACTGAACTCAATTGGAAGAGTGATCACTTTCATGCCATATTCCATGTGGATGGAAAATGGAATACCCACAGTATGTCTACTCCCCAACATAGAAGGAGGTAAAATTCCTGGAAAGGATCACTAGATGGCAGGGTACTTGCTGGTGTCCTGGGAGCTGGAACTCTTTGGAAGATTCTGGGAGATTGTTAAAATTGTATCTTCCTCTTCTTTTTTATTGATAAAGGATATTTGAACAAAATTAGGAAATAATAAAAGATTTCTGTCTCCTAGCATGTGCCTCCCTACTGATTCAAGAAGATAAGCCTGAAGGTACATAACCTCAATATCATAAAAGCCATATATGAAATACCCACAGCAAATATCATCCTCAGTGGGGGAAAATTGAGATCTTTTCCCCTAAGGTCAGGAGCACAACAGGGATGTCCACTCTCACCACTGTTGTTCAACATAGTACTGGAAGTCCTAGCCTCAACAATAAGACAACGAAAAGAAATAAAATTCATCAAAATGGTAAAGAGGAAGTCAAACTCTCACTCTTCACAGATGGCATGATACTCTATGTAAAAAACCAAAACACAAAGACTTAACCCAAAAATTGCTAGAACTGAAATAGGAATTTAGCAAAGTTGCAGGACATAAAATCACTGCCCAGATTTCAGTTGCATTTTTATACAGGAACACTGAGATAGAAGAAAGATAAATTAAGGAATGGATCTCATTTACATTTGCACTAAAACCCATAAGATAAGTAGTAATAAACCTAACCAAAGAGTAATGGATCTGTACTCTGAAGTCTACAGAACCCTTACAAAAGAAATTGAGGAAGACACAAAGAGATGGAAAAACATCCCTTATTCATGGATTGGAAGAACAAATATTATTAAAATGTCTATGCTACCCAATCTACACATTCAATGCAATCCCTGTCAAATTACCATTAACATTTTCCGCAGAGCTGGAACAAACAGTCCTAAAATTTGTATGGAACCAGAAAAGACCTTGAATAGCTTGAGGAATGATGAAAAAGAAAACCAAAGCTGGAATCATCACAATAACAGACTTCATGATGTATTACAAAGCTGTAACCATCAAGACAGTATGGTACTGGCCCAAAAACAATCACATAGATCAATGGAACAGAATAGAAAATTCAGAAGTTGATCCTTAGCTCTATGGGCAACTGATCTTTGACAAAGCAGGAAAGAATATCCAATGGAAAACACACAGTCTCTTCAACAAATGGTGTTGGGAAAATTGGACAACCACATGCGGAAGAATGAAAATGGACCATTTCTTACACCATACACAAAAACAAACTCAAAAATGGATGAAAGACCTCAATGTGAGACCAGAATCCATCAAAATCCTCAAGGAAAATAGAGGCAGCAACCTCTTCAACCTCAGCCACAGCAACTTCTTGCTAGCCACATCTCCAAAGGCAAGGGAAACAAAAGCAAAAATGAACTATTGGGACTTCATCAAGATAAAAGCTTCTGTACAGCAAAGGAAATAGTCAACAAAACTAAAAAGCAACCTACAGAATGGGAGAAGATATTTGGATCTGTCTTATCAGATAAAGGGCCAGTATCCAAAATCTATAAAGAACTTCTCAAACTCAACACACAAAAAACCAAAGAATCCAGTCAAGAAATGGTCAGAAGAAATGAACAGATACTTCTCCAAAGAAGACATACAAATAGTCAATAGACACATGAAAAAATACTCCATATCACTCAGCATCAGGTAAATACAAATCAAACCCACAATGAGATAATACCTCTGACCAGTCTGGATAGCTAAAATTAATAAGACAGGAAACAATGAGCATTGGTGAGGATGTGGAGAAAGGGAAATCCTCTTCCACTGTTGCTAGGAATGCAAACTGGCACTGCCACTGTGGAAAACAGTATGGAGGTACCGCAAAAAGTTAAAAATAGAGCTTCACGAAGGCCCAGCAATTGCACTACTAGGTATTTGTCCAAAGGATACAAACATAGTGATTCAAAGGAGCACATGCACCCCAATGTTTATAGCAGCAATCTCCACTATTGCCAAAATATGGAAAGAGCCCTGATGTCCATCAACAGATGAATGGATAAAGAAGATGTGGAATATATATACAATGAAATATTACCCAGCCATCAAAAAGAATGAAATTGTGCCATTTGCAATGGCATAGATGGATCTGGAGAGTATTAAGCTAAGTGAAATAAGTCAGTCCAAGGAAGACAAATAACATATAATTTCACTCATATATGGAATTTAAGAAACAAAAAAGAACATAGGGGAAGCAAAGGAAAATAAAATGAGAGGAAACAGAGAGGCAGCAAACCATTAGAGACTCTTAACTATAGGGAACAAACTGAGGGCTGTGGAGGGGAGCTGGGTGGAGGGATGGGGTAACTGGGTGATGGACATTAAAGAGGTCACTTGAAGTAATGAGCACTGGGTGTTGTATGCAACTGATGAATCACTGAATTCTATTAATTATACAGTATATGTTAATTAAATTAAATTTAAATTTAATTTTTTTTAAACTTAAAAGAAAGTTAAGTTTGGGTTTCATGTTGACAGGCATTCAACAGGTAAACTTGTGTGAAGATAAACCTTGGTTTAGGTAAAAAGCTTTGAGCTGGCATAGGGTATGCAATATCGTCATGTTTATGTCCCTTGCTGACCTTACCTCAAAGTAGGAAAAGCTTGGAATCTTGATGCCTGGATTCTAATGCCAGTTATCTAGTACTCAACCTCTTTCAGCTTCCTATTCATCATCTGTAAAACAAGGATAATAACACATACCTATTTACACTTATAGGACTGTTGGCAGAGATCAACATAAGATAAATAGTATGAAATATGCTGGAGTACTTTATAAATATAGCATCACAAAAATGTGAATTATTAATTATTAATGATCAAATCAGAACATAAAATGTTAACATTTTAAGTTGTATCATACATTAATAAGTCAGTCTTGAAGATAAAATCTGTTTCCCTACCTCAGAAGTGGTAGGCGTTTAGTTCTTAAAGTGACCCAGTATTTCTCTCAGAACTTAGCTGGTAGGTAATTTTTTATTTTAGCAGTTGCAGAAAATACATTAATTTGAATCCAGTTTGAGCTGATTTATTCTTTGCCCCCACAAAATACACTTTATTTCAGTTCACGTAAACACTAGCACATTCAGTAAATATTGCATGATTATCATGTGAATATTTTGGGTTTCCATTGGGATTCTTGATTGACTCTGGTCCTTTCGGCCCAAGTTATTTATTCCCTTACCTTTGGTGTACACCTTTGGTATGTATCGGGGTCCAGCAAATCTCAGCCTTAGAAGTGGCTTAATCTTCAGCCTAGAAATTATCTGTAGTTTATGTGACTCAAAGATTTGCCATTCAAGGAGAAGGAGGAGTGTGCTCTTTCTCTTCACAGCCACACAGAAACCAACAGTCATCAAAGGACTGTCATAATAACTGTGGTCTAGATTCCTTTAGACCTTGCCGTTATAGCTCAGCATTCCTCTCTCCCTTAAAACAGACAAACTGGAGGTAAGATTAATTATAATCTTCTCAGCTTGTTTACCTGCATTTGAAAAATCCATCACTCTCTGGGCCCCGCTACCTTTCTGAGCCAAAAAGAAAAGCATAAGTGACTCTTAATCTCACAAAACAAACTGAGGGTTGCCGGGGGGAGGGGGTTGGGGAGAAGGGGGTGGGATTATGGACATTGGGGAGGGTATGTGATTTGGTGAGTGCTGTGAAGTGTGTAAACCTGGTGATTCACAGACCTGGGGATAAAAATATATGTATATAAAAAATATATGTTTATAAAAAATAAAAAATAAAAAAAAAAAAAAAAAAAAAAAAAAAAAAAAAAGAAAAGCCCCATGTGTATGTGTGGGCCTGCATATAAGAAGTAAATGTTGAAAGCATTCTTAACATCTGTCTTGTGGCATATAGCACATGTTGTTTGCGATGGAATCAAACAACCACAGAGTATTAACTGGCTCGGTAGGTCCACATCTGTCCCTTCATTTTAACAATTGGGAAAACTGAGACCCAGACCAAAAAGTGATAGCTCTAATTTTCTAGGTAGCTCTCACTCTTTTACTGGTCAAAATGAGTGAATCTTAACCACTGTAGGTATGCATTGGGCAAGTAGAAAAGATACTTTGAAATGCCCATGGCTCTGATCTTTATCTTCGTCCAGTGAAAGGGGTATAGCTTAATTAGAAATAGCTAATACTATAGAGCACTGGAGGGATGAATTGTGTATATGTATGTGTAAGCAACCTTGTTTTCAATTACCTACTTTCATTCTGCATCATCCTCCTATCCTGTCAGAACAATTTGTTGAATATGTACTTTTTGTTTATAAATGAAGGCAGAGTTAAAGAGTATCTAGTTTAGGAATGCTGTATACACATCTGGGTAAGTGTATATAGTTGTGTACGGGGGCAGTTGCTGGATACGGGTTAATAATAGTTCCTCAAAACTACAGCTTTATATTAAGTATAAATGCTCTACTTTTTGTCTTGCAAAGCCTGTTTTTATTAATGGATATGATACGCTGTGTGCTACTCTATGCCTAAAAATATCTTCATAAGTAATTGAGCTGCCTCTTCCTCCCTTCTCCCCAAATATTCCTTTCTATGTATGATAACAAACAAATCTTGATGTGTTTAGCTATCCTGTAGTGCTTTCTTAGAGATTTTTTTTTTCTCTGGACAAGCCAAATTCTATCCCCTCACATTGCAATCACCACACTGTACTCCACGTAGGCAATCATGCTTTTTTTCTGAGTGATATAAATATGTGAAAACTCTCACAAATTACAGTGGAAACTGGACCGGCTGATGCCAAATGTAGAGCAGAAAGACACTTTAGGAAGCCATTGCCAAGGATAAGATTGATTGTTACAAAGGTGGGTGTCTATCCACTCTCATCTCTCAGCAGAAATTTCGCCTAGACTGGTAAAAAAAAAAAAATCTAAACCAAGGGCCTTGAAATTCACCTGGTGATATTTTTATGTTGGAGATAAAAGCAAGGCTTCAGCCTAATTCATTCGTTTGCTTTATTGTTCTCTTTAAAACACATAAGGTATTTTATGCATATTAAATTTAATGAAAGGGGGTTCATTTCATATGTTTTATCTGTTATCCTACCTAGTCACAATGTCTCTTCCATCATTTGCAGAACATATAACTTTGTGAGACAGACTACACAGATGTATAGAGAGTGTTGAGTAACAAAGCCAGTCCTTGGGGGCGTTTAGAACAAGGCAAAGTTATGTTGGTATTATCAGGTTGGAGAAGGCTATAAATTTTCCCTTCCATTCTTACCTTAGTAATGACAATGAATAAACCCAATCAAAGTCTTTTTCAAATCCATTTGTAAAGTTTTATTTTTCGAGAACTAGGTAGATAGCTTGGGTAAAAGTATGCTTTGTAGAACAAGTCATTCCTTGAAGTGTAATTTTTTCCCTTGCCTACACATTGTTAGAGAGTGTCAGTAGAGCCCTGTATATCCTAGGACAGAAGTGACATATGCAAAGGGGGCATAGGTAGAGGTGACCTGGAAAAACTTTGCATTATTTTTAGTTGTACTTCCCCCTTTATTTCCTTCCTTCCTTCCTTTCTTTCTTTCTTTCCTTCTTTTGTTTTCGTGTGTGCTTCTGCACATACAGTTATGGATTTTCAGAGCTGAAGGAGACCTCTGATACTACTTTATCTACTTCTCCAACCTGAACAAAATTTATAGAGAGAATTTAGTATAGTAGAAAAAGTGTGGGATTTAGCAAGAGTTGTGTTCTAGTTCCATTTCAAGCACTAACTTTATTCTTGGTGAAGTCATCTGATCTCTCTGAAATTCAGTTTCCTGATATGTAAAATGGAGGTGATAATAACACTTATAACATTGCAAGACTGTACTGGTGGTTCCCAAGGCCACTCTCAGGCTCATTGGTATGCTAGAATGACTCACAGGACTTAAAAGTCATTATAATCAGGCTATGGTTTATTACAGCAAAAGTATAAAAAGGAAGACCAATAAAGGAAAAAGGCACAATCAGGCAGAGGCTAAAGGACACCAGGTGCAAGCTTCCAAGAGTCCTTTCTTAATGGAGTCATACAGGATGTGCTTAATCCCCCAGCAATGAACTCCAGAAACATGCAAAATGCCAGAGAGCTTGCTTGAGCCTAAAAATCCAGGGTTTTTATTGGGGTAACTGCGGTGATTGATTACAGTTATGGAAACTCCAGGCCCCCCAGGTGGAAAGCAGGTGTTCACCATAAATCACATTTTTAATATAATCTAGACAAGTTGGTACAGTGTGGTTCAGGGCTTTAAGCATGCACAGTGCCCTTATCAGTTAGCAACATAGGGAATTCTATGACCTCAGTTCCCAGGAGCCAGCCAAAGTCCAGTCTTAAAAGTAGGCCCTTCTGAGAATGTACAAGATTTGAACAACTCAACTATGCTGAGTTAACTCTTTTCTTCCCAAACAGACATTAAATTTTTGTGAATTTAATGCACTGCTTTATCATATATAGAATATGTGTGTGTGTATCTGACATGTCAAATATCACATATATAATAAAGTACCACATAAAATATATTAAATTATTATTAAGTATAAATAAATATATACCATAGACAACATATGATATATACATGATATATATATATATATATACATACATATATATACATGATATATACATGATAAACAGTATATTACACATGAAGGATTATTATTACAATTGAGTAATGAGGGCTAGAGTTGTTTTAGGATTTGACTGAGAGCAGTAAGAATGGAAATTTTGCAAGACAACTCAATAGAGCAGTGAATGGGAGGCTATTAAAAAAAACTCACCAAGGATTTTATTTTTTCTCTGTGATGGAGATAATTTTGTCATTGGATCCATTCCTTTCTAGTTTGACATAGTACTTTCTTATCAGTAGCTTTTTATTTCTAAGGGGGAAGGTATGTTGCACAAGCCAAATTGTTCCACCATCCATAACAGAGTTTTGGGAAGGATGTTTCCCTCCCAAGAAAAGTGCAGAGTTGAGCCTCTGGAGAAAGGCATAGACGGGTGTTTCCCAGAAAGCCCTGATCCAGGCCCAGTGAAAAACTATGACTAACAATATAACTCATACCAACAGTGAATTTGAATCTGAATTGAATTAAGATGAATCTATGTGAACCTGAATACTGTTGGGAGTATCAATATGAGCTATACTGGGCTATATGTCCAGCTAAACCCTGATTTTTTTTTAAATTGCCTTCTAAGGATGAAGAAAAATGCTATGGAAAGGAAGCTTGGGCATCATGCACCAGGATGATTTCCTTACGTGGAGGGAAACCTGGAGGGTCATTTTGAGGAGACACATATACTCATACCTAAAACTGCTAGATGCTTATACCAAAGGATAGTTTTATTTTCTGAACCCTGGTGGTAATGGCAGCCAGTAGATTGGAGAATAGCTTGGAGGTGAGTAGATCTTACAGATGGACAAGCCCCACCCATGATGGAACTTTGATAAGTGAGGGCCTGTTAAGAGTATTTTGGCTACTGTCAGACTTCTCCTTTCCTTTATACCCACATAGCTGCTATAGTTCCCTGCCCCCAAACCACCCAAAAGTGAAACCGGAGGCAGTTGCCTTTATTTATTTAAACTAAAATCAGCTCATTTGTCTTGCTGGTATGTTCTTTTACCCTTTATCTCTGAGGTATATGAGTCATGTCAGTAGTTCTCCTCAAATTGGTCCTGTGCTGCCAGATTTTACGAACATTATCTAAGGCTCTTTTTGAGCCCCCTGCTCCAGGTGGCCCTGGAAAGTTTTCATGCACGATGTAATATGGATCTTTTGTGTGCTGGCAGAAAAGGACAGAGAATAGATGGAGGCCCTGCCATCAAGGGAACCCATTGCTTCTTCTGAAGTAACAGATTTGGCAGGGTTTGCCTAAAGATTTAAGGGATTGAAGTGCTCCTTGTTCCACCTCATCATTCCTTAAACAGTTTCTTCTAACACTCACCACAGTTAAAATACTAGTCTTCACATTTGTATGACATCTTATACTTTTCTAACACTTCCCTGTATATTATTTGATCTTTAGAATATTTTTGTTCACCCTCCAAGACCAAGTTCAAATCCTATTTTCTAGAAAAGGAAATTTAATTTTAATTTCCTCTGACCTCTAGGGGATCTTTCTATGATGCTTTCTTGATACTTAACCACGTTTCCTATTTTTGTTCTAATTATATATAAAGTTTATTAGACTATAAAATCTTCAATGGGAAGATCTAGATAGGATTCAACAACTTAGCCTCTATCAGACAAGTAATGAATAATGGAGTAGAAATAGTGTAGAAAACAAATGCTTGAAGCTTAAATAACTTTGCCAAAGCCATTTATTTACTTATGTTGGTGAAAGCCATGAATTTCAACTCAATTTTTTTCCTAATTTTATAGTACTATTTTAAATTCTCTGCCACACTGCTTCCCTTATCCTGACTTCTTACTGCAGATCATACTCTTCAGAAGGAGGAGGATCATCAAAGTCCCTAATAGTTGGGGAAGGCTTTAAAAAGGAAGTGGATTTTGACACCTGGGTATAATTTCAGTAGGTGAGATCCAAAGGGGAGGATGTTCCAGACAGAGCTAACAGTAAAAGCACAAAGGTAGGAAGAACATCTGTGGAGATGCCAAGCTTAATCAGGTCATCAGGACTCGTTGGGGCTGGGTCCCATGAAAACCATGCAGAAATTTTAGGATGTTACGTAGTAGGAAATAAGGACCCATGCAGGCAGCCTCATATGAGGGAATGGTCTGTAGTAGGGAGGGCGTAGGGTTTTCTGGTCTGCTAACTCTTTTGGAAGTTAAGAATGATGGCAGGGACCTAAGCCCCTGAACTTTCTGCCTCCTGGCTTGGTCAGCTCTGAATATAAAATATATTTTATTAAAATATTCTAACTTGCTCAGTGTATAAAATATTAGTTGCCAGATTTCTAAACCTCAGCCCAGAGAGGGCCATCTTACAAGTCTGAAAGAGTTTCAGAACTTTTTGTCATGGTAATATGGATTTTGCCTTGCCTAGGAGCCACTGCTAGTTTCTAGAAGCCTCTCTCTAGTACTCTAATTAGAAGAGTTTAAAGTAAAGGAGTTTCTGAGACAGAGGATACCTCCTTAAGCCACCCCTCTCAACATTTTAATATCTGGATTTAACCTCTGGGGAACACTATCATTCAGCCACCATTTGGCTCATGGCATTCAAGTTCTTACCTACTGTCCAGGCTTTCAAATGTCCATGTCATCTGGTTGGTCCTCTGTACTGCAAAGTCTTAACAAATTTTTAACCAGTCTATTACTAACCTGTCCTCAAGACTAGCAAGTATCAAAAACCCAATGGCTTCCACTAACAATACTCCATCACACCTGCTAAGAAGATAAATCTTTTTTATTTATTTAATTTATTTTTTAAAACTTAGTTTGTCAGCATATAGTACATTGTAAGTTTTTATTGCAGTGTTCAATGATTCATTAATTATATATAAGATGAGAGGATAAATCTTAATATAAATTCCATATAAACCAAGTCTGTGGGTTCTTCCTCCCTCTTTTCCTCCCTTACTTCTCTTTTCCTCTACTCTTCTTCTACCTCCTCTGAAGCATACTTCTTATGGTTTGTTTTTTGATACAAAGTACATATTTGACAATGGATATAAATACAAACATCCTACTCTCATCTCTTCATATCCCTAACCTCCTGGTTTTGGTTTTCTTTGCAAAACATCATAGCAACCCATCCTAATATTTCTTTCCAACAAATATGCTCTTATCCTTTATCTGAAGAGCCATGGAGCTTCACCAAAATCTTTCTTAACTCTTCCAAAAGGCAGGCTCTGAAAGCTAAAGGGAGAAGAGACAGAAGGTGGTTAGTAGGATTTGAGCCTTTGCAACAGAAATGTGGGAGATAATGTGGAATAATAGAAGAGGCATAGGTTTGAAGACTGCACTTTAGACTTAGTTTTCTTTTAACTAACAGTTATCTAGGCTTTACATATATTTCTCACACATTTATGTGCCTTTAAGGTAAGGATTATGATTAATGTTTGTATCATCTAGCAGTACCTAGCACAGAGTAGATGTTCTGTTGAATCCTTAGGGTCTCCACTGTGCTGTACCCTACCTTTCCTGTTCAATTTCTCTATTCTTCAGATTTAGGTTTTTCTTCTACCACTTCCTAGCTTTGAGGCCTTCTGTAGTTTTCTTAATTTCTCTCATTATGAATTTGTTTCACCTTACACAAAAGACACATAATACTTTCTTTACAGTTTTATTACAGATCAAATAGAATAATAGATATGAACTGTGAAAAATGTGAAGTGGCTTTATCATATTAGTCAAGAAATATCAAAGAGCACAAAATTTTGTCACATCTGTGGACTGTGCTTCCAAACAGATTATGTTTGTCATTCCAAGCCCATTTTACAGACCCAGGTTTGCTTAGTTTCAGCTCATTTGGACACTTTGATTAAAGTTAACATTAGGAAAGAGAGAAGTCCAGTCATTATCTGTGTTTGATAAAAAAGGCCAAGAGCCATTACATCACTTGAATATAGTTCATTTTCCATTGGTTCTTGGTGAAATTCCCAAATGTATACCCAGGAGTAATTAAAGCAACTCATACTAGTGGAGAAAGTACATTAAAAGCAATTAGTAAAATTTTAAAAACTTAGATAAAAACTGAATCGGTACTCTTTCAGCCATTTCAAAGTGTGAACTGTGTAAATCTGTGTTCTCAATTATTCAAAGGAAATACTTTGGGGGAATAAAGAAACAAGAATTTACTGATTCCTTGTTGATGTTCAGTTCTGCTAGGGGCATGATGGGTGGTAGATGTAAAATCCTGAAAGCCTACTTTCCAGGAGCTCAGATTCTGTTTGGGTCCACAAAATATAGGAAAAATAAGGTTTTTTTCTTTTGTGGGTTAGGCTTTGGGAGGTAGAGTTTAGAGAGGCAAAGAAGAAGGCAAGGAAACCTTGCCTGTTAGGATAGTAAGCATGTCAAGTGTTGTGCATGGTGCTAGGTAGGGCTGCTGAGGTACGGTGGAGTCAGATTATAGAAGTCCTTGAAAGCCTTGTAGAGGAGACTGCATTTGGTATGATTCACAGTGATGATTCATTGTGAGCTCCTGAGCCTGGACACTGAAAAAAGAATAGTGTGTTAGGAAACAATGAGCAAGTTTAACTATAGACAGACACCTACTACCAAAAGCTCATTTATTGGTTCCCCTTGTAGGATGTTGTGGTAGGCATGGAGGAGGACTATGGAAAACAAGATGTGGCTAAAGAAAAGAAAACAAGGACAAAGGGGGTCAGAAGGTCAGAGGACATTTTATTTAATCAGTCAGAACTCTGGCATCAGTGATTTTTATGAAAAAACATTTCTGTCAGAAACAAATAATATTAAATTGTTTATAGGCTTAAAATGTAGTGGGTTCCCCAAAAGTAGATCATCAGATGCAGAGGAATGTGTCAGTGATACTGAAGACAATGTAGTGCAAAACACCCAAGCCAAATAACAAAAAGAAAGAAAAAATTTGAATTAGGGTACATTAAGGGGTTTCTTAGACAACATCAAGCAAGCAGACATTCACATTATTAAGGTACCAGAAGAGGAGAAATAAAGGCATCAAAAATTCATTTGAAGGAATAATAGCTGAAAACATCTCTAACCTAGTAAAGGAAATAGACATCCAGATTCAAGAAGCACAGAGTTCCAAACAAGATGAACTCATAGATGTCTACACCATGACACACAATAATTAAAATGTCAAAGGTGATCACAAAACAAACTGAGGGTTGCTGGGGGGAGGGGGTTTGGGAGAAGGGGGTGGGATTATGGACATTGAGGAGGGTATATGCTTTGGTGAGTGCTGTGAAGTGTGTAAACCTGGTGATTCACAGACCTGTACCCCTGGGGATAAAAATATATGTTTATAAAAAATAAAAAATTTTTAAAAAATTAAAAAAAAAATCTTACAGGAAAAGGGGTCCTAAGAGGGAAGTATATAGCAACACAAGCCCACCTCAAAAAGCAAGAAAAATCTCAAATAAACAACCTAACCTTACACCTAATAAACTTAGAAAAAGAACAACAAATGAAGCCTATGCCCAGCAGGAGGAAGCAAATAATAAAGACTAGAGCAGAAATAAATGATATAAAACCTGAGGAATAAAAATAGAACAGATCAGTGAAACCAGGAGATGGTTCTTTGAAAACATTAATAAAATTGATAAATGCATAGCCAGACTTATCAAAAAGAAAAGGGAAAGCAGCCAAGTTAATAAAATCACAAATGAGAGAGGAGAAATTAACAACCAACGCCACAGAAATATACACAATTATAAGAGAATATTATGAAAAACCATATGCCAACAAATTGGACAACCTGGAAGAAACGGATAAATCCCTAGAAACATATAAAAAGGCAAAACTGAAACAGGAAGAAATAGAAAACTTGAACAGACAATAACCAGCAAAGAAATTGAATTAGTAATTTTTTTTAAATCTCCCAATAAAAAGTCCAGGGCCACATGGCCTCACAGGTGAATTCTATCAAATATTTTAAGAAGAACTAGTATCTATTATTTCCAGTTTATTCAAAAAAATTTGAAAAGGAAGGAAAACTTCCAAATTGATTCTATAAGGCCAGCATTACCCTGATACGTAAATCAGATAAAGACTCCACTAAAAGAAAACTACAGGCTATATCCTTGATGAACATGGGTACAAAAATCCTCAATAAAATACTAGCAAACCAAATCCAGCAGTACGTTCAAAGAATCTTTCACCACAATCAACTGGGATTTATTCCTAGGTTTCAAGGGTGGTTCAGTATTCACAAATCAATGAAGGTGATATACCACATTAATGAAAGAAAGGATAAGAACTATATCATCATTTTAATAGATGCAGGGAAAGCATTTGACAAAGTACAACATTCATTCATGATAAAAACCCACAGTAAAATAGGTTAAAAGGGACATACTTCAACATAAAAAAGAGTCATCTATGAAAAACTGGCAGCAATTATAATCCTCAATTTGGAAAAACTGAAAGCTTTTCTTCTACAGTCAGGAATATGGTAGGGATGTCCACTCTCACCACTATGATTTTAGGTAGTACTGGAAGGCAGAGAAATAGCAATTGGACAACAAAAAGGAAAAAAATCCTAATCAGCAAGGAAGAAGTCAAACTTTCACTATTTTCGGATGACATGATACTCTACCTAGAAAACCCAAAAGATATCTACCAAAACCTGCTAGAAACGATACATGAATTCAGTAAAGTTGCAAGATATAAAATCAACATACAGAAATCTATGGCACTTCTATACACCAATAATGAAGCAGCAGAGAGAGAAATTAAAGAGTAAATCACATTTATAATTGCATCAAATACAATAAGGTCTCCCTAAAAAAACAAAACAAAACAAAAAACAAAAACAAAAACAATAAGGTAACTAGGAATAAACCTAACCTAAAAGGTGAAAGCCTGTACTATGAAACTATAAAACACTGATGAACGAAACTGAATATGACACACAAAAAAATGGAAAGACGTTCCATGATTATAGATTGGAAGAACAAATATTATTAACATGTCTATACTAACAAAGGAATCTACACATTTAATGCAATCCCTATCAAAATAGCTACAGAGTTTTTCACAGAGCTAGAATTAGTGTAAAACCCCAAAACACCCTGAATAGCCAAAGTAAGCTTGAGAGAAAAAAAAAAAAAAAAAAAAGCAAAGCTGGAGGCATCACAATTCCAGAATTTAAGTTATGTTGCAAAGCTGTGATAATCGAAATAGTGTTACTGGCACAAAAATAGACACAACGATCAATGGAACAGAATAGAAATCCTGGAAATAAACCCACAATTATATGGACAATTAATCTTCAACAAAGCAGGAAAGAATACCCAATGGGAAAAAAGCTAGTCTCCTTAACAAAATGTTGGGGAAACTGGACAGCTACGTGCAAAAGAGTGAAACTGGATGACTTTGTTACACCATACAGAAAACTAAATTCAAAATGGATGAAAAGACCTAAATGTGAGACCTTAAACTATAAACCTCTTAGAAGAGAACACAGGCAGTAACCCTTTTGACATTGGCCATAGCAACTATTTTCTAGATATGTCTCTTGAAACAAGGGAAACAAAAACAAAAAGAAACTATTGGTACTTCATCAAAATAAAAATCTTCTGCACAGCAAAGGAGATAATCAACACAACTTAAAAGCAACTTGTGGAATGGGAGAAGTTATTTACAAATGACATATCCAGTAAAGAGTTAGTATCCAAAATATATAGTATAATGAAACTCAACACCCATAAAACAAATAATCCAATTTAGAAAATGGGCAGAAGACATAAACAGACATTTCTCCAAAGAAGACATCCAGTTGTCAACAGATATGTGAAAAGAAGTTCATCATCACTTCCCATCAGAGAAATGCAAATCAGAACTGCAATGTCACAATGGCTAAAAACAACAACACAGGAAACAACAGGTGTTAGCGAGGTTGTGGAGAAAAAGGAACACTCATGCCATGTTGAAGAAATGCAAACTAGTACAGCCACTATGGAAAATAGTATGAAGATTCTTCAAAAAGTTAAAAATAGAACTATCCTATGATCCAGCAATCGCACTATGGGGTATTTACCCAAAGAATACAAAAACACTAATTCAAAGGGATATCTACCCTGATGTTTATAGTAGCTTTTCTGACAATAACCAAATTATGGAAAGAGCCCAAAGGTCCATCAACTAATAAATTGATAAAGATGTAGTGTGTGTCTCTCACACACACACACACACACACACACACACACACACACGTGCACGTGTGCGCGCACACACACACACACAGTGGAATATCACACA
Organism: Mustela lutreola; assembly: GCF_030435805.1. Taxonomy (NCBI): domain Eukaryota; kingdom Metazoa; phylum Chordata; class Mammalia; order Carnivora; family Mustelidae; genus Mustela; species Mustela lutreola. The sequence goes on along the minus strand of NC_081308.1, from coordinate 65,649,229 downwards.
GCCATATAAAAAGAATGAAATCTTGCCATTCGCAATAACATGGATGGTGCTAGAGAATACTATGCCAAGTGAAATAAGTCAGTCAGAGAAAGACAGACAACATATTACTTCACTCATATGTGCAAGTTTGGAAACAAAGCCAATGAGCAAAGTGGGGAAAAAAAGAGAGAGAGGTACAAACCAAGAAACAGACTCTTAAGTATGGAGGACAAGCAGATGGTGACCAGAGGGAGGGTGGGGGAATAGGTGAAATTGGTGATGGGTATTAAGAATCATGCTTGTGATGAGCACTGGGTGTTATATGGAATTGTTGGGTCACTATATTGTACTCCTGAAGCTAATACTACACTGTATGTTAACTAACTAGAATTTAAATACAAACTTAAAAAAATATGTGTCAGAAAATGTAGTGAAAAAGGCAAAATCAAACCACATTCTTTTTTTTTTCAAACCACATTCTTAACTATAGAGAAAATGCTGATGGCTCCAGTAGAGAAGGGGATGGGGGAATGGGTGAAATAGCTGATGGGATTAAGGAGTACACTTGTCATGAAGAGCACTGGATGACATACGGAGTTGTTGAATCACTCTATCATGCACCTGAAACTAATATACCATTCTATGTTAACTAACTGTAACTAAAACAGAAAGTTACAAGGCCAAAAAAAAGCTGAAGAATTACAATTCTTGATTTCAAAATATGCTACAAAGCTGTAGTAATCAAAACAGTATAGTACTAGCACAAAAATAAACATATAGAACAATGAAAGAGAATACAGAGTTCAGAAATAAACTCACAGTTATAAGGTCCATTAATCTATGGAGGCAAGACTATACAATGGGGGGAAAAAGTTTCTTCAGTAAATGGTGCTGGAAAAACTGGAGAGCTTCCTGCAAAAGAATGACACTTTCTAACACCATACAGAAAAATAAACTGACAATGGATTAAAGATCTAAATGTGAGACTTGAAACCATAAAAATCCTAGAAGAGAACATAGGCAGTAATTTCTCTGATATCAGCTTTAGCAACCTTTTCCTAGATATGTCTCCTGAGACAAGTGAAATCAAGAATATTGAGACTAAATCAAAATAAAAAGCTTCTGCACAGTAAAGGAAATAATCAACAAAACTGAAAGAGAACCTACTGAATAGGAGATGATACTTTCAATTGTCATATCTTATAAAGGGTTAGTATCCAAAATATTTAAAAAACTGATATAACTCTACATGAAAAAAAACTCAAATAATCCAGTTTAAAAGTGAACAGAAGACACAAACAGACATTTCTCCAAAGAATACATACAGATGGCCAACAGACACATGAAAAGATTCTCAGCAACACTCATCATTAAGGAAATTCAATTCAAAACCATGAAGAGATATCACCTCACACCTGTCAGAGTAACTAAAAAAAAAAAAAAAAACAAGAAACAATAAGTGTTGGTGAGGATGTGGAGAAAAAGGAACACTCATGCACTCTTGGTGGGAATGCAAACTGGGGCAGCCACTGTGGAAGACAGTATGGAGTTTCCTCAAAATTTATTAAATTATATATTAAATTCATCTCTTTTTTAAATATAGAACTACCATATGGTCCATAATCACATTACTGGGTACTCATTTATGCCAAGAATATGAGAACACTAAATTGGAAAGGTATTTGCACCCCTATTTTTTTTGCAGTGGTACTTACAATAGCCAAATTATGGAAGCAGTCCATGTGTCCATCAACAGTTGTATGGATGAAGTAGAAGTGGAATATATATTCAATGGATTATTAATAAGCCATAAAAGAGGATGAAATCCTGCCATTTGCAGCAACATGGATGGAGCTAACCACTATACTGGTAAGTGAAATAAGTCAGTCAGAGAAAGACAAATACCATATGATTGCACTCATATGTGAAATTTAAGAAACAAAACAAACAAGCAAAGGAGAAATAAGGAGAGAGAGAGAGAGAGAGAAACTAAGAAGCAGACTCTTTTTAAAAAAGATTTTATTTATTATTTTTTAAGATAGAGTGTAAGTGTGGGGGGAATCCAGGGTAGGGGAGAGGGCGAGGGACAAGGAGACTGCACTGAATGCAGAGCCACATGAAGGGCTTGATTCCACAACCCTGAGATCACAATGAGTCAAAACCAAGAGTCCAATGTTTAACGGAGCCACCCAGGCACCTGCAGGCTTTTTTTAAAAATTCAATTTAGTTAACATATAGTTTAGTATTTGTTACAGGAGTAGAATTTAGTGATTCATCACTTACATATAACACCCAGTGCTCGTTCCAACAAGTGCCCTCCTTAATGCCCATTACCCACCCACCACTCCTCCAGCAACCCTCAGTTTTCTCCCTGTAGTTAAGGGTCTCTTATGATTTGCCTCCCTCTCTGTTTTTATTTTATTTTTCTGCCCCTTCTCCTATTTTCATCTGCTTTGTTTCTTAAATTCCATATATAAGTTAAGTCATATGGTGTTTGTCTTTCTCTGACTGACTTATTTTGCTTAGCATAATACAATCTAGTTCCATCCATATCATTGCAAGTGGCAAGATTTTGTTCATTTTTGATGGCTGAGTAATATTTCATATACTTCATATATATGAAATAGTATTTATTATATTATATATAATATTATGTTATTAATATATTATTGATTAGCATAATGCAATCTAGTTCTTTTTTTTTTTTTTTTTTTTTCATTTTATTTTATTTTATTTTTTTTTTTATTTATTTATTTATTTTTTTTTTAATTTTTTATAAACATATATTTTTTATATACATATATTTTTATCCCCAGGTCTGTGAATCACCAGGTTTACACACTTCACAGCACTCACCAAATCACATACCCTCCCCAATGTCCATAATCCCACCCCCTTCTCCCCAACCCCCTCCCCCCGGCAACCCTCAGTTTGTTTTGTGAGATTAAGAGTCACTTATGGTTTGTCTCCCTCCCAATCCCATCTTGTTTCATTTATTCTTCTACCCACTTAAGCCTCCATGTTGCATCACCACTTCCTCATATCAGGGAGATCATATGATAGTTGTCTTTCTCTGCTTGACTTATTTCGCTAAGCATGATACGCTCTAGTTCCATCCATGTTGTTGCAAATGGCAAGATTTCATTTCTTTTGATGGCTGCATAGTATTCCATTGTGTATATATACCACATCTTCTTGATCCATTCATCTGTTGATGGACATCTAGGTTCTTTCCATAGTTTGGCTATTGTGGACATTGCTGCTATAAACATTCGGGTGCATGTGTCCCTTTGGATCACTACATTTGTATCTTTAGGGTAAATACCCAATAGTGCAATTGCTGGGTCATAGGGCAGTTCTATTTTCAACATTTTGAGGAACCTCCATGCTGTTTTCCAGAGTGGCTGCACCAGCTTGCATTCCCACCAACAGTGTAGGAGGGTTCCCCTTTCTCCGCATCCTCGCCAGCATCTGTCATTTCCTGACTTGTTGATTTTAGCCATTCTGACTGGTGTGAGGTGATATCTCATTGTGGTTTTGATTTGTATTTCCCTGAGGCCAAGTGATATGGAGCACTTTTTCATGTGTCTGTTGGCCATCTGGATGTCTTCTTTGCAGAAATGTCTGTTCATGTCTTCTGCCCATTTCTTGATTGGATTATTTGTTCTTTGGGTGTTGAGTTTGCTAAGTTCTTTATAGATTCTGGACACTAGTCCTTTATCTGATATGTCGTTTGCAAATATCTTCTCCCATTCTGTCAGTTGTCTTTTGATTTTGTGAACTGTTTCCTTTGCTGTGCAAAAGCTTTTGATCTTGATGAAATCCCAGTAGTTCATTTTTTCCCTTGCTTCCCTTGCCTTTTGCGTTGTTCCTAGGAAGATGTTGCTGCGGCAGAGGTCGAAGAGGTTGCTGCCCGTGTTCTCCTCAAGGATTTTGATGGATTCCTTTCGTACATTGAGGTCCTTCATCCATTTTGAGTCTATTTTTGTGTGTGGTGTAAGGAAATGGTCCAATTTCATTTTTCTGCATGTGGCTGTCCAATTTTCCCAGCACCATTTATTGAAAAGGCTGTCTTTTTTCCATTGGACATTCTTTCCTGCTTTGTCGAAGATTAGTTGACCATAGAGTTGAGGGTCTATTTCTGGGCTCTCTATTCTGTTCCATTGATCTATGTGTCTGTTTTTGTGCCAGTACCATGCTGTCTTGATGATGACAGCTTTGTAATAGAGCTTGAAGTCCGGAATTGTGATGCCACCAACGTTGGCTTTCTTTTTCAATATCCCTTTGGCTATTCGAGGTCTTTTCTGGTTCCATATAAATTTTAGAATTATTTGTTCCATTTCTTTGAAAAAGATGGATGGTACTTTGATAGGAATTGCATTAAATGTGTAGATTGCTTTAGGTAGCATAGACATTTTCACAATATTTATTCTTCCAATCCAGGAGCATGGAACATTTTTCCATTTCTTTGTGTCTTCCTCAATTTCTTTCATGAGTACTTTATAGTTTTCTGAGTATAGATTCTGTGTCTCTTTGGTTAGGTTTATTCCTAGGTATCTTATGGTTTTGGATGCAATTGTAAATGGGATTGACTCCTTAATATCTCTTTCTTCTGTCTTGCTGTTGGTGTAGAGAAATGCAACTGATTTCTGTGCATTGATTTTATATCCTGACACTTTACTGAATTCCTGTATAAGTTCTAGCAGTTTTGGAGTGGAGTCTTTTGGGTTTTCCACATATAGTATCATATCATCTGCGAAGAGTGATAATTTGACTTCTTCTTTGCTGATTTGGATGCCTTTAATTTCCTTTTGTTGTCTGATTGCTGAGGCTAGGACCTCTAGTACGATGTTGAATAGCAGTGGTGATAATGGACATCCCTGCCGTGTTCCTGACCTTAGCGGAAAAGCTTTCAGTTTTTCTCCATTGAGAATGATATTTGCGGTGGGTTTTTCATAGATGGCTTTGATGATATTGAGGTATGTGCCCTCTATCCCTACACTTTGAAGAGTTTTGATCAGGAAGGGATGTTGTACTTTGTCAAATGCTTTTTCAGCATCTATTGAGAGTATCATATGGTTCTTGTTCTTACTTTTATTGATGTGTTGTATCACATTGACTGATTTGCGGATGTTGAACCAACCCTGCAGCCCTGGAATAAATCCCACTTGGTCGTGGTGAATAATCTTTTTAATGTACTGTTGAATCCGATTGGCTAGTATTTTGTTGAGTATTTTCGCATCTGTGTTCATCAAGGATATCGGTCTATAGCTCTCTTTTTTGGTGGGATCCTTGTCTGGTTTTGGGATCAAGGTGATGCTGGCCTCATAAAATGAGTTTGGAAGTTTTCCTTCCATTTCTATTTTTTGGAACAGTTTCAGGAGAATAGGAATTAGTTCTTCTTTAAATGTTTGGTAGAATTCCCCCGGGAAGCCGTCTGGCCCTGGGCTTTTGTTTGTTTGGAGATTTTTAATGACTGTTTCAATCTCCTTACTGGTTATGGGTCTGTTCAGGCTTTCTATTTCTTCATGGTTCAGTTGTGGTAGTTTATATGTTTCTAGGAATGCATCCATTTCTTCCAGATTGTCAAATTTATTGCCGTAGAGTTGCTCATAGTATGTTCTTATAATAGTTTGTATTTCCTTGGTGTTAGTTGTGATCTCTCCTCTTTCATTCATTATTTTATTTATTTGGGTCCTTTCTCTTTTCTTTTTGATAAGTCGGGCCAGGGGTTTATCAATTTTATTAATTCTTTCAAAGAACCAGCTCCTAGTTTCGTTGATTTGTTCTATTGTTTTTTTGGTTTCTATTTCATTGATTTCTGCTCTGATCTTTATGATTTCTCTTCTCCTGCTGGGCTTAGGGTTTCTTTCTTGTTCCTTCTCCAGCTCCTTTAGGTGTAGGGTTAGGTTGTGTACCTGAGACCTTTCTTGTTTCTTGAGAAAGGCTTGTACCGCTATATATTTTCCTCTCAGGACTGCCTTTGTTGTGTCCCACAGATTTTGAACCGTTGTATTTTCATTATCATTTGTTTCCATGATTTTTTTCAATTCTTCTTTAATTTCCCGGTTGACCCATTCATTCTTTAGAAGGATACTGTTTAGTCTCCATGTATTTGGGTTCTTTCCAAACTTCCTTTTGTGGTTGAGTTCTAGCTTTAGAGCATTGTGGTCTGAAAATATGCAGGGAATGATCCCAATCTTTTGATACCGGTTGAGTCCTGATTTAGGACCGAGGATGTGATCTATTCTGGAGAATGTACCATGTGCACTAGAGAAGAATGTGTATTCTGTTGCTTTGGGATGAAATGTTCTGAATATATCTGTGATGTCCATCTGGTCCAGTGTGTCGTTTAAGGCCTTTATTTCCTTGCTGATCTTTTGCTTGGATGATCTGTCCATTTCAGTGAGGGGAGTGTTAAAGTCCCCTACTATTATTGTATTGTTGTTGATGTGTTTCTTTGATTTTGTTATTAATTGGTTTATATAGTTGGCTGCTCCCACGTTGGGGGCATAGATATTTAAAATTGTTAAATCTTCTTGTTGGACAGACCCTTTGAGTATGATATAGTGTCCTTCCTCATCTCTTATTATAGTCTTTGGCTTAAAATCTAATTGATCTGATATAAGGATTGCCACTCCTGCTTTCTTCTGATGTCCATTAGCATGGTAAATTCTTTTCCACCCCCTCACTTTAAATCTGGAGGTGTCTTCGGGCTTAAAATGTGTTTCTTGGAGGCAACATATAGATGGGTTTTGTTTTTTTATCCATTCGGATACCCTGTGTCTTTTGACAGGGGCATTTAGCCCATTCACATTCAGGGTAACTATTGAGAGATATGAATTTAGTGCCATTGTATTGCCTGTAAGGTGACTGTTACTGTATATGGTCTCTGTTCCTTTCTGATCTACCACTTGTAGGCTCTCTCTTTGCTTAGAGGACCCCTTTCAATATTTCCTGTAGAGCTGGTTTGGTATTTGCAAATTCTTTCAGTTGTTGTTTGTCCTGGAAGCTTTTAATCTCTCCTTCTATTTTCAATGATAGCCTAGCTGGATATAGTATTCTTGGCTGCATGTTTTTCTCGTTTAGTGCTCTGAAAATATCATGCCAGCTCTTTCTGGCCTGCCAGGTCTCTGTGGATAAGTCAGCTGCCAATCTAATATTTTTACCATTGTATGTTACAGACTTCTTTTCCCGGGCTGCTTTCAGGATTTTCTCTTTGTCATTGAGACTTGTAAATTTTACTATTATGTGACGGGGTGTGGGCCTATTCTTATTTATTTTGAGGGGCATTCTCTGAACCTCCTGAATTTTGATGCTTGTTCCCTTTGCCATATTGGGGAAATTCTCCCCAATAATTCTCTCCAGTATACCTTCTGCTCCCCTCTCACTTTCTTCTTCTTCTGGAATCCCAATTATTCTAATGTTGTTTCGTCTTATGGTGTCACTTATTTCTCGAATTCTCCCCTCGTGGTCCAGTAGCTGTTTGTCCCTCTTTTGATCAGCTTCTTTATTCTCTGTCATTTGGTCTTCTATATCACTAATTCTTTCTTCTGCCTCATTTATCCTAGCAGTGAGAGCCTCCATTTTTGATTGCACCTCATTAATAGCTTTTTTGATTTCACCTTGGTTAGATTTTAGTTCTTTTATTTCTCCAGAAAGGGCTTTTATATCTCTCGAGAGGGTTTCTCTAATATCTTCCATGCCTTTTTCGAGCCCGGCTAGAACCTTGAGAATTGTCATTCTGAACTCTAGATCTGACATATTACCGATGTCTGTATTGATTAGGTCCCTAGCCTTCGGTACTGCCTCTTGTTCTTTTTTTTGTGGTGAATTTTTACGTCTTGTCATTTTGTCCAGATAAGAGTAAATGAAGGGGCAAGTAAAATACTAAAAGGGTGGCAACAACCCCAGGAAAATATGCTTTAGCCAAATTAGAAGAGATCCAAAATCGTGAGTGGGGAGAAAGGGGATAAAAAGAGGTTCAAAAAGGAAGAAAGAAAAAAGAGAAAAAAAAAAAAAAAAAAAAAAAAAAAAAAAAAAAAAAGAAAAGAATTTTTTTTTAAAAAAGAAAACACCTAAGAAAAATGTAAAAAAATATATATATATATTAGATAAACTAGTAAAAAATCGTTAAAAAAGAAAAAGGTAACAGTTAAAAAAAAAAAAATTTTACCCGAAGGCGAGAAAAAAAAAAAAAAAATGAAAAAGAAAAAATTAAATTAACTGCAAGACTAAAAAAAATCACAGGAAAAAAGCCATGAGTTCCGTGCTTGGCTTTCTCCTCCTCTGGAATTCTGCTGCTCTCCTTGGTATTGAAACCGCACTCCTTGGTAGGTGAGCTTGGTCTCGGCTGGATTTCTTGTTGATCTTCTCGGGGAGGGGCCTGTTGTAGTGATTTTCAAGTGTCTTTGCCCCAGGCGGAATTACACCGCCCTTACCCGGGGCCGGGGTGAGTAATCCGCTCGGGTTTGCTTTCAGGAGCTTTTGTTCCCTGAGCGCTTTCCGTAGAGTTCCAGAGGACGGGAATACAAATGGCGGCCTCCTGGTCTCCGGCCCGGAGGAGCCGAGAGCCCAGGGCCCCACTCCTCAGTGCGCCCTCAGAGAACAGCGCCCAGTTACTCCCGTCTGCCTGACCTCCGGCCGCGCTCCGAGCTCACCGAGCCTGCGACCGGTTCAAGGTAACACGGAGCTGCGAGCTTACTGTCGGCTCTGTCTCTGTAGCCGGCTTTCCCGTTCCAATACCCGCAAGCTCTGCGACACTCAGACACCCCCGATCCTTCTGTGACCCTGCGGGACCTGAGGCCACGCTGACCCCGCGTGGGCTTCGCTCCGGTTTAGCCTCTGGAGCGATGTCCCTCCGCGGAACAGACTTTTAAAAGTCCTGATTTTGTGCGCGGTTGCTCCTCCGCTTGCCGGGAGCCGGCCCCTCCCCCCGGGGTCTATCTTCCCGTCGCTTTGGATTCACTTCTCCGCCGGTCCTACCTTTCAGAAAGTGGTTGTTTTTCTGTTTCCAGAATTGCTGTTCTTCTTCTCTTCGATCTGCCGATGGATTTTCAGGTGTTTGCAATCTTTAGATAAGCTATCTAGCTGATCTCCGGCTAGCTGAAGCAGTCTCAGCTTGCTACTTCTCCGCCATCTTCTCCTATTCCCCTAATGCAATCTAGTTCTATCCATGTCTTTGCAAGTGGCAAGATTTTGTTCATTTTTGATGGCTGAGTAATATTTCATATATATATATATATATATATATATATATATATATCACTTCTTTATGCTTTCATACCACTTCTTTATCCTTTCATCTTTTTTTTTTTAGATATCTGTGCTCTTTCCACAGTTTGGCTATTATAGATACTGCTGCTTTAAAAATTGGGGTGTATGTTCCCCTTTAAATCTATAGTTTTGTATCCTTTGGGTAAATATCTAGTAGTGCAATTTCTGGATCATAGGATAGTACTATTTTTAACTTTTTGAGAAACCTCCATACTGTTTTCCAGAGTGACTGTTCTAGTTTGCATTCCCACCAACAGTGCAAAAAGGTTTCCCTTTCTCCACATCCTCACCAACATCTATTATTTCCTGAGCTGTTACTTTTAACCATATTGACTGGTGTGTGGTGGTATCTCATTGTGATTTTGATTTGTATTTTCCTGATGATGAGTAACGAGCATTTTTTCATGCATCTGTTAGCCATTTGTATGTCTTCTTTGGAAAAATGTCTCTTCATGTCTTCTGCCCATTTCTTAACTGGATTATTTAATTTTTGGATGTTGAGTTGCTCATAGTATGTTCTTATAATAGTTTGTATTTCTTTGGTGTTAGTTGTGATCTCTCCTCTTTCATTCATGATTTTATTTATTTGGGTCCTTTCTCTTTTCTTTTTGATAAGTCGGGCCAGGGGTTTATCAATTTTATTAATTCTTTCAAAGATGTTGATTTTGATGAATTCTTTGTAGATGCTGGATACTAGCCCTTTATCTGATATTTCATTTGCAAATATAAGAAGCAAACTCTTAATTATAGAGAAAAAATTGATGATTATTAGAGGGGCAGGGGATGAGAGGTTGGGTGAAATGGGTGATGGGGAGTAAGGATTGCACTTACCACGATGAGTACTGGGTGATGTATGAAATTATTGAACCACTCACACATCTAAAACTAATATTACACTGTATGTTAACTAACTGGAATTAAAATAAAAACTTAAAAAAAAAGAAACAGAACAAAGGTAAAAAAGAGACAAAGCAAAAACAAAGTCTTAACTGTAGAGAACAAACAGATGGTTACTGGAGGGGAGTTGGGTGGGTGGAGGGGGTGAAGGGGATTAGGAGTACATTTATCTTGATAATCACTGAGTTATACATGGAATTGTTGAATCACTATACTGTACACCTGAAATTAATATAACATTGCATGTTAACTATGCTGGAATTAAAATAAAAAATAATACCAATAATAAAGTAAGCTATTGGGACTATGTCAAAATAAAAAGATTTTTGTACAGCAAAGGAAATCATCAACAAAACAAAAAGCCTACTGATTGGGAGAAGATATTTGCAAATTATATATCCAATAAAGGATTAATATCCAAAATAAAGAAAGAACTTATACAACTCAACACAAGAAATAATATGATTAATAAATGGGCAGAAGACCTGTATTGACTTTTTTCTAAAGAAGACATGCAGATGGCCAGCAGATATATGAAAATATTTCAACCTCACCAATCATCAGGGAAATGAAGATCAAAACCACAATGAGATATCACCTTTAACCTGTCAGAATGGCTAAATCAAAAAGATAAGAAATAATTAGTGTTTAAAAAAAAAAAAGAAATAAGCAGTGTTGGCAATTATGTACAGAAAAAGAAACTTTCATGCATTGTTGGTAGAAATGTAAACTTGTAGAGTCACTATAGAAAACAGTATGGAGATTCCTCAAAAATTTAAGTAGAACAACCATATGATCCAATAATTCTACAACTGGGTATTTACCTAAAGGAAACAAAAACACAAATTCAAAAAGATATATATATATATCCCCATGTTTATTGCAGCATTATTTGTAATATGCATATGTAGAGGAAACCTAAGTGTCCATTGATAGATTAATAGATAAGGGATACAAGGTTTATATATGTATCTACAATGGAATAGTATGCAGCCATTGATAAGGATGAGTTCTTGCCATTTGTGATAACTTGAATGGACCTAGAGGGTATTATGCTAAGCAAGGTAAGTCAGACTGAGAAAGATAAATACTATATGAGTTCACTCATATGTGAAATCTAAAAAAAAAAAAAATCAAATGAGTAAACAAACAAAAAGCAGAATTAGACCAATAAGCAGAGAACAAACTGATGGTTGCCAGAAGGATGGGAATAGGGAGTTAGAAAAAATAGGTGAGGGGGGTGGGAAATACAGGCTTCCAGTTACAAAATAAATAAATCATGAGGTTGAAAGATACTTAAGGAATATTTTCAATGAAATTTTAATAGCATTTTGTGGTGACTGATGGTAGCTACACTTGTGAGCATAACATAAGGACAAGTTGAATCACTATTTTGTAAAATTGTGTGTCAACTATATTCAAATTTTTTTCAAAGAAAAAATGTGGTGGGTTCCCAGAGTTGAATCAGTGAATGGCTTCTACACCTGACCTGGTTTCAGCAGCAAGCATGTGCAAGAATTTCTCTTCTCTAGGCATTCCCAGAGCTGGTGGGTCTAGCATTTATGTTATTATGGCTGAATTAAAATGAAGGTCTCTATTGTCTCTCAGGAGAAATTAAGAAAGTGCCAGAAATGAACAAAATATTAGCACAAAAAGACTGTAAAGGAAGTGGAAGTTATATGAAGATAAAAGAAAAATATTAAAGCAGCAATTTGTTCTTTTTTTAAAAAAAAGTTGAAGTACGGTTGACATACTGTGTTAGTTTTGTGTGTGCGACATAGTGATTTAACAATTATATACATTATGAGATGCTCACCACAATAAGTGTAGTTACTGTCTGTTATTATACATAGTTATTACAGTATTATTGACTATATTCCCTACTCTGTAGTTGCTCATGAAACTACTGTTCCCTTTTACACACACACATGCACACACAAACACACACAGAAACGTCTCTTTTATCAAAATTTCTGCATGTAACCTGAACATATTGACCTAGAATGATGGTAATAAGGCTGTGTGGTTTTTAGCAAGTTACTTAAACTCTCTGAGAATATTTAGTTTTCTCATTTATAAAATAGCAATGCTAATTCCTACCTACTTTACAGGGCTTTTTAAAGGGTTAAATACAAATCAATATAATGCTTCTAGTACATAGTAAGTAATGCATAAATGTTAATAACCTTATCATTAGACATCATGAGGTGATAGCTTAGCTTAGTGTTGGGACTTAGCAAAAGTTTTCCCTAGCTAGCTGTTTAAGTAGTTGCTAACGTTTAGAGTTTAACCCAGTTGCATCGGCAGCTGCTTAAATACTAGTCTGGCTTTCAGTTCACATATCTGCCTACAATTCGATTTAGATTATATTGGAGTAATGGTCAGCAGCTAGTAAATCCAATGTATAACTTGTTCCTGGAAATACTTTATTTTACCCTTAAAAATTGGCTTATTTATTGTAATACAAGGTAATCTTACTCTCTAGGAATAAAGTGAGCCCATGTCTAAGGGTGATGTGACTCCAGTTTAACTGGTTCAAAATCTACATCCCCGTATTTCCTCATGAATCTTAACTACGGTGTGACTTCATTTGGCAGACCTCAAAAAAGAATGAAAGATATCATATGAGAGGTGTTGACAGTGAGAGCTGTTTATTGCCATTCACCTGCAAGAGCTGTCTATGGCACCTGTTCATGCATATCAGACACATGAACACTCTCCTTTTATTTGCAGTACATGGAGCAATGATGGCATGCTCATATTTTGAGAGAAATTCCCCTTCTGCTCGGATGAGTTTCCTTCTCTGTTCAACAGGGCCAGGATTTTATCTAAGGGAGTGCAAAGGTCACCAGGCCTTTTCCAGGTAAAGTACTCTACACATCTTGCCCACTTGTCCTTGATCACTTTTATAGTTAAATATATAAATGTGATTTTTAGTATAAATAAATTGTATGGAAAATGCCAAAGAAATCACTTATATGAAATTAAGTGTTTAGAAATGATGAGCTCTAGGGTACCACCCAATTCTCCTCAGTAACTTAAGTAAATAATACAATGCTGAGCCTACTGTGGCCACTCATCAAAACGGAATTGAATCACAATATTGTCTTATCACTCCAAAGTGTCTGGGTAACACCTGGGTGACTCTAGAAATTTTAGATAGTGTCAGCTGCTAGAGCTGCCACCCTGAGGTGACAGCATTGAGCCCTAGTATATTCAAGTTGGAGGCAGAGGAAGAAATAGCAACATATTCTGTCATGTTAACCACCCTGAAAAACTTTCAAGTTTCCATACCCATTGATTGGAAAACTCCAGTTCCTTACTCTCAGTTCTTCACATTCCAAGAATTCAAGACTACTTCCCTGGCAGAGAAAACTCAGTAATGAGCAAGGCATTAGCAAAATGACTGGCTCTAAACTGATTCTATGCTGTGTTTGTAAATGGAAACTTTTATTAGATAGTCTCAGTAGGGGTTCTGAATTATTAATTATTTGATTACATATTGGACCCTGTCTTTATAATGGTGCTGTCACCCTTTCAAGTCCAGGCATCCTGGCAAAAACAAAGACAAAGCACAAATTCAGACAAACTGTAGAGTAGGGCAGAGATGGGAACACCCTATCTGAATGTGGCACAATTATTTCAGAACTGTTGTAAATATGTTGGAACATTTTGTGAGCAGAAGAGGTGGATGATAGCACAAACTGGTTGAGACAATAAAATTGGAAAAATGGAAAGGCAGGAAGAGGGTAATATAAAAACATGGGTTAAGATAACAATCTCCTTTTTTTCCAAAAAAACTTGTCATAGGTGCCAAGATGGTGCTGCTTGCCTACAGTCCATAGGAAGACATAATAGTTATCATTTGATCTAAGTATATACTAATATTTTTATCTAGGTATATATTGAGAGCTAATTAAACTGTTTTTGGCACTGTGAAACAATCAAAATGTGTGTGCAATTTTTTTTTCTTCACCCCACCTCATTATGGAGGCATTTTGTTGTATTTCTCTCTTCTGTGACTCATAAGCTCACAGTTCCTGCTTTCTTTCTTATATCTTGGCCTTTAAATGAGGCTGTTTCTTTAAGATCCTAGTGGTCCTTAGAGTTCAGAGGAAATTTGGGTTGAGTAAAGAGGTAGCCAGATAAGGGAAGAATCAGCAATTCTATCACATCCATCTTATTCTTAACTAGTTCTAGAAAAGTACCTAAAGTATCCGAAAACCATGGAGCATATTTTCAGGTAAGTTATTGTCTTATTTCTTCACTAAAAATGTTTTAGGTTGGCACAACAATATTCATATGCACCATAAGTGTCAACAGAATGGATGATCCTCAGAATATTTATTAAAAACTAACTTTAACTCTCATGGTCACCAAAGGTCTAATTTATTTCAAGATATCTAATGACCTATTAAGCACTCTTATATCCATTATTTCTTTCATTTGAGTCTCCAACAGTTTTGTTAAATAGAAATTACAGGGATGTTTATCTTTATTTTATAGTATCATGCATTAATAAAGGTGATAAAACCATGACTAGAACCCAGAGCCTCCTGATCCCTTGCCTAGCATTACTCTAGTCTACAGTTCTGAACCTCATGATTCATTCTGAGTCAACTAGTATCAAGGTATTACTTTGATAATGTTTGCTCCCCTACTTAAAAATGTATTAAAGAAAGGATGCTATTCATGACTTCAGGACCCACCCAGCCCCATCTCAACAACTTTATATCATTACTTCCCTGGTCCTCAGTTTTCTTATTCATAAAGAGAGATGATGACACTTATTTTCCTGATTCGCAGTGTGGTAACATTCAGGTGTCAGGATGGGTGTTGCAATTTTACTAAATTGTAAAGCCTTCTGTAGTCCTGTTACCCTATTCATTTAATCCTTTAACTTTAATTAGAACTAGCAGTGGAAAAATAATATGCATGACTTTCTTAAATGCAGATTTGTTTCTGGGTGACACTATTGTGTTAGTTTTGTTTTGCTTTTTTAAGCTTGACCCAACAGAAGTACACAAATGCTAACTCTCAGTTTCAGATTGTCTTCAGATTGGCAATCTACTGCAATCTCTTCTCTCCTTACCTTCTTACTTTTCCTACAAGGATGGTTTATACATAAAGAATTCAACTTAAATATTTAGAGAAACATGTTATGCAATTGGAGCTGTCCTATCAGTCTTGGGGTAAGTCAGTCCACTTTTATGGTCCCACCAAATACCAAAGACTGTGAGCCTTGGAGTAACTCAGTCCTAGGTTTGAATCCTGATTCCCCTCCAACTAGCTAGTTGGGCCTGAAAAAGCCGCTTAAATTTTTCTGAGTCTCCATTTCCTTACCTATTGACAAAGATAATAATACATATCTCATTATGACTGCTATTTAAATTAAAGTAATAAGTGTTTTTATTTATTTGTTTATTTATTTTTAATATTTCACAGTACTCAAAATAGTGATTATTAAAATTTTTAAATGGCATGAAAAAGGCTTCTGGTAAACTGTCAAGTAGAACACAAATTAAATATACATACAGTCACAATTATAGTTCAAAAATAAAAAATAAGCTCAATAGGAAATACATTTAAAAAGTTAACATGATAATATTATGGGTAGCTATTTGTTTTTTCTTCATGTTTTGTAATTTTTTATTTGCTAATAAATATCATTTTCATTTGGGCTCTTGAGTTCTTACTAAGTGAGTACTTATTTTTTATTAAAATGTAATATATTATTTGTTTCAGGAGTACAGGTCTGTAAATCATCAGTCTTACACAGTTGACAGCACTCACCATAGCACATAACCTCCCCAGTGTCCATCACCCAGCCACCCTATCCTACCCCCTGCCAGAAGCCCTCAGTTTGTTTCCTGAGATTAAGGGTCTTTTATGGTTTGTCTCCCTCTTGGTCCCATCTTGTTTCATTTTTCCTCCCTTCCCCCCATGAGCCCCCACCCTGCCTCTCAAATTCTTCATATCAGAGAGATCAAATGATAATTTTCTTTCTCTGATTGACTTTTTTTTTTTTAGCATAATACTCTATAGCTCCATCCATGTCATTGCAAATAGCAAGATTTCAGGGGGGTTTTGATGGCTGCATTGTATTCCATTGTGTGTGTGTGTGTGTGTGTGTGCACATGCGTGCATGTGTGTGTATACATGTATATATGTGTATATAAGTGTATACATACATATGTATATGTGTATACATATGTATATGTATATATGTGTATATATGCATGTATATATGTATACAAGTGTGTGTGTGTGTATATATGTGTGTGTGTGTATACACACCACAGCTTCTTTATCATTTCATCTGTTGATGGACACCTAGGTTCTTTCCATAGTTTGGCTATTCTGGATATTGCTGCCATAAACATTCAGGCGTAGGTGCCCCTTCAGATCACTACATTTGTAGTTGTACCATACATGTTTAGGGTTAATACCCAGTAATGTGATTGCTGGGTCATAAGGTAGCTCTGTTTTCAACTTTTTGAGGAACCTCTATACTGTTTTCCAGAGTGGCTGCACCAGTTTGTATTCCCACCAACAGTGTAGGAGGGTTCCCCTTTCTCTGCATCCTCACCGACACCTGTTGTTTCCTGACTGGTCAATTTTAGCTGTTCTGACTGGTGTGAGGTGGTATCTCATGTGGTTTTGATTTGTATTTCCCTGATGCTGAGTGATGGTGAGCACCTTTTCATTGTCTGTTGGCTATTTGGATGTCTTCTATGCTGAAGTATCTGTTCATGTCTTCTGCCCATTTCTTGATTGGATTATTTGTTCTTTGAGTGTTGGGTTTGATAAGCTCTTTATAGATTTTGGGTACTAGCCCTTTATCTTATATGTCACTTGCAAATATCTTCTCCCATTCTGTAAGTTGTCTTTTAGTTTTCTTGACTGTTTCCTTTGCTGTGCAAAAGTTTTGATCTTGAAGTCCCAAGAGTTCATTTTTGCCCTTGCTTCCCTTGCCTTTTCTGATGTTTCTAGAAAGAAGTTGCTGTGGCTGAGGTCCAAGTAGTTGCTTGATCCAAGTTGTTTTTCTCAAGGATTTTGATGGATTCCTGTCTCACATTGAGGTCTTTCATCCATTTTGAGTCTATTTTTATGTGTGCTGTAAGGAAATGGTCCGGTTTCATTCTTCTTCATGTGGCTGTCCAATTTTCTCAACACCATTTGTTGAAGAGACTATCTTTTTTCCATTGGATATTCTTTCCTGCTTTGTCAAAGGATTAGTTCAACATGGAGTTGAGGGTCATCTCTGGGCTCTCTACTCTGTTCCATTGATCTATGGGTCTGTTTTTTTGCCAGTACCATACTTTCCTGATGATTACTGCTTTGTAATAGAGCGTGAAGTCTGGAATTGTGATGTGCCAACTTTGGTTTTCTTTATCAACATTCCTCTGGCTATTCGGGGTCTTTTCTGGTTCCATATAAATTTTAGGAGTATTTGTTCCATTTCCTTGAAAAACGTTCATAGTATTTCTGTAGGTATTACATTAAATGCATAGATTGCTCTAGGTAGCATAGACATTTTCTTTTCTTTTATTTTCTTTAAAAGATTTTATTTATTTGACAGACAGAGATCACAAGTAGGCAGAGAGGCAGGCGGTGGGGGCGGGGAGGAGCAGGTTCCCTGCAGAGCCAAGAGCTCAACGTGGGGCTCGATCCCAGGACCTTGGAATCATGACCTGAGCTGAAGGCAGAGGTTTAACCCACTGAGCCACCCAGGCGCCCCAGCATAGACATTTTCATAATATCTCCTTTTCCAGTCTATGAGCATGGAATGCTTTTCCATTTCTTTGTGTCTTCCTCAATCTCTTTCATGAGTATTCCATAGTTTTCTGAGTACAGATCCTTTTCCTCTTTGGTTAGGTTTATTCCTAGGTATGGTTTTGGGTGTAATTGTAAATGGGATTCACACCTTAATTTCTCTTTCTTCTGTCTTCTTGTTGGTGTATAGAAATGCAAGTGATTTCTGTGCATTGATTTTATATCCTGACACTTTACTGAATTCCTGTATGAGAGCTAACAGTTTTGGAGTAGAGTCTTTTGGATTTTCTGCATAAAGTATCATGTCATCTGCAACAAGTGAAAGTTTGACTTCCTCTTTGATGGTTCACATGCCTTTTATTTCTTTTTGTTGTCTGACTGCTGAGGCTAGGACTTCTAGTACTATGTTGAATAGCAGTGGTGATAGTAGACATCCCTGCCATGTTCCTGACCTTAGGGGAAAAGCTCTCAGTTTTTCCCCATTGAGAATGATACTCATGTGAGATGGGTTTTTCATAGATGGCTTTGATGATACTGAGTTATATATCCTCTGTCCCTACACTGTGAAGAGTTTTGATCAAGAAAGTGTGCTGTACTTCATCAAATACTTTCTCAGCATCTATTGAGAGTAGCATATTGTTCTTGTTCTTTCCTTTATTAATGTATTATATCACTTTGGTAGATTTGCAGATGTTGAGCCAGCCTTACAGCCCAGGAATAAATCCCACTTGGTCATGGTGAATAATCCTTTTAATGAACTGTTGGATCCTATTGGCTAGTATCTTAGTGAGAATTTTTGCATCACTGTCCATCAGGAATATTGGTCTGTAATTCTTTTTGGAGGGGTTTTTGTCTGGTTTAGGGGTCAAGATAATGTTGGCTTCACAAAATGAGTTTGGAAGTTTTTCTTCCATTTCCAATTTTTGGAAAAGTTTTAGGAGACTAGGTATTAGTTCTTCTTTATATGTTTGGTAGAATCCCCCTAGGAAGCCGCCTGGCCCTGGGCTCTTGTTTTCGGGGAGATTTTGATACCGCTTCAATCTCCTTACTGCTGATGGATCTGTTTAAGTTTTCTATTTCTTCCTGGTTCATTTTTGGTAGTTTTTATGTCTCTAGGAAGGCATCCATTTCTTCCAGATTATAAAATTTGCTGGTGTATAGTTTCTCATATTATATTCTTATAATTGTTTGTATTTCTTTGGTGTTGGTTGTGATCTCTCCTCTATCATTCATGATTTTATTAATTTGGGTCCTTTCTCTTTTCTTTTTGATAAGTCTGGCCAGGGGTTTATCAGTCTTATTAATTCTTTCGAAGAACCAGATCCTAGTTTCATTGATCTGTTCCACTGTTCTTTTGGTTTCTATTTGCATTGATTTCTGTTCTGACCTTTATTATTTCTCTTCTGCTGGGGTTAGGCTTTATTTGTTGTTTTTCCTCCAGCTCCTTTAGGTATAGAGTTAGGTTGTATATTTGAGATCTTTCTTGTTTCTTGAGAAAGGCTTATAGTGTTGTACACTTCCCTCTTAGGACTGCCTTTGCTGAATCCCAAAGATTTTGAACAGTTGTGTTTTCATTTTCATTTGTTTCCATGAATTTTTAAAATTCTTCTTTAATTTCCTGGTTGACCCATTCATTCTTTAGTAGGATGCTCTTTAGCTTCCATGTATTTGAGTACTTTCCAACTTTCCTCTTGTGATTGAGTTCTAGGTTCAGAGCATTATGACCTAAAATATGCAAGGAATGATCCCAATCTTTTGATACTGGTTGAGACCTGATTTGTGACCCAGGATGTGATCTATTCTGGAGAATGTTCCATGTACACTGGAGAAGAATGTTTATTCTGTTGCTTTGGGGTGGAATGTTCTGAATATATCTGGGATGTCCATCTGCTCCAGTGTGTTATCTTGTTATTTAAAGTCTTTATTTCCTTGTTGATCTTTTGCTTAGATGGTCAATCTGCCCATTTCAGTGAGGAGGGTGTTAACATCTCTACTATTATTGTATTATTGTTGATGTGCTTCTTTGCTTTTCTTATTAACTGGTATATATAATTGTTGCTCCCATGTTAGGTCACAGATATTTAAAATTGTTTGATCTTCTTGTTGGACAGATCCTTTAAGTATGATATAGTGTCCTTCCTCATCTCTTATTATAGTCTTTGGCTTAAAATATAATTTGTCTGATATAACGATTACCATGTAAGCTTTCTTTTGAAGTCCATTAGCATGGTAAATTGTTTTCTACCTTCTTACTTTAAATCTGGAGGTGTCTTTGAGTCTAAAATGAGTTTCTTGCAGACAGTATATCAATGGGTCTTGTTTTTTTATCCATTCTGATACCCTGTGTCTTTTGATTGGGGCATTTAGCCCACAGGGTAACTATTGAAAGATATGAATTCAGTGCCATTATATTGCCTGTAAGATGTCTGATACTGTATATTGTTCCTTTCTGGTCTGTTACTTTTAAGCTCTCTCTTTGCTTAGAGGACCCCTTTCAATATTTCCTGTAGGGATGGTTTGGTGCTTGCAAATTCTTTAGTTTTTGTTTGTCCTGGAAACCTTTTATGTCTCCTACTATTTTTTTAATAATAAAAATGATTCACAGACCTGTACCCCTGGGGATAAAAATATATGTTTATAAAAAATAAAAAATTAAAAATATTTTTAATTCTCCCAACAAGAAAATTGCATTATACATTGTGGTACATTTGCTTGCACTCTTTTTTTTTTTTTTTAATGTTTTATATATATATATATATACCTATACTAAACATTTTAGTCTATAAAGTTATTTGTAGAACATCTTCCTTTTCTTTTTTTTAAATTTTTTATTTTTTATAAACATATATTTTTATCCTCAGGGGTACAGGTCTATGAATCACCAGGTTTACACACTTCACAGCACTCACCAAAGCACATAGCCTCCCCAATGTCCATAATCCCACCCCCTTCTCCCAAACCCCCTCCCCCCAGCAACCCTCAGTTTGTTTTGTGAGATTAAGAGTCACTTATAGTTGTGGTATATATACACAATGGAATACTATGCAGCCATCAAAAGAAATGAAATCTTGCCATTTGCGATAACATGGATGGAACTAGAGCGTATCATGCATAGCGAAATAAGTCAAGCAGAGAAAGACAACTATCATATGATCTCCCTGATATGAGGAAGTGGTGATGCAACATGGGGGCTTAAGTGGGTAGGAGAAGAATAAATGAAACAAGATCGAATTGGGAGGGAGACAAACTATAAGTGACTCTTAATGTCTCCTACTATTTTAAATGACAGCCTATCTGGATGTAGTATTCTTTTCTGCATATTTTTCTCATTTAGTGCTCTGAATATATCATTGCCAGTCCTTTCTGTCCTGCCAGGTCTCTGTGGATAGATCTGCTGCCAATCTAATATTTCTGCTATTGTATGTTACAGACCTCTTCTCCCAAGCTGCTTTTAGGATTTTCTTTGTCACTGAGACTTGTGAGTTTTACTATTAGAATACAGGTGTTGTGACCTATTTTTATTGATTTTGAGGGTGCTTCTCTGTGCCTCCTGGATTTTGATGCTTGTTCCCTTTGCCAAATTAGGGAAATTCTCTGCTATAATTTGCTCTAATAAAGCTTCTTCCCCTCTCTTTCCTCCTGGGATTCAAATTATTCTAATATTGTTTTGTCTTAATGGTATCACTTATTTCTCAAATCCTCCCCTCTTTGTCCAGTAGTTGTCTCTCTTTTGCTTTCCTTCTTTATTCTCTATCATTTAGTCTTCTATAGCACTGATTCTCTCTTCTGCCTCATTTATCATAGCAGTAAGAGCTTCTATTTTTATTGCACCTCATTAATCTCTTTTTTTATTTCAACTTGGTTAAATTTTAGTTCTTTTATTTCTCCATAGAGGGATTTTATTTCTCCCGAAAGGGATTCTCTAGTATCTTTTATGCTTTTTTCAAACCCAGGTAGCATTTTGATAATTGTCATTCTGAACTCTGGTTTTGATATCTTACTAATTTCCATATTGGTTAGGTCCCTAGCCATTGGTACTGCCTCTTGTCCTTTTTTTTTTTTTTTGAGGTGAGTTTTTCCACCTTATCATTTTATCCAGATAAGAATAGATGAATGACAGAACAATATACTAACAAGGTAGCAATGATCCCAGAAAAATATACACTAACCAAATCAGAAGAGACCTGAAACTGTGGGGAGAAGAAAGGAGAGAGAGAGAGAGGAAAAAAAAAAATATATATATATATAGAGAGAGAGAGAGAGAGAGAACAGAGCCACACACTTGATTTGAGGTGCATTTTGGTCTGTTAGAAGAAACTGCGTCCCCAAATTTTAAAGAAAGAAAAACTTATATAGATACAAAAATAAGGGTAAACATGATGAAGTGATGGAATATCACCATAAAGATGAAAATTTTAGAAATTTCTAAAGCATAAATAAATAAGATATGAAGTTGGTTGAAAAAAGATAAAAGAAAAAAAGGAGAGAATGTGATCAGGCTAGAGACTAGAACAAAGCCATAAGCTAGATTTAGGATATATTTTGATCTGTTAGAAGAAATGGTATCCCCAAATTTTAAGGCAAGAAAAACTTATATGTATACAAAAAATAAGGTTAAATACAATGAAGGGATAGAATATGGCTATAACAACGAAAATTTTAAAAAATTAAAAAGGTATTGATAAGATAAAATAGCTTAAAAAGGTTAAAATAGGAAAGAGGAAAATTTTTTTTAAAATAGAATAAGAAAAAAATAAAATTTGAAAAATTTAAATTTGAAAGACCAAAGATTCTATGTGCTGCATTTCCCCAGGTCAGGAGTTCCACAGTTCTCATTCATCAGTGAACTTGGTCTTGGCTGGATGTTCCTGCTGATCTTCTGGGGGAGGGGCCTGCTGTAGTAATTCTCAACTGTGTTTGCCTGAGGTGGAATTGCACTGCCCCTGCTAGGGGCTAGACTAAGAAATCTGCTTGGTTTTGCTCTTGGTAGCATTGTTCCCTGAATAATTTCTGTTCAGCTTTGGAGGAAGAGAATGAAGATGGCGGACTCCCAATCTCCAGTCCAGAGGAGCCAAGAGCTCAGGACCTATTCCTCAGTGAGCCCTCAGAGAAAAACAATCAATCATTCCTGTCTCCCTGGTCTCTGGCCCCACTCCATGTTCACCTGGCCTGTGACTGAGCATTTCTATCTCTGGAACACTGCCCCAGTTGGAGTCTCCAAACCCCACGATTCCTGCAGCAGGCTCCCATGGCACTCCTCCTGATGGATGAAGGGAGCTCTCCCCAAATCTGCCTCCTGTGGGGTCCCTGTTCAAAGAGCAGTGGCCCAACATGTTTTAGGGCAACCCCAAGCTGAGAGCCCACTCCTCTGCTCTGTCTTTGCAGCTATTTCCCTGCTCTGACACCTGGGAGCTCTGCCACACTCAGGCACCCCTGGTCTTTCTGTGACCCCAAGGGACCTGAAACCACACTGACTCCGTGAAGGCTCCACTCCCCACTTAGCCTCTGGAGCAATGTCCCTCAGTGGAGTAAACTTCTAAAAGTTCCAATTTTGTGCTCCACTGCTCTACCACTTGCCAGGAGCTGGCCCCTCTGCCCATCGTCTATCTTCCCATATATCAGCTCGGATTCACTTTTCCACATGTCCTACCTTCTGGAAGGGTCACTTTTCTGTTCCTAAAATTGCTGCTATTCTTTTCTTCATTCTTATGTTGAGTTTATAGGTGTTTAGAATGGTTTGCTAACTATCTAGCTGAATTCCTGGGACCTGATTAAATTTAGGTCTCCTACTCCTCTGCCATATTGCTCCTCCCTCTCTAAATTAAAGTAATAAATGTATTTAAAGTGCTTAGGATATCACTTAATAAGTGTTAGTCTCCTTCCCTTCCCATACTGTGGACATAAAGAGAACCAGCTGGACTTGTGGATTGATCAGTTTAGAATCCCCCACTCCTAGAGAAAGTCCTTCTGAATATATATCTTAGGAATGGGAAGGGCTACCAGCATTATATCTGAATACTAGTGACAGAATTATTATAGGTATACACACATAACAAAGATCCTGGGATTTCATCACCATTTATTTTTTTCTGGCTAAAGAGTATAATTGTATCTTGGTTCCCCCTATCTTCCTGCAGCCTCCCCCCTCACACACACACATCCCAGCTATCCTCCCAAGAACTAGATGCCTTCTTAAAATCTGAATAAGTATCTGGGTAAGCATTTGAAGAACATGAGGACAGTGGATACCTGAGGAGCTAAGGAGCTCAGGACTTCAGAATGAAAGCTCATGACTTTTTTTTCATGACTTTTCTATTTCCTTCATATCTGCAGGGAATAGATTTTGCTTGAGATAGTACATCAAAGTTTGATTCTTCCTCATTGCATTGCTGAGTAAGGCAATAAGCAAGACAGAAACTGTTATTGAGTAAGGGAAGCTAAGTGGAGAAGGTAGTGGAAATAAATAGTTTTCTCTTTTCCCCAGGAGGGGCTGGAGAGGAAAAATAGTAAAGGCTTTGTCAACTTTTGGGGGCCAGAAACCTCTAGTTCTTCTCCCCTCTGTCCTCTATCTCCAGCTAAAAACCCAGATGAATTCTGGATTCTACCCCTGGCTCTTTTAATATTTGACAAAACAAACCTGTCAAGATGTGGGGTGGAGGCAAGATACAGTCACCAGGATAGCCTTAGTGGGGAGGGGCTAGCAGGCAGGGAATAAAAAGTATGAGTATATTAGAGTCATGTAAAACCATCCAGTGTGCAGTGACGGGGCAGTTCATCTGCATGGCAGAAGGCAAAGTTTTTCACTTTAGCAGCCCCCTCTGCTCAGCAACACTTTGACGGCACCAAATAGATTGTAGAAACTTTAATACTCTCATTGCTTTTGGTTCCACAAAATGTCTTAGAGATCAAGAAGAAAGATAAGAGAAGGACCAGACTGCCCCATTCAAGTAGTTTTCCCCTATCAAGCTGTTCAGTTACTTGGAACACTGGTTTCTGTGCACCCTGTCTTGAACCATCTCAAGATCCTGGCGATTCCACCTCCCAATTTAAAAGTATCCTGTCAAGAATTGTTTAAATGGCATTTTGAGGTGGGAAAAAGAAAAATATTAGAACTATCACTTTTGATGACCCACTATGAGCCAGGTGTTGTATTACTTTATATATGTAAACCATTTAATTCTCATACTAACATTATACAGTAACTATTACTTTTGATATGAGGAAACTGGAGTTCAGAGAGTTTAAATGATGTCCCCAGCATCACAGACCTAAGTGGCAGAGCTGGGACTAGAAGCCAGCTTACCTGCTTCATTTAATACTAAT
Organism: Mustela lutreola; assembly: GCF_030435805.1. Lineage (NCBI taxonomy): Eukaryota > Metazoa > Chordata > Mammalia > Carnivora > Mustelidae > Mustela > Mustela lutreola. Next base: position 65,623,978 of record NC_081308.1, on the reverse strand, counting down.
TATTTTCCCCACCCCTACTTCTACTCATCTCTAAAGGAAGATAGCACTATTATTGTCATTATCACTATTATTATTATATCATGTACCACTGCCCTCTGGAACTAAATTAAGTGTAGAAGTGAAACAAACATTTACTAAACTCTGTATTAGGGACTGAGAGGACATATAACAAACAGTAACAGGTAGATATTTTTGATCTATAGCCCTTTTTTTAAATTTTTTAAAGATTGGTTTATGAAATCCAGGATTCCAAGCCAACCAATTCTAATGGTAGTCACTACTACCATCATGCTGGAGCCATTTCCTAGACCACAAAGCACCTCTTGTCCTATCAACACATAGGTGAGAACTGAAAATTGTGGACAGTCATAATTTATTGGGTGGCTGGGGCAAAGTACATTTGTTTTCTTGGAAACCTAGAGCAGATATATGCCACTAAATAAGATTTATGAAATTAACATTAAGATATATTTGTTATAAATGCACTGAAACATAAACAATGATACAATATGCAGGTACAGGAGATCATGGGATATTACATAATAGGAATGGGGCTGCATTGCTAGGTTAAGAGCAGTTTTTTCTTCTTCTTTTTTTTTTTTCCTCTCTGTATTTCTTCATCGTTTCTGAGGAAGCTGGTAGTATCTTCATAGCATTGGCATTTGATTTTCATTTTAATTTTCAGGATATATTTGAACTCGTTTAGAACAATGGCAGTTTCACTGCATGTAGTTTTCCTTTTGCAAACCTTGATTATAATTGAGTCTGTGCTAAAAGAGAAATAGAAGAATACAGCAGTCAATAAAATCTAATCAAGTGGAGTGTCATGTCACTGGGCTTTCAGTCTCTGGGCAGAGTCCTAGAGAAATGTGGCAAAGCCTTCCCGGAGAAGTTTTTTTTCCCCCTCAGTTTGGGAGGGGAGGGAGTGCCAAGATGTTAAAGGCAAGAACCCTCATTTACCTAAGCCAATTTGCATAACTCTTAGTGGTTTTGAAAAACTGTCATGACGGTAGCTGAGAAAAATTATATAAGATTTAAAAAATTTTTTTTAACTATAGTATTCTTTCAGAGGTCAAAGCCCCTTGTTCCCACAGAATCTCTCTGTCCTTTATAAAAACGTGCCTCAACATGGCTAGAATCCATGGGCAGGTCATGCTCCTTGTTGCTACAGCACTTGGTGTCATAGTGTGGGAATGTCTTCTGTTGTTCTCTTTCTCACACATGACTGGAAAGCTTGAGTAGGACCTAATTTTATTAGCTTTGCTGTATGTTCTTTCACATCTTTCTAAAAGCTTCTTGAATTTGTTTCAGATTTGTACAACTAAATTTCTTGTGTTCACATTTAATCATAAAGTATTAGAGTCTAGTCCAGCTTCTTCATCCGGTGTTCTTTACTGTTACCTGTTGCCCAGCCTTTGTTCAAATACTGCTAGTGGTAGGGAGATTGCTTTTTTTCCCCCATCCCCTTCCCCCATGACCGGTTTCATCTTTGTATATCTCTGTTGATTCACGTATTGAGCTATAGTCTTTCTTTTTTAAAAAAAATTTATTTATTTTCAGCATAACAGTATTCATTATTTTTGCCCACACCCAGTGCTCTATGCAATCCGTGCCCTCTATAATACCCACCACCTGGTACCCCAACTTCCCACACTGCCCCCCCACCACTTCAAACCCCTCAGATTGTTTTTCAGAGTCCATACATAGCCTCTCATGGTTCACCTCCCCTTCCAATTTCCCCCAACTCCCTTCTCCTCTCTAACTCCCCATATCCTCCATGCTATTTGTTATGCTCCACAAATAAGTGATAGTCTTTCTATATCAAGTAACTTCCCATTGTGGTCCAACTAAACAAGTTTAGTTTCACTTTTTTTGTAATAGCTCTTCAAGTATTTGAAGACAAGAAACACATTTCTTAAATTTTCTTCCCTGAGTTTAACATCAGTTTTAGGTTCCCTTCTTCTGGATATTTCCCTCTAAATGAGTTCCAGTTTTTCTATATCCTCTATCAAAGTTGATTGGAACATATATTTGTTTTCTTTCTGCTGCCTTAAAGACATCAAGTGTCCCCTGTTTAATTTTTTCTTTGTATGCATGTAGATTAATATATTTATGTATTATATATAATTATTTAATTACATAATTATAATATTAATTACATAATTATAATTCTATATAATATATTAATAAAGTTATAGAATATATAGTATAATTAATATAATGTATTAATATATTGTATTACATATCAATATATTTTAATATATTTTTAATGTTAGATCATTAACACTGACAGATGATTAAAACATCCTCAACCCCTCCTTCTGACCATCCCTCCCTCCTTCCCCAGGAGACAAACATTCTAATTTGGCATGACATTATCTGCCCTAACAGTGCCTGGTATATGAAGTGCCTAAAATGTCATCCTCTGTTGTTTCCACTTTCTGGAGTAGTTGAATTAAATTCAAACTCAAGATGTTTTTGAAATCTTAAATCTCTCTGGGGATCTTTTTCATAACATCTTCAAACTGGATAGCACTGTAATAAATGAAGTATACTGCACTGGATTAAAAGGTTATTTCCCTTGTGTGTCAAGATAACACTTCCCATTAGGCCCTGGATGTCTCTGGCTGTCAGCACAACAATCCTGTCTCCATTAGATTCCTAAACCTCCACTACTCAGTGAAAACTTTTGCCAGAAAACTACCCATCAACCTGAATCCTGAGTGACACCAAGGCAAATTATAGGAGCCACAGGGAGAATCAGAAACAAATAGAGGAAATAAGGGACTTTATAAACTAATAACCTGACTCCAGGTAAGCAGAGCCAAAGACCAATGGAAAACCATTATTTGAAGTTAAAAATAAGGATGGAACTTCATATAAGACCAGAGCCAAACAAAAAATGGACAATGATCAATAACAGGCAGAGTGATACAAGTTAGAATATTGAAGGATAGCACAAAGATATACATTCTAGGGGTTTAAGAAACCCTCAATTAAAGGTCACATACTAAGATTATAAGTACTTTTGTTCGTTTGTTTGTTTGTTTTTGAAGATTTTCTATAAAGCCAGAAACTTCTACTAAGAGAAAAAGTGTTAAGCCAGGAATCCTGGGTGTCTATCATAATGAAAACAGAAAGATAAAATGTTACATGCTATAGAGAATTATGCACCAGATAAAAGCAACAAATTAGATACATGTATAGACATATGACTGGGTCTTTAATAGCATGATTTATAGTAAAAATTAAAAGAAATTAAAAGAATAAGATATGTAGCATGATACCATTTATAAATTTTAAAAATATACACATAAAACAGTATACCTTTTAAAATAATACATACCAACACATACATATTCACCACATTAGAATAGCTATGTTTGAAAGAATGTATGAATAAATGGAAATAAGTGAATAATGGCAAAAAAGAAACTTTTCTTGGATTACTGATGAATTGAGGAATATGATAACATCAATCCTGTCTGCCTGAGAGTGCAAGACAGTGCAGGACACTGACTAGATCATTAGGAAATAAGAATAATAGTACTATCTAATAGACTTTTCTTTGATATTGAAAATGTTCTGTGTCTGTGCTGTCCAATATGATAAGCACTAGCTGCCTGTGGCTAGCACATGAAATATGACTAATATGATAGAGGAACTGAAATTTTAGTTTACTTATTTTTAAATTTAAATAGCTATGTGTTGCTAGGGACTACTGTATTTGACAGTGCAGGTTAGAAGTTGCAAAGAAGCCCAGATATTGGCACAGAAAAGGTAAATAGATGCTGTAGTTGCAAACAACACTCCTTCTAAGAAACACCCAACCCTATCAGTAGATGAGAAGATAGCAAAGGAAACTGAGAAAACCAATATCACTAGGAAGGAACAACACTCATTCTTGCCCTCTGCAGGACTTGTTTTTCTCATCAGTAGTCAAACCTCCAGAAGCCTGGTAAGTTCTTCCCTACTCTTGACTTGGCTGCTGGAAGTGGGAAGAACTCTGCTGCTGCTGTTTAGCAAATGTGAGCTTTGGAATTTCACATGCAATGGGTGCCTCCTAAATAGACTTTAATGAGCACAGGGCCCCAGAATGCTATCTGTATGGCTTTGGCATCAGCCAGGCTGGTGTGAGCTGGGTGTTAGAGAATATATCCCAGGGGGCTATTTCAGAGACTCTGGTACTATAAAGGTTTTTTGTTTTGTTTTGTTTTGTTTCGTTTTTCTGAATTGGCTATGGGTGACAGTAACAGATTGCTAGGGGTCAGAGTAGAGAGATAATAGTAATAGATGATCCCTAGGTTATTGGAGAACTCTAACTAGAAAGACATCTTACCTATTCTTGGGCCCAACCTCTCTCCTTTTCTGATGTCTCCATCTTATCCCCTATCCTTTCCTTTGTTTTTAGATAGTCATTCCTGGTACCATGTAAAATTAAAGGAGTATAAGAAAAATTTTTCTGATGGGAGGGGGGTGCATGACCTTGTAAGTATATGGCATTGGTTTCCTGGGTGATTTTGTGGAGTTATTGAATTTTCCTTTCCTGTATTGAATTTGACTTCTGTAGCAGTCAAAACTACGTATTTTTATAAATAGTTTAACTCATCTTAAAGTGTCTCTCTTTACAAATAAGTAGCTACACAAAGAGATAACTTGTGGAGTGCACTTACTTGTGGAGAATGTCTAGGCCCTCTGACCTTTGGTAATGACAGGTCTGGTTGTTAAAAGGTCCAAGCATCTATCAGCCTATCAGTTTAACAGTAACTGCTGAACTCTTATGTCTGCAAAAGGAGTTTGTTGAAGATGGGGTAAGATCTGAAACAGTAGTCTTACCACTTGTTAGGGGTTGCTTAGCAGCTATGCATTTAATAGGAACAAGCTCAGACTTGAGTGGGAAGTTACACTTGTCTTCATGAAGTGATCAAAGATGGGTTCATTTTTACTAAGCCTTGGACCTATGGACCAGGAGGATTTTTTTTTCTTTGATAAAAGAAATCCCAGTTGCACCAATATCTGGAAAACCTATCCTGGAGGTTAACAAAGCTAGGAGAATAATTGGAAAGTAAAATCAGAATACAGAAAAAAATATTTGAACCAATCTAAGATTTACGACACTGAAAGATACCTGCTATGCCAAGTATGCTCTTTTTTTTTTTAATATAATTTTTTATTTTTTATAAACATATATTTTTATCCCCAGGGGTACAGGTCTGTGAATCACCAGGTTTACCTCTCCTAAACTCTAAGTGCCTTGGCTGTAGAGCTTGTGTTTCTCATTTTGGTTTTCCTCATGGCATCGTCTAACATATAAAACAAGTATTTAGGGACACCTGGGTGGCTCAGTTGGTTAAAGCCTCTGCCTTTGGCTCAGGTCATGATCTCAGGGTCCTAGGATCGAGTCCCACATCGGGCTCTTTGCTCAGCGGGGAGCCTGCTTCTCTCTCTGCCTGCCACTCTGCCTGCTTGTGCATGCTCTCGCTCTCTCTCTCTCTCTCTCTCTCTCTCTGACACATAAATAAATAAAATATTTTAAAAAAGTATTTAATAATTGCAGAAGTAGTTAATGTATGTTCATATTCTTGTGACACTTCCAGCCTTCCAATCAGCTGTTTATACTGATCTCTATATAGCCAGGAGGGGTAAGGAAGTAAGGCACTCAACTAAGCCCGGGATGCTCAGATTTTCATCAGTGTTGAACTTCGCTGTTCTTCTTATTCTTCACTGCTTAGACTAAAAGACAGGTGCCCCTCTTCAAGTTCATATGTTGAGAAAGCCTTGGGCCTATTTCTGAAATTAAAAAAGAAGGCCAGGGGGTGCCTGGGTGGTTCAGTGCGTTAAGCCTCTGCCTTCGGCTCAGGTCATGATCTCAGGGTCCTGGGATTGAACCCCGCATCGGGCTCTCTGCTCAGCGGGGAGCCTGCTTCTCCCCTCCCTCTCTCTCTGCCTGCCTCTCTGCTTACTTGTGATCTCTGTATGTCAAATAAAAAAATAAAATCCTGGAGCACATGGGTGGCTCAGTGGGTTAAAGCCTCTGCCTTCAGCTCAGGTCATGTTCCCAGGGTCCTGGGATCGAGCCCCACATCGGCCTCTCTGCTCAGCAGGGAAACTGCTTCCTCTTCTCTCTCTTTGCCTGCCTCTCTGTCTACTTGTGATCTCTGTCTGTCAAATAAATAAAATTTTAAAAAATCAATAAAATATATTTTAAAAAATAAAATCCTTAAAAAAAAAAAAGAAAAGAAAATAAGGTCAGGGCATGTATTGCATGGAGCACTGGGTGTGGTGCATAAACAATGAATCTTGGAACGCTGAAAAAATAAAATAAATTTTTTAAAAAATGTAAAGCCATTAAAAAAAAGAAGAAGAAGAAGGCCAGGGATTTAATGAATAATGAAACCAAGATACCCTTTATCTGTAGCAGCTAGCTCAGCATCCCCTGGGAAGATTCTAATAGGACTAAGATTGATTCAAAATTCCTGGGCCGGGTTAACAGTATCACTTTTGCTCAAGGGATGGTTTGGATTTGTTTATGTGTTGTTTTCAGTTTACTTTATAGATGATTCTTGTCTACTTACCTAAAAATAGCTGACATTTCAGAAGATGAATAAATATATTTGTAATTCTGTAGGGATTCAAAATATATTAATTAATTTGATGTTTATTTCTTTATATTCTTATTTTCTGCTTTCTTACTATGAAGTAAGAGATAAGTCCAAGACTATAGAAGAAAACTACTGTGATCACTTGGGACTTCTTCAAAAATTTTTACTTGTCATGGTATCCCTGGTCCTTCAATCTCCCATTCAAAATTTCAAGTAGCATTTTAACTAGGCATTATCAAATGGTTGAATTTATTTAGTATTTTCAGATCAAATGAACTCCCAGCTCCTCTTGTCTTCCACTGGTCCAGTATGCAACATCCTGCTTCCACAATAGAAGAAGGCACTATGATTCTTGAGTGTACATGAACATTCTGTGAGTGTGTGAATGGGAGAAAGATGGTGTTTGGACTGGTACACCTCAGGCTGACAACACTGAGCTCTAGAATCCAGAGGCTAAAAGTGCAGTGCCTCCTTTCCAGGTGGATTTGGAGTTTGACCTTTTCCCCACCCCCTTTGACTCCCCCTTTGTGATAAGCAAGGACATTTCTCCTATTTTTGACAGCATTTCCTCCAATAAAGACAAAAAGTTAGTAGTGCTTTAATTAGTGGTTATTTTTCTTTATAAATTCTATTTCTCCTGATGTATAACATGGTGCCATAGGGAATATTTCCAAGGATGTGTATGTATTACTAATTCACTGTCTGACTCTGGGCAAGTAGTTTCCCCTTAATGGGACTTGGAGTTTGGGATTGGACTATCTTCTAAGATCCTTCTAACCCTGTTTTTTTAATGATTATGTTTCTTTTTTTTTATTATGTTCAGTTAGCCAACATATAATGCATCATTATTTTTTGATGTAGTGTTTAATGATTCATTAGTTATCTATAACACCTAGGGCTCATCACAACACATGCACTCCTTAATACTCCTCATCCAGTTACCCCATTCCCCACCCCCTCCCTTTTATAACTATCAGTTTGTTCCCCAGAGTCCAGTCTCTCACGGTTTATCCCCCCCCCCCTTTGATTTCTTCCTATTCAGTTTTCCCTCCCTTCTCCTGTGGTCCTCCATGCTATTCTTTATGCTCCACATATGAGTGAAGCCATATGATAATAGTCTTTCTCTGCTTGACTTATTTCACTTAGCCTAATCCTCTTCAGTCCCACCCATGTTGATGTAAATGGTGGGTATTCACCCTTTCTGATTGCTGAATAATGTTCCATTGTATATATGACTTCAGTGATTATGTTTCTGAGAAGAATTTAATAGTATTTTGAAAATTCAATTAACAGTGTAAGGGTTCCACTTTCTCCACATCCTGTCCAACATTTGTTGTCTCTGGCCTTGTTCATTTTTGCCATTCTAACTGATGTAAAGTTGCATTTCAATGTGGTTTTGATTTGAATTTCCCTGATGGCTAATGATGTTAAACGTTTTTTAATGTGTCTGTTAGTCTTTTGTATGTCTTCTCTGGAAAGTGTCTGTTCATGTCTTCTGCCCATTTTTTGACTTGATTATTTGTTTTTTGGGTGTTGAGTTTGAGAAGTTCTTTTTAGATCTGGGATAGCAGCCCTTTATCTGTTATGTCATTTGCAAATATCTTCTCCCACTCCATGGGTTGTCTCTTTGTTTGGTTGACTGATTCCTTTGCTGTGCAAAAGCTTTTTGTCTTCTTTTTATTATTTAGTCACCATGTAGTATATCATTAGTTTTTTTAAATTTATTTTTTATTTTCAGCATAATAGTATTCATTATTTTTGCACCACACCGAGTGCTCCATGCAATCCGTGCCCTCTATAATACCCACCACCTGGTAGCCCGACCTCCCACCCCCTGTCCCTTCAAAACCCTCAGATTGTTTTTCAGAGTCCATAGTCTCTCATGGTTCACCCCCCCTTCCAATTCCCCCTAACTCCCTTCTCCTCTCTAACTCCCCATGTCCTCCATGCTATTTGTTATGCTCCACAAATAAGTGAAACCATATGATAATTGACTCTCTCTGCTTGACTTATTTCACTCAGCATAATCTCTTCCAGTCCGGTCCATGTTGCTACAAAAGTTGGGTATTCATCCTTTCTGATGGAGGCATAATACTCCATAGTGTATATGGACCACATCTTCCTTATCCATTCGTCCGTTGAAGCATCTTGGTTCTTTCCACAGTTTGGCAACCGTGGCCATTGCTGCTATAAACATTGGGGTACAGATGGCCCTTCTTTTCATGACATCTGTATCTTTGGGGTAAATACCGAGGAGTGCAATGGCAGGGTCATAGGGAAACAGTCAAGAAAACAAAGAGGCAACCCATAGAGTGGGAGAAGATATTTGCAAATGACAGTACAGACAAAAGGTTGATATCCAGGATCTATAATGAACTCCTCAAACTCAACACACACAAAACAGACAATCAAATCAAAAAATGGGCAGAAGATATGGACAGACACTTCTCCAATAAAGACATACAAATGGCTATCAGACACATGAACAAATGTTCATCATCACTAGCCCTCAGGGAGATTCAAATTAAAACTACATTGAGATATCACCTTACACCGGTTAGAATGGCCAAAATTAGCAAGACAGGAAACATGTGTTGGAGAGGATGTGGAGAAAAGGGAACCCTCTTCCACTGTTGGTGAGAATGCAAGTTGGTGCAGCCTCTTTGGAGAACAGTGTGGAGATTCCTCAAGAAATTAAAAATAGAACTTCCCTATGACCCTACATCATTAGTTTTTGATGTAGTGTTCCATGATTCTTTGTTTCTGTATAACACCTAGAGCTCCATGTGATCTGTGCCCTCCTTAATACCCGTTACCAGGCCCACCCATTCCCCACCCCCCTCACTTCTAAAACCCTCACCCCAAGATAAAGAAGCTTTTTATCTTGATGAAGTCCCAAAAGTACATTTTTGCTTTTGTTTCCCTTGCCTTTGGAGACACATCTTGAAAGAAGTTGCTGTGGTCAATGTCGAAGAAGTTACTGCCTATGTTCTCCTCTAGGATTTTGATAGATTCCTGTCTCACATTGAGGTCTTTCATCCTTTTAGAGTTTATCTTCGTGTATGGTGTAAGAGAATGGTCGAGTTTCATTCTTCTGTGTATAACTGTCCAATTTTCCCAGCTCAATTTATTTTTTTTAAAGATTTTATTTATTTATTTGACAGAGAGAAATCACAAGTAGTTGGAGAGGCAGGCAGAGAGAGAGAGAGAGAGGAGGAAGCAGGCTCCCTGCTGAGCAGAGAGCTCCATGTGGGACTCAATCCCAGGACGCGAGATCATGACCTGAGCCGAAGGCAGCGGCTTAACCCACTGAGCCACCCAGGCGCCCCCAGCTCAATTTATTGAAGAGACTTTTCCATTGACTATTTTTTCCTGCTTTGTTGAAGATTTGTTGTAGAGTTGAGGGTCCATATCTGGGCTCTCTATTCTGTTCCATTGATCTATGTGTCCATTTTTCTGTCAATACCACTGCTGTCTTGGTGATCACAGCTTTGTTAAATAGCATGAAATCAGGCAATGTGATACCTCCACCTTTGTTTACACTGCTGGTGGGAATGCAAGTTAGTACAGCCACTTTGGAAAGAAGTATGGAGGTTCCTCAAAAAGTTAAAAATAGAGCTACCCTATGACCCAGCAATTACATTACTAGGTATTTACCCCAAAGATACAGATGTAGTGAAAAGAAGAAACACATGCACCCCAATGTTCATAGCAGCAATGTCCATAATAGCCAAACTGTGGAAGGAGCCGAGCTGTCCTTCAACAGACAAGTGGATAAAGAAAATGTGATCCATAAATACAATGGAATATTACTTAGCCATCAGAAAGGATGAATACCCACCATTTGCATTGACATGTGTGGAACTAGAGGGGATTACACTAAGTGAACTAAGTCAAGCAGAGAAAGACAATTATCATATGGTTTCAGTTATATGTGGAACATAAAGAATAGCATGGAAGACATTAGAAGGAAAGGAAAAATGAAGAGGGGAAATCAGAGAGGAGGACAAACCATGAGAGACTCTGGAGTCTGGGAAACAATCAGAGGGTTTCAGAGGGGTGGGGGTGGGGGGTATGGGTTAACCCACTGATAGGTATTAAGGAGGGCACATATTGCAGTGAGGACTGGGTGTTATATGCAAACAATGAATCATGGAACACTACATCAAAAACTAATGATGTACTACATGGTGACTAACATAATATAAATAAGTAAATAAATTTAAAAATTTTTAAAATAATAAGATTCAGTTAACAGGATAGATGAGTAGTTAGAAAAGAGGTTAGAAACTGTATGATGAAACTCAAAGGACTACTCAGCCTACAGTTATTGCACTCAAGCATCAAATGTAACTCAATGTTGCCTGTCAGTGAAGGCACTTGGTGACTAGGACACAATCCTTGTATAAACCCATTCTAACCAAGTGCCAGGCTACAGTGTTATATACTCCTTCTAAGGACTCACTGTCTTTTTTTTTTTCATTTCATTTATTTATTTGAGAGACAGAATGAGAGAGAGAGAGAGAGCAGGAGGGGGTAGAGTCAGAAGGAGAAGCAGACTCCCCAGTGAGCAGGGAGCCTGATATGGGGCTCGATCCTGGGACTCCAGGATCATGACCTGAGCTGAAAGCAGTTATTTAACCAACTGAGCCACTCAGGTGTCTAGAACTCACCACCTTGTACACACCAGTGGGTATATCAGGTTCGTGTCTCTGCACTTACTATGCCATTATACTGCCCATTTGGGCCTGGGAGAAAGAAGAAAGAGTCTTTTTGGAAATACCCATTCTTTATCTGAAAAACAGTGATTGGTCTTATCTACCACTTATTCTTTGGACTTGAGAGAGAAAGTAAGCAGGAAAAGGCCTAAAAATAAAATTAACTTGCAAAGGCAAAGGTGCTCAGATGTGCCCGTGAAATGGAGCTACCTATGGTCTAAAAGTTTAGAAATTAAAACTAGTAAGGAGGTTGGCTATTCCTGACTTGAGTGCATGAGTACCTCTGTTTATTTCTTTCTAACTCTACTTCAAGTCTTATTGAATATTGGGTTTTATGGCATTGGCATAGAGCTTTAACATAGACAATGCATTTTACATACTTTCTCAATGATTTATGGTCTTATGCACTTGTTCTTTTTGGAAATCTCTTTATAGTGATGTCCCAAAGGATGGTTCAGATAAGAACAATAGGTGAAGGGAGAAAAGAAAAGTTGGGGAAGAGACCCCCAAATGTGGAGCCTCTGTTCTAGGACAAAAATGCAGTCACTATAGCTACTGTGCAGGAGTCTGCCAGCAAAGAAGCCCTCCCCCCAGATTGGTGGCTGCCAAAAATGAAGGCATGTGGAATATACAGAGCCCTGTCACCACCAGCAGCACCCTATTTGCTACCTCTGATAGGACTAGGGGTAGGAATGTACAAAAATCAGAGGAACACAGGAAGGGACATGAGATGGAAGACAGTAAAGAGTTCCCTCAGATATACATCATAGGCTCATCTCAGAATCATACAAAACTTAAGTCAGAACTCTTCTTATGTGAGAATTTTTTTCTTGCACATGTAATTTTAATCTCAAATAAATAAATAAATTTTAATTTTTAAAAAGCTAGATGAGCTCTTAGATATAATCTAATTCAATTCCCTTAATGTATAGCTAATAATATTTAGTACCAGCGAGGGGAAGGAGTTTGCCTGAGGACACCCAACTAATAAGTGGTTGTACAACATACAACCCTCTGTAAGAGTTGTTTTGTGTATATCTTTTGAGTTTGGAATCTTTATAATGAAAGATGAAATAGATTTATACTATACTTTTGAGATATATAGTATTCTTTAGTTTAACTGTGATTATCTCTTTTTCGTCCATCTCTCACCCTTAATATTTTTAAACTTACATGGCTCCTCATTTAAGCATGTTTTCTGTACTTAAAAGCATCATACCTCCATATTTCTAACATAGTATCTTGAAATCCTGGCAAGTTTAGAAAATGGAATTAGTTAAGCAGCATTATGGATATAAATGTGTTCTCTGAACTATTGCTGATTCTGTCATCCATCATACTCACTGAAGTTAAATTGGGAAGTCAGACTAGACAGAGTTTGGCAAGGATAGCCTGCAAACCTTCTCTGGACCTGTTTGCTACAGCAATATCATCTCCTTGTTCCATTTCAGTCCCTAACTAAACTTGTAGATTCCCCATCTATAACAACTTGCTGGTCAGTTTCCTCCTTTTCAGTATGACAGCTAAAACCCTTGACAGCTTCATTACCCATGTTGGACCTGATGATCGGACTTACTGCTTACATTATTTTATTCTCATGAAGATACTGGCATCTGTATTTCTGAGGCTACTCTGGCCTGAAACCCAACAATCTCTAATGCGCCTTTCACAACTATATGTTAACTCCTTGATCTCTCCTTTCTCTGTATATGCTGACTCCTGCCCCCTCACCTCCCACATTTATTTTCCAAACACAATTCTACAATATAACTTAAATATAACATCTTCCCATTCTTATTTTCTCCTCCTTAATTCTAATTTTCTTGACTTCTTACACCTTAATATTGTCTCCTAACCTATTTCCCTACCTCTCTGATTCTCCTACTCTCACTGGTCCTAATGTCCTACTCAAAACATTCAGTGTCTTCCTGAATTAAGATTGAGGTGGCCTCCACAGTATAGCTCTTTTCAGTTATATCTTCTTGTGTATACCTAATATTTTAGCCAAATGCTTATTATTCACTGAATTTCCTCCCATTTTTTTCTATGATTCAACATAAGTGTCTAATCAACTTTTACAGAGTACATACAATGTGCTAAGCACTGTGTATGAGCTGTGGAGGTGAAGGGAGCTAAGTCTATTGAGGGAATCAGATATAAAGAGGTCATGTTTATATAAGGTGATCAAGACAAAGATCAATGTTGTTTGGGAATGCAGAGAAGATACTAATTTTTTTTGGGTGGGGAGAATCAAGGAAGGTATCAAGAAAAAAATTGAGTAGGGAATAGAAAAGTGAGGTGAAAGGAAGGCTAGAAGGAGAAAGAATAGAAGGCATAGGGGAAGGGATGTGGGTAGGGGAAACATTCCAGGTAGAGAGAATATCAAGTGCAAGATACTTGGAAGCAAAAAATAATCTATCATATTAAGGGGGGCAGAGATGGCTAGAATATTTGGAAATATAAGGAGAGGTAAAGAAAATGAAAGGAAAACATAACTTGAGAGCTTGAGGATTGATTGAAAGGGGTGTTATATTCAAGTCAAAACAGAAATATTTAAAGCAAGTTGTCAGACCTATTAATTCTGCAGCAGTTGTTTAGAGGATAAAGTAGAGTGAGTAGAGACTCATGGCATTTCATGAAGTTCCTTCAGTCTGGGAAGTCTTTCTTCTATACTTTCCCATCCTCACCTCCTGAAAGACCATCCATGAAGGTCCATCTCAAATGCTGTTGCTACTGGTAAAGCTTTCCCTGATTACCCTCCTCTCTAGAAGTGGAAGAGTTCTCTCCATTTAGAACTCCTATAAAAAATTTTGCTTCTCTTTCAGTGTATTATACATTTATTGGAATTTGTTTATGGCTTTCTTCCCCCAATAGATGCTGAGAGCCTTGAGAACAAGGATGTAGTTTCATCCACCTGTCTTTTCCACTGCAGTGCCTGACACACTACCATTACCACAAAAGGTACCTAGTCAATTTGTTGAATTGATTTAAACTGATATCCTGAAGATCAGCACTACTCAAACCCCAAAGATTATCTTATCCCAGGTCCATAGGCAGAAACATGATTTACTTTCTTGCCTTGCTTTTTTTTTTTTTTTTTTTCCAAAAGTCAGGGACAGCACAAATGCCAGGGCAGGTCATTTGGACTCTGAGACCTGAGGCTTAAAGAACTTTAGAAAGGAACATAGCAGCTGACTGGGGCAGGATACATGAGACCACATTCAGGCCCAACTGAGGGGAAGGAAAGTTAGGCAGGGTTGCTTTTCCAGTTTAATTGAACATTTCCTTGCTTCGAAATACCAGTCTCCATGCTAATGTTATTCCATTGCCATTACTCTGCATGATTTACCATGATCAGCAAAGCAAATTTTTGTACATAATTCCAAAAGTGCTAATCTATTTTAGCTCAAAATAGATTTTTAAAGCCCCACAAAATTTGTTGTTCCAAAATGTTGAACAATGGGGAAAAGCTAAAGCAAACCAAGAGCTGTTTGTATACTACTATACAAAATTATAATCCCTCTCCCAAATCATTTTTATAAGCAGCCAGGTTATAAATAAATAAAAATATGGGAAAATATTTGATTTAAGTTGTCTCACAGCTGAGCTTTGAAAAGATATGGAAAAGGACCATGGTTTAGCCTTTTAACTCTGCAGAACACAGGTCCAAATAATTGATAATCATTAAGTTTAGTATCTATAATAGTTTTCTCTTTCGAAGAAAATGTGAACCTACTAGAGCTAATCCTACAAGATAATTATAAGTATAAAATGAGATAACATCTGTAACCTAGCACCTGGTGGGTATTCATTCATTCTCTTACTCTCCCCTTTCCAACTCATGAAGCTCCCATACTCCTATCCGCGTCTTCTTTATTGCATGCCAAAGTGTATTTCTTCTAATCTCAACCCTTTATGATTCCCTTTAACTTAGAACCATAAATCCTGGGTACTTGATCAGTTTTCTATTAGAGGAAAATTATGTTCTTAGAAATATAGTACCCCAGAGAAAACTTACAATGGCACTAACATGTCCCCTGACATAGTGTTCTTGTCCTGTGTGACAAAATTGGATAATTATTGACACTTAAATATATTGCTCCTGCATATATTTTATGATATATTAATTTTACTAATAATTAATTAATAAATTAACTTGACTGAAGCAGCTGTCTTTATTTTATTACCTGAAAGAGGGTGAAAGTATAAATCAATAACATGTGAAAACTTATATTTCTACATCTTTGTTTTGGCCAGGGGTTGGAAGGGGTAAGATTTATAGAGAAGGCATTTTGTGTTTTAAGAAAAAAACACTTGGTCTCTTGGTCAGGATACTTGAGTTTCTGTCATAGATCCCTATTATGTTATTTTGTGATTTTATTTTATATTTTTTTCTGTGCCTTGGTCTTCCTGGTGATAAAAATAGTCTTCCTTGTAATTAGCCTTAGGCATAAGGGACAATAAAGCACTAAATGGTTGAAATCCACAAATAATTTGACCTTTATCAAGTCCTGCCAAAATGGAGTTAGTGAACGGGAGGTGTTAAAGAAGAGTAAAATGATACCTGAAGTTCAATTGAGTTTGTTTTTGTTTTATTTTGTTTTGTTTTGTTTTAGAGAGAGCATGCATGAGCAGGGTGGCACTGAGGGAGAGGGAGAGAACATGGAACTGGATGCCGGGCTTCATCTCATGACCCTGAGATCATGACCTGACCTGAAATCAAGAGTTAGACACTTAACCGACTGAGCCACCCAGGCACCCTCCAATAGATTTTTGTTTTTATTTTTTTAATATTTTATTTATTTGATATATATAGAGAGAGAGCACAAGCAGGGGGAGCAGCAGGCAGAGGCAGAGGGAGATGGAGGCTTCCCTACTGAGCAAGGAGTCAGATTCAGGGCTCAATCCCAAGACCCTGGGATAACACAAGCTGAAGGCAGACACGACTGAACCACCCAGGAGCCCCTACAACTGAGTTTCTTAAAAAGAAAGTTTCACAGAGGAATCCATGATACTAGTATGATTCCATCTGACCCATATGATTCTATCTGAAGCACAGGCTCAATCAACTGATCTGTTTATTCAGTTCCACCACAAATGAGACCTTCTTGCCAAGGGATGGGGACTTTGGATTTGCTAGCCACTCCTCTCCACTTTTTTGAAATCTCCAGCCCTTCTTTTTGTGTAAATACAAGTAAGCATATCTTACTCCTTTCCCTGTGGTTTATTGGCTACTCTCAAGTCAGGTCTTGTACAAAATGAGAAGAAAGTTTGGCAATTCCAACATATAAATATTCCAGAAAACTCAGGACTATCTGACATTTTTAAAACTGTGGTTGCTTAATACAGACTTCTTATTTTACAGGTAGAGAAATAGGTAAAATATCATAGAGATATGAATCATGTAAAATTCTTCTTACTGCTTCTTGTTTCATCAAATTTGTACCTACTATTCATGGTTTATTCATGTAATAGGATAAGTGAGTATACGATTGAGATTTTTGTAATAGCTGCTTGGCCATCAGCAGTCTCTCCTTTTTTTTTTTTTTTTTTAAGATTTATTTATTTATTTAAGGGAGAGAGAGCAGAGTGAGAGGGAAAGAGAGAATCCTCAAACAAATTTCCTGCTAAGTACAGTGGCCAACGTGTGGCTTGATCCCAGGACCCTGAAATCATGACCTGAGCCAAAATCAAGAGTTGAACACTTAACCAAGTGAGACACCCAGGCACCCTGAAGTCTGTGTTTTTAATACAGGGATGGATATTTTGCTGAGAAGAAGGTCTAGGAAAAAGGGGGGCTATAATAAATAAAGATTTATATGTCTACCACACGTTGTGATGGCATGTGGTAGACAACTCCATTTCAGGTGGCCTTGTTTTCTATTCTTTTTCATATACTTACCACCCAGTAGGTGGGCAGGAGAAAAGGGGCTATAGATAGGTATTATATGCCCTAAAAATACCAGGTGATGTAGGGACCTTTTCAGAAATTTCAGATTTTCTTTGTAGCAAAATTTTAAAATCTTGCTGGGCTCAGAGGAATATTTAAGTTGAGAAACCGAGAAAGAAAGTCTCTACCTCTTTCCATCCTTAGCAGTCAAATTTTAAGACAGAGAGAGAAAAGCTGAGTGTGATGTATATGTGTGTGTATGTATGAATTGCCTTGTTTTTGAAGAGTTTTAGATCATCTGAAGTGGAAATGAGGCAAACAGAAATAAACCCAATCACTACATGCATACATTTGTTATCTCAGGTCACTCTGGACTTCATTTTGCATCCTTTCTAACTGGATGGCCATGATTAGGTTAAATACATTCTTATCTGGAAGAAGGTGTAAGTTTGCCTGCTTTTTCAGATTTCCATTATGAGTAGTATGGTAGCCTAGAGAGGATAGAAGTACTTAGGATGTATGAATGAATTGTAAGTTTAAAATTGAAATAAGATAGAAACAGAGAGGGAGGAAAACCATAACATATTGTACAGTTAAGAGAAGAAACAGGGTGGATGGAGGGAGGTGGGTGGAAGATGGGCTAAGTGGGCAATGGGTGTTAAAGATGGCACTTGTTAGGTGTTATACGTATGTGATGAAACCCTAAATTCTACTCCTGAAACCAATACTACACTATATGTTAACTAATTTGAATTTAAATAAAATTTTAAAAACTGATTTATATAGTGGGTATAAACTATGAAACAAACAAACAAACAAAAAAAAAAACAATAGAAACAAAGTCTGGAAATGTAAATTCCAGTGAGCCTTTTAAGACCTCTTTAACTGAAATAACTTTAAAACAGAGAAAAAATATATTAATGACTAACATTATATATTTAAAATGTGCAGGTTGAACAGCATTTGGACTTGGAATGAAACAATAAGAGGTTACATTCATGGATAACCAACAAGATAAGGCTGTTGTTGCCTCAGCCAATGGAGAAAACACTCTGATTAATGGGGTCAAAGAAAATGGTAAGAGAATTTAATTATAGTATATACTATTTCTCCTAGTAGTCCTTTGTTATTACTGTAGATTTTTAGTATCCACAAAACGGACACTTGGAGCAGGTTAAGTCTAGGGTGCCTCTGAGATTGATATTAATCCTAAATTTTATTCCACCAAATTTCTAACTGGGATAGAAGGGTCTGTAAGGGCTATCCAATCCAGACACTTTGCTCTTGCAAATCATCTCTGTCAGATGAATACTTGAGTTCCTCAGAATTCATAGTGAATTAGAAATATGCTCTGATGTGTGGCTTGGAACATCTAGATACAGAGGAGCTTCCAGAATAGAAGTCTGAATGATTGGACTAAGCTTTATAGCTTAAAAGCACAACTATCCCACCTGATAATTTTCCCACCCTGAAAACCTTGACTTTCCAATTAATCAAGCAGTCCAATTATCTCCTTATTCCGAGGAGAACTCTGTGTCTAAAGAAAAAGCTTACTCTAAAGAAATACTATTTTTCACTTGGTTGAATGTTCAATATAAAATCAGGGTTATTCTTTAACTTTGTAGTTTTTAGTTATAAAGCCAGAGAAGTTGAGCCTTAGCTTATATAAGATCAAGCTTATATAAGCTGATCAAGGGAAACTGATCAAAGGAAAGAGAGTTCATGAGTGTGGTCTAAAACTGTCATTTCTTTACCTTTTCTCCAGATTCAGAGAACCAGGATGTGACAATAAAATCATTGGCAGCTTTAGAAGCAACTGCACCAATCCAGCCTATACCAGTGGTTCAAAAAGAGACCCTGATGTATCCCAGGGGTCTCCTGCCTCCACCTTCTAAGAAACCTTGTATGCAGAACCCTCCATCTCCTTTGGGGCTAATTGAAGCACCTGAGCATGCTGCTAATAGTGCTTCTGTGAATGCCATTTCCCTTACATCTGGTGTTGCAAAAAGCCTGCATACATGGTCACTGCCCAATGAGTGTGAGAAAGCTCCATTTGCCATAATGGAGCCTGCAGGCATGTCAGCTCTGAATGGGGACTGCCTCATGCAGCCAAGCCGGACTTGTTTGGGCTGCTTCATGGAATCCAAGGATGCAGTAGATCCTGAGCCTGGGATCAGTCTGAAAGTTGGTGATCTAAATAAGGATTATGAAACCTGTGCAGTTTCTGATATAGGGATTCAGTGTATTAATGCTGGAGAAAACATGAAATATGGAGAGCAGCTGCTCTCAGACCAGCTCCTAGGCTTTCCTCTGCACAAATCAAGGTCAGGAGAAAAACGGGAAGCTGAGAAGTCTGACATCGACTTGGAGGATCCAGCTCAGAAAAGTTATTATGAGGCATTACTGTTAGACAAGTGTAATACGGAAGAGGCTTTGCTGGCAAATTCCAATCAAGATTGGGGTTACTTTGAGACTTTCATTAGTGAGAGTAAGATTGAACTACTTGACCTCTGTTCCAAAAATGAGCTGTCTGTCAACTTATTCTCTGAAGAAGATGTGGATAACTACATGTTCGATGATGATGAGTCAACTCTGGGCAGTGATGTCTGTTCCTTGAAAATTCGATATGAGTCCTTCCAAGACAATGTTAGAGACAAGACCACCCTTCTAATGCAGGAGGATGCCCAATTCAACTTTTTCCCCAGTGTTTTTACTACCTGTCCCAAGCGAGAGTCTAAGAGTGGGGTCCTGAAGCAGAACAGTGATCTTTCCCAGTTCAAGGTCCCTGATGTGAATATCATCTGGGGGGAGGAGGATAAAAACTTGGACAAGAAGAAAGGCAAAGAAGAGGGACAGGAAGACAAGGGTATAGGGAAAAAGGATGAAAAGGATAATGGAGAAAAATCCGCCTTAAATAAACCATGCAGTGGGACTGAAGTAGGGCAATTTAAGAATCCAAAGCACAGCCATCTTGCCAATTCCTTGGAGGCATCAGGGAATTTCAGTGATGACAGTTCCTTCATTGAGGTCTCTTATGATGCCATGGGGGAGATCAAGGACTGTAGCCGCTATATGGCTCGGGACACTAGTTCTGGCAGCACCTCCTCCCAGCAGAACTATGGGCTGCGAGCCAAGAGAAAAGTCAGGTACAGTGAAGATTATCTATATGATGTTGACTCACTAGAAGGTGAAAAAGTAAATGAGAGGAAGGAATGGCTGCCAGGTGGTTCCAAAGAGGAAGATGATGATGAATGGTGTCCCAAAAAGAGAAGAAAAGTAACCCGTAAGGAGCCTCCTGTTATTATCAAATATATCATCATCAATCGCTTTAAAGGTGAGAAAAATATGCTGGTGAAGTTGGGTAGGGTAGATTCCAGTGAGACAACAGTTAATTTAAGTGAGAATCAGCTCAATAAATATGCCAAGCTGGCCCCCTTGAAGGGCTTCTGGCAGAAGAAGAAAAAACAAAGAAACAGCAACACCGATTCCAACAAGATACCCTTATGCCAAAAGCAAAACTTTGAAACAGGTAGCTTTGAGGTGTCATTCCTGCCACCTGCTCGCAAACGAAAATCTAAGCTTGGCAATAGGCACAGGATTCAAAGAATCCCATCTGTGGAAACTCCAGCAAGTGGTAAGCAGATTTCATTCTGTAGTGATCAGAGGCAAGGTAGTACTCGTAAAGAAGATGGAGGCCTGAAAGGTACAGTGAAGTCAGCACCTTTAGCTGCCCCCAGCTGCGCAAGTGGATCACATTTAAATGATGTGACAGGCCCTGACTCAGTGAAAGTCAAAGCCCAAGATGCAGGATTTAAGGGACCAGAGAGGAAAGTGCTCAACAAAATCAAATTTAAAAGTGAAGCCAGGTTAAAATCCAAGAAAATCAAAGTTGGACAAGAAAACAAGCCAATTGTTCAAATCAGCCCTCTTTTGGAAGATCAACCCTCTACAGCTGATTTAAAGAATGAAGATATTCCTGGGACCTCAAACAGTTCTCATCTATCTGAATTTCATGAGGCAAAGGTTAAGAATTCTCCTTTCTTACCAACCACCTGCTCTTCTGAAATGCCTTTATCATCTGCTAATGTTGCCACCAATATACCTGTTATCCCTGGAGGGTATCTGCAGACATTGTTAGATGCTTCTGATTTGTCAAATAATACTGGTATGTCATACTTTGCTCACCATTCTCCAGAGCGACATGAAGGCAGCCTCACTCAAACAGAAAAATCTTTTGTGCCTCTCCAGCCTGCCCAGGACTGTGTGCTTTCCTCACCCTCTGAGTCTGAGCTGCAGCAATCATCCCAAAACTTCAAAATAGAATCAAGCAACTATGGAAATATGTGGCCCAACAAGCCTGCTTCTGGCCCCCATGAATTCGTGGCTGAAGTCTCAAGGGAGATAGCTCCAACCCAATCTAATGAATTTGGAGTCTCCCAAGTAGTCTCCATGGAAAATAACCTCACAGCTACAACATACAATCGAACCTGCCTCAATAGTGGTGGCAGTAATTGCAACAAGGTCCTGTATGCCTCTGTGCAAGACACCCAACTCCCATCTGATGACTCTTATCAATTATGTCACTTTAGTAATGGAGAGATATGCTTTCCTTTCCAGCAGGGCCCAGCCAATATGGATGATGACCGGCTCTTTAGCTTTGATTCAATGGCCCCACTCTCTGTCAACTCAAGCAATTATTGCTCCTTAAGCTTGAAATCCTGTGAAAAAGATGGTGATGATGATATTACTGATGACTTCCTGGCCCACTGCAGCCCCAAGCTGGTGATCCAGCAGAGCACTGATGAGATAACACCATTAAAGGAGTCCACTGACCTCCTGGATATCTCCAACTTCACTCCTGACAAATTCCGCCACTCATCTCTCTCAGAGATGTCTCCACCTGATACCCCCAGTCTTTCACCTCAAATTACCAGATGTGAGAGTATCAAGACACTAGGAACACTGAAGGGGTTCCAAGAGGGTGTCCCAGGACCATTGAGCAATATGGAGAAAATCAAGTGGGACTGCAGTACCCTTTCACGGCAGGTCCAAGTGGATGATGGATTTACTTTAAATAACCATCAGTTTCAGTTCCATATGTTCAATGATGAGGATTCTGTCAGCTTGCTCCAAAAAACTCCTTGCCTATCAACACTTAATGATCCATCTGGTCAAATGAGTACTAACAACAAAGTGTCAAAAGCAAGAAAGAAAAGTTCACCCAACAAGAGTGGGGCTATGAACCAGAGTTCTTCTCAGAAAAACACCAGGAAAAAATCTCTCAAAGCCAACAACAAAGGGATTGAAAAGCCACCTGGCAAAACCTCCCGCCAGACCCCTAAGTCAACAAAGAAAGGGAAATATGTGGCTGCAATCAATGGAGAGAAAATGCAAATTGGCATTGGCCGTGGGGGAGGCCAAATCAACAACATATCTTCCACAGGGAAGACGTTGGCTGAATGTATCCAACATGGTAGCCCTGTGGCCTCCATGAAGATGCCAAGTCAAAAGGGACTTTCTGGAGATTGGACTTTGGGGAAAGAGAGTAGCCCTGTCTGGAGTGACCTGAACATGGGAACCAACACCAATAACCTCCTTGATGATGATCAACGGGAATTTCAGGAGCCTTCCTATATCTTGTCCAACATTGCCTCTGGTATGGCAGATGTACAGAGATTCATGATGGCCTCCATAGAGCCCCTTTGGGAACCCATGGAGCACCATGGAGACCCCAACATATTTTACTCCCCAGAGTCTAATAGCCTAAAATTAAAAACCCTCAAAATATTGGCTGGGACACCACAGGAATCTAAGAAAAAGGTCAACAGTGGGTCGCCAGGAGCCATTAAGAATCACAGGTCCATCAAGGGTGTGAGTAAAAGCAATGGGAAAGCAGCGATAGGTGATCCTGGTCGTGCAAACATGCATGGTTATGAGGACTCTCGCTCTGCCTTCTTTGATAAAAAGTATAATAACCCGAGCACTTTAGGCAATAATGGACCAACACACAAAAAATTATATCGTCACAAATCCAGCTCCAAGGCCCTGAGAGATGAGAAGTGTAAGGGAAAGTGCATGGAGCGAGAACAGGTCCACAAGGATGAGGCTGGGACAGCTTCTTTTGAAAAACTGAGGTAATACTGCACCAGAATGGCTGAGATGGTGTACCCTTAGCTTTCCTACTACCTGCTAAGCCCACAGTCCCTCATTTTTTCCTTCTTGAAAGCAAAAGTTTGCATGAAAGAAACTGTCCCATTCCCTTCTTTTTCAAATTAAAAAGAAAAAAAAGTGCATGAAAATCCCTATACCTTTAAGCCACCCCCAAAATTGGGCAATTTTGTTGTGGCTTAGCTAGGGATAAACTCTAACAAGTCTACTTTTTCTGCGATTCAGCATTAGTTTTTACTAATTGAGAAAATAGAACTAAAATATGCTCTTGAATGATTTTGGGAAGGGAAGGGCTTTGCAGGAAAAAAACATTTTGAACAACAGAATCAAAAAGTTATATAGACAAAAGGGCAAGATCATTTAAGCAAAAAGAGCATAATGTGGAAAACAAAACCTCATCGTGTGGCTATTAGGAGTGCTTTCTAGTGCCCCCATATCTATATCTCTTTCTGCATCATACAGCATTTAGTATGATGTAAACAAATTTAGGTTGTATGATCCCTTTTGGGGACATACACTAAAGCTAACTAAGGTGGCATAAATTGTTTGGTTTTTCTGCAGGGATTCCGACTACAATCTCCTAAAAGCAGAAACAGCATTTTGGGTTTTACCTGTGTTTGAAGAAGAAACTCACATTTTCCAGAAAGACATTTGATGTTTGTGTTTTATTTCTTTCAAAATATGCCTTGTGGTATGTATGTTGACATGTAAGTGCTTAAAGAAAAGAATTTTGAAGTGTGGGAATAAGTCTTTGGAAGCAAACTTTTAATCTAATGTTCTATGTAAAAGACTTCAAAAGTCATACAGTTGCACAAGTAGTTTATGCACTATTTACCCAAGGAAGAAAAGGAAAACATTGTGCCAAACTACAAACAAGTGACTGTATTGTATATATTTTTACTTCTATAGCAACATTTGGTTGTGAGTATTTGGGGATCTTGTCCCTGTTGATTTATTAGAAACATTCCAGTGATTCTTGCTATTAACCACCCCCACTTATGTGGATAGCACCTATAGATCACAGTGGAAAATTATGTTGTGTTACACAATTTACCAAAACTTAAATGATACTGTTTGAAATGTGCCAAATTTCCTTACCTCATCTCACAGATTCACCCCACAGTTTAAAGCTCCTTAACGGATATATATATATATATATATATATATATATATATATATATACACACACACACACACACACACATTATTTTGAAATTTTAAACTCTGCTGTCCTGTGTGGAAACATAAACAATTAAATAAGGCACAATAAAGTTTTGTTTGTTCCATTGTCTAACAGTTCAATTGTTGAGAAAGTCTGGAAGTCACAACAGCTAAGTCCATCAGGGACCTACTATATGCATTTACAGAACCTTTTACAAGGAAGCAAAACAGCTGCTTTAAAGTTTGTTTTCTAAAAGCAAAATCTGTAGCTGAAAATTATTTAAAGTGCAAAGTTATATTGCTGATACTTTATATCTCAGTTTTATATATTTTATAATAGTCTGGGATAAATTATAAAATAGCTATAAAATCAACACTAATGACAAATGAAGTACATAGATTGCTTTTATTTAAGTAGTTTCATAAATGTTTTGTCAAAAGTGCATTCATATCATGGCTTTATTGTTCTTTCAATGTTTAATCTTGCAATGCCAATGTCACTTAAAGAAAATGTTAAGGCATCTCAGTTCAACTCCTATGAGTTATATACACATATTAGCTAAGCTGAACAATTTGTGGTAACAACTAATCAGGGCCATACATACTTAGTCTGAGGATGACTAGTATTTGATGCCAAACACTAAACTTAAATTGCAATTTTATATACATTTTTGAAATCACATTTTTATTCTGCCCTTCCCCCTTTTGTCTTTAAAGTTCACAGCTTCAACACTGCTAGTGTTGCTTTTTCTTCCCCTTTATTCACCACTTGACTTCTAACATTTGATCTATTTTCCTTGCACAGTTGAAGGCCTGTGTGTCTGATGACTGATGCATTATGGCACAGATGAGATAATGGATGTAAAAGCGCTTTGTAGATCATAAAGTGCTATACAGATATAGGGGATTAATATTATTAATGTTGTTGGTTGTTGTCGTTGTTACTCTTACTATTCTTACTAATACTGTTACTAACCTATTAACTTGTGAATATATAGGCTGTGGGTGGGAGGGTGGAGAATAAGTGGGTGGGGGAAAGGGAGATTTAAAAAAAAAAAGGAAGATGTTTCAAAAGGAAAAATTTAAGCAAAATATAAACCTACCTAGTCATTGCCACCTAAATATATTCACAAACAGAAAAGCAACATTTGAAAGTAGTCAGAGAGAAATGGAAGGAAGTCTGTCACATATATAAGTTCATACACTTCCCAGTCCATGATTCCTTTCACCAGCCTGCTCTACTACTTATTACTAGGTAGTAAAATGAACAAGCCTGTGTTCTTGGTGATGTGATTGTGTGTGTCTGTGGGAATGAGTGGGTGAGGAGCATTTTGTGAGGTTGCTTCAGGCCTATTCCTAGGCTTTGATGCTTGTGTGTGGTGAGTCTTCGAAAATTACTTAATGGAAAGGCACGAGATGAAACATGTCTCCTACTCTACAGCTGCCATCCAGAATGGAAAACAATCAGACTGGAACATTTTCTTCTATTTCTCCACTCTGATAGCTAGCTGTTTATGCTTAATGCTATGCCTGGTTCTTAGGAACTAGATTTTGTTTTATTTTTGTTTTTATTTTGTTTGTTTATTCAGTTTTGCAGCTACTTTAGGTTTGGAATCACCAACTCTACCTGTATTATGATCCCCAAAACTCCAGACCTCAAAGTCACTTACAGGAATGGAGTGCTCTCTATGTAATCAAAAGGTGGCAATTAAAGAAATAAAGAAAATGTTCCATGGATACAATGTGCTTTATAAAAAATTATGGGAGAAGTTGTCCCAGTTTTTCTCAGTTCAGCTTTGGAAAATGGGGTGGGGGTGGGGTAGAAGGACAACCTGAAACTTTCAGAAACAGTTTCCTTGTCAGAACTTGTTAGCACAAGTCCTTTGGAATGGATACTTTCAGTTGCTCCTATGGAGCCCATTAGGGACCAGTTCTAGGGCATGGTTCATCCCTTTCTCCAAAGAGAATTGACATGTTAAAGTACCAGTTTTAATGGCCTACTACAGTACATTATATGTTTTTTACATATGTGTCAGTGACTTGTAATCAATTGCTTTCTACTAAAACATAACAAGAAACTAAATTTGATTAATGAATAATAGGACAATGCAGAAGATGATTATTCTCTTAATCTCACTTAATATCCTCTCAGTACATTGTGTTCTGAGTGTTTCCGTTTTTATGGATTTTTTGGTCCTGTCACTGCTCATATTTTTTTTCATCCTGTCACAACATAGTAGGCCTGGCTTTTTGGAGACCCCTTATTCAACCATCTGCCTTAGTGGAGTGAGGACCACTGATACAAAAATAGTGTTTTGCCCTATCACTGACATTTTGAGTCAGATATATGGAATTTTCCTTGTTCTGAAATTTCTGATTGCCACTCCCTTCTAACATCTCTCTGAGACACTGTTTCCTATTAATGCTTCCTCAACAGAATCCCATTTATTATTTATTTTCCTGGAGATAGTATTCTCCATTATTATTCTTATTTAATTTCAGTCCTTGATCTTGGAATTTTTCTTCTTTTATAATCTTATACTCCACCTCCTCAAAGTGTCAGAGTTTAAGAACCTTAGCCAAGCTACTTCTAGAATTTCAGAGGGCAACCTTCTCACCCTTAATTACCTTTAATTATCTTGGCTACTTTCAATGCACACACACACACAGAGAGAAAGAGAGAGAGAGAGATTGAGAGAGAGGGAGAGAGAAAATAATATCACATTACTAAGGAAAGTTGGAAACTCCTTTTCCTTGGAAGTCTGTAAAAATATGTCTGATCCCCTTTCTTCCCTGGTTAGGTGCTAGACTATGTGGAGAGGGTGCTGAAATAGTAGCCTTGACCAAGGTTCTTTGAGACTTCGGGGGTTATGTTTGGGCTGTGATAACTGGCTTAAACCAATGGCCTCTCCAGCGTCTCATATACCAGCTTCCTCATATATGCTGCTTCCTCTCAGCTTTCTCTTCTGACTTATTATTCTGTGCAATTATGTGTTAAGGCCTTACCTTCTCCTAAATCTTTTCAAACCTCCTGCACTACCTTGACCATCACTTCTTTAGCCATCTCCCTGAAGTCTTTGGTGCTAGGTGGGCTTTTGTGACAACTTTCACCTTCTCTGAACTTTTTCCTTGCTGAGATGCATCTGTATGTGTGCAGGGGGGAGGGAGGGACAGGGAAGGGGTTGAGCATGTATGTAAGAGAGAAGCATAAAGGAAGCTTTAAAAGCTGTAAACAGCTCTGGTTAGCATCCTATGTCCTGTTATGTGAGGTTCTGCAGTTCTAGTGAATTTCTGTTTTAGTGGGTCCTGATGAGCATTTTTTGCCTAAAGGAGAAAAACCATATCCAAGGACCTTTTAAACAAGCTTGCTCTTACCAAGTTGAACCAGTCTGATGCAGATCTGCCACATCTTCAATTTACAGATGCTCTCAGAACAGTTCCAAGAATTGAAGAGAGCTGAATTTCTGCCCTGAAGAGGAGAATGGAGCACTAGCTAGTCCTAACTAGTGCTAGAACTATAAATGTTTGTTTTCTCCTGGATTATTAAGAAGTTATATAATTTCTGGAGTTTTATTTTTATTTAGGATTTTTTAATGATAGCTTATTATAGGAATATGTCCTTTTATGAAATAAAATTAATATGAGATTTATTTTCTAATCATAAAATTCACCAAGCCCACCAGTATGTTTAGAAGGCTTAATACAAAAACCAAACATTTTAGTAACTAGGGATAAATAGGAATCTTGTCAACACAATGTAGGCCAGGGATTTTTGTAAAGGTTTCTCAAGGACCCGAATAAGGGGGAAAAATTTAGCTGTGCTTTTTAACTTGGGAAACACTGCCATCAACTTGAAGGTCCTCAGCCAGCATGGGATTATTTTGATGGCAGTACGCAGGCTACACTTCAAGGCACATTTTTTACTCAGAGCATTAAACAGTAGCTACAGTCATGAAGCAGAGCTCCCATTGCAGCTACATGATACTTGAGATGTACTCTTCATTTAGAATCATAACTAAGAGATGAAACATTGAAGAAGGACAATGTAAAGGAAAGAAGCTTAGTACAAATTGTATGGTGTGAATGAGGCTTTAAAAATCAGTATTTGGGTAAGTAGAAAAGAAATAGTCAACATAAAATGGAAAGGATGTCTCTCCATCTATCAGGCTCAGTGGTTTCTGAGTCTTAGACATCCCCTTCAGAAAGAAGAAAGAAGATGTTTAAATCACTCTGCTTCTGTCAGAGATACCTGGTTTTACAGCACAAAAGAAAAGGCTTAGAATAAAAACTAGAAGAGGGCTTTTGGTTTTGACTCCCAGTGAGGAGGGTAGAAAGCTTAAAATGCTCTACTGGGATACCTGTAGCACTGACTAGAGTTTGCTGCCTACAGTTTTGAATGTACTAGTCCTTAATTTAATTTCCATAAAACTGAATGCACCTCTTTGGTAAAATACTGATTTATGGTGCTAAAGAAACTATTATCTCCATTGTTGTCCTCTCCCAAGCCCTTTAAACATTTAAGGAAATTCAAAATAAACATGTTAGAGGCCCTTTTTATGAATGTAACTTAAGTTTCTGTTTGACATGTGACACTGCAACTTTAAAATGTTAGGAAATTGTTTGCCTTTTCTTTTCAGAGTTAAGCTTTATAAATAATCTGTAGAGTCAATTGAAGTATAAAGCCTAAGGATCACTCTTAAGACGCCTACAAAATCTTGTATATTTTTAAGTGTGCCAATTTGTAACATATTTTGTAAGTGTATATTTTTCTTAGAAAAGTGCTGTGAAGTGTCTGTATGTGAGAGTTTTCCTTTTTCTGCACCACTGGGTGCTAATAAAAGGATATTTACTTCAAAGTTTCTGGTTTTAGAAACCATAATACAAAGAAAAAAATACACTTTTGTTGGGAATTTTGTAACACAAAACATGTTGTGAAAGAGTGTAGTGATCTTGTGCAAATGAAAATGAATATTTGTGAGCTTCTTGCTGTTTTATAGATTTTCTTGTAAATTATTCTTGTAACACCTCTGGTTTTGTTGTTCTTGTTGCAAAGGTTTTAAATATTTGTGACTGAGTGTATGGTGAAACTGTCATAATGTACCTAGCTGAGTTTTGTTATTGTTTATGGAATAAATAAAAAGAAAAGTTTAAAAATACTGCTTTGGAATCATATGTAACAAATCAAACCATTTTTAAATAAATTCTAAGTCCCAAATAAAAAATTCTTCATTGTCTAGAAATTGATGGATCTAGACAGTATTATGCTATGTGAAGTCAGTCAGTCAGAGAAAGACAAATACCATATGATTTCACTCATATGTAGAATTTTAGAAACAAAGCAAATGAGCAAAGGGGGAAGAAAAGAAAGAGAGAGGGGCAAACTAAGAAAAAGACTCTTAACTATAGAGAAAAACTAATGTTTACCAGAGGTTAAGTGGGTGGGAGGATGGGTTAAATAGGTGATGGGGATTAAGGAGTTAACTTGTTGTGATGAGCACTGGGTGATGTATGGAAGTGTTGAATCACTATATTGTACATCTGAAACTAATATTACACTGTATGTTAACTAACTGGAATTTAAATAAAAACTTAAAAAAAAAAGTTCTTTGTTGTTGTCTAGAGCAGTGTTTCTCAAACTATCTGTGGTGAAGGACCGATTTTT
The DNA here is from genome assembly GCF_030435805.1 of Mustela lutreola. Classification (NCBI taxonomy): domain Eukaryota; kingdom Metazoa; phylum Chordata; class Mammalia; order Carnivora; family Mustelidae; genus Mustela; species Mustela lutreola. The sequence continues at coordinate 65,593,777 of NC_081308.1, read as the reverse complement.
TTCTCTGTCCATCACAAACTGATACTATTATAAAACACAATAGGAATAAATTTCTTTAAAATTGAAATGGAAAAAAATGATATACAAAATAAAAACCCTAATGTATTTGATTCAACATGCAATATTACATTTCAAAACAAACATAACGAGGAAAAAGGAAAGAATTGCAAAGACTTGGTACTCTATTTAAGACAAGTCCATTGATCCATGTTAAATTGCCATAGAAAGTTCTAACCCTGCCTTGAGTAACACTTTGAGTAGGAGCAACAGCATTACTATTATCTGGAAACTTGTTAGGAATGCTGTATGCCAGGCCCTACACCAGTTCTACTGAATCAGAATCTGAATTTTAACAAGATTCCTAGATAATTTGTGAGCATGTTAAAGTTTGAGAAACACTGGGCTAGATTTTTTTGCATAGGATTCTTCTGCCCCTCAAACTGGGGAATCATTTTCTAGTATGTCCCATCTTCAAAGACCTGAGAAAAAATGGTGTCCTTGTATTGTGGTCTAGATGGATTTTGCAGAGACGTAGTCCTCTCAAAGTGTTAAAAGTTGTTTATTGAAAGTAATAAATGCTAATTTGCTTGGTTCCCCCAAAATGTCAGATTTTCCATAAATCTCTATAATTCCTGCATCATTTACCACCCACCCAAAGACCCTGTCTCCTTTAATCAGTACTTGCCCAAGCTCTATCCCCACTGGGCTCAGTATTTTAAAATCTGGTATATATAGAAAAACTGGATTTTGCTCCCAAGTGCCCAGATCATGTGAACCACCCATCAGAGCCTGGAGCCCTGGTCATTGTGGCATACATAAGCCAACAGTCACTTCCTTGTTTTATAAATATCACTACTCAAATAAACTGAAAAATCTGTATGAGAGAGTAGCCTTCTATTCTCACTGAATGATCTCATTCACTTCCACCACTTCAACTACCACCTAGATTTTGAGAATCTCTCCTGAGTCCCTAGCCTATATTTCCAGTTATAGGCTGGCTATATCCACTTGGACATTCTTCAAGTTCCTCAGACTTACCTATTCAAGATCATTTCATAATCCCTTTACCCTCTGAGTGTGATTTAACTCAGTGAATGATGCTGCCATTCATCCAATTAGTGACCCAAGCCAGAGACTAAGGTTCATCAGCAACTCCTTTCTCTCCATTTGCTCATTTAATTGGTGCTTCTCAGTTCTCCTGCCTTTCTACCCCCATTGGCACTGCATTAATTTAACAGTTCATGGTACTTCACCTGGACTATTGCAACACTGTCCTAATTCAGCGATTTCTAGGATTGGTTTTCATATCCTGGAAAGTTTCAATAAAGAGAAAGAAATGGAGAGGGGAGTCTCTATAGAATTTTCAACTTTTTATTTTGTTTAATGAAGTCATTTCAAAAAACTATGAAAAAACTATTACTAATTCCACAGAAGATCATTTTAATACCAAAATACAATGAGACAGTGCTTTATTAAATACACAGTGTTGTCTTTTTTTGAAGATTTTTTTTTGCCTTAGTATCATTTTATTTTTTCTTTTCCCTTTAAAATAACATCATTTTAGACAAGGAACAGAGCAGTTGGAACTAGGGAAATTTTAAGAGAGTTGAATGTACCAAAGCAAAGATCACTCTATGAGAGTACTCTCCGTGGATAAAATGCAGAATATGCAAATTTGAATATCATTGGCAGTTTGGAACCAGACTGAATACTAGTATAAGTCAAAGTTTTCTCTTTCATGTTTAAAGATCTGAACTTGTTTTCCTTCAAATGTACATTTTTTTAAAAAGACACCAAAAATTCTCTTCAATACAATCTCATTAGATTGACACTTAGCTAAGCAACTCTGCTTAGGTCACTAGTGTCTTCTATAGAACTTCAATTAATGAAAGTATGGTGGCTTTGCAACAAATAATTTGAAACTTGGGTGAGTTATAAATTTGCAAAAACCTCTCTTTTCCTGGGTGTGACAATGTGTGCTCCTTCCTGGTATACCTGCTGTACTCAATAGAATCTGTCAAAAGGCTGCTAAAGAGTTTTTTATTTATTCATTTGATACAGAGAGAGAGCATGAGTAGGGAGAGAGGCAGAGGGAGAAGGAGAAGCAGACTCTCTACTGATCCAGGAGTCTGAGACCAATACAGGACTTGATCCCAGGATCTGGAGATCATAACCTGAGCCAAAGGCAGATACTTAACCATCTGAGCCACCCAGGCACCCCTGCACTATATTGTCTTTTTCTCTTCATCATGGATGATAAGAGACTCAAGCCAAGCTTCAAACCCTTACTTTAAACAGTAAAAAGAAGTGTTGAATTTCAGGGCTAGAGGAGTGGGGGAGGACAAAGAATGATAGGCAGAGCAGCTAAAACCCTCAGGATTGGACCCGTCTAATGCTCTGATGCTTTCTCCCAATTTCTATGACTTCCCTATGTGATGGAGATAACCAATGTATATTCTTCACACTGTGCATGATTCAGAAGTATATTCTGGTGAACATGGCCCTAAAAAAGATTTTCTTGAACTAAAGTAATGGTAAGGTTGGAATAGATGAGTGGTTCCATTCTTTTCCCAGTGGTCTTATATCCTTTTTTTTCTTTCTTGGCCAAAGTTGAGAAAGTACCAGGGTTTATGGTGAAGATGGTAGGTCCTTTGTCTAAAGACATTTGACTTGTCTTGGAACTGAGCATTTGATGGGCTTAGAGGAAGAGTGATTATGACATTGTTTTAACATGGTATTCTATTTGAAGTAATTAGAGTTGTGGTTATTAAACCTTTCAGGTTACATAGGACTTTGATAATCTAATGAAATCAATGGGCCTTTACGCCAGGAAAATGAACATACTCAAATTTTTAAATAAAATTTTGGAGGATTCACAAATTAGGAAATTCTGTATTGAAGGGCATCAATTTCCCAAAACATCTTCCCCACATCATAGTGGAGTTTCTTAGTCTATCTCCTCTTCTCCAATGACCCAAGATAATACTATCATTTATTTATTGTTTACTCTGTGCCAGGCACTTTACATAAATTATTATTTCTCACAACCATCTTGCAAGGGAAGTAGTTTCCCTATTCTACATTTAAGTAAATCGGGACACAGGTGAAATAAACTTTCTTAAGAACACACAACTAATAATTTTCAAAAACCTTCACCAGAGCTGACTATCAGACTTGCCCCATCAAATGCCCATGTCTCTAACTCAAGACATTTATTTCTAGCATAAACCATATTGTCTATGCAGGGGAGTAAAATGTTGCCTGCCAGCTCTTTTGTCCTTGAAGAGGCATCTCTGTGAACACCACCTCTTACACATGCACCTCAAGAAGAGTGAACGGTCTCTCCTCATGTGCCTTAGGTGATCATCAGATCACACTATCTGCCCTGGGGTTGTACACCAGCCTTCTCTCCAGGAGTAGGACAGTGCCCTCAAGGCTCTAAATCAGCCAAGCTTGCCAATCTTCAAAATTCCAGTTTTTAAGCCTTGCTGGTTATAAAACTCAAGGAAATCAGCCCTTCTCATTTTCCCAGCCAATGGCTTTGGGAAAGTGTTCTCCCTGTGCATATCCTTGTGTGTTCGACTCTTTCTCATTTTTCCCCATGACGGGAGTTCCCTCCCCTCCACAGCACCCGCAGTTTGTTTCTCCTCAAAACCACCAAAACTCTAAACTTCCTACATTATTCGATGTGGTCTCTCCTTTTAGTTTTGCAGTTTGTTCTGCCAGTATTCAGGTCAATTTCTTGGGTATACAGAATGATGCAATAGTTATCTGGTTGTGGTTAAGAGATGAGATAAGCCTAGAGTCCTCCTGCTACACTGCCATCCTAAATCCCCTCTCAGAATACATAGTCTTTTCAAGTGCACATAGAACATTCTCCGGAATAGTTCACATACTAGGTCATATAACAGACCTCAAGAAATACAAAAAGATCGAAACCTCACCATGCACCTATACTGACCACAATGCAATGAAACTAGAAGTCAACTACAAGAAAAAAATTAGAAATGCCACAAATACATGGAGGATAAACAACATGCTACTAAATAATGAATGAGTCAACTGGGAAATCAAAGAATAATTTTTTAAAAACATGGAAATGAATGAAAATGAAAACACAATGGTCAAAAACCTTAGGGATGCAGCAAGTGTAGTCATAAGAGGGGAGTATAGCACAATACAGGTCCACCCTGAGAACCAAGAAAAATCTCAAATAAAAAAAAACACCTAACCTTATACCTAAAGGAACTAGAAAAAGAACAACAAACAAAGCCTACAGTCAGCAGAATAAAGGAAACAATAAACCTTAAAAAAAAAAAAAAGAACAGAAATAAATGACATATAAGCTAAAATTTAAAAAAAAAAAAACACAATAGAACAAATCAATGAGATCAGGAGCTGGTTCCTTAAAAACAAATAAAATTGATGAACTGCTCTAGTTCCATCCACGTTGTTGGATAAAAATATATGTATATAAAAAATATATGTTTATAAAAAATAAAAAATTAAAAAAAAAAAAAATTGATGAACTGCTAGCCAGATTTACCAAAAAGGAAAGGACCCAAATAAACAAAATCGCAAATGAAGTAGGAGAAATAACAACAACACTACAGAAATACAAACAACTATGGGAGAATATTATGAAAAACTAGATGCCAATAAATTAGACAACCTAGAAGAAATATGTTTCCTAGAAACATATAAACTACCAACACTGAAACAGGAAGAAATAATTAAAAAAAAAAAAAACCTTGAACAGACAAATAAATAGCAAAGAAATTGAATCAATAATCAAGCATCTCCCAACAAACAAAAGCCCAGGACCACATGGACTCACAGGTGAATTCTATCAAACATATAAAGAGTTAGTACCTATTCTTCTCAAACTACTCCACAACATAACAATGGAAGTAAAACTTCCAAATTTATTCTGTGAGGCCAAAATTACCCTGATTCCAAAACCAGACAATGACTCCACTAAGAGTACTATAGGATAATATCCCTGATGAACATGAATGCAAGATTCTCAACAAAATACTAGCAAATGGAATCCAACAACAGTAAAAGTATCATTCATCTTGATCAACTGGGATTTATTCCTGGGCTGCAAGTGTGGTTCAATATTGGCAACACAATCAACATGATATACCACATTAATAAAAGAAAGGATAAGAACCATGAAACCTTTTCAATATATGCAGAGAAAACAACTGAAAAAGTAAAACATGCATTCATGATAAAAACCCTTATCAAAGTAGGGATACAATGAACATACATCAACATAATAAAGGCCACATATGAAAAACCCACAGCAAATATTTTTGTCAATGGGGAAAATCTAAGAGCTTTTCCTCTACTATCCTCTATGAGAGAGACGTCTGCTCTCACCACTGTTATTTAACATAGTACTGGAAGTCCTAGTCTCAGCAATTAGACAAGAAAAAGAAACAAAAGCCACCTAAAAATTCAGCAAGAAAGAAGTCAAACTCTCACTATTTACAGATGACATGATATTCTATATAGAAAACCCAAAGATTCCACCAAAAACCTGCTAGAAGTGATACACGAATTCAGTAAAATTGCAGGATACAAAACCGATGTACAGAAAGCTGTTGCATTTCTCTACACCAATAATGAAACAACATTAAGAGAAGTCAAGGAATCAGTCCCATTTACAATTGCACCAAAAATTAAGAGATAATCTAGGATAAACCTAACCAAAGAGATAAAAAATCTGTATTCTGCAAACTATAAAACACTGATGAAAGCAATTGAAGATGACAGAAAGAAATGGAAAAACACGGCATGCTCGTGGATTGGAAGAACAAATGTTGTTAAAATGTCTATACTATCCAAAGGAATCTACACATTTAATGCAAGCCTTATCAAAATACCACCATTATTTTTCACAGAGCTGGAACAAACAATCCTAAAATTTGTGTGGAACCACCAAAGACCCCAAATAGCCAAAGCAATTCTGAAAGAGAAAACCAAAGCTGGAGGTATCACAATTCCAGACTTCAAGTTGTATTGCAAAGCTGTAGTGATCAAAACAGTATGATTCTTGCACAAAAACAGACCTATGGATTAATGGAACAGAATAGAGAACCCATAAATGGACCCAGAACTATATGGTCCACTAATCTTTGACAAAGCAGGAAAGAATATTCAATGGAAAAAGGTCTCTTCAACAAATGATGTTGGGGAAAATGGACAGTAACGTGCAAAAGAATGAAACAGGGCCAGTCTTACACCATACACAAAAATAAATTCAAAATGAATGAATGTGTGACAGGAAACAATCAAAATCATAGAGGAGAACATGGACAGCAACCTCTTTGACCTTGGCCATAACAAATCCTTACTAGCTATGTCTCTGGAGGCAAGGGAAACAAAAGCAAAAATGAACTATTGGAGATTCATCAAGACAAAATATTCTGCACAGCAAAGGAAACAATCAACAAAACTAAAAGAGCCTTCAGAATGGGAGATAGTTGCAAATGATAAATCTGATAAAGGGTTAGTATATAAAATCTATAAAGAACTGATCAAACTCAACACCCCAAACCTGATTAATCCAATTATGAAATGGGTGGAAGACATGAATAGATCATATTCCCAAAGAAGACATCCATCCAGATGGCTAACAGACACATAAAAAAGTGTTCAACATCACTCGGCATCAAGGTAATACAAATAAAAAAAAAAAAAAAACTACAATGAGATATCGTCTCACACCTGTCAGAATGGCTAAAATTAGGAACATAGTAAACAACAGGTGTTGACAAGAATGCAGAGAAAGGGAAACACTCTTACCCTGTCAGTGAAAATGCAAACTGGTCCAGCTACTCTGGGATACAGTATGGAGTTTCCTCAAAAAGTTAAAAACAGAACTACCCTGTGAGCCAGCAATTCCACTATTAAGTATTTACACTAAGGATACAAAAAATACTGACATGAAGGAATACATGCTCCCTGATATTTATAACAGCATTATCAACAATAGCCAAATTATGGAAAGAGACCAAAAGTCTGCTGACTGATTAATGGATTAAAAAAAAAGTCGTGGTGTATATATACAAAGGAATATTGCAAGAATGAAATCTTGCCATTTGCAATGACATGGATGGAGCTAGAGGGCATTACATCAAGCAAAATAAGTCAGTCAGAGAAAGACAAATACCATGTGATTTCACTCTTAAGTGGAATTTAATAAACAGCACAGATGAACGTTTTGGAAGGGGGGGGAAGAGAAGCAAACCAGGAAATAGACTCTAACCTGTGCAAAACAAAGTGAGGGTTATGGAAGAGGAGGTGAATGGGTGCATGAGTTAAATACGTGATAGGTATCTAGGAGGGCACTTGTGGCGAGCAGTGAGTGTTGTTTGTAAGTAATGAATCAGCAAATTCTACACCTGAAACTAATATCACACTGTACATTAATAACTGGAATTTAAATTAGAGTTTTAAAGTAAAAATAAAAATTAAATCAACTTGCTGAGCAATCCAAATTTATGTTTATTTTGACAACATCTAATAAAGCTTGAAATTTGTTTAAGTTAAGTATTAAAATTACCAAAAGGAAAAAAAATACAGTGGCTCAAAGTAATCATTAAGCAGTACCTCTTCTGCAAATCTGTAACTTTGCATTTACTTACCAACTCTTTGCAGGTGTGTCCTATTGATCAGTTAAAGACCTGACTATCTTAGCTTTTCCTATTTATGGTGTAAAAAAAAGATAAATTTCAAATAGTTTCCTCTTCTTAAAATGAAATGTTTTCCACTGAGTATTTTTTAAAAGATTTTATTTATTTATTTCACAGACAGAGATCACAGGCAGGCAGAAAGACAGGCAGAGAGAGAGGTAGGGAAGCAGGCTCCCTGCTGAGCAGAGAGCCCCAATGCAGGGCTTGACCCCAGGGCCCTGGGATCATGGCCTGAGCTGAAGGCAGAGGCTTTAACCCACTGAACTACCCAGGCACCCCTCCACTGAGTATTTGGAAAGAATTATATGAGGGGTGAAGTGTTCTTCCTTTGATTCTGTAATGAATAACATAAAAACTTTGGATATCAGGGGCACCTGGGTGGCTCAGTGGGTTAAGCCTCTGCCTTTGGCTCAGGTCATGATCCCAGGACCCTGGGATTGAGTCCTGCATCGGGCTCTCTGCTCAGCAGGGAGCCTGCTTCCTCCTCTCTCTCTGCCTGCCTCTCTGCCTACTTGTGATCTCTGTCTAATAAATGAATGAATGAATAAATAAATAAATAAATAAATAAACAAATAAAACTTTGGGAATCAGTAGTTCTTGATCTTATAGCCATGGCTTAATTGTACTGTTGACTAGGTGGTTGAAAAATGGAGATCTGAATGATACCTTCTTTAAAACATACATTGAGATTAATCTACATACCATAAAATTTACCACCTAAGACTAAAATTTGCTCCAGCTCTTTGAAGAATACCGGTGGAATTTTGATCAGAATGGCATTAAAAGTATATATTGCTCTAGGCAGTATAGACATTTTAGCAATGTTTATTCTTCTGATCCAAAGAGCATGGAATGGTCTTCCATCTTTTTGTGTCTTCTTCAATTTCTTTCATGAGTGTTCTATAGTTCCTCGAGTACAGATCCTTTACCTCTTTTGTTAGGTTTATTCCCAGGTATCTTATGGTTCTTGGTGCTATAGTAAATGGAATCGATTCTCTAATTTCCCTTTCTGTATTTTCATTGTTAATGTATAAGAAAGCCACTGAGGGACGCCTGGGTGGCTCAGTTGGTTAAGCAGCTGCCTTCGGCTCAGGTCATGATCCCAGCGTCCTGGCATCGAGTCCCATATCGGGCTCCTTGCTCGGCAGGGAGCCTGCTTCTCCCTCTGCTTCTGCCTGCCATTCTGTCTGCCTGTGCTTGCTCTCTCCCCCTCTCTCTCTGATTAAATAAATAAAATCTTAAAAAAAAAAAAAAAAGAAAGCCACTGATTGCTGCACATTGACTTTGTGTCCTGCCATGTTACTGAATTGCTGTATGAGTTCTAATAGTTTGGGGGTGGAGTCTTTTGGGTTTTCCATATAAAGAATCATGTCATCTGCTAATAGAGAGAGTTTGACTTCTTCATTGCCAATTTGGATACCTTTTATTTCTCTTTGTTGTCTGATTGCTGTTGCTAGGACTTCTAATACTATGTTGAACAAGAGTGGTGAAAGAGGGCATCCTGTCTTTTTCCTGATCTCAACGGGAAGGCTGCAAGCTTTTTCCCATTGAGGATGATATTTGCTATGGGTCTTTCATAGATAGATTTGATGAGGTTCAGGAATGTTCCCTCCATCCCTATACTTTGAAGCATTTTAATTAGGAATGGATGCTGGATTTTGTCAAATGCTTTTTCTTCAAATAATCCAAAAATTTGTATGGAATCAGAAGAGACCCCAAATCACTAAGGAAATGTTGAAAAACAAAGTAAAGCTGGGGGCATCACGTTACCTGATTTCAAGCTTTATTACAAAGCTGTGATCACCAAGACAGCATGGTACTGGCATAAAAACAGACACATAGACCAGTGGAACAGAGTAGAGAGCCCAGATATGGACCCTCAACTCTACGGTCAATTAATCTTCGACAAAACAGGAAAAAATATACAGTGGAAAAAAAGACAGTCTCTTCAATAAATGGTGCTGGGAAAACTGGGCAGCTATAAGTAGAAGAATGAAACTCGACCATTCTGTTACACCGTACACAAAGATCAACTCAAAATGGATAAAAGACCTCAACGTGAGACAGGAATCCATCAGAATACTAGAGGAGAACATAGGCAGTAATCTCTTCGATACCAGCCACAGCAACTTCTTTCAAGATATGTCTCCAAAGACAAAGGAAACAAAAGCGAAAATAAACTTTTGGGACTTCATCAAAATCAAAAGCTTCTTCACAGCAAAGGAAAGAGTCAAAAAAACAAAGAGGCAACCCATGGAATGGGAGAAGATATTTGCAAATGACAGTACAGACAAAAGGTTGATAACCAGGATCTATAATGAACTCCTCAAACTCAACACACACGAAACAGGCAAACATATCAAAAAATGGGCAGAAGATATGGACAGACACTTCTCCAATAAAGACGTACAAATGGCTATCAGACACATGAAAAAATGTTCATCATCACTAGCCATCAGGGAGATTCAAATTAAAACCACATTGAGATATCACCTTACACCAGTTAGAATGGCCAAAATTAACAAAACAGGAAACAACATGTGTTGGAGAGGATGTGGAGAAAGGGGAACCCTCTTCCACTGTTGGTGGGAATGCGAGTTTGTGCAGCCTCTTTGGAGAACAGTGTGGAGATTCCTCAAGAAATTAAAAATAGAACTTCCCTATGACCCTGTGTTGAGGGCAGATGCTCCAGGGGCCCGGAGATCCATCAACCGCAGAGCTTTGCAAAATGACGCCTGGCGATTTGCCAGAAGGTGTGTCTAGAGTGACTGATCGTAAACAGGAAGTACTACCTATTGGCTGTTGAACTATTGCTATGCTGTGGGTATTTGGTAACAAGCTTTAGATTGGTGGATGCATACCGCTGTCTATGCTGATTGGCTTAGCTCCCCTATATAAGCGATGGCCATATGAAATAAAAGGTCTTTTTTTGAAACCCAACTGGACGGAGGGTCATTATTATCGCTGCTGGACAGCGATAAATGGTGGCCCGTACGGGGAACCCCCTTTCTCCATTTCTAACAGTGCACTGAGGTAAGTGACAAATTTATTTAGAAGAAAATTCTGGCCAGAGAAGTTTTAGGAAAGTTCACTTATTATAGTGACGATTGCAACGTAAGCTCACTGGTGTTAGTGACAATCTTGAGAAAGCTCACTGTTTTAGTAACGATAGCAGACTAGTCTTTTCTTTGCTTCTTGACTATTCATTTCTGATATACTATGGGTTCAGATGTCTCAAGAATACGTATGGAAGGGCCTCTGCGGGAGTTGCTAAAAGCAAATGGAACTCCTTTGAAAATGACAACTGCTCGGGCGTTCTTGCACACCGTAGAAGGAGTCAGCCCTTGGTTCCTAGATGAAGGATTATTAAACATTCCACAATGGGAACATTTAGGGGAGGATCTTAGGAAGGTTGATAAAGAGAAACCCCTTCCATCTGGCACACTCGCTATATGGGCTCTCATACGATCCTGTTTGCTTAGCCCCAAACCCCCTGAGATTATAAAAGAAAGCCTACAAGCAGGGGAACAGGTCTTGGAGGAAGTAAAAGAGGAACAATTGAAGGCCCCAACTATAGGGGCCTCTTCAGAAGAGGAAGAAGAGCTTTCAGGGGATGAATTAGCAAAAAAATTAAGCAACTTATCTTGTGAGCCGTTGCAGCCTTCAGCTCCCCCACCTTATAATCCTGAAATAAATTGTAGCTGCCCAGGAGCCTGCTCGCATATAGACATGACGTCACTAATTGGAATTCAATAGGACAACAGTTAGGCTTAGCCCTACCAGTCTTTCAAGATCAGCAAGGGAATCGCATGCATCAGCCATTAGATATTAAACAAGTAAAACAGCTAAAAGAGGCAGTCATGTCTTATGGCCCTCAGGCTGCTTATACTATTACCTTACTCGAGACTCTCGCAGAACAAAACCTAACACCTTTAGACTGGAATAATCTAGTGCGAGCTTGCTTGTCTGGAGGGCAATATCTTTTTTTTTTTTTTTATCTTTTTTTCCCATTTTTTAAAATTTTTTATTTTTTATAAACATATATTTTTATCCCCAGGGGTACAGGTCTGTGAATCACCAGGTTTAAACACTTCACAGCACTCACCAAAGTGGAGGGCAATATCTTATGTGGAAAATAGCAGATCAGGATAACTGTACGGAAACTGCTCGCCATAATGCGGGAGCTAGGAATGGAGCTTGGAATTTAGAAATGCTGACTGGTACAGGACAGTTTTCGGGAAATCAAAATCAGATCAATTTTCCACCTGCAGTGTATTTGCAAATTGCTACTGCTGCCGCTAGGGCATGGAAAACCATACAAGGCACAGGTGATTTACAGGGTCAATAGTACTACTGCTAAATTTGACAATCATTATCCCTCCCACCCTTTATTACAATTCTGGAAAGAACATCCCATAATTTTCCCAAGGATAACCAGCCAAAAACCTATTGATAAAGCCCCTGTGGTGTTTTCTGATGGTTCCAATAATGGAACTGGCGCCTTTATGGCAGATGGGAAAATTAATACATTTTTGTTTCCCACTACCTCTGCTCAACATGTGGAATTATTAGCAGTCACTGAGGTCTTCAAGGCATTCTCCTTTTGCCCCTTCAATTTATTTTCTGATAGTAAATATGTAGTATATGCACTATCTCTGTTAGAAACAGCAGGAACTTTATCTACTAGCTCTTCTGTACATACCTACTTAAGAGCATTACAAGTTCTTATTTGGAACAGAAAGCATCCTTTTTTTATAGGGCATTTAAGAGCACATTCTAACTTACCTGGGCCCCTCTCGTTGGGAAATGCCCTGGTCGATTCTGCTACTAAAGATCCATATATATTTAACTCTATAGAAGCAGCAAAAACCTTTCATGAGAAATTCCATGTGAACGCTTCTACCTTAAAATTAAAATTCAAACTTACTAAAGCTGTAGCTCGCGATATAGTTAAATCCTGTGAACGCTGTGTCTTCTTACTCCCTCAACCTTCTTTGGGAGTCAATCCAAAGGGGTTACTCCCTAATCACATATGGCAAATGGACGTAGCACATATGCCCGAATTCGGACTCTTAAAATACGTTCATGTTGAACAGACATTTCTGCAAAGAAGACATCCAGATGGCCAACAGACACATGAAAAAGTGCTCCATATCACTCGGCATCAGGGAAATACAAATCAAAACCACAATGAGATATCACCTCACACCAGTTAGAATGGCTAAAATCAACAAGTCAGGAAATGACAGATGCTGGCGAGGATGCGGAGAAAGGGGAACCCTCCTACACTGTTGGTGGGAATGCAAGCTGGTGCAGCCACTCTGGAAAACAGCATGGAGGTTCCTCAAAATGTTGAAAATAGAACTGCCCTATGACCCAGCAATTGCACTATTGGGTATTTACCCTAAAGATACAAACGTAGTGATCCAAAGGGGCACATGCACCCGAATGTTTATAGCAGCAATGTCCACAATAGCCAAACTATGGAAAGAACCTAGATGTCCATCAACAGATGAATGGATCAAGAAGATGTGGTATATATACACAATGGAATACTCTGAAGCCATCAAAAGAAATGAAATCTTGCCATTTGCGACAACACGGGTGGAACTGGATCCTATCATGCTTAGCGAAATAAGTAAAGCGGAGAAAGACAACTATCATATGATCTCCCTGATATGAGGAAGTGGTGATGCAACATGGGGGCTTATGTGGGTAGGAGAAGAATCAATGAAACAAGATGGGATTGGGAGGGAGACAAACCATAAGTGACTCTTAATCTCACAAAACAAACTGAGGGTTGCTGGGGGGAGGGGGTTTGGGAGAAGGGGGTGGGATTATGGACATTAGGGAGGGTATGTGCTTTGGTGAGTGCTGTGAAGTGTGTAAACCTGGCAATTCACAGACCTGTACCCCTGGGGATAAAAATATATGTTTATAAAAAATAAAAAATTATAAAAAAAATACGTTCATGTTTCCATTGACACTTTCTCTGGATTTATTACGGCCTCCTTGCATTCTAGAGAAAAAACTAAAGATGTTATCGCACATTGTTTGCATTCATTCTCTGTTCTAGGGATACCAAAACAATTAAAAACAGACAATGGCCCTGGATATACCTCTACTACATTTAAACAATTTTGTGCTACATTTGGAATCACTCATGTCACTGGTATCCCCACAATCCCCAGGGTCAAAACATAGTGGAACGTGCCCACCTAACTATTAAAAATACCCTATTTAAACAAAAAGGGGGAATAGGAGATACATTCCGATCCCCAAGAGACAAACTATCCACTATCCTCTACATTTTAAATTTCTTGAATGTGGATAAAAACCAGCATACTGCCGCCATAAGACATTGGTGCACACTAGGCAATTCTCAACCTAAGGTTCTTTGGAGGGACCTTCTGTCGGGTCAATGGAAGGGCCCAGACCAAGTGCTAATCTGGAGCCGAGGCTCTGTTTGTGTCTTTCCAGAGAATGCTCCATCCCCTATTTGGGTCCCTGAATGACTAGTCAAGCCAGTCTTACACTCGGCACCAAAAGAGGCAGAAGCCCAAAAGGACGACAGCCATGGTTATGATAATCCAGATGATGATGATCTATGCACTCCTGACCATGACATCAGGACAGACCCTTTGGGCCATTGTTAAAGCCTGGCCCTATCCACTCCCTTTAACGTTTTCCTCTGCTACTTACCCCGCACTCTTAACTACTAATTTATTATGTATCTCCTCTTAAAAGCACAACTTTTCCCAAACGTTTGAAACGAGTGTTGAAGTGCAAACATGTTCTAAAAATATCACGTTTTTGCCTACTCCTGTTTGTATTCGCCCCCCTTTTATGTTTCTTGTCAGTAACAGTACAACCATTTCTAATAAGTTGAACTGTACGTTGAACACTTGCTTCCTTACACAATGTTGGAATGCTACAGGCTTTTCATTTGCTATGATAATGTGTATCCCAGTGTTTTTGCCTATGCCCGTCTCTGTCCCAGAGGGAGACCTTCCAGTTTTGCTGAGACATAAAAGAAACTTTGGTATCACCGCTGCCGTGGTGACAGCTGTTGCCGCCTCCGCTGCTGCCGCCGCTGCTACTGCACTTGCCGTTGCTATTCCTACAGCCAAGGAGATTAATCAACTGTCTATGAATACCGCAGAAGCTCTACAAACCCAGAGTGAAATCAATGATCATCTCGCTGCAGGTATTCTTTTTGCTAATCAGCGGATTGACTTGCTACAAGAGCAAATGGACATTGTAATACAACTACTGACTGTAGGATGCCTTCGCTCAGATACTGGACTCTGCATTACTCCAGTTGCATATGATAACCTCACTCGAGCAGCTAATTATTCCAGGGAACTATCCAAGATGCTTACAGGCAACTGGAGTGCCAGATTCGAGAATCTGACAATACAGCTTCATGCTAATATTGTTAACGTTAATGCCAGTAAGGTAGAAGTAGCTTCAGTATCTCAATTTGTTGCCTTTATGAAAAATGTTGTAGGATGGGGGAAGCAATGGTTTGGGTTCATATCCATGGGTGGATTGCTGATATTCGCTGTGGTGTGTTGCTTATGGTGCATTTGCCCCATGATGAGGATTCGTAAAAGAGACACCATTGCCATCAAACAAGCTCTGTTATCCATCGAGTCCGGACAGTCGCCCCAGGTATGGCTCAGTATGCTGGATCGGTAGTCAAAGATGGGTAAGATCGTAGGCGGAATATACCAACCTAAGACAGGACATGATCCTATAAGCATCATGATCCAATGACGGGTAAGGATATTCTTGGCCTAAGACAGGCACGACCCCTGCTGAGTCTTTCCTTCTACCATAAAACAAAAAGAGGGAACTGTTGAGGGTGGATGCTCCAGGGGCCCGGAGATCCGTCAACCGCAGAGCTTTGCAAAATGGCGCCTGGCGATTTGCCAGAGATGTATCTAGAGTGACTGATCGTAAACAGGAAGTACTACCTATTGGCTGTTGAACTATTGCTATGCTGTGGGTACTTGGTAACAAGCTTTAGATTGGTGGATGCATATCGCTGTCTATGCTGATTGGCTTAGCTCCCCTATATAAGCAATGGCCATATGAAATAAAAGGTCTTTTTTTGAAACCCAACCGGACGGAGGGTCATTATTATAGCTGCTGGACGGCGATAACCCTGCCATTGCACTCCTGGGTATTTACCCCAAAGATACAAATGTCGTGAAAAGAAGGGCCATCTGTACCCCAATGTTTATAGCAGCAATGGCCACGGTCGCCAAACTATGGAAAGAACCAAGATGCCCTTCAATGGACGAATGGATAAGGAAGATGTGGTCCATATACACTATGGAGTATTATGCCTCCATCAGAAAGGATGAATACCCAACTTTTGTAGCAACATGGACCGGACTGGAAGAGATTATGCTGAGTGAAATAAGTCAAGCAGAGAGAGTCAACTATCATATGGTTTCACTTATTTGTGGAGCATAACAAATATCATGGAGGACAAGGGGTGTTAGAGGGGAGAAGGGAGTTGGGGTAAATTGGAAGGGGGGTGAATCATGAGAGACTATGGACTCTGAAAAACAACTGAGGGGTTTGAAGTGGTGGGGGGGTGGGAGGTTGGGGTACCAGGTGGTGGGTATTATAGAGGGCACGGATTGCATGGAGCACTGGGTGTGGTGAAAAAATAATGAATACTGTTTTTCTGAAAATAAATTAATTAATTTAATTTTTTAAAAAAAGACTAAAATTTAATAATTTTAGTAAATTTACTAAAGTAGTCAGCTCACTAGGATCCAGTTTTAGAACATTTTAATGATCCTAATAAGATTTCTTATTTATGTTTATATTGATTCCCTATTCCTACCTCCATCCCAAGACAACCACTAATGCTTTTTTGGTCTCTATAGATTTGCCTTTAATGGACACTTCATATAAATTAGATCATACAATATGTGGTCTTTGTGTCTGGCTTCTTTCAATTAGCATGTTGTTTTCCATGTTGTAGCAAGTATCAGTACTTTATTACTTTTATGGCTGAATAATATTTCATTTTATAGATACATCATTCTTTGGTTATCCATTCATTAATTGATGGACCTTGGGTAATTTCTACCTTTTCACTATTGTGGCTAGGGCTGCTGTAAATGTTCAGCCTTGCTGAACCTGTTTATTATTCTAAAATATTCTAAAATATTTTCTGTGGATTCATTGGAATTTCAATAAATGACATCAGGTCATCTGTAAATGGAGAAAATTTTACTTTCTTCTTTGTGACCTGATGCTATTTATTTCTTTTTCCTGCCTTTATTCCCCTGGCTAGAACCTCTAGTAAAATGTTGAAATAGAAGTAATGAAAACATAAATATTTGCCTTATTCCTGATCCTAAGTGTAAACCATTCAGTCTTGAATCACTAAGTATGACGTTAGCCATGGATTTACATAAATGTCCTGTCCGGTTGAGGAAGCACACTTCCATTCACAGTTTGTTCATTCTTTCTATCATAAATGGGTGTTGGATTTTTTAAAATGCTTTTTCTTTATCTATTTAGATGATCGTGAGTTTTTGTCCATTATTCTATTAATATGATACATGACATTAATCAATTTTAATTTTATTTTAAAGACAATTTTTATTGTGTTATATTAGTCACCGTACAATACGTCATTAGTTTTTTTTGTAGTGTTCCAAGATTCATCATTTACATATAACACCCAGTACTCCCCATGTAATCCGTGCCTTCCTTAATACCCACCACCAGGCTCACCCATACCCACACCTCCCTCCCCTCTAAAATCCTCAGTTTGTTTCTCAGGGTCCACAGTCTCTCATATTTCATCTCCCCCTCTGATTCCCCCCTTCACTTTTCCTTTTCTTCTCTTAATGTCCTTCATGCTATTCCTTATGTTCCACAAGTAAGTGAAACCATATGATAATTGACTTTCTCTGTTTGACTTATTTCACTCAGCACAATCTCCTCCAGTCCCATCCATGATGATGTACAAGTTGGATATTCATCCTTTCTGATGGCTGAGTAATATGGACCACACCTTCTTTATCCTTTCATCTGTTGAAAGACATCTCATTTCTTTCCACTGTTTGGCGACTGTGTCCATTGCTGCTATAAAGATTGGGTACAGATGGCCCTTCTTTTCACTACATCTGTATCTTTGGGGTGAATACCCAGTAGTGCAATTGCTGGGTCATAGGGGAGCTCTATTTTTAATTCCTTAAGAAATCCCTGCATTGTTTTCCAAAGTGGCTACACCAACTTGCATTCCCACTAACAATGTAAGAGTGTTCCCCTTTCTCCACATCCTCCCCAACACATGTTGTTTCCTGCCTTGTTAATTTTGACCATTCTAACTGGTGTAAGGTGGTATCTCAGTGTGGTTTTGATTTGAATTTCCCTGATTGCCAATGATAATGAACATTTTTTCATGTGTCTGTTCACCATTTGTATTTCTTCTTGAAGAAGTGTCTGTTCATAACTTCTGCCCATTTTTTGATGTGATTATCTGTTTTGGGGTGTTGCGTTTGAGAAGTTCTTTATAGATCTTGGATGTCAGCCCTTTGTCTGTAGTGTCTTGCCAAAGCACTTTCTTTTTTTTTTTTTTATAATTTTTTTTATTTTTTATAAACATATATTTTTATCCCCAGGGGTACAGGTCTGTGAAACACCAGGTTTACACACTTCACAGCACTCACCAAAACACATACCCTCCCCAATGTCCATAATCCCACCCCCTTCTCCCAAACCCCCTCCCCCCAGCAACCCTCAGTTTGTTTTGTGAGATTAAGAGTCACTTATGGTTTGTGTCCCTCCCAATCGCATCTTCTTTCATTTATTCTTCTCCTACCCACTTAAGCCCCCATGTTGCATCACCACTTCCTCATATCAGGGAGATCATATGATAGTTGTCTTTCTCCGCTTGACTTATTTCGCTAAGCATGATGCACTCTAGTTCCATCCATGTTGTCGCAAATGGCAAGATGGAATACTATGCAGCCATCAAAAGAAATGAAATCTTGCCAAAGCACTTTCTTATCCACAGTCCCCTTGATCCTTAACAGTTCAGTTAGGTATTCAGGGATATATCATTGTTTTATACTTGAGGAAATTTTAAACAGTTCAGTTACATAAAGTTAATACTGGAACCAGGACTTGAAATCAGATTTTCTCTCTTCTTGACACTATGATTAATCTCTTTCCCCTACACAGTGTAATCTCACATGTTCCAATGTGAATAAGAAAATAATAAGAAGAATAAATAATGATAATAATTTAACAGAATGCAAAATGTTACTCTTTCTGTCTTCTTTTTTTTTTAAGATTTTATTTATTTATTTGACAGAGAGAGATCACAAGTAGGCAGAGAGGCAGGCAGAGAGAGAGAGAGGAGGAAGCAGGCTCCCTGCTGAGCAGAAAGCCCGATGCGGGACTCGATCCCAGGACCCTGAGATCATGACCTGAGCCGAAGGCAGCAGCTTAACCCACTGAGCCACCCAGGTGCCCTCTTCCTGTCTTCTTGAATTTCACAAAGAGGGTATAAGACTAAAAGTAAATGTCAAATATATTATAGTCAGACTGAGCTAGGTTCTGCTGTAAAAACAACCAAACCCAAAATATATGTGTTTTGACACAGGAAAGTATATTTCTCATTCAAACAAGATGCCCAATGCATATCATCAAGGGGCTTTGCTCATCCTGGTCATTTAGGGTCTCAGCTTGATGGAGGAGGCTCAATCTCAACACTAACTTTTATGACTACTGTAGTAGTGGCTTTTTGAACTACTATCTGAAAGCTTTCTGCATAATTTATTGGACAAATCAAGTCAATGGCCCTATCTTGCCTCATGGCAGTCAGAGATGTGCATTCATATTATGTATCAAAAAGGAGGAAAGCTGTAAATATTTGAGGAACAGCTCAAATGACTATCCCTACCACAAGCAATATCCTTAAGTGAGGTGCCAGACCACCCACAAAAACACGGTAAGAGACTGAAACAGAATTGGGTCATAAACCCAACTCTCATCTATATACTAGGAGTTGAGGTCAGAGAGTCTCAGTGGGAAGATTTCATTGGAGAATTGGTATGCTGAGTGTTTCCCTCCTCTGATTCACAGGGGTAATGAAACTGGATATTTCTCTTCACCTCAAACCAAGTGAGAGAAATCTCAAGGTGCATGACAAGTGTCCCCACTGTTTGAGAAACATAAGGACTAGTATTTAATTAACCGTTGGGAAGACTAGAGATATAGAGCCATGGTTGTATTGCCTGTTCCACAGCAGAGTTAAAAGGGGCTTTACAGAGAGAAAACTACCTCCTCCAGACAGCAAGCCAACAGTGTCTACTTTTCTGGGCAAGAGATGTTTTCCAAGAGTTAAGGTGCTAAAGAAGGATCACATTCTAAGAGAATACTTCCCAGGAAAGGTGAAATAAACCAAAAAAATGTGTGGGATAAACTGAGACTGAAGGGTGGAGTAGGAAGTGGGAAACCTGAGAAATGTCATTGCCATTATGGGAGTTACAGTAAAAAATCTTCAGTAGGAGGCTTTTTAAGGAATACACAATAGTGGCCCATGAGAGAAAAAAATGACCAATAAATGATTGACAATTTTGATTCTTACCATTTTTACATATATTAATTTTTGACAGTATCTTATAAGGCCAGTTTAATTATTACCCTCATTTTACAGGTCTTGAAACTGAGGCATGAAGAGATTAAGTAACTTGCCCAGAGTCACAGATAGTAAGTAACAGAGCCAGAATTTGAACCAAAACTATCCAATCCCATAGCACAATACTTAATTTTCTAACTGTCCTGCCTGCCTTCTAAAATGAGGGCCCATGTGTGTCACAAGTAGAAAATTAAAGCTTTATACAAACTCATTTTAAACAGATGATCTGATTTTTTAACAGAAATTTAAATATTTTGTTAATTTTTGACTAAAAATTAAATTTTGTGAGGCCAAAGCAAAAGCCAAATCTAAGTAATCAAAAAACACATTCTTGGAGGTTCTGTTGTCTTTTTATAGTATATTATAAAAAAATTATTTTCTTACTACCTTTCTTATTTGGAAAATTGAATAAGATGACTTTGCAAGAAACAGTACAAACCTTAATAGATTATGGTTAACTTTAATTGAAATTAGTTATTTAAAAATAAAATAATATAGATAAGTACTAAAGTATTTAGTTATATATGAGCCTGAACAGTTATAAACACATGCACACATGCAACACCATACATGGCAAAATGAAAAGGATGTAGTGTAGGACCTTTGATTAAATTCATGACCATGAATATCAAATATATACTCAGTACTTCTTTTATTCATTCTTAAAAATCCAAACTATTCCCCTAATAATTTTTTCTCCATTTTCCAAAATGATTATTTCACTTCATTTTCTTTTCTCAGGCTTTCCTTTCCCTTCTCTTTATCACTCTTATTCCATAAATGCAATCTCAGATACTTCTATGATGATAATAAAATATCCAAAATGCATATCTTCAGAATCCCCTGAAGAGAGGACATAAAAAAAGGAGTGGGACTGAAAAAGTATTTGAATAAATAGTGGCTGAAAATTCCCTAAATTTGGAGGAACAAACTTAGAGTCAAGAATCTAAATGAATCACAAATAGGATAAATTTGAAGAAAGGCATGTTAAACTTCTGAAGCCTAAAGACGAAGAAATCTTTAAAGAAGCTGAAAAGAGGGACGCCTGGGTGGCTCAGTTGGTTGGACGACTGCCTTCAGCTCAGGTCATGATCCTGGAGTCCCGGGATCGAGTCCCACATCAGGCTCCCAGCTCCATGCGGAGTCTGCTTCTCTCTTTGACCTTCTCCTCGTTCATGCTCTCTCTCACTGTCTCTCTCTCAAGTAAATAAATAAAATCTTTAAAAAAAAAAAAAAGAAGCTTAAAAGAAATGACACATCACCTACAGGAGGAAAACAATTGAATTATAGCCAATTCTCATCAGAAATAATGGAATCCAGATGAAAATGGCACAAAATTTTTAATTTCTCAAAGTAAAGAATTATAAAGAGAACCAAAATAGATGAAGGAAAACTAAAAGAGTTTGTTTCTGGTACACCGCCATTACAGAATGTCTAATGGATATTCTTTAAATAGAGAATCAGGAAGTAAAAAAGTTCAAAGCAAAGAGCAGAAATATGGATAATACAATAGCCTATGTGAGTTTTCTAAATCATATGCTTTATTAGTTTCCTAGAGTTTCTGTAACAAAGTAGCATGAACTTGGTGACTTAAAACAACAGGAATTTATTCCCTCATGGTTCTGGAGGCTAGAAGTCTGAAATCTAGATGTTGGCATGGTCATGCTCTCTCCAAAGCCTGCAAGGCTGTTGGTTATCCCAAGCTTTCCTATGGAAGTGTAACTTCATGTTCTACCTCTGTCATTACATAGCATTCTCTGTGTGTGTGTGTGTGTGTCTTTGTGTCTTTGTATCTGTTTGTCTGTTTCTATCTGCCTCTCTTCTCTTCTTAGGGAAACCAGTCATATTGGATTAGAATCCACCTTAATCTAGTATGACCTTCTCTTAATTTATCTAATTAAATCTGCAACAACTTTATTTTCAAACAGGGTCACATTCTGAAGTACTGAAGGTTAAGACTTAAACATATCCTTTGGGAGGAACACAAATCAATCCATAAAAATTATGCCTTCCAGACCCCAAAGTTCATGTCCTTTTCACATGTAAAGTACATTAACCCTATCCTAATATCTCCAAGAGTCTTAACTAGCATCAACTCTAAGATCAAAATTTCATATATAAATTCATTTTGAATCATGTATAGGTGAGACTCTTAAATATATTCTACGGTAAAATTCTAAGTTTCTACCTCAAAAAAACTAGAAAAAGCAAAGCAAAACAAAACAAAAGTAAGCAGAAGGAAGGAAATAATGAAGATACGAGGATAAATCAACAAAATTGCAACATCTAGATTAATATTTGATTAAATAAATGCATAATGTAGCCTAGCTAAGTTGACAATTAAAATTAATTATCACAGCAATGTTTATTCTCTTTCTCTGTCTTATCTGCATATAATATAATCTGTATTCTATTTAAGCATTTTGGATTTTGTCTGTTTCCTCCAACTTCAATATACTTTCCAGAAGGCAAGAAAACTTGTCTATTTTTTTCCCTGTTGTATACAGCTCCTAGAATAGTGTCTGGTACATATTGTGGAGTAAGCAAATATTTGTGAACTAAATGAGTTGCTATTCAGAAAGTAGTTTGGCAATGTCCAGTAAATTTTAGGATATATACAAGGATATAGTTTAGAATAACAAAAAGTTGGAAACCAGTCAAATGTCCATTAATAATGGAATGGATTTTTGAATATTGTATTGCATTCATACATGGAATTCTCTTGTTCACTTAAAATGAGTTAAATAAAACTACACATAGAAACATAGATAAGCTCCAAAAACAAAATATTAAACAGAAAAAAGCAAGTTGCAAAATGACATATACACTCTGATAACTATAAAATTTAACAATGCACAAAACAATTTTATATAATGTTTATGGACATACAATGAGCAGAGAAACTCACCTATATCAGGTTACTTGTAAGGAGGAAAGGAAATCAATGAGGTGGATGGGAGAGTTTAATTTTATACATAATTTTCACTGTAAAAAAACAATGATCTGATGCAAATATGAAAAAAATTAACATTCAATAGCTCTAGGTGATAGAAATATGGTGTCTAACTTTTAAACTCCTTCTGTATATTTGATATACTTAATAATTGGCAATAAAAGCATAATGGCAGAGAAGATACAATTTCAAATACCAACCACAGAAAACCTCAGGACTAAAAAATAAGTAACAGAAAAAAATCTGTGTAAATAAATCTTTCATATACTTTTGAAGAACAGAAAGTCTTAAAAAAAATGTCCTTCTATTGGATGGTACAAGTCATAGTATGAAAATGTTATTTATTCTGATTACACTAATTTATAGTTTAATTTGATCCTATGGAGACAGTAAGATTTTTGAAACTGAACAAACTAATTCTAAACTTCATATGAAAAAAGTTCACATCAAGAAAAGCCAGAAAAATTATTAAAAAGAAGAGCAAAAGAGGGCTTGGTCTTATGAGATATTAAAATGTATGATAAAAATACATAAATTAAAAGACTTGTGTGGTACCAATATATGACTTAAGTGCCCAAACCATACTTCATTTATGACTACTTCTCTCTATTCTGCTGTACCTTCCTAATCTGAGTCACAATTGTCTCTCACTTAGATTACTGCAACTTTCCCGTAAATGGTCTTCCTATTTGCATTCTGCCCACTACCCCACCACGCAGTCCATTCTCCACATAGCAGCCAGAGGGATCTTTAAAAACTTGGACCATGCCAATCCTCTGCTAGAAATTATAAATAGATAGGCACACCAAGAGAACAAAGCTGAGTTCAAAAAATATCTCTGAATACACAAACGTGATTGGTACATGATGATGGCATAATTTCATATCAATGAATAAAATGTAAATTATTTAATAAATGGTGTTGGTGCAACTAACTAGTCGTTGCAAAAAGTAAAATTGGATTCTGCACTCACTCTTTACCCCAAAATGGATTTTCTATGTTATATAAAAAGAATAAAGCCTTTCGAAACTAATTTAATTCCTTATGTGGAAAGGAACAGATAGAGACTCATGGGAGCATCAGCAGACTTTCAAGATATTGGTCATGTTCTATTTATTGACCTGGGTGCTGGTTACATGGAATTGTTCAGTTTATGAAAATTCATTGAACCACACTTAGGATATATGTGAAAATGTGCACTTTTTTTTACATTATATGCCAATTAAAATTTAAAATATTCAAAATAATGAAGCTACAAAAGGAAAGAGAAAGACTGATTCATTCCACTATATAAAATCATGATTTTTCTACATGGGAGATATACTGTAAATAAAATCAAGTACAAGTAAGAAACTGGGGAAAAATTTGTAACACATAGAGCAAAAAAACAAATTTCCTTAATAAATAATTAGTAAGGGAAATGACCAAAATAACTTAACAAAAATGGGCAAAATAGAGGTGCCTGGTGGCTCAGTGGGTTAAAGTGTCTGCCTTAAGCTCAGATCATGATCCCAGGGTCCTGGATCAAACCCCACATTGGGCTTTCTGCTCAGCAGGGAGCCTGCTTCCCTTCCTCTCTCTCTCTCTGCCTGCCTCTCTGCCTATTTGTGATCTTTGTCAAATAAATAAATTTTTTTAAAAATGGGCAAAATACATGAGTTAACATTCACAACAAAGTACATACAAATGGCTTTCATACAGATGAAAAGACACACAGTCTCATAATAAAACAAATGCAATCAAAAATTCCCAAAAGGAAGTTTTGCCCTTCAGATTTGCAAAAATGTCTTAAAATAAAAACATACTATATTGTAAAAGTATCAAGAAGCTGGCAGTCTTGTGCATATAAAGCATAATCTTTATAGTGCTCATTTGGTAATATCTAACAAAATTTTAAATGACATACTCAGGAATGCTGCAATACCTAAAGGTTAATCCCAATGTTTTTACAAGAGATATGTATCATCATTTAAAAAAGAAAACATTTTGAAACAATCTAAATTTCCATTTATTAAAAATCAGGTATATAGAGAGGAAGCTGGCAATGGAGGAGGAGGACATCAGGCTCCCCTCATCCTACAAACACAACTAGATAACTATCAAATAATCCTACATACCCCAGAAATAGACCTAAAGACTGAAAGAACAAACTCCACAACTAACGGAAGGAAAAAGACCACATTGAAGAAGGTAGCAAGTACAGAGACATGGTTTAGGGGAGAAGCAAATCCCAGGTGCTGCAGAGTGGAGGAAGTCATAGTTGCAGAGAAGGGCAAGAGAGAGGGGAGCACATAGGGTAACATGCAGGGACAATGTTTCCCCAAGACCACTGGCCTGATAAGAAGGACTGAATTTTGTGAGTTCTTGCAACCACCAAGTCTTAAGTCCTGGAGTTTTAAATGTCACTGGGCTTTGCTGGGATAGAGCTTGGAGGGCATTTAAATCTGAATGTTTTCCTTCTTTTCTATTTTTTCAGCCCAGGGCCTGCTGTTTCAGGTAGTGTCTCTGGTGTGTGCTGTGTGTGCTCTGCTATTGTGTTTTGGCTGCTCTATCCTTCAGGCCACTTGAATGCAGAGGCTCAAGATGCTTGTGGGCAGTATTTGTTTCCTGGCCTAAATGTGATGAGATTTAACCTATGTGAGCTCTGGTCTGTTTTGTGAGAGAAGACCTGATGCCTCCACCAGAACTGAGGTCCTGCAGAACTCTGGAATTTGGAGATGAGAAGTGGGCAGGGATTCAAGCTGCTCTTCTGGAGGAAGGGCCCACCATGTTGGGATTGAGGAAAGCTTGACTGAAAAAGGAAGTCCCACCAGACTGTGGTGGGGTGTAAGCAAGTTAGACAGCCAGTATCAATGAGGAAATTGAAGAAGAAATTAAGATATATTTGAAAACAAATGAAAAGAAATTGAAAGTCCAAAACCTTTAGGTCCAAAACCTTTAGGATGCAGTAAACAGTGTTAAGAGAGAAATATATACCAATAGAGGCCTACCTCAAGAAGCAAGAAAAATCTCATGTAAACAACCTAACCTTATACCTAAGGAGCTAGAAAAAGAACGACCAATGAAGCTCAAAACAACAGAGAAAAGGAATAATAATGATTAGAGTAGAAATCAATGATATAGAACAAATCAATGAAACAAGAACTGGTTCCTTGAAAAAAAAATTAATAAAATTGATAAACCTCTAGTCAGACTTAACAAAAAGAAAGAAGGACCTAAATAAATAAAATCACAAGTGAAAGAGGAGAAATAACAACTAAGAACACAGAAATACAAAAAACTGTAAGAGAATATTGTGAAAAACTATATGTCAATATATTTTCCAGGACCACCTGGAAGGAATGGATAAATTCCTGGAAACATAAACTACCAAAGTAGTTGACTACCAAAGCAGTCTTCCCCAAGAGAGGGAGAAACAGAACACTTGAGCAGATTGATAACCAACAAAGAAATTGAATCAGTAATCAAAAAACTCCTGACACCTAAGAAACAAAAAAGTCCAGGAGCAGATGACTTCACAGGTGAAGTTTACTACACATTTAAAGAAGAGTCAATACATGTTCATTTTATGACATCTGCATTACCCTGATACCATAAGGAGATGGTGAACACTATCAAAAAAGAGAACTATAGACTCTTAATCTCACAAAACAAACTGAGGGTTGCTGGAGGGAGGGGGTTTGGGAGAAGGGAGTGGGATTATGGACATTGGGGAGGGTATGTGCTTTGGTGAGTGCTGTGAAGTGTGTAAACCTGGTGATTCACAGACCTGTACCCCTGGGGATAAAAATATATGTTTATAAAAAATAAAAAAGAAAAAAAGAAAAAAAAAGAGAACTATAGGCTAATATCACTAATGAACATTCATATGCAAAAATTCTCAAGGAAATACTAGCAAACTTATCCAACAATACATTTTTTTAATTAATTTTTTAATTTTTTTATAATCATGTATTTTTATCCCCAGGGGTACAGGTCTGTGAATTGCCAGGTTTACACACTTCACAGCACTCACCAAAGCACATACCCTCCCCAATGTCCATAACCTCACCCCTCCTTCTCCCAACCCCCCTCCCCCCAGCAACCCTCAGTTTGTTTTGTAAGATTAAGAGTCACTTATGGTTTGGGAGGGAGACAAACCAACAATACATTTAAAAAAATCATTCAGGGGTGCCTGTGTGACTCAGTGGGTAAAACCTCTGCCCCTAGGCCCTGGGCTCAGGTCATGGTCTCAGGATCCTGGGATCCAGCCCCACATCAGGCTCTCTGCTCAGCAGGGAACCTGCTTCCTCCCCTCTCTCTGCCTGCCTCTCTGCCTGCTTGTGTTCTCTGTCTGTCAAATAAATAAATAAAATCTTTAAAAAAACAAATCATTCACCACGATCAAGTAGGATTTATTCCTGGGCTGCATCAGTGATTTAATATTTGCAAATCAATCAATGTAATACACGCATTAATAAAAGAGAGGATGAGAACCACATGATCATTTCAATAGATACAGAAAATGTGTTTAACAAAGTACAACATCCATTCATGATAAAAAACCCTCAACAAAGTAGGTTTATAGGGAACATCCCTCAGCATAATAAAGGCCATCTAGGGAAAATATCATCTAACTAATATCATCCTTAATGTAGAAAAACTAAAAGCTTTTACTCTAGGATAAGGAACAAGACAGGGATGTCCACTCTCACCTAAAAAAAAAAAAAACAAACAAACTCTTTCACCTAAAAAAACACCTAAAGAGGTAAGGAAGAAGTCAAACTTTTAGTAGTTACAGGACTGATAGGACACATAAACAAATTCAGTCAAGTAACAGGATACAAAATCAATGTATAGAAATCTGTTGCATTTCTATACACAAACAATGAAGCAGCAGAAATAAAAATTAAGGAATCAATGCCATTTATAATTGCACCCAACCTCATAAAATACCAAGGAATAAACTTAAGCAAAGAGGTGAAAGACCTATACTCTGAAAACTATAAAACACTGATGAAAGAATTCAGGAGTACACAAAGAAATGAAAAGACATACCATTGTTATGGATTGGAAGATCAAATATTGTTAAAATGTCTATACTATCTAAAGCAATCTACAGATTTAATGTAATCCTTATCAAAATACTAACAAAGTGTTTCACAGAGCTAGAACAAACAATCCTAAAATTTGTATGGAACCACAAAAGACCCAAATAGTTAAAGGACTTTGAAAAAGAAAAGCAAAGCTAGAGGCATCACAGTTTTAGAGTTCAAGTTATATTACAAAGCTATAGTGAACAAAACAGTATGGTACTGCCACAAAAATAACCATATAAATCAATGAAACAGAATAGAAAACCCACAAATGAATCCACAACTATGCCAATTAACCTTCAACACAAAGGTAAGGACTATCCAATGGGAAAAAGACAATCCCTTCAGCCAACGGTCTTGAGAAACCTGGACAGTAACATGCAGAAGAATGAAATTGGGCCACTCTCTGACACCACACACAAAAAATAAATCCAAATGGATGAAACACCTAAATGTGAGAGTTGAAATCATAAAAATCCTAGAGTAGAACACAGGCAGTAACCTCTCTGATATTAGTCATAGCGAATTCTTTCTAGATATGTCTCTGGAGGCAAGGGAAATAAGAACAAAAATAAACCATTGGGATTCATCAAAATAAAAATCTGCACAGTGAAGGAAACAATCAGCAAAACTAAAAGGCAATCTACAGAATGGGAGTAGATAATTTGCAAATGACATATCTGATGAAGAGTCAGTATCCAAAATACATAAAGAATTTGTAAAACTTAACATCCTCAAAATGAATAATCCAATTTTAAAATGGGCAGAAAACAGGAACAGACATATTTCCAAAGAAGACATCCAAATGGCTAACAGACACATGAAAAGACTTTCAACGTCACTCATCATCAGGGAAATGCAAATGAAAACTGTAATGAGATATCAGCTCACACTTGTTAGAATGGTTAAAATCAACAACACAAGAAACAACGGGTGTTGATCAAGATGTGGAGAAAGAGCAACCCTCTTGCACTGCTCATGGGAATGCAAACTGGTGCAGCCACTCTGGAAAACAGTATGGAGGTTCCTCAAAAAGTTAAAAATAGAACTACCTTATGATCCAGCAATTGCACTACTAGATATTTACCCAAAGATACAAAAATACTAATTCAAATGAATACATGCACCTCGATGCTTATAGCAGCATTATCAAAAATAGCCAAATTATGGAAACAGCCTGTGTCCACCAACTGATGAATGCATAAAGAAGATGTGGTATATATGTAGAATTTGGAATATTACACAGCCATAAAAGGAATGAAATCTCACCATTTGTAACAACATGGATGGAGCTAGGATATTATGCTAAGCAAAATAAGCCAGTCAGAGACAAACAAATACTATATGATTTCATTCATATGTGGGATTTAAGAAACAAAACAAATAAGCAAAGGGACCAAAGGTGAGGAGGAGAGAAAGAGAGAAGCAAACCAAGAAACAGAGTCTCAACTATGGATAACAAATTGATGGTTACCAAAGGGAAGGTGGGGGGGGGTTGAATTGGTGATGGGGATTAAGGAGTGCACTTGTGATGAGTAATCACCATTGTATAAGTGTTGCATCTCTATATTGTACACCTTTAAACTAATATCACATTGTATGTTAACTAACTGGAATTCAAATAAAATTTTTTAAAAACACACAAAAAGTATTTAATAAAATAAATTTCTGTATGCTCATAATATAGAATACTACACAGTAATTTAAAATAATCAAAAGTTCTACTGCCAGTATCTGTGTGAAAGGATATTTACAGAAACAAGATTTACTTTTAGGGGCGCCTGGGTGGCTCAGTGCGTTAAGCCACTGCCTTCGGCTCAGGTCATGATCTCAGGGTCCTGGGATTGAGTCCCACATCGGGCTCTCTGCTCAGCAGGGAGCCTGCTTCCCTTCCTCTCTCTCTGCCTGCCTCTCTGCCTGCTTGTGATCTCTCTCTGTCAAATAAATAAATAAAATCTTAAAAAAAGATTTACTTTTAAATGATTTAATATGCTGTGAATAATATGGTGCTAACAATACATTATCCCCCTATTATCCACAGGAGATACCTCCCAAGACCCCCACTGGATGCATGGAACCATGGATAGTATGAAAACTTATATACACTGTTTTTCCCTATAATAAAGTTTAGTTTATAAATTAGGCACAGTAAGATACTAACAACAATAATGATAAAATAAAACAAATATAGGGGCACCTGTGCGGCTCAGAGGGTTAAACCTCTGCCTTCAGCTCAGGTCATGATCTCAGGGCCCTGGGATCTAGCCCTGCATAGGGCTCTCTGCTCAGTGGGGAAACTGCTTCCCCCCCACTCCCCACTGCCTGCCTCTCTGCCTACTTGTGACCTCTCTCTGTGTTAAATAAATAAAATCTTTAAAAAAAAAAAAAAGAAAACAATTATAACAATGTACTGCAGTAAAAGTTAGGTGAATGTAACTTCTCTCTCAAAATATCTCATTGTACTGTGTCCTTCTTGTGATGATGTAAGATGATAAAATGCCTATGTGAAGAGATGAAGAGAGGTGAATTATGGGCATTGTAAAATAGCATAGGATACAACTGATCTTTTCACTATACGTCGGAAGGAGTATCACCAGCTTTCAGATTGTGGTTGACCTCAGGGTAACTGAAACTATGGAAAGAAAAACTGCAGATAAAGGTACTACTGCATATTTCTTAAGTCCTTGATAGTGATGCCATTAAAATACTCCATTAAAAAAGAATTTTTAAAAAGATTTTGTTTACTTATTTGACAGAAAGAGCAAGACAGCACAAGCAGGGGGAGGGGCAGAGACAGAGGGAGAAGCAGGCTCCCTGCTGAGCAGGGAGCTCCATGTGAGGCTCAATCCCGGGACCCTGGGATCATGACACAAGCGAAAGGCAGATGCCTAACTGACTGAGCCACCGAGGTCCCCCAAGAAAGAATTTTTCTTAGAGAGGGGGTGGGGGGGAAGGGGCAGAGGGAGAACAAGAAGGAGAATCCCAAGCAGGCTCCATGCTGGAATACAGTCTCACATGGGGGCTCCATCTCACAACCCTGAGCTCATGACCTGAGCTGAAACTGAGAGTCAAATGCTCAACTGACTGAGCCACCCAAGAATCCCAAGAAATCTTTTAAAGGAAATTTTTTTCTTTTAATTGAAGAATATTTGATATAAAATATTTTAGTGTTTTCAGATGTACATAGTGACTTGATATTATATGGTCGCCACAATGAGTCTGGTTAGTATCTGTCAGGAATTCAGAGTTGTTACAATATTACTGACTATCCTCCCTATGCTGCACATTAAATCCCCCATCTTATTTTATAACTGGAAGAATGTACTTGTTAATTCCTTTTACTTATTTCATCTTTCTCCTACCACACTCTCCCCTCTGGCAACCATCACTTTCTTCTTGGTGTTTGTGAGTTTGTTTCTGTTTGGTTTTGTTTGTTATTTGTTCTGATTTTTAGATTCCACCTGTAAATGAAATCATATGGTATTTGTCTTTCTCTAACTTATTTCACTTTTTGGAGCCTCTAGGTCCATTCATGTTGCAAATAGCAAAATTTTACTCTTTTTTTTAATATAATTTTTTATTTTTTATAAACATATATTTTTATCCCCAGGGGTACAGGTCTGTGAATCACCAGGTTTACACACTTCACAGCACTCACCAAAGCACATACCATCCCCAGTGTCCATAACCCCACCCCCCTTCTCCCAACCCCCCTCCCCCCAGCAACCCTCAGTTTGTTTTGTGAGATTAAGAGTCACTTATGGTTTGTCTCCCTCCCAATCCCATCTTGTTTCATTGATTCTTCTCCTACCCACTTAAGCCCCCATGTTGCATCACCACTTCCTCATATCAGGGAGATCAGATGATAGTTGTCTTTCTCCGCTTGACTTATTTCAGTAAGCATGATACACTCTAGTTCCATCCATGTTGTCGCAAATGGCAAGATTTCGTTTCTTTTGATGGCTGCATAGTATTCCATTGTGTATATATACCACCTCTTCTTGATCCATTCATCTGTTGATGGACATCTAGGTTCTTTCCATAGTTTGGCTATTGTGGACATTGCTGCTATAAACATTCGGGTGCACATGCCCCTTTGGATCACTATGTTTGTATCTTTAGGGTAAATACCCAGTAGTGCAATTGCTGGGTCATAGGGCAGTTCTATTTTCAACATTTTGAGGAACCTCCATGCTGTTTTCCAGAGAGGTTGCACCAGCTTGCATTCCCACCAACAGTGTAGGAGGGTTCCCCTTTCTCCGCATCCTCGCCAGCATCTGTCATTTCCTGACTTGTTGATTTTAACCATTCTGACTGGTGTGAGGTGATATCTCATTGTGGTTTTGATTTGTATTTCCCTGATGCCGAGTGATGTGGAGCACTTTTTCATGTGTCTGTTGGCCATCTGGATGTCTTCTTTGCAGAAATGTCTGTTCATGTCCTCTGCCCATTTCTTGATTGGATTATTTGTTCTTTGGGTGTTGAGTTTGCTAAGTTCTTTATAGATTTTGGACACTAGTCCTTTATCTGATATGTCGTTCAAAAATATCTTCTCCCATTCTGTCAGTTGTCTTTTGATTTTGTTAACTGTTTCCTTTGCTGTGCAAAAGCTTTTGATCTTGATGATATCCCAATAGTTCATTTTTGCCCTTGCTTCCCTTGCCTTTGGCGGTGTTCCTAGGAAGATGTTGCTGCGGCTGAGGTCGAAGAGGTTGCTGACTGTGTTCTCCTCAAGGATTTTGATGGATTCTTTTCTCACATTGAGGTTCTTGATCCATTTTGAGTCTATTTTTGTGTGTGGTGTAAAGAAATGGTCCAATTTCATTATTCTGCACGTGGCTGTCCAATTTTCCCAACACTATTTATTAAAGAGGCTGTCTTTATTCCACTGGACATTCTTTCCTGCTTTGACGAAGATTAGTTAGCCATAGAGTTGAGAGTCTATTTCTGGGCTCTCTATTCTGTTCCATTGATCTATGTGTCTCTTTTTGTGCCAGTACCATGCTGTCTTGAAGATGACAGCTTTGTAATAGAGCTTGAAGTCCGGAATTGTGATGCCACCAACTTTGGCTTTCTTTTTCAATATCCCTTTGGCTATTCGAGGTCTTTTCTGGTTCCATATAAATTTTAGAATTATTTGTTCCAATTCTTTGAAAAAGATGGATGGTACTTTGATAGGAATTGCATTAAATGTGTAGATTACTTTAGGTAGCATAGACAATTTCACAATATTTATTCTTCCAATCCAGGAGCATGGAACATTTTTCCATTTCTTTGTCTCTTATTCAATTTCTTTCATGAGTACTTTATAGTTTTCTGAGTATAGATTCTGTGCCTCTTTGGTTAGGTTTATTCCTAGGTATCTTATGGTTTGGGGTGCAATTGTAAATGGGATGGACTCCTTAATTTCTCTTTCTTCTGTCTTGTTGTTGGTGTAGAGAAATGCAACTGATTTCTGTGCATTGATGTTATATCCTGACACTTTACGGAATTCCTGTACAAGTTCTAGCAGTTTTGGAGTGGAGTCTTTTGGGTTTTCCACATATAGGATCATATCATCTGCGAAGAGTGATAATTTGACTTCTTCTTTGCTGATTTGGATGCCTTTAATTTCCTTTTGTTGTCTGATTGCTAAGGCTAGGACTTCTAGTACTATGTTGAATAGCAGTGGTGATAATGGACATCCCTGCCGTGTTCCTGACCTTAGTGGAAAAGCTTTCAGTTTTTCTCCATTGAGAATGATATTTGCGGTGGGTTTTTCATAGATGGCTTTGATGATATTGAGGTATGTGCCCTCTATCCCTACACCTTGAAGAGTTTTGATCAGGAAGGGATGCTGTACTTTGTCAAAAGCTTTTTCAGCATCTATTGAGAGTATCATATGGTTCTTGTTCTTTCTTTCATTGATGTGTTATATCACATTGATTGATTTGTGGATGTTGAACCAACCTTGCAGCCCTGGAATAAATCCCACTTGGTCGTGGTGAAAAATCCTTTTTAATATACTGTTGAATCCTATTGGCTAGTATCTTGGTGAGAATTTTCGCATCTGTGTTCATCAAGGATATTGGTCGATAGCTCTCTTTTATGATGGGATCCTTGTCTGGTTTTGGGATCAAGGTGATGCTGGCCTCATAAAATGAGTTTGGAAGTTTTCCTTCCATTTCTATTTTTTGGAACAGTTTCAGGAGAATAGGAATTAGTTCTTCTTTAAATGTTTGGTAGAATTCCCCCGGGAAGCCGTCTGGCCCTGGGATTTTGTTTGTTTGGAGATTTTTAATGACTGTTTCAATCTCCTTACTGGTTATGGGTCTGTTCAGGCTTTTTATTTCTTCCTGGTTCAGTTGTGGTAGTTTATATGTTTCTAGGAATGCATCCATTTCTTCCAGACTGTCAAATTTGTTGGCTTAGAGTTGGTCATACTACGTTCTTATAATAGTTTGAATTTCTTTGGTGTTAGTTGTGATCTCTCCTCTTTCATTCATGATTTTATTTATTTGGGTCCTTTCTCTTTTCTTTTTGATAAGTCTGGCCAGGGGTTTAGAAAATTTTATTAATTCTTTCAAAGAACCAGCTCCTAGTTTCGTTGATTTCCTCTATTGTTTTTTTGGTTTCTATTTCATTGATTTCTGCTCTGATCTTTATGATTTCTCTTCTCTTGCTGGGCTTAGGGTATTTTCTTGTTCTTTCTCCAGCTCCTTAAGGTGTAGGGTTAGGTTGTGTACCTGAGACCTTTCTTGTTTCTTGAGAAAGGCTTTTACTGCTATATATTTTCCTCTCAGGACTGCCATTGTTGTGTCCCACAGATTTTGAACCATTGTATTTTCATTATCATTTGTTTCCATGATTTTTTTCAAGTCTTCTTTAATTTCCCGGTTGACCTATTCATTCTTTAGAAGAATGCTGTTTAGTCTCCACGTATTTGGGTTCTTTCCAAACTTCCTCTTGTGGTTGAGTTTTAGCTTCAGAGCATTGTGGTCTGAAAATATGCAGGGAATGATCCCAATCTTTTGATGCTGGTTGAGTCCTGCTTTAGGACCGAGGATGTGTTCTATTCTGGAGAATGTTCCATGTGCACTAGAGAAGAATGTGTATTCTGTTGCTTTGGGATGAAATGTTCTCAATATATCTGTGAGGTCCATCTGGTCCAGTGTGTTGTTTAAGGCCTTTATTTCCTTGCTGATCTTTTGCTTGGATGATCTGTCCATTTCAGTGAGGGGAGTGTTAAAGTCCCCTACTATTATTGTATTATTGTTGATGTGTTTCTTTGATTTTGTTATTAATTGGTTTATATAGTTGGCTGCTCCCATGTTGTTGGCATAGATATTTAAAATTGTTAGATCTTCTTGTTGGACAGACCCTTTGAGTATGATATAGTGTCCTTCCTCATCTCTTATTATAGTCTTTGGCTTAAAATCTAATTGATCTGATATAAGGATTGCCACTCATGCTTTCTTCTGATGTCCATTAGCATGGTAAATGCTTTTCCACCCCCTCAGTTTAAATCTGGAGGTGTCTTTGGGCTTAAAATGAGTTTCCTGGAGGCAACATATAGATGGGTTTTGTTTTTTTTTATCCATTCTGATACCCTGTGCCTTTTGATTGGGGCATTTAGCCCATTAACATTCAGGGTAACTATTGAGAGATATGAATTTAGTGCCATTGTATTGCCTGTAAGGTGACTGTTACTGTGTATTGTCTCTGTTCCTTTCTGATCTACCACTTGTAGGCTCTCTCTTTGCTTAGAAGACCCCTTTCAATATTTCCTGTAGAGCTGGTTTGGTGTTTGCAAATTCTTTCAGTTTTTGTTTGTCCTGGAAGCTTTTAATCTCTCCTTCTATTTTCAATGATAGCCTAGCTGGACATAGTATTCTTGGCTGCATGCTTTTCTCGTTTAGTCCTCTGAATATATCATGCCAGCTCTTTCTGGCCTGCCAGGTCTCTGTGGATAAGTCAGCTGCCAATCTAATATTTTTACCATTGTATGTTACAGACTTCTTTTCCTGGGCTGCTTTCAGGATTTTCTCTTTGTCACTGAGACTTGTAAATTTTACTATTAGGTGACGGGGTGTGGGCCTATTCTTATTGATTTTGAGGGGCGTTCTCTGAGCCTCCTGAATTTTGATGCTTGTTCCCTTTGCCATATTGGGGAAATTCTCCCCAATAATTCTCTCCAGTATACTTTCTGCTCCCCTCTCTCTTTCTTCTTCTTCTGGAATCCCAATTATTCGAATGTTGTTTCGTCTTATGGTGTCACTTATCTCTCGAATTCTCCCCTCGTGGTCCAGTAGCTGTTTGTCCCTCTTTTGCTCAGCTTCTTTATTCTCTGTCATTTGGTCTTCTATATCGCTAATTCTTTCTTCTGCCCCATTTATCCTAGCAGTGAGAGCCTCCATTTTTGATTGCACCTCATTAATAGCTTTTTTGATTTCAACTTGGTTAGATTTTAGTTCTTTTATTTCTCCAGAAAGGGCTTTTATATCTCCCGTGAGGGTTTCTCTAATATCTTCCATGCCTTTTTTGAGCCCAGCTAGAACCTTGAGAATTGTCATTCTGAACTCCAGATCTGACATATTACCAATGTCTGTATTGATTAGGTCCCTAGCCTTCGGTACTGCCTCTTGTTCTTTTTTTTGTGGTGAATCTTTCCGCCTTGTCATTTTGTCCAGCTAAGAGTATATGAAGGGGCAATTAAAATACTAAAAGGGTGGCAACAACCCCAGGAAAATATGCTTTAACCAAATCAGAAGAGATCCCATATCGTGAGGAGGGAGAAAGGGGGATAAAAAGAGGTTCCTAAAGAAAGAAAGAAAAATAAAAAAGAAAAGAAAAGAAAAGAATTTTAAAAAGAAAACGAATTTAAAAAAGTATAACAAAGAAAAAATATATATATTAGATAAACTAGTTAAAAAACGTTAAAAAAGAAAAGGGTAAAAGTTAAAAAAAATTTTAGCAGAAGAAGAGAAAAAAATGAAAAAGAAAAAAATTAAATTAACTGCAAGACTAAAAAATCACAAGGAGAAAGCCATGAGTTCCGTGCTTTGCTTTCTCCTCCTCTGGAATTCTGCTGCTCTCCTTGGTATTGAAACCGCACTCCTTGGTAGGTGAACTTGGTCTTGGCTGGATTTCTTGTTGATCTTCTGGGGGAGGGGCCTGGTGTAGTGATTCTCAAGTGTCTTTGCCCCAGGCGGAATTGCACCGCCCTTACCAGGGGCCGGGCTGAGTAATCCGCTCGGGTTTGCTTTCAGGAGCTTTTGTTCCCTGAGCGCTTTCCATAGAGTTCCGGAGGACAGGAATACAAATGGCTGCCTCCTGGTCTCCAGCCCGGAGGAGCCAAGAGCTAGGGGCCCCACTCCTCAGTGTGCCCTCAGAGAACAGTGCCCAGTAACTCCGTCTGCCTGACCTCTGGCCACGCTCTGAGCTCACTGAGCCTGTGGCTGGTTCAAGGTAACACCCAGCCGTGAGCTTACTGTCGGCTCTGTCTCTGTAGCCGGCTTTCCTGGCTTTCCTGCTCCAATACCCGCAAGCTCTGTGACACTCAGACACCCCCGATCCTTCTGTGACCCTGCGGAACCTGAGGCCACACTGACCTTGCGTGGACTTTGCCCCGGTTTAGCCTCTGGAGCGATGTCCCTCAGCAGAACAGTCTTTTAAAAGTCCTGATTTTGTGCTCTGTTGCTCCGCCGCTTGCCGGGACCCGGCCCCTCCCCCCCTGGGTCTATGTTCCCGTCGCTTTGGATTCACTTCTCCGCCAGTCCTACCTTTCAGAAAGTGGTTGTTTTTCTGTTTCTAGAATTGCTGTTCTTCTTCTCTTCGATCTGCCGATGGGTTTGCAGGTGTTTGCAATCTTTAGATAGGCTATCTAGCTGATCTCCTGCTAGCTGAATTAGTCTCAGCCTGCTACTTGTCCCTCATCTTGACTCCTCCTCCCTCCTGCCTTACTTTTATTGTTTAAGATCATCCTGTCTTTGTTTGCTTATCTGTGGTAGTTCCAACCACTTCAGATTTTTTTCTAGGGTGCATTTTGTTTTGGTCATGGTTGATATTTTGGACTCTATTCATTCACTCAACCATCCTTTAACAGTATAACTAGGAGGAGGAAGGAACTCTCAACAAAGAAAAGAACCTGAGACAATGTCCACTCCCACAGAACCAATGAATATGGATATAAACAAGATGTCAGATAGAATTCAGAATAGTAATCATAAAGTCAATAGCTAGGCTTAAAAAAAGCATTAGTGACAATATAGAATCTCTAAGGGTAGAAATGAGATCTAATCAGGCCAAACTTAAACATGCTATGAATGAGATGCAGTCTAAACTGGACACCAACAGTCAGGGTAAATGAGGCAGAAGAGAGAATAAGTGATCTAAAAGATAAGCTGATAGGGGTGCCTGGGTGGCTCAGTGGGTTAAAGCCTCTGCCTTCAGCTCAGGTCATGATCCCAGTGTCCTGGGATCAAGGCCCGCATTGGGCTCTCTGCTGAGTGGGGAGCCTCTTTCCTCCTCTCTCTCTGCCTGCTTATGATCTCTGTCTGACAAATAAATAAATAAGATCTTTTTTTTAAAAGCTGATGGAAAGGAAGGAAGTTAAGGAAAGCAGAGATAGGCAGCTAGTAGCACATGAAAATAGACAGAGAGAGATTAATGATGCCATGAACCATTCCAGTGTCAGAATTATTGGGATCCCTGAGGGCATGTGGAGAGAGAGAAGACCAAAAGGTATATCTGAGCACATCATAGCTGAAAACTTCCTTAATCTTGGGAAGGAAACAAACATTCATGTCCAAGAGGTAGAGTGGACCCCTACCAAAATAAAAAATTAACACCCCAACATATAATAGTGAAGTTTGCAAGTCTTGCAGCTAAAGAAACTATTCTGAGAACAGCTATGGAGAGGAGATTCCATACATATGTAAGGAGGAACATCAGAATAACAGACCTATCCACAGAGACCTGGCTAGCCAGAAAGTTCTGCCAAGACATATTCACGGCATGACATGAGAAGGACATGAAGGCAAGAATACCTTAGCCAGCAAGGCTGTCATTCAGAAAGGATGGAGAAATAGAGATTTCAGGACAGGGAGAAACTAAAAGATTATGTGACTACCAACCCAGCCCTTCAAGAAATATTAAGGGAGATTCTGCAAGCAAAGAGAGATCCCAAAAGTTATATAGACCAGAAATTAACAGAGACAATCTACAGAGACAGGGACATTACATGCAATACAAGGGCATGAAATTCGTATCTTTCAATAATTACTCTCAATGTAAATGGGCTGAATGTTCCCCTCAAAAGACACAGGGTTCCAGACTGGATAAAAGAGCAGGTCCCATCCATATGCAGTCCACTAGAGATTCATTTTGAACCTAAAGACAACTCCAGATTGAAAGTGAGGGGATTGAAAACCATATGCCATGCCGATGGACCTCAAAGAAAGCTTGGGTAGCAATCTTCATGTCAGGCAAATTAGACTTTAAACCAAAGACTATTGTAAGAGGTAAACTATATCATATTTAAAAGGTCTATCTAACAAGATCTAAAAATTGTAAATATCTATGCCTCCAAAATGGGAGCAGACAATTACATAAAACAACTAATAACCAAAATAAAGAAACATATTGATAAAAATACGTTAATAGCAGGACACTCCAACACTCCACTCACAGCAATAGACAGATCATCTATGCAGAAGATCAACAAAGAAACAAGAACTTTGAATGACACGTTGGACCAGATGGACTTCGTAGATATATACAGAACATTCCATCCTAAAACAACAGAATAGTCATTCTTGTCAAGTGCACATGGAATTTTCTACAGAACAGATCACATACTGAGTTACAAATCAGGTCTCAACTGATACCAAAAGATTGAGATTATTCCCTGCATGTTTTCAGATCACAATGCTTGAAACTGGAACTCAGCCACAAGAAGAAATTTGGAAGGCTCTCAGACACTTGGAGGTTAAAGAGCATCCTGTTAAAGAATGTCTAGGTCAACTAGGAAATTAAAGAAGAACTTAAACAATTCATGCAAACCAATGAAAATGAAAACACCTCAGTTCAAAACCTATGGGATACTGCAAAGGCAGTCCTCAGAGGGAAGTACATAGCCATCCAAGCCTCTCTCAAAAAAAAATTAGAAAAATCCCAAATGCACAAATTAACCTTACACCTGAAGGACCTGGGGAAGGAACAGCAAATGAAGCCTAAACCAAGCAGGAGAAGAGAAATAATAAAGATTAGAGCAGAAATCAATGAAATAGAAACTAGGAGAACAGTAGAACAGCTCAACGAAACTAGAAGCTGGTTCTTTGAATGAATTAATTAGATAGATACACCTCTGGCCAAACATATCCAAATAAAAGGAGAAAGGAACCAAATTATTAAAATCATGATTGAAAGGGGGAGAAACCACGATATATACCAAAGAAATAGAGACAATTATTAGAACTTACTACCAGCAGCTATATGCCAACAATCTAGGCTCTCTGGAAGAAATGGACACACACCTGGAAATTTATAAACTACTGAAACAGGATGAAATAGATAATCTGAACAGACAAATAACCAGCAAGGAAGTGGAAACAGTAATCAAAACTTCCTAAGGAACAAGAGTCCTAGGCCAATGGCTTGCCAGGGGAATTCCACCAAATATTTAAAGAAAAAATAATACGTATTCTACTGAAGCTGTTTTTTAAAAAAAGAAAAAAAAACAGAAATGGAAGGAACACTTC
Organism: Mustela lutreola; assembly: GCF_030435805.1. Lineage (NCBI taxonomy): Eukaryota > Metazoa > Chordata > Mammalia > Carnivora > Mustelidae > Mustela > Mustela lutreola. Next base: position 65,552,621 of record NC_081308.1, on the reverse strand, counting down.
CAAACTTGTTCTATGAAGCCAGCATTATCCTGATACCAAAAACAGGCAAAGACCCCATCAAAAAAGGAGAATTACAGACCAATATCCTTGATAAACATGGATGCCAAAATACTTAACAAGATCCTAGCCAAGAGGGTCCGACAGTATATTAAAAGGATTATTCATCACAACCAGGTGGGATATTCCTGAGATGAAAGGGTGGTTCAACACTTGCAAATCAATCGACATGATAAATCACATTAACATAGGAAGAGACAAGAAACATATGATCTTCTTAATAGATGCAGAAAAAGCATTTGATAAAATATAGCATCCTTTCCTGATTAAAACTCTTCAAAGTATAGAGATAGAGGGAACATACCTCAATATCATAAAAGCCATCTATTAAATGCCCACAGTGAATATCATTCTCAATGGGGAAAAACTGAGAGTCTTTCCTGTAAGGTCAGGAACACAACAGGGATACCCACTCTCACCACTTTTGTTCAAAATAGTACTAAAAATCCTAGCCTCAGCCGTCAGACAACAAAAAGAAATAAAAGACATTCTTTGGTCACACTGTTAGTTTATAGAAATGCAACTGATTGGGGCACCTGGGTGGCTCAGTGGGTTAGGCCACTGCCTTTGGCTCAGGTCATGATCTCAGGGTCATGGGATCGAGTCCCGCATCGGGCTCTCTGCTCAGCAGGGAGCCTGCTTCCCTTCCTCTCTCTCTGCCTGCCTCTCCGTCTACTTGTGATTTCTCTCTATCAAATAAATAAATAAAATCTTTAAAAAAAAAAAAAGAAATGCAACTGATTTGTGTGCATTGATTTTGTATCCTGCCACATTGCTGAGTTGCTGTCCCCTGCAACAGGTTCTAGAATTTCATCTGGTAATCCCTTAGGTTGACCCTAAACCTGGTTGTAGATTTTAAAGACCCAAAGGAAGGTAGACTTTATTGGGAAGCAGATCAAAAAGTGTGACAGCTATAAATACATGGGGACCATGGCTTCTTGTAGGTTTGAGGTAGCAGGGAAAAAAATGAAATAAATTATCACAACAACAAAAGAAAATTATATAACAAAAAAAAAAAAACAGTGTACTAAAAAAAAAACTGTGACAATAACGCTTTGGCCTTGAGAATCCCTACTTGGCACAGCAACAGCTTAAGGACCTTGGCAATAGGCAGAGCAACTACAGTATGTTTTAAATGACAAGGAACCATAGCCCAGGAGACTAGTTTCACCTTAAAAATTTCAGAGGGCAAACCAGGAGATTATCAAGAAATAAAGATAGAGCTGACTTAATATCTTAGAGTTCAATTTCAGCTTACATTAAAAGTAAAGAAGGATGTACTCCCAACGATGCTCTTAGGCCTGCAAACTTCTGGATATGAGACTAGGAAAGGGGAGATAATATTTTCTGTTATTATGTCAAGGAAGATAAACGATATCTAAGAGATTTAACAGAAAAGGCAAAATATGAGAAGAAACTGGAATGACCTCCCTTATTCCACACCTTTTTGCAAGGGGACCCACATCCAGAAAACTATTTAAGTGTCCTCTGGAAACTGCAAAGTATCATTAAGAAGAGCAGATTATAATCTTTTTGATGACTGATTATAAAATATTCAGGAAAAAAATCAAGAAAGAAAGATCACGATGAACAATATAGGATACTTTAAGCATTATTTAGTGAGTTTCACAGTGCTTGTCATCAGAGAAGCAGGTGTAGTCTGGACCTGGAGGGAAGATGCTCATGGCACTTAGGGAGTTAGGGCTCCAAGAGAAGAGGAGAAAAGATTAAGTCACTAAAGTTGGATTTCAATATATAGATGGGTCTGGTCTACATTAGATATTTGAATGATGCAAGGATACCTCCTGGAAGAAACGTCCCTATCCTTTACAGGAATGTAAAGGTGGGTAAGGAGTTGTTTTTATTTTATTTATTTATTTGGCAGGCAGAGATCACAAGCAGGCAGAGAGGCAGGCAGAGAGAGAGGGAAGCAGGCTCCCTGCTGAGCAGAGAGCCCGATGTGGGGCTCAATCCCAGGACTCTGGGATCATGACCAGGGCTCAATCCCAGGTCTCTGGGATCATGACCTGAGCAGAAGGCAGAGGCTTTAACCCACTGAGCCACCCAGGCGCCTCCATGTTATTTGTTATGCTCCACAAATAAGTGAAACCATATGATAATTGACTCTCTCTGCTTGACTTATTTAAAAAAAAAAGAGGTTATATTCTGCAGATGACTTTTTCTTTAGTGCTTTTCTGTCATTTAGAGAAATTAAAACATTAATCCAGTGTCTCCTGCATGGCAAGCTATTTTGCTTTCTTGCCTCATTTACTTGGTATTTCAGGTACTGAATAGCACTTATCAATTCAGTTGTCAATTACTAATAAGTTTAAGCTTGGCAGGAAAAAGTGAAGCTACTTTTGGACCTTCAGCCTAAGTTATGTACTAAAATCCAGCTTTACCAGATAGCCCTGTATCAGAGTACTGGGCACTAATTCCAGTAATCACAAAGTAGTGTTTTAATTCCTCTATATCCTTATCCCTTGTGTGTATAGATCCTTTATGGTTCTTATTATGGGAAACATAATGAGTTTAAGTCAATACATGAGTATTCCTGAGTCCCTGTCTATAACCCCAAATTACTATGATCAAAAACTTTATCCTAGATTTTAGCAGTCAGGAATTTTGGCACCAGGGGTTACAGGGCCAGCCACATCTATTAGAATATAATCAAGTAACAGACTAGAAATGAGGGAAATTTTGGCCAGTCCCTGGAACCACTGTCACTAATAAATTATTTTCTGATCTATAGCTAAAACTTGTTTAGAACCTTTATCATCCCTAGTGAATTTTTTTTAAAAAAATTAATTTATTTATTTTCAGAAAAACAGTATTCATTATTTTTGCACCACACCCAGTGCTCCATGCAATCCGTGCCCTCTATAATACCCACCACCTGGTACCCCAACCTCCCACACCCTCGCCACTTCAAAGCCCTCAGATTGTTTTTCAGAGTCCATAGTCTCTCGTGATTCAGTTCCCCTTCCAATTCCCCCCAACTCCCTTCTCCTCCCTAACACCCCTTGTCCTCCATGATATTTGTTATGCTCCACAGATTAGTGAAACCATTCTCTCTCTGCTTGACTTATTTCACTCAGTATAATCTCTTCCAGTCCCGTCCATGTTGCTACAAAAGTTGGGTATTCGTCCTTTCTGATGGAGGCATAATACTCCATAGTGTATATGGACCACATCTTCCTTATCCTTCGACAAAACAGGAAAAAATATACAGTGGAAAAAAGACAGTCTCTTCAATAAATGGTGCTGGGAAAACTGGACAGCTATATGTAGAAGAATGAAACTCGACCATTCTCTTACACCGTACACAAAGATCAACTCAAAATGGATAAAAGACCTCAACGTGAGACAGGAATCCATCAGAATACTAGAGGAGAACATAGGCAGTAATCTCTTCAATATCAGCCACAGCAACTTCTTTCAAGATATGTCTCCAAAGACAAAGGAAACAAAAGCGAAAATAAACTTTTGGGGCTTCATCAAAATCAAAAGCTTCTGCACAGCAAAGGAAAGAGTCAAAAAAACAAAGAGGCAACCCACGGAATGGGAGAAGATATTTGCAAATGACAGTACAGACAAAAGGTTGATATCCAGGATCTATAATGAACTCCTCAAACTCAACACACACGAAACAGGCAAACATATCAAAAAAATGGGCAGAAGATATGAACTGACACTTCTCCCATCAAGACATACAAATGGCTATCAGACACATGAAAAAATGTTCATCATCACTAGCCATCAGGGAGATTCAAATTAAAACCACATTGAGATATCACCTTACACCAGTTAGAATGGCCAAAATTAACAAAACAGGAAACAACACGTGTTGGAGAGGATGTGGAGAAAGGGGAACCCTCTTCCACTGTTGGTGGGAATGCAAGTTGGTGCAGCCTCTTTGGAGAACAGTGTGGAGATTCCTCAAGAAATTAAAAATAGAACTTCCCTATGACCCTGCAATTGCACTCCTGGGTATTTACCCCAAAGATACAGATGTCATGAAAAGAAGGGCCATCTGTACCCCAATGATTATAGCAATGGCCACGGTCGCCAAACTATGGAAAGAACCAAGATGCCCTTCAATGGACGAATGGATAGTGAATTCCTTTTATGGCCATTTAATATCTCCCTCTAAGAGCGCCACATCAATGAAATCACTGTGTAAATGAAATTAGTTTCTTATTGCTAAGCTGATCAATAAGTATGGGCTGGAGAAACTAAAAGTTTATTTCTCAGTAACTGGAAATAGCCTTTTATTGACATGTCTACTGTTTTATGTGGCTTCTTGCTGGGGAAATGATAGGTGATTTGTTTCTTTATATAGGCTTTCTGTACTTCCAAAATCTTCTATAATGTGTATTCACCCCCTTGATAATCAGGAAACTAAGGAAAAAAAAGAAAATCTGGTAAATCAAAGGGATTGAATTAAGAGAGAGAAAGAGAGGGAGAGATCTTTACCCGTAATTGCAGCCTGATCTTGGAAATCAAAGCCATAGTCCTCAGGGGAGAACTGTCAATATTGAAATTCTATTACAAAGACTTATGCTTATCATAACAAATGATAAATAATGTACTATTTGCATGTTTCACATTTTTTAGGCCAACACATTTCTAAATTGATTTTTTCGCAAAACAGTTAGTTGCTATCACAAAGAGTAAACAATCTCTGAAGGAGAAAACAAATTTTTAGATTTTAAATTAGTATCCCTAAGTCTTAATTGCCCTTTCTACAAATGAGATGAGGTTATAAAAAGGTTATTGTCGGGGGGCCTGGGTGGCTCAGTGGGTTGGGGCCTCTGCCTTCCACTCAGGTCATGATCCCAGGGTCCTGGGATCGAGCCCCGCATCGGGTTCTCTGCTCCTCGGGAGCCTGCTTCCTCCTCTCTCTGCCTGCCTCTCTGCCTACTTGTGATCTTTGCCAAATGGATAAATAAAATCTTAAAAATAAAAAAGGTTATTGTCAACTATCCTGTATGTTCTTAGGGAACATGGTACTTAAACATTTGGTGAGAGATCCCAGATTCTGGTAGGGTATAAAGCCTTGATAATCTCAGGATGTAAAACAGGAATAATAACATCTTCCCATAACAGAGCAAGATTGAGTCATATACCAAAAACAGTTTTGACATCCAGGAGTAAAAAGTTGAATTTATTTTTATGAGCATGGAACAGACTATATCTTTAGCTGGTATCAGAAAGAACAATGCCCAAATTTGGAAGTCCTTGTTAGTGTGGGTAAAGAATCAGTTAGGCTACATTGCATTCCTAGAAGACAGAGTCTCTGGAGTGGCCTCAGAATTCTTCAACTTACTATTTTTCACCAAGTAAAGATAAAGCGGCCCTCATTCTCATCACTGAAGGTAAGAAGGGCTCTCCGGTTTTCATGAGGGCCTGTGGTATGGTCTTTCTGGACTGTTTTTTAAATCAAGTTATCAATTTTTATGTCTGTGTTTCATTGAGCTTTGAGAAATATATATACCCTTGTAACTGCCACCCCAATCAAGAAATAAAATATTTCTAACACTCCAAAATATTGCTTCATGCTCCTTATCCAGCTTCCAGCTTCCAGCTTCAGGAAGCTGCTGATCTGTTTTTGGCCATAATTGGTTAGTTTTATCTTTTCTAGAATTCCAGTAGGTAAAGTCATGCATTATGTACTGTTTTATGTCTGGCTTTTTAAACTCGCCATAATTTTTTTATTTTCATCCATATTATTTTTTCATGCATGTAGTTATGTGTATCAATATTCATGCTTTGTAAAAATAGGTTTGTTGGAATATTATTTATATACCATGAAATAGATAAACTATGATACATTCATTTGATGGAATACTGTACAGCAATAAAAAGGAATGAACTAGGAAGAGAGGGGACTTACCAAGTTCCTCACTCCACCATTCTGCAAGTCTAACTCCTTCCATTTCATTACTTCATATCGCTGTATATTTCATTTTTGTATATGTGTGGTGTGAGGTAGAGGTCATGGTTTGCTTTTTTCCCCGTACAAACATCCGGCTATTCCAGTACTATGTATTGAAAACATTATCAGCTCTCTGTTGAATTTCCTTTGTACTTAAAAAAAAAAGAATTATTTATTTGCAAGAGTGAGAGAGCACTAGTGGAAGGGGCAGAGAGAGAGAGAAAATCTCAAACACACTCCATGTTGAGCATGGAGCCCAACACAGAGCTCAATCTCACAACCCTGAGATCACAACCTGACCTGAAACCAAGAGTCAAATGTTTAACCATCCATGCCACCCAGGTGCCCCTCCTTTGTACTTTTGTCAAAGATCCAGTAAAATAAATTTGCAAATCACATATTCAACAAAGAATATATAGATACCTTTCTAAACTCAACAGTGAGAAAACAAAGAACCCTATTTTTTAATGGACAAATAACATGAACAGATGTTTCACCAAGGAACATATGCAGTTGGAAAACAAGAAAAGATGTTCAACATTAATAGCCACTAATAAAACCTAAACTAAGAACACGGATGGGGGTGCCTGGAGCACTCAGTGAGTTAAGCATCTGGCTTCAGCTCTGATCATCATCTCAGGGTCCTGGGTTCAAGCCCCATTTCTGGTTCCATGCTCAGCAGGAGATTCTCCCTCCCCCTCTGCCTCTGCCCCTGGCTCATACTCTCTCTCTCTTTCTCTTAAGTGAATAAATAAAATCTTTAAAAAGCAAAAAAGTACATAGAAAATATACAAATAAATAGGAAGCACATGCAAGCATTCATCACTTATCAGAGAAGTGCTAATTAAGGCCATTTCATACCTATCAGGTGGCTAAAATAAAAAAATATTTATAATGTCAAATGCTGGTGAGAACACAGAGAATATTGATAAATGTTAAATGTTGGTGAGGATGCATCAACTTAAGGACTCCCCTATATTGACGATGGGAATGTAAAATGGTACAGCCACTCTAGAAAATATTATGAAAGTTTTGTAAAACATTATACAAAGGATTACTTCCAGAATGCAGGCATGAAATGCTCCATGAACCTTCTTCCCAGCAAAACAACCATAACTGGTGAAGATTATTTTTTAAAAAAAACAACCATTTAAAATCTCTGGAAGTGTTCCTAAGGGTATAGAGGAAATGAAGAGATATTTATTCAAGAAAAATGTACTAAATCTTGGTAAAAGCAGTGAGAATCTATGCTCAGTGACATAAGCTCCTCTGTGGGCAAGTAAATCAAAGACGATGGTATTTCTTTCCAGGAGGGGTAGGCAACCAACATTTCTCATTTTCCCCAGGTTCATGAATGCAACTCTATTCCAACCAAGCATAATTGAGAGGATAGGGTTTCTTTCACCCAACCAGACTTAACTAATAGTATGGAAACTCTAACCTAGGCATGGCAGGCCAAAAACACGTGTCCCCTATTACCCTCACCCCCAGCTGACTTATAGGATATTCTCCACATCGAAAGGCAAGACACACTACTTAGAAAGTGGGTGACCACTGATACAGGTCATTGTTCCCAACTCCAGCACTGGAGTGGTGACACAGATTTTGTTCAAACACAGCCATAAGAATAGAGCACTCTGAAACTCTCCGAAAGGGAACTGACTTTATTTGGAGCACAGTGTGGGGGAATTTCAAGCCAGAGGATGCTCTTGAAACACTGGAGATTCTTGTGGTAAGTAACTAAAAGGCTAGTACCTTCATGAGAACACACTAAATTAACTATAGGCCAATTTACTAGAGAGACTGAGGGAAAGAGACAACTAAGAAAAGCCTTCCTGGAGTCAGAGCAAAACTCAAACGCTGGCCTCAAAAACTACTGCTTCAAAGGGGTCCAAGTTTAATTGGATCAGACTGAGAAGCAATGTAATGCCACAAGGCATTGTTGAAAACAGTAGAGCAATTAGCTCGCAATTAGTGGTGCTTAACATCTCTCTGTGTTACCAGCAAAGGCAGACAACTTAACAGATCAGAGAGACAAAAAGGAGCTCTGCAAAGCCACTGTCATTTCAGAGTGCATGCATGGCTAAAACTGTGCCTTCTAAAGAATGACATTAGGGTTTGTACATGATAGGGGAAATAGGTTTCACTAAAATAGTACATCCATATTACTAAACAAAAACAAAAACAAGCAAACAGTGATAACAATAAACCCTGAGAAAGGGAGGGTCAGTAAGGAGTTGCTATAATATATTATCTAAAATATAAATATTTATATTTATTGTATTTATGAATGTAATATTTATTACAAATAAATGAAAATAACAACTTATTATTAATGTATTTATATTATTATTATTTTCTAAGATTTTATTTATTTATTTAACAGAGAGAGAGAGAGAGAGAGATGGCAAGAGAAGGAACACAAGCAGGTGGAGTGGGAGAAGGGAGAAGCAGGCCTCCCACTGAGCGAGGAGCCTGATGCGGGGCTCGATCTCAGGACCCTGGTATCATGACCTGAGCTGAAGGCAGACACTTAATGACTGAGCCACGCAGGTGCCCTGTATTTATATTATTATTAATATCAATATTAGCTAATATTAATTATTTAAATATCATTATTATATATAATATGACATACAATAAATTAATAATATATAAATATATTATAATTTATATGAAAATGTGAATATAATTATTTTAAAATAACTAATTAACATTAATATATTATTATTGGTATGTCATTTATTATTATACAAATAAATATAACATTTGTATTTTATTTCATAATATATTTTTATTATGTCTATAATATTTAAAATATAAATATATATTAGAAATGAAAAAGAACAGGAAAGTATTACTTGTACACAAGAAAGGAAGCAGAAACTGAAATTGCTAGCGAGAGGGTCTTGATGTTAGATTTGGGAAACAAGGATTGCAGTTTTGTTATTATAATAAATACGCTCCAAGAATTAGAGAGAATTAGTATTGAAAATCTATAAAGAACTTATAAAACTCAACACCCAAAAAATGAATAATCCAACTTAAAAATTGACAGAACATATAAACAGGTATTTTTCTAAAGAAGATATACAGGGCGGCCAACTGATATATGAAAAGACGCTCAACATCACTCATCATCAGGAAAAGATAAAACTACAATGAGATAACACCTCATAAATGTCAGAATGGCTAACATCAACAACACAAGAAACAACAGGTGTTGGTGAGGATGCAGAGAAAGTGGAATACTCTTGCACCATTGGTGGAAATGTAAACTGATGCAACCACTTCAGAAAGCAGTATGGAGGGTCCTCAAAAAGTTAAAAATAGAGCTACCTTATGACCCACCAATTGCACTACTAGGTATTTACTCAAAGGATACAAAAATTCTGATTCAAAGGCATACTTTAACTCTGATGTGTATAACAGCATTATCAACAAAAGCCAAATTATGGGAAGATCCCAAATGTCCATTGACTGATGAATGGATTAAAAAAAAAAGATGTGGTGTATATATACAATGGAATATTACTCAGCCATTGAAAAGAATGAAGTCTTTCCATTTGCAATAACATGGAAGGAACTAGAGAGTGTTATTCCAAGTGAAATAAGTCAGTCAGTGAAAAACAAATACCATATGATTTCACTTATATATAGAATTTAAGAAACAAAATAGATGAACATAGGAGGGAAAAGAGAGGCAAACCAGGAACAGACTCTTAACCATAGAGAACAAACTGAGGGTTACTGGAGGGGAGGTGTGTGGAGGACTGGGTAAAATAGGTGATGGAGATTAAGGAATGTACTTTTGATGAGCACCAGGCATTGTATGGAATTGTTGAATCACTGTATTATACACCTGAAACTAATATTACACTGTTAACTAACTGGAATTTAAATAAAAACTTAAACAAAAGAACTAAATGAAACCCTGCATAATGAATTAAATGAAAGTATGAACACAATGTCTCAATACAAATATAAATTACTTTTTAAAATAAAAATTCTGGAGTTTAAAGTACAATAATAAAAGTGAAAAATTCGCTAGAGAGGCTCTAGTAGATTTGAAAGCTATTTAACTAGCAGGAGGAAGAATTAATGAACTTGAAGATAGATTAATAGAGATTATGCAATCTTAAGAATAAAGAGAAAAAAGAATATAGAAATGTTAATATATCCTCAGAGATGTGTACAACAACATTAAGTACACCAACATATAAAGGAGAGAGAAAAGGAGCACAAAAATATATTCAAATAAATAATGGAAAGCAGAAGGATGGTATACTCAAAATGCTGAAAGAAAAAAATCATGTAAATCAATAATTGTATATTTAAAAAGTTTTTTTTAATATAATTTTTTATTTTTTATACACATATATTTTTATCCCCAGGGGTACAGGTCTGTGAATCACCAGGTTTACACACTTCACAGCACTCACCAAAGCACATACCCTCCCCAATGTCCATAATCCCACCCCCTTCTCCCAACCCCCCTCCCCCCAGCAACCCTCAGTTTGTTTTGTGAGATTAAGAGTCACTTATGGTTTGTCTCCCTCCCAATCCCATCTTGTTTCATTGATTCTTCTCGTACCCACTTAAGCCCCCATGTTGCAACACCACTTCCTCATATCAGGGAGATCATATGATAGTTGTCTTTCTCTGCCTGACTTATTTCGCTAAGCACGATACGCTCTAGTTCCATCCATGTTGTCGCAAATGGCAAGATTTCATTTCTTTTGATGGCTGCATAGTATTCCATTGTGTATATATACCACCTCTTCTTGATCCATTCATCTGTTGATGGACATCTAGGTTCTTTCCATAGTTTGGCTATTGTGGACATTGCTGCTATAAACATTCGAGTACACGTGCCCCTTTGGATCACTACGTTTGTATCTTTAGGGTAAATACCCAATAGTGCAATTGCTGGGTCATAGGGCAGTTCTATTTTCAACATTTTGAGGAACCTCCATGCTGTTTTCCAGAGAGGTTGCACCAGCTTGCATTCCCACCAACAGTGTAGGAGGGTTCCCCTTTCTCCGCATCCTCGCCAGCATCTGTCATTTCCTGACTTGTTGATTTTAGCCATTCTAACTGGTGTGAGGTGATATCTCATTGTGGTTTTGATTTGTATTTCCCTGATGCCGAGTGATATGGAGCACTTTTTCATGTGTCTGTTGGCCATATTTAAAAAGTTTTAAGAATGAAAGCAAAATAAATATAGTATTAAATAAGCAAAAACTGAAAGAATTGATTGCTAACAGATCTGCTATTCAAGAAATATTAGAGGAAGATCCTCAGGTTCATAGGAAGTGAGCCCAGGCAAAATTAACTGGCCTATATATCTCCTGTGAATATGGATACAGAAATCCTCAACAACAACAACAAATCAAGCAACCTGAATCCAGCAATATATACAAAGGCTTATATACCACAACCAAATGGGATTTAGCCCAAGAATGCAAGTTTGTTTGTTTGTTTGTTTGTTGTTAAATATTTTATTTATTTATTTGACAGAGATCACAAGTAGACAGAGAGGCAGGCAGAGAGAGGAGGAGGAAGCAGGCTCCCTGCCAAGCAGAGAGCCCAATGCGGGGCTGGATGCGGGGCTCGATCCCAGGACCCTGGGATCATGACCCGTGTCAAAGGCAGAGGCTTTAACCCACTGAGCCACCCAGGTGCCCCTGCAAGTTTGTTTTAAATGTAAAAATTAGTCAATGTAATACACCATAGTAATAGAAGGAAGGACAAAAACTATGTGACCCATTCAAGAGATTTTTTAGAAGCATTTGAAAAAACCCAATACCTTTTCATGATAAGAACATTCAACTCATTAGAAATGGAAGGGAGATTCCTCAGTATGATAGAGAATATCTACCAAAAAAAACCATAGGTACCATCATATGTAATAGGGAAAAAATGAAAGCTGCCATCCTAATATCAAGAACAAGATAAAGATGCCCATAGCATCACTTCTATACAGCACTGTACTGGAAGTTCTAGCCAGGGCAATTAGGCAAGAAAGTGAAATAAAAAAAAATGTTGATTTAAAAAGAAGTAAAACTAAATCTGTTTGCTGATGACACAATCTTGTACACAGTAAATGCTAAAGAATTTCCCAAAAACTACTAAAGCTACTAAATGAGTTTATCAATGTACAAAAAGACCATTGTATTTCTCTACACATGAATAATCTGAAAATGAAATTAAGAAAACTCCTGCTATAATAGCATCAAAATGAATAAAATAATTGGGAATAAATTTAACAAAAAAGTTCAATATTTGTATAATGAAAGCTACAAAATGTTTCGGAAAGAAATTAAAAACCTAAATATAGAAAGACATCCAATATTCCTGGATGAAAAGACAAATATTAAGATGTCAATGCTCCCCAAGTTGAGCTACATATTCAACAGAATCCCCATCAAAATCCCAGCTTGCTTCTTTGCAAAAATTGACCAGCTTCGGGGCGCCTGCGTGGCTCAATGGGTTAAGCCTCTTCCTTCAGCTCAGGTCATGATCTCAGGATCCTGGGATCAAGCCCCATGTTGGGCTCTCTGCTCAACAGGAAGCCTGCTTCCCTCTCACTCTCTGCCTGCTTGTGATCTCTCTCCCCCTCTCTGTCAAATAAATAAATAAAATCTTAAAAAAAAAAAAAGAAATTCTTTCCTGCTTTGTCGAAGATTAGTTGACCATAGATTTGAGGGTCTATTTCTGGGCTCTCTATTCTGTTCCATTGATCTATGTGTCTGTTTTTGTGCCAGTACCATGCTGTCTTGATGATGACAGCTTTGTAATAGAGCTTGAAGTCCGGAATTGTGATGCCACCAACGTTGGCTTTCTTTTTCAATATCCCTTTGGCTATTCAAGGTCTTTTCTGGTTCCATATAAATTTAAGCATTATTTGTTCCATTTCTTTGAAAAAGATGGATGGTACTTTGATAGGAATTGCATTAAATGTGTAGATTGCTTTAGGTAGCATAGACATTTTCACAATATTTATTCTTCCAATCCAGGAGCATGGAACATTTTTCCATTTCTTTGTGTCTTCGTCAATTTCTTTCATGAGTACTTTATAGTTTTCTGAGTATAGATTCTGTGTCTCTTTGGTTAGGTTTATTCCTAGGTATCTTATGGTTTTGGATGCAATTGTAAATGGGATTGACTCCTTAATATCTCTTTCTTCTGTCTTGCTGTTGGTGTAGAGAAATGCAACTGATTTCTGTGCATTGATTTTATATCCTGACACTTTACTGAATTCCTGTATAAGTTCTAGCAGTTTTGGAGTGGAGTCTTTTGGGTTTTCCACATATAGTATCATATCATCTGCGAAGAGTGATAATTTGACTTCTTCTTTGCCGATTTGGATGCCTTTAATTTCCTTTTGTTGTCTGATTGCTGAGGCTAGGACCTCTAGTACGATGTTGAATAGCAGTGGTGATAATGGACATCCCTGCCGTGTTCCTGACCTTAGCGGAAAAGCTTTCAGTTTTTCTCCATTGAGAATGATATTTGCGGTGGGTTTTTCATAGATGGCTTTGATGATATTGAGGTATGTGCCCTCTATCCCTACACTTTGAAGAGTTTTGATCAGGAAGGGATGTTGTACTTTGTCAAATGCTTTTTCAGCATCCATTGAGAGTATCATATGGTTCTTGTTCTTTCTTTTATTGATGTGTTGTATCACATTGACTGATTTGCGGATGTTGAACCAACCTTGCAGCCCTGGAATAAATCCCACTTGGTCGTGGTGAATAATCTTTTTAATGTACTGTTGAATCCTATTGGCTAGTATTTTGTTGAGTATTTTCGCATCTGTGTTCATCAAGGATATCGGTCTATAGCTCTCTTTTTTGGTGGGATCCTTGTCTGGTTTTGGGATCAAGGTGATGCTGGCTTCATAAAATGAGTTTGGAAGTTTTCCTTCCATTTCTATTTTTTGGAACAGTTTCAGGAGACTAGGAATTAGTTCTTCTTTAAATGTTTGGTAGAATTCCCCCGGGAAGCCGTCTGGCCCTGGGCTTTTGTTGGTGGGAATGCAAGCTGGTGCAGCCACTCTGGAAAACAGCATGGAGGTTCCTCAAAATGTTGAAAATAGAACTGCCCTATGACCCAGCAATTGCACTATTGGGTATTTACCCTAATGATACAAATGTAGTGATCCAAAGGGGCACATGCACCCGAATGTTTATAGCAGCAATGTCCACAATAGCCAAACTATGGAAAGAACCTAGATGTCCATCAACAGATGAATGGATCAAGAAGAGGTGGTATATATACACAATGGAATACTATGCAGCCATCAAAAGAAATGAAATCTTGCCATTTGCAACAACATGGATGGAACTAGAGCGTATCATGCTTAGCGAAATAAGTCAAGCAGAGAAAGACAACTATCATATGATCTCCCTGATATGAGGAAGTGGTGATGCAACATGGAGGCTTAAGTGGGTAGAAGAAGAATAAATGAAACAAGATGGGATTGGGAGGGAGACAAACCATAAGTGACTCTTAATCTCACAAAACAAACTGAGGGTTGCCGGGGGGAGGGGGTTTGGGAGAAGGGGTTGGGATTATGGACATTGGGGAGGGCATGTGATTTGGTGAGTGCTGTGAAGTGTGTAAACCTGGTGATTCACAGACCTGTACCCCTGGGGATAAAAATATATGTTTATAAAAAATAAAAAAAAAAAAGAAAAAGAAATTGACAGCTTCATCCTAAAATGCATGTAAATAGGCAAGGGATTCAGACTAGCCAAATTAATTTTGAAAAAGAACAAAATTAAAAGACTCATACTTCCTAATTTCAAAACTTGTCACAAAGCTACAGTAAGCAAGATAGTGTGGTCCTAGCATACAGGTAAACATATACAACGGCATAGAATTGAATGTTCACATATAAACTTTCAAATTTATGGTCAGCTGATTTTTGTTAAAGGGAACAGGACAATTCCATAAAGAAAAATATGACTTTCAACAAATAAATTGGAACAATAAGAGGTCCTCATACAAAAGAATAAAGTTGGATCCCTTGTTCAGATCATACATAAAATAAACTAAAAATGTATAAAGTACCTAGATATAAGAGCTAAAATCATAAAGTCTTTAGATGAAAACATAGAAGTAAGTCTTTGTGACCTTGAGTTTGACAAAAGTTTCTTAGATATAAACCAAAAGCACAAACAACAAAAGACAAGGTAGGTAAGCTGGACTTCAAAACTGAAAACTTTTGTGCTTCGAAGGACACCATTTAGAACATGAAAAAAAAAAAACAGCCCAAATGATGGGATAAAATATTTGAAAATTATATATCTGATAAGAAACTGTGTCGATAATATATAAAGGAACTTATAACTCAACAATAACAAGAGAAATAACTCAAAGAACAGGCAAGTAACTGGAATAGGTATTTCTCCAAAGAAGATAAAGAGCCAAGAAGCACATGAAAAGATGCTCAACATCTTAGTTTTCAGGGGACTGTAATGAAAACTGCAATGAGATACCACTTTCCTCCCACTAGTACGGCTTTAAAAAATGGACAATTACAAGTATTAGTGAGGACATAGAGAGTTGTGAATATTCATAATACTGCTGGTGGGAATGTAAAATGATAAGACCACTTGGGGAAACAATTTGGCAGTTCCTCAAAAAGAAAAACATAGAAGTACCATATGACCCAGCGATTCCAAGAGAAACTAAAACATATGCCCCCACAAAAATCTGTAGACAATATACCTGGCAGCATTATTCATAATTGTGAAAAAATTAAAACAAATAAATTGTCCAAATTGATGAATGGATATATAATATGTGGTGTATCTATATAATAGACTATTTTTCAGCCATAAAAATGGATAAAATGTTGACACATGCTACAAAATGGATGGACCTCGAAACATTATGCTAAGTGAAAGAATCCAGTCAGAAAAGACTGCATTTGATTCCATTTATATTAAATGAGTAAGCAAATCCATGAAGACAGAAAGCAGATTGATGATTGCCTAGGGCTGGAAAAAGGGAATGGGGAATAAGGACGATGGAGCATGCTAATTAGTATGAGGTCTTATTGGGGTGAGGAAATGTTCTGAAATTAGTGGTGATGGCTACACAACATTATGGATATACTAAAAACTACTGAACATTTTAAAAGGGTGAATTTTGTGGTATGTGAATTATATATTAAGCTGTTAAAAACATACATATACAGGGGAGGTACCTGGGTGGCTCAGTTTGGTAAGCATCTGCCTTTAACTCAGGTAATGATCCCAGGGTCCTGGGATTGAGTCCTTCATCAGACTCTTTGTTCAGAGAGGAGCCTGCTTCTCCCTTTCCCTCTGCCTGCCACTACCCCTGTTTGTGCTTGCTCTCTCTTTCTCTGTCAAACAAATAAATAAAATCTTAAAAAAAAAAACCATATACAATGAGGAATCAATTATTGTAAGCTAAATAATGCTCCCTCTCCCCCAAGATTGCTACATCCTAAACCTTGAAACCTGGGACTATATTACATTGTAAGTGTAAAATGGGCTTTTCACATGTGATAAAGTTAAGGACCTTGAGCTCAGGAGATTATCCTGGATTATTTGTAGGGGCCCAACATAATCACCATGGTCCTTTAAGGATACATGGTGATGCATCAGAGTTGAAAGAAAGAGATGTGACATCGGAAGCCAAAGTTGAAGTGTTATGCTTTGAAGATGAAGTCTCGAAATAATTCTGCTGAGTGAAAAGAGCCAGGAAAAAATAGCACTTTGCTATTTGATTCTATAAAACTCTCAGAGAAAGAGAAATGCTGTATGATTTCACTCATATGTGGAATTTAAGAAATAAAATAAATGAGTACTCCTGAAACAAATACATTACATATTAATAATAAAAAAGTAACAATCTGAGGGGTTTGAAGTGGCGGGGGCGTGGGAGATTGGGGAACCAGGTGGTGGGTATTATAGAGGGCACGGATTGCATGAAGCACTGGGTGTGGTGAAAAAATAATGAATACTGTTATGCTGAAAATTTAAAATTAATTTAAAAAAAACAAAAATAAATATTTAAATAGAAATGGGAACTTGTTATAAACCAAATTATAAAATAAACTATCTAAAATGTAAAATAAAATAGCAAGGTCTAAGCACTAAAAAAAAAGTGGGTACAATGGTATACTCAACATTGACACATGAAATTAACCATCACACCCAGGTGTGCTGTGGAGTTGGGCCTTCTCTGCCAGACTCCTGGGTCACTTGCAGTGACTTTCCTCACAGACTGCTTGTCCCTCTGCAATCTGGATCCACACCACAGCCATGGTATTGTGTCAGGTAGACAGAGCCCTTCTCTTAAATGCATCAAACCAGCTATAGTTTGCATGGCCTTTTGTGGTTTTGTCTTTAAAGTCCCTCTTCCAAAGAGTTTCTTCATTCTTCAAATGCCAAAAGCTTTAAATTCAGTTATCTAAATGCTAAATAGAATGACAGTGTGAAACTGGAAAGTGAGTTGCTAGCTACCAGACAATAGCGGGAAGGCAACCACACCATCCAATACCTTGATGATCAAAATCATCATTTTGGAGCACAGGAGGAGATTTGCAGATGTTGTTGTGTAATGGGGAAGGATGGATTGTGCACAGTCAGGGAACCTGTATCATGCTCTGTGGGTCCAGATGAGGACAGGGAATATTTGTAACCATAGTGATTTGGTTAGGTCTGCCTAGACTCTCAGCCTAGGATTCACTAAAACTATTTTCTTTCTTTTCTTTTTTAAATCTTTTTTTATCCTTTTTGTTGTTGTTGTTGCTATTTTATGGTTTCATCTACTAAATATCCTCTAAATTTCACTTCTCTCTTTTCCTCCAATTCTGAAATCTTACCCTTGCCTTTTTTTCAATCTTACCTCTTTAGAGATACCAGTGCTAGAACTTTTGGAAACCAGGCCTCTGTCACTAAATAGTACCTGGTGACTGGTTACCCAAGTGGATTTTGATACTCTCTGTTCATTTGACACAATCAACTAGCTTGAGAATCACAGTCCATTGTGAAATGTTAACTTTTGTAATTCTGGCTACTAACATTGTATAAGGGGGGCTTGGGGTGGGTACACTTAAGTCTTATCAAAAATAAAAAACTTTATCTAATCCTAACTGGCCTCATTATGGACTGTAGAGGCCATGGCAATGTGAATGCCAGAAAGGTGAGGGGAGAATGCACATACACTTTGGGAAATGAACAGCACTGTTTGCCTTTGTAGCTCCATTTCCAGTCCATGTAGGTGGGATGTATCCAGCTTTGAATGGAAAAGCAAATGCACTCGAAGCCAAAAAATATATTTGAGCAAATAGCCTAGATAAGACCTTGTATTGATGTCTATATCCTGTAATACATAGCACCACATGTTCTTGAATGCCATTATGTTTAAAATTTGTTGTTAGGAGATTATGCTGGGTGAAATAAGTCAAGCAGAGAGAGTCAGTTAAAATTTGCTGTTATAGGGGTACCTGGGTGGCTCAGTTAGTTAAGCATCTGCCTTCAGCTCAAGTCATGATCCCGGGGTCCTGGGATCAAGACCCATGTCAGGCTCTCTCAGAGAGCCTGCTTCACTCTTTCTCTCTCTCTCTCTCTCTCTCTCTCTCTCTCTCTGTCAAATAAATAAAATCTTTTTTAAAAGAAACAAAACAAATGAACAAAGAAAAAAGACAAAAGGTGCACCTGGGTGGCTCAGTGGTTTGCCTTTGGCTCAGGTCATGATCCCAGGGTCCTGGGATCGAGCCCCTCATTGGGCTCTCTGATCAGCAGGGAGCCTGCTTCCTCCTCTCTCTCTCTGCCTGCCTCTCTGCCTACTTGTGATCTCTGTCTGTCAAATAAATAAGTAAAATATTTAAAAAAAAAAAAGACAAAAGGCAAAACAACAACAACAACAACAACAACAAAAATACCCAGAATTAAATACAGAGAACCAACTGGTGGTTTCCAGAGGGCACTAGTGGGTGCAGGGGTAAAATAAAAGAGGATCAAGTATACACTTACTAGATGAGTACTGGGTAACATATTGGATTGTTAAATCATTGTACTGTACACCCTAATCTAATATAATACTGCATGTTAATTATACTTTGGTATAAAAAAGTACTCTAAAGAAAGTCTCAAAAATACAAAATAATATAAAATTGTGACAGTGGTTGCCTATAGACAGGGGATGGGAGTAAGGGTTGGGAAGTGGTGAGGGTTGGGAGGGAGGAATGAGGAAACTTTTATTTTCAAATTGTTATTTAAATTCTAGTTAGTTAGGGATGCCTGGGTGGCTCAGTGGGTTAAAGCCTCTGCCTTCGACTCAGGTCATGGTCCCAGGGTCCGAGGATCGAGCCCCACATTGGGCTCTCTGCTCAGCAGGGAACCTGCTTTCTCTCCTCTCTCTCTCTCTCTCTGCCTACCTGTGATCTCTATCTGTCAAATAAAAAAAAATATTTAAATTCTATTTAGTTAAAATACAGTGTAATATTTATTTAAATTCTTGGTAGTTATAATACATTGTAATATTGGTTTCAAGAGTAGAATTTAGTGATTCATCGCTTACATGTAACACCCAGTGCTCATCATAACAAGTGCCATCCTTAATGCCTATCACCCATTTAGCCCATCCCCCACCCACTTCCTTCCATCAACACCCAGTTTGTTCTCTATTATTAAGAGTCTCTTATGAAAAAAAAAAAAAAGAGTCTCTTACGGTTTGCTTCTCTCTCTTTCCTTTTTTTTCCTGAAATGAGGAAATTTTTAGGGGATGGATATATTCATGATCTTGATTTGGGGCTTCATGGTGATATACATATGACAAAACTTACAAAAATTTCTATATGTGTACTAATCATTATGTTAATCTTTTCTCAACAGTGTTTTTTTTTTTTTTTTTTAAAACTATATAAGTTAAAATGACAAATACAACATAGCTCTGTCTTAACCATTCTGGGGGTTGTGAGAATAAACTGATCACTCTTTATCTTGTGCCCAATGAGCAGTTAGATATATCAAGGTAACTGCCTCTGTGTGCATTACCTCTTTCTCCTCCTCCTAATGTTTAGTTCTTTTTAAAATTCAGCCTTCTGTTTCTAATCTCGGACTCCAGGTTCCCTAAGAAGAATTATTTGTTTTTTCTGAATTTAGTGTGGAAATAAGTCTTGAGAAAAGCTTCTCAGTAATATTCTATTGACTTAGTAAGTCATTTTTTTATTAATTTCTTTTCAGCATAACAGAATTCATGGTTTTTGCACCACACCCAGTGCTCCATGCAATCCGTGCCCTCTATAATACCCACCACCTGGCTCCCCCAACCTCCCACGCCCACGCCCCACCCCTTCAAAACCCTCAGATTGTTTTTCAGAGTCTATAGTCTCTCATGGTTCCTCTCCCCTTCTAATTTCCCTCAACTCCCTTCTCCTCTCCATCTCCCTATGTCCTCCATGTTATTTGTTATGCTCCACAAATAAGTGAAACCATATGATAATTGACTCTCTCTGCTTGACTTATTTCATTCAGCATAAAAAATGGGCAGAAGACATGAACAGACACTTCTCCAATGAAGACATACAAATGGCTATCAGACACATGAAAAAATGTTCATCATCACTAGCCATCAGGGAGATTCAGGTTAAAGCCATATTGAGATACCACCTTACACCAGTTAGAATGGCCAAAATTAACAAGACAGAAAACAACATGTGTTGGAGAAGATGTGGAGAAAGGGGAACCCTCTTCCACTGCTGGTGGGAATGCAAGTTGGTGCAGCCACTTTGGAGAACAGTGTGGAGATTCCTCAAGAAATTAAAAATAGAGCTTCCCTATGACCCTGCAATTACACTACTGGGTATTTACCCCAAAGATACAGATGTAGTGAAAAGAAGGGCCATCTGTACCCCAATATTTATAGCAGCAATGTCCACTGTCGCCAAACTGTAGAAAGAACCAAGATGCTCTTCAATGGACGAATGGATAAGGAAGATGTGGTCCATATATACTATGGAGTATTATGACTCCCTCAGAAAAGATGAATACCCAACTTTTGTAGCAACATGGATGGGACTAGAAGAGATTATGCTGAGTGAAGTAAGTCATTCTTTTAATGCCTCCCTTTTAATTTACTTCTTTGTTTTAAACTTTTCATTGTGGTAAAATACACATAACATAAAATTTGCCAGCTTACCCATTTAAAAATGTACAGGTCGTTGAAATTAACTGCATTTACATTGTTGTGCAACCATCACCACCATCCATCTCCACAACTCTTTCATTTTGCAAAACTGAAACACTATACCCATTGAACAGCACCCCCCCACCCCATTTCCCTTAACCACAGCCTAGTCTACACTAAATATCTCATATAAGTTGAATCATACAGGATTTGTCTTTTGTGACTGGCTTATTTCACTTAGCAGAATGTTCTCAAAGTTTTTTTATGTTGTGATGTATGTCAGAATGTCCCCCCCCCTTTTAAGGCTGAATAACATTCCATTGTATGTATATGCCATGTTTTGTAATGGCACTTTAAAAATTCCAATCACTGCAAATAGTGGAGCTTTGAATTTTTAGACCTCTTGACCCTGGACTCCAACACAATGTCAAAAAAATAAAGTAGTTCTGGGGCACCTGGGTAGCTTAGTCAGTTAAGTGTCTGCCTTCAGCTTGGGACATGATCCCAGGGTCCTGGGATTGAGCCCAGCATCAGGGTCCAGCCCACCATCAGGCTCCCTGATCAGCGGGAATCCTGCTTCTTCTTCTGCCTACTGCTCCCCCTGCTTGTGCTCTCACTATTGCTCTCTGTCAAATAAACAAATAAAATCTTTTAAAAAGTAAAATGAAATAAAGGAGTTCTATCTCACTTACAGATGGTAGAAACTGAGCCCCAGCTTAGAGAAGATGACCAAAACATTTTCCTATACTTACAAGTAGAGAAGAAGAAGATGGGGTTTCCAAATTTTTCTAGAAATCTTCCATTTTTCCTAAAAATTGGGGAGAACACTATTCAATGGGACTAACTTGCTACTTGAACATAAAGCACACAGTTAATCAGATTTCTTCTAGGTTAGGAATGATTATCAACAGCTAACTAGAAAATATGTCCTCCTTGACAGTGCACACAGTTCAAGAAGGGGTGCACAAGGGTAAAATACCTATTAAGTCACCTAGATCAACCAACTCAATCCTGGTGACAAATGGAGGGACTGATCATAGAGCAAGATCATCCTCACATCTTTTTGGGTTCCAGTGATAGTTGTACTTGTAGCATGGGTCATACCATTCATTCCAAAGGTCATGTCCATTACCACTGGCATCTTTAACTCCAGGTCTATTTACCACTTTCAGTCAGGAAACTGTGGTAGGAGCCACAATAGCAGAGTTTAGAGGGTATAGAGGACATAGGTGCTAGAATTGAATGCAATAAATCTGTGGTCTTTTGAGTTCACACAGAGCCCTGCCTCTTTTACTTCTGCTTGGAAAAACTACTTTTAGGAGAATCCTAGAATTCTGAATGCGATTAGTTCCTGGGTTGACAGGGCCTAGTCCTGTCATGACTTAGGAGTCATCAAACAAATGATTTTCCCCTTTTCATTTCCCCATAACTGCCATTGTCCCCAGGACATGTGTATATAGCAGCTTAACAAATGCTTCTAAAATTGTTTTGCATCGTAAGAATAAAAATAAAACTATGTCCCTAAATAGCATTATATAAAAAGGTGGACAACAAATGGATTAAGGAACTAAAAGTGAAAGGTAACATTACAATTTTAATAGAAGAAAATATTTTAAAAATACATTTGTGTCCTGGAGATAGAGGATGGATTGGAGGGAAAAAAAAAAACTATTTATTTATTTATTTGGCTCCACACCCAGCATGGAGCCTAATGCAAGCCCAATGTGGGGCCTGAACTCACAACCCTGATATCAAGACCTGAGCTGAAATCACAAGTCAGACATGTAAATGACTGGGCCACCCAGTCACCTCAGGGAAAGAACTTTTTTTTTTTTTTAACATTTTATTTATTTATTTGAAACAGAGAAAGAAAGAGGGAGGGAGGGAGGGTGGGAGCAACAAAAGCAGTGGGAGTGGCAGGCAAAGGAGAAGCAGGATCCCCACCCAGAAAGGAGTCTAATGTGGGGCTCCATCCCAGGACCCTGGGATCATGACCTGAGCTGAAAGCAGACACTTCACGGACTGAGTCACTCAGGTACCCCTGGAAAGAACTTAAAAAAAAAAAAAAAAGATTTATTTATTTATTTATTTATTTATTTCAGAGAAAGAAAGTGGAAGAAAGAGGGAGAGAGAAAGAAAGAATCTCAAGTAGACTCCCCACTGAGCATGGAGCCCAATGTGGGGTCTGATCTCACAATCCCTGAGATCATGACCTTATCCAAAATCAATAGGTGCTTAACCTACTGAGTCACCCAGGGGCCCGAGAAAGAACTTTTGAAACAAAATTCCGGAAGTGAAAATAAAACAAATCTTTGATAAATTCAAATGTTAAGATTACATATTTCTATTTGACATTAAAAAAACACCATGGATAAAACCAATAGGAAGATGATAAAATTAGAGAAAATATTTTCAGTCTCTGAAACCAACAATACCTAAAGTATACAAGATCTCTGGCAAGTGAACAACAAAAAGACCAGCAATTTCAGTAGAAAAATAGGCAAATGATATCCACAAGCTATGTACATACAAGCAAACCCAAAAGATTAATAAGCATATGTAGAGATGCTCAAACTAAGCAATAATCAGAAAAATGTAAATTTAAAAAAACAATGAAATATCACTTTATACCCATCAAACTGATAAAAATTAAAAAGCGGGGTCATGTCAAGTGCTGGTAGAATGTAGATTTGTACATGCAGGTAGGAGCGTAGATTTGTGCCATCATTCTAAAGAACTAATCCAAAGCAGTTAATTAAATTTAATGTATGTCTCATACTCCAGCAATTTTGCTCCCAAGTCAGTATCCCCCCAAAATTTCTTACATGGATTCATTCAGGACTATTCATTGCACCATCGTTTGTGGTGGGGGTGGGGGGCTGGAGATGCTAGTTGAGTAATGCAGCAGGGAAAGAAGCAATGTGCTAGATCTGCACATAACAACATGGTTGGAGTTTTTAAATACAGTGCTTGGGGGGAAATGATTATGCAACGTAATTCCATCTACATACAGATGAAAACATAAGATAATAGGCATTTTGTGAGAATACCTGTAATTCTTGCTTTTGAGTGGTCTCCATTCTCAACATGGAGCACAGTGCAGGATTGGAACTCATGACCATGAGATCAAGACCTGAGCTGAGATCAAGAGTCAGACACTTAACTGACGGAGCCACCCAGGCATCCCAAGAATACCTATAAATTAAAAGGTACTCATAAACATGTTAGAATACCTACATTAGGAGAAAGGAGAAGTGAAATGGGAGTCCAATACAGGAATGAAAAGGAACAAACAATAAATGGGCATTGTGAAAACAAAACACTAGAATATAAAATTACTCAGTCAGAGGCAATAAAAGTAGCCAGTGTGCAGATTTTAAGAACTACAGAGGTCATATTTCTGACTTTTCAAAAATCTGTAGGGTAAGGAACAAAAAAGGAAGTGAGTGGCTCAGCTTAGAAGCTGAGTTGCTAAAGAAAAATTCTAAAAAAAGAAAGAAAGAAAGAAATGAAAAGGAAAGGAAAGGAAAGGAAAGAAAAATTCTAAAGTGGTAAGCCAAAACCCAACTATATTAAATGTAAATTCAGTAAATATGTCAAATTAAAAAATATATATCTAGAACTCATGCTTAATGGTCACTTTTAGACAACCTCTTTTTCAGGGGTCCACTTTTTGTAGTTCACTACACATTTTGAGATGGACTGTATTTTGAAAGTTTACTTATATTCAATTTAACACTAGCAGGCACTGAAAAATACTACCTCCCTAGATTCATTTATTCATTTATCTACCAGATATGTATTTAATCCCTAATATACAAGGGTGAACCTGAGAGTATATTCACTAGATTAGAGGTTGTGAGTATATTCTATTAGGTACAAATTTTACTGGTGGTTTGGAAGTTTCTCCACCACACAAGGGTTTACACACAAGGGTGTAAGTGGAACCATAGACTTCTGGACAAGGAAACTTATTTTTTAGTAAATGTATTGCTCAGAAACCCTGTAATTTTCACTGACTCTTATGCCACTTCTGATATTTTCTTTATCACAGGGGTACTCCTGCATCTCCCACAAAATATGAAGGATAGGATTTTTAGTAGGTATCACTCCCAGTGTAAAATCTGACGTGGTTGAGAGGTCCCAAACTGGATTAGAGTTTTTAATTGTTTGCTGATAACACATCCAAGTTAATTTGAAAAAGCAGTAAAGCTGGGTCACATGAGACCTTACTAGTACTTTCTTCTATTAAATCTTTGCTGAGAGTAGGGATCCTACTGTCAGGGTTTTGATATGAGAAACTTACAGGGCTTGCTGAAGAGCAGAAGAAATAGTAACCCAAAGTCTGCTACATAATACTTCAGATTTTAATAGTGACATTTTATACTTTGACAGCCTAATAAATATGTAAGAAGACAGTGGAGTGGCATTAGTGTGTCCCCCAGATGCAGCCTCTAATGACTTAGCATAATGAACCAGTATAAATTCTTCATTGGTCAATCTGACTAGATTTCTAAACTCTTTTGTTCCTACTTCATTGTGTAAAAACATCCTACAGATTTTAGAATCAGTAATTCTCTATCAGAGGCTTCAATGAAGCAGGAGCCCCTACCCAATTATCTGAGTTGCCTTTGAGGGAAAACCTTAATCATGATTAGGACCCAACCCATGTTCTCAGCTCAACTAAAACTATAATTAAGTATAAACCATGATCTGCCTTTAAAACATCCTCCACTTTCCTTGCCTTCCTCACATAGCCATAACTATTATTTAAAAAAATCAAATAATCAAGGGCTCAAATTGGGTCCTTATCCTGTCTTCCCATTTTTTATATCAAATGTATAAATTCTTAAGCTTTACTGTCTGATTCTGAAGGGCTTGTTAGAAGCTTTTTAAATAATTTGGTGGCTTGAGAGGCTTTAATACTCATTCCTTTTTGGGCACCTGCTGATATCCTGAAATATAAACTTTATACTCTTATCTTAGTTTTGATGTGGAGTATGGAGTTTTGGAGATGAAAAATGAAATGTGACTGAAGACGTGTAAACCTGTCCTGCTTTCCAGCTTCCCAAGAGAACGAGGGCCACTTCAGCTGATTTAAAACTGGCTTGTGAGAAGGAACCGAGATTGGGTACAGATAGTCCATTTACTGGTTGCAGTGGTATGTAGCTTTTTATTTTATTTATTTTTTTAAAGATTTTATTCATTTATTTGACACAATTAGGGGGAGCAGCAGGAGGGAGCAGCAGAGGGAGAGGGAGAAGCAGACTCCCCGCTGAGTAGGGAGCCCTATGCTGGTCTTGATCCCAGGACCCTGAGATCGTGACCTGAGCCAAAGGCAGATGCTTAACTACGAGCTACCCTGGCACCCCGGTATGTGGCTTTTTAGTGAAAACTTTCTAGTGACGTGCCCAGACAGGCTAATTAGTAGAACCACAGAAGATCTGGATGAGACTCAAGATTACCCAAACAATGATAGTATTAGAAAACAATTGTTTCAGCTAAGGTTGACAAACTTGACTGGTTTGATCCACACATCTTTACAGTTCACATTGAACTCTTAGCCTTGACAAGTACTTTCCTTTCCTAATATATGACAAAAGGCCTATAGACGTATAGTACTTTTCAAAAAACTCCCTTTCACTTTTTTTCTCATTACTGGTGAGAAAGAGGTTAGCATATTTAAATATGCATGACACATTGGTATAGGCTTTTACGCATGCACATGTACAAATTCAGTTAGTCAACATTTACTGAATGCAGAATGCTATGTGGCAGGGTGTACCAGGGGAAATTTTTTTATAAAAAACCTAATCTCTGCCCACATGATAGTTACAGTCTAATGGACAATTTGCAATGCACAAGAAGATGAGAAAAATTGATTACTCTAGAGATAAAAAATCTCCTTTTCTTCTATAACATTTATTTTTTTTCTGAGGACAAAAGTTATGTATGTTTCTTGCAGATACTTTGGGAAATAATTGCCTGTAATGGCAGTGACCAGAAATATATGTTAACATTTAAATATATATCCTTCCAGATTTATCTCTCCTATGCTTATAAAATATTTCTTGAAAACAAAATTAGAATCATACCACGCATATGTGATAAACTAATTTTGCTCATTTGACAGTATGTCATAAACATTTTCCATGTCATTAAACTAAAATAAACCATTTAATGCTCCACCGTAAGGTGTGCCATAATTTATTAACAAACACCCTAGTTTACTACCAAACTATACACTTAAAAATGGTTAAGATGATTAAAAATTTTTTTAAAACACCCTAATTATTGAAGAGAGGACACATTTTAATATTTTGCTATTATAGATAATTTAATAATGAACAATAATTGAGTGTTATTTTGTGCATGTGTGTATATCTCTGATTCTTTCTTTAGGAAAAATTCCTAGAATTAGAAATCTTAAACTAATGAGTATGAGAAAAATAGAAATATCTTTATTGCTTTTCCTTATTTCAAAAATGATACAAGCTTATAATTTTTAAAGAAATTGTCCAAAGATACAAACAGGAAAATAAAAGCCCACTCCACTAGATAAACACCATTAATATTTTGGCGACTATCCAGACTTTTTTCCTTTGTATATATTAGTATCTACATTTAAAAAGGAGCACGCTATATTTGGTAACCTGCATTTTCATATTATAACATATAAATATATTTCCATACCAATAAATTTAGGCAGACATAATCATATTTCATCCACTCATTCAAATATATTTCCATACCAATATAGACAGACATAATCATGTTTCATACATTTCACTATACAAATATATCATACATTATGTAACAAATACTGTATTTCTGAATATTTTGACTATTTCTAGCTTTGTATTATTATTAACAATGTTTTCTTAAAAGGTTTTTATTTACTTATTTATTTATTTATTTGAGAGAGAGTGTGTGAACAAGGAAGGGTCAGACAGGGAGGAAGAGACAGATGGGGAGGGAGAGGGAGAGAATCTTAAGCAAATTCCACGCTGAGCATGAGACTCAGTGGGACTCGTCTGGGCTCCAGGAAGGGCTTGGTGTGGGGCTCGAGATGGGGCTCCATGTGGGGCTGGATCTCACATCCCTGAGATTATGACCTGAGCCAAAACCAAGAGTTGGACCCTTAACCAACTAAGCCACCCAGGTGCCCCCAAAACGATGTTTTGATGAACAGTCTTATATATTCAGCTTTGTGCACTTAGATGATTATTTTCTCAGGATAAAGGCCTAAATACAGAATTGCTAAAGAAAAAGGCATGCACGTTTTTAAGTTTTTTGTGTATAATGCCAAATTTTACTTTAAAAAGAATGGACAAATATACACTTTCACAAATTACAGAAATTTCATTTTTTATATATATAAAATGGTTCTATTCACATGGATGTTATTATTGTATTTTTTATTAGTTTCAGAGGTAGAATTTCATGATTCATCAGTTGCTTGTAACACCCAGTGCTCATTACATCAAGTGCCCTCTTTAATACCCATCATCCAATGATCCTTTCCCCCCACCCACCTCCCCTCCAGCAACCCTCAGTTTCCTAGAGTTCAGCATCTCTTATGGTTTGCCTCTCTCTCAATTTTCATCTTATATTATTTTTCCTTCCCTTCCCTTCCCTTATGTTCATCTCTTTTGTTTCTTAAATTCCACATGTGGGTGAGATCATATGGTATGTTTCTCTGCCTGACTGGCTTATTTTGCTTAGCATAATACCCCCTAGTTCCATCCATGTTGCTGCAAATGGCAAGATTTCTTTCTTTTTTTATAGATGAGTAATATTCCACTTGACCCAGCAATTGCACTACTAGGTATTTATCCAAAGGATACAAACATAGTAATTCGAAGGAGCACTTGCACCTCAATGTTTATGGCAGCAATGTCCACAATAACCGAAATGTGGAAAGAGCCCAGATGTCCATCAACAGATGAATAGATAAAGAAGATATGGTATATTTTTATAATTTTTTGGTTCAAAGTTAATGAATTATCTCAAAATTACTGATTAAAAAGCAATCTGTCATTCAGTTGATTTGAAATGCCATCTTTATCAGATATTTATTTGGAATATTTGCATATGATTTGAGCTTCCCTCCCCACCCCGTCAATCTAATCTGGCATCTGGCACAACTTCTTTAAATTTTCTTAAAATAATAATATATGTTATTTGCTCCCAATTAAATTCTTCTTTAGGTAATCAAGTCTACAGAATTAACTTCACCAGTAGTAACTGCCTACAGTGTGATTTGACAAGTGTCAACAAGCACTCTCACCTGAAAATATGTTCTCCACCAATCTGCTCTGGCTCCCCCAAAAGACTTCTCTTTTGGTTATATCAAAGTTACCAAACAGGTTCCACATTCAAATTACTTAGGGAGGTTTATTTGTTTGCTTGTTTTAATTTTTAATTTCTTTTAAATTCCAGTATATTTAATATACAGTGTTGTATTAGTTTCAGGTGAACAGTATCATGATTCAACAATTCCATACATCACCCAATGCTTATCATAACAAGTGCTCCTTAAATACAGATATCTGTCCCCACCTCAGTCTTAGTGAATCAGAGTTGCCAGGGTGAGCTTTGGCACCCATGATTAGGATATTTGGAGGTCATTCCTCCAAGGTTTTAAGAAAAAAAGATAACAATTACCTCAAGAAGGCAAAAGTTAAAACTCATATATATTATCTGGAAAGAATATCTTCCCATCTTTTTTCCTAAGCTGGAAATTGGTTATTCAATTTGAGCTAATTATCACTTTGGAATAGGTAACCAAGGATGCTTGAGCCCTAAGAGGAAAAACTATAGAACTGGCTTAATTAGGAAGAGAAGGAAGGAAGATAATGCAATGCTCTGGACAGTATTGGGTTTCGGGCCAGGAAGACCAAGTGTTCCTTTGTTTATGTTAATCATCATGTTAAATGTAACCTGCTTGATCTTAGATGATATGCAAATGAATATCTTGTATTTTATTAATTATGTATTAATTTTTCTGGCTATCTTCCATTTAGGGCAAATGATACTGGTTTTCCATTTATAATATTGATGCAGAATATCCTTTTAAATAAATGATTTACATTTGAAAAGGTAAGTCAATTTAAAGGAAAAAATTACTGACAGCAAGGCTTATAGTAAAACTTTTGAATATGGTTAGAAATAACTAAAGTTGGCTAAATACTGACAAGTAGATGTTTGGAAGTCTAGTTGGGGGAGCAACGCTGAAGGGACAACCAAAATAAGCTTTGTTTACCTGGCAGCTTTGCTCAGGATCAGAGCTAATACCAACTATTATTGGTGTCTTTTAGGTTTCTCACCTCATCTTGTGTTAGCTTTTACAACATTTATTCAACTGGCAGTGTGAGTCAAACTGTACAATTTCAACTTTACACTAATGGAAAGCGACCAGTCCAGCTACACTGTTATTGAAGTCTGATGTTCTATTTATGATTTTAGGCTTCTTGTTGCATCAAGTTCTGGACCAAAGAAGAGAGTAGGAAATCTATTTATGTGTTTTAGTATGATGATATTTGTGTTACTGTATAGATGGAAACCTTTTGAAAAGATAGAATCTTTTATAAAAGATTTTCTTCAAAAATGGAATGGTAACCCAAGACCCTGGCATCCAGGATCAGAGAAATGAAGATTCCTATTTGCTTTTTAAGAAACAGGCTCACCTCTGTCAAGAAGGAGAGATTTATAGGTATTCATAATCAGGCAGATTTAAGCAATAATCCTTCCCTTGAAAGTGAATGTCTTCTTTCCAATATGGGAATAACTGAGAGACCACTATGGAGAAGATAGTACACTGAGTGAAAAAGAACAGGCGGTATTTCCTCTTCTCTGCACAGCACTCAAGACAGTGCAAGTCAGATACCATCAACATGAAGTGGTTGTGAGGGGGGTGGGAACTTCACATGTGAAAAATGGATGCATCTGCTGGCCCAGTGCTCCATGGAGAAAACAAAAGCAACCAAAATAAAAATACTCCATTATACTCCCTATTCTGGATCACGTGAGTGCATCTTTATTAACTCACTTGCAGTTCCTTTTCTGTCTAAAGGCGTTGTTTTTCTGAAAGGTTGGTTTACCATGGTTTCGTAGAGGGATTAAGCACATGACCAAGACTCTAAAGTCACACAGATTTGGTATGTATCCCTGGATCCTCCACTTACTAGCTGTATAGCTTGATAGAGTTATTTTAAACTTTAATGTGGGCATAACAATACATATATCACAGGTTTATTGTGAACATTAAATAAGAGGACTGTTCAGTGTTCTTATAGAGCCTGACACATTTTAAGTTCATAACAAATATTTTATTATGTATTTACATATGTAGGTAGTAAGGCATATTTTTAAACACCGTTCTTTTTCTCCTTGAAATTGAGTTATGGAAGATGGATAACAATTTTCTCGCAGCTAGAGTATCTTAAATGTTTAAAAGTAGCTGAGCACTGACCAGGCTTTCCTGAAGTCAGAGATTTCATCCTTTTTCTAGGTATTTCCAGGTGCTTTTGTCCTGCCAAACAGAAAAAAAAAAAAGTATGCCAAAGGCATAAGTGACATTAGCAGATTTCTGCAATATATATAGAGGAATTGGGTAAAAAGGAAGAAAGAGAGAATTTTTGTTTGGAAAAAATGCCCATTCAAGATCTTTAGTATTATAAGGTATATAGAACTTTTTAAGAATAGTGGGTCTAGCAGAGCAGGGTTTTTTATCTTTTCAATCACCTTTAAGGAAATATTTTTTTAAATGTATTATTCACTTGAGCCCTGGTTTAGGAGCTAGGAGATCTGGAGTGTTAGAAGCTGCATGCACTTAGAGTACAAACTTATCTCCATTATTTACAGTTGTATGATCTTATGCAAATTTTGGTTTTGCTGCTTTGAGCTTCATTTTCCTCAACTATAAAATGCTCATAACATCTTTCAAGGGTGTTCATGTATGAGAGAGAGTTAAATAAGACAATGTGCATAATATTCTTGGCACATAGTAGGGACACAGTGGAGGATAACTATTATGTTTTAACCAAGTCCATCTTTTAAAAAAATTTTATTAGGTTTAATTAGCCAACATACAATACATCATGAGTTTTTGATGTAGCGTTCAACGATCGATTAGTTGTGTATAACACCCAGTGCTCATCAGATCACATGCCCTCCTTAAAATCCATCACAAGGTTACCCCACCTTCCCACGACCTCCCTTCTGTAACCCTCAGTTTGCTCCCGGAAATCCAAAGCCTGGGACTAAGTTCACCTTCTAAGCACTTCTCTGCGGATAATCTGCATCTGAATCTTTTGGAGAGTTTGTTTAAAATGAAGATTCCTGGGGTGCCTGAGTGACTCAATCATTAAAGGTCTGCTTCTGCTCAGGTCATGATCCCAGGGTCCTGGGATGGAGCCTCACTTTGGCCTCCCTGTTCGGTGGGGAGCCTGCTTCTCCCTCTGCCTCTTCTCCACCCCCTGCTTGTGTCCTCTCTCTCTCTGTTAAATAAATAAACACAATCTTTTTAAAAATAAAATAAAATGAAGATTCCTGAATTGTACCCTAAAACGTCTGAATCAGAATCTTAGGGTGAGGCGTAGGAATCTGTAGTTTAATTCAGTGCCCCTTCCATCTCTCCTTCTGAGTTTGAAAAATGAAATAGGAAAAACGGTCTGCATTTTTTTTCCTCAGTGAATCTTAGGGAAGGGGAGGCCATTTGGAACCTACCACTTCTCAAGGTGCTAAGAAGGATAGACCTTTCAATGGAGAGAGACTAAGAATCCAGGGTTATGTGCTGATATTGAATGCATGATTTCAGAGGGCTCAGTAGAAAGTGTTGAGGGGATGCAAAACAGTGGAAATGGAGATGGAAGTGGACCTATAGCTGACCTCTATGGAGATGAAAGTTTAGGTGGGTGCTAAGGCTTTTAGGTGGGCTTGAGGCTTTTATGGTGACAGAGGAGGTTAGAGATATGAAACAGGGACAGAATCATCTTGTCTCCACAGAGTTGTTTCATGCCAAAAGACAGTGCATAGTCAACCTAACTTACTTTAAACATTTATTCTTCACAGTTTAAATGATTAAATGACTATGTATTTAGTAAAATAGATTATTAATTGGAGATAAGATGGGTATTTCTTTTCTAATCCAAATCTTCTGTCTTCTCCCTGCTTTATTGCACTTAATTTGCTTCAGAAACTTACATTATGGTTGTTTTGGCATGATTTAGAAAACTGCTTTGTGCTTTCTATACCAGAGCATCTGAAACCTTCATGTTTGATATACAAGGTGCTTGATATTACTTCCTTAGGCAGGTTGTTTTTATATTCCCAGAAAGCATAAAGTATAAAGAGAGACCTTTCTTTGCTGCTGTAATAGCCAGAAAAAAGGCACTACACTAAATCTACTGAGTTCCCTTACTACTGATGTAATTAACCAGACACTCAGTACATATTTTGTTTCTATGGTTTGAATATTTCCAATAATACTTCCTATTTCTAGAGTATATTTTGCTACAGAAGAACAACCCCAGTTAATTAATTACATAACATTTGTAGGAGAAACAATATCCATCACTATATACCCTTTTCAAAGAAATAAAATGAGTTATAGAGCAAGTAGGTTTTCAACAGCAATACTAGTATAAACATGGCATTGTGCTACTGGGAATGAAAACAATTGTAATCTTTTTACTAGCCTCCTCTGTCACCATAAGGTGAATATACAAGATTGCCATTCTTAAGTCCTTTAGTTTAAAAATACTTTATACAGGTGTTAAGGAATAAAAGGGCTTTTATGCTTTGTGTGCTTCACTCCCTAATCTTCCATTTATTTTTAAGTCCTATAACATTTTATAAATACAAATTTGTGGATGACCTTCTCAAACATTTTGCCTGGGCTCCTACAGTGAAACCAACACATCAGCTTTAGCTTCCACATATTTTTACAAATTGACTGTAGATAAAACTACATCCTGCCTCTTTTCTTCTGGATGTGAATGTTCTCAGGACAGCAATTATATCTTTTCTATCTATAATCCCAAAGCCTAGCACAATGCCATGGCACACAATAAATATTGTTGAATGGATGACATAACTGAATACATGAATAGATTGCCTTTCACTTATTCCTTCCCATCCTGCTATTTTCTTCCTCAGGGCAAACTGGAGAAAATACTTAGAATTCATTTATATCTTGAATATTATTGTGAACCCCTGAAGGAGCAAACTAAGGCAGAGTGGAATCACTAAGATGCAGACATTGGTTTTCTGGTTAAATTGATTTGGGCCAGTAGTTCTTTTTTTTTAATGTTATGTTAGTCAAGATACAGTATATCATTAGTTTTTGATGTAGTGTTCCATGATTCATTGTTTGCATATAACCCCCAATGCTCCATACAATACCTGCCCTCCTTAATACCCATCACCAGGCTAACCCACGCCCCCACACCTTCCCCTCTAAAACCCTCAGTTTGTTTCTCAGAATCCATAGTCTCTCATAATTCATCTTCCCCTCTGATTTCCACCCCTTAATTTTTCCCTTCCTTCTAATGTCCTCCATGCTATTCCTTATGTTCCATAAATTAGTGAAACTATATGATAATTGACTTTCTCTGATTGACTTATTTCACTTAGCATAATCTTCTCCAGTCCCATCCATGTTGATGCAACAGTTGGGTATTCATCCTTTCTGATGGCTGAGTAATATTCCATTGTATATATTGGACCACATCCTCTTTTTTTTTTTTTTTCAGCATAACAGTATTCATTATTTTTGCACCACACCCAGTGCTCCATGCAATCCTTGCCCTCTCCAATAGCCACCACCTGTATCCTCCAACCTCCCACCCCCCGCCCCTTCAAAACCCTCAGATTGTTTTTCAGAGTCCATAGTCTCTCAAGGTTCACCTCCCCTTGCAATTTCCCTCAACTCCCTTCTCCTCTCCATCTCCCCTTGTCCTCCATGCTATTTATTATGCTCCACAAATAAGTGAAACCATATGATAATTGACTCTCTCTGCTTGACTTATTTCACTCAGCATCATCTCTTCCAGTCCTGTCCATGTTGCTACAAAAATTGGGTATTCATCCTTTCTGACAGAGGCATAATACTCCATAGCGTATATGGACCACATCTTCCTTATCCATTCGTCCGTTGAAGGGCATCTTGGTTTTTCCCACAGTTTGGCGACCGTTGGACCACATCTTCTTTATCCATTCATCTGTTGAAGGGCATCTTGTCTCTTTCCAGAGTTTGGCTATTGTGGACATTGTTGCTATAAACATTGGGGTAAAGATGGCCCTTCTTTTCACTACATCTGTATCTTTGGGGTAAATACCCGGTAGTGCAATTGCTGGGTCATAGGGTGGCTCAATTTTTAAATTTTTTGAGGAATTTCCACACTGTTTTCCGAAGTGGCTGCACCAACTTGCATTCCCAGCAACAGTATAAGAGGGTTCCCTTTTCTCTACAACTTCTCCAATATTTGTCGTTTCTTGCCTTGTCAATTTTTGCCATTCTAACTTGTGTAAGGTGGTATCTCAATGTGGTTTTGGTTTGAATTTCCCTGATGGCTAATGATGATGAACATTTTTTCATGTGTCTGTTAGCCATTTGTATGTCTTCTTTTGAGAAGTGTCTGTTCATGTCTTCTGGGCATTTTTTGACTTGATTGTTTGTTTTCTTATTCAAAATATTTTTTAAAAAGCTCCTGAGACCCTACAGACAATATCTAAACTAAATAAATAGATTTTTCATGGGTGTCATTTTTTAAAAAAACAAAACCAGTTGATCTTCCTAAAGATGAAGGATTTTTGAATCTTAAAGTAGTAGGTATACTCAGTGTTCCTGGGTGGCACCGTCCACTGAGTGTCCAACTCTTAATCTTGGCTTAGGTCTTGATCTCATGGTTGTGAGTTCCAGCCCTCATCCAGCCCCATCCTGGGTGTAAAGCCTACTTAAAAAAATAGTAAGTATAACTACTATAAAGAAAATGCAATTTAATAATATGGTAGTCATGAAGATCTTAAAAAAAATACCTTTATCAGATCATTTTTAAATGATGTTTTAAAAACTCTTCATTGGAGAAGTGTCTGTTCATATCTTCTGCCTATTTTTTGATATGATTGTCTGTTTTGTGTGTGTTGAGTTTGAGGAGTTCATTATAGACCCTGGATATCAACCTTTTGTCTGTACTGTCATTTGCAAATATCTTCTCCCATTCTGTGGGTTGCCTCTTTGTTTTTTTGACTGTTTCCTTTGCTGTGCAGAAGCTTTTGACTTTGATGAAGCCCCAAAAGTTTATTTTTGCTTTTGTTTCCTTTGCCTTTGGAGACATATCTTGAAAGAAGTTGACTCTTCAACAACTTCCCATTGCCCTTAAGATTCAAAATGTCTAATATGAACTACAAGCTAATGCTTTGATTGATCCAAGAAATATTGACTGTCTATTATATATTTTAGGCTCAGAAAATACAGTGGTGAAGTAGTGGGACAAAGCTTCAGTACTCATGGAATTTAACACTGGGGACAGAGCAGTGGGAAGACTGACAGGCTAGAAACCTAGACATACAAACAGTAAACAACATAAACAAATAGACAAGATAAATACATTTCAGTGTGGTGAATGCTAAGAAGAAAACTACACAGAGTGATTTGCTAAAGAAAATGAGATAGTCTTTCAGCTCCCCATTTTCTCACCCCAGGACATCTGTACAGATCATTCCTTCTTTCAGGGTTCCTCCTTAATCTTTATCCCCCCTCTCTAATTGGCATTCTTACTTCAGCTCTGGTCTCAGCTAAAAGTGGCATCATCTCTAGGTTAAAAGTTCCTTTTATATACCCCTCCCATTGTACCCATGTCTCCTTCATTTTGTTCATTACTTTATAAGTATTTGTTCAATGTCTGTCTTGCCACAAGGGTAGGGTCTTCCTGTCTTTGTTCTACTGATCTATTCCAGGTGACCAGCATATAGCAGATGATCTATACATTTTGTTGAATAAATGAATCCAAGAAAGACTGGGAGAATCTTTTATTTTTTTTTTCCTCCTAAAGGACATCTCACCAGGAAGGGGTAAAAATCATTTGAACATCACACATATGTAAGAAGTGCATGGGAGAGAAATTAGACTGAACAGAAGCTGAATGATAATTAGTCAGTGGTTGTTTCCTTGGGGTCTAGGGTGGCACTGAATGCCATCACAGGATAAACTGCTTTGAGAAGTCACTTCCAAAATATTGGAAGTAAGCAGTTCCTTGCTTATAAAACAGCCTGGAAGAACACATGGAAGAGAGGAAGAGAAAAAGAAAAACAGAAAAAAGAAAGAGAGGAAGGGTATAATTAAATGATGAAGAGAATAAAACAGGTGGATATGAAGATACTGGTTTTTTTCTTTTTTCTTTTTCAGATTCAGACAGAACTTTCTTTCAAAATGAAAATGGCCCCTTCTCCCAATAGCAAGTAATACATGCACATTGCAAAATATTCAAGACAATGCAAACAGAGGAAAGAAGAAAGGTTACTAATAATCATCCCTTCATATTTTATTTGCATGTGTACACATCTAGAATTTTTCCATGCATATTTACACGTATTTTTAATATATAAATAGAATCACACAGGCTATTTTGTAAATTGCTTTTTTTCCATTAAAAATGTAACTTGAACATATTTCCAGATCTAGCTCCTTATTTTCAGTGGTGATGTTAGAATCCATTAAGTAGATGTACTGTAAAATATTTCACTAATTATTGTTGAATAGTTTCCTGATTTTTCAGTATTTCAATATTATAAGCCTCACTGTGATCAAAATCTTTGTATACTTGTTACATGCGTCTTTGCAAATGTGTTCACTTCTTTTTTTTTTTTTTTTTTTTTTTTTTTTTTTTTTTTTTTTTTTTTTTATTTTTTATAAACATATATTTTTTATATACATATATTTTTATCCCCAGGTCTGTGAATCACCAGGTTTACACACTTCACAGCACTCACCAAATCACATACCCTCCCCAATGTCCATAATCCCACCCCCTTCTCCCCAACCCCCTCCCCCCGGCAACCCTCAGTTTGTTTTGTGAGATTAAGAGTCACTTATGGTTTGTCTCCCTCCCAATCCCATCTTGTTTCATTTATTCTTCTACCCACTTAAGCCTCCATGTTGCATCACCACTTCCTCATATCAGGGAGATCATATGATAGTTGTCTTTCTCTGCTTGACTTATTTCGCTAAGCATGATACGCTCTAGTTCCATCCATGTTGTTGCAAATGGCAAGATTTCATTTCTTTTGATGGCTGCATAGTATTCCATTGTGTATATATACCACATCTTCTTGATCCATTCATCTGTTGATGGACATCTAGGTTCTTTCCATAGTTTGGCTATTGTGGACATTGCTGCTATAAACATTCGGGTGCATGTGTCCCTTTGGATCACTACATTTGTATCTTTAGGGTAAATACCCAATAGTGCAATTGCTGGGTCATAGGGCAGTTCTATTTTCAACATTTTGAGGAACCTCCATGCTGTTTTCCAGAGTGGCTGCACCAGCTTGCATTCCCACCAACAGTGTAGGAGGGTTCCCCTTTCTCCGCATCCTCGCCAGCATCTGTCATTTCCTGACTTGTTGATTTTAGCCATTCTGACTGGTGTGAGGTGATATCTCATTGTGGTTTTGATTTGTATTTCCCTGATGCCAAGTGATATGGAGCACTTTTTCATGTGTCTGTTGGCCATCTGGATGTCTTCTTTGCAGAAATGTCTGTTCATGTCTTCTGCCCATTTCTTGATTGGATTATTTGTTCTTTGGGTGTTGAGTTTGCTAAGTTCTTTATAGATTCTGGACACTAGTCCTTTATCTGATATGTCGTTTGCAAATATCTTCTCCCATTCTGTCAGTTGTCTTTTGATTTTGTTAACTGTTTCCTTTGCTGTGCAAAAGCTTTTGATCTTGATGAAATCCCAGTAGTTCATTTTTTCCCTTGCTTCCCTTGCCTTTTGCGTTGTTCCTAGGAAGATGTTGCTGCGGCAGAGGTCGAAGAGGTTGCTGCCCGTGTTCTCCTCAAGGATTTTGATGGATTCCTTTCGTACATTGAGGTCCTTCATCCATTTTGAGTCTATTTTTGTGTGTGGTGTAAGGAAATGGTCCAATTTCATTTTTCTGCATGTGGCTGTCCAATTTTCCCAGCACCATTTATTGAAAAGGCTGTCTTTTTTCCATTGGACATTCTTTCCTGCTTTGTCGAAGATTAGTTGACCATAGAGTTGAGGGTCTATTTCTGGGCTCTCTATTCTGTTCCATTGATCTATGTGTCTGTTTTTGTGCCAGTACCATGCTGTCTTGATGATGACAGCTTTGTAATAGAGCTTGAAGTCCGGAATTGTGATGCCACCAACGTTGGCTTTCTTTTTCAATATCCCTTTGGCTATTCGAGGTCTTTTCTGGTTCCATATAAATTTTAGAATTATTTGTTCCATTTCTTTGAAAAAGATGGATGGTACTTTGATAGGAATTGCATTAAATGTGTAGATTGCTTTAGGTAGCATAGACATTTTCACAATATTTATTCTTCCAATCCAGGAGCATGGAACATTTTTCCATTTCTTTGTGTCTTCCTCAATTTCTTTCATGAGTACTTTATAGTTTTCTGAGTATAGATTCTGTGTCTCTTTGGTTAGGTTTATTCCTAGGTATCTTATGGTTTTGGA
Source organism: Mustela lutreola (assembly GCF_030435805.1). NCBI lineage: Eukaryota > Metazoa > Chordata > Mammalia > Carnivora > Mustelidae > Mustela > Mustela lutreola. The sequence continues at coordinate 65,512,742 of NC_081308.1, read as the reverse complement.
TGCAATTGTAAATGGGATTGACTCCTTAATATCTCTTTCTTCTGTCTTGCTGTTGGTGTAGAGAAATGCAACTGATTTCTGTGCATTGATTTTATATCCTGACACTTTACTGAATTCCTGTATAAGTTCTAGCAGTTTTGGAGTGGAGTCTTTTGGGTTTTCCACATATAGTATCATATCATCTGCGAAGAGTGATAATTTGACTTCTTCTTTGCCGATTTGGATGCCTTTAATTTCCTTTTGTTGTCTGATTGCTGAGGCTAGGACCTCTAGTACGATGTTGAATAGCAGTGGTGATAATGGACATCCCTGCCGTGTTCCTGACCTTAGCGGAAAAGCTTTCAGTTTTTCTCCATTGAGAATGATATTTGCGGTGGGTTTTTCATAGATGGCTTTGATGATATTGAGGTATGTGCCCTCTATCCCTACACTTTGAAGAGTTTTGATCAGGAAGGGATGTTGTACTTTGTCAAATGCTTTTTCAGCATCTATTGAGAGTATCATATGGTTCTTGTTCTTACTTTTATTGATGTGTTGTATCACATTGACTGATTTGCGGATGTTGAACCAACCTTGCAGCCCTGGAATAAATCCCACTTGGTCGTGGTGAATAATCTTTTTAATGTACTGTTGAATCCGATTGGCTAGTATTTTGTTGAGTATTTTCGCATCTGTGTTCATCAAGGATATCGGTCTATAGCTCTCTTTTTTGGTGGGATCCTTGTCTGGTTTTGGGATCAAGGTGATGCTGGCCTCATAAAATGAGTTTGGAAGTTTTCCTTCCATTTCTATTTTTTGGAACAGTTTCAGGAGAATAGGAATTAGTTCTTCTTTAAATGTTTGGTAGAATTCCCCCGGGAAGCCGTCTGGCCCTGGGCTTTTGTTTGTTTGGAGATTTTTAATGACTGTTTCAATCTCCTTACTGGTTATGGGTCTGTTCAGGCTTTCTATTTCTTCATGGTTCAGTTGTGGTAGTTTATATGTTTCTAGGAATGCATCCATTTCTTCCAGATTGTCAAATTTATTGCCGTAGAGTTGCTCATAGTATGTTCTTATAATAGTTTGTATTTCCTTGGTGTTAGTTGTGATCTCTCCTCTTTCATTCATGATTTTATTTATTTGGGTCCTTTCTCTTTTCTTTTTGATAAGTCGGGCCAGGGGTTTATCAATTTTATTAATTCTTTCAAAGAACCAGCTCCTAGTTTCGTTGATTTGTTCTATTGTTTTTTTGGTTTCTATTTCATTGATTTCTGCTCTGATCTTTATGATTTCTCTTCTCCTGCTGGGCTTAGGGTTTCTTTCTTGTTCCTTCTCCAGCTCCTTTAGGTGTAGGGTTAGGTTGTGTACCTGAGACCTTTCTTGTTTCTTGAGAAAGGCTTGTACCGCTATATATTTTCCTCTCAGGACTGCCTTTGTTGTGTCCCACAGATTTTGAACCGTTGTATTTTCATTATCATTTGTTTCCATGATTTTTTTCAATTCTTCTTTAATTTCCCGGTTGACCCATTCATTCTTTAGAAGGATACTCTTTAGTCTCCATGTATTTGGGTTCTTTCCAAACTTCCTTTTGTGGTTGAGTTCTAGCTTTAGAGCATTGTGGTCTGAAAATATGCAGGGAATGATCCCAATCTTTTGATACCGGTTGAGTCCTGATTTAGGACCGAGGATGTGATCTATTCTGGAGAATGTACCATGTGCACTAGAGAAGAATGTGTATTCTGTTGCTTTGGGATGAAATATTCTGAATATATCTGTGATGTCCATCTGGTCCAGTGTGTCATTTAAGGCCTTTATTTCCTTGCTGATCTTTTGCTTGGATGACCTGTCCATTTCAGTGAGGGGAATATTAAAGTCCCCTACTATTATTGTATTGTTGTTTATGTGTTTCTTTGATTTTGTTATTAATTGGTTTATATAGTTGGCTGCTCCCACGTTGGGGGCATAGATATTTAAAATTGTTAAATCTTCTTGTTGGACAGACCCTTTGAGTATGATATAGTGTCCTTCCTCATCTCTTATTACAGTCTTTGGCTTAAAATCTAATTGATCTGATATAAGGATTGCCACTCCTGCTTTCTTCTGATGTCCATTAGCATGGTAAATTCTTTTCCACCCCCTCACTTTAAATCTGGAGGTGTCTTCGGGCTTAAAATGTGTTTCTTGGAGGCAACATATAGATGGGTTTTGTTTTTTTATCCATTCTGATACCCTGTGTCTTTTGACAGGGGCATTTAGCCCATTCACATTCAGGGTAACTATTGAGAGATATGAATTTAGTGCCATTGTATTGCCTGTAAGGTGACTGTTACTGTATATGGTCTCTGTTCCTTTCTGATCTACCACTTGTAGGCTCTCTCTTTGCTTAGAGGACCCCTTTCAATATTTCCTGTAGAGCTGGTTTGGTATTTGCAAATTCTTTCAGTTGTTGTTTGTCCTGGAAGCTTTTAATCTCTCCTTCTATTTTCAATGATAGCCTAGCTGGATATAGTATTCTTGGCTGCATGTTTTTCTCGTTTAGTGCTCTGAAAATATCATGCCAGCTCTTTCTGGCCTGCCAGGTCTCTGTGGATAAGTCAGCTGCCAATCTAATATTTTTACCATTGTATGTTACAGACTTCTTTTCCCGGGCTGCTTTCAGGATTTTCTCTTTGTCATTGAGACTTGTAAATTTTACTATTATGTGACGGGGTGTGGGCCTATTCTTATTTATTTTGAGGGGCATTCTCTGAACCTCCTGAATTTTGATGCTTGTTCCCTTTGCCATATTGGGGAAATTCTCCCCAATAATTCTCTCCAGTATACCTTCTGCTCCCCTCTCACTTTCTTCTTCTTCTGGAATCCCAATTATTCTAATGTTGTTTCGTCTTATGGTGTCACTTATTTCTCGAATTCTCCCCTCGTGGTCCAGTAGCTGTTTGTCCCTCTTTTGATCAGCTTCTTTATTCTCTGTCATTTGGTCTTCTATATCACTAATTCTTTCTTCTGCCTCATTTATCCTAGCAGTGAGAGCCTCCATTTTTGATTGCACCTCATTAATAGCTTTTTTGATTTCAACTTGGTTAGATTTTAGTTCTTTTATTTCTCCAGAAAGGGCTTTTATATCTCTCGAGAGGGTTTCTCTAATATCTTCCATGCCTTTTTCGAGCCCGGCTAGAACCTTGAGAATTGTCATTCTGAACTCTAGATCTGACATATTACCGATGTCTGTATTGATTAGGTCCCTAGCCTTCGGTACTGCCTCTTGTTCTTTTTTTTGTGGTGAATTTTTACGTCTTGTCATTTTGTCCAGATAAGAGTAAATGAAGGGGCAAGTAAAATACTAAAAGGGTGGCAACAACCCCAGGAAAATATGCTTTAGCCAAATTAGAAGAGATCCAAAATCGTGAGTGGGGAGAAAGGGGATAAAAAGAGGTTCAAAAAGGAAGAAAGAAAAAAGAAAAAAAAAAAAAAAAAAAAAAAAGAAAAGAATTTTTTTTTAAAAAAAGAAAACACCTAAGAAAAATGTAAAAAAATATATATATATATTAGATAAACTAGTAAAAAATCGTTAAAAAAGAAAAAGGTAACAGTTAAAAAAAAAAAAAAAAATTTTACCCGAAGGCGAGAAAAAAAAAAAAAAAAATGAAAAAGAAAAAATTAAATTAACTGCTAGACTAAAAAAAATCACAGGAAAAAAGCCATGAGTTCCGTGCTTGGCTTTCTCCTCCTCTGGAATTCTGCTGCTCTCCTTGGTATTGAAACCGCACTCCTTGGTAGGTGAGCTTGGTCTCGGCTGGATTTCTTGTTGATCTTCTGGGGGAGGGGCCTGTTGTAGTGATTTTCAAGTGTCTTTGCCCCAGGCGGAATTACACCGCCCTTACCCGGGGCCGGGGTGAGTAATCCGCTCGGGTTTGCTTTCAGGAGCTTTTGTTCCCTGAGCGCTTTCCGTAGAGTTCCAGAGGACGGGAATACAAATGGCGGCCTCCTGGTCTCCGGCCCGGAGGAGCCGAGAGCCCAGGGCCCCACTCCTCAGTGCGCCCTCAGAGAACAGCGCCCAGTTACTCCCGTCTGCCTGACCTCCGGCCGCGCTCCGAGCTCACCGAGCCTGCGACCGGTTCAAGGTAACACGGAGCTGCGAGCTTACTGTCGGCTCTGTCTCTGTAGCCGGCTTTCCCGTTCCAATACCCGCAAGCTCTGCGACACTCAGACACCCCCGATCCTTCTGTGACCCTGCGGGACCTGAGGCCACGCTGACCCCGCGTGGGCTTCGCTCCGGTTTAGCCTCTGGAGCGATGTCCCTCCGCGGAACAGACTTTTAAAAGTCCTGATTTTGTGCGCGGTTGCTCCGCCGCTTGCCGGGAGCCGGCCCCTCCCCCCGGGGTCTATCTTCCCGTCGCTTTGGATTCACTTCTCCGCCGGTCCTACCTTTCAGAAAGTGGTTGTTTTTCTGTTTCCAGAATTGCTGTTCTTCTTCTCTTCGATCTGCCGATGGATTTTCAGGTGTTTGCAATCTTTAGATAAGCTATCTAGCTGATCTCCGGCTAGCTGAAGCAGTCTCAGCTTGCTACTTCTCCGCCATCTTGACTCCTCCCCTGTGTTCACTTCTTTTCCTTAAATTTCTGTACATGGACTTGGTGGTCAAACAGGACATTGAGGCATTTGATATACATTGCCAAGTTACCCAAAACATGTTATATCAATTTGTACCAGTAACATTCAGGTGTGCCTATTTCATAGGATCTTCATCAACACTTAATATTATCAAATTTTTAATACTTGGCATTCTAAGAGAAAAAAATTAGTTTCTATTTTCACTTCTAGTTACTAGTGAGATTGAACCTATTATCATACGCTTATCAGGCAAATGATTTCTCCTTTTTTGAATTATTTATGTCCTTAGCATAAGGGGGGTTTATCTTTTTAAAAAATCAATTTTAATAGCTCTTTATTGACTTGTGATATTTGTCATATATGTTTATCATATATTTAATATTTTTACCAATTTGTCATTTGTCTTTTAATTTTATTATAGACTAGTATTACCCCTTAGCTCTTATATGTCATTTTGAAATTGTTTTTTTCAGTTTTTCATTTCTCTTTTAACTTCACTAACCTTGTGTTTTGACATTCAGAAGCTTTTATTTATTCTTATTTAACAGTAATTCCTTTTAAAAATTTTGTGTCATGTTTAGAAAGTCATTCCACATCCCCAAGGATGTAGACATATTCACTTATATTTTCTCCTGCTTCCTTTATAATTGTAACTTTCACATTAAGCTATGTTTGCCTCAAGAACATGTAAAGGAGTGGCTAATGTTATTACCAATGCTCACTATCGGGTTTAATAACACCTGCAGGCCACTGAAGAATTCGTTTTACGCATTCTCAGTAAAAGTTCTGGTACACGACTACATCATATAAGACAAAAGCTGATAGCACCTAAATTATGTGTACATATTGTTAAAAAATGACAATATCAAGTCTGATGGGAAGATGAGCAGGAAGTGTGAGTATATTATTGTAACTGCTTGGAGTGAAATACTTATATTCAGGCTGATGAAATGGCCATCATGCTGAGAGGGTGCATTCTCTCAAAAAATATTTGATAGTGATAGTCCGGTGGTGGGTATTACGGAGGGCAACTACTGCATGGAGCACTGGGTGTGGTGCATAAACAATGAATCTTGTAAGACTGAAAAAATAAAATATAATATAAAAAATGGGTATGATATTCTAATATACTTAGTTTATAACACTTTTGAAGATATTTAGATTTGTGTCTGACCTGCAATTATTCAATAAAATGTTAACTGTTAAAAAATATTTGATAATCTACTATGAGTTCGCTGGTGTTATAACAATAAACAAAACAATGAGGTTTGCTGCTCTTAAGGGGTAGGGTAAACAAATAAATAATATACTTTCAGACTAAGTACTTTAAAGAAAATTAAGCAGATAAGGGGCTGGAGAGGTTGTTATTTAGGATAGCGTGGCTAGGGAGACTCCTGTGGGGAAATGACAATTGAGAAGAGGTTTGGTTGTTGAGAACAAAGATATGAAGGGAAAATATTCTAGCCTATATAAAGTTGTAGAAGTGGGAAGAAGTTTGGTTTGTTGGAAGAAAAGTAAGAAAGCATGTAACTGGAGTGCTACCTGGAAACAGAGAAAACAGAAAAAAAAAATGGGAAAATAAACACGGAAAACACCCTAAACACTTGGGTAATGTTTTTCTAAATCAACTGCGAAAACTGGTGTTGGACGCTGTATGGCTGGTTTCCTAACTTCCTTCAGGCATTACCATCTAAGAAAGGCCTTCTGTAACTGTCCTTTTACAATTTCCAATGTTATCAGATTTTCCCACCCTTTTTCAATCATCGACCCTTTTCAAGTGTTTCAGAAAATTAGCATCTCAGAGAGGCCATCTCTGACCACTCTTCAAAATCGTAATTCCCGTTGGCCCCCAACAGGCACTCTCCCACCCCACCCCCTTTCCTCTGCTTTTTCTCCCTAGTATTTATCGCCAGACATATACATATATAGTAATTACTGTCCCCTCTCCCGAGTATGAAGAACCATGAGAAAATAGAATATAAAGAACCATGAGAACTGGGATTTTGGTCCGTTTTAATTTCCGCAGCATTCCCAACATCTTCAATGCTTGACATACAGTTGGCACTCAATAAATGTATGTTGAATTAAAGGTAAGATGCTGTACGAACTAGTCTGAATTAAGCGTGTGAATCGACGTCAGGTAGGACTAATACCGCATTTCTCGCTCTCTGAAAAAGGCTTCAAGCAGTCAGGCTGTGACAGTCTTCAGTTTCCAGAACTGGGAAAACTCAGGTTCCCACAGTGCCCAAAACGCGAATTTCTCGCCACAGTTCAAAATGGCGGAGGAGGGTGGGGCCTGTCACATGGTGGGCGTCACAGCCCCGCTCCTTTTCCAGATCGCGGCCCGCCTTGCCGCGTCGTCTGCTGCCCCCTTCTTCCTCCCGCCGAGCCTTTTCGAGGAATCGCCTGGGATTGGCTAATAGGCTGGGAGTGGGGCTGCGGGGCCGGAACACCGCATCATCACTTCCTGTTGTGGGCAGTCGTTTCCTGTCGCTGCTTGGTAACAATGGGGAAGATAATGGCTGCCTGAGCAACGTCTCGGAGCAGGCGCTGGGCTAGAGGCGGGTCTCCACCAGCGACTCATCAGAGGCGGGCTTGAGAGCAGCTGCAGGGGAGGCGCGCAGGAGCCTCGGCGGCGGCGGCGGCGGCGGCCGAACCGATAGAGTCGGACCCGACACCAAAACCGAGTAAGTGAAGCCTTGGGAAATCCTCTTGAGAAATGGATGGAGCGCGAGGGGAAGACAGCGGCGCCGCGGCTGCCGCGTTCTCTCAAAATGGCCTGAGTGTCGTGTCGTGGCGGACGCTCAGTACCGCCTCCGGACCCCAGGCGCTGATTGCTGCGGGGGGCTCCGTGGCGTAGTCGCCGCTGCCATTTTAGTTGGGTGTATAGTCACAGTCTCTTGAAGAAGGGGAAGGAGGTGGGTAGTACTTCCTCTCCGTGGCGGTGCGAGCTAAAGCCAGGACGCTCCACAGCCTTTAGAATTTGGGGGAGGCGATTTTTGAGTGTTGGCCTCAGGCGTGAGAATCTTTGATCGTCTCAGATTTTTCTCTTGGGTTCTCTGGAGGCTTCCCTCGCTTCCCCATCCCCCTTTTATATGGCGGGCTTGGGTTTGGGAAAAGGGGAAAAAATCAGGTTGCTCTAAGTCAGATGCTGGGAACTCTTGGGCCTTTAGATTTCCCAGGATTTGCAAAACCCCATTTTGAGTCCTTCTGCTGGGTACTATAAATTAGGCGCCCCCTGGGACCACGATGACATCTTCCCTGAGGATCTGGGGCAACTGTGGTTTACTCCCTTACTCGAGTAACCCTGGCGTATCCTTTGCCAGATATCACTGCAAGGATCCCCCCAGAAAGGCAGGGGAAAGCCATTGCGTGTTTGTTGTTTTTCCCTGGGTAAGGGTGGGAATTGGGCCAAATGATTTTCAACTTAATTTCCGTTTAATCCGGCAACAACCCAACCCCTCCCCCCTCAAAAGAAAAGCCTTAGGGTCTCGGCTTCTGCGGGCGGTACCTGCCACGTACGCCATAGCTTTAGTAACTAGTATTAACCGGTTGGGCTTCTGCTTCCTGAATACTCAGTCCCTTTTTGCGTTATGCTGATTAATTTCAAGATGGAGGAGACAGCCACGTTCCTTCCCTAGACAGTTTCCCCATACTTATTCCACAGGTTAGTCCGGGAATCTGAGGCCTAGCGGTCCTGTTATTTAGGTCATTCTTTTCGTTTGGGGGCAAGAGGAAGCATTTATAGCAGGTTGTCATCCACCATTTGCAAGGTCCCACAATAATTTTGGTGCAAATAAAGAGCCCGCATTTCCTGAATCAGAATTAACTGCAGTCGCTTTAGATGGTTGAAGGGAGGAAGAAATAAATGTATTACTAGTCGTTTCTACCACTAGAATCACTTATTTGATTCTTCGAAATTAAAAACACAATTACTCATATCGTCCTATTAGGTACATTATGTCCGTCCTGGATAACATGAGACCAGGCAGGCACAATTATTGCCCCCAATAATCAGCTTTCTAGATTATAAAAATAAAGTACCCAGGAAGACCAATCCAAATAATTTTTAAACTATGGTTTTAGGAGACTGTTAAACTGAAAAATATTTCATTCTTTATCCCTAATGTCCTAGTGATCTTCTCATACTTTAGCTCCTGCCATAGGCTACTGTAATGTGCCAGATAAGTCCTTGAAAGTAACTATCAGAATCTGAAAATATCACTGGTCTGATAAGGAAAGGCCTATTTTAAGCAAGCTTATATTAAAAGGTAGATTGGCTTTCAGCCTTTAAAGGAAATCTTACATCTTACACAAGATTCCTGGTTTCCTCTGACCTCCATCTCCCCAAATATCCTAGTAGTAATATTAAATTAGATTGGGTTATGGGGTGTGTAACTTAAAATATATAGGATGTTTTTTTTAGGATGTGTCTATTTCATAGAAAATGTGTATCTTGAAAGAGGAAGAATAATGGATTCTTTTTTTTTCTAGAGCAGAGAGTGAAGAAAACTAAAATCCAGTTTATTGTATTACAATACTATGTCATAACAGTCAGGTAATTTATTTTTTGTTGCGTCTCCTGATGATTTTTGTGTAGAATGCATGTTTAAAAATATTTATTCTGTTTTGCAGGCCCTGTAATTGGATGGGCTTATTTGATACATGTTTGTTGGTGTTGGGCATTCTTCATAATAAGAGTGGGTATTTTTTATTGGGATTCAAAGGGTAGTGTGTCTGAATAGCTGGAACTCCACTAGTGTTTTATCTGTGAATTTTCCCCTTCTAAAATAATGTATGAAGTTTACCAGTACGTGTATAGAACAGAAAGAACAAAATGGAAATTTGCTGCCTTAAGTCATTGTTGGGGTGGGATGGGTCTAAATAAATAGCATTTAAATGTTCATTGCATAACTAAATGAATATCAGTAGAACATCTTACAGGAATATAATCCTACATTATTTTGTTTGGTGTTCATTTTTTTCCTTCAAGATCCAGAAATTCATAATTGATAAAAAATACTCTGATATTAACTCCTTTCATCGTCATCATTTTATGGTAACCACATGATTTATTGCCTTAAGGATGCTTTTAAGAGCAAAAGGGACATTATTAATAGTTATGCCTGGACAACAGGTGCAAACCTAGACTGCCCCAAGCAAACTGGGATGGAGTTAGTTAGCCTAAATTCAAAGCTAACTTGTATTGAATGCTTATGTACTGTGTCCTGTGCTTCACTTGCATGACTTTGTAATCCTCACAGCAAAGCCCCATGAGGATATTAACTATTTTACAGAGTTAACTGAAACTCAAAAGAGGTTAAGCAGTTTGTCCTCAATTAAATAGCTAATAAATGGTAGAGCCCCCATTTTAACCCAGATGTCTCTGATGCTGAAGTCACTAAACTTTTATGCCTCTAGACTTAATTGCTCTCTAATTAGATTGGAGATGGAAAGAAAATAAAGGTTGCAGTAAAAAAATCTACAGGTTATGTCGTATCAAAAACTTGTTCCCACTTAAAGAGAATCTGGTTTATGATGCAGAAGAGACTTTTTTAGCAATTACACTCTTCCCTTTTTTATGTCATGGCTTCTGTTTCAGCTATTACTGCTTGCGATATTATTTGACACACTTAATTTAAAACCACACATGGTTTTAAGAAATAGTTTAATGAAGTGATATCTAGAAATGTTAGGCTGGTTGGATATATTCGTTGAGATTAGTGAACATGTTGTAGGGACTTAGATAATACAGTAGGTCAAATGGGACATTTCTATCTATGGAATTACAATGTGTATATTACTTTCTGCATAGCCCTAGTAGATTGCAAAATAGAGCAAATCACTCACCAGCCTCTTCTGTCTTGATTTACCATAGAGTGAGTAAAAATTAGAAAGTGAAAAGTCCTTTCTCAGATCCAGACCAGCAAGGTGCTAGAATTTTGGGTCACTGCCTAGGACATGTTTTGTTTTCTTTGTAAGTCTGCTTCCTTATCATCTCTGTATAACACAGAGATTTCCAAAACCTTATGGCCCATCAATTTAAAAAAATACCAGTTTACATAATCAATTGATGTTTTGATAACCAGCTTAAGAAAGTATTCTGTGTCTGTTTTTCCCTTCGTTGTTTTTTGCCGCCCTTGAATATGGAAATTTCCCAGATAATCAAACAGTTCATTTTTCCAGTCATCAATTGAAATTTTTTTAAATATGAAAATCTTGGCGGTTTTGAATAGTTCAGGCATATGCTTGTGAACTTGTGATTTTGTTTCTGAAATACATAGTTGATCTTTTTGTTGTAGATTTTCTGACCCAGGACTTTAATTTCGTCAGTCCTGATAGTACCTACATACATGTGAGACAAATATTTATAGACAGTTTGTGGTGTGTATGTAGATTTGTGGACTTTGTGCAGTAATTTCATGACTACAGATTGAGGTGCTCTTATAAGGTTTGCATGGTGATGAACAAACATACTTTGCAGGGAAGAGGAGATTTTTGTATTGAATGTTTTAAACTTTCTTTAGAATGAAAAATGGTCTCTTTCCTCTTACTCTCCACTTAACTGTAGGGAAAAAGAAGTTAACTCTTAATTATAATTTTCATTTTTTTATTGACCAAAGTTCCTGTTAGTGTCAATTACATCTAAGGTGACCATATTAATTTATCCATGCTGGAATGCTTTTGAGAGTGAAAGAGGGCCGTATTAATAATTACTGTGGGGTAACAGGTGTAGATTGCTAGTCTTCTGGACAAACTGGGGACATATGGCCATTTTTGCCATCATTTCTCTAGGGACACTGGTTCAGGAAGCACAGTAGTCAGCATGTTTGGTTCTGTAACACAAAATTGTTTTCCTCAAATAACATAAGTCATTTGTGTAGATAGTATTTTCTTTTTTGGTCAGGAGATTTTAATTTAAAATTTTACTTCACTTACTAAAAAGTTAATATTTGATGGAAAGCTCATGTTCTTAAATTAAGATACTACCTTACCAAAATTGCCAGGAATCAGTGACTTTTTACATTAATAACTTTCTTCATAAACACATGAACATTTTGGGTTTTTGAGTCATTTTTTGACTTCTTGGCAACAATGAGAAGGCACAGTTGAGTTTGTGGATAAGACAAAAGTCTAATTTAGTAATGTAGCTCAATAATGTAAAGAACATGAAATAGGTATTCGAAGATTAAATTTACTGTCTAAAGTACTTGCATGAATAGAAATGTCATCACAATGATTTCCTTTTTTAACTAACTTATCCCTGTGAACTGGCACCATTTGGTTTGATCTCTGTCCTCTGATTTGTTGACATTCGTATTAATAATCTTCCGATTTAACTGTTTCTGAGGATTGTAATAGAATTGTTTGTTAGATGCAGGTCAGTAGACCTCCTTCCAAGAGATTAGACACATAAGGGACATTTCTGAATCCTTTTTTTTTCTTGCTGTTCTTTTCAAGTGGTAGTGGTAGAGGAATATAAATTAGGCTAAAGTAACACTGCCATGCAGATAATGTTTTATAATTTTGTATTGCTGTGATAGTATCAACAGTAGTAGAGGTCTTGGTAGCATCCTCTGACAGGCCAATATTGGAAATAATCAACAGATCGTGTGGGTGGTGACAGTTATCATGCCATAGGTAAAGGCAGTGAAATAAACATCAACCCTGTCATGTTTTTTAGAGAGGGATGCTTTGTATTTGTTTTGAAAAATGTAAGATAGTCACAAAAGGGAGAAGTGCGTAAGTAAAATGGTGGTGAGAAAAGCGCAGCTTTTTAAGCTTCCATCCTAGTTATTCATGTTGTTTCTTTAGTTTTATTTTTGACTTATTACTGTAATGTGACCTGGGTTATATTATATTCATAGTCCAGATTCATAGAACTGGAAGGTACCTTATGGATGGTTTTATTCCAGTGCTCTTAATATCGATGATGATCCTGAGGCACACAAGGTTAAGTGAATTGACCAAATTTACATAGCTGGTTAATGTTACCAGCCAAGACTAGAACCCAGTGCCTCCTCTATATTTTGCTTTTCACAGAACTAAATTCCACCCCTTTTACTTTTATCCTTTTACTGATAGGATAAAAAAAGCTGTTTGGTTGTTAATCATTTCTTATTTGTTACAGATGCTAATAAAATTTTAATTAAACGTTCTGCATGTGAAGAATTCTCAACACTTTTTGGTGACTACATACACAATGGTACTTTATATCCTGACCTCAAATTCAGTGGTTCTTTGTGATTTGACTTTTTTAAAAACTGCATGAGATATTTTTCATTTTGGCAGTGGTATTCTTGAGCTTTAGTGACAGGGATTGCATGTCATTAGTTTTCATTTATTCTCTGAGGTTCTTCATGAAGCTCTGTTGCAAGCAGAATGATACTTGTTCTTTTTCAGTATTTTTATACATTTTCTTTTTACACATTTTTATTTTGATACTATGATTTTTTTAATTGGCCTCTTCTGCTTTAGAACACTACTAAGTTTTGGAGCTTGTATGAACACAAAAGATAAAAATGCTCAAGATGCTTTGGTAGTTAGTTGATACTGGTTAGCTTGATTCCTCCCTCCCACTATACCTTTTTGTTTTTAAGAAGAGATTATTTATTCCAGAGTTAATAGATGGGGCTTATTATTAAATAGATATTCACACAAACATTTCATAAAAAATAAATTTGATAATTTATTTTTATAAAATCTTTTAACAGTATGTTTTGGTGCCTTCAGTTGTCTTCATTGGGTACTGTGATGCAGTATGCAGTATGTCTGTTGAGTATAATATATGTGTACTTAGCACCATGTCTCCTGACCCATTAGTACTAGACAATGTTTTGTTTTGTTTTGTTTTAAGAATTTATTTATTTATTTGTCAAAGATAGAGCACAAGTGGGGGAGCAGCAGGCAGAGGGAAAAGCAGACTCCCCACTGACCAAGGAACCCAATGCAGGGCTTGATACTAGAACCCTTTTCACCCTAATAAAACAAAATTTACATTTTTTAAAGTTTGGAGTACATGGTTGAAGAGAGGTAATGAAATACTTATAACAGTGGTCAGAAACCTAGTAAGCTGCATAACTTATACTAATATATGGTAGTGACTGTAGAAGAAATGGGGATCGCTAACAGTGCTTTTAATCAAGGTGAATAAAATCTGTCCTAAATTCCCTGATTACAGAATAAACCCCAGGCTTGGTTTTCTTGCTGGCTTGTCCTCCTAGAGTTGAATTTACCTGACACAGTCACCCATTCATTGGCCAAACGAGTAGTTTTTGAAATGGCTGGCAAAATTTCTAATTTGGCTGCTCGTTTCCAGGAATGGATTTGGATATATTGGCACACAGTGCTCTGAAATAAATAAGGTTAGTAAAGTATGCTATTTTTTGTTTTTAAAACAAAAATACTAAAACTTGACTTATTTTAAAATAAGTCCTGCTTGGTTCATTCTGCTTATAAAAGGTGCTTTGTTGTTTTAGAAGTTTTCATACCCAGAGTGAACATGGTATAAAAATGTCATAGTGAGGTTGATTACTTTAGACATGCCTATTGGGATTGAAGGGATGTGTTCTAAAGTCTATAGTTTTGGAATATTATGGGGGGGCAGTTGTTCATATGTGAAAAGTTGACTAGATTTGGAATTAGGAGACCTGGATTTAATTATTGGCTCTTTCCGCTTACTAGCCACCTGGCCTTTGGTAAATCAGTTTTTCTTCCTATACATCTGTTAGGTGCAAAATTGAGGTGATGTTCCTACTTCACAGGATTGTTGTGAGGATTAAATGGAATATAAGTAGAAGTGCTCTATGAATATATGGTGATGGGTATTGTTTAACTAGGGAAAGACCCAAGTGATTTAACAATTACATATTCTCTTAAATTGTTTTATTGGTAAGCTTTTCATAGGCATATTTAAGTTTTAAAGTGGCTGATGCTAATCATGCACGTAATCCAGAATTTCTGACTTACACACATGAATATTATACTTAAGAGTAAGATAACTAAGTAGATTTAAGATTCTCTCTTTTATGATGATAGAAGGAGCCCAGGAGTGTGGGAGTATCCTTCTTTCCTTTTACTAGTTAAACTGGAAATGTATTACAGTGTCCACCATAGAGTAGACTCTAGAGACACATTTTGGTGACATAATTCTTTATTAAAGTTTGACACCAGAATGGAGAGAGTTCTGTATTTGATCATTTGAATTATGGTGTCCTGGCATCTTTGGCATGCTTTAGCCATTAAAATGTTCATTTTCACTCACCAGTGTGATATTACATCTACCAGGGGCTGAACTTGTGATTTAGATTTACTGTATTTTTTCATTTTGTGCCACTTATATATAATAAGACCAAGTTCAGGGGTGGGGATAGGGGGTTATCTGTGTGTAAGATGATTTTACAAGGCATTTGAAAGCATTGCTTAACATTCTGGTTTTCTTCCCCCCCACCAAAATGTAATTACTTCTAGTCCCGGGGAATTCTGCACGTGTTACAGCCATAACTCACCCCTTAAGTGTCCCCAAAGGGTAGAGGTAGAGCACTTGTCAGTGCTGAAATCTCTTGACCCTCATTCCCAGCCTAGGGGGAATGCAGAGTAAGGCAGAAAGGAAGCACATATAGGGGAGCAAATCAGATTTTTCTCTCCCTGTCCCCTAATCAACCACAAAAAAACCAAACTGCTTTTTTAATGGAAACCTATACCTTAGCAAAATACTGTGTGTTCTGTTTAATGAAACCTTGCTGGTCTGTTCACAGTTTTGAAATAAGTATGTTGCAGGGATGTTATGTGGGGAAATTCTTTCCCTTGATTTTCTCTGGTATGTAAGTATGAGAGTGGGGAAAGGGTAGCGGGATGTGATTGTGTAAGTAATAGTAATTTGGACAATCATATGTTACTTTGTGAGTGTGTCTCATTGTTAAAAATCTTGAATTGGAAGATAAAATTAAACGAAGATAGAAATTCTTCTTGCATGCAATCAACTAACCTCTAAGCTCACCAGGCAAGAGCTATTTAGGATTCAATGGTTCCTAAAATCACAGTGTCAGTAGGGTTTTTAATAGAGGTATAGTGGTTTTTTTAAATCTCTATTTAACATGTAGGAAATGATAGAAATTCTAAAAGGTCAGGAATGATCTTGAAGATTGGTGAGCATAGGAAAGAATCATCTATTCCATGTGTATTTGTAGAGTATTCAACATTATTTTATTTTTTAAAAACTTAAAGAGGATGTAGAAGTTGTGGGTTTATAGATTGTGAACAGTATATTGGGAACACATTGAAATTCTTTCCATGTGTGTGTTTTCTCTACCTTTTAGTTGTTTTCAAAACTGTAAGGTAGAGATGTCGCTGATATAACTGTGGAACTGAACTTTTGATTTTCTTTAATTTTAACTAAGTTAAATAAAAACTGAAGTAGTATATATTTTCTCATTAAATACAACTATGTTGTTTTGATAGGACTACATTTTACTTTAACCATTGAAAATTTAGTATCCAACTTGAGATGTGCCGTGAATATAAAATACACATTTCAAAGATTCAGTATTTAAAAAAAAGAAAATAAAACCTCTTGAGTTTTTTTATATTGATAACATGTCAAAATAATACTTTGGTTATGTTGGGTAAATAAGATTCATATTATTTCAAAAATAAAAAAGACCACATAAGGCACAAAGTGCCACTCTTAGTGGCACAAACCCTGTGTGAAGAGGTGGATGAAAAAGTTGCTATCTGAGCTAGTAAAAGCTTCTTAGGAGGTAATATTTCATTGAAGCTTAAAGGGTGAGTGAAATGGGGAGAGAGACTTAAGAAGGGGCTGAGGGAACGGGGTTTGTAGAAGTGTGAAGGTAGTAAATGACCAAGTGTGTTGGAGGGTGGGGATGGAACAACTTAAGTGGATTGGTCTTGTCAAAGTGTTACAGCAAAATTGTGGTACTGGAATTCGTAGCTTAATAGGATCCTAGGCGCAGAGTAGAAAACCAAGAGGCTTTCCCGGTCCTTAATGACATTTTAGTCCAAAGGGTCTTTTGGTTCAAACTCCTACCTAATAAGGAATCTCCTCTTGATATCCAGCCTGTGCTTGAATATTTCCAGGGAATGGGTAGTTTGCCTGTTTCGGGAGGCTGGTGGCATCTCCATTTTTGGACAGTTTAATCATTAGACCATAGGATTAGAAGAATTATCTGCTTCCATAGTTCAACTAGTGGCCCTAGTTTGATTCTGTGGTTCTGCTTTCTTTCATGTTATTACTCTAAATATTTGACATTCATAATTGTGCCCATTTTTTGGCTTGTCTTCAGGCTAGACATCTCCAGGTAATTCAGCATTTCCTTTATGCTGTTACCTGGCTTATCATCTTGGTTACTCTAGATCTGAACAACAGGTTGCAGTGGGTCTGTTACTATTTTTATTTGAACACTGTGGTCTGTGAAAGCAGTATGGGTCTTTGTTAGGTTCCTTAGCCAGATCAAACAGGCTTTTTATTGAGCTTTTTGTTAACTAAAAACCTTCAGGTCTTCTTCATGTGAGCTGCCTTTGTCACAAGAGTAGGTTTTCCCCTTACTCTGTACTCTTAAGATGGGTTATTTCAGCCTGATAATTCTTCATAAACTGTTCGGGATAGTGTATTTACCATCTTTTTGTTGATTTCAGCTCATCCTCACAATCCACTGAGAATTCAGAATATTGTCCTATGCATACATCTTCATTACTAACTCCCAGCTTTAAATTGCTGAGATTTGGTTAGCATGTCTGACATGGCTCTCTTTTAAATGCTAAAGACAGGACTGTTTGCAGGTTAACATTGCTCTATAATCTTTGAGGGTGGTATTTGACAGCTGTGAATCTGTTAAACTGTATTGTCTTCAGACTCTGCTACTCAGCTGTGATTCTAGGATCAGCAGTCCTTGGAGGATTATTTAAAATGCAGGTTCTCAGGCCCCATCTCAAATATACTGAATCAGAATCTGCATTTTAAGAAGATTTCCAGTTGATTCGTTTGTATGCTGAAGTTAGAGAAACACTGATATAGCCTCCATTTCTCTGTGACATTTAAGAATATATAATCTCACACTCTACAGAAATCAGGCCAGACTAGTCAGCAGTGTTATCGTCACACGTCCCTGTCAAAGAGGTTCTCAACCCTAATTGCCCAACATAATTACCTGTGGAATTTTTTTTAAAAGGTGTCATTTTTTTAAGATTTTATTTTATTTATTTGACAGACAGAGACCACAAAAAGGTAGAGAGGGAGGGAAGCAGGCTCCCTGCTGAGCAGAGAGCCCGATGTGGGGCTTGATCCCAGGACCCTGGGATCATGACCTGAGCTGAAGGCAGACACTTTAACCCACTGAGCCACCCAGGTGCCCCACCTGTGGAATTTTTTAAAAATACTGCTATCTGGCCAACCCCAGAGGTTTTCCAGGTGACTCTAATGTGTAAGCCAAGGGTTGAGAACCGTCCCTCTGTCGAGCAGATGAGATTAATTTGGCAGTGAACCCCACTTCTGATGAATACATTTTCTTCTACATGTTTGCAGTATATCTGATAGTCTATTGCAGAATTTCCCTGGTTTATTGTCAGATTTTGCTGTGCTACAGTTTATAGACTCCGCTTTATTTGAAGATTTGATCATTTCTAAAATCTAGTATTTTTAGCATCGCTCTTCTGCTCTGATTTCTCAGAGGTTATCATTAGAAGTTTTACAGTTTGGGGTCTTGATTCTCTCTTTGAGAAGTTTGTTTTTCCTCTCTTCCCAGTTGAAAGGTGATTTCTCCTCATTAAATAAAATGGAAACAAAACTGAAATTGAGTGCTTCTACTTTTCATCTTCTGTTAGTATACCATTTCCACCCCCCCCCAACTCAATACAAGACCCCTTTCTGATTTCAGAATGTTTTTCTTTTCTTTCTTTCCTTTTATTATTATATTTTTCAAAGCCATTTTTAAAATCTCCCATATTTTTGCAAGTTTCTGTTCCACATGGGCTTTAACCTCCTTGACAACTATTCTTAAGACTTTGTGCCATTCTTAAAGCAGTACTTAGTATGTATGTTTTCTGTTATCTTTGGCTCATGTCCTTCAAATATCAGCACTTAACAGACATTTTTGTCTTCTTTGAAGATTTATGTTTTGAAAGCCTTTCAACCCTATGGAGTTGTACTTCTTTATAAATTATTTTTAGGGCACCTGGGTAGCTCAGTTGGTTAAGTGTCCAGCTCTTGGTTTCAGCTCAGGTCATGGACTCAGGATCATGAGATGGAGCCTGCTTAAGATTTCTTTCTCTCCCTCTCTCCCTTTCCCCCCAACACATGCTTGCTCTCTCTCAAAAAAGTTACGATTTATTTTTAGAACTATTTACTGATCATTCACAAGTGGACATTGTCCTAACTTTCATGTTGTTAACTTTCACAATATTACGTGTTTCAGAATATTAGCAAATGTTACTGGTGCTTTTATTTGGTATGCAAAATTATGGCTGTAGTTTCTTTTTCTTTTGAGCTTTTCTGTATTTTAAGTTAGCTGCTTACTGTTCCCAATACCAAATTATATTCCTTAACTACATATGGAAAGTTTGGCTTCCTTTGTTTGTTTTCATTTCCTGGCCTATATAACTTCAGGCTGTTGATTTCCAATTTTCTTAAAGTTTCAGGTTATAAAAAACCAGACAGTTAGAGAAGCTTCTTTGTCTTTTGTTTTTTCACTATCTGAAAGAGGGTTTGTTTTTATTTTTCCCTTTAGTTGAATTAGGAATATCCAGATACTTTATGTGTTGTGTGTGGGATTAAATCTTAGTATCAATATAGATTACCTCTTTCACAAATCAGATTTTCATATGTTCATGTACTTAACTTTTATTTTTTCCAGTGTGAATTTAAGGTCAGTCTGGGATTGGAAGGAAAAGAATTAGAGGATGAAAGTTTTTGTTTGGAGTCTTATTTTAGATTGCTTACTACCACTGTTTATCACTGGAGTGGTTAATTGAGAGTAATAGAAAAGCCAGGTAGTGATTTGTTCTTTTGCTTTGCTGATTAAAAAGCAAAATTGAGCATATTACATAGTTAGTTAGATAGGGAGAGAAGCCCAAATTTCTACAAAAGTTTTTTTTTATTAAATTCGAAAGGTAATAGTAATAATAATGGATTAGTGTTTTTGTAATACAGGTCTAATAACACGAAGAATGGGATTCTTTTTTGGAGGGATAACATTTTGCATAATTAGGGCTAAATGTAGTACTCATTAAAATTATTGGCAGATGTTCATTCATCTAGTGTTACTGACTTGAAGTGAGATTTTCCGTATTTCATTTTTTATAATGTCTTCACACATACAGGTACAAGAAAACCTTGGAGATCTTGCAGGTTCAGTTCCAGACTAACATAATCAGGCAGATATTACAACACAACAAGTCAAATGAATTTTTTGGTTTCCAAGAGCATGTAAAAGTTACATTTACACTGTACTGTAGTCTGTTAAGTGTGCAGTAGCATTATGCCTAAAATAATGCATAGCTTAATTTAAAAATGCTTTATTGCTAAAATGTGCTAACCATCCCCTGAGCTTTCAATGAGCAGTAATGTTTGCTGGTAG